>NC_138342.1:11186553-12386553 GCF_046562875.1 Panthera onca
CCCAATGAATCTCCTTCCATAACAAAAACAAAGAGCCTCCCCTGCATTCTGGCCTATCTTTAAGGCTTCACGGGAATTTCTCATTGTCTTCACCCCCCTACTGTTGACATGACATAAAGATTATTTATCTTCCTGTGCTCCTCATGGCTTTGGTGTTTAAGAATAAATTTTGACTACCTACCAAGTGTTGGACTCTATGCTGGGTCCTTGGTTTCCAGGCCATTTTATAATCTTGTAGGTGAAAACTCGGGTCAATTCAAAGCATAATATAAAATATAAAATATACCATAGTTAATGTGTAGCAAGGGCAAAGGGAAAGACTGCCAAAGTGATTCTCTGACTTTGAAATGATTTTACTGAAGAATTTCTCACAGGAGTTAGCATTTGGAGGTTTTATATGAGTGAAGAATTAAGCAAACTTCTGACTTAGTACTCAAACCATTTCTTAGGAAAGTCCTTGAAGATCTATTCCACCAAAAAGAAGGAATAAAAAAGTATCCCAGAATCAGAGAGACGTGTGATACTGTGATTTATGAGACATATTTGGTCTTCCTTCTGTTTCTGGCACAGCTCCTAAATCCTTGGAATTTCCTGGGTGATAAGAGGGATAAAGATGTCTTGATATTCGTAACAAACCCCTTTCAACCACAACTGACTTGGTTGGTGAGGTGACTTTTGGAAAGTGCCTAAGGATGGGAAACCAACCAACTTTCAGTTCCTCCCATTCACTCACCCCCAGGAAGGGGACTGGGACTGGAGGTTGAATCGATCACGCCAAAGTTGTGAAGTTTCCATAGAAACACAAAAGGACAGGGTTCAGAGAACTTCCAGGTTGGTGAACGTGTGCGAGTTTGGGGAGAGTAGCTCAGTTCAGACGGGGCGTGGCAGCTCCACACTCTCTCTCACGCCTTGCGCTATGCATCCCTTCATCGGGCTGTAATGAGGTTATAACCGTTTATAAAAAAACGATATGTAGACAAACCCAAAGAGGTTTTTGAACCTCCAATATATCTATAGCCAGTTGGTCAGAAGCACAGGTGACAGCCTGGACTTTGATACCTGAAATGGGAGGAGGGGAGCAGTCTTGTAGGACCGAATCCTTAATCTGTGGGATCTGATGCTATCTCCAAGTAGATAGCGTTTGAATTGAGTTGAACTGTAGGACATCCATCTGGAGTCAGAGAATTTTTTCGTGGTGTGTTGGGAAAAAACACACATAACTGGCGTGAGAATCATAACATGGGATAGCAGATAATGTTGTGGGTAAAGACACCAGTCTAATGTAGAGTTAGGAAATACAATGTGGCTACAAAATTGAACACCATTTGTAAATAAGTCCAAATAGTAGAGACATAATTTAAAACATGATCAAGGTAATACTAAAAGTCAAGATAATTTAAGCAAAACAGAGCCAGTCCTGGATGAACATTTGAAATGATGACAAAGGTCTTGTTTGGAGTGGAGGAGGAGAGATTATAGATGTTGGTTAGTTTATTGTAAATAAATTATTTTTCGAATTGAAATATGTATTATGTGTATGTTTTTAAAAGTCAAATATAGGGGCGCCTGGGTGGCTCAGTCGGTTAAGCGTCCGACTTCAGCTCAGGTCACGATCTTGCGGTCCGCGAGTTCGAGCCCCGCGTCGGGCTCTGTGCTGACGGCTCGGAGCCTGGAGCCCGCTTCGGATTCTGTGTCTCCCTCTGTCTGCCCCTCTGCCACTCGTGCTCTGTCTCTCGCATTGTCTCAAAAATAAACATTTAAAAAAAAATTTTAAAAAGTCAAATATATAAATAATGAAAAGGAAAATATTGCCCCACTCCCTTTTCATCCCCAATTGTTTCTCCTGAGAGGCAACCACTTTTAACTCCCAAGTGTTAACACTTTGCAATATCATGCTGTTTACCTCCTTACATCTAAGGAGCTCTTTGCTTTTTAGTTTAGAACTTTGCTGACCTCCTGAAATGTGAATATTTTGTTTCTAGACACACCTCATTCATGTACCTAACATGTATACTCAAACTAGGCTGTTCATTTTGTGAATAATTTGTCACGTTGATGTGTATTACTTGCACAATTTTCTGTAGGTTTCAAACCCCGCTAAAAAGTTTCTTTTTAAATGCGCAAGAAAACACCTCTTACTTCAATAGTAAGGACGAGAGAGGGAGAGAGAGGATCATAGCAAGACAGGCAAAAGCAGAATCAGAAAGAGAGTTTCCATGGTAACTGAATCCCAGGTCTATGGGATTGTTTTTTAATCTTTTTGTGAAAGGTAACGCACACATGGAAAATGGATTAAGCATTAACTGGCACCGTGAATAATGTTAAAACTCTTGTCAACAAGTAGGAAACTGTTTAAAGCAGGGACTCAAACAGGTATTTATTTGCACACCCACGTTCATCATAGCATTATTCACAATAGCGAAAGGGTGGACGCAGCCCACGTGTCCACCGATGGATAAACAAAATGTGGTAGATCCACACAGTGGAAAATCGTTCGGCCTCACCGGGCAAGAAATTCTTACACATGCTACAACATGGAGGAACCTCGGAGACAGGACGCTACGTGAAATAACCAGTTGCAGAGGACAAAGCCTGTACGATTTCATCACCTGAGGTACCTAGAGTGGTCAAATCCATAGACACAGTAGAATGAGTGGTGATTGCCAGGGGCTGAGGACACAGGGAGACAGGAGTTACTGTTTATGAGTACACAGGTTCCGTTGGGGACGATGAGAGAAGTTCTACAGATGGATGGTGGTGATGTTTGCACAGCAATGGGGATTTACTTAATGCCACTGAACTCTACACTTAAAAATGGCTAAGACGGTTAGGTTTTGTGTTACATATATTCTACTGCAACAGAAAAAAATTAATGGGAAGAAAACTGACAGCAACCAGAGACCTCCCTGTGTACAACCTCCTTCTCAGGTACAATTCTCAGGTACAACCATCCTTCCCGATCTCTCAGAAGGAAACACTTGCCAAGCTTTTGCATTTCTGTATAGCTTGACCACCCAAGCACGAATTCCAAAACAGCACGGTTTTTTAAAAAAATTGTTTACTATTTACCTATTTGGGGGAGAGCGCCAGCAGGGGAGGGGCAGAGAGAGGGAGACAGAGGATCCGAAGCAGGCTGACAGGCTGAGTGATAGCAACGAGCCTGGAGTGGGGCTCAAACCCACTAACCAAACTGTGAGCTCATGACCTGAGCTGAAGTCAGATGCTCAACTGACTGAGCCACCCAGGCGCCCCTTAAACTTTTTAATAAAGGGAATCAAAACTATGTATTTATATCTTTGCTTTTAATCTACACTATTTTCTATAAAATGCACCCTTGTTGTCTGTAGCTGTAGTTCATTTTCACTGTTGGATAGCATTTTATTATATAAATATATAACAATTGTTGATGGGCATTTAGATTCCTCCCAGAGCTTGGCTATTGTGAACCATGTGACTGTAAACATTACTGTATTTCCTGGTGTACACATGCCCAGTTTTGAGAGAATATTACCCAGGAATGAATTGCTTGGGTCATAGGGTACACGAACTTGACACACTAAATAATGCAATCTGTTTTCTAAAGTGGTTGTACCAGTTTATACACTCACTAGCAACTTGTGTAAGCTCTGATTTCCCACGTCGTAGCATATACTATGCTGGCGGCCTTTATTTTTTTGCCAATCTCATGGTATTTTCATTTCTCAGATGACTGATAGGGTTGAGCACATTTACTATTTATGTGCTTATTGGCCATTCGGATTTTCTCTTAAATGTTTTATTTTTTTTTAATTTAACGTTTATTGTTTATTTTTGAGAAAATAGAGAGAGAGTGCATGAGCAGGGCAGGGGCAGAGAGAGAGAGAGAGAGAGACACACAGAATCCGAAGCAGGCTCCAGGCTCTGAGCTGTCAGCACAGAGCCCAACACGGAGCTTGAACCCACGAACCGTGGGAACATGACCTGAGCTGAAGTTGGATGCTCAACCAACTGAGCCACCCAGGGACCCCGGATTTCCTCTTTTGTGAGGTGCCTCTTAAATCTCTCCTCTATTTTTCCATTGAGTTTTGTTTTTCTTACTGACGGGTAGGAGTGTAATTTTGGATACGAGCCCTTTGTCAGTAATATGTCTTGAATACATCTTCATATTTCCAGAGTTTTGCTTTTTTCACTCTCTAATGAATAGATGTTCCTAATTTCAATGCAGTCAGAGGTAGTCCCCATTTTCAACCTTGTCCTTACCCTCAGGTCAGGTTGATATTCTTCAACACTGTCTTCCAAAAACTTTATATTTTAACCTTTTATATTTGGATCATTATCCATCTGGAGTTCTGCGTGTGTGCACGCACACATATGCACAACCTGTGCAGTGAGATGTAATTGTGAGCTGACTTAAAAGGACTTGACGTCTCTCTCAAGATGTTTCAGAGTCCTCATCTAGACCTTGTACTCTCCTCAGTGCTGGGAAATCCATTTGAAAGAATCTACCCCCAAAACCAAGAGCATGCAATATACACTGTATATTAGCCAACTTGACAATAAATTAGATTAAAAAAATAAATGAAAGAGAAAGAAAGAAAGAGAGAGAGAGAAAGGAAGGAAGAAAGGAGAGAGAGAAAGAGAGAGAGAAAGAAAGAGAGGAAGCTGCCTTTGAAAAGATAATTTTTGTCACTCTATTTAGTTTTTAGAAGTAATACAAGTTCATGGTAAAGTATTACAACATGGAAGAAGTACCTATTACAAAGCAGTCCCCTTTTACTACCTGCCTACCTAAAATATATTCCCCAGGGGTAATTGCTGCTAACATTTAGTGTCTACTTTTCTAGACCTCTCTCCTAAGCACAGGTAAACATATATGTAACCCCCATGTTAGCTGGGGGCCTCCTCGTCATTTTCTCCATCTGCACTGTTGAGTTAACCACATGTCAACCGGGGTGCACTATCGGGCTCAGCCACTGGTTTCCACAAGAAATCCTCCTAGCACGAACATTTCTTGATCAGTGTAGACTTTACTGATGGCTGGGGGTCAAGATGATATATCGTACCGTATGCTACCTTGTTGGCCCCCCTTCCGCCACTTTCTCTCCCTTTACCCAGTCAGGAGCCGATTTCCTTAGACCTCATCTTTCTCTAGCACGGTAATCTCTTCTTGTCTCTCATGGCACAGATTACAATAAATGATGATATGCCTCGGATGTATTTATTCATTTAGTGCTTACCACCCCTCAAGACCAGTTGTAAGCAAGCTGCATGGTCCAAAAACAGCCCACTGCCTGTTTTCATAAATAAAGGTTTGCTGGATGACAGCTACAGATTGTCATGCTACAAAGGCGGAGCTGAATAGTTGCAACGGAGACAATGTGGCCCACATACTGTCTAGCGCCTTACAAAAACAGTGTGCCAACGCCTCTTCCAGACTATGGGCAACACATCTTTTCATCATCTTATAACCAGCATCCAGGACCACGTCTGGCCCATTCAAAGGGACCTGCCACTGAGAATGATCTATAGTCATGAATTTCAAGGATTGAGATATCTCCTTTAGGCCTTTTATTATTATTGTCAACTATGTGAAAGGTTTGCTACGCCCAGGGTGGGAGCCATTCAACAAATGTATTGAGAAGCCCATTGTTGGTACACTGGAGAAATTTCATGCACAACACAAGCCCAAAGACCAAATCCTACTGGACCTACATATGCCTTTTCTTGACCTCAGTCTTTAAAGAATGATGTATTTATATACAAGCTAATTTAGCTAAATGCCATCTGCTGTTAAGCGGTCACTGTAAAATCTATGCACCAAACAAGTAAATAATTGGTTAGTATTAATCTTGGTGGTGTCAATATTTTTAACCCTCTCTACCAGATGACAAACCATTCACTACGTACCGGCCATGAGGAACACACGTTCCCTCTTTCTCCAGACACGAGGTCATGCAACAGCCACGCTGCCGTCAGGTTTGTTTTGCAAGTAGCCCGGGAAACTAGGGCATCCGGGATCATGCTGCTGCGTCCTACTACGTCACTGCCCAAACTTGCCCTTCACATATGTCGTTCTGCACATTAATGTCTATCTCTTCCCCTAACTGTTAATTTTTCGAGCAAGCACTAGCTTGTATTGCTTTCTTTTTCCTCTTTTTTATAAAGGTATTACAAAATTCACAGAGTTTAGAAGTATAGCTTGATGGATTTGGGTAATTGTATGTAATCATAATCTCCATTAGGGTCAAGACACCCAAGAGTTCCCTTGCTCTGACAAGTTCCTCTGTGCCTGCTATGCTTGTTCTCCTTACTCTGCCATTCTTCTGGCTTCTAGCAACCAATACTCTTCTCTACTTTCTCTGACTATACTTTTGCCTTTGCTCGAATTTCATGTAATTGGAATCATACAGTACATGATAGTCTGTGCTTGACTTTTTCACCTAGGATTATGTTTTTGAGATTTATCCACATTGCCGCATACACTAATATGACATTCTCCTTTTATTGCAGATGAGTACTCCATGGTACATAATTTGTTCACCCACTCATCAGTTGAGGAATATTTGGGTTTCTTCCAGTTTGGGGCTATTATGAACAATGTCCACACATTTTTATGTGAACATGTGTTTTCATGTCTCTTGCAATAAAACCCAAAAGTGAAATCACAGAGTCATCTGATAAATGTAGGTAACTTTATAAGTGCTGCCATATTATTTTCCAAAGTGTCTATACCATTTTGCCTTCCACTGGCAATGTGTGGGAGTTCCAGGTGCTCTATATTCTCACCAACGTTTGTACTATTGATCTTTTTACTGTAATCATTCTAGTGGGTGTGAAACGGTATCTATCTCATTATGGTTTTAATTTGCATTTTGTTGATTACTAGTGATGTTGAGCATCTTTTTGTGTGCTTATTGGCCATTCCATTATCTTCTTTTGTGGAGTGTCAGTTTAAGTTCTTATGTCTAGTTTTTAGGTTTTTTTTTTTTTTTTTTAAACCCTGAGTTGTCTTATTATTAAGTGATGAGTATTCTTCATACATTCTGAATTAAGCACTTTGTTGAATATATGTTGAAGAAAATCTTCCTCCCAGTCTGTGGCTTGCCTTCTTGTGTTCTTAGCTATGTCTTTCAAAGAGCAACAATTTTTAATCTTGATGAAATCTATTTTATCTTTTTTCCCTTAGAGTTTCTGTAATTGGTGTTCTATTCAAGAAATCTTTGCCTTGGGGCGCCTGGGTGGCTCAGTTGGTTGGATGACCGACTTCAGCTCAGGTCATGATCTCACAGTTCATGAGTTCGAGCCCCGTGTCGGGCTCTGTGCTGACAGCTCAGGGTCTGGAGCCTGCTTCAGATTCTGTGTCTCCCTCTCTTTCTCTACCCTTTCCCTGCTCACGCTCTGTGTCTCTCTGTCTCTCAATAATAAATAAACATTAAAAAAAAATTTTTTTTTTAAAGAAATCTCTGCCTTACCCAGGGGCACCTGGGTGGCTCAGTCGGTTAAGCATCCGACTTCAGCTCAAGTCATGATCTCACAGTTCATGGGTTCAAGCCCCACGTCGGCCTCTGTGCTGACAGCTCAGAGCCTGGAGCCTGCTTCGGATTCTGTGTCTCCCTCTCTCTCTGCCCCTCCCCTGCTCATGCTTTGTCTCTCTCTGTCTCTAAAAAATAAATAAATGTTAAAAAAAAAATTTTTTTTTTTAAAAAGAAAGCAATCTTTGCCTTACCCGGCGAGTGTCACAAAGATTTTTTTTACCTCTGCTGTCTTCTACAGTCTAATCGTTTTAGTACTTACATTTAGGTATATGATCAATTTGAGTTAATATTTATGGATGGTGTGAAATAGTTCCATGTTTTGTGTGTTTTTTTTCATACAGACACCCAGTGAGTCCAGCACTGTTTGTTGGACTATCTTTTCCAATTGAATTACCTTGGCATCTCTGTCAAAAACAAACTGATCACACAAGCGGGGGTCTATTTTTGGACTCCCACTCCAATCCATTGATCTCTGTGTCTGTCCATCACTGCAACTACACAGTTGATTTACAAAAGAACAGCTGCCAAACCTACTTGTTATTAACTGTTCCAGATTCTATAGTAGCCCTCGATCTCCCTGAACACCTCCGTCTCCTCAGTCTTTCAGAAGACAGAACAGTGAAAAGAATGTGTTATCCATAGGCTTGGAAGGAAGGCACTCAAAACTTTGAGTGTCGGTGATAGCACGCAACATTTTGAAGCAATAGCCACGTCAGCAAAAGCTGTTAAAACTAAGTATTGCAGCAGTCGGGTCCCAGGAAGCAATGGCCTGTGTGGGACACGGCATTCTGGGGTTCACAAAGCAAGGCTTTCCAACCACTTCTGAAGCAAAGTTCAAGTTCACTCCCGATGACATTAATCAAGGCTGCACTATTTTTTAGGTGAGTTTTGGCATAAAGTTACACTGCAGTTCCATTTGAAGATGTTTATCAAGCATGTAGCAGTGGATGCTAAGATTAGGGAGACAGATACATAGATCTGGGGAGGCGAATAGGAGCAAGATGTGTGTGTACCTCATCCTTGTTAACCACTCCTGTATCAACGGACACTTGGGCTGCTTCCCTATCATGGCTATTGTAAATAACGCCGTGGTCAGCATGGGGGTACATGTGTCTTTTTCAATTTGTGTTTTCCTTTTCTTTGGGTAAATAATAGTGTAATTATTGGATCATATGGTGTTTCTGAGGCCCCTCCACCCTGTTTGCCACAATGGACGCACCAATTTACATTCCCACCCACGGTGCACAAGGGTTCTTTTTCCTCCATATCCTCACCAACACTTGTTACTTCTCGTCTTTTTGATGTTAGCCATTCTGACAGGTGTTATGGATGGGCCTAGAGGGCCATGTTAAGCGAGATATATCAGACTGACAAGGACAAACACCATCTGACTTCTCTCAAATGTGGAATCTAAAAAAAAACAAATGAAAAACAAAACAAAAAGCAGAATCAGACCTATAAATATGAGAACAAACTGGTGGCCACCAGAGGGAAGGGGCCTGGCGGCGGATAAGAAAAATGGATGAAAGGGTTGGGAGATACGGACTTCCAGTTATGGAATGAATGAGTCACAGGGCTAAAAGGCTCAGCATAGGCAATATCATCAGTGACACCGTGATCGTGTTGCAGGGGACAGATGGTAGCTACAGCAGTGGTGAGCATACCGTAAGATACAAACTTGTGCAATCACCGTATTGTACACCTGAAACTAAAGAAACATTGTGTGCCCTTGATCGATAGATAGATAAATAGATGATGGATAGATACAAGACAAGTGTATATGGCCAATTCTAGGAACAGACTGGTAATTTCAATACCATGGTAAACTAAGAATGAGATATGTCCAATGGGCCACAAGAGTACAGAGCGAGGTGAGCAGCCCAATCCAATGACTGAAGGAATGGAAGACATCAAAAACGGAGATTAGGTTTGAAGAATACGTATGACGTAACCAAGAGAAAATGAGGTGAGCTGGGGATTTCAGGGAGAGCGGAAGAGTGAGCAAAGAGTTCGAAACAGCCTAATGCATGCTTCTCTAGGGCGTAAATTGCAAAACTGGGCATGGCGGACAGCGAGGTTGGTGATCTAAATGGATCTCGAGGTTGCCAGGAGATGGAGGTTTTCAAGACCCAGCTCCATGGCTACCTCCTCCAGGAAGCCTCCCATCAATTAGCTTCCTCTCCACCCTAGACCCTCTTGAGCTGGGATCTACCATTTTCCCCTCTTCTTGTCCTCACTGCTTTGCCTTCTCTTAGTGGACACACGTGGCCTGCATCTGTATCACTCATGAGACCCAAGTGGGAAGCGACGACGGCTGTGTCCCCAGGATCCAAGACAATCCCCAGATCTATCACAATCAGGAAACAACGGTAAATTCAGCTTGTTGGAAAAGCAATCATTTCATAAATACTTGGCCACTTGCTATGTTCTGGAAAATTATCAGAACAGGTTTGAGGAAGGAGTTCAGCAGGTATTAGGAAGAATAATTGAGAGACATGAGGTCTAGCCCTAGCATCACCCCCTTATCGGCTATTTTCACATGCTCTCCCCTCCTCACCTGAGACTGAAGAAAACTGCATTATGTTAGCACCCGGGCATCCTACACTGAATGGCAGGAATATGGTAATAATATCAAGGTACAGATAGTAATATGGTGTCTCCAAATAAGCTCTCCTATGATTCAAAAGATCATAACTCTTACAAGTATGGACGCAGCTTCAATAATAATTGAAACTTAAAGTTTGACTTCTATTAATATATAAAACAGCATAAGTTTGTCTGATTTGAAACTTTAAGTGAATTTTAATGAGAATAAGCAGGCATCTGAGATTTGGGGAAATACACCTTTGAACATCTTATAATGACTTAAGGTACATTTGTAAACTATTTCCTACCCAACAGGGAAGTTGAATGCTGTGCCTACCTGTCCATCCAATTACCTCTAGAGAGAGTACTTACTAAGTCAGGAGTTAGATATTGTTAACAACACAACTGTAATAGTCCGTTTTCCAGAGACAGAACCAATGGGATATATATAGAGAGAGCTATAACAGGAAATTTATTATGGGAATTGATGGGAATTGGTTCACGTGATTCTGGAGCTTGAGATACATCACAATCTACCGTCTGCACGCAGGAGAACCTGAAAAGTTGGTGTTACAATTCAGTCTGGGTCAGAAGACGTGAGAGCCAGGAGCCCCAGTGTCCGAGGGCCGGAAAAGGCTGAAATCTGAAGGTGGTGCGGGCATCTCTCCTACGGTGTGACTTTTCATGATCCGAATCACATACAACGCAGTACAGCAGTGAGGGGACTCAGTCTGCATTATGCAAGCTGCTGTTGCTTAAAGCGTGGCTGGGCAGCTCTGTCTGCAGGAAAATGCTATTTCACGTGCAGCCCAGCCGCCTTGTTTGGATGTCTCTTAGCTTCCCTAGACTGTGCCAAGCTCTCTCTCCCTTGGGGCCTTGACATCAGCCTTTCCCTCCGCCTGCAATGCTCTCCCTCTGGTCTCTTGTCAGTCCTTAGGTCTCAGCTTGCAAGAGGCCTCCTGTGTCCACGCATGTCGCCGTGAGCCCCTCCTTCTCGCCCCCCATCTCCGTGTCCTATCTGTTCTCTTCCGTGCGCATTGCATGCCAGACTCGTTGTGTTGCTCTGATTGCTTCCACGTATCTGAAGTCAGAAGTCTTGTGTCTACGTTGGTCACGACCACACTCCCAGCATTTAGAACAATGCCTGGCACACAGCAGAAGTCATGACAGACAGTTGTTAAGTGAACAAATGCAGGTGATAGGGATGTGTAATGAGTGCTGGTGGTGACAGGAAAAGAAAAGAGATTACTTTTTGTTAAGGCCACAAGGTAACAAATGCCAGATTGGTTCAGTCATGTTTAAGTTTTATGGCTATATATTTTTAGGTACAAAAAATACTTCTATTATTAAGATTCCTACCGGGGGCGGGGGGGAACCCTTGTTATTGCGAGTCTGAAATGCTTTAGTACCTTATTTCCCCTTCCTATGGAAGTAATTATTTCCATAATGCACTTTTTGATGACATGAGATTCATTAAGAATGCCACAGATTGCAGAACTGAGTGTAATCTGCATAAAGCCCCTTTAAGACACCCCCTTCTTCAGGGCACCTGGATAACTCAGTTGATTAAGCGTCTGACTTTGGCTCAGGTCATGATCTCATGGTTCATGGGATTGAGCCCCGCATCGGCTCTGCACTGACAGTGTGGAGCCTGCCTGGGATTCTCTCTTTCCCTTTCTCTCTCTCTCTCTCAAAATAACTTAAAAAAAGACACTCCCTTCTTCTACAACAAATTAGAAAGTTCACTGGATTTTAGCTGTCGCCTAAATAGGGACCAGGATGTTTAAGGAGACTTGCTTATTTCAAACTGGCCTCGAGATCTCCCGTCCTGAGTTGGAGGCATCGCTGGCTACGTAGGAGCTCGAGCCCATCTCCCCACAGTTGGGCAAATGCCACTTTGCACGAGAGCTGCACCGCGAGAGATGGTGTGTACGTTGGCATCCTCTGACACAGCCCATCTCGCTCTCTAGGTAAGTAAACCCTTCGGGGAACTGATCTTCAACAAGATTAATCCTTTTTTTAATTTGTTTGGGCAAGTGTGAGTGAAAGGGGAGAGGAGCGCCCCCAGGGAGACTCAAAGTGCTAGCGTTATCCCCTAATCTCCTGTTTTTTATAGTTCTTCCCTCCACACTTTCTCTGATGGATCCCATTTCGTGCTTTCCCGGGAAGCAGGGTAAATGTGCTGGGGACGCCGAAATAAATACTAGAGATTTGTCATTTTCCTCCAAGGTCTCAGAGTAGGTGGGGGAAAGCTGACTTCGCAGAGCCTGGAAACGCAGCAGAAGTGAATTCTTCTCCGTAATCACTTACAGATTTTCATATTCGTGCATCTTGCAAGTATATTGCTCTTGGGAACAAGAAGTGTAATAATAACAGCTACCCTTCGAGGAGTGCCAGTCCCTGTACCGGAAGGAGGAGGAGGAGAAAGGGGATTTTTGAGTGTTGATGCACAAGACTTTACATGCACAGCATTATATACTCCCGTAACAAGCAGGTTAGATAAATACTATTATCTTTTTAACATTTTTTTGTTTACTTATTTATTTATTTATTTGAGAGAGAGGAGAGGAGAGAGAGAATCCCAAGCAGGCTCTGCACTGTCAGCACAGCCCCATTGCTGGGCTCCATGTCAGCCCCAATAAATACTATTATTATTCTCACTCTGCATATGATAATGCCAAGGCACAGAGAGACTAAGTGACCTCTTCAAGGTCACACAGCTCATAAATGAGGGGTGCGGGTTTCTGAGTGCAGATCCACCTGACTCCAGGGGCCATGCTTCTAACGGCTATACCATATTGATACCCCCCACAAGACGAGGAAACTGAGGCTCGGAGATGTAAAGTAGATTGCACAGGATCACGAACCTCATGTGGCATGGAAATGATATCTGAATTCCAATCTGGAAACTAGATATGTGAGGACAGAAAGAAGAGAAAGAGGAATATGTATGGTGGTCACAGGCATGTGTGCAAGCCTGGATGTGAAGCTTAGGTCCAGTCCATTCTCGTAAAAGCAACACTTATTGGGGGTGTTATATGTGTTGGAAATCATGCTAACTTGGCAGGGTTAGCCGTGTTATCCCTCACGTTAACCTCCTGGTGAAGATAGTACTTTCAACCACTTCACAGATGGGAAAGCTGGTGCTTAGGGATTTTTAAGCACCCGTTCAAAGCCACACTGTTTCTACTGGCTTCACTTCATCAGATTAGCCTTCAAACCCCTGTTACAAATGAGACCTTTTGTAGAGGGTGGAAATTGGAATGGAACTCTCCAAAAGTTCCAAATTCCATGGCCATGACGGTGGGATAAAATACCCAGAAGGAAGCCAGGCACATACCCAGAAGGGATCCAATATGTGGTAAGTGAATTTCATTAAATAAAGAGAACTCACAACAGGCCATTTTCTCTTCAAATTCACTAAAGAAGAGGGGCACCTGGGTGGCTCAGTCAGTTAAGGGTATGACTGAAACTCAGGTCATGAGCTCTCAGTCCATGAGTTCAAGCCCCTCACCGGGCTCTGTGCTGACAGCATGGAGCCTACTTGGGATCCTCTGTCTCCTGCTTTCTCTGCCCCTCCCTGCCCCTCTCCTTCAAAAATAAATAAACATTTAAAAAATTAGCTGCAGAAGAGAAGGGAACACCATTCAAATATCTGGGCTTGAAATACAAATTCAGTTGGTGCTGAATAGTAATAGAAAGGCAATAAAGTTTCTCACCAATATCTTCCAGCCCTCTGTCTTTCCCATCCCAGTCCTTGCTATGGCTTCCTCCCACCCGTCCCTTCCTTCCCAACCTCATTCTGTCCAAGGCACAATGCCACACAACTCACTGGTGGCCTCTAGACGGTTCCCCTTCTTTCCTCTTCCTTCCATACCGTATCCCTCCTGGGGTTGCCTGTGAACATGATGACGACAATATTCATAAACAGTCTGCATTTACCGAAATGCTTACTCTGTGAAAAGTACTAAGCTAAGCACTTTATATCCATCTGGAAAAAATTCCCCATTCATGGTCGAGGAGACCAAAACACAGAGCTTAGGAAACTTGTGCCAGATCACACTGCTACACGATGCTAGAGCTCATTTTGCAAAGGGGCTGGCATAAGAAACGAATTCACGAGAAGACCTTAATGGTTGATAGTAGCTTCCTTCAACCCTCTGTGAATACGTTAAGTCAACAAATGATAATGACACCCCTTTTGTGGGGCGTCACAGACACTGATTGGTACTTTCACTTGCATTCAATTACTGAACACTCATGTTTGAGTTAGGCTCTAGTTTGATCACACACAATTGTAAATAGGGAACCCATTTCAATATAACATAAGTTGTGTTGCTTCATATGTAATATCTCTTAGGCAGCAGAAACTGGGATACAAGCAGTAGAATTATACACTCCAACAAGAATGGAAAAAAACCATTAGCTAGACTGCTATACAGGCAGAAACACTTTCAGCTTTATTTTTTATTTATTTCTAAGTTACACTTTTTATTTTAAGATAATTACATATTATATGCACATATATATGTGTATATATGTGTGTGTATATGCATGCATGTGTGCATATATATATATATATATATATATATATATATATATGCAGTTGTAAGAAATAATGCAGAGAGAGCCCATGTACCCAGTTTTCACCAATGGCAACATCTTGCAAAACTAGAGTACAATATCACAACCAGGACGGTGACATTGATACAGTCAAGATATAGAACATTTCCATTACCACAAAGATTCTTTGCCCCGCTCTTTTATAGCCCAAACCACTTCCCTACCTCCTCCTTAAGCCCCTCATAACCACTAAATCTTTTCTCCATTTCTGTAAATGTGTCATTCCAAGAATGTTATATAAACAGAATCACATAGTATGTAACTTTTGGGGATTGGCTTTATTCACTCAGTATAATTTTCCAAGTTGTTGTATGTATTAAAAGTATGTTGCTTTTTACTGCTGGGTAGTATTAAATACTATGGATGTACTGTCACGTGTTTACCCACTGAAGGATACATCTGGGCTGTATTAGTTTTTGTCTGTTAACAAATAAAGATGATATCAACATTTATGTTAAGGGTTTTGTACGAAAGTAAGTCTTCCTTTCTCTGGGATAAAAGCCTAAGAGTGTAATTGCTGGGTTGTGTGATAGTTGAATGTTTTTTCTTCTTCTTATTTTTTAACTGCCAAATTGTTTCCCAGAGCAGCTATATCATTTTACATTCCCACTGGCAATATATCAATGATCCAGTTTTACCTCATCTTCACCAGAATTTGGTGTTATTTTCTTTTTAATTTTAGCCGTTTTGATAGATGTGTGAAAACACATCACTGTGATTTTAATTTGCACTTCCCTAATGACCGATAATGCTGCCTATATTTTCATGTTCTTCTTTGCTACCACTTATCCTCTCTCATGAAATGTCTCTTTTTGCCATTTGCCCATTTCCTACTTGTATGGTTTATGTTTCTACTGTTGAATTTTAAGAGTCATTTATATATTCTACAAATTAGTTCTTCATAGGCGATGTGGCTTGCAAATATTTGCTTAAAAAGACATAGTTTGTCTTTTCATCCTGTTAGCGGGGTCTTTTACAGAGTGAAAGGTTTTAATTTTGCGGAAATCAGATTTATCAGCTTTTCCTTTTGTGTATTGTACTATTGGTGCCAAACCCTATTTCCCAGAGATTTTTTTTCCCTATATTTTTATCCTAAAAGTTTTATAGTTTTACATTTTATATATAGTCTGCGATCTATTTTTAGTTCATTTTTGTGTAAGTTCTGAGGCTTAAAGCTCATTTTCTTTTTTTGGCTGTAGACGTCTAATTGCTCTAGCACCATTTATTAAAAGGCTATCCTTCCTCTGTGGAATTACATTTACACTTTTCTCAAAAACAGTTGGGCAGATTTGCTGTGGGTCTATTTCGGGGTTCTCTATTCTGTTCCATTGATCTGTGTGTCTTTGATCCTTCTGCTGAGACCACACTGTCTTGTTTACTATGACTACATAATAAGTCTTGAAATCAGATAGACAGATTCCTCATACTTTATTCTTCTTTTTCAAAATTGTTTCAGGTATTTCTAGTTCCTCTTCTTTCCATATAAATTATAGAACAATTTTGTCTATATCTACAAAACATCTTGCTGGGATTTTGAGAGGAGTTGTGGTTTACATGCATATAAATCTGGGAGAACTTACATTTTACTATGTTGAGGCTTGTACTCCATAGACACAGTATGCCTCTCCATCTACCTAGCCCTTCTTTTTTTTTTCTTTCTTTTTTTTTTTTTTCATCAGCATCTTATACTTTTCAGGGTTTAAGTCCTACATGGGTTTTATCAGATTTACATCTAAGTATTTCTCTTTTTTACTGGTGATTATAATTTTTTTTAACATTTATTTATCTTAGAGAGAGACAGAGACAGAGACAGAGCGTGAGAGGGGTAGGGGCAGAGAGTGAGGGAGACACAGAATCTGAAGCAGGCTCCAGGCTCCAAGCTGTCAGCACAGAGCCTGACACGGGGCTTGAACTCACAAGCTGTGAGATCATGACCTGAGCCGAAGTTGGATGCTCAACCAACTGAGCCACCCAGGCACCCCTTTTATTGGTAATTATAAACGGAAAGGTAGTTTTAATTTTGGTGTTGATGTGTCAATTTCTAGTACACAGAAGTAAAAGTGACCTTTGTCTATTTATTGTGCATCTTGTGATATTGTTGAACTCACTTACTGGTTCCAGATTTTTTGTAGCATACTTGGGATTTTCTGCACAGACAGTTATGTTATCTGCAACTAGGGACAGTTTTATCTCTTCCTTTCTGATATGCATACCTTTTGTTTCCTTTTCTTGCCTTATTGCAGTGGCTAAAACTTCCAGCATTATGTTATTTATACAAGAATGGAGAGAGGGGGCACCCTTTACCTGCTCCTGATCTTAAAGGAAAACCATTCAGTCTTTCATGGTTAAATACAATATTAGGTATTTTTCTAGATGCTCTTTTTTTCAAGCTGGGCAAGTTTTCTCCTTTCCTGTCTTCCTGAGAGTTTTCATCATTAATGGCTGTTGAATTTTGTCAGATGCCTTTTCTGCAACAATTTACACGATCATGTGATTTTTCTTCACACGGTTATGAGGGATTATACTGATTGATTTTTCAATCCCGAACCAATTTTGCATCCCTGGAAGTAAATCCACTTAGTCTCGATGTGTAATTCCTTTTATATATTGCTGAATTCTATAGTCAGCTCTATTGTAATGACATTGAAAAGAAGCATCAGTGACTGAGACTCCCTCGCATGGTTCTGGGTTCTTGGCTCTTGGCTTTGGCAGGTGACCCGTCTTTCTGGGCCCACATGGTTCAGAGCTCCACTTCCCTCCGTACCGTTTCAGTGCCCAAGAGCCAACATCTCCATCCTGTTGTTTCTCTGCGTTTTTAGTATCTTCTGAGTCAGCCTCCAGGTTCACTCACTGAGCTGCCTACTAGAGGAGACCAAGGAGACAAAACTAATACATATAATTTGATGTCCTGGTGATTCTGGAACAGAAAAAGGACATTAGGGAAAAACGGAGGAACTCTGGGTAAATATGAACTTTACTTAATGATGATGTGTTAATATTGATTCGTTAATTGTGATAAGTGTGTCGTATTAATGCAGTATGTTAAAAATAAAGAAATTGGGTATGGGGCATAAGGGGAACTATATTTGGAATCATTCTATAGAAATCTAGAGTTCTTCTTTTAAAAAAAAATTTTTATTTAGAAAAGACATCTCCCCCTCGAACTCCTTCAGTTCATGGTTCATACCTACTTGTTTTTATTTCACAATTTCTTGCTTTTTTTATGAATATGATGTCTGCCTTTATTGTTCTGAAGATTTAGTCTTCATCATAAAACTCCTTATTAAAAGGTGGCTCTAATACAGTTTTTCAGCAATGAATTCTTTTGTTCATTGAGTCTATAGGTAATTTTCCTTGATAACTGTTTTGATCACATACTTTGTAATTTTTGTTTTCAAATTCATCTTGAATAGGCATTCCTTTATGGTTTTTCTCTCACTTATGATGTTCAGCCTTCTGGGTCTTGTGGTTGTGCAGAGTACTGGATTCCGCAGTCCAGGCCAGGTTTTATATTGGCATCCCAGGCCTCCTACTTGATGGAACTTTCAGAGATGGAGTTATTGGCTCAGATCCCACTCTGTGCACCACCCAAAAGGGGCATAATCTTCGAAAGTGTAAAACAAGCCTGAAGGGAGCCAGTGAAAAAAATCCACAGTACGTGAGACCTCTAGTACACCAACTCACACACGCATGCCCTCACCTCTAACGCCAGCCATTGCTCTGGTGGACAGTTTCATGCAGGGTTGGAGCCGCTTCAGGCTGGCAGTTCCTGCACTAATGGGTGTGATGGTCCTCCCTTGTTTTTTGCCCCACGGCTTCTGTCATGCCCCGGAAAGCCTGCTCAACACTCATCCAAGAGAAACCACCAATGTGGAGGCAATGAATGGCCCATGGGGCAACCTTCAGGGAATGGAGACTGGAAACAACTGTCAACTGCTCCTTCCTTGCACCCTTCTGGTGAAAAATGCTGAGGCATACTGTTTTCTTCTCAGAACCACTGAGCTACTGGGATTAAACACCAGTTGTTCACCACAGGAGCCAACGTGGAGGTCTTTTGATTGACTTTGCTTCCTCCCTTATTTTATTCTCCCTCTTCCTTTACCCCTACTCCCTGTTATCATTTCCAAAATAAGCCGCTTGCACATAAACCCATTGTTGGACTCTGCTCTGTGGGGGGGGATCTGGGAGAACACATCAGTGTTCCCAGTGGAGCCAGCAAGAAGTCAAAGGGCAAGGATGCCCACTAATACGGTCCATAAGAGTTAGCCTCTTCAGTCACAGAGCCGGGCAGAGGGTTAGGATTCGATCTGGAGGGGCCAAGGGAAAATAAAAAGAATTCTCCACAAAAGTTTATTACCTCCTCTCTTAGGACCAAATAAATAAACTTCTGTCCACATGACATGCTCCTGTCATACAGATTCTTCTAATTCAGTGACATATGAAGACTACTAGATGTGTCTGCCTCATTCACATAGGAAGAGCTTTTCGTCAAAAGGTGGTGGTTTGAAATTATAGTAGATAGCTGACGGAATAGAACGAAGGCAGTGATAGAACATGGCAGCGATACGATGGAGCACTGCAAAGCATCAGAAAGGAGATTCACCAGACGGTCTTCAACGACTCCTCCAATTCTAAGTCAGGGCATACGTTTCTACCAATAAAACGGAAACAGCCTCCCTCCACGCCTCCATGGGTGACATGAGCAGTGCTGACTGAGACACGCTCGAGTCGGATGCAACAGCAGAAGTTTCAAAACAGACCTGCGTGTGTGTGTGTCAGGGGGCGGGGTGGGAAGAGCTTTGTAGTCTGTATTCTCTGAAAATATGTGCTAAAGTGAACAGAGATGCAACACGGAGAAACCCAAAACGGAATGCGACCCTTGGTTTCAGCTCTCCAGCAGCAGGACCTCAACGGAGCCTTTGTTCAATATTTGGCACACTGTTCCCAAGGCAGTAATGGTCCATTTGGGGAGACATCTGACACCCTCAGGGAAACTGGACTTGGAAGAAACAGTGGGACCAGCCCATGTGGGAGAAACAGCGATGGTGTGTTCTTTGACCCAGCAAGGCTGTTCCCTGCATACCAGGATGCTTCTACCAAACAAAGATCCTTTGGAAAAGAAAGAGCAGCTCCTGGCTGATGCTGGTTATGAGCAGACTCTTTTATGTGCAAGGTAGTTGTGAGAAATTGGCTCCTATTAAATGTCAGATGACTGTGTTGATTTGATTTTGTATAGTGGCATAATTTTATAACAAGTCAGATAAGTACCAAGAACAGTACATTTACTTGGAGCCAGAAAGCCTGGGAATGAGCCTCAGCTCTAACGACGACAACATCAGCCCTGCTCGTCATCTAACATAACCCCCAGAACACCTCTCTGAGGTAGGTGTTAATATTAACCCCATTCCGCAGATGTGTAAACTGAGGCACAGAGACGTGGAGTAACGTCCCTAAGTTTACAAAGCTGGAAAGTGTCAGATCTGCGATTCTGACTCAAGCCTCTCAGCTCTCGAATCGCTGTGTTTTACGAACCGAGGGGCCTCGGTGAGCCGACTTACTCCTGAGGGACAGTTTCCAAATATTTTAAACATACCTAATAATGCTTACAGGACTTAAGGGAGAAGCACATGAATTCATTCGACAAGAGTTTCTGGAGAACTGGGGGTGTTCATTGAGTGTACTGCATATCAAAGAGAACTTTCCCAGAATAATCTCTGGTACATACATGTGTTTATTTAGTTGAATGGGAGAGTGACTATGTCATCCTTTGCCTATCACAGCACACAACACACCCACGCCCCCAAATAATGCTTCCAGTCCACAAATACTGAATCTCCATTTTAAGACATCCCCCCCCCACCCCAGGCCGCCTGGGTGGCTGAGTCGGTTAAGCGTCCGACTTCGGCTCAGGTCATGATCTCGCGGTTCGTGGGTTCGAGCCCCGCATTGGGCTCTGTGCTGACAGCTCAGAGCCTGGAGCCTGTTTCAGATTCTGTGTCTCCCTCTCTCTCTGCCCCTCCCCTGCTCACGGTCTGTCTCTCTCTGTCTCTCAATAATCAATAAACATTAAAATATTTTTAAAAAGAAAGAAAAGAAAAGAAATCCCCCCAGGGGGTGTAGCTTTGGTGGGAGGTGGGTCCCACTTCCCACTATGGAAATCTGTGGGGAGAGATTTCTCTCCCGGCAGCGCACCCCCCACAGCCACCCCGTGGTAGGAGTCTAACGAGGTGAGCTAGCCGTGCTACCCTTGGACAGTTAATGGCCCTTTATAATCACTGGGGCCCCAGCATGGAGACCAGGCTCTTCTGGCAGCTCTGCCCATGTCTCCAGACTTCCTCCAGCCTTCATCCAT
The DNA here is from genome assembly GCF_046562875.1 of Panthera onca. Classification (NCBI taxonomy): domain Eukaryota; kingdom Metazoa; phylum Chordata; class Mammalia; order Carnivora; family Felidae; genus Panthera; species Panthera onca. The sequence continues at coordinate 11,207,629 of NC_138342.1, forward strand.
TTCCCAGCCGCAGTCAGTTCCCAGGGAGCCCTGGCCTCCCTTTGCAGCAAAGGGGAAATACCCCTCACTTGCACGACTGCAACAGCCTCTGAACCTTCCTCCCTGCTTCTACCCTTGCCTGTCCTACAGTCAACTTTCCAGCCAGCATTTTAAATATAAATCAGATCAAGCCACTTTCCAGCTAGTTAGCTACCATTCACTGGCCCCCAGCGTGCCTGGAGTCAATCCCAAACCTCTCCCCATGACCTTAAGGCCACACACACCGTCCCCGCCCACCCTGTGACCTACCTTCCTTTCACATCCCTCCTGCACTCAGCCTCAGCCACCCTGGTAAGCGTGCGTCCTCCTGGGAACCTCCGCATAATGTCCCATCCACCTTGTGCCCTTTGTCAAGGGGCTCACTCCTTGACTTCATTTAGGATTGTGCTCAAATAGTATCTCTTCAAAGAGGTTTTCCCCACCAATGCTACTGAAAATAGCACCCTCGCCTAACCACTCACTCTCCTTTATTTTTTTTCATAGTATGTTTTGTGGCCTGAAGTTCTGTTCTCCCTCCCTTCCTCTTTTCTTTTCTTTTCTCTTTTCTTCCTTCCTTCCTTTTCTTTCTTTCCTTTCTTTCTTTCTTTTTCTTTCACCCTCCTTTTTCTTTCTTTCTTTCTTTCTTTCTTTCTCTCTTCCTTCCTTCCTTCCTTCCTTTCTTTCTTTTCCACTTATAATCTGTTTCATCCTCTAGAACATAAGCTCTATAAGGGTATGGCTCTTGCTTTCCTGTTTTTCTAGGGCCTACAGCTGTGCCTGGCCTGTATTAAGATCACACACACAAGCGTACAAACATATATATACATGTAGATAGAGACAGGTATAAAGTTACATATATATATATATATATATATATATATATATGTATATATATGTGTGTGTGTGTATACATATATATATTCAATATAAACATATACTGAATGATTGAGTGAAGTGATTATTATAATACTACTGTGGTCAAAGATTTAATACCCAGTGATGATTAATTTTATGTGTCAATTTGACTGGCCTGTGACATGCTCACGTATTTGTGCAAATATTATTCTGGGTGTGTCTGTGAGGGTGTTTCTGGATGAGATTAACAGTTTAATTAGCAGACCGAGTAAAGGCATTGCCCTCCCCAGTGTGGGTGGGCCTCAGTGGATCCTTCGGATGCCTGAATAAAACAAAAGGTGGGTAAGGGAGAATTCATTCTCTCTGCCTAATTGCTTTCAAGCTGGAGCTTTGCTTCCCCTGCTCGGACAGGAAATGACACCGTCTGCTCTCCTTTGCCAGCTCTCCCGGATCTCTAGTTTACACATGACAGATCACGGGACATCACATCCTCCATAATCACATGACGCAATCCCTTAATCAATCTTCCTCCCTCTCTCTCCCTCTCTCCCTCTCTCTCTCTGTCTCTCTCTGCCACACACACATACACACACACACACACACACACCCCTCCTATGGGTTGTATCTCCCTGGAGGACCATTACGAATATAATACCTTTTATGTTTCTGGCAGCAATTACTCTGATCTTTAAAATGACTCATGATTAAAAGTATCATTCTATAGCAATTTAGAAACTTAAAAAAGACAAAAACTTGATAACCTCACTGTTCAAATCCAACTATTATTCATATTTTGTTTCATTTCCTTCCAGTATCTTCCTACACATACAATTGTGTTTTTCAAGATGTAATTACACTGCATATAATTTTATATCATTTTTCTATTAAATTATAGACATTTTCATCATTAGTTTAGTCTTCCTAACCAGCATTTTTAATACTCGCACAAGAGGAGAGTATGTGTGCCATAACTGACTTAAATTCCCCCCGCTTGTTGCAAATCTAATTTGTTTCCATTTTTCATTATTACGGTAATAAACATCTGCCTGCATAAAGCATTTTCCATATTTAGAATCACTTCCTTGGGATATATTGTCAAAAGCGGGACAATTGCATCGAAGTGTACAGATTTACTTAAGGCTCTGGCTACAAATTTCCAAAAGACCTTCCAATTTATATCCTCCCTAGCAGAATAAGAGAGTCCCCATCATATATACACACTGACCAGCACTGTGGGTCTAGGGTTCTTCTTTGGTTTTATAATGAAATGAAACAGTATATATTACCTGAATTTGTGTTTCTTCTGTTGCTACTGGATAATGGGGGGTGTCTTCTGACCTCTCCCTTGTTATTAACCTTCATATACACTTGCACGGAGATGCAATCGATTGCCTATTATGGCTTTGTATGTTTTAGTATGTTTAGGGCTGCTCATATCAATGCTTTTTTCCTCATAATTCTTTTTATTAGTATTGTCTCTTCTGTTTATATTTCTAGATGAATTCTGGGATCGTTCCGTTAAATTCCTAAAAAAAAAAAAAAAAAAAAAAAAATCCCTTCGGGATTGAGACAGGACTTGTTTAAATAAATGAAGTATTCCCACTGACCCTCAGTAAAGTCTTTCCCAGGAGGAAGTATCCTCGCAGTGGGAAGGTTCAGGAAGCCTCATGGTCTCCCTTTCTGGCTTCCCCAATGCATTCCGAGGTTTTCTCTTCTAAGCAACAGAACACCCAACAACGAAGTGGTCTGAACCACTGGCAGTGACTTATCCTCTCTCCAGGAGGAAATCCTCAGGCCAGGCTTTTCTACCTTAGCTCATCAGCTCCACAATGTCTCCAAAGTTTTATGTTCTCCCATGTGGTCCATCCTGAGTGGGTCAGCCACGGGGCTGTTGCAGCCCCAGATCACGGGCAGGCGCTCCTTCCTCTCATTAAGGAGGAAGGTGCTTCCCAGAAGCGCTCCAGGGGACTTTCCCATGCATCTCATTGGACAGTTGGTGTCACGTGATCATGCACTCTTCGATCTGTTGCCGTGGAAGGACTTGCAGTAATTGGTTGTGGCCACTGAATAGTCACATGATGAGGCTGGGGCATGGTGTCTTCTCAGAGCACTTTTAGAGGGTAAACATGAAAATAAAATAAGGGAGCTGGGCTACCCTGGTGGCCCAGTTGGTTAAGGGATCGACTTTGGTGCAGGTCGTGATCTCATGGTTCCTGAGTCCATCCCTGGGTTGGGCTCTGGGCTGACAGCTCAGGGTCTGGAGTCTTCTTCGGATTCTGTGTCTCCCTCTCTCTCTGTCCCTCCCCTGCTCATGCTGTGTCTCTGTCTTTCTCTCAAAAAATGAATAAACATTAAAAAATAAAGAAATAAATAAAATAAGGGAGAGTCGGAGGCAGGCTGTTAGGTAACAATGGCTGTGCCCCCAAGACTTCCTCAAACTGTCCTTTGGAGAACACAGAGGATACAGCCTTGCTAAGGTGTGGATCCTGATTTTGCTGGTCTTCAGGCTTATGTATGGGGGGACAAAATATGCTATACAAAACTAGGTATGGAAGAATATTTAAAATGAGAAAAAAATGTGTAAATTATATATTTTAAAAATCTAACAAATTACCACAAATACCACAAACACTACAAAATACTACGTTTTAGTCATCTGCCCTACCCACCTAAAACAAATTTTAAATTGGCTTAACTCATAGTTCTGAAGAATATACAAAATTAGGTCAAACACAAAAGCAATTCAAAGCATTTTACTTAGCTGCAGAACTGTGTGCAATCAAATTACTGTTGTGTTACCTACACGGATGTATCGGTGTGCGTGTACAAAACTTGGGTCACGGGAACATCAGTGTCTTTACAAGACTTCATTTCATCACTGGCCATTTTGAGTGCTCTTTTATCTGGAATGTCCAACTTCCCTTGGGGCAACACATCAGCTCTGTGCATGCTGGAATGCACAGATGTGGCTTCCTGGGCCCGTGTATTCCCTGTTTGATACTCATGGTAGTTTTCTACTCCTGTGTAACCAACTATCAGAAACTTACGGTTTCAAACAACCCAAATCATTGCCTCATGATTTCCCTGCGTCCAAAGTTCAGGCGCGGTGTAGCTGGATTCTCCACTCAGGGTCTCACCAGGAAGGAAACAAGGTGTTAGCCAGGATGGCGGGTCTCTTTCGGGGCTCGGGGTCCATGTCCAAACTCTGTGGCTTCACAGGTTATTGACACGATTCATTGTCTTGCACCAATAGGACTGACTGAGCTGTCAGCCCGAGACTACTATCAGCATCAAGAGGCTGCCAGCGGGTCCTTGCCACGTGGTCCCAGTAGGAATTTCACAACATGGATGTTCGCTTTCTGCCAAGCCAGCTGGAGAACATCTCTGTGGTTTTCTCGTCTGCAGTCGGCCAGGGGAAAAATCTGTGCTTCCAAAGGACTTGTGTGGTTAGGTTGGCCCCTGCACCTCCCCCTGAATAATCTCCATATTTAAAAAAATTTTTTTAACGTTTATTTATTTTTGAGACAGAGAGAGACAGAGCATGAACGGGGAAGGGGCAGAGAGAGAGGGAGACACAGAATCGGAAGGAGGCTCCAGGCTCTGAGCCATCAGCCCAGAGCCCGATGCAGGGCTCGAACTCGCGAACCACGAGGCTGAATAATATTCCATCGTATGAAGACACCACGTCTTGCATAACTGCTCCTCTGTGGTCGGGCCCTTGGGTTCCTTCCACCTTATCTCTGTTGTGAAAAATGCTGCTGTGAACACGATGTGTATGTATCTGTTTGGACGCGGGGCTCGAACTCACCGACCGCGAGATCATGACCTGAGCTGAAGTCGGACGCTTAACAGACTGAGCCACCCAGGTGCCCCAATAATCTCCATATTTAAAGTCAGCTGATTTGGTAGCTTCATGGCGTCTGCAAAATCCCATCACGGCAGTACCTAGATTAGTGTTTGATTGAATAGCCGGAGAAAGGTGTGTGTAGACCAGCGCCAGGTTATATTTTTTTTAATATTTTGGGGCTCCATTTTTAATACTGCCTACAGAAGCATTATTTGTTACACACTTGTGCCTTACAGATGCAGCGATTCTACCATATTTTATAGTGTGATTCCCTTCAGGACGATAGCAGTCCATTATCGTGTATCTTCCAAACAGAAAAGCTTCTATTTTGCCTATGCATTGATGAGTACTAAATTCTCTGTTGGTGATTTCACGTGACAAGACTGAAAGAAGTTCCCAGAGATTAGTTTCTGGCTCTACACATTTCAAACTTTGTTTCGTCTTCACTACCTTTGTCTTCTGGAAAAAAAAAAAAAAACAAAAAAACAAAAAAACCATGTTCTTTGGTCAAATGAGATCGGGCTACGTGTCAGACCTCCTTCCAGCAGGTAGCAGCCCTCAGTTCCTCATCCACAATTCTGAAATCTAGAAAGCTCTGAACCAATGCTTTACCTAACTCCGATGGTGGCAAAACAGCTTGAATTGAAGTGGGGCTACCTACGGCCCTTGTTATCTCAGTGTTCACTTTTACACGCATCTCTGGGGAAGTGTTAGTGGTTGGTTGTGAGGGTGCTGCCCGGACTCTGCAAGGAGTCTTAAGGCACAGCTTTCTAAAATTCTAAATTCTGGGGGCGCCTGGGTGGCGCAGTCGGTTAAGCGTCCGACTTCAGCCAGGTCACGATCTCGCGGTCCGTGAGTTCGAGCCCCGCGTCAGGCTCTGGGCTGATGGCTCGGAGCCTGGAGCCTGTTTCCGATTCTGTGTCTCCCTCTCTCTCTGCCCCTCCCCCGTTCATGCTCTGTCTCTCTCTGTCCCAAAAATAAATAAAAAACGTTGAAAAAAAAAATTTTTAAATTCTAAATTCTGGAAAACAACCCCAAAAGCCTAAATCCTCTGATCGTAAAGATTTTAGATAAGACAGTGTAGACTATTGTTAAAGACTAGGAGACATTGTACTGCAAAACTTTTTAACTGGCAAATGAACATGATTATTTGCTCAGGGAAAGGTGCCTTCCGTCTATTCTGACACCAACTGGTGTCTTGCCATTGCATTCTGGCACTGCTGACTCAAGAATTAATGCATAGCCTACAAGTGTAAAGGGCATGGCTCCCAAAAGACTATGCTCATTTCAGACACCAGCCACAAGTGAAGGTAAGTGCCTAAGCCACACACACTTCTGACCAAATGGCTACAGTTTGGGGGTTCCCATGACCCCTTCCGATCTGACAGTTTGCTAGAACGATTTACAGAACTCAGGAAGGTGCCATACTTATAATTGCAGTTGTATTATAAAAGATACAATTCAGGAACAGCCAAATGAAGACACAAATGACGAAAGGACTGGGAGTCCCGAATGCAGAGCTTCTGTGCTTCTTCCCCATGAGATCAGGACACGTCACCCTCCCGGCACATTGATGTGATACCCAACCAGGAAGCTTCAATAAGCTTTATGGAGGCATGACTGATTAAATTGCTGGCCACATCATTAAACTCCTTATCCAGCCCCTGCCCTTCTCCAGAAGTCAGGCTAGCTCCAAGTCTCATCCCTCTAATCTGTGGTCAGTCTTTCCGGTGACCAGTTCCCACCCTGAAACTATCTAGGGGCCAGCCATGAGTCATCTCGTTAGCATTAATTCAGATGTGGTCCAAGGGATGCCTTAATAACAGACACTTTTATCACTTGGGGAAATTACAAGGATTTCAGAAACTCTGTGCTAGGAACATTGGATAAAGATCAGGCAAATTAGTAGACAACTTCAACTCATGTCTGTTAACATTCCAAGAATGTTCTTCCTTTACCACTAGTGGGGCTACTACCTAAGATTAATGGCCCAGTTTCTCTTTTTTTTTTAATTTTATTTAATGTTTATTTATTTTTTAGAAAGAGAGAGACAGAGCACAACCAGGGCAGAGGCAGAGAGAGAGGGAGACACAGAGTCCGAAGCAGGCTCCAAGCTCTGAGCTGTCAGCACAGAGCCCGATGAGGAGCTCGAACTCACAAACAGTGAGATCATGATCTGAGAAGAAGTTGGACACTTAACCCACTGAGCCACTCAGGTGCCCCAGTGGCCCAGTTTCTGACTCCTATTCTTCTGTTGATATGACACCCAATTGAAAGAAAAACTCTTAGGATGTCCCCATTGAGTTAGTGCTCAGCTCGAATTCCTTTTCTGCCCCTGGGTGGGGAACTGGGAGATTTTTATTCAAATCATATTAATATTTCAGTAAAGATGTATAAACATACACACTTCTTTTGATCAAAATTATTGCTTCATATTTTATGGTTAACTGTCATTCTACTTTTGATTTATATTTTCCTTACGTTTTCAAACTAGCAATTGCTAGCTTAAAGGAATGCCACTAATTTGTATACATTTATCTTCTTTCTGGCCTCTTTACCCATAAACTGTTATTAATTCTAAAAGCATCAAAATCGATTCATTTGGATTTTTGTAAGTGCTAAATCATAGCGTCCTCACATAACGATATCCCTCACATAACGATATACTCATAACTCTTACATCTGGTTAAAGCCTTATTAAGCTGTCCAGGACATATAGAATACAATTAAATAATAATTGGGATGCTAGAAGCTTGGAGCTTGGTTTTATTCTTGATTTCAATGCAGGAACTTCTAGCATTTTATCATTAAGCACAATGTCGGCTATTTGGGAATCTACTTTGTCACATTAACAATGTATACTTCAAGTTCTTTCATATTCAACACTTGTATTATTAATAGATGTTAAGTTTTATTTATGGCCAGTGAACATCACTAGTCTTCACACATTATTTTAAGAAGACTGGTAACAGAATGTGCTTTGTGAGTTTTTTTGTATAAAAGGATGATGTGAAATTATTATTCTAGAATGTGGGATCATCTGTAACAGATAATTCTATCACATATATAAAGCCTCAGTTAAAGAACTCCTCCGGGGGCACCCGGGTGGCTCAGTCGGTTAAGCGACCAACTCCCGATTTCAGCTCAGGTCATGGTTTCAGCTTGTGGGTTCGAGCCCCACATTAGGCTCTGTGCTAACAGTGTGGAGCCTGCTTGGGATTCTCTCTCTCTCTCTTTCTCTCTGCTCCTTCCCTGCTCATGCTCTCTCTCTCTCTCTGTCTCCCTCTCTCAAAGATAAATAAACTTAAATAAAAATCTCCTCGAGATCTTTTTACAGATATCTTTATTGCATATTCTCTACTTAACTATTGGACTCAAGGTTTGGAGGCCTGCAGTGGGTGGAGCCTGATAAACTGCCTGGTCTACTCCAACACTTTGTAAACAGTGAATATAATGTGCTATAATAGCATCTGAACTGTTTCAGGAAACAAATGTTCTACTACAGCCGGGGTCAGGAAACCAGGGCCCGTTGGCCAAAGCCCACCCATCCACCACCTGGTTTTATAAATACAGTTTATTGGAACACAATCACTTATGCCTATTCATTACATACAATCAGTGGTTATTATCATATTATACGAAGAGTTCAGCGACTGAAACAGACTATATGGCCCACATCGCCTAAGATATTTATTATTTAGGCCTTACAGAAAAAGGTGCCTACCCCTGTTCCAGATACCAACTAGTATTCTGAGAGAAAAAAAAAAAAAAATGGGAAGGACCTTCCGCCGTCAGGTAAGTCCAAGAAGTGGCACATCTCTTCATGAAAATTTCAATTTTATGCTCACAAGAAAAAAATCTGGAGTTCTGCCTAAGTATAAACACACACATACGTGTACAAGCTCACGCATATATATCAACTTGATTTTACACTATCACTTTGCAAACTTTTTTTTTTTTTTTTTTGAGCTACAAATCCGTTTCCCCTTGAAGAACTATGCCTACCTCTCGGCTCACTACTCGTGGTGCAGTCGTTATTTCTTTCCTGGTTACTGGCAGATACTCGTGTATTTTGTCATCTTATCTCTCCCCTCCCTTGATCTTCTGATCTGTTTGATGGCTTTTTTAAAAAAAGTACTTTTAAAACTTTGCTCCTTGTTCCTTTCTAATCCGTCTGCCTCAACAATTATTTGTAGCGACCGTGGCTGCTGCTATAGTCCGTTTCTGTTCTGCTCATTCACATACCTGCAATACTTCCAAAGCAGCTACGTGGGAGGCTCCAGGAGCAGAGGACGTTTCTTGGGAGTCGGGCAAAGGAGGAGCGGTCCCACCCACACTTTCACCTTTGGCAAGTTCCTTGACTCCTATCAGGTGACTTTCCTCTTTTGTAAACTAGAAATAAGAATATCTCCTTCAGCGAATTGGGAGGATGATCTGAGTTAATGCTTGGGATGTGGCCGGCCTCATTCCAGCAACGTAGCAGATGCTTACGAAGGGTCAGTATTCTGCTACAGAATTCCTGCTGACACCATCGAGAGAGATGGTTTTCGATTGAGGCTATCCATGGGAGGCAACGTACGGCAGTGGTTGAGAAATATGGATGTTGGAACCAGAGATTTCAATAGCCCAGGTACCCCGTTTTCTGCCTCTATGGCAAGTGAGTTTCTCAACCTCTCCCATCACCTGGAAAATGAAGATAACCATGTGATTATACGTGTGACTGTACGCGAGGATTAGTGAGATTAGTATGAAAAATGCTTGACGTCCCATCAATGAGAATTACTGTATGTATTAACATTATGGTCATAGAGGCATCGTGCTATCGTAAAGGGAATGGAGACTTAAGAGGTTAAGGGATGCAGCTTCTAGTCCTAACTTCACCACTAACCTCCTGTGTGTCCATATCTGGTTATCTAACTTATCTGAGCTTCTGTTTCACGATCCTTTCATTGTAGGTTTGAGACAGACATTGCTATACATTTTAGAGCATCTTTGGGCCACAGCATATTTTCACATTCTTGGTTTCACTTTGTAATGCTGACAGTATATCTAAGTTTGTACAAAATAAGGCTTTAGGATGACAATATACCTAGATCAGAACCACTTTTTTCCTTTAGCTCTGGTCTCTCCCATGCAGCCAAATCATTTCCAATGTCCACAAAAGGGGTCCTTGTCAGGCGCTGTTTTCATTAGCAAACAAATGTTCCAACTTAATTGGCTTCTGGGCTAATGACTGTAATTTGACAAGGTAATTAACCAGTGCTCACGAAGTTTCTAAGTTATTCTATGCACTTCCATCTTTACTTGGCCTGCATTCACTGTTCTGCATGCGGGTGTCCCTGGGGCTTTCCAAGCCACTGAGGATCAAGGGGACAGACTCCATCACTTGCCTCAAGGCCCCTCTTGAGTTCATAGCTGGGTTATTCCCACACTGGACTGAAGGTTTCCCTAGTTTCATGCCTTACCTCCAGTATAGCCGCTGGGTCCTACCTTGGGCTGAGATTTTTTTGTCCTTTAAATGACTTTGGTATGAATAGAAGCACTTTTGAGGAATGGGAATCTGGCCAAGAAAAATCACCAGGAAAGAGCAGACGTGTGAATGGTAGAGGCAAGCAAGTGATAGCAGCTCCCAGTGAAATTTGCCTCTGGAGTGACTCTGGCCTACCTGTCACCACACCTGTTTGCTGTCCTTAGAAAGCATAAAAGTTAATTTAAGACATCTATTGGTTCACCTGGCCCAATAGAATGTACTCTATGGGAGTAGCAATGTGACACTAATTTGTGGCAAAGAAAGAACTTCATCCAAAAAGACTCAAATGCAAGACTGGATCACTTAAGAAATAACTGAGAATTAAAATTCTGATGTTTACTCCCTGTAAGTCACTATTCTGAAAAATATGTGAGCACGGCTTTAGGTCACATTTTTACTACGCAAATTTTTTGCTATTTTTTTTCTCTTCTAGGTCCCTTTGGGTCAGAAGAAAAATTGGGGAGTTGTTGTGGAGTGTGAAATATACTCTATCCTCCACTTTCCTTTTTACCATTATTTTTATTATATGTACAGTACCTTAGGGTAGAAATTCTAATTCTGAGAATTTATTAGAGGGAAATAATCATACAACTACTAACAACAATAATAATGATCATTAAAAATTCTTGTGCCTAGTGTTTGTGAGGGTTTGGGCTAACCACATTATCTGCCTCATTTATACCACCTTTGTAACCAAACATTGAAGTGCATTTTATTGTCCCCTCCACCCCATTTTTATAGAAGAAGAAATAAAATTTGGGAAGGATAAGTACATTGCCAAGGTCATACAGCAAGACAAAGGAAGTGAGAACTTGTGGTTTACCGAACTCCTAGTAACTCTGATACAGTTGTGATGCATTTAACTGTATACTGAGTATTGAATATAAAAATAAAGAAATAAAAGACTGGAAGATATAAATACTAAACTGTTCATAGTATTTGACTCTAAGCAGTGAGATGATTTTCACCTCCTTCTTATTTTCCAAATTTTCTTAACCATTAATATATATATTCCCTAACACTCTCACACTTTCTCTCTTTAAATATTTCTCCCCAATTACTCTTATTTCCAGCAAATGGTCCAGCCACCTACGCAAAAGAAAACAAAACAGCTAGGTGCTGTCCTAGGCTCCTCTCTTTCTCTTGACCTCACAAGCCCCATCAATAAAGTTATACTCCCAAATATCTCTGGTGGTCTCCCCTTCTCTCCATTTCCAGGAATATCACCCTCATCTTTCTTGACTATTCCCACTGTCTTCACCATATGGTAGCAAGAAGGATATTCTGAAAATGTAAATCAGAATAAGTTTCTTCCTCTCCTAAGATCCTTGCATAGCAAGTAGAATAAAATGCAAATAAAATCCACGGCCGTGTCCCATCAAGGCTCTCTATGTGTCACTGATTCCTGATTCTTCTCCAAATTCTCTTCCTGCCATTTTCCCATCCCTCACTAAACCTTGTCAAAATTTTCCCCACAGTCTTCAGACATGCTAGAACTTTCTCTCACATGCTGTGGCACCTGCTGTTTCCAAGGCCATGGATCTCATGACCTGGCTCTTGAGGGGCTGATTCTTAGTCAACTCCTGTTCATTCTTCATGTTTCTGCTAAGACGCCTCTTCCTCAGAAAGGACTCCCTGGCCATTCTATCAAAAATGGGTTCCTCATCCCATTGTGTTCCCAAAGAACGCTGCTGTGTTCTCCTTCCACTGTTTGAAATGATTTTGTGTTTCCGTTTCTTTTCTTGTTCATTACCGGCCTTCTTCCAGAAGATAGACACATCGTGAGAGAAGGGCCCTTGCCTTTCTTATCCCGTGCCTGGCACAGACCCTGGCTGCCAGCAGTGCTCAGTAATCACCACCAGCAGAACTGTATTTTGCCGGGGACACACACTACCCATGGGGCAAGCTCAAACAGTTTCAAACCATTACAAATTTACTCGTGAAACAAGGGCATGACTCCATGGGAGTCAGGGACCAACAGGACACCTGGGAGTCTTCGAAGTTAACTTCTGTGTAGAAGACATCATCAGTTAAAGCACAAGATGCAAATGAGCCTATCTGAAGTTTCCATATATGTTAAGACATAATAGCAACTGCAGAATGGTTTACAACCTTGAGCGGCCAAAGATTTTTTTCACAAGAGTATTTGACCGCTGACATTGTATGGCATTATGAAGGCATAGCAGTAATTAAAAAACAGACTCTCAGTCAGTTTTAGTACTGATTTTAGCTTGTCTTCAGATAATAGACTCTGTCGTTACCTGAACCAGGATGAGTGCCTCCCACTGCTGGGATGAATTGGGGCCCACTGACCATTCACAACTTCTACAGCCTGTGTCTGTCCTGCTGTGGGTCCTGCTCAGGCCGCTATGACTTGGGCTCCCTCTTCTAGAAAACAGGTATACTTCATGGCTTCCTTATTGGGTTTCTGTGAGAATTAAATAAGAAGGGAGCATAATATTTTAAATGTTTGGTAATCGCATTATGCCATTTTGAAGGGTAGAGATGGTCGTATTAATCTTTTTATGTTAAGCAATAAACCAATGGTAGGAGCTTCACTGACATTTATACAAATGATGACAGTGAATCTTGTCTTTTTAGCCTCACTCATTCCACAGAGGGTCCTTAGGACCTCAGAAAATGTTTGCTCAAAGGCGTTATGAAAGATCAGGCATCGTCCCCACCAAATCTTCCCCTGAGTTGCCCTTCAGATAGGCCCTGGGTTCCTGGATTGGGTCTCAGGCAGTAAGAAGAAAGGATTTTCATCTCAAGTTCTGGTCTACAGAGGCACCTTACCACCTTAACCATTGTATCTGCTTTTGCCTTGCGTCAGCTTTCTGTTGGAAAAGCAAGGTGGACAGAGCAGGGAGCTGAAGGCAGCTGGACAGGAGTTCCAATCCCAGTGCTGTTTCTTATGGGCTGTGTGACTTTGGGCATTTTACTCAACATCTCTGAACTTAACTACTTCTGCCCACCAATGGAGGTAATACACTCCTTTTCATGGGCTTACCATGAGAATCAAATAAAATAGCATTCCATACCCAACATGATGTCTAGAACACAGTCAATGCCCAATAAATATTAATTTGTTAATGTCTTCTTTCAAGGCTTTTTTGTGGGAAGAGAGTGGGAGAAGGAGGGAAGGAGGAGAAGAAAGACAGTCTCAAAAGACAAATCATGTGATGTCTGCAGAACACAGCAGGTTTCTTGGAAAAGCCATAAAGAGCAAGAAGCAGCACTCAGCCCAGGCTGTGTCCATGACCACGGGCTAAACCCTGCTGTTTGCAGATGGGGAATTCTGGAATGGCAAATATTAGACCAAGGCAAACGGGGCTTTTGTGACTTTCTTTGGGGCTCCTTTCTGAGGAGTGTCACTTTGTGTGCCAGCTCTCCACCTCCGTCTGTTCCCTGGGCTCCGGAATGTGGCCCCCACAGCAGAGCCTGAATCGTTACCAGGGCAATGACGATATCCTTGGCTCAGAGTGTGCTGATGTGGGCTTGAATGGCTGGTCAGGGCTTAATGACCAGGAACTCCTGATGTTCAAGGGCAACGCTGGCATTAAGACGGTATGAAAGCTGGCAGCCCCGTGGAGATTTGTTCGCTCCTTCCCCCCACATTCAGAATTTCAATTTACTTTTATCTCTATGCATCCAGGTCAGGAGCCATAGGGCTTTTGGTCATGGTATTAGGTGGCATATCTCTGACTCTGAAAGATCCTGTTATGCACTGAGTGTTTGTGTCCCCCCAGATCCATACGTTGAAGTCCTAACCCCCAATGTGATGGTATTAGAAGGCGGGTCCTTCGGGAGGTAATTAGATTCAGATGAGGTCACGAGGATAGAGCCCCCATGATGGGATCTCTTATAAGAAGAAATCAGCGAGCGTTCTCTCCTCTCAGCCATGTGAGGATAAGCAAGGAGGCAGCCTCCTGCAAGAAAGCTCTCTCCAAGAACTAAATAGGCCAGCACCTTGATCCTGGACTTCTTGGTCTCTAAAAGTGTGAGAAAATGCATTTCTGTTATTTAAGGCACCCTTATCGTATTTTGTCATAGCAGCCAGAGCTAAGGTAGCTCCTTAGAAATGTGTGTTTTCTGGGGTCACATATGCCTGGGCTCCAATCCCGGCTCTGGGGCTTCACCCCACTTTTCTGAGCCTCAGTTTCCTTGAAGAGTGGGAAGGGACAAGAAACAGAGAAAAGAGTGTTCCACTTACCTCTTTCTCATGAACCACCCCAAAACTTGGCTTAAGACAGCAATTATTCTCTCTCATAGTTCTGTGGGTTGACTGGGCTCAGTGGGGCATCCTCACTTGGGGTGTCTCGAAATGCACTCATCTGAAGGTTGGACATCCAGACGGCTCCTCCTGTGTGGTGTTATATTATGCTAGCTCTCATCTGGCAGCTCAGTTAGGACTGTTGACCTGAGAGCCTATGGGTGGCCTCCCCGTGTGGTGTGAGCTGATCGCAGTGTTGTGTATCCCACAGGAAAAGCCCCCCAAAAGAGCATTCCGAGGAGCTCAGGCAGGAACTTCAAGGCTTCTTACGATCTTGTCTTGGAGACTCCAGAACATCACTTCCTCTGTCTGCTCATGATCAAGCAAGTCACTTGAGTCAGCCCACCTTCAAAGGAAAAAACCAGACTTCACTATTTGATGACATGGAGGTGAGATCACAACACAGTAGAGCATGTAGGATAGGAGACACTGGGACAGCAATCTTTGACAAATATAGTCAGCCGCAAAAAGACAAAAAAAGGGGGGGACGTGAAGTTGGTTTGGTTCCCTTTCAGAAGACACACTTGTTCATTCTCTGATTCAATTTGATTCTATCTATCTCCATTGTTCACAGCTTTATCAGTAGTGGATGTGATCTTAGTCCTGTGGTCCGCATCTTTAGTCACGGAGTACTCTCTTAGAGAAAGACAGTGGCATCTCACTTCAGCCTCTGCTAATGATATGTGTCCAACAACCCTTCACCAGACATGGCGTTCCTTCGCTTGGTTGCCATTTGTGCGTTCCCCCTGTTCTTGCCCTCTTTTCTAATTTCCAGTGTTTCTTCAAATAGAACTCAAGAGCCACCGAGATGTTCTTCCCTCTTTTCTGAGGATTAGGGAGACTTGGGGATAAGTCAGGATGCCCATGCACATAGTCCAGAATCTACAAGCTTCTTAAACTGGGAAGCTGGCACCACTAACTACAAGGTACACATGCCCAGCACTTCCTTATGGTGTTTATTAATCTTCTAGGCTGCATACAAAGTTACTACAACATTCCAGTTAAAAACAATACCCATTTATTATCTCCTAATTCTCTGGGTGTGAAGTCCTTGGCTCAGATGATCACAAGACTAAAATCAGGGTGTTGACCATGCTGAGTTCTCATTTGGAGGCTCTGGGCACCCAATCTGCTTCCAGGTGAATTCAGTTTCTTGGCACAATTCAATTCCTCGTGGTTGAGGACTGAGGCCCCGATTTTCTTATTGGTGCCAACCAGATTCACTTGCATCTTCTAGAGGCCACCGGCATGCCTTGCCATGTGGCTCCTTCCATCTTCAATTCACCAATGAAAATCTCATGTACCCCATCTCCCTCCCACTTCACATCTCTGATTGCCTCTGTCTCTGATTTCTAGACCCGCACAGAAAAGTCTCACGGGATTAGGTCAGGTCCCAGACAGCCTCCCCATCTTAAAGCAAATTGATTTGAGGCTTTAACTGTATCTGAAAAATTCTTTCACATAAGAACCCAGACTAGTGATTGATTGGAGACTGAGAGAAGGTATGAGGTATGTACATCAGGACCTGAAAGTTTTAGAACCATCTGAGAAGTCTGCCTGCCACACCATGCTTCACCCCTCCCTAGCAGCAGCACCAGGCAAGACCTAAAGGTTCTGCAGATCAGCAATATCCATCTGGCAAGTGAAGTGCCCTAGCTTCCAAAAGCAATTCTCTGAAAGCAACTCCTTTCTTGGTTTCCAAGGAGGGGAGGTGTTTCATCCCAAACAATGTTGGCATTTTCCAGTGCCTCCTCATCATCTGTGGTCCCCTGTCATTCTCACAGCTTGACAAGTGTTTGTGACTGGTCAGAGGCAGAGGCAGCAGCTAATTCTGCTACCCCTTAGAAATCTTTGGGCATGATGCTATTATCTTGGCCTCTGATGGAGGCTTCGTTTAGAATGTGGGCTACTGGGACCTCCTTGTCCTCCAATTTCAGGGCTCCAGTAACGTCTCATCAACATTCTATGACACGATTATTCATTGGGATAATGTACCTTAGAAGCTGTGCCCTAGGAGCAAGGAAAGGACCATTGAGCCACTCTCGGACATCAAGACTTAAGAATAATAGCCTATTTCCTTTTCTTGGAAAACAACAAATAAACACCATCAGACAACACAAGTCCACGCTTGCCTATTTCCATTGCGGAAGGTTAGGGAGCCCCAAGCTGAAGTGTTGTGCCATGTAGCATTCTGGGCCAGTCATTTCTCCTCACTTGATCCTTTACTTCCTGAAGAATGTTCCCTCCTGCCAGAGAGAGGTGCCAATTGGGAGGAAACACAGGAAGCTCCCATTGTATTAGCAATGCTTTATTCCTTTAACTGGGTATATGATGTTCACTATTAATATTTATACATAGGTGTATATCTAAAATATCATATAGAAATTTTTCACCATGAGAAAATGTCCCCACAGAGCCCTATAACATTGTATTAACCTCTGTAGGCCTGTTTTTTCTGCTCAACTGAAGAGCTCCATAGAACAGGGACACTTGCTTTGGTATCCACAACCACACACACGGTACCCCATACAGAACTGACTCTGAAATCTGTTTGTAGACCAAGTGCAGGGTGTCCTGGTAGTTTGTCAAGCTGATTTACCTTTCTCCTTCTTCTCCCCCAAATTCTACCCAGGCATTAAACCGAGCTCAGCATCACCCTTTCCTGACTCTTTCCAGAGCCTTGCAAGGATGCAGACAGTCCTCATGGACATCTCAATGAGTGTCTATACTATTTGCATTGTGTGCTATAAAAAAGGAACACTAAAGAGAATGGACATTTTATCGAGCACTAGAAGGAGACACAACTTTGTCTCATGTCACCCACCAACACTTCCGTAGGGTACATATGATTCTCACGGTAGGGTTCGTTCACGCCAGGATAATACAGTGAGCATCTGCTATTGGCCGTGCGTTGTAGAAAACTTGGGAGATACGGCAATGGAAACACAATAGAGGAAAATGCCCTTCCTTCAAGGAGCTTTGAATCAAAATAGAAGAATAGGAACCGGGCTCAGGTAGGTCTGATTTCTCGGCAAGCCAGCATCAGACCTCAGTACATGGCTCTGACAGTCGTTACACAAGGCAGCGTTCCAGGGGTTTCCTACTCTGCTTCATTTAGTCTCACGACCCAACAGAGTAAGGATACATATTGCAAATGAAGGAACTGGTGCCCTGAGCCACTTACACAGCTTGTACGAGATTGTGCAGATTGAGTAGTGACCCCTAAAATTCCACATCCATGCTGAACCTCAGAATGTGAGCGTGTTTGGAAATACGATCTTTGCAGATGCAGTTAAGGTGAGGTCATACAGGACTGGGGTGGGTCCTAATTCCAGTGACTACTGTTCTCATGAGAAGGCCACATGAAAACACAGAGGGACACACAGGAGGAAGGCCAATGCCATGGCTAAGATCACCGAAGACTATGGAAAACGCCGGAAGCCACAAGGGAGGCCTAGACCTCTTCTCCCGCAGAGCCTCCTAAAGAACCCACACTACTGACACCTCGATTTCAGATCCCTGGCCTCCTGAACTGTGAGCCAATAAATTGTTGTCTCAAGCCACCTGGTTTGTAGTAATTTGTTACCACATCCCTAGTGAACTAATACAGAGACTGAGGCCAGAGCCAGGCCCATATTTGGTTCCAGAGTCCAGGCCCCAGTGGCCACTCTCTACTCCCTCAGCAAGGCTGAGGAGAGAATGAGCTGAGAGGACGGAAATGAGCTCTGCAAATTTTGATGTGTTCCTCAAAGGTTGTGGATTCTTTATCATCATTTTAGGAGACTGTTCCCAACATTATCTGAGAACCCAGTAAAATGTCGTTATTAAATAAAATGAGATACAGATCACAACCCCTTCTCCACTATTAAATCAACTCTTTAAAATGGTATTTCCAGGGGACGCCTGGGGGGCTCAGTCCGTTCAGCGTCCTCCTTCAACTCAGGTCATGATCTTTTGGCTCATGGGTTCGAGCCCCACATCAGGCTCTGTGCTGACAGCTCAGAGCCTGGAGCCTGCTTCAGATTGTGTCTCCCTCTCTCTCTGCCCCTCCCCTGCTAGAGCTCTGTGTCTCTGTCAAAAATAAACAATAAAAAAAATTTTTTTAAATAAATAAATAAAATGGTATTTCCAGAATTCCCCCAGCTTTCACTCTGCCCCTGCTTTGTTCAAAATAACATCCTGGCTGTCCGTACCCAGAACTGTGTGAGAAAGCCCCCTAGTAATAACCTGAAAACTGGCCAGTTCCCCGTTGTAAAAACTTGCACTAGCACGTACAGGGCCCGGACGGATGGGGACAGACAGGAGCATCCCGGACTCGCTAAAACTGTGTACATATAAACTTGGTGCCGGATTTTGTTGTTGTTTGGTTGTTGTTCTCATCATCCAACAACCACTTAAAACGTCATCTTCGCATGTAACCAGGTTATAAAAAAACAAAAACAAAAACAGAGTCTGCTCTCCTAAGAGGATTTCCTCAAGGACACAAATGGGCTTTAGTCTTATTTGATTGTCTGTGTCCCCTCTATTCCCACCACAGTCACGTGCGCGCGCACACGTGCATGCACATGCATGTACACATGTCTGCATGCCTACACACGCGTGTGCATTTGCACACACACACGTATAGTACATGTTCCACACTTCCCTCAGACCTCACTCACTCCTTTCTACCTTCACGGCCAGCCCTGCTTCTACTGACCTGTAAGAATGTTAATAATAAAAGCTGTATCCATGCCAGGCACTCTTTAATCCCCACGGTACAGCCGTGTAAAATGAGGCACAGAGAGATTATACGAGGTGACCCAGCTCTTTCCCTAATCTTCTTGCATTCTCTCTATAATCCTTTTGTAGTTGTGTGCGGGCTTCCTGGGATTTTAAATTCCACCCTATGCCGCTGACTCCAGGATTTCGGACTCTACCCAGACCTTGTGATCCGAGCTCACATAAACAACGGCATAATTGCATCTTTCCTTGGATGTCTCAGACCTCTCAAAAGCAAGGTGTTGGAAACAGAACCCTCTCCTTCCCCCACATGTACTAGAAATTGTTCCAAAGTGGTTACGACCCTCCCCCACCCCCTTGCCTCTCAGTAAACGTACCACCGTCCCTCCACGTAGTTGTTCAGTCCAAAAAACAAAGAATTTCTCACAGTTTTTCCTCTCCTATCTTTCCCTCCCTGATCACACAAGAGCCAGTGTTGCCATTTATACCTTCCAAATATACCCCTAACTGGTCTACATTTCCCCATCTCTGCTCTTGTCCAGACGCACTAGGATTTAAGAGTCTCCTGATTGGCCTCCTTACTTACACTCGGTCCAAAGACTTCCCTAAAACCAAAATCCAGCCCGGAATTTCCCTGAATGATATCTAGTACATCGTGTGGTCAGGGAACGGGGCCTTTGCAATCAGTCTTAGAAAACTGGCTAAAAATGCCACCAAATGCTATTTTCAAAAATCCTATGGCCACCAATTTGATAGCTTGGAAATACTGAATGGTCAGGGATGGATGAACCTCATCAGGTGTCTAATTTGCATGTCCCTGAACACCAGGGCTGTGCCTGACCATCAGGCACCTGCTCGGCCATTAGGCTCTGCTCAGCGTGACTTCCTCATCACCCTGGTTCTGCCGTGGCAGCCACATGCCTAGGGTGGGAGAACAGGAGCGGAGCCTGAAAAACAAGGTCAGACGTAAGAGGGCCTCATAGGTTGTGGTAAAGGGATTGGATTTTATGCCGAAGCAGTGAAGCCAGGAGGGAGCTCAGATGAGCTCATCGTGGAGGTTTCGTCTTGTGGGACAGCAGAGCCTCGATGTCCAGATCCTAACTTGAACAGCAGGTTGGGGAGCAGGTACGAAGGCAAGATGCTAGCATCCGAACAACACTGAGCGCAATACAGAACATACTAGAATGGAGGCACGGAAAGATCAATTCAGTCTGCCTAAGAAGTGTTTCTGGACAAAACCATGCAATCAACTACCAGGTCTCTCTCCACGGCACTCTTCAAAGAAAGTTTAAAACAAACAGGAAAAGAAGCCAGGGGTAAACCTGGAACCTGAGTGAGAAGGAAGAAATGGGACTGATTAGGGGGCTGGAAGAAGAAAGTTTTTCAAAGCAGTCCTCTCTCACGGGAGCTTGCTATGGAGACATACCCTGTCACACTGTGTGATCGAGTAGGGTAGGGCACAGAGCACAGGTGAATCGTGTGGGGTAGGGGACAGAGCACCAGGCTGGAGTCCCAGTTCTGCCACCAAATAGCTACGAGGCCTTGGGAGAGCTACTTAGTCTCACTGAGCTCGATTCGTTTCATAAGGAATATGATTACTGGGGCTCCTTTCAGCAGTCAAATTGCAGTATTCTAACACCGACAACAAAAAGAATCATTCCTGGAGAATTTAACATTTCAGCAATCTTTCAGATCATGCAACAAAAAGGGGGACAATTTTTAAGGTGGAGAGAACAGCCTGTGTGGAAGGCACAAGAAAAGGAACATACTGGTGGAAACCAGGGCTCCAGATCCGGGGGCCAGGGGAGGGGTAGGTCAGGATGGACCCCTGGAGGCGAAGAGTCAAATTCAGTCCAGGGGCACCTGGGTGGTTCAGCCGGTGAAGTGTCCCACTTCCAGCTGAGGTCATGATCTCACCCTTCCCGAGTTCAAGCCCCACATCAGGTTCCACACTAACTGTGCGGGACCTGCTTGGGATTCTCTCTCTCTATCTGCCCCTCCCCCACTTGTACTCTCTCTCTTTCTCTCTAAATGAATGAATGAATGAATCAATCAATCAATCAAATTCAGTCCAGACCATTGACAGTATTCCGAAGGAGCCCAATTTGAAGCGGAGGGACACATATTTGGAGTGGGGAATGCCACCGTGATAGGAGAGTTAACCGTCACTTAACGGAAGGGGATGCCACAAAGGAATGAGACTCTCAGTCCACTCCTGACACTCCCTGCCGGTGTTCCAGGCCTCTACTCTGTGTCCCTGCAGCGCTCTGTGCTCACCCCTGTCACGGCACCACCTGTGGCCACCGCGCTGCCTTTGTGTTTACTGTTTCATGATGTCAGAACCTAGCTTCCTGTTTAGGATACTCAGAACATAGAGACCTATTTAAAAAAAAAAAAAAATTTAATTGAAAAGCACCTGTAATCTAATCATCCAAAACTTCCTAAGTGAACCATCTGGTGGATGGCCCTGGGCATTTTTCCTATGTGCGCGTCTATGAGTTTGTGCGTACGATCAAAATTAGGCTCATAGTATCCACATCCTTTCCTAAACTGCACTTTTTTCAATTCATAATATCTGTGTAAAAACGAATTCCAATGTCCACTCATATCCACCTGTACCACAATATGCATTGGCTGCCTGATGTTTCACGGCATAGTCTGGGTAACCACTCTGTGGCCTTTGAACATTGGGTTGTTTCTAGTATTTCACTTTGATAAGGAAGCCACGGTGCGTACTTACCTTTTCACCTTTGTCTAAATATTTCTTTAGGATAAATCCCCAGAAATAAATTACTCTTATTAAAGAGATCTACACTTTTAAGGATTTAGAAAATGCTGCCGAATATTTCTTGGGAAAATCTCTCTCTCGTGAGTAGCCCCCGAAGGTGACCGTTTTCCCCACAACCTGGCAAACACTGGGAGTTATCATTCTTTCTTCTCTCGACCTAACCGGCGAACAATGGTATTTTACTATTTTATTGTAGGTCGTGTTTCCTTCATTACAGATGAGAGTAAACCTCTCAATATATTTATTAATCATTTCTGTTCTTTTCCATTTGCAAATGGCCAGTTAGTTCATTTTCTCTGCCCATCTTTCTATTGGGGCATTTGTCTTTGTTTTTTAATGATACAAAAATAGTTTTATGAAGATAAGCTTTTGTCATTGATATTGCAAAAATATTGCAGTGCAGTCTGCCTCTGTCATTTTAACTTTGTTTATGGTATGTTAACCATTCAGAATCTGTTTGGTGTGATGTAGCCATATTTAGCTTTTGTTTCTTTTATGGTTTCTGCCTTTGGGGTCAGGCTTTGAGAGCTCATCTCCACCCTGTGATTACGTAAATGTAAACCAGATGTCAGCTCAGTCACTCCAGCTGTGACAGCTGCAGTCCCAGGCTCTATCTGTAGGAAGCCCAGCCCATTCACCAGTTTCCATAATAAATCCACTCAAACCAATTGTTTTGTGGAGATCCAGGGAGGGCACAAGGGTGGGGCTTCGTGATGAAGGACCCATCACCATTAAGTACAACGACCCCACCACCGTTTTCTCTTCTTGCCAAATCTCCTTTCTATTTCTGTCTCTAGTGAGCACCAAAAGTTCTTTTATTATGCAGAGCAATTAATGAACCATCTTTTGATATGTAAGCATTCCTTGAGGGTCTTGACCTGTAACCCAAGCAGCGGATCAAGCATTTCTTCCGAATAAATATCCCACTGCCTTCCAAAAGATTTTGGTGCATACATATCTTTCCAAGTCATTACATAAATATGTTGCTATATTATCGTCTAGTGATTAATAGTTTTATACTCAACATTTGAGTGGTTCTGTTATTATTTGTGTCTGGACTATACAACTGCAAGATGATTATTGGAATTTTTGCCTCCCCCAGCCCCAGCCATGGATTGGGAGCCAGAGGAGGGTAGCAGGTGTATTTGTTCTCTTTTGTATCTTCAGTTCTTTTCACAGCACCAGATGCATAGTAGGTGCTGAATAAATAAATATTGACTGAATGGGGAAGGTGCAGGGAAACATTATTGAGGCCAGATTTGGAATTTCCCCAATTCAAACGAGGCTTGCCCTCTCCAAAAAAAAACTCAAGAACTTTCTCCACTGGACTGATTGGAATTTTCCACCTTTGTTTGAAGTGGTCTGTAGAGAAGGATTTATTTTAGCCTACCCTGGATCTCTTGTCCCTTCTTTTGGCGACTCCGCCCTGGTTTCCCTTTGAACTGAGGGTGAGCAGGGTGATGCTGCTTTGGTCCAATCGGAGTACCGTGTCCCTGTGACCATGTCATTGTTTCAGGGATGGGCACGTGACTTAAGCCAGACCAATGATGGGTTCTCCAGGACTGGTGATGGAAGTTTCAGGAAAGAGATGCTCTCTTTGCCTGGGATGGAGGAGTTAATGTATTAAACTGAAAATAGTATGGAGAGATGGTCTATAGTGACCATCTTGGTCAACCTGCAGAAATATGCCAAGCTAGAGGAATGTAGAACTGGGAGATGAAGACAGAATTTTACAAAGATTATCTGGCTTTACAAAGAACACTGGCTCTAGGTTTCATTCCTCTCTTGGCCAATTTGAGTTAGACTGCGGTCTCTTGAACGCTGCGAAATATTGTTCACAATCTTGACTAAGACAGACTAATGTATGGCCCCTGTATCAGAGACTTGGTCTTATAACACAAAGATGTCAGAATCATTGACAATCTTGGTAATTGTTGCCCCGGTCTCTCCCTATAAGCTTCCTAGGGTATGCTAGAATCCATAAATAAGCATCTTCCTCGAATAGAGCATTAAGTAGGATAGATTGAGCCTCTACTATGCATCATGCATCATGAATACACTTGTTATCTCTATTCTTTCCACCAGGTCTATAATGTTACTCATGAGGAACTGAGGCTTTTACTAAATCATACTAAATGTACAAGCCACCCAGGTGGTAAGTGAGCAGCAGTTGTGTGGTGGTTATGAGTGTGGTCTCTGGAGCTAGACTGTTTACACCTGCTATCTAGTTCTGCTACTTAATCTCTGCAAGACCTTTGGAGAAGTTACTTAAATTGTGTGTGCCTCACTTTCCTCATCCCTAAATGATGGTAATAAAAGAACTGCCTTATAGAGTCGCTTGAGGGAGTTAATGAGGTCATCTAGAGAACAGAGGCTGCCAATTGGTAAGTGCTCACGAGGAAATTAACCATTATAGTTTCTTGGTGTAAGTAGGCTAGGCTGGACAATCAGAAGCCCATATCACTATGAAAATCACACTGTCACTGCAATACCCCATAAGTAACCCTAAATTCACTTTAATATAGTGCTACCAGGGCCCTGTTTGGGTTGTTTAACGTGGATACCCAACACATCCCCCCCTCTTTCTTTATCATCCTGATCACAGAACAAGAAGGATATGAAGCTTGGGGTACTGGTATGATCTTTTCCTCAGAGTGGAGGAATGTATCTGATAGAGAATGGGTGTGTGCGTGTGTGTGTGTGTGCACATGAGGGGGTGGGGGACTGATAACATTATGTGGGCCCTGAGTCAACTCTTAGAAGGTAGCTTGGTCCTTGTGTTTCCCATTTATGGGAGCCAACACATCTTACTTATCTTCAAGTAAATTAGGTACCACCTCTATCAAAACCACAATGGCCCAAAAGATACAGTCCCCCAAATTTTTAAAGGACTTTGTAGATGAATGTTATCCTCCCCCAACTCCTGAAGAATTATATCTCTCAGCCAGAGCAGAAGGCAACTTCATTCATTCATTCATTCACTTAATAAATTCTTACTGAGTATCTACTCTGTGCCCACACGACTTAATTATTTCTGTATTGGCTATGACATCAGATGGTAGTCTCACTTTGGTCGCCATACGTCTCTCTTTCCTTTTTTGGAAAATGGTGCTAGATATCCCTAGACATTCCTTGTTGTGGTGACCAAACAAGACTTTTATTTTGACAACTCTGAAGTCCTCTATAAAGATGGGATGATAGCTCTGTGTTCTGGAAATCCGAAAAGGGAATAAGATTTCTATAGTATTATTAATGCTGATTTTACAGCTCTTTGGGGAAGCAGGTAGAATGTAATGGCTAGTTAAAATGTCTGTGGTAAATTAGCCTTACCACAAAGATTCTGTATGTGAATTAGCACAGAGTGACACATGGCGGTAAACACATGAGTCTGAAATTGTCTATGGATTACATGGATGTTTTTCACTTTCATAGAGTTTTGAAGGCAGCCTTTCAAAGGCAGAGTAGAGCAATAAAGTACGTTTCTTGTTGCTGCAAAATAAGGTAAGCATAATAACAAATTCTAAAATGCACTTTCTAAGCGCTCACTCTGCACCAGGCACTGTGCAAAGAACTCTGTAGGATTTTCTCAGTTAAATTTCACACTGCCCTCTAAGTTTGCCTCATTTTATAGATGAGGAAACTGAGAGAGGTTACAGATCCAGTCCCAAATCATAGCACTTGTAGAAGAAGGGGCAAGGCTACAGTAGATTTAGTCTTCTTAATGAATGTTCTGGGAAAGCCTCTATATAAGGTTCAGCGTCTCCAGTGTGAAGGCTCTAACTTAGGGTGATAGAACTTGGACTTGGAAAAGAAGGGGGCAGGAGAGAGAGTGTGAACACACGAAGAAAGGCATGGAGGTAAAGAGCAGGATGAATGAATAGGACACAGGTTGCAAAATTGATTGGGGAATAAGTTGTTTGAATTTAAGGTAAAATTAAGATTAAAAAAATCTTAGGGACAGACTGTGGAAGGCTTTGAATGGCAGGGTCAAGAGTCTAAGCTTGTTTTGTAGGCAATGGGGAGAAATAGAAAGTTAAAACCATGACATGGCATCATCAAAATGCTACCCAAGGAGACCATTCAGCCTGCCGTGTGCAGAACAGACAGAAGAGAATGATCCCGGGCCCAGGGAGACTGAGTAGGACACTACTTCAGCACTGCAACAAGACAGACTTTGTGTCTATGAGTGAAATGTGAAGAGGAAATTTGATTGTCAACGCCAAGGAGATGTCTTTCTGATGACCTATTTAAGACATTTGGGTTTTGTTTGCTGGCTTTGTTTTTGCAGAGAATCAGCCCTCTGGCTTAAAGTCTAGTAAAGCATGTGATTGCCTTTAAGATTTTGCAAACACACAGGGAGAGAAAAGGCTACCCTCCCTGCAGCTTCTTGAGATTTCCTCATCCAGAGACTTTCTCTTCTTGCCAAGAATGTACATGACTTTGACTTGAGCCAGCTAGTTCTGGCAATGTTCCCTCATTCCTCCTGGAGCCCCACCCCCAGCAGGGCTCTCACCGGAGCCCACACTCTATCCAAAAGTTAGAAAACCTGCCAAGGCCTCCGAGCCTCCCAAATGATCCCACTCCCTCCCAGTTCAAGCTTGGCCTTCTGGCTGAAAACTGCATATTTTGGAATTTGAAGAAAACATGCTCTGTTTCACCCCATGGCATCTCCAGTGTGAAGGGAAATAGACTGGCCTTTGTTACTTTGTCCACAGTAGAAGATTACGGGCGGTCCCCATGGCTGGGGGTGGGGTTGGTGGCAGGAGGTAAGGTCTGGTCAGTTGACTTAGCATAAGGCCTGCATTGTCCTGGCGGCCTCTTGGAGAAACAAAACTTTCCGAGGAGCTGAGCGGCCCACTTGGGCTCAGAGCCTGGTGGGCCTGATTACCCAGCACTTTTTTCTGAATGTTTCTCATCTTCTAGGATCTTCTTCGGCTTTGAACACAGCTGCCACATTGATATACTGGGTGGCGTCTTCCTCACATGCGATCTTCTGTGAAACAAAAGGCAAAGCTGAAGAACCTTGAGAATCCAAGGCTGTATATATACACAGGCAGCTGGTTTGTAAAGACAGGAACATGGAAACGCCACCATTAGCTAGCAAGTAGTTATGAAATACCTGCTCCAGGACTGCCGGAAAAGGGCATAGCTGAATTCGAATCCAAGACCACCTGCCCATGAACTCATGATCTCTCCACCAACCCAGTGTTTTGTTCTGTTTATTTTTGTTCAGCCGTAAAGTCTTCAAATAAAATCTTACCTAGAGTGCACATTCGCAAACTCTATCTGAAACTACAGGTGGCATGCTATGTAAACAGACCTATTTGTTTAAAATTATAATAGATATTGAAAGACAGTGAAACCAGTGAGTCATTTCTAATTAACACACACAAAATTAAAGTGGAGGGCGTAGACAACAGTTACTCTTCTCTGTAAGCTTCAGAATCTTTTTTTTAATTTTATTGTACAGAGAGAGAGAGAGAGAGCGCACACACAAGTGGGGGTGGGGGGGGGAGAGAGAGAGAGAGAGAGAGAGAGAGAGAGAATCTTAAGCAGACTCACCACTCAGTGAGCTGGACGTAGGGCTCAATCCCATGACCCTGGGATCATGACCTGAGCCGAAATCAGGAGGTGGGTGCTCAAACGACTGAGCCACCCAGGGGCCCCCAGAATCTATTTTTGAATTTTGTTTTGGTTGTACAGCATTGAACAAAGGTCTTTTCTACACAGATATATAGCTGCAAAGGATTGACGGTTCCTGAATAGCTAATCTTGAAGTCTCAGAATCTCCTTCTTCAGAAATCTAGTCCAAATATTATCGGGCTGAATTGCTGTTAATGGTCACCTGAGAAATTGCCTATGTTTGTATGGTTGTCAAGATGCCATATCCTACCTCTCAACTTTCTTTGTGCAACATAGAATCATGTAAAGGTAGGGTGTATAAGGTTTCCTATATATGTATATGGTTTTACATGAGAGGAGCAAACTGGACCAGAATTGAAAAGAAAAAGAAAAAACAAAAAGCAAGATACCTTCCAAATCAATGCTACATTGCAAAGGAGTTTAGATACACACATTAGGATACCAGGACAGAGCTTTAATATAAGGCTTTCCCCAGAGTGAAATAATCTGGCAACCCCAAGTAACTCATTGATGGCCTCAGCTGAGTTAAAGTTTAATCTGTAAGGCATCTAAATGTGTGTTGTTTTATGTAGACAATTTAATAGGCATTACAAATGTGTAAGAAAAATAATTTAGAAACACTTCCAGAATTCCTAAAGCATTTAAAAAAAATTGTTTTTACGTTTATTCATTTTTGACAGACAGAGAGAGACAGAGTGTGAGCAGGGAAGGGGCAGAGAGAGAGGGAGACACAGAATCCGAAGCAGGCTCCGGGCTCCGAGCCGTCGGCACAAAGGCCAACACAGGGCCCAAACCCACAAACCTCAAGATCATGACATGAGCCGAAGTCCGACGTTTAACCAAATGAGCCACCCAGGCGCCCCTAAAGCATTTTTTAAGAAACTGTCCTCTACCCCAAGGTTTTCTGCATAGTCCCTGAGCTGCTTTCACATACAAGCCCAAGTAATAGCAGGAGGTTTAGACGAGCATGTTGTAAGTGCAGCTCCGGGCACATGAGCATTTATGTAATGATAAGTTCCTGGGCAATCATGTCACGATAGGAGCCATGTGGATGCACAGGTGAATGGACATGGTCTCCGAGGGCTTAACTCTGGATTCGCTGAGTCCACAAGCAATTCTTGAGCACCTGCTACATGCTAGCTAGTGCATTAGGGGCATTTAGAGATCCCCCAGTGAACAGAAGAAAAAAATGTCCTTTTGCTTGCACTGTACAAATTCTATTTGGAGGAGCCAGAGCTTAAATTCTGGGAGAGCTGGTGTGAGGAGGAGATACAATAAAATGCACACACACATTCACACACACAAGCCCAATCAGAAAAACAAGGATATTAGAGGCATGGGTAGGTGCAGGGAGAATGAACAGAGGATTTGGTTTTGGTGAATGGCTATATGGCTATTTTAGGCATGGCAGCTAGATGTTTCTTGGAGAACCCGATGTTCATTTTTTTTGAGGGGGGAGGGGCAGAGAGAGAGAGAGAGATTGAGAATCTGAAGTAGGTTCCACACTCATCACAGAAGCATGGAGTCTGCGAGCGGCTTGAACTCACAACCAGGAGATCATGACCTGAACTGAAATCAAGAGTCAGACACTTAACCAACTAAGCCACACCATTGCCCCTGTGATGTTGTTTTACACACACACAAACACACACACACACATTTTTTTCTTATGAAAATTTTCAAGCACACAATATAATGAATCTCCATATACCCATCACCCAACCTCAACAGTTATCAACATTTTGGCCTCCTCGTTTCTTTTATCTCACTTATGCTTCCTAGACTTTTTGCTGTTGTTGGAGTATTTTCCACCAAATACAAGACATCGTGTCATTTATCCCATAAACACGTCAGCATTTCTTTAAAATTCTTTGAATGTTTTATTTATTTTTGAGAGAGAGAAAGAGAGAGTGAGTACTAGCGGGGGAAGGGCAAGGAGAGAGGGAGAGAGAGAATCTCCAGCAGACTCCAGGCTCTGAGCTATCAGCATGGAGCCCGATGCAGGGCTCAAACTCACAAACTGCCAGATCATGACCTGAGCTGAAGTCGGATGCTTAACCAGCTGAGCCACTCAGGTGCCCCAACACTTCAGCATTTCTAGTCACCAAGGACGAAAACAACAACAACAACAAAGTCTCTGTATCATAAATACACCTTAAGGATGCATAAGTACTCCTTCATAGTATTGAGTACCAAGACTGTGGTCAAGTCTCCACTTATTTTTTCAATAATGTCTTCTTACAGTAGTTTTGGCCAAATCGGGCTAAGATAGGGGATTTAAACTGAGATTCAAATGCAAGAAGGAGCCCAGTATGAGAAGACCTAGAAGCACAAGGAGCAGAAAGTACCAAGGTCTGAGGTGGGAGCTGGGTTGGTGTTTGTGGAACCAAGAGAAGGCAAGTCTAGCGCAGGCATGGGTCCACAGAAACCAGACCTGCAGTAAAATAATGTAAACACTAAAACTAGAAGCCACTGTTGTTAGGGACCAGAGTCTGACTGGTATTACAAATAGTCAAGGTCAAAGTCAAGGAGACTGGCATGGCTTATAAAGGGAGAGAGAACTCATGAGCCTTGGAAAGGATACAAATCCAGGAGGACTTCCTGGAAGAGGCCCTGAAGTTGTACAGGGTCTGGAAGTCAATTCTGCAACCATCTGTTTATGCAAAGAACCTAAATTCAATTACTCTTATGGTCCCGGCAAGTCAAGTAAATGAGTGGAGACCGTGGGTAAACAAGAGAGTGTGGTAAGGACTGGGGAGTATTGAGTGAAGCATTCACGTCCCATTTGCAAGGAGGCACCATAGGCACCAACAAATTGTTTCCATGAAGATATGCTGTCTCATGGCTACGGTATCTTTCTGTTGTTATTGTTTTATAGCTGAAAAATCCATAATTTTCTATAGAATATTCTCCATTTTTTAAAATCTAGTTAACTACTTTAATTCTATAAAACTGTTCATTCAGTTGAAGCCTTGATTGGGCCATTGGTTTACAATCTTTAGTTGCTGTATAAAATAGTGGTTAGGACCTTGGGCTGCGGCACTCTGCCTAGTTTTAAATCCTGGCTCCATTGCTTACTGGCTGTGTGACCTTGGGAAATGTCTTCACCTCTCTGAGCCTCAGCAAAATGAAGATAATGGCCACCCTGTAGTACACTGAATGGTGGCCCTCCAAAAGATACTCCATGTCCTAATCCCTGGAACCTGTGAATGTGACCTTATTTAGACAAAGGGTCTTTGCAAGTGTAATTAAATTAAGGATCTTGAGACGAGACCATCCGGGCTTACCCAGGTGGGCCCTAAATCCGAAGACAGGTGTTGTGGGAAGAGACACACAGAGGAGAGGGTGGGTGTGAGAACAGAGGCAGAGACTGGAGTGATACTAACAGCCACCAGCAGCTGGACCAGGATATGGAACCATTCTCCCCCAGAGCCTGTGTAGAGAAACACGTCCCCACCAACACCTTGATTTCAGATGTCTGGCCTCTAGAACTGTGAAAAAATTAATTTCTGTCGCTTTAAGTCACGAGTTTGTGGACATTTGTTTTGGTGGCCACAGGAAACTAACACACTCTGCTTCACGGTACTGTGAAATGAAGTCAGATGCCGCGTGCGGAGTAGACTTAGGGAAGGTTAACACTTCCCCTTAACTAGTGCTTGTTAACTGATGTGAATGCCACCCACCTAGTTGGTTATGACAGAGAATTCACTGTGACAGTAAGAAGCTTTGTGCTTTAGGGCCCTCTCTTGCATGACCCCCCTATAAGGTATTCCCCGTGTCATCTGTTTCTGCAAAATTTGCAAAAGTTAACACATCTTTGTATTGTTCTCCCAGGAGAGCCCACCAGATTGTGCAAGACTTGGGCCCGACAAGACCTGGGTCTGGCTCTATTTATTGGCCATGAGGACTAAAATCCTGGCCCCCCAATCTGTCACCAGGTAACATTTATCATGCACTTACTATGTGGCAGGCACCGTGAGGTTGAGTTGACTCAGACCCGGAAGTGGAGGGACAAGGAAGGAAAGATTGTGGTTCTTCACATCGCCCTGACTTCTGCCCCAGCTCTGATGCTCCCAAGAGCCATATTTGTTTATATCTTGCCTCATGCCACCAAAGAAGTGAGATGACTCCCAGGAAACATCTAGTACCACTGCAAATCTCAAAAATGGAAGTGGTGTCAATGAAAATACTGAGTTGAGCAGGGACTTTGTGGATGAGGCATCTATGAGGATGAGGAAGGCATCTATGAGGAGGAAGTCCTAAAGCCAGCAAGGATGGGGAGGATCCTGTGGATAGGAAGCACTAGGATCAGGAATACTGGCTGGTGCTTGGCATAGGGGGCATCAGAGGGGCCTCTGGGTAAAGTCATGCAGCCAGCGAAGTGGCCAAGGGCAAGGGTGCCTGGTCTGTGGGTTCCTGCTGGAAATTGGAACCCAGGAGGCACCCGAGAGTCGTGGGCATGGTAGTGACAGGACCAGATTCATTGGTGGCACAAGGTGCCACTCAAGACTTTCCTTGTGTGATGTGGCTTCAGATCCTTGTAAGACCCTCTGTTCTTTTATACCTTTTCCCACATCTTTTTTTTAATTTGTTTTTATTATTTTATTATTATTAGCTAACATACAATGTAGTATTGGTTTCAGGAGTAGAACCCAGTGATTCATCACTCACATATAACACCCAGTGCTCATCCCAACAAGTGCCCTCCTTAATGCCCATCGCCCACTTAGCCCATCCCCCCACCCAACACCCTTCTAGCAACCCTCAGTTTGTTCTCTGTATTGAAGAGTCTCTTATCGTTTATCTCCCTCTCTGTTTTTACCTTATTTTTCCTTCCCTTTCCCTATGTTCATCTGTCGTGTTTCTTGAATTCCACATATGAGTGAAATCATATGATATTTGTCTTTCTCTGACTGACTTATTTCACTTAGCAGAATACACTCTAGTTCCATCCACATCGTTGCACAGGGCAAGATTTCATTCTTTTTGATCACCAAGTAATAGTCCCTTGTATATACAGAGAGAGACCTTTTCCTACATCTGGTTGTCTTACCCTTATGCCTCTCCCTACACCTGCTAACCCAGGGTGGTCACATGACCCAAGGTAGGCCATCATTTTCTCTTTCTCAAAATGTTGAGTGTTAACTTCAGACTTACAGATGTGGCAGAGATGGGTGGCGGTTAGAGTTGAGCTCTTTGGCAGTAATCATGGGAGTGAGGCTCCTTCTTCCCAGGCCCCTGGGGGCACCCTGCTCCAAGTCTTTCCTGAAGCTTTGTTACTGATCCTCAGTTCTGTGAGCTCATTGTTAGCTAAAGGTAGAACCTGTTCATGCTATTTGTCATCAACCCTTGAGCATATTTACTCCCAAATCAACACTTAATCTTTCCCTCCACACCTGGTGAATGACTTGACTCCATAGTCCATTAGTTAGTTTCAGATTTTGTCACTTATTAGTAAACAATGGCACTAGGCAGAGAAGATTGGATTCTTTTTATTATTATTATTATGTTTTATTTTAGAGAGAGAGCACATGAGAGCAGGGAAGTGGAGCAGAGGGAGACAGAGAATCCCAAGCAGGCTCCACACTCAGCAAGGAGCCCAACTCAGGGATCCATCTCAAGACTGCAAGATCACAACCTGAGTCAATATCAAGAGTCAGGAGCTCAACCAAAAGAGCCACTCAGTGGACCCTCGATCAGTCTTTTAATTAAAACAAAGAAAGAAACAAAAAGCTTGAAATGGAGAGTCTTGGGGCGCCTGGGTGGCTCAGTCAATTAAGCGTCCGACTTCGGCTCAGGTCATGATCTCGTGGTCTGTGAGTTCCAGCCCCGCATCCGGCTCTGTGCTGCCAGTTCAGAGCCTGGAGCCTGCTTCGGATTCTGTGTCTCCCTCTCTCTCTGCCCCTCCCTCACTCACACTCTGTCTCTCAAAAAATGAACACACGTTAAAAAAAAATTAAAAAAAAAAAAAAAAGAAATGGAGAGTCTTGCATTTATCCCTGTCCAATCTTGTGATTCTGATTTCACCGTAGCTTTTGTCTCTCAAGGTCATTTTGAATTTTGATTCTATCATTTACCCTATCTTCTCTCCCTCTCAGGTTTGTTTCACTTCAGATTTTCCCATAAGTCTTCCATGTTTTTCCCAAGGCGGAGAGAGAGGAGCCTGGCACAATTTAAGCACCTCAGAAATAAATAAATGTTGGGGAGGACTTTGGACTCCCACTGGCTGTGGAATTATGGAGTTCGAATCCAGTTACCAAGATTTCAAGGGGCGGAGGGATCCCAGATGATAAGTGGGTTACCCTTGGGAAACCTGACTTCACACAGAACTGCAAAGGCAGGCTGATTTGCACCCTCCTGCTAGGAGATCATTAACATGCTGAGGCCACGGGGCAAGAGGAAAGAGTAGCATAAATATGGAGGCCGAACAAAGGGGCAATGAAATCAAATGCAGTGACTCCCGGGCCTCCCAACTCTGCTGTTACTCATGGTCTAGCAAAAAGCCTCTCTGGTTGCTTTCCCTCTGTGCTACGTGGAACAAAAAAGTCAGCATTCTCCTCAGGCTGATGTCATCTTTTTTGCCAACATAGATTGAGAATGGCTTCCAAAGATCACTGCCCTGTTACCTGTTATTGCCAGGCTGAGCAGACTAAGGTTATCTCCCCCCTGAAACCAAAATCCCTTTCCAATTTTTTAATGGTCGGTAAGACCAGCTGAGGAAATTCTCAAGACTAAGATATAGTATCCATACACTGTGGAAGTGAAAACTGCTCTTGGGCCAGGCTGAGGAGGTTTGTGAGAGTCCTCCTCTCTTTATCACCATGGCAATACCATTTTTATGCATCCTCTGTACAGGATTTCTGCGTCAAATCTTACCTAAGGGGATCTGCATTTAAAGAAGGACTTGAAAACACCTGTTCCTTGGTACTTTGAGAACTTAATCTGTCTCCTATTTGTTTTGGGGTAGGAGCAGAGGGAGAGAGATTATTTGAGGAAAGTACTGAGTCTGCCCATAGATATTCCCTTGATTCACCTAGATGTGGCGTAGCCATCTGTATTTGTTAATTGCAAGAGATAAAAACCTTCCTCAAGCAGACTTAACAACAAGGAGACTTCACTGGCTTGTGCAATTGGAGAGTTCAAAAGGTGACTTGCTTCAGGTGTGGCTGGATCCAGGCACACAAAGGCTATCATCAAGTGGTTACCTCTCTTCTCATCCAACTATGCTTTCTTTTATGTTGGGTTCTTAATTAATCACGTTCATATGACCATTTTAAACTAATCATCTTGTTCAGAAAAATGCTGACTGGCCAGCCTGGATAGTATGTCCATATTTATGGGGAGGCTGATAGGTAGGGAAGGGACAGTCTCTGAAAAGAAAAAGAATCTGTTGCCAGAATGAAAGGAAAGAAGTATTGGTGGACAAAATGATAAAATGCATTTATCCACTTAGAAAAAGACAGGGATCCCAGAAACTAAGGAACACATAACATATGGATGGGGACGGCATGGCATATCACTGGTGAAATGAGAAGCTACTTAATAAAGAGTGTTGATAAAATGGTTACTCATATTGGGAGGAGGAAAAAAAGGGAACATTGAATCACTACCTCACACCATATAGTGCAAGTGAATTTCAGATGAATTAGGAACCCAAGTATCAAACTAAAAACTTTTATGTAATGCATTGAGGAATGTCTTTCTCCATCTGGGGTAGGGAAAGATATTTTTAAGACACAGAAGCACTAATTTTAAGAGATTGAATATAATTAAGAAATCCCATTGATCAAAAAAAGATACATTAAGAAAAATGAAGATCCAAACTATAAACTGGAATATATACATACTACATATAACCAACAAAGGATTAGTAATGAAATACAAAATATCAAACTGTATAAAGAACGCTTACAATTCAATAACTGTACGATTAACAAGCCAATAGGAAAAGTGGGCAAAATGCATGGAAATACATAATATAAGCAAAAAATATATGTGACGAATATACTTATGAAGAGTCGCTCAGCCTCCTTGGTAATCGGGGAAAATGCACCTCGAAGTCCTAATGGGATGTGATTTTATACTTATGTAATGGAGAAAAATTTTAAAGTCTGACAATAACAAGTTTGATGAGGTTGTGGAACAAGAAGAATTCATCTATACAGCTGGGGGGAATGTGACTTGGTGTAACCATTTTGGAAAACAATTTCATGTTATGATGGACATTCACCTATCTTAGGAAGGAACACTTTCACTCCTAGGTGGGACCCCAAATGAATCTCTTACACATGTATCTCGGCAGCCATGACAAGATGCTCAAAACAGTGCTGATTTTAGCATCAGTCAGGAAAGAACCCAAATGCCTAGTGACAGGAAAGTGGATAAGTAATTGGTGATATATTTATACAACAGAATATTATTTAGCAGTGGAAATAACTGGATGAGGTTACATAGAACAATATAGGTAGATCTCAGCAACATAATGTTTAGTGAAGACCACGTATAGCATGATACCTCGTCAATATCATTCACTAACAACTGAAACCAAAAAATATCTCTTTCAGACATACACATATATGTGATAAAACTGTTAAAAAAAAAACAAGGAAATGACAGGTGCAGGTGCAAAACTTAGGACAGCTGTTATCTCAGGGTGAGAAGGACAGGGGAATTAACAGGCGAAAAGCAAATAAATAGGTTAAGAAGTTCCAGGTCTGGAGCTGCCCAGGCTCGTGGGGGTTCATTACGTGGCCTGACTCCCACAGTGTGTAATGAACCAAGGGTTCTCATGTATCTAATTCTGTGTCTCAGAGATCCATGTGGTTTTTAAAGGGTCAGCTGAACAGATACATGTGAATTTGAAGGCAAAGATCAGTGCTAGAATGATAACATCTGAAGTTATTGGTACACAGAAGATGTTTAAAGCCCTGGGAATGATCAAGATGAAGACGGGGAGGACCAGGAGAGAGGAAGCCCAATGAGCCAAGAAGGCCCAGCCTCTGAGGAAGGAGGAAACCCAGTAGAGTTCAGGGGCATGGAGCTTAAGAAAAGAAAAGTATCTGAAGAAGAAGCCAGTGATTATTCGTGTTGAGAAAAGTCAGGTCTAAGAACTGATGGTTGGATTTGGCAAGCTCAACCTCATCAGTGACCATGAGGAGAGACGGTCCTGTGGAGTAAGGGAGACAAATCCTCTATATCTCTGGTACCACCGCCTGGGGTCTGAGTCTACTCATTCTCACCCCAGTAGCATATCTACCTCTTGTCCCTCACCCACCTACCCCCACATCGCCAACACACAGGCCCAACCACGACTGTTCCCTACTTACAGCTGTGGGTGCCACATCTTTATGACAAGTCCCCTTCACAGCCAAGCCCCAAACACTCTTTCTTGTTCCATTTCCCACACCCAGAACTCCTGTCACTCCAGACTACTTCAAATTTCTCAAGTCATGTGCTGCCTACCTCCACGTGCATGGCCACGTGGGACCCTTCCACAGCAGGCAGTTCTTGAGCTTTTGCTTCTGTGACCATGTAGTGTTCTCAGACTGTGCTGGCCCTCCCCATCTTCTGGTCACTGGGCAGTACGTGCAACCCACTGAGAGATGTGGTCACCTCACTTCTGATTCTGGCTCTGCCACAAATAAGCTTAGTGACTTGGACTAAAGCCCTTCCCTGCTCTGGGTCGCAACGTCCTAATTGCTGAAACGAGGGCATCTGACTGAGGTGGTTCTGAGAGACCTTCCACCTGGCATATTCTCTAATTCTAGGGACAGTGGTGTAGACTTATCTTCAGGACTCCTACCGCCCAACTCGTAAAAAGAGAGGCCATTACCTTCTGCTAATTTGAAACTCATCTGGCCTGTGGCTAGTGAAGAAGAATTGGGGGTAAGGGAGACACAGTGAGCCCCTTCATGTGAAATCCACTCTGCTGGGTGTTTCCATACTTAGGATCGGGACTGTGATGGAGTAGTGTCATTTCCCTCCGACAGGTAAATTGGCGATCATCCAACATTGGCTGATGGACCCTCGCTGAGGCCAACATGGCCAGCTCCGGGTTTCAAACCCTTCTTTCGTTTGCCAAGTCTTTGGGGATTGGAAGGTAATTGTCTTTTAAAACATTGTTGGGTGACCGTGAAAGTACTCCTCATTTTGAAACATCCGGTGGCGAATAGTTTTCTTTTTATACCCACCATCTCCTGGTGAAGAAATTAAACAAATAAACAGATGCCTCCCTCTCCCTCTCTTTTTTGGCTTGGGTCCACAGACAATACAGTGCTTTCTACACCATCTGCTGGCTCTGTAAAGGTAATTAACAAATGTGCACTATTCCCAGATGAGGCTGGTTTATAAAGGACAAATCACGCCAGGCAAACAGGAGAAGAACAAAATAAGGCATGCTAGGTGGCTGAGTCCCAGACTCCACTGGAGTGTGTTCTTGCAGCCGCTTGTCAAATTTTAACTCCTGAAAATGAATTCAAACGGCTTTACGTAAGGAAATTGAGTATCACCCCCGCTGGGAGGCCCCAAAAAAGAAGTGAGGACAATTTCAGGGTGTCCAGTAATTTTGGCTGTCAGGTTTTATTTTCTGTCTTTATTTATGGTAATTTTTAAAAGAGGGAAAAATAAAAACATGGGTCAACGAAAGCTCAAGATAGAACATCATCTGGGACACTGAATTTTGGCTTCAGAGGCAGATTCTGTCTCTTACTAATTACCTGACCTTCAGCATGTCATTTTGCCACTCTGAGACTTGGCCCCACACCTGTAAGTTGGGAAACATAGAAATACCAAACGTTCAGGGCTGTAACGATGAATGAGAACAAATTCAGGTCAGGAGTCTTATCCAGGGCCTGGCCAGCCCTGTGCCCATTCTAAGTGGTGGTGGTCGTCATTGTTGTTGTTATTGTTGTTGCTAAATCTATCATTTTCAGGTGAGGATCCTTGACAGATGGCCTAATCCACCCTCAGCAGTGGGGGATTAATAGTCCTTCCAGCAAGACCCACAGAAGCACTGTGCAGAAAAGGAGGGACTGGAGGAGTTGACCTTAACAGAGAAAGTAAGTCCTAAAAGCACGTGTGTGTGTGTGTAGGGGGGGGGGGGGGGGTAGAAAGATACAACCGCAGCGTCTACACGTTCAAAATACATAGAAAACAGCAAAGTAAGTGCTCATTTGGACAAAGATTAAGGGTTGGAGTAGGAGATGTATGGGAATTTAAAAAGTGAAAAGAAATTAAAAGATGGGTTGCAATAAGATTAAAATAGGAGTCGCAGAAATAGAGAAGTGTCTTCCTGGGAATGAGAAGGTTCTTATGTGGCATGTTTAAAGTTAGAATGGATCAAACAAGAGATGGTCCTCGGTAATCTTACAGAGGCTCTGAAAAGAGATAAGTGTGATGATGATGATAATGATGAAGATGAAGAAGATGATGGTGGTGGTGGTGATGATGGTCATGTGATAAATTCTTCTTTGTTTTCTTGGCCGTCAGAGCTCAAGGAGCCTGTTTCTAGTTGCCCAGAGAAAAACACCCCCAGATAGTGTGGTTTTATGAGACTCCTAGGGCTGCTCAAGGCAAAGTTCGAGAGCTTGTGTTTGTTTTCTAATGACAACAAAAGATGTCCCTAGTCACTCAAATGATGCGTCCCATAGTCCACAGTCCCCTGACTGATGGCTGGAACTTGGTATTTCTGGAAGGAAAGAATCTTAATAAATATCAGATTCGCCCACACTTGCCAGCTGTTCCAGATCTCTTAAAATGTCAGTGTACTGAGGGACACCTGGCTTGTTGCCAGACTAGCCACCAGCCAGAAGGCCAACCTGGGAGAACAAAAGACACCACTGTCCATTGCTTATTTAAGGGACATTTTCTTCTTTCTACTTAACAGGCATCAATATTGACATTCCCCTTGGTGACAGCTGGGAACTTAGGGCACAGTGACCGAAATGCCTTCAGTTCTTCCTTTGAAATACGGGTTGGATTCTACCTCTTCCATGATGTGTTCCCCAAGACCATGGCCAACCATGGAGAGGTGTGCGTTCACCCCTCGTCCCACCTCATGCTGGGGCGTCCTGATATCATTGTTCATCAGGTAAACGTCCTCATAACAGAAGTAACAATTATAATGAGAAGTACAAGCGGTGGGTTGATTAACTGGGCATTTGAGAGCTCAAAGAGGCTTCCTGTAAGAGGAAACCCTCAGTTTTGAGGCAAGAGTAGAGTTTTCCAAAATAGACGAAGGAAGAATGGAATCCCAGCATAGAGACCCAAGGAAGAGCTGATGGGTGGGGCCGTATCCACGGTCCTGATTGCTGGACTGGTGTGTGCAGGGAGCCATCGAAAGGGGTTTGCAGGGTAAGATCAGAAAGGGTTTTGCATAACATACCAATGTATTTAGACCTTATTTTGTGGGCAAAGGAAGCAATTTAGAGTTTTAAACAGCAGTGGCATGATTATATCCGTGCTTAAGAAGGTTCGCTCTGGTGGCCATGGGGAGAATGAACTGGAAAGTGGCAAGGGAGACCAGGGTGCTGGTTATTTAAATCACCTCTGAGACATGATAGGGGTCCGAATTAAAGCAGCCATCTGGACGGAGAGAAGGAAAGATGTGTGAGAGGAGGGGCAACTAGCTCACGGTACAGCTAGTTGGCAGAAGAAATGTTTCTAGGCTGGGGCCATGGTTAAAGTTCTGACTGTTCCACTTAGCAGCTTGGTGACCTTGGGTACATTGCTCCTGATGAGCTTTGGTTTTAAAACCTCTGAGACAAGATTGTTCTAAAGATTAAGTGACATAGATAAGGAAACTAACCAGTGCCTTGAATACAGAAAGTATTCACATGGCAGCATCATAGGAGGAACAATGGGAGAGGAATCTCAGGCGACATCCAACTTGCCCGTCGCCATGTTTGCTCACGTCTCGAATCCCTCTGCTAACAAGGAAGACATTTAAGGACAGACTTTTATCATTCCCTTCTGTCTGCCCAGTGCCTGCTTTGATGCCAGACAATGTTTCTCGAATTGAACTTAATCACTGAGTTTAATGGAGTCTACTTTGGGGTGGAGGCAGGAAGAAGAAAGTATCAAGGTGGCAAATTTGGTGCTTGGAGAGTGATGTTGCACTTTTCAGAAACACAAGCTCACTTGACACAGCAGATCAGTTAGAGAAGACGGCACTATATTCTCGTGATTTTACAAACGTGAGCCCAAGTTCTGAGGGGTGAGACCGTTGTGTGAAGTTTCCTTCCTCACTAGCTTCAGTGCTAGGAGAGTTGCTTTTTTTTTTTTTAGTTTGTATTATTTTGAGAGAGAGAGAGAGAGGGCACATGAATGGGGAGGGCAGAGAGAGAGAGGGAGAGAGAGAATCCCAAGCAGGGTCCAAGCTGCCAGCGCAGAGCCCGATGTGGGCCTCAAACCCATGAAGCTGTGAAAGATCATGACCTGAGCGGAAACCAAGAGTCAGCTGCTTAACAGAGCCACCCAGGTGCCCCAGCGCCTATACTCTTAACTGCTATGCTGTGCTAGGTCTGAGATGTCTATGTCCTCAAGAGACATGCTCATGAGACTCACCTTTGAGTGTCCCTTACTATGTGTTGCCCACAGCAGGCACTTCCGGACACCCCATTATGTGCCAGCAGTGAGCACGGAGAACAAACAAGAATGAGACACGGTCCACTTGTAAGGCACTCAGAGTCAACTGAGATGGATGCAGGCCCACAAATCAATGGCACTCAACATCGCACGTGTGGCAGCTGAGCCTGGGTGGTCAGCGTCAACTCAAGGGTCAAGCGTCAAAGTGGTCCCACATCTTCCCGTTTGATGCCCTTCTCAAGAATTGACGTCTTTGGATTGTCCCTTACCTTTCAACTCCCTTTTTCCTTCTTCTCTCACCCTTTGGGGGGGGTGGGGTGGAGGTTGTCTTACAATCTCGGGCTGCTATAACAAAATACCGTAGACTGGGCAGCTTAAACAACAAGCATTTATTTCTCACAATTCTGGAGGCTGGGAGCCCAAGATCAAGGTGTCTGCAGATCGAGTTCCAGGTGAGGGTTCTCTTCCAGGCTCATGGACAGCCACCTTCTCACTGTGTCCTCACATGGCAGAGAGAAGAAGCTCCAATCTAACTGTTCCTCTTCTTCTAAAGGCACTAAGTGCATCATGGGGCCCACATTCATGACCTCATCTAACCCCAATTATCACCCAGAGACCCCATTTCTGAATACCATCATATGGGGGGTTAGGGCATCAACATATGAAATGGAGTGGGGGGAACAGAACCATTCAGTCCCTCACAGAAGTCTCTAATAGAACTGAGTAAATTGGACTGGATCCTACTGGGCACAATAGCACGGTGAAGTCACACAGAAAGAGGAAACCAACGAGGGAGATACCCATTTGTGCCACGGATGCTCCTCTGCGAAGACTCTCAACGGCCTGACGCTTAGAGGATCCAACATCGCTGCTTCAGGATAGAGAAAGTCAGCAGGCAGAGAAGCTCCAGGCTCTGAGACGGCCCCTCTGGGATGCAAAGACAGGGGCTGTGAGGGAGGAGAAGAGGGAGGGGACAAGGCAGGAAGAGACCTGTAGTGACCTTCCAAGGTCGATTGCACATAGAAGGACAGATAAACAAGAAAGTGAAGATAACGCTGTGGACCCCATCTAGACTCCTCATCGAGTATGACCAGAAACAACCTGCTTACCTGGAATCAGCCCAGATTCTCCTCCTGACAAAGTGAGCACAATTAAAGAGAGACAGCACCTTCTTCTTGAAGTCAAGAACCCTGCTTTGCTTCGTGCGGAGTCAGCTTTTGTACCTGCACCCATTTACTGAGCTGTGACTGGTCATTCGTCACCATGAACGAAGCTCGTGCCCTCCCTAATGCCCCTCTGGTCCCCTGGCTGGCGGTCCAGATTTAACTGCTACACCCCTGACTCTCCATTCTCCGCCGAGCCTTTCCTTCCACCCACACCGAGGGGCTACCACTCCTCTCCCTGCTCCTTGGTGTCTCCTCCCTACAGTTCCCAAGTTTTGGTCTTTATGGTTCATGCCAACGGACCTCTTGACAGCATGTACTTTTCCCTTTGGGGGCCATGGTGCTTCAGGCTGCACACTTCTCCCAGGCTCTTTGAGCCTCCTCCTTACTTCTCAGAACCTCCTTAGGCACAGGGGCCCCTGTACTGGTCATACGAAAAGTTAGACTCAAAGCAGCTGTTGAGTCATGTGAGGTCACCAGAGAAAAGAGTGTCAGATCTCTACTGGGGTTCTGCTCCCCAGAACTGAGTCTGTTCTTCCCAGCCCTACTCCTCACCTACTAATTAAGAGTCTATGTGAGGAAGCAATGACATCTATGAAGCTCCCTCTACATGCAAGGCGCTGTGGAAACGGGGTCACGGGAGAAATCGTCTATGAGGGTCCCACAGACAAGGTGACAGATGACAACTGAGCAGCCCTGCGTCAGGCCATACTGGCCTTGGGAGCAGGTATGGCTGCATGGAAAAGTCGAGCGTGAGCAGTCTGAGGAGGAAAGGGGGGCGGAAATCTACATAATATAGAATGTGGAGGAAGCAGCCTGCCAAATGAGGGAGATGTGGCCTTGGCAGGTTTCATCCTGGCTACAAAATGCCTCTCCAGAGTTATCTTCCACTTCAGCCCCCGGCAACAAGGGCCCCAGGCACACATATGGATCCTGGAACATACCAGGCTGATTCCTGCCTCCCTGATCCTGTGAATGCAGTTCCCTGCACCGGAACTGTCTTTTGCTCTTGTATCTACTGGAAGAAGAGAAAACAGTCTCAAAGGTCTCCTCAGAAGGGGCCCTCGCAGACTTCTGTAGGCAGAGATGCCTGCTCTTTCTTCATGGCCCATCTGAATTGCAGTAAAAATAACAATGGCCTCTTAAGGGCTGTGTGTGTGTGTGTGTGTGTGTGTGTGAGTTGGAGAGTTTAAGTCACTTGTGCAAGATGACTTAGCTCCTGAGTTTGGAGTGAAACTCAGCTATCGCCTGTTAGACACTCGGAAATGCTCTCTACATTGTGCTGCCTAGAACATCTGACTCATTTACATAACCGCCTCCCCTCTATCTGGCCCTGGCTCTGGGAGCAGAAATCCAATGCACATCTGTCACGTGGAATTGACTGGAAGAGATCTGGCATCGAGAAGGCTTCGGAGAGGTGCTCAGGCCGCGGGACAAGGTGCTTCAGAGCCAAAGTGAGCAGAAGCCAGGTAGCGGAGGAGCTACGATAAGGAGCTGTAATTTGATAAGAGACGATTGGGAGCCATTCATCGAGGAGCTGGGTGGGAGGTGTGGGGGGCAGTGACAAGCCCCTAACGAGACTCAAGGGCCTTTGAAACCTTTAACTGCTGCCTGTAATTTTGTTATTTCCATGCAGAAGTGAAGTGACAAGTGGAGCAGAGAAGAGCTGCCTTTTGCCCCAGGCTGCACTGCACTGCCCGAAGCAAGGTCACCATGAGAACACTGCCCCTCCCCATGTGCACAGAGGGGACAACGCCCAGGAGCCCAGGTCACCGTCCCTGCCCTGCGCGTTGCTGGCCCAGATCAAGGCCCTCCCTGCCTCCTGCACCCCCACACTCTACATGGCCCTTGGGATGGAAGGAACCTGCGGCGACTCTTGAACACCCCCACCCCATCATGACCTGCAGTCCCAGTCACTGTTGGCCATTCTGCAACCTCTGTTCCCCACCATGTCCCAGTTTTGAACGCTCACTGGTCTCTGCCCAAAAAGAGCGTTCATGGCTTCCTAGAATTTCAATTGTGCAGGGACAGGACGCTTCTGTCCCCTCCTCTTCCCCACTCTGGAACACCACCAGGCAGGACCAGCATGGCAAGAAAGGAAGGCGGTTGTGAAATTCTGCTCATAGAGAAGTTGTGGTGGGCTTTTTGTGTTTTCTCTTTTCTCTTTCCAAGCTGGGGGTCCCTTCACTTCTCCCACCTGGCACACAGCCACCAGGGGACCAGGGGCTGGGCCGGGCCTTCCGGAGCCAGTGAGCTCCAACAGCAGAACGGATTCCAGACACACAGGACAATGGCCTCTTCAGGCCACAGAAAGCTGCTCAGTGTTGTATTGTTTGCATGTGATGCAGCTTCTTGAACACACACAAACACTCCCATTTTCACCAGCCCCGTGACGGTGACTTAATTACT
Source organism: Panthera onca (assembly GCF_046562875.1). Taxonomy (NCBI): domain Eukaryota; kingdom Metazoa; phylum Chordata; class Mammalia; order Carnivora; family Felidae; genus Panthera; species Panthera onca. The sequence goes on from NC_138342.1 coordinate 11,252,461, forward strand.
GCTGAAGATGCTGGGGCTGATGAACACTGCAAACCCCTATCCGCGCCTGCAAAGGGGACAAAAACAAAACCAAGAGCCCGCAAAGAAAAAAGAAAAGCCACACTTGTGCGAGTGCAGGCTGGGCGCCCTGAAGTGGGCACAGGTGCATTAATTACACTTGATGGCGTGTTGGTTTACGGCCGCGGTCACTTGTATGCGGGGATCTGGCCCAGCATCTGTGCCGCAGGATGTGTTCGGTCTTCTGAGCAGCAAGATGAGTATTGGCCAGATGGTGACTTCACGAGGACATAATTCACAGGGCACTTCCCTGCCCCAACACAGATTTCTGTGAAGTAATCCTGAATGCCACTCTGAACAAAACAGAACAGGAAACGCGACCCCCGAGAAAATGCAGCAGCGAGTGGAAGATTGATGGTCTCAGGTGGTGAGTCCGACAGGGGCCGAATGGTAGTCAGATCCCAGGCTCCGAGCGGCTGGTCCTGCCAACCCTTCTCCTTGTCACCTGCAGAGCAACCTGGCCTCATCCTTGACCCCTCCATCGCACTCTGGTGGCAGGAGAGGGGGGGGAGGACAGAGGGAGGACCCCGAGGGACATGACACAGGAAACTGGGTCACTTACCTTTTCCTTTTTTTTTTTTTTTAATTAACTTTGTGTAGTGACAGGCCTCGTCCGCACCTGCTTGCTAGGTAATTTGATTTTGATGGTGACCAAGTAAAGAATGTGCTTTTGGCTTCAGCAATAGGGACTAGTTCAGGGCGACTGTGAGGGAAAACAGGAAGAAGAGTAAATCTCGCTTCTTGGAAAGTCTTTAAAAAAACAAGGGGGAGAGAGAGAGGAAAGAGGGGAGGGAGGGGAGAGGGAGAGGGGGGAAGGAGGAGGGGAAGGAGGTGGGGGAAGGAGGGGAGGGAGGGGAGGAGGAGAAAGAGGGAAGGGGAGAGGGGGGAGGGGAAGAAGGGGAGGAAAGAAGGGAAGGGAGGGGAGGGGGAAGGGAAAAAAAGGGGAGGGGGAAGGGGAAGGAGCCCTGGTATTATTCCACCGAGAGCTAACAAGCAAAATAGCCCAGTTCCAAGTTGGTTTAGAAGAATTCTTGCTCTCTGAGGAGGCCGAACTCCTTGTATCTGACCCACAAGGAATTAGAAAAGTAGGCTTCACACACCTGTCAGGGGCAGTTTAAATGCGGTAAGCCTGTCTGGAATCTGTGCAATTTCTACAACCTACACACTTCAGCCCTGAACCACAAAATAAGGGCATGCAGACTGAAGGTCACTCTGCTTCAAAACAAACAAGGTCAGCCCAAGACCATTCGGAAGCAAACATCACCGGGTAAAGTATGTGGCCGGGGTGTGTCTGTATCCCTGTGGTCTCTGCCCACAGAGCCTCCACGTGGTAATGATGTGTGGGCCAAGAGGCCAGACCAGCTCTGGCCTCTTTCAGCACCAAAACCGGCCCCAGAAGCTGTGTTTTCCCGTTGTTTGTTGTCAAGAAACACATCCGTTAAAAAAGTAAATAATGGCAATGACACCGACTGAGGCCGTTTCTTGCACACCCACTAGGTGTGAGACCCACGGTTGCACACGAACCCACCAGCCCCCCATGAGCCCCCCAAGCCTCCGGCCAGGTGCACCTGTCGAGAGTGGGCCCTGGCATTGGGCAGCCCGCTCCGTCACTTACTGCATTGTGATCTCACACACGGGACTTGACCCGAGAGTCTGCGTCCCCAGAGAGTCAACAGCAAGAAGAGGAAAACCCAGCTCACAAGTTGGTAAGGACTGAATAGCGAGACACTTTGCAAGCTTGGTGGGAATCCTGGCGCACAGTGCGTGCTCACAAAAGGTCAGCCACTATTATCATTCAGCGTGTGTGGCCGTGGAAGTGACATAGAGAGTCTCTAAGCTTCCACCAAAGGCACATCTCCCTTCAGCGGTAGAAACCAGATCGGAACCCAGGCCCTCCTGGCCGCCGCTTCCTGCTCGATGCAAATTCAGGGCAAACAGCCCCTGGGCTCCAGTCTCCCCACCGCCGGCTGGATCAGAGCTTTGGCAAACAGCCCACGGTGCCCATAAACAACCTCTATTGTTTCTCCCAAGGCTTTTTGATCCCTGCCCCCCCCCCCCGGAAAATGCTCTCCGCTGCCCCCCTCCCCAGAACAGAACAGCTGTGGGGGGCTAGCTCCTCCTCTGAGGGGTCTGGGGGCGGGCAGACACCAGCCCCGGAGGCTGGGCAGGGTGACTCAGCAGAAACCGGCCTGCTGCTCAGAGCCCGCCCACCCCCGCTGGCCAGAAAAGGAAGGCCTCTGTGAGGCAAACAGAAAAGGACACTGCTCAGGTCCCCCGGGGTGGTGGCAAAGCGTCTTTTGTCCACAGAGACTTCAGACAGGAACCGCCCATGTTGACATTTCAGCTGGCAGAACAGGCCTGGCCTGGCCAGGAGAGGCAGGAACCTCCCTGGAATTCTATGAGTGACGATCCACACTCTGCAAGTCTGGCTACACCCCAGGGTCCCTGCCCGGAGCCCTTAGACCTATGAACTCATTTCATGTCATTGATAGGAGTTGTCTCTCATTGTTCCCATTTGAAGATGAAGAAACTAAAGCAGAGAGAGGCCACATAACTCGCTCAGAGTTACCCAGCCACTAAGTGTGGAAGCCGGGCTTAAACCAAAAAAAGTCTAGCTTCTGGGGCACCTGGTGGCTCAGTCGGTTAAGCGTCAACTCTTGGTTTCAGCCCGGGTCATTATCTCAGGGTTCATGGATACAAGCCCCGCATTGGGCTCTGCACTGACAGTGTGGAGCCCACTGGAGATTCTCTCTCTCCCTCTCTCTCTCTCTCTCTCTCTCTCTCTTTCTGTCTCCCTCTCTCTGCCCCTTCCCCCGCTTGTGCACTTGTGCACTTGCACAAACAGGGGAAGGGGCAGAGAGAGGGAGACAGAAGATCCCAGGTGGGCCTGCACTGACAGCAGCTAGCTCGAAACAGGACTTGAACTCACCAACAGTGAGATCATGAAACAGAGCCAAAGTCAGACGCTCAACTGACTAAGCCACCCAGGTGCCCCCCAAAATAAATAAACTTTAAAAAAAAGTCTAGGGGCGCCTGGGTGGCTCAGTCGGTTAAGCGTCCGACTTCAGCTCAGGTCACGATCTCGCGGTCCGTGAGTTCGAGCCCCGCGTCAGGCTCTGGGCTGATGGCTCGGAGCCTGGAGCCTGCTTCCGATTCTGTGTCTCCCTCTCTCTCTGCCCCTCCCCTGTTCATGCTCTGTCTCTCTCTGTCCCAAAAAAAATAAAATAAACGTAAAAAAAAAAAAAAAAAAAATTAAAAAAAAGTCTAGAGGCACCTAGGTGGCTCAGTCAGTTAAGAGTCCGACTTCAGCTCAGGTCATGATCTCACAGTCCATGAGTTCGAGCCCCGCGTCGGGCTCTGTGCTGACGGCTGGGAGCCTGGAGCCTGTTTCGGATTCTGTGTCTCCCTCTCTTTCTGCCCCTCCCCGGCTCGTGCTCCGTCTGTCTCTCAAAAATAAATAAACATTAAAAAAAATTTTTTTTAAAGTCTAGCTTCTAAGGAGGGGTGGACACAGCGGCCAGGTGTCTCCCTTCCTCTCTGTTCTGCCGTTTCTGGGGAAGCTCAGAGCCGGGCGGCAGCATTCCGTGGTTTCTTGAAGGGTTCCCCCTGCCCCCATCCCCACTTGACCAGCCCTGTAACAGGCCCCGGTCTTCCTTCCCTGGATGTTGTCACCACCTCCTAACTGGCTGTCTCTCCACCCAGGCTCCCTGTCCTGGCCATCCTGCCTCACGGCTGATACCCAGCAATGAGTTCGTGGTACTGGCCCACCCCTCTCTTGGCACACCTTTCTTTTCCTGTCTCTCCATCATTGGCTATGCAGTAGGACTCCCCTGGGACGGTCTTCAGGAGTCTGTCCCCCTCTCCTCGAGCCAGATGAGGTGGCGCGTGGAAGCTCACACACCGTCCATCCAGTGCGTGTTTCTAACACTGCACTCGAAGGAGAGGGCTTATCTCTGACTTCGCATCTCCCTCGTCAGGCACCGTTCCTGACATACAGCAGGCGCTCAACAAATGCTTGTTACGTAAAATGAGTGATGGGTGACCCCATCACTGAGTCAAAGCGCTACACTTGCACGGGTCAGTGGAGGGCACATGTGGGTGACTGAGGATTCCCAACCCCCTGCCCTCTGCGCCCCTGAGCGGATGACACTCCCTTCCCGGCTCCGTGAGGTTGGGGGGGGCCCTGTGGTCCGTTCTGGCCAACGAGTTGTGAACAGAGTGAGATATATCAGTTCTAGGCCGAGCATTCAATTACACGGGCAGGACCCTCAGAACGTGGTGGCCGGCCTGCTGGAGAGATGGCAGCCTGAGTCCCCTCGATGCCGCGAGAAGCAGAGCCCTGTGATGAACGCGTAGTTCGAGCAAGAGATACATCTTTACTGTTTGAAGCCCCTGAATTATTTTCAGTGAAACCTACCTTATTCTGAAGAGAGTATCTTGAGTCTGTTTTTAAGTTATATAAATGTCATTCTGGGCATTTGCCTAGAGGGGCCTTTCAAGCACAAGGTTGGCTGCAACACCTAATAGTAATTACAGTAAACAAAGCAGGAACTTGCAAAGTTTAATGAGTGATTGGGAAACAAATGGTCACGTACCTTCTGTGCGTTTCTAATCAGTATATTTTTGCTCCTGACCACAAACCGGCAAAAGACACAGCGTACATCATCCACTCCATTTATTACGAGAAAATTGTGGCTCAGAGTTGTCACCCGGCCGAGGTCACAGAGCAAGAAAGGTGTGGCTGCAATCAGAAGCCGGGATTTTTGATTCCCAGAATAGGACTCTTCCTTTGGGAGCAAACCTCCAAACACCCGGGGTCTTAAAATCTAATGAGCTGAGAAACCAAATTGGAGTCAATATAAGAAATAACCAGATGCCGAATCATTTGCAAAGGGCTTTAATAACCTTTGGTTTCTAAATCCTTTTAAATCTAAATAGTTATATTTGTTGTTATTTTTAATTATTGTCGTTTTTATTGCAAATAGCTGACACATATCAAAATGGTAAATACCAAGAAATTAATACCTGACATTTAGTTATGGTTGATGGGTGGCGGGTGGCCTTGACCCACACCCTTAGGTCCTGAACCAGAGGGCAGAGACTGGTACCTGGAGGAAACACCTAGGAATTCAGATCTGGCGTCCAGCTAGCCCTGGTCTGGACCACTCATGTCCAATTACCAGCTTTTATCCGTTGATGCCCAAGTTCATATTCAAGTAGTGGCCTTGAGATCTCCACCTGCAGACCAAAGAGCTTTAGGAAGGTGCCCGGCACTGGCCTCAAATGAGACCTAATTCCAGCTTCCACCTGGGCCCTCCCAAGCGTCCCCCTTTAGAGACCCTTGTTATCATCGTGCAGGCTGACCACCCAGGCTTCACATCCTGCCCTCGCTCTTAGCTCCTCTCTCTCCTCACCCACAACCCCTGCTGAGTCACTGAAGTTTTTTGTTTCTTCCTTTGTGTGGTTCTTCACGCCCGCCTCTCATGGCCACCGCCAGGTCCAGTCCTTCGTGAAGTCATGTCTTAACTACTCCAATAGCTTCTTGATTTGTTCTCCTGATTCTTCCCTTCCTCCTACACTTATAACTCGCCGATCTTCCCAGAGCATTACTGTGCACACATGGCTTCAGGCTGCAAATTTCTAGGGGGCCCCGTGTAGTAACGTTCATCCCTTTCCCCAGCATCTCTGATGTGACGTACCTCAACTTCTCTAGCAGAATCCTCATCCCCTACTGACCCGGTTATTTCGTCAACTTTCCACATATATTGTGTTTTCCACACCATTTCCCATAGAGTTTCCTCTGTAGTGAGTAGCCTTTATCTCTTTCTCCATTTGCCAGTGCTCGAGCCCTCCTTCTATGGCTCCCTGGGGTGCGATACCCTTCCTGGAGCATTCCCCATGTGCTCCAGCCTTTCCCGATCGTTACCACTTTCTGAATCCTATAATACTGTCTGGACTACACATTGGATTTTAAGCCACGAATGCCTTAGTCATCTATTGTGAGGGTATCTGATCTTGGCTACTAGCATTGGAGGACAATAATAGCTAACATGCGTTGACTGTGACCAAACATCTCTAATTTTTCAGAACATTTCTGAGTCAAAATATTTTGCTTGTCATACGATCATAAGCCCTGATTCTAGTTTCGGAAAATAGAGTAGATGAAGATCGTACATCTCACTTGTATCGCCAGTGCCTGGTTCAAGGGTACGTAAGAAAGACCGTTCAAGTCAGGGCCAGTCTGTCTTTAGCTATGTGACTTCCTTCTGCAAGTCTCCTTCCTCTCTGGGTCTGTTATTTAAAATGGGAAGTTGGGTTAGATAAGTGGTTGTCAAAGTATAAACCTTGGAATTCTTAGAATTCTAGAGACCTTGTCAAGAGTGTCGTTGGGGAAAGGACCAAGCAGGTAGGACCCCACATCTTCCAAATTCTCATACCTCTGCAGAGACGCTCCTCTTGGATCTATTTCCGAGGGCTACTTTCCTATCCACGGTTGGATTTCTATAAAACACTGTGCACGGTTTTAAAATATTCAAAAATTACTAGACTAGGTAATTATTTCTAAAGTCTCTTCCAGCTTTTCCTCTGTTTTTCTGTTGACGAGGATGAAGGAGAGTAATGACTCACATGTATTGAATCCTTCCTACTTGCCAAGCGCTGTGCTAACCGCAGACACGCTAATTATTCCCATTTAACAGGAGAGGATAAAGGCTTGCATTACGATCACATGGTCATCGATGAACTTGGGATGTGTGTTGAAGTCAGCGCGACTTAACCATTTACTGCTTTTTGTTTGAGTTGTGTAAGGAGAAAGGTTAGGAGCTGGAACGCACCCCCACTTTGCCTGCTTTGTGATAAGACCGAGCAAATGACAGAGCAGAGTGCATGGTGTGCAGAGCTGTTTGGTCAAGGTGGGTCTGCCAGATCGTCAACTTAATCTCCTCTAGGAATGAAAAGCTTGGATAGGGGTGTCTGTAATATCGCGGGCTGCGGATGTTCTTATCTCTCTGACTCTATTGTTTGGAGTCTGGAGGAAAACTGGGCTTGCAGGGATTTAAAGAGACCTCATCTTCTGACGGTTTAGCATTTCTGGCAACACCACTGACCTCTCCAGTAAACCACAACCTGGCTCAGACCTCAGGGTGTTGAACTGAGCTCAAAAGAACCTTCCTTATACAAGCCTGCAAACCAAGATACACAAAGCAGGTGTTTCCAGCCAGCGAATATCTTATACACAACTATGCAAATCCGAGACTATGAGAGACACCAGCGTGTCGTAAATAGAAAATATGAACAAAAGAAGCTGGCAATTCCATTCGGAGAGAACTGGTTATCACCTGAGCGTGGTTCCAAGACAAGCAAGATTTAACCACAGCCAGCCCATTTGCTCATGAACCCTTATCATCGGGCGCTAAGCCACACAATCACGTCTGTGAGTCCCCTGCATCCTGACCCGGGCTGGCCCAGCCACGCAATCAAACCCATCAAACTGTTTCCCCCTCTGCTAACAGGGGTTCTCTGTCTGCTGTGGCCTGATTGGAAACCAGAGTAGAATTTAGCAAAAGCTGCTCCGTGAGGCCGATTTTCTAGGAACCACAGGGTAATTTCGCTCCGAACTTGTGAGCCTGATTTTGAAACTGTTGATATTGTCATGGAAATTATCACTGCCCTTGATTCCAATCAATTGGATTTTTTTCTCTTTCTTAAACTAGGGCAGAGGAATTGAATGAGGGGGGAAATGAGGCCTTTCACAGAGGAAAAAAAATACAATCGAGCATTTCAGAGGATGAATACAGTAAATTATAAAGCTTTACAAAAATTGCATTTCTTTCCAGTTCTTGCCAATTTCCCGCCTCCTCCTGCTCATCCTTCAAGACATCCCCGCTTCTCGCCGCAACACACAGCTGCCTTAGCTTTAGTACCTTTTGTCGTATCACCTCTCGACGTGGGAGTGGTGTGGTAATGAGGTCTCCCAAGCTGGGTTCTGGAGGACAGATAATCACTCTTTGTTGGCTGGTGTTCTGCCTTTCTTCCAAAGCTTTCGATGGCCAAAAATAAGACTCTATTGAGTCAGTACAACGGATGTTCTTAACTTTTATTTCTCTGAGTAAAAACCTGAAGGGGGTGACACCCTAGGGGAAAGGCCAGGGCTTCTATTTTATTCATTCTCAAAGTCAAAGAGGAGTGGAATTTTTAAAAAAAGAATTATGTGAATTTGAAAAATTAGAAAAAAAGGGGGAGTTCTCTAATATAGCTTCCTAAGAATAAAGCGGTGATAAAAAAAAAAAAAAAAGAGAGAGAGGGAGTAAGAAAAAGAAGTGAGGGAAGAAAGGAAGGGAGGGAGGGAGGAGAGCAGAATGCAGAAATAAAGTCAAGACTAAAATTATCTACTGTGGAATGAACCTACCAACACAGATTCCCCCTACAGTATCTGCACTTTGCAAAAGAATATAGAAAAATAGACGTGGCCCCACCTTCTGGCCGGGTGAAGTAATAGCAGCGATCCGATTTTTCAGATGTCTTTTGTTTTATTTATCTTTTTTACATAAATCCAAGTTACCTAACATATAGTGTAATGATGATTTCAGTAATAGAATTTAGTGATTCCTCACTTACCTTCAACACCCAGGGCTCATCCCATCAAGTGCCCTTAATCTCCATCCCCCATTTAGCCCATCCTCCCACCCAGCTCCCCTCCAACGACCTTTAGTTTGTTCTCTGTAGTTAAGAGTCTCTTGTGGTTTGTCTCCCTCTCTGTTTTTCTTATTTTTCCTTCCCTTCCCCTATGTTCATCTCTTTTGTTTCTTAAATTCCACATATGACTGAAATTATATATTTGTCTTTCTCTGACTGACTTATTTCACTTAGCGTAATACCCTCTAGTTCCATCCATGTTGGTGCAAATGGCAAGATCTGATTCTTTTTCATTGCCAAGTAGTATTCATTGTGTGTGTGTGTGTGTGTGTGTGTGTGTGTGTGTGTGTGTATACCACATCTTCTTTATCCATTCGTCAGTCAATGGACATTTGGGCTTTTTTCAGAAGGTAAGTATTGCCTTATCAATCTTTGCATTCCCAAAACAAAAACAGGGGAGAGCTGAATAGCTATCAAGGAGGCCTCAGGATCTGGCACCTGAGAACACCACACATGTCTGCCTCTGTGGACTAGCCTGGCATCGGGGGTCAGAGTCTATGCATGTGTAGTTGCCTTCTATGTAGAAAAGCAGACAATGCCCTCTGGATTAGCTGATGGAAACAGAGAAACACCATGGATCTGAATGTTCTAGAAAGATACTCTGTCAACCGGTGCTGGCGACAAGTTCCACCCTGTAGCCCCAGAGTAACTGGAAGGTTCTTCAGTTCTTGCAGGTATGATGGGCAACACACACCCACACGAATCTCACCTGCTTCCTAGCCACGATTAATTCCTCCCCAAGACAAAGGCTCAAAGAGTGGAGACCTGCCCAGGATTTCTTTGTGCCCAAGAATTCTGTGAAGTGTTGGTGTAGGGCAGTGGGGACGGGGGGTGAGGGGACAGACAGTGGCAACAGGAAGATACGGTAATGCTGGCTTTTCTCCAAGATAAAATAAATAGAGGCCTGAGAAGTAGCTGGCTGAGCCTGAGGGTTGGACAAGCACTGATTTCTCTTCTCCTGAGGGATGTTCCCCTGGGGGTGCCTGCCTGGAGGCCTCGTAACAGGGCAGACTACCAGAGTCTTCCCAATTGAGTGGATCTGGTTGAAGATCTGTGCAGGAGACATCTTCCTCCTCCTTCTCTCCTGCCCCACTCATCCCCAGTCACACACGCAGTCTCCCAACATCTCAGGGAAATGGAAATGTGGGTAGAGAGCAGATAATAGGGACATTGTTAAACCTGAAACAGGGTCGGGCTTCAGGACTATTAACTACCTACCTGGACTCTAAAACCAAGAAACACCTCAAATTCCATATCAAACCCCCAACTAAAACTGAGAGCACCTACGTGTGACATCTTGTGGCAACGATGACCACCGTCCCTCTGGAATATGCTGGCCCCAGCTTTCCCTGTCTCTGCCATTCAGTCTTGCTCCGAGTGGGACTGGAGAACACAGTTGAGGATTAGCCTCAACATAATAATAATATTGGCAGCAATAATAATAGCAGAAATAACTAATCTATATAGTGCTCTTACCATATGCTAGGTACAATACAAAGGGTTTGGGCATGAATGATCTCCTTTAATATTTAAAACAAAGCTGTGAGGTAGGTGTACTCACTCTTCCCATCCAGTAGATGAGAAAAAGGGAGATGAGTGAGGGCAAGGATACGCTAAAGATCACCCAGCTACTTTTTGTGAGTGCATTCACGATGTCACAGTATTTTATTGAGTTCCAATGATGTCAGGCCATATTTGAGGCACTAGAGTTGCAGCAGTGAACAGAATGCAGGTGGGTTCTTGTCCTCATGGAACACTCATCGGAAAGATGACAAAAAGATAAATAGGTCATGCTGTGGACTGAATTGCATCCCCCCAAAATTTGGATGTTGAAGCCCTGGTGCGTAATATGAGATAGGGCCTTCATGGAGATAATTAAGGTTACATGAGGTCATAGTGGAGGGTCCTAATCTGATAAGACTGGTGGCTTTATAAAAAGAAGATCCTTCTCTCTCTTCTTCTCTCCCTCTCTCTCTCCCACCCTCTGCTTCCCTCCCTTTCTTTCTCTCCCCTGCCGCCCTACTCCCGTCAGAGGAAACATCATGTGAAGAATGTGGCAATCAGGTAGACGTCTACAAACCAGGAAGAGAACTCTCATGAGACGTCAGACCCTCCCAGACTTTGATTGGGAACGTCCAGTTTTCAGAAATATGAAAACTTGAAATACGACATATGTTGCTCGAGCCAGCCCGTCTGTGGTATTTTGTTATAGCAGCCCGAGCCGACTGACACACGCCATGTGTCACGTGGTGATAAGGAAGAGGGCTATTTTATATTTCAGTGTGAGGGGGGTCATTTTACTTAGGGGTTAGGTATTTCCTCTCTGATGAGGAGACTTGAGGGAAGAAATACGAAAAAGGGGAGACGCAAACCAAGCGGGTACCCCGAGAAGGAGTGATTCAGGCAGTAAGCACCGACGAGGAAGAGTATTGGAGATTTCTGAGGAAGAGCTGGGACACCATGACTGAGGCAGAAGGAAGGTTGGGGAGGAATGAGCAGGAATTCGCAGCCAGGCAGCCTGCTCCAGAGCCGCCTTCTCCTCGCAGAAGAGACGACTGGCACGTCCTCTGATTGTTCCCATTTGCCCTGCTAAAGCTTTGTCATCCCTGCTTCTGTGGTTCTTTTGAATCGCTCATTTACAAAGTGTTCCTTGAATATAGTATAGACTTGGATTTTGCTTTATAAACCAATTTGAGAGAATTTCCTTTTCCTAGTGAGTTAAGCCCATTCATATTTGTTCATGTGATTAAGATGTTTGCTTTCAATTTTGTCTTCTTGCCTCATATTATTTTTTTTATTGAGTTTTTCCTTTTAATTTCATTGTAGTTCACACACAGTGTTATATTAGCTTCAGGAGTACGATAGTGACTCAACAATTGTAGACACCACCCGGTGTCCATCGTGGTGAGTGTGCTGCTAACCCAGACACTACATATTACATTTCACCCATCCCCCCACCCACCTGCCCGCTGGTGACCGCCAGTTTGTTCTCTGTAGAACAGAGAGTAGTTGAGAGTCTGTTTCTTGGTTGGTCTCTCTGTCTCTCTCTTTTTCCTTTGTTTTGTTTCTTAAGTTCCACATATGAGTGAAATCATACAATATTTGCCTTTCTCTGACTGACTTCTTCCGCTTAACATTACACTTTCTAGGCCCATCCATATTGGTGAAAATGACCAGAGGTTCATTCTTTTGTATGGCTGAATAATATTCCACTGTGTGTGTGTGTGTGTGTGTGTGTGTGTGTGTATATATATATATATATATATATATACCACATCTTCTTTATCTGTTCATCTGTCGATGGACCCTTGGGCTGCTTCCATAGTTTGGCTATTGTGACTAATGCTGCAATAAACATAGGGGTGCATGTATCCCTTTGAATTAGTATTTCTGTAATTTTTTGATAAATACCCAGTGATGCGATTGCTGGATCATAGGGTAGTTCTATTTTTAACTTTTTGAGAAACCTCTGTATTGTCTTCCAGAGCGGCTGCACTAGTTTGCATTCCCAAAAGTGTGAGAGGGTTCCTTTTTCTGCACATCCTCACCAACACCTGTCATTTCTTATTCTTACTAACTTATATCATGATATATGCATATATTATATTTACTGTGTTTCCTTCTCTATTTGGTGTGTTGTCCTTTTTTTCTTTAGTGTGTACAAAAATTTTCATTTTTCACCTAGTAGTTCTTTCGGTTTTCATACTTTTTATAATTCCACTAATTCTCTACTTTACTGTCTTCTATGTCAGTTTTAAAAGGTTTCCTCTTACACCTAAAAGATTTATCCTACTTCCCACCACCTCTCTTCCCTTCCCATTTAAATGTTTTTAAATTTATTTTTCACTTTTTATTTTGAAATAATTATAGATTCACAGAGAGCTGCAAAGATATTGCAGAGAAATCTCATGTTGACCCAATTTCCCTTTGTAGTTGCGGCTTATAAGATGACAGCAGCATAGGAAACTGGAAGTTGACACTGGCATGATGTGTGTTCAGTTCCACATCACTGCTCACATGTGTGCATTTCTGTAACCACCACTGCAATCAAGATACAGAACTATTCCCTGTCACAAAGACCTCCCGTGTTCCCCTTTGGCAATATACCCACTCCCAGCCCTCCCCAATACCCGAACTGATCTGTCCTCCATCTACAATTTGTCATTATGAGAATATTATCTTTAACTATGGATATGTTAAAGCTTGCACCTGCCATATATTTTTTGTTTGTTTTTTTGCCTATTCACTCTGTTTAATACCCTTTTCTGTTTCCTGCCTTCCCATAGATCCCTTGAACATTTTTTCGAATTTCATTTTGATCTATGTATAGCGTTAGCATGACTTGGTGCACTTTTCCAACTCAGGACCTCTCCACTTGCTCTGCCTTCTGGTTGAAATAGTCTTTTCTCAGCTCTTGGCAGAAGTTTTTGACTATATCTCTTTGTATAGCCTTCCTGGTGGTGACACTGTGTATTACATCACAGGCACGGGAACTTATCCCAGTCTGTTGGTGATGATATTGCATCACTTTGAGTGAAGTGCAGAAAACCTGCCTCCCGTTAAGTCTCTTTGCCTTCCATGTCTATGATAAAATTGTCTTATATCTATCTACGTCTATATCTATATGTCTCCTGTATCTGCTGGGAACCACATCAGACAGTTCTATAAAAATTCAAGAAGACCAGGAAAATCTGTTGTGTTTATTCTTCTGCTTTTTAGTTGAATTTCCTGATAAGAATGTCCATCAGCAGGAATCTACAAAGGAGAAATCATACTTTGATATTCATTTTCTAATTTTTTACAGTAGCTTTGTATGACTGTGGTTCTACTTTTCTAGATTCTTATTTCTTTTATGATCAGAGTTCTTTGTTTAAAAACTCCCCTTTATGATGGTTCTCCCCTCTTCTGTGCAGTTTCTTCTATAGATGATTTTGGTGATGATGGAGTGGAGAAAGGAAGGCTAATTAATTTCTCTTGGAGAGTTCTTAATCTTTCCTACTTATTTCCTTCACCAATTTGTCTCTAAGGAACACCACCCCTTCTCCACGTATCTGTATCTTTCCCAGAAGTAATACTTCTCAAACTCTGCTTTTCCACTTTCTTACCCATTCAAAACCCTTCCCTGTATTCAGTGTTCTGAACATCCAAGTTGCTGCCTGTTTGTTTGTTTGTTTGCTTTCAGCATTTAATGTTGGAATTTCCATTTCTGGAGTTATTTACGCTTTATATAGGTTCTCTGCTATTCTCTACATATCTCTTTTCTACTCTCTCACCCACAGGCAGAGCCTGTGTCGGAATTCACCATCTCCTCTACTTCTAGGTAATTGAAAGGCCATGGGGCCTCTGTCTCCTAGTAATGCCAAAGGCATGATCGTGTGTACTTTTAACTGCTCTCTTTGTTGTCTCTGTGTGTATCCCTTTGGGGTGGGTGTGGGGAAGTTTTGAAATCAAGAGGCGTCTACTGTTCTCTAAATCCAGAAGTCCCCTTTGCCTGGCTTTATTTAACATGCTCTGCAGAGAAACCACTCCTACCTAGCTCCTGCCCACGCTCCGGTGTAGATTTTATACGACGATGTGCCCCCCAAAGCTCTAGTTGCCCATTTCTTTTTATTGTTTTATTTTCCCCACAAAGGTATAATGTTTTCAATGATTTTTGTCTACCAGGAAATAAAACCCTATTGACTAAGTAATAAATTCTTTATTGATTCACTTATAGCCAATAATATCCCATTGACAGCAGTATTAGGACAGAGTTAATAAAATCACCACCAAACAAAGAAGCATTTCATGTAACCAGAGCTAAACCCTTAGTGGCAGACATTTGATATTCATTAAACTATTTAATATTGAAATGGCTGGTGAATGCTAGTTATTGCCTTTGTAAATGTCGGGAGGATCAATGATCCCTGGATTAGAAGTTATTGTTCCACCCGTTCAATCTCATTTAATCAGCAAACATTTACAGACAACTAGGGTTATAGAGGGGGAAGGAATCTACCCAAGTTCATATAGAAGGTCTTTATGGACAGGGAGAGAGATATAAGCATAAATACTCAACAGGGTTATAACCACCTTAATAAATATTCATTTAAGGTACAGAACAAGGATCAGTCTACTTGGGTGAATCAGAAAAGGCTTCATGAAAGATATGTCTAAACCAACTCTTAAGAGGATGAGTAAGGAAGTTTAAAAAATCAGCTTCTCTCAGGAATCAGTGCCTCTCAAAACTGCCTTCCAAAAAAAACTGAGAAACACAAATTAGAACCCATCTCCATACCTACACTCCTCAAACACACACACACACACACACACACACACACACACACACACACACTAAACTCAAGGAAAAAAAATGGATATATTTTCTTTTATTTAAAGATATATGGATCCTTATGGATATATGTTCTTTTATTTAAAAAGTGAGGGTTTTAATTATGGGAGTATTTCAGAATCATCCAAAGAACATTTTTGTTTTTAAAACACCCAGGTAAGAGGCCTCTCTGCTCAAACGTTTGCATCACCTTCTATGTGAATTGAGATTGGGGCATTCATGGGCTTCAAGATTTACACAACGTTGACCTCTAGTGTGGAGAGAATTAAACAAAAGGAGCCCTGCCTACCTCTCTAGATTTCCTCAAGACCCAGAAGATTTCTCTCCACAGAATTAGAAGACTACCTACAGAATGCAAAGCCACGTCAGTCACATCTTTGAGTGTTTCCAGAGTCAGATATGGGAAGACTTCAGTTTTCAAAGAATAAGTTCATGTCCTTCACGGCAGGGAGAAGGGCTATCTCCCTGGCCCTGTGTGAGGTGAATCGAGTCAATAATACCATCTGAGTGAGCTCAGAAAAATAACAAGCCACCTCTCCTGGTGCTTCTTTCTTGCAAGAAAATAGAAACCCATTAAGTTGGTTGTGCGTTCATTCCATTGTGTTTGATCAAAGGGAACAAGGAGTCCTTTGAGAAACTTCTCTTAGGTGGAAGGACCAGCTGACTGTCACTCATTATCCACCCCCACCCATTGGCACCTAATTGTATCCTGGCTAAAAGCTGTAGAACTTTATAAGTCAACCTTCCAGTTTGGCGGGACAGCCCCAGTGGGATGACAAGCAGTGTGTGGGCACATATTTCAGGAAGATGCTTAGTATTTTAAACTCAGGAGCCTGTATTTCAGCTTCTCAGGTCTACGTGCCCTCTGTATGTTTAGGTAGATAGGGGTGGGAGAAGTAAGAAAGGTCAGAGACAAGTTAAGCGTTAAGGAGTGCTTCCATTCTCAAAGCCTAGACCTTTTGTTGGGGACGTGCTTGTAGCTATATAGCCTTTTTTCTAAACTGCCTCAGGACTCTTTGAAGAAACATAAGAAGACATCTGCTGCTTCTCTCTCTTTTTAAATCTTAAATCTGGCAGAGTTACAGATGTTATGAGAGAGACACCAAAAAAAAAAAAAAGACAGAAATGAACAACCATCCATTTATTGAGCACTTACTGTGGGCTGGCTACTGGGTGAAGAGCTGGGGGAATATCAATGAAGAGACACAGTCCTTGTCTTCATCAAGCTCCTGGCCTGTGGGGAGAGAGAGACATAACTCAGAATTACTGCAGAGCTTCAGACAGAAATGTGGGTGCCCCATGATTATGAGCCACTCTGCCCCCCTCCCCATCTTTACCTCAAACTATTCTCCCTCTTGCTCACTTTTTACTTTTTTCACATTTATTTCCTCCTTGTTGTTGCAGATTGTTAAATACTCGTCCAACTCTGAACCTTTGCATTTACTATGGCCTCTGCCTAAAACCCTCTTTCCCCAGCTTCCGGCAAATCTGCCTCATTTTCATCCTTCAGTTCTATGCTTAAATGTCTCCTCCTCAGAAAGACCTACTTTGAGGTCTTTTCAGACTCAGACTACACATTTTACTTTTACCATTCTAATTGTCACCCAAAAACTTTTAACACTGTCAAAGAAAACCAGAGCCAGACTCTTGTTAAAGGCAACAAGACGGATTTTATTTAGATTACTCCAGTAGAGGAGAGAGATTCCACTATAGACTTGGTTCAACTCCAACTACGACAAGGTGACTGAGTTTTTAAAAAGAGAACAGAAAAGGAACAAAAGGGGGCTATGGAGAAGCATTAGTGGGGCAGTGGGGGGAAGGATGGGAGAACTATAGGGAAAATGGAAAATTACAAGACAGGAGTAAGTGGAGAATTACTGAAAATGGTTTGGCAATGTGGGTTGGGGCAATGTACATTTTGCAGTTTGGCAACATTGTGTTCTCTTGAGCAAAGATTCAGCCCAGGGGCTGGGATTAACTTTAGGGAGATGATTTAGTGCAAGTAGAAACGAGGCTAAAATTTGGTCAAATCTCTTAGCCCAGTGTTCAGGCAAGTCCTTTGTGCCATGTGGGAATTCATAGTTCCCAACACACGTGTTTATGGGTAGTTTTTTTTTTTTCTAATCAATATCAAGAGTTAATTGGCATCTGTAGCTTCTTCCACAATAAGACAAAAACCTAAACAAAATTTAAATTTCCACATATTCTTGGTCTTCTTTCATATACCATGTTGAGATCATCTGAGATTTATTTATCCAGTATTTTATTAATCAAAACAGTTTTATTCTTTGGAGTATATTTTACTGTTTTTGTTTCCTCTTTTTTTTTCTTTTACCCCACATCTTCCTTTTGAATTCATTTTGCCAGGTGCATTTTTTAGTAATTGTTTCAGTTAGAGTTTAAGGATGGTTAAATATCCAAGTCAGTGAAATGTGTCTATTTTGTCCTCCCATTTGAATTGAACAATAGTTTAGCTGGGTATAGAATGCTCATGATACTGTTATATTTATTTCTCACATCCATTGTGAATTAGAAGACTTCTGCCAATATGATTGTTATTCTTCTGTAGAAAAGTGCTTTTTCCCCTTTGTCTGAAAGGTTTTTGGATTTCCTATTTATTTTTGGTGGTCTGAATTTTTCTACAATATGCTTCAGTGTGGATCATTTTATATTCCTCCTGCCTAATCCCTAGTATTCCCTTTTAATCTCAAAATACATGTCTTCCTCAAATTGGATATGTTCCTTCTATTTTTTTTTACTACTTTTTTTCTATCTATTCTGTGTTTTTTTCTTCCAGAACCCCTCTGAGAAACTTCTGATTTCTTCTAGTTTCTTAGCTTTTCTTTTGTGTTTTTATTTTTGCCACTTACTTGGTGTTCTGAGAAACTTTGCCAACTAGATCTTGCAGCTACAAGTTCTCAGTTCTGTACATTCTGCCATTAGTACCTCTACTGCATGTTCCTTTTATTTCAACAACCTCTTCTGTCCAAGATCTTTAGTTGAGTATCTTTATTCGAATGCAATGTCCTCTTTTATCTCTCTATATTTGGTATATTTTTTTGGTTCCCTTAGTTCTCAGAACTTGTGTTTGTTGAGTTTGTTGACACTCTTTTATTAGATTGTCTTTATTAAGTGTTAAATGAGTCTTGGTTTTGCACTTGTCTTTGTATTTTTGATTGTTTGTCTATTTGAGAGCTGGATTATACTGCCTATTGCCAGTGATGATAAAACAAAGGTAGAATGTATTGCTGGGATGGTTACAATCTAGTCTTCTGGTCTGGAGACTCCTCCTTTCCCTTGAGTATTAGCAGCCACTCAGGGGGCTATTTTGCCTCTCAGGTCTAATGTCTCCATGTACTTCTTCTGCCTAGGGACAGACCCTTCTGCCACTGCCCTCACAAGTGTGGTGTGTGTGGTGGGTGGAAGGGGGAGGGGGCAAGCCATCTGGTCTCTCCTACTATGGTATTGTAGAAGTCACCTTGACTGCCAAGAGTTCCCTAGAGCTCCCTCCTGCTCCAGTGTTCAATCCTCAGCATTTAGACAAAGTATCTGAAGCTACTCCCAACTGGGAGGAAGCCCCCTCATGAGTGGTTAGGCTTCATCAATTATTCACATTCCATCTGCCTCAAACCTTTCAGGAATTCTTTATAATTGCTGGTCTATGGAGAGTACTCCTTCTTGTTTTACAGCAGTACTATGGTTAATTTTATTCTATGTATTTGGGGTAGAAAAAGGACATTGAAGCATATGCTCAGTTTATCATTTTAATAGCATCTCTTGTATTTAATTTGCAAATTTGTTTTTGATTCATAGCTATACAAGAACTATAAGCATAAGGTTATATATCCAATTTACTTGTACTCATTTAAGTAATATTACAATGAAAATAATTGAACACAGGGAAATCACTATTTGTAAAATATTCTTGGAAATGGTATCTATGTTACTCCTATTTGAGAAATATTGTTCTGTTTTTTTTTTTTATTTTTTTTAATGTTTATTTATTTTTTGAGAGACAGACAGAGTGTGAGCAGGGGAGGGGCAGAGAGAGAGGGAGACACAGAATCTGAAGCAGGCTCCAGGCTCTGTGCTGTCAGCACAGAGCCTGACATGGGCCTCGACCTCACAAACTGTGAGATCATGACCTCAGCCAAAGTTGGACGCTCAACCAACTGAGCCACCCAGGCGCCCCTGTTCTGGGTTTTTTTTAATGACAACTTATTCCATCTAGACTTGATGCAAAAATTACAGAGGGGGAGATTAAATACTTCCCATTCCATGAAGCTTTATCAATAGAAGCAACGTGAGTACTATTATCTTCTGGAACAAACCCTATCTTCAGATAGTAGCTGTATATTTTGGTCCTGCCAACATGCTGGCCAAGCAGAACAGGAGGAAAGAAGGGAAAGAGAAAGCTGACACATAAAAAACAGGGCTTATGCAATACTTTTAAAATATCAAATAATATTCAAACATTACATTGACTTGTCCTGACAATAAAGTAGATGTTTTGATCTTATTGTTTGGGGTATTATCTCCATTTTACAAATGAGAAAAACAGAGTCTCAGAGAAATCAAGTGACCTGCCTAAGGTCTCACAACTACTCTTGATTATATAAGTCCAAGTCTCTATGAAATATATCAGTCAGTGTTCCAGTAGGACACAGATGATAAGCTGGGCTCATGATAAATTAAGGAGGATTTAATAAAAGGATTACTTACAAAGGCGTAGTGGGGTATTGAGGCCCCTCAGGCTAGTGAGAGGGGAGCTGTTACTACTATCAGTCTCAGTGGAACATGGTGGGGAAAGAGGAGCTGGGCCCCTCAACTTTTATCAGTCTGGCGGCATCCAAAGACCTCATCTCAAGATGATGTTTTTAAATAAATTTGATAAAATACTTAGAATTACAAAAGAAGCTGATTTTAATAAAAGATGAATAAAATATTTAAATAAGAAAAGTTTGTCATATATCAATATAAATGCCTCTTTATTAGTGCATTACCTACCAAGATCTAGTGGTGGGTCTAATATAAATTGCAATTTCAAGGTAGTGATGAACATAAAAGATAGTTGGACATATCTGCATCTTCTGTGAAGTGATATGAAAACATTTATGACAGCAGCCACAGGCATCGCTAATGCCATTGTGATGTGTTGTCTAATTTGATAATTAAAGGAAATGGTAAATTTTCATTAGAAGTTAGTGTGTGTAAAGATGTATTTTTACTTTCTTTATTAAAGTTCACAGGCCTCCTGAACTCTATCCACAGATTCTTGGTTGGTAGCCCAGAAGGAGAAAGTCATGCGAGAAAACCACCTTAAAAAGAACAGTGACCTCTGATAGAAGGACACACAACCACACAGCTAGCCTGGGGAACACCACGGGCAGGGAACTGGGAAATAAATACCCTAATGTCCTTCTCCCCCTTCTGTCTGATCTCATTCACTTTCCACAATGATATAACCCACAATGATTGGCTTTCCAGGGTAGAGAACTGGGTGAAGAAGGCTGGAGAATAAAGTCAGGGGCAAGCTGAAAACATCTGGCATCCAGCTTCAAAATTCTGCCAATCTTCTATTTCTACCCCTTGTCTACGTGATACCTACCTTTTTGTTCTAGATACTTGCAGCTGGCTTACTTTAGTTCTAGAAAGCACTCAACTCCTTCCAACTTCAAGAAACACCCATCACCCCCAGCACCACCTCCGGAAAAATTTTGCCTGACCACCACTCATATCCACTTACGCATTCTCATTGAATACTTTAATTCTCACTCAAATAAAAAAGTGTATCATTTATATAAGAATTTGTTTAATGTTTGATATCAGTGGGAATTATCTTTGGTTGCATGTGACAGAAATCCAACACCAAAACCAGTGGTTTAAGCATATCAAGAGTTTTATTTTTATTATGTAATGAGACGTCCAAAAGTAAGCAGGACAGGGGTAACTGGTAGATGTTGATAGCGGTCTTTGCTTTTTTTATTTCTGCTCCACAATCCTTAGCATGTGGCTTTGATTCTTGAAGTTGCCTTATGGTTACAAAATGACTGCTGGAGCCCCAGCCATTGTGCATTGAGGCAGGAAGAAGGGAAAGGGCAAGGGGAAAGTTTATTCCATATTTTTATAGTGGAAGGAGCCACATGAGAAAGATTTAGCATGCAGGATGTTTGAAGTGTGCCACTGGAATTGACTCTGTGGAAGGAGGTGGAAGGAACTAGAACACAGAAAAAGTGGAACTTCAGTGCAGGTCCAACAACAGCTTTGGCTGATTCCTTGAAGAGCTCCCCAGAGATAATGGCTCTTTAGAGTTGTCCTTATTGGTCTGAGATGACCGGGACTTTATATTCCATCATCAATCGCTGTTGTGACCACTTTGGGAAGACCATGACTTTGGGCAAGGCAGTTCTCCTCAGTTGAGGCTGTCCCTGATGGGGATGACAGCTGAAGGTTGTCCATTCCCAGTACTCCTGGACACTTGGGCAACAAACCCTTCATAGAAGGAGGATCCAGATGTTCCTCCCAGTTGTTACCACACTATACCCCACAACTTCTCTTAGCCAGCCCTAGTCATGTAACCACCCCTGTCTACAGGAGAAACTGGCAAATGTTCATCCATCATATTATTCAACACCAATAAATCAGGGTTCTGTTAACAAGGAACAGGAGGAATTATACATTAGAAAGGCATCATCTGAAGTCTATGCCATATCTGGTCCTGTGCTAGATGGGGACTCTCAAATGCAAGGAATGGGTTTGAATTCCATTAATGAGCAAGCACATTGCCTGGGCCATGGTAGACAGGTAATAAGTGTCAGACCAAAAAAATGAATGATGAATGAATGAATGAATGAATGAATCAGACTTAGAGATCATGAGTCCAAGACCCATGTTTTTCTCTCTAAAAGAAACGAGGTCAACCATTTTTATTCCCAGATGTGCTTCTACCCTTCTTATTTGAGAGTCACTGAAGGATGAAAGGGAGTCTATTAGTTTGCCAGGGCTGCCTTAACAAAATGCCACAGACTCAGTCCTTAACCAACAGAAAATTATCTTCTTACAATTCTGGAGACTGTAAGTCTGAGATGAAAGTGTGAGCCAGGCTGGTTTCTTCTGAAGCCCCTGTCCTTGGTTTGTTGATGACCATCTACATCCTGTGTCTTCCCACGTTCTTCACTCCGGGCCTGTGTCCTGATTTCCTCTTCTTATAAGGACACCCCTCAGATTGGATTAGGAACCACCCCAATGACCTTATTTGAACATAATTATTTCTTTAAAGACCTTGTATCCAAACACAGTCACATTCTGAGATACCAGGGGTTAGGATTTAAACATATACGTTTTGAGTGGGCACAATTCAGCCTGTAACAGAGAGGATGCTATGTAGGGGATGGAGAAGGGGAAGGCCCTCCTGTTTCACCAGAAATCCTCGTCCCCATAAGCCGATCTCCTAGGCATCTTGATGACTTTTTCTCTGCTTCAAGAAAAGCCCATACCTGCTGCAACACAGTGGACACCAGTCTGAAACTCTTCGCCCAGAGCCCAGACAGGAACACAGCTTTTCTCAGAACTCTGCTCCATTACAGTGTCTTTCTTACTAACTGCATTGACAGTGTTAACCACTGTATGATGTCTCTCTCTTTGAAGGAACTGTAATATAAATTGTTCTTGATATTCATTTGTCTAGAATATGTCAGTGTTCAGAGCTGAGCTTCTTGAATTAAATAGATGCAGCTTTGAATCTCAACTTTTCTACTTATCAGTGGACAGCTATCAAATTCCCTCAGCTTCTTCATTTTAAATATATATATATATATATATATATATATATATATATATATATAATTCTTAGGCGTTTAATATAGACATTTCAAGGATGTTATCCAAAACATATTTTGCAAGTTTTACAATACAGTATAGATTGTTTATATATCATGTATAAATATAAATATATGTTATATATGCAAATGTGGTCAGAATTATAGTTCCTACATCATGGATTATTGAAGATAATAAATGGGGTAACACATTTAAAAGCTACATAGATGAGAGTTGTTATTTCGTAAATGCTTTGAATGTATATGAGTGTGACACAACAGGGATGTAGAACTAAAGGCAGATTTCCTATCCCAAGGAAGTGCACCATTTGCAAGGTAAATAGCCACATCATCGTGGGAAGCGCTATGAGAAGAGAGTGAAAGAGAAGACTGAAGAACTTTAGAGACACAAGGAACAGTGTATGCAAATCCATGCAGGCGTGACGATCTGGCCCTTGCAGGGAATCAAAACCGGTCTGCATGCTGAGAAGATCAAGCGTGGGGGCAGATGAAACCAGAGGTGGAGAGTGAAGGGGAGCGGATCTTGAATTTCTGCAGTGGGCTGGGTCTGCCTTCAAAGGGAATGATTCATGTGGGAAACTAGGTCAGAGCTGTTTCTGAAGAGGGTGAGGATTAATGGCGATCTATGTGTTACTGTTCTTGTAAAAAAAAAAAAGTTAATAGTATGACTGTCTTTCTGTAGGTCTGATGCGTGCTCCCAGCTTGGTCTTTCATTTAATTGCCTGCAAAAGACACGAGAACCAACATGATCTGCCTCCACCTTATTTGTGAGTCATGATGGGATTTCTGAGTAACAGTCCTGGTCACCCCGAAACCTCACCTAAGATCAGGCTTCGGGAGAGACACGATGGAAACAGCTGGTGCCAACACCCTTTGGCAGCTACATCTTCTCTCCTTTTTGTCTTACTTTCTTCTTCCCCTATTGTTTCATCTTACCTTTCAGTCATCCCTTGGACCTTCTAAAAAGCCTTTGGTCAGCCCTTTCAATGTCACTTTGAAGCTAACAAAGGTTTCCTACTGCTTATGAGAAGCCAAGAGTCGGAACCAACAAGCTTTCATTAAGCAACTTCTGTGTGCTAATTTTGCAACTGTCCTGTCATTGCCATTTATACACGAAGAAACTGGCTTTCAAGCTTTCAAGTGCTTTGCTCTCCAATATCCACGTTTGCCTTTTCTTGGCTAGACCACTTTACTTTTGCCAGCCCTCTGGCATCTAGGTAGATCTTATGCCAAGTTCCTACCAATGGAATGCAGTGATATCAGTGATATCACCCCCAGCCCAAGGGGTGAGATGGTGTATACTCTTGCTTTTCCTTCATCACTCAGCAGGATTCAGTGGAGGACCCCAGGGCTCTTGGAGAAGGCAAAGAAGCCCGTGAAAAAGGACACTGATACCCAGATGACTATGTGTAGCAAAGAACCCCCAACCTAATCCTCCCTCCCTAATCCACCACCAAACTACATTGGACTATGACATGAGCAAGCGATATAACTTTAGTCTTTTGGGCCACTGAGATCGGGGGATTGTTTGTTGCAGCAGTTGGTTGACACTGACTACTGCATATCTGAGACAAGATTGATGTCAATCAACTAATATTTGTGTAACACCTTCTAGGAAAAGATAGCCACAGTGCACTTCAAAGAATTATAAAATAACTTTCAAGTGAGTGCTATAGGTAGTGTATAGGTGATGAGGGCTTGGAGAGGTGGCTGCCCACAGGATTCCCAAAGCAGGAGAGTTTTGAAGGTAGAACTTGAATAGTGCCCTCAATCACACACAAGGCAAAGATTTTGTTTGTTTGTTTGTTTGTTTTTTATTTTAGAGAGAGAGTGAGCAGGGGAGAAAGGGAGAGGGCAAAAGAGAGAGAGAAAGAGAGAGAGAGGATCCCAAGCAGGCTGCATGGTCGGGGGGTGCTCAATCCCATGACCCTGGGATCATGACCTAAGCTGAATTCAAGAGTCATACACTCAACCGACCGAGCCACCCACGTGCCCCATGGCAAAGGATTTTGTAGTAGCCAAGACCCTGCTTCTGGAGCCAGAGGTACCATGTTCAATTCTAGATTTACTCTTTAGTAATCGAATGGCTTTGTAGACTCTGAGTCTCAGTTTTCTCATCTGTAAAATAGGACAGAGAGAGAGAGACAGAGCGTAAGCATAGGAGGAGCAGAGAGAGGCGGAGACACAGAATCCAGAGCAGCCTCCAGGCTCTGAGCAAGCTGTCAGCACAGAGCCTGACGCAGGGCTTGAACTCACAAACTGCAAGATCATGACCTGAGCCGAAGTCGGATGCTCAACCAACTGAGCCACCTAGGTGCCCCAATTCTACTCAAATTCTTTAAATCAAAAACTAAAAAGAAAAAAAATCAACATAAATTACATGAATTAAAGCAGTTTGGGACCTTGAGAAACCATAAAGCTAATTAGGATCCTGAGATACGGGCAGACATAGTGTCATACAACATACAAATTAAACAATACATGTGTGGAAAAATACACATGAAAAGACATAGGAATTAAGAGGACATGAGACGCCTGGGTGCCTCAGTCATTTAAGCACCCTACTCTTGGTTTTCAGCTCAGGTCATGATCTCACAGTCATGGGATCCAGCCGCACGTTGGGCTCTGTGCTGACAGCACGAGTCTGAATGAAGGAATGAATGAATGAATAAATAAATAAATAAACTTTATAAAATCTATAAAAAATAAAAATAAAGAAGAGGACGAATAAAGTGGTACCATTGTGCAGTGAGGGACGATTTTCAGAAGAGTAGGATCTTTGGGCTGGGGGATAGGTACCATGCAGAAATGGAATTATTATCAGGAAATGAACAAATGAAAACAAAGAAAAGGGCTGCACAGCGAGTTGTTCAGCAGAATAGAGATGAGATACACAAACAAATGAAATGGTAGGGAAGGAGCCTCATAGTGAAAGACACTAAATGCCAGGCAAATGACTTGGAGCACCATTTATGTGTTTGGCTAAGAACTGTCACCAACACCTGTTGGCTGGAAAATCTTCAGTAAGTAGTGGATCATGCCCCCAGAGTTTGACGAGTATTTACAGGGATGGTTTATCACCCCCTGGAGCTCACACCACAGAGTCTTAGTTTCTCAGAGCTGGTCTCCTAGGATGTAAGTAGACGAAGAAGATCAGAGATTGTTCGGTGAGGGGAAGCAAGGGGGAGGGAAGAAAGAGCATCCAGAATTAGTCCACCCTGACAAGACTCCAGACTCTGAACGAGGGTGAAGATAAAATGATATGAAGAGCTTTTAGATCCTGTTCCATTTAGGCCTTACTCAGAGGAAGTATGTCGAGAGTTTTTTCCCCTAGACATACATATATATGGAAATAATAAGTTGGCATTGGATGTCATGGCCGAGAAGACCATGCTGGGGAAACCGTGTGCTTTGAAATCAGGTCACTTAGAGAAAAATTCCTGCAAAGTAAAAGCTTAAAGCTGGCAATTTAGGTACTTTTCACAGTCTGACTTATTGGTTCTTCTGACTAAAAACTGGGAAAGGCACTCTCTGGGTACATATCTCTTTAAAGTTCATTTGAGTGTCTCTTTCATTATTTTTATAGTGCACACATAGATCTCAAGCTGCAAGTGTCCTTTTTATCACCGTAGCTAGAAGCAAAAAAGCCATCCAGCTGCTCAGTCCGCTTATGCCAAATCGGGTTTTTTTCTGAACACTACAATTCTCATCCATCAAGACACCCCAGATGTATGGAAGGGTCAAGCAGGAAAGAGACGGTGACAATTCTCATTTTAACTTTTTTCAGAAGATACATCACTTTGGTATCAGATCCGTCTTAGCTGGGGAAAACACTTACCCTGTTCCGAAGTCACGTTAAATTTCTTTTTAAAAATTTTTTTAACAATTTTTTTAAAGTTTATTTATTTATTTAGACAGAGACACAGAGAGAGTGCAAGCAGGGGAGGGGCAGAGAGAGAGGGGGACAGAGGATCTGAAGCAGGCTCTGTGCTGACAGTGGAGAGCCCGATGTGGGGTTTGAACTCACAAATCACGAGATCATGACTGGAGCTGAAGTCAGACACTTAACCAACTGAGCCACCCAGGCGCCCCAAATTTCCCTATAGGAATGTAAACCCAACACGCTCATTGTTTTAGAGAATAGTCACTGACACCACATCATGTTTATGTAGAGGGAAGAAAAGAGAAAAGAGAAGAGAAGAGAAGAGAAGAGAAGAGAAGAGAAGAGAAGAGAGCTAACATTTAAGTAACATATCCTATCTATCACATGCTTTCTATTTATGATTTAATCATCAAAATGCCCTATAATAGAAAAATCCCTTCCCCCAACTTCTACAAAATAGGAAACTAAAGTTTAGTTAGTTTAAGGGACTTATTCCAAGTCATATACTTATAAGGAACAAAGATAAAAGCAAGTTTGTCCTGGCTTGAGCATTCATGCCACTAAGTCGCAATCCAATTTTAGAGCTGTCATGAAATGCCCGGAGAAGATAAACCAACCAACCATACACACGTAAGTGCTAAATAGCACAGGGCCAGTCTCCTCCATAAATATCGAGTAAAACTAATGCAAAGTAATACTCAAATGAGATTGTTTTGAGAGTGTGTCCAGGAAGAGGTTAGATTTGAAGAGACTCAAGCCTGCTCCTTTACAGACATTATTAATTTGTAAACATCATCATTACAATGTGAATATTACAAGACAGAATACTATAATATTTTGCTGTGAAAGCTACTCTCATGCCCTTTTCTTAATGCATTTATTTCAAAAGATGTTCTTTAGAGCTCATTGCCTTTAAGTCTGACTAATCCTAATTAAATATGATTCTGGAAAGATTGATGCACAAAGCTGGTCCCTCTTGGATTCTCTCACATATTCATTCACCAGTATCTCCCAGGTTTTAGGATCAAGATGCTAACGCTTTGTTTTCAAAACACTCACAGTCTCGCAGAAGAAAAACACAATCATAAAATGGTACGGCAAGGGCTATGATATTCTGTACAAGGTAGAGGATCAATCTCCCTTGGGAGAGGTCACCTAGACCTAGAAACGGTGACATCAAGCAAACAAACCTCTGAAGGGTGAGGAGGAGACAGCAAGCTGGACAGGCTAAGCGGGATGTCACAGGTCAAGGCAAAAATGTGTTCAAAGGCTCAAGGAAGTGACAGACACGTAGGGTCTTATCTTGTTTATTGGAGAGTGTCAGAAGATGAAACTTGGTAAGTAAACAGGAGCCCAACCAAGAGGGTGAGCTTCGAATGCCATGGGGTCCAGTAGACACGTTAAAAGTTGCCTTCTTTTCCTACATTTTAGAGATTACATAGTTAAGCTTTGCTTTCTCTTTCAAAGCACTTACTACTCTGCAAGCGTTTGGGCTCCTTCTGACATGAGTCATCACCAGGACATCAGACGTTTACATGCTCAAGCCTCCATCATGTGGTCTTGGGAGCAAGGGTCTCTGGTTCCTCTCACAGCATAGGCACGACTGTGAAGGTTGGAGTCCCTACTTCTTTTCTCCTAAATCTTTCATAATAAAGACAATTCCTCAAATGCGAAAGAAATGCCAGAATTCAGGAAGTACTTGGTGACTTCTGAGGGTGGCGAGATATTGTTTGTGAAATGCTGTGGCAGATGGCTAGGGGGCATTGAAAGCCATATCCTTCTCAAGAAAAACTAAAAAAACAGGACATTGCCATCTCACATGGTCCCATCAGAAGACAAGAATTAAGGCTGGACACGTTGTCAAGGTCATTTCTGATCCTATAATTCTGCTTCTCTGATGATAATGATAATAAAAATAGCACCTTTTTTGTGTGACTTGCACAATTTTCAAAGCTCATTCACCTATGACCTCCTCAGAGAAGCTGATGGGGAAGGCGGAACCCAGAGGACCAAGGGTGCTCCCAGCCAGACCTCGTGGTTGGAGGGCATTTTAAATGCAAACACGAGATACCAAACGATGCATAATCCATCTGTCTGTGTTTGATACCAAAGGATGGTTTCGTAGAGAGCAGAGCTGTCCTCCCCATTTCTTTCTTTTTTTTTTTTTTAAAGAAATGTTTCTTTTATTTATTTGTTTTTGAGAGAGAGCGCAAATGGGGAAGGGACAGAGAGAGAGAGGCAGACAGAAGATGCAAAGTACGCTCTGTGGTAACAGCAGAGTCCCATGTGGGGATCGAACCCCCCAACCATGAGATCACAACCGGAGCTGAAGTCAGACGCTTAACTGACTGAGCCACCCAGGTGCTCCATCCTCCACATTTCTAAACCTAAAATTTAGGAATATTCCAAGAATATCTTTTATTCTTGCATAATCTATCATTTGTATTTGTTTATAAAAACACATAACACTATTTAGATTTTTAGCTCGTTTCTACCTTGGAGAAAGGTGTTTTAAAATTTGCCATTTTCAAAAAAAATAATAATCAATAAAACCAAACTTTCCATTTTCCCCAAGATACCTTAAATGTTCCTTTCACTTACACTAAAGTTACCTTTTTGTAAATGCAAGCCGTACTCCCTAATTATTGTAATATCATTATTAACAAAGAGAATGTATTTCAAAGACATACTCATTTGAGAGAAACATGATAGAAATGTGTAAGATGTAGGAAACTTGGAGGAACTTTCCAGAAAACAATAGATAGAACCAAGAATTAAAATCAAACAATGTGTGTGAACCAGGAATTAAAACCAAACAATGTGTGTGAGCTCTGGGAAGAGAAGAGGGCAGGACTTAGGTAAAGGCATCCTTTCCCAAAGTGTATTCTGTGGAACCCACTCTGCTACATGTTTCTCAGAAGAAAACTGAGCTGTAATAGGCATATAAGTTGAATATATCACTTTTGAGGGTATGCATATCAGCCTAGAGAAGTCTCTGAGAGGTCCTGCCATAACGTTATTTAATCCAGAGGTTTTTTTTTTTCTTTTTCTTCTCTTTTCCTTTTCTTTTCTTTTCTTTCTTTTTTTTTTTCTTTTTTACCACAGATGTTTGTTTTTCCCTGCAAAAGCGTTCCATGAAATACACTTTGAGAAATGCTGCTTTTGAGAAACACTGCTTTGAAGTTAGGAAAAGTGAGAGAGAGACTGACCTACATTTTTGGCAGAAAAGGAGACCCACCAAAACCTCTATCAAATACAAAAAGGTGTTTTTCAATGTCCTTCTCAGAAGGTCTTTTAAAAATATGCAAGATGAGGTATTTGGGGAGAAGTACTGACTTCTGCAGCTCACCTTGAACTCTATTAAAAACAAGCTGCAATGAGGGATGAACAGAGCAATAGATAGTGACTAAGTATAATAAAATGTTATTTGTAGAATCTAGGTGGTAGGTACATTAGCTACTCATTGCAATTTTTTTTTTACTTTTCTGAACATTTGAAAAATTTTTCGATAAAATGTTGAGAAAAAACAGAATACGTACCCAATATGTATCAATGTCTGCACCAAGTATGGCTTAGAAGGGAGTAGAAAGATTTGTTGGGCCTTCAACTTTCCACCATAGTTCCCTTCTATTGACCACGTACTAAGGACTGTGCTGGAGGTTTCGCATGTATATATTATCACATTTCATATTTGAAGCAAATGAAAAGGAAGTTTGGGGATCTCCATTTTCATGACGAGATAAGCAAGTGTGTGTGGCTAAGTACAACTCATGACAAAATTCACTCTGATGAAGCCATGTTCATCATATCCCGTGTCTGGGGTGCCCAAATTATCATTCTCTTCTTCCCATCTCCCTGTTCGCTCGGGAAAACAGGGTAATGCCCAGGGAGAATTTTCCCCTCCCTCCAGGATCCTGTCCCTCCCTACTCTTCAGCCTTATTTTATAGTTGAGTTGTATTATAAGTCAGTGGCAGAAAAGTAGAGGTAAGTTATCCACCCCAGAAAGAGTCAAGATTTACTGCTAGGACGGGGACAAGAAACAGAAGGAGAAGCAAAAAGATGAGTCTGTGGTACATGCATGGGCCATGATGGAAGACAGATGAGTCTGTGGTACATGCATGGGCCATGATGGAAGACAGGGGATGAAGGAGAAAGAGAAAAGTGTTTCAAGGCAGTTTGGGGAGGTAGTTGAGAGCAAGAGAAATGAAAGGGAGGGATTTCAAAACATTCTGCTGTGACATAGAAGTGAGTTTTTCTTTTTTTTTCTTTTCTTTCTTTTCTTTTTTCATGAAATTTTTTGTCAAATTGGTTTCCATACAACACCCAGTGCTCCTCCCAACAGGTGCCCCCCCAATATCCATCACCCACCCTCCCCTCCCTCCCACCCCCCATCAACCCTCAGTTTATTCTCAGTTTTTTAAGACTCTCTTATGGTTTGGCTTCCTCCCTCTCTAACCTTTTTTTTCCCCTCCTTCCCCTCCCCCATGGTCTTCTGTTAAGTTTCACAGGATCTACCTAAGAGTGAAAACATATGGTATCTTTCTCTGCCTGACTTATTTCACTTAGCATCACACTCTCCAGTTCCATCCACGTTGCTACAAAAGGCCATATTTCATTCTTTCTCATTGCCACATAGTATTCCATTGTGTATATAAACCACAATTTCTTTATGCATTCATCAGCTGATGGACATTTAGGCTCTCTCCATAATTTGGCTATTGTTGTACCCCAATGTTTATAGCAGCACTTTCAGAAGTGAGTTTTTCTTTAATATGCTGTGAGAGGCATGGTATAGATTGAAGTTCCTTTTATGCCTTTGTTCTCTAGACTATATTTCCTTGAATGCCATATTTCCTTTTTTAAATGTGTATAGGAAGGAGATCTTTGTTGCTGTATAAACTTCAGAAGGAGGCATACATCACATTGACCCATTGCATCAGCTATCACGTGACTCCTTCATCACGTGGTGGAGGAACAGTTTGTACCCTGGGAGGGGAAAGTACAGGCAACAATATGAGCCAGACACCCTCCTTCTCATCTTAGAACTTGCAGACTCAGCCAAGTTAGCTAACCACTCAACACCATTACGCCAGTCAGAATGGTGTTAATTGTGGGATCTTTGGCTAATTATTCCTGGTGTTCCTAGAGTCAACATCAGTGGCAGCCTACTAAAGTGATACTTGAAATATGTAACTAACACATTTAGTTCTGGGGGACAGAGGCCTGACTTTAGCCACCAGGTAAGACCAGTCTTGGGCTTGCTTTCTGAATGCTTCAACCCCACAGTCCCCCAATTTGAAAGACTCTTAGTTTTTAGCCCAGTCGATGAAAGCCCATGATTTTCGGTCTTTATGTTGAACCAGGGATTTAGAACTGTATGCTTAATATTGTCCTTCCTTAAGTTAGCCACTTCCATCAGAAGCAAATACTCACATAGTCTTAGAATTTCTTATTCCAGGTTCTGTTGTATCACCCACAGGGTCCCACACTACACCTTCCTAGGCACTTTCTTACCATTGACCATGTGTAATCACTGTTTTGCCACCTGTCAGATCACCAGAGTCCCATACCTCAACCAGACTTGGATTTTCACTCACTATGACCCTAACCAGATCAAATAAGAAAATCTAATTTCATCCATTTCTGAGAGCCTGCGGGTGCAACCATGTCAGTTCTGGTACTGATGACTACCTCAGCAGAGTTCTTTATCACAAGAAAATGATGTTGGATAATCTAACCAGAAAACCAATATATCAGAAGCATATTGGTTGATAGAGGGGAGGCTGTGGTAGTGTGGGCAGGAGGGACATGGGGAATATCTGTACTTTCTGCTCAACTTTGTTATGAACCCAAAACTGTTCTAAAAAGATAGTCTTAAAAAACAGCATGTTGGATAACATCAGCTTTCTAGAGAAGTCAGAGAACCAGAATTGGAGGCTACACAAGAAATATCCAAGCCACAGAGCTGGTCCCCAAGCTGCCACTGCCTCTGGATGGACACTGGATGCTGCTCCTAGAAACTCTACTATGTCACCTCTGTAAGCCAGTTGTGATTGTCGTAGGTGTTGCTATCTCTACTAATGTCCACAAGGGAGTATATATGGTCCCTGATTTGGAAGGACTAGTCTCCCATTCAGAGTCAGGGGACAATTCTGAATGAGAGAGCCTAAGTCATTTGTTGTCTTTAGAACACTTTCCCCAGAAGTGGAGTCTGAGATAAAGATTAGTATGCAAGTCATTTATTTAAAGAGAGTTTAATAATATATCCTATAGTATGGGAGAATACAGTATATAATAATAAAGTAATCTCGTACATATTTAATTCTTGCACTTGGAAGTCAGTATAGTGGAGTAGAATATTTGTAATTGGAACATCCTAGATTTAGGGGCGCCTGGGTGACTCAGTTAAACGTCTGACTGCGGCACAGGTCATGATCTCACAGTTCCCGAGTTTGAGCCCTGCATCAGGCTCTGTGCTGACAGCTCAGAGCCTGGAACCTGATTCGGATTCCGTGTCTCCCTCTGTCTTTGCCCCTCTCCTGCTTGCACTCTGTCTCTCTCTCAAAAATAAATAAACATTTAAAAATTTTAAACAAAGAACATCCTAGGTTTAGATGTGACACTAAATAGGTATATTTAAGTAGGATTGCCCGAAGAAAAAAAAAAAGACAAGAAAAATGCAAGACACCCAGTTAAACTTGTGTTTCAGAAAAATAACAACTTCTTTCTTAGTGTCAATATTCCAAGTGTTACATGGGACATTCGCGGCTTAAAAGTTGTTCATTGTTTAGCTGACATTTAAATTTAACCGGCCTTTCTGTAATTTGTTTGCGAAATCTGGCAACCCTGTATTTAAGTCACGTAACTTCCCTGATCTGTTGTCCTGTCTGTGGAACCGTCTCCTATCCCGCTGGCCCACAGGAGACCCTCGGTGAACAGCCACGACTTCAGATTTTCTAGGACAGTTGACTCCTAATGTGGCAGAATAGGAGACAAGATATCTTGAAAATTCAAGAGCGAAGGTGTTTTTGTATTTTCTTCCTTTTGTGAATCCTGATTCAAATTGTTCCCTTATCAGATGGAAGCCTGTAAGACACGAGCGGGTGGGCAGCTCAGTGCATTGTCTGCGTCACAGCTCACTGCCTCCCCAGCTGGTCAGCACACATTATTCCCTGGGCGCAGCCGGGTGCCCAGCTTGCAGGAGGCAGCTGATAGCCACACTGGGCTGCTCAATCCTACATTCTCCCCAACTGCTCCTCCTCCCCTCACCTCTTCTGTTCGCGACGTTAAAAAAAAAAAAAAATCACAACCTCCACTTTATTGAGCAGCTGCTTCTCTGGGACTAATCTCTCAGGCCAGAGCTGCTATGGGGAAACCCACAAAAAGCGATGCTTCGGCAATATGGCACATAACAACCCCAGAACTCTGATTTTTTTTTTTCTTTTTAGGTTAGAGAATAATGTGTTAGGCTTCTTCGTTTTCAAAATGTTTGGTTATGTCATTTCTAGGGATTTTGGGAAGGGGGAAGGAATAGCAGGGGCTTGGTCTGTGATCTTGAAATTCAATTCCTTACAGCAGAGCTTGTGAAATGCTTTCTGCAGACTCTTGCTTAGCCTTCCTGGGAACTGGAGGCAGGGCAGCGTTTGGTCTGTGCCTGCCCCCACAACTGCATTGATTTGGACAGCTTGGCGCTGACTTGTGAAGGTCAAGTGGCTGGCCATTGGCACAGCTGGAGGCAGAACCTGCCTTTCCCGTCTTGTGAGTGGCTTCCTCCCCACCCCCCAACCCTGCTCCCTGCCGCCCCCAGGGATAGAGGGCACTCAGCCAAGTCTGAATCTCCATGTTCTGATCTGTTCCAGGCTTGGTCTTGTTCTTTTCCCCCAAGACACTGACATGATATGGTGAGGACCTGGGCTCTTTGTAAAAATACAGTTCAGATCTCCTAAGGAAGTCAAGGTCACAGTTTCTGGAAGGTGCCTTCTTGCCCAGGGGTTAGTTACTGACTGTGGATGTTGACTCCTTAACCTTATTTTCGTCGGTCCATGTATCAGTGAGTCATGGAGCTATGTCTCAACCTGGAGTATCCAGGGTCAGATCCAAAGGCAAGGATATGCGTGAAAACGACCGCTTGGATCTCCGATTGAGGGGCTCACGATTGAAGGGCAGCCCCAGGCTTTGCCCTTCAGGATCCACCTGCATGTTGGTGGTGAGGCCAAGGTTTTCGTGGGCTAGTGGCTCAACATAGTGGAATCCCATACTAGCTACTTGCCAGCTGTGTGAGCTTGGGTAGATGACTTAACCTCTCTGTGCTTCGATTTCTTCCTAGATCAAAAGCAGATGATAGTCACAGAATTATTCTGAGGACCTCTGGCATGTGTGTATATGAAGGAGCTTTATAAACTGTGAAGCGCTATCCAAATGGAATGGATTATGCTTCTTGAATAACCTCAAACTTTCTCCACACTTCCCTGCTCTGCTCTGTTTCTTAAACAAATGGGCACATTGTCTTCTCTGGCCTTCTCCTGCCTTCCCTCCCTCCCCCGCCGTGTTATAGGAGACCTCCTTTGATTACGGAACTGGTTTCACCATCTCGACAGTACAGGATGTTTCGTTCTATTCCAACATAGCTTAGATAACACAGCATTAAGAGTTTGCAATTCATCCTTCATTGATCAATGTTCTTGACTCTTACACGCTTGCCTGAACCCTGTTGTAACGCCAGAGGCTTAAGAACAATGAATGGCTTCATGTCTCTCATGTCAGTTAGGCAGCGTTTTCTTAACCCCCTCTTCCTAAGGAGGTCCCTAAATTCCACTGCGTCCTCCTTGAGACTCTGCTGAAAGAGAAGGCTTCTTTCTTTAGGAAAAAATAGAAGTGAAAGCGTATTAAGCCTGTACACACACACACACACACACACACACACACACACACACATTAGGAGCAATTTTGTGGGAATTCACACTCCCCGCCCCGAAACCCAGGGACTACAGCTCTGGGGTAAAATGTTTGGTCTCTGCTGTTGGCCGGATGGAGTTTTAAATACTGGTTGTATGTAAAGTGTTTAACAATGATGCTTGTCCACAGGAAGTGCTCAGGAAAAAGGAGGTAACACACCTTTTCCAGAAACAGCACCCCGATGTGGGTAATGTTCAGAGAGACAGACAGACAGGGAGACAGGGAAAGAGAGAGGCTGGGCAGCTCAAAACCAAGATTTTAGAGGAAAGAGGTTTGTTTTCGACACTAAAACAGGCTGATGTTGGCTCTCCCTCTGCTGGCCTGTGGTTAGCACACACTCTTTGTTTTGATCCTAGCGAGTGTTGGCGTGGTCCTGGGAGAAGGCCATGGAGACAAAGGAGGGAGATGGAGAGTCAGGGAGTTCATGGGTTAGTCCTGAACCAGGGAATATACTGGACAAACTAGGGTCAGCTCAATGCGTCTGTCCCTTTGTTTTTCTGCCTTTCCTTGTAAGTTCTAACTATTGCATTTGCTGAGCAAATCCTGTCCGGATATCTGCTATGGGGAGGCATAGTGATACAACATAAAGCACAACCCACAAATGCTGGGTCTCATTACCAGGTGTTTGCCTTTATTTTCTGACTTATGGTTTCAGTTGAACTCAGAGGGCACAGGTTTACGCTGCCTGGGGTAACGGTGAAGAGCAAGGGCTTAGAGCTCTGATTCAGGGTTGCCCTTACTAGTGGAGTGATTGCTTCCCTGGAGCTTGAGCTGTCTGAGCCTCAGTTTGCTCATCTATAAAAAGGGGCTAATCGTAGTCCCTACCTCATAGTACTGGTATGAGGATTAAATAATATGTTGGATATGTAGTGGAGGGTCTAGCAATAAAAAGAACCTAGTAAATGGCAGGTAGTAGCATTATTTTTATTCTAACATAAGTATGGTATTTTTCAAGTCT
The DNA here is from genome assembly GCF_046562875.1 of Panthera onca. Classification (NCBI taxonomy): domain Eukaryota; kingdom Metazoa; phylum Chordata; class Mammalia; order Carnivora; family Felidae; genus Panthera; species Panthera onca. Next base: position 11,289,178 of record NC_138342.1, read on the forward strand.
TTATTATTTTTAAAATTCTACAATAATGCTTGTTATATGAGATCAAACCACTTGACATTGCTAGCATTGAGTCAGTTTTGATCTACAGAGCTAGCACATTTTCAAATGGCTCAGTCTAATAGAAGAACTGGAAAATTCATATTGCAAAATAGAAATTATTCATAGCACCACCAGCCAGAGATACACATTTGGGTGTATCCTTCTCACCTCTTCTACGTATGTAAATAAATAATGCTGATTGCAAGGAGGAGTGCAATCCTGATCAGAGCAGGTTCTTAAAAACTCAATCTGACTGGTGAAAGAGGGGTCAGAGTGTCTCCAGAGGTCGGCCCAGTGATGGGTGGAACTTGTGGGCAGTTGGGGTCACTGCTAACATCCACTCCACTGGAGGGAGATGCCTGGGCGCTCTGTCTCTGTAGGAATCTTCTGGAACAGTGGCCAGGCTGTCTATCTGTCCCTCCACTTGTCCCCTCCCAAGGGCACAGTGCTGACTCAGCAGCTACACTTGGCCTTGGCCAGTGAGAGGTGTGGCCTTGACAAGTGACCTCATTGGCTCCTTAAGATGAGATGAATTGTTGCTTCGACTTTATAATTTTCCAACCACACTGGATAACCAGGGTTTCTGCTAGAGCTCAACTACTTACTAGAGTAAAACTGTGGTAGAGCTAAACCTCCCACTTCCTTTTACTCTGCCAAGCTTTTTTCCAACATCAACAAGCCCTCACTGTGTTTAGAATGGGGACATGGCTGTCTGGCTGTGTACAACCTCGCAAAGTGAGCATTTCTTAATATCGAGAATTTCTTAAGTATACAGCTGCTCCTGCCCAGGGGGCAGGGGGCGCTGGATCCAGAGGGGTCAGATCTTTCGGTCCTCTGGCGATTGGCTGATGAAACTCTCACCCACCAATGTAGATGCGATTTAACAACTGTGCTGTCACGTCCCGTAGACACTCACTTGGTTTCCACCATCCCAAACTGATGACAGTGAGCACTGTGTGCAAGAGCCCTGGACCCAAATTCTGAGCCTGCTGCTCACTGAGCCTGTGACATAGAACAAGTCACTCATCCTTCCTGGCCTGTAGCCAGGAAGGAAAAACTGAGGGCTTTGAGTCAGGTGGTCTCCAAGCCTCTCTATACCTTAATGGGAATCCTTTCTCTTCCTGTTCAGTGGGTCTATGGACTAGGAAGTGGTAAGGATGCAAATTTTCAAGGGAGAATCAGAAACTACGGGAGTTAATTTTATTCATTAAGAGCACAATTGAGAGAATGAAGAGGCAAGCAAGATTGCAATGCATGTATCTGACAAAGGACATATACCCAACATATATAAAGAACTCCTACAAATCAGTGAACCAAAGGACAACCAAGCCAAAGGAAAAAGCAAAATATTTTACCCAAGAGGGATTTACAAATAGTTGATAAATTTATGAAAATGTACCTAACTTTATTCTTTATTAGTCCTCAAGGACATTCAAATTAAAACCACAAATAAATACTCTCCCTCTCTCTTTCTCTCTGTCTCTGTCTCTCTCTCTCTCTCTCTCTCATACACACACACACACTCACACTCACATACACACCAGAATAGCTAACATTAAGGACACCAGTGAAGCCAAAATTGGAAGAAGATGGGGAGCAACTAGGATTCTATACACTGCAGACTAGACTATAAAGTGGTACAACCATTTTGGAAAATGATATGACATTATCTATGAAAGCTGAATATATATATAAATATGAACCAGTGATTTCCTTCCTTAGGAGTATACTCCTAAGGAGTATACTTCCTTAGGAGTATACAGAAAGGCATACATGTTTCTCTCAAAAAACTTGTACAAGAACACAGCACTTTTCCAAAGGAGCTGACAACTGGAAACCACCCAAATTTCCATCAACTGCAGAATGGATAAATAAATGTGGTGTATTTATACAATGGAATTCTAAACAGCAGCGAGAATGAACACACTACCACTAAACATGACTTGGATGAATTTCAAAATATAATGTAGGGAAAAGGAAACCAAAAACAAAAGAATACATGCCGTATTATTTCATTTACTTAAATAGGCAAAACTAACCTCTACTACCAGAAGTCAGGGTAGTGGTTTCCCTTGGGGGTAGGTAATGACTGGAAAGGATCCAAGGGGCTTCTGAGATGCTGGTAACATTGTGCTTCTTAATCTGAGGATTAATTACAGAGATGTCTTCAGTTTATAAAAATTCAAAGAGCTGTGCACTTGGGACATGTGTAATTTTGGGGGGTGTGTATGACACATTGACAAAAAGGTTTTATGTAAAAAAATGGAAGTTGTAAGTTTCATTAGATGTTTGGTATTCTTTGCCTAACATCCCCACCAGAGGCTTTAAAAAAAAACAAAACAAAACTAGCTTCTGTTGATCATTCTCTTTCTCTAACATACTCTGTGTCATGTAATCCAGCATTCAATCATGTGCTATTTTTCCACAGTTCTCTGGTTATTTCACTTGCTTTAATCTTGCTCTGCCAACCACATTACGAATTCTAGAAGGTGGAAGGTATGTTTTTTACTTTCGGACTCAGGCAGAAACTTGCCCATCTATGCCTCAGATGCCATCATTAGGGGACCAATATTCCCATGCCATACTATTGTCCTCAACCCCGACTTCTTCTATATTTCTCAAGTGTTTATAACCTTGTCAGTTCAGCCCAGCCCTGAACTTCCCATTTATAACATGTGCATAATACCCTGTCCCTTTTTCTCTGGATCGCTCTGGCTTCACTGCTTCAATTCTGCACAAATTCGGCAGCTGATCCATACTGGATACTATGAGATGCCCAGGGCCTGCTGAGATCATGAGACTGAGTCCTCAGCCCCAGGAGCTCTGTGGATGGCTAGGGAAGACAGACTCAGAGATGGAAAATGTCTCCATTCATTAAATATATGGAAGTAAAGAGGACAGGTACCCAACCCAGCCACAGGTGATTTAGAGAAGGCTTCCAGAGAAGGAGTCATCTTAGAATTGAGTCCTGAAGAATAACTAGAATGTGGCCAGGTGAAGAGGGTAGAAAGTCCTTTCAGGCAGAGGAAACGGTGAGTAAAATCACAAAATCATGAGACAGCAGAGTGTGTATATGAGTGTGCATGTGCATGCATGTGTGTGTGTGTGTAAGAGACAGAAGGCTGGGGATGGCCGATAGGGTTTTACAATCAATTGAGGGTGTCTCTAGATTCTAAATGGGTGATTAGGGAAGGCAAAACATTAGCAGTGGCAGTATATGAAGCTAAAGGGTTAGGTTGGGCTTTGAATGTTAAACTGAGATGTTCCAACCTACTTATGTACAACAGAGGTTGACATACTATAGCTGGGAGCCAAATCTGACTTTCCGCTTATTTTGTAAATAAAGTTTTATTGGAACACAACCACATCCATTCATTTATATATTGTCTATGGCTGCTCTTGCACAAGAATAGCAAATTTGAATAGTTGCTACAGGGACCACACAACTCAGGCCTTCATGACCCCCAATGTAAGAGATGATGATCCATTAAGGGGCTCTAGGTAGAGGGTAGAGATGACTCATTGTGTGTAACAGGAAAGCTATATGTCACCCCGACATAGCTTTGGTCCATGCTGTGGCATGGAGACAATTTATTTTGCTTAAATGCTACAGAAGCATCATTGAAGGCCTTCTCAGGTAAGGTACTCTATTTTCTGAGCACAGGACTCTACTTAGCTCTCCTCCACACCTGTGAGGAATGACTGACACAATGGATACAATTCCACCAACGTGGAATCCACCAACCTTGGGCTACTGGTAGTTCTCCAACATGTAGGCTTCGGTTAGGAAACTAAAAGTACCACACCTGTTTCCCCTTTTGAGTTCACAAACCAACTGTTAGAAAATCCTAGCAATCAAATAAGTAGAAACTAAAACATTATCTTTATTGTTAGTACCCTTGAGTTAGACAAACATCGCCTCACAGACCATGGCTGGACTGACCAACTTCAGGGTTCTCCCATGAAGACTTGTTCCTGAATATTCATTTCTGCAAGTATGCAGTGACATACAAAGACAGAGAGAGGCAGACTGAGCTCCTTCCCCAAGCACACCGATAAGTCACTGCTCCATCCTTGGAGACGGAATGGGGTGAGAGAGTAGGAGTGATACTCTAATGGAGCTCCCTCCACATGGAAGCATGAAGGCAGAGGAAAGGGAGAGTTCCATCACCAGCTCTGACATTATTTTCCATGTCTTTCAGCAACGTGCTGATGTTAGACTCTCATAGGATTATCTCTTTGGGGCCATTGGGCCGGACTATGCGCTGAGGTCCTCGCTGTCGGTAATACTGAGAAAATGCTGATGCTGGCAGAAGAAACAGGACCAGGCACGAATCTCAGACTAGGTGAAGATTGGTTCGGCCCCTAGCCTGAAGTGCGAACGTACTGGAGTATTTGTGGTAGTGGGAAGTTAGCTGAAGGGGCAGGTATGTGGAGGTCAGGCCACCAGAAAGGAAGGGAGGTGGCCTGAGGAGACACCCTAGGGAAAGAATGAGCCAGTTGAGAAGAGTTCTGAGTTCTAACGCCACCACCCCAAGCACAGCCCTTCCTGTTCTACAGCCAATCCCAGTTTTTTGTCCTGTGCTTCTGAGGGAGTAGCAGAAGGAAGAACAATGCCAAGCTCCTCTGAGGTCACAATGGTGGAAAGAGTAATAACTACTAGCAACCACCGTTTCCAGAAGACAGGCCAGCCCATCCCCCATTAGAAGCAAAGACAGCAGCATGGCCGCACAATAGGAAACCCGGAGCCCAAGAACCCAGGGCTCACGCCCCTGAGCGCGCAAGCCACCCTATGCCTCTCAGATATAGCCAGCGACATTTTGAGGAAAGCTGCCTCCTAGGGATCGTATCGGTGGGACTCAAACTGTCATAATTTGGGCACAATGGTAAATGAGGTATTAATCTGAAATCACAGACAACATACGCAAAACACTTAGCCCGTTTGCCGGCTCATAATAAGCAGTAACTTCTCAACCAACAGGACCTCTTGTCATTTTTACTGTTGTAGTGTCACGATCGGTGCATCTTGGCTTTCCTTTCCCTAGGGTGACTGATGAATAGGTCACTGTGGCTTCAGAGCTATTTGGGGATCCCCAGCCAGGCACTTGACAAGGATTTGTGGAGAGGGAGGGTTCCAGGTTATGCTTTAAGGACAGTAGGGATTTGACTTCGCAGAGATAAAACAGGAGCTCTACAAAATGTGGGTCAAGGCCGCTGAAAGCTGGGCTGCCTGGGGGGAAGCTTGCTAACAGCCGCTGCACACACAGGCTATGGAAGGTGGGAGTCAGGAGAGGAGGAAGAGAAGCAGGAAGTTTATACAAGGTGATTTTGTAGAAGATCAAACCTGACATATTTGCAGGACCTGTATAAAAAATGCAAAACAGCCATCTCTTTTAAGAACCATCTTCGAAATTGCAATAAATTCTCCCTGACAGAAACTCAGTCAAGTCCAGCATGTAATCTCCCACTGTCAAGAAGAGTAATGCCAAGTGGTATGTGTTCCTCTACTATAAAACAAATAAATAAATAAATCAGAGGTTGCTGGCCTGGGAAGATGGAAGTTAATTTGCCAAAGCTGCTTCTCAGGGCTCAGCTTGCTCGCCTCGTGGGGTCTCCTTTTATCAGTCTTGTGCAACATGAGTACTTCTAGGGAAGCCCTCTTTGGCCAGTTCTCTCTGGTGCCATATCCCCCACAAAACAGGAGTAAAAGGATCTAGAATTACACACTGTGGGGCTTGAACTCTCACTCCACCAGTTATTATTAGCTATGTAGTCTTGAGCAAGTCGCTTTCCAAATCTAAGCCTCAGTAACCTCGCCCGGAGAGAGACTGAGAGTAGCACCCACCTTACAAGCCTTACTTGGAGGAGCAGGTGAAATCAGCCATGTGAAGTTAGGACACTACAAGTTGGCACTCAGTGAGTGCTCAACGAATGCGAGTTACTATTGTCACCCTCGTCACCATCATCATCTTCTTCTTCAGGGTTATTGTTACTCTCCACCACCTCAGGTACATCACTTTCTTCACCCAGTGTATCTCCCTAACTCAGTATCAGAGCCTTAAGGACCCAAAGTCATGTTTGGGTCCATTGCAGAGAGCTAATTTGAGACAGAGAAACCAAATGGGCTTTAATCAGCTTTTCTCTCGCTGCTGTTTTATCCTGAGAAGTTCTGGTGTGTGTGTGTGTGTGTGTGTGTGTGTCACTTCCTCATTTTATTTTGTTTTTTTTTTTTAATTTTTTTTTAACGTTTATTTTTGAGACAGAGAGAGACAGAGCATGAACAGGGGAGGGGCAGAGAGAGAGGGAGACACAGAATCGGAAGCAGGCTCCAGGCTCTGAGCCATCAGCCCAGAGCCCAACGCGGGGCTCGAACCCACAGACCGTGAGATCGTGACCTGAGCTGAAGTCAGACGCTTAACTGACTGAGCCACCCAGGCGCCCCTCCTCATTTTATTTTAATATGTCTACGCTAATTCAACAAATAGCTATGGAGAGCCACTATGGAGCATCCTTACCAGGACAAAATGTCCCAGATGTGTACCAACTTTAAAGATAAAATAACCTTTCTAGACAGCATACCTTCTTCCAGTAACTGCCCATTTATCTGGCGGTCTTCACAGCCAGACTCTGCAAAAGAAATACCTTTGGTTGCAGTCACCTGTTATCCCTGCTCCTCTTAGCCTTCTGATTAATCTTGTTTTCCCACCATCACTGGGACGGCCCTCCCCAAATTCTAAATTCACTGGCCACATCTCCCTCCCGTGGCACTTGACCTCACTCAGCATTTGTTAAAGCTGACCGCCCCCCCCCCCCCCCCACCACAGGTAAAACACCAGCTTCTTCTGGTCCAGCCTTCCAGGTCTTCCTACCAGCTGTGTCTCTTCAGTGTTCTTTGCTGATTTCTTCCCATTGGCCTCGAATATTCCAGGGCATTTTCAAAGCCCTCTTCCCTTCTCTATCTATATTCTCCCTAAATGAGCTCATCTAGTCCAATGGCTCTAAACCACATTTACACAACTTTGAACTCCAAATTTTATCGACATATTTAACTTCTCCTCCTGATACATACACTAACTCCTATTAAATGTTATCTCTTCTTGGATATATTTTGTTCTTTAGTATGCCAAGGAGAGATTTAACCATGTCACAACCTTATTCAAAATCCGCCAAAGGTCTTCAAGGTTTGTCGCTGCCTCACTCTCCAAGCCTTGTCTCAACATATTCAGATCCTTCTTACCCCTAATAGTCACCTTATGCCATAAGACCAATGGAGTTCCCCCAACAGATTAAGCTATTTTAGACTTCATCCACATTTTTCTTATGTGTTTCCCTTTTCATAGGATATAGTTTCTCTCTCTCTCTCTCTCTCTTTTTTTTTTTTTTTGGTCAATATTCTAGTAATTCATAAAGACACAACTCAGACATTATTTGGTTAGCTAGCCAGCATCAAATGCCCTTCCTTCAACTTCCTTCAAATCTTGGTCACTCATCAAGTACTTATCACTTACCTGTATCATGGTTTCTCTTTACCTATCTGTCCTAGTCAGTTCAGGCTGATATAACTGATACCACAGACCGGGCAGGTTAAACAGCAGACATTTCTTGCTCACCGTTCTGGAGGCTGGGAAGTCCGCAATCAAGGTGCCCGCAGGTTCAGTGTCTGATGAGAACCCTCTTCCTGTGATCTTGCTGTGTCCTCACATGGCTAAGAGAAAGAAGAGAAGCAAGCTGTTTCATATTTCTTCTTATGAGGGTGTTAATCCCATCACGAAGATCTCCACCCTCATGACCTAATTATATCCCAAAGGCCCCATCTCCAAAGAGCATCACATTGAGAATCAGGGCTTCAGCATATGAATGGGAGGGAAGGGGGACACAAACATTCAGTCCATAGCACTGTCTCTTCCCCTCCCCAGGATGTGAGCATCTCAAGAGTAGGGTCTGTGTCCTTCAGCCACATTGTCCCAGCACCTGGCAGAGTGTCTTGCAAGCAACAATATCTGCGTCAGCAACAACAATTAGCACTTACTGCGAGCTTAATACGTACCAGGAATTGTACCAAGTGTTCAGAGGAATGTTATTGTTAAGACGAAAGTTTCTTCCTCATTCTTGGTGTTTCTTTCCATGTAGAGGAAACTGCTTGTATAGTACTTCTATCCTCCCCTCCCCAGGGAAAATTGAGTGATTTTTTTCTGATGCGAGAATTTAGAAGCAAAACTTGGGTGTACGTAGTTTAGCTCCATCTTCTTTGGTTTCTTGTAAGAAAACATTTGCAATGAGCATTGATTTGCCTCCCCATGCCAGAAAAGGCCCCTGTGACTGGAGGGATCAGTCTTCCTAATCCTGGGGGATCGTTCTATGAATCCCATTTTTCTTGGTTTTCCAATATCCGCTTTGTCGGGTTTGGTTTTGTTGTTGTTGTGGTTGTTGTTGTTGTTGTTGTTATATATTGGTCTCTCTCTAATGACCCATAATTATTTCTCATTTGGTTCAGAGCCCAGCTAGGGGAAATGGAGGCTATTTATTGGATACTCACTCAAAGATTCCAACACTTATAAAGTCTTCAATGTTATTAGGCCACAAATAGGTTCTCAGTAAAACTCGGTTGAACTCAAAGAAAATGAAGGTTAATATATGTCAAGGTAGGGTAGGTTATGATTTGCTAACAAATTCGCTATGAAGTCATACACACAGTTTATTTCTTGTTCATGCCATATGTCTGGTATAGCTTGGTGGGAGACTCTTTTCCCTGGAGACTTTCAAGAACCCAATCTTATGGAATTACCATGATCTTATGATTGTCATCTTAGCATGTGACTTCAGGGCCTCTGGCAAAAAAAAAAAAAAAAAAAAAAAAAGAAGTGTTTGGAAGCTTATACCATCCTTTCTTGTTTCTATCTGAAGTGACATTTTCATTCACAACAAAGTAATATGACTCTGTTCTAACTACAAGGAAGGCTGGGAAATGTAGCAAAGCATATGGGATGTTTAATAAGCCTGACAGCCTGCGCCACAGGGCACTTGAATGTCATAGAGCACAATGTTTTTGGAGAAATGGAATTCTCGACTGGATTTCATGGTGAGTAGAAGGCATGTTGTGTGCAATGATCCTGACCGGCAGGAGATCAGAGGTGATGCACAGTAAAGGGCCAGCGGCAGGTGGAACTGGAGGCTCCCCTCCTCACTTCTCAAACTGAAAGCTCCGTTTCCTTGTTTATAAAATGAAGAAAATATTTCCTGCTTCGTAGGGTGTTATAAAGATTAAATTAGATAAAATAAAGAGTGCCAAGCAAAGTGCCCCCAAGTTACTTCTCAGAACAAAAGAAGCCCTATTTTCAAGGGCTTACAAGTTCTCTCCTATTACAAGAGGCCTTCTCATTACTTTATCTGAACAAACTAGGACTATGTGTTCAGATATGTTAGCCCGCAGTGTACTCAATTAGTGTTAATTTTCAAAGCGGTGGGGTCACCTGACAGCCCTGGATTTTTGAAAGGAAGCAAAGGAATTTGACAGATTTAGTCATTATTTCTGGGAGGAGTTATGATTTTCCGGCTGAAAGCACAAGGTGTCATTTGAAACAACCCTATTAAAGATGACTCGAAACAATTTTGAGTAAAAAGAAAGACCGGCGCACGCTACAATACGGGTGAGTCTTGAGAACATAGTCTAAGTGAATGAAACTAGTCACAAAGAGACATACTGGATACTTCCACGTATATGAAATGCCCAGAACAGGCAAGTCCAGAGGGAGGAAGTTGACTTGTGTTTGCCTCGGGCTAACCGCCCCTGGCGGCTTGGGAGGAATTGCGAGGTGGCTGTTACCGGTTCTGAAGCTTCCTTTTGGGATGAGGACAATGTGCTAAAGGTGATTGTGGCCCCGGTTTCATAACCCTGTGAACAAACAAAAAACATTGAATCGTGCACTTCAAATGGATGGATCATATCTCAATAGAGATATCTCAGTGTGAACTGTATCTCAATAAGGTTGTTCCAAAGAACAACTTAGTAAGCGGTTACCATGTAAATATTACAGTGACGAATGAAGGGGAAAAAATGCAAATGGCTACCGATTGCTTGCAATAAAATTTGCAGCGACAGCATCGTGGATCCAACGAGCTTTGAGTCCCAAATAACCGAGGCAGGAATGGAGTGGAGGTGTTCTGGACATCTTTCTGCGATGACTCGCAAAGTGGATCTAGACATGACCAAGGAGCAACATCAAAGAGGCATGTGGAGAGTTGAATAGAGTTGTTTCATGAAATGTGATGGTAGAAAAAGGATTTTTTTTAACTAATGTCTCTTAAAAATTCCAAAGCAAGTTTTAAAAAATAAGTTAGGGTTTTTTTCCTCTTAAAGGATGAAGTGTCACCACTTGGCAAGACATTCTGCAAGCATACCATCTTCTAGAATATTGTTCATGATGCATTATATATGTATATACACACACTTTAATATATAATATATAATGTGACTAAGTTAATAATATTGTGAGGAGACATTTGGCCATGTCATCAACATTTTTAACACTTATTTCATCAGATTAGCCACATAGTTGAAGGAATGTTCATATTAGAAAAACTCAGCAAGAGGGGAAGCATCTTAGGGTCCTGAAATTACATAGAATGAAGGAGCGCCCTTACTGTATTGGGGAATCTTGCCAGTTTTATTGGCCACATGGTTCTCCATATCATGAGATTCAGGCCACACCCAGGTTCAAGCCTGACTTTGAGGGAAGACTTCTCGAAGGCACAGATTACCTAGACCAGTGAAGACATGAGTAGGTGCTATTAAAGCCAATTGTGCAGAGTATTACAGATATGAATATTGCTCCTAAGGTATTTAACCACTCAATGTAGGAATTGTTCAAATGAGGACTGGATGATCAAACATCTGCCCGTAATTCTGTCTGTAGTCCGGTTTTAAAACCGCAGATTGCAATATATTAGTGAGACATGAAATCCATTTAGTGGGTACCCAACCAGCGCTGACATATTTTCTATTGTGTATTTTATTTAATATACATATGATCAGAATGCAATAGAAGAAATGAGGATAAAATTGAAGCATCATTATATACTGTATATGGTAGGCTAAGTAACGTTTCCTGAAAGCTTTTCAGAAGTGTGTGTGTGCATATGTGCACGTGCTTGGTTGCCATATAAGATTCATTTCTTATATGATTTGCAGCTTAAAACTCTTTGAATCACATTGTGGTAGAAGAAAATTCCTGCAGTGGGTGGGAAGCTGGATATGTTAGCCCCTAAGGTTCCATCTAACTCTTGATGGATTATTCCAGAACTCTCGGCCCTGAAGAAGAAAAAATGTCAGGCTCTTCCAAGACCGAGGAGATGGTGTGATACCCCACACTGCCGAAACACACACGTAAGAAACAAGCCCCCCGACCACGTAGTAATTACAAACAGATTGCATGACAGTGTTCATCAGCTCCAGAGAGAAGTCACTGGAGAAGCAAAACCCAGAAACTCTTCCATTGCTGTAACAGGAAAGTATTTCAGTGCCGGAAGTCACAAAACTAATGAATCTAAATGGAGAGATCATTTAAATTTCTAGACAGGGGAGGCTTGTAATCAATAAACTTCTTACCCTTAGTTCCTCCTAGGAGCCCTCATGTGTGTTAATAAAATTCTCGGTAGTAGGTCCCTTACCACTGATCCTATTGTCAATGGTGCGTGGGTGACGACACTGGGGCCAGAGTCCAGCACCACAATTGAAGACATGAGCACAGTCTGCCCACAGAACACTGGAATATCTCTTAAAAATTCCAAAACAAGTTTTTAAAAATAAATTAGGGTTTTTTCCTCTTAAAGGATGAAGTGTCACCACTTGGCAAGTCATTCTGCGAGCATATGTTACTATAAACATATATAACTTTTTTGGAATAAAGAGACTGAAACTGAAACACTCTGGTTAAATCATTAACTCTGCAACTGTTCGACTCACAAAAGCAATAGCCCAACGTCAGAATAAGTTAATATTTGTTGAGCATAAACTATGTAACAGGCAATCCTGGTAAGTGCTATGGATTGACTGAAAAATCTATCTGACATAGTTTCTGCTATGTGAAATAACAGGAAATGGGATGTAACCAAATAACAAAAACAGAGGGCGGGCCATGATGGTAAGGATCAATCTTTTCTGGGTCAAAAACCTTTTCAGATGCAATGAAAACTATTCTGTCATTCAGCACTGCCAAGGGTCAGAGGTGTTTGCTGCAGTCTTAGCTTAGGCTGTTGTCACAAAAGACCGTAGACTGAGTGATTCAACGAGAGACATTCATTTTCTCATGGTTCTGAAGGTTAGAAGTCCAACATCAAGGTTCTCAACCATTCCGTTTCTGGTGAGGTCTCTCCTCCTGGCTTGAAGGCAGCCACTATTGTGTTCTGCATCCACGTGCCCTCTTCTTTGTGAGCTTGTGGACAGACAGATGGCGAGGTCTCTGATGCGTCTTCTTGTAAGGGCATTAGTCCTATCAGGTTAAGGCCCCACCTTGAGGACCTCATTTAACTTTAATTACTTCCTCAGAAGACCTTCTCCAAATAAAGCCACATTGGGGCATCAGAGCTTCAACATATGAATTGGCGGTGGGTGGGGGGACACGGACATTCAGTCTGTAACAGCTCCCAAACCTGATCTACATCGGGAAGTATATAGTTGGCTTACTAGAATGTAAATCGAGCTCACTAAAACAAGTAGGAGCTCTGTAGTAGGCAGAATGATTGCTCCCCCAAGATGTGCACATCCTAATCCTTGCAACCTATGAAAATGTCAGATTACGTGACAAGGGAGAATTAAATTCATCGATGGAATTAAATTGCTAATCAACTGGCTGTAAAAGACACAAATTATCCTGGATTCTCCAGCTGATGCAATGGAATGACAGGAGCCCTTAAAAGTGGAGGAGGCAGTGCTTCAGATTCTGTGTCTCCCTCTCTCTCTCTCTGCCCCTCCCCTACCTATGCTCTGTCTCAGAAATAAACATTAAAAAAAAAAAAAAAAAAAAGTGGAGGAGGCTGTCAGAAGTTAGAGACCCAGAGAGAGACAGAGGTGTGAGAAAGCATTGGCCCGACTTCCCTTTAAAGATGGAGGGCGGGGGCCATAAACCAAGGAAAGTTGATGGCAAAGAAATAGATTCTCCTAAGACCTTACAGAAAGTAATGCAGCTCTACCTCGATTTTATCCAAGGTAGAGACACGTAGGACTTCTGAAGGACAGACTGTACCATAATAAATTTGTGTAATTTTAAACCACTAACTTGGTGGTAATTTGTTATACCAACAATAGAAAATTATACCTCAATAAATTGGGTTTAAAAAAAAATAGCTGTTATGACCCAGTAGACTTTAAGGCAAGAAATTTTCCTGAAGCATTAGGGATACATTTTATGAGACAAAATTTTTATTTTACCAGGAAGATGTAGTATTTATAAGCAACATGGAACTAATAATATGGCCTCGAGACAACTAAAGTAGCAAAAAGGAACAGAGCTATACAGGAAAATATGCAAATCCACAATCAAAATGGTGGATATGAATTCAGGTCTCTCAGTAATTGAGAGAACAAACAGACCAAAGCAGTACAAATATCAAAGATTTGACTTCGTGCTGAACACATCCAACCCAATTTACTTACACAGAACATGGCTTCTAACAGCTGCAATGTATACATGCTTCCAAGTGGAGTATTTACCAATATTTTAAAATAAAGCAAAATCTACAAAATTTTCACAGATTGGAATCATACAGAATATATTCTGACCTCACAGAATTTAGCTGAGAATTATAACAAAAAGCTAATTAGAAAGTAATCTTATATTTGGAAATTAAAAAATGATCTTTTGAACAACTCATAACTCAAAGGGGAAATCAAAATAAAATTTTTAAATACCTTCAAGTTAATGATAATCGAAATAAAAAATGTCAAAATTTCTAGAACAGACGGAAGCTGCGCTTAGAAGGTAATTTGTGGTCTATTGGAGAAAGGTAACGGGTTAAAAATCCGTGATCTCAGCATCAACCTCAATAAGTTCTTTTTTTTTAAAAAAAAAGTCAATTAAATCCAAAGAAGGGAATAACAAAGATAAGAGTGGAAATCAATCAAATAGAAACAAGCATACAACAGAAAGAATCAACAATGTCAAAAGTTTGTTACTTGAAAAGACTGATACAACTGATAAACCCCTGGAAAGAATAGTCAGACAAAAAGGAGAAGGTTAAATAAACAACATCATAAATACAAAGGGGGACAGAAGTAGAAAATTCTAGGGAAAAAAATGTAACTTCAGTATTTTCCTGGAGTAGAATATATGGGAATATATGGAAATATATGGATCTCCTACTGACCAGCAAGGGACTTAGGGAAAGATTCTACATCTTGTTTGTTGTAATACTCTCCTGGGTCCACTCATTTGTCAAAGTTCATTGAACTGCACACTTAAAAGTCATTCACCTTATAGGATAAGAATTACACCTCAATAATGTCCACTTAAGGAAACGGAGTAACTACTAGAAAGGAAGGGAAGAGCTGCCATCATTCAGAGATACGATTGTGAATGTAGAAAGGCCAGAGAACTACACATAAGCTGTGGAATTCAACAATTAATACATCAAGATTGCTGGATTCATGGCCAATATAACAAAATCAATTGTGTTGCTCATTACCAACAACAATCAGAAAATGAAATCCAAGAGAAGATACTATTTACAAAACATCATCGAGTATTCCATGGCTTAACTGCCAATAGAGTTTTACAGCCATGGTAAAATATCCATTGAATAGTGACATTAGTTTCTAAGTAGAATTCTGAGGGGTTGTAATAGTGTCCTACGGACTGTGGTGACAGTCAGGGAGGGGCTGAGAAAGGCCCTACATTCAGGATTTGGAAGAGGAGGGTGATTGAAACAGATCAGTAAGTGACAACATAAGTGGTTTATTTAGAGACATGGAAATAGATACATAATAGTAACTTGATTCTTAAACTATATGCATGCACAGTTTTGACAAAAATAAAACAGCTTTAAAATGAGACCATAGGGGCACCTGGATGGCTCAGTCCGTTAAGCGTCTGACTTCAGCTCAGGTCATGATCTCCCGGTCTGTGAGTTCGAGCCCCGCATCGGGATCGGTGCTGACAGTTCAGAGCCTGGAGCCTGCTTCAGATTCTGTGTCTCCCTCTCTCTCTGCCCTTTCCCCCACCCACACTCTGTCTCTCTCTCAAAAATGAATAAACAGAGGGGCGCCTTGGGTGGCTCAGTCGGTTGGGCATCTGACTTTGGCTCAGGTCATGATCTCGTGGTCCGTGAGCTCGAGCCCCGCGTCGGGCTCTGGGCTGGTGGCTCAGAGCCTGGGGCCTGCTTCTGCTTCTGTGTCTCCCTCTCTCTCTGCCCCTCCCCAACTTGCACTCTGTCAAAAATAAACAGAGATTAAAAACGTTTTAAAAATAAATAAACGAACACACAAACAGTAAAAAAAAAAAAAAAAAAAAAGAACATGGACTTTGGAATCAGACAGCCCTGAGTTTGAAATCTGTCTCCTCCATTTCTAGATGTGCAATCTGGAATCACCTAACCTCCCTAAGGCTTTGACTTTTCATCTGTAAAGTGGGAATAACAATACCCACTTCCTAGGGTTGTCATGGAGATTAAAATAGGTAAAAGTGAAGTCACGGGCAACAAAATGCTTAAAACCAAAGTGATCGTAGCCTCCTCCAAAAATCTGATTGCAACCCATTCTTCCTTCTAAGAGGCAGACAGTGGAAAGCGGGCAACAGAGGAACACAACTCAGATCAGCAATGGGAAAGGTCTCTATCCAGGACAGCTCCTCCTAGAGAGCCTTGAGTGGAAGGAGAAAGAACAGGCAGAGAGAGAGAGATCCAGAAAGATAGCTCCTCGTTTACCAAAGCATTCTAATGAGCTGTGGTGGCCAGCAGTCATTTTATTTCTAGGATCTCGAACCCCTTCTTATGTGTGTGGGTCCCCACGGGAGGCAGGACCAGCCTGCAAGGGCAGTGGTGGTGGTGCAGACCCGTGACCCATGGGCCACCCACCAGCCAGCAGTGACTCCACATCATTTCCCTCTGGTCTCCCAGTCTGCTAGGAGATGGCCTGATTCGCCAGCAGCCTTGGTGGTTCTTGAGCTCTTTAATTTTCCCTCCATAAGCTCTTCTGCTTCATTCATCCGGAATCCATTTTGTCACCTGCAACTAAGAACAATGTTGGATACATGAGTCTTTTACATGCAAAAGATGGTCTGGATTTGAACTTGCAGGGAGGGAAAAGGGCTAGGGATGAGTTGGGCAACTCTGCAAAATGAGAGGAAGAGAGTTTCGGTTTTCCCTTCTGAAAAAGAGGGGACAAAGAAAGGGAAGCAGACGCAGGAGGAAATGAAAAGAAACTAGCCGAGTGGCACGGCAGTGGCTAAAGGGACATTTAGGAAAAGGATTCTGGTCACTGGCATTTGGTTTTGAATGATTTGCATTGCGGTTGTATAACCCCTGTCTCCACCAGGCCAAACAACCGGTGAGGTCAGATTTACTCACGTGGGTCTAGAGAAGGGTCCGATTTGGGGTAGGGATCAAGGAAGGAGGTGGCTCCATGTGGAACAGAACAAGGAGATACTGTGTCAATCACTAGGACAGTAACAAACCAGAGAACTAAGGGTCAAAGCCAAGAAAGCTGGGTTCAAAAAGGAAATTCAACCTGAGGGCAAGAAACACGGGCATGAGGCTGAAGCCGGGAACAAGGTACATACAGCAACTCCGCCACTCATCATACTTTCCTGCCCTCGTAGATCCATTTCTCAGCGGTATTCCTGCCTTTTCCAACACCCATCCCACAAATGGATCCGTTCTGCTGTTTAACTGCCTTTATATCCATTGGCTTAGCACTTACTTACATGCCACGTATTTGCAGTTGGATATTCATGTGACATTTGTCAGGGGAGTTGAAATGGGCAGCGAATATACTTAGTGACCAGTCTAATACACCTTTCTGGATTATCTCTGCCTTTCATTGTCTTTAAACTAGCTCACTCCTCTATAAATCATAGAAAACTGAGAATGCAAATTAGTCTTGTCCAGAGGAGTACAAAGGAATCATGTCCAGCAGAATGCAATTGGTTATTGCCTTGTGTATAATAACCGGTTTTCATCTATCAAGCAAGTTTATTTCAGCAGCTCTGATCCCCTCATAGTGGATAGTTTAGAATGTTTGTTGATTGAATGAATGACAATGAGGCTTAAAATAGAAGCCATAAGAACGCACCAATTCAAGTCTATGATTCTTACAGGTGAGATGGGGTCAGCAGAGTACCGTGCATCTTTTACGTGCCAAGGAGCACTGTCCACAACGTTTCCAGGTCCTCAGCCTCCTCCATCAACCACCCGTGACTGCTCACTGCTCTGCGGTCTCTCGCGAGAACACTCTCACTTACTGCTTCTTTTTCTCCAGTCTTGGAGAGACCTTGCATAGATGAGATCTTTGATCTACCATGTGGATCAAAGGCAGCAGGCGACCTGGAAGGGAAGCTTGGGGTTACAACAGGGATACCTCGCTGTGGAATACTACACAAGAGTTAGAGGGAGAGAGATACAAAGACAGAGACAGAGAGCAGGCAGATTGACGTAGAGCTTATCTAAGATGTATAAAGGTTATAAAAATCAATTGCAGAACAACATGTTAGTATGGTCCATTTTTGTTAACACACACACACACACACACACACACACACACACACACCAGTATATTCATTAAATAAAATGAACACAATATGCCAAACCTTTGAGAGAAGGTTGGGATTGCAGAAAATGTTTTCTTTATAGGCCCTGTGTTTCTGTAATGTCTCAATAGTATTTACAATAATCACATATTACAGTTAGAGCAGTAAAAACAAGAACCATAAAGATTTAAAAGAAAAGAGGAAAGCAGCTGATTCTACAAAGAGAAGCCCCAAGATGCAGACCCAAGGCAGTTTTGCCGCGTACATGACGTACCAAACATTAGCCTTTATAATAGACTATTATTCTCAATCAAAACCAAGTGTGAACAGAAATGGGGTCAGCACGCTACCTTCAAACACAAACACAGCAAAATTTTCCTCGTAATGGCTTTCAAAGTACTCCCTGATAGAAATACACCTGGAAGAAAACAGACGAAGTCCATCAATCATAAATTTTCACCATTTGATGGATCGTCCACAGCTTACGGGGAATATAATACCAGGAATAATGCATAAGATAAGTCTTCATATCATTTATGAATCTTGAATACTTTATAATTCTATATAAATATTAATGTTTAATGAGCTTACTTTTAGAAGCATTTGTTTGTTAAGCATCTAATGGGTACTTGGTAGTCTAGTTTCACATGTGCCCACCCTTAAGTGTTGATTAATTTTATTTAATAGATATTCTTTTCTTCTTTCACTACATGAGAAAACAGAGGGTCAGAATGGTTAGGAAACTTGCCACAAGACAGTGACAGAGGTGACCTCATTACCACCATACTGATACCAGGTAAAGTGAGAGATGGATATGTGTGTATAAACGGAATAGAATGTTCCAGCAAGAAGAACGACAGTGATAATCAAACACAAGTCTCTCTTTTCATGGTGGACTCACCTTGGACAACTGGCCCAGAGTTTCCCCAGCTGTTTGGATCGGACACTTCCCTATACATTTTGGGAATAGGGTTTCCCCTGCTTAGGGTTTAACCTCTACAGAGGTTCCCTGAAGTCCACACATGGACTCCCCAGGAAACATTCCTGCAATTCTGAGACTGAGAAATACCTTAGGTCCCTATGAGCTCTGACCGCGTTACAGTCATCGTGAACTCATGAAGAGCAATATTTGAGCAGAAATGACCCACTCCAAAATAGGGGAAATAGCATGCCCCATTGTACTGACTTACCTGAAATAGTTCTTTCACGTAATCTAGCCATTTGAGCCTGAAAGTCGTTCCGTTCATACTTCTGGACTTGATAGACGTGGTCAGCACATTGATAGTTTAACCCCAATACCCCAATGATGGAGACGCACGCCCACTGGCATGTTTTACCTTGGAGGTCAACAAACTTCCGGGGTCCTGGAGTTCCGGCTATATTTTTATATCACCACCAGGGGGCAGCAAAGTGCAAATAACGCCTCTCACTGCACGGGGCCTCGAAAGCTTGGGCTGGTTCGGGAGGAGAATGTATGTCTCATTCCCCCTGTGCTTCTCAGGTTTAAAATAATGGTAATGTAATCATTTTCCTTCTGCTCTGGAAACTGTCAGAACTAATTCATTTCGGATGAAGATATACTGACTATTCACATCTGCATCCAAATCAGTCTTTTCAGGATTCAGGTTCTACTCATTAAGCCTTTAGCTCCCCTAACCTTTTACTCAAGCCTACTGTAAGCCAGGCACCGCGCTGGGACCATAGCCCATCTCCTGCGGAAGCAGACCCTGGACAGCCACACCACCTTCTCAGGGCGACTTTCCCGGCCACTTGCCCTTCTTTTTCAGTGTCTCTTAAGCACGTTCTCATCTTATCTTATTTTTGTTGGTCTACCCTGCCCCTCTCGCCCAAAATTTTATCCGTTCTGCTTATTGGTGTATCCCCAGCTCTCAGAACAGTGCCCACACATAATGGAGGCTCAAAACGGTATGTGGCATGAACAAACATAAAGCTTCTGACACATCATGCAGAGGAGGTGGGCACATACACCTTCATCTGATATAGACACGACCACGTGGCTTGCTCGCTCGATGTTCCACTTCCCATTCCCACCAGCGGTGGATGAGCGTGAGACCCCGTGGCAATATTTGCTGTTAACATTCGAAGGAACATCACCTACACTGTCCTTCCATGGAAGAGAGACTCGAAGTCAAGGTGGAGGAGAGATCGCCCAAGGCTGCACTGGTCTCCAATGGTTGAGTTGGGTTCCAAGCCAGGACTCCTTACCCCGGTCCACCCTTCTGCCTACCTGGCGTTTTCTTTTTCCTTAAATATCACCTCCTGGAACAACAAACGGCGTATGCTAATAACACGATCTGCAAAATATTTATCTGGTAATTGGCAGACACAAGACTTGGGCCTCTGTCTCCGGAATCCCCAGACCCACACTCTCAGAGGCTCCTCTCTGGTCAGCCTCTCTGCATGAGACCCAGTACGTACATCCTAGTGCCTACATAGCGCTGGGTCCTTCAGGAATATCCAGTCGTTTGTTCCTTAACAATCCTGTGTATGTGCTATCGTTATCCCCTTCTTGCTCGTGAGAAAATGTAATAATGGCATACATTCCACCTACATGGCACTTAGCATGGCCTTGAGATTGTTCTACGGGTTCCCTTAACAGCCTCTGAGATAAGGACCATTGTTGTTCCCTATCACAGAGGTGGACCCTGAGGTCAAGAAAAGGTAAGAAGCTGGCCCAAGCCACTCTGCAAGGAAGTGGCAAATCCACCCTGTTTCCTTGCTCTGCTCAGTCTCCTCAAAGAGAATAGAGGCTCAGAACTGTGAGGTCCATTGGTCCCATCTGACTCCACTTCTGTGCATGGTTTTTTCACAGTATTAGTCTACAGGTTTGGGCCAGAAGAGCCTTTTGTCAGAAAGTCACAGGCCTGAAATTCGGCAGCAAAGAAGAGACAGTGGATGTAAAAGCCGCCCAGGCTGCAAACGGTATTTCCTCCCGGGGTCTATTCTCCTCCAATTTGCTGTCATCTGCCAAGATCTTTCTGGGACGCTGAAGCTTTAAGAGCTTTAACTTTGCATTAACCGGCCAAGGGATGGGCTGGACGTTCTGTGTCCACCCTTCGATCTGGGCATCCAGATGCTGGCTCTGCCGTGGGTGTGGGGGACTCCCCAGAGCTTGGCCCTTCCAGTCTAAGCTGGACAGTGAACTGAAGTTACCTCATAGCGACTTGGAAGTGGTGTTTGTGGGAACAAAGCTGGTTCGCTCTGTTATTCTGTCGAACTAATCTGGGCTCCAAGCCCCTTTGAAAGTCATCAGGAGAACACAGTCTAAAAAAGACGGACAGGAAGTAGATCTTTTGCTGGCTGGAGGTGTTCTTGCTGATTGAACTTTTACATCTGGTAGGACACGAAGGAGCAGAAAGGGTTCGGCTCACTAACGCTATACCCTTCGCTCATCTCTGTATATCTGGCTGGAGTTCTGACCTCTGGACCTGGAACGTGCTGATCAATCTCAGAGCCTCTTTCTGATGGCAAAACACAATGTGACACACAAAGGCCCCGGAATCCCACGGACAGGGAATGTGCCATCACACACACTCGATGTACGAATGTGGGCAAGTAGTTTTGCCTCTCTGAGCATCAGTGTCCTGACGCCTTGTCCTGATGCCCAAAGACTGTTGTAAATACCTGGAACTTAATATACACTCAATAAATGACTTAATCTACACTCAATTATATACACTTAATATACACTCAATAAATGACTATATGGGGTTAAAAGCCAAAAAGGAGCAGGTCTGAGCTGGGCTCCACTTTCTGCCATCTAGGTAGTGCCAGACAAATCATTTCCCCTCTTGCAGGGGCCTGTTTGCCACTGATAATAGTCACTTTCCAACTCCATTGTGGATGTTCAAATGGGAAGCCAATAAAAAGGGTATTTCCCAGCCTTTTATGATGGATTAATTTATGAGTTAATTTAGCCATATTGGTCTTGCAGAGTAATAAATAATTCAGGAAAAAAAACCCATAATAAACAATTCCAAATGGTCTTGGAATTCTCCCCACATACTATAGGCTTGGGGCTTCCTTTATTTTATTTATTTATTTATTTATTTATTTATTTATTTATCTATCTATCTATTTATCTATTTATTTATGGGCATTCCCATATTTTAGCAGATCACTAAATATACTATACTAACATTGGCCAGATCATCACACATGGCAGAAGAAAAGGCAGACTTCAATCACAGCCAAAAACCGCAGAGGACAAAATGAAATGGTTTTTCCTCGGTTTCTCCCCTACTATATTTTCTATGATATCTCCTAAAGAAATGACCAAAACCAACTAGGAAACAGCTACGTATTTCTCGCATTTCACCTGCCCTGGGCAGCAGCTGATGGGATGGAGAGAATCAAGTCACTGAAATGCGCGTGGTTGTTGGCTGATCAGGCAAAGCGTTTCCTATCTCAAGGTTTGGATGGGATGTTGCTGGCCCACTGCGCAGGGCAGAAACTTATCTGTTCTTTCCTAATTGCTAAGTTCCTCTCTTAAAATCCTTCTCCAAGGGAACACTTTAATTGAGAAAGGTCGTAAGTTGGAAACTCTGCCAAAAACAGCAGAGGCTGGGAGAATGGACAATAAAGTTGCCACAGTAATAATTGGCCACCAGAGCTGATGGGGACGGCCTCTTTCTTCCCCCCTTCCTAAGTCACTATTTTCTATTTGGCTAATTTTTGTTGTAGGGGCATGCAGCAGATTATTAGACATCAAGACCAATCTGTTTCTTTCACTGAAGGAAGCTCTCTTAGTCTTGAACACACACACACACGCACACACACACCTCACAGGAAAGATATTTAAGGGAAATATTTCTGCCTAAACACATCCTTCTGGGTAGAATTCTGTTTTAGAATTTGTCAAATTTCTCCTATGAGAAGCACCAGCCTAGACATTCAGAGGGGCTCAAAATTTGGGGTGAGTAGGTGAGTTGTGTTAGTCAAGGGAGACCAACTGCTGTAACCGACAGCCCCCAAATCTCAGTGGCTTGACGTGCTAAAGGTTTCTTTCCTGTTCATGTCACATTCCAGTGACAGTCAGCAGGTAGGGGTGCCCTGTTCCATTCAAGAACCACACTCCTTCATCCAGTGACTCTGCTATCATTTAGGGACCCGGACTCCTTCATTTATGAGCTCCAACATCTTTGAGGACTTTAGAATCTGCCACTGGATACCCTGCATCCAAACAGCAGACAAAAGAGCGAGGAGAGGTGAATGTGGGAAATTTTAGGGACCAGGCTTCTTAGTGACACACATCTCTGGTGCCCACATGCCCACATTCCACTGTTTGGTCCTCACTGGTTGGTACTGGTTGGTACCACTTAACTGCAAAGGCAGCTGGGAAATGCAGTCTAGCTATGTGCCCAAGAGAGAAAAGGAAATAGGCACTGATGAACAAACACATATCAGTCTCTTTATGACCAAACGTATTGAGCAACTACTGAGACAGCTGGAGTATGTCACAGTTTTTCAGGACAGTTTTATTATGGCTTTCTGTTTGGAGGACATTGAGATATTCTAAACACTTTAATTGCTCAGAAAATCACTGCCATTTCATATAGGAGTTCAGGAAATGAGAGTCAGAGATGAAGTAAAGGTCGGGAATAAGATGAGGCTGAGAGAGGGAGAGCCAATTGTCACCCAACTTGCAGATTTTGTTAAGGTTGGCTTTTCAGGTGGCATCTAAAGGCACACGTTTGGGATGTCATGTGCTGAAGCACGGAGAACAGTTCAAAGACAAACTCCACAGATGGCAGTTACCAAAGGCTAGTTCCGGAGAAGCCAAAGCCACTGTTGGTTCCAAGGAGAAAATATGGAGCCAGGAACAGAAAATTTAGTCAAAAGGGGTTAAGAGCCAGGAAAATACAGAATCAAAATAAAATTGAAGGCAGTGCCAGGAAGGGCCAAGAAATTCTGCCACAAACATTTATTTCCTCCATTCTCTGAATGTTCACTGAGGACATCCAATGTGCCAGGTTCCATGTTGGAGAACACGACTGAAGAGAACTCAGTCCCCGCCTGCAAGAAATCCAAGATGCTCTTTGGTTGGACGCTGGCCACAGGGAGTATGGGTGGGCTCGTCTGACCTAAAGTGCAGAGTCAACGGGAGAGGCAGGGCTCTTCCTGAAGAGATCTGACAAAATGGCAGCTTTAACAGCTGCCACGATGCCTTCACATGCTCGAAACAAAAGACCCTCCCCCAGTGTGGCTTGCCTCCACCCAAGAAATTCTGAAGTCCTCCACAGCCAGCCCACCCCATGGAAATGCTGAATCAGGAAATTTTAAAGTTGAAAGTGGTCTTATAAATCACTTAGTCTGGCCTTTCTGTTTTCCAGCAGAGGAAAGGAAATCTGTGACGTGGCAGTTCCCAGCGGACTGTATGTAGACAAGCTCCACAGACTCACCTCCGTACCACGATCATGCAGTCAGCCCCATTCCCTTGATGTGCGTGTGATCTATGTGGCATGGAAATTATTAACACAGTTTCTTTTCACGAACATCTATTGAACCCCACTCACTTTCTTGATGATCCGCCTTCCTGTCTCTGATGTCTTTTCCTTTACACATGTACCTGTGCCTCGCTCCAGTTTCCAGGGGTGGTCACGCTCTCCTCCCTGGATCTCTTTGGAATGTGTATGACCTCTCCTCCATTTTAATAGGTGTAGTTGAGTTTTATCAAACAAAAACTGCATCTGTTAGCATCTTAGCGAGAGGGAGACAGCACGTTTGGATGAAGGTATTGATAAAATGTTGGTAAAGGACAAACGTATTTCCAAAGGCTTGGATGGGGTGAAAGGGAACAATAGTGCCATGCGTTAACCCAAGCTCACCACAGAGGGGAGCCATTACCACCCGTACCACCAGGAAGCGCAGGGTGGGAGAGTGGTTACCTCCAGGACAGAGCCAAAGACTGAAGCCGTGGCTTTGGGTGGAAGGGTTAGACCAACAGACTGTGAGCTGCCTGGGAAGGAGCAGAGGAAGGAAAACAGACCTCCGTCTTCTCCTGTCTTCATCTCCCAGTGGAGAGCCTGATCAGATGTCAGAGGTCAAGGGAACATATTGTTGAGGTAGATGAAAGTCATTTCCCACTCCAGAACAGAATGAAGAAGAGTGGGGTTGATGTGCAGGGGAAATCATGGGGTACCCAGCCCTCCCACCATTGCCGGCACTACGCTATCACCGCACGTAGAGGAGCTGAGAAAATGGTCTTGGTCCTTGACTTCACAGAATGTAGAGGGCAGTCAGGGAGGGAGAAAATAAACAAGTCTGCGCACTAATGAACTTTGCTAAGTGTGTGTGAAGGGAAGAGTAGACTCCACTTCCAAAGGTCTTTCTGTGAATTTAACGTTTAATCTGAGGCCTGAATAATGAGAAGGAGTCAGTCAGGTGAGCAAAGAGCATGCAAATGAAGGCCTTTGACACATGGCAGCTCTTTAGACATTTGATTCCTTAAACTTAACTTGAATTTCTGTGAAATACATAAGTGGTATTTTTTAGGAGTCGCCCCCCAGATGTGCAGTTAGAGTTTTCCAGGTCACATGGAAGGAAGAGTGGCTGGGGAGTCAGGAGGCCTGTTTCACTAGCCCTGCCTCTGCCCCTCCCTATCCAGAGACTTTGTCTGGGTCACTGGGTGTCTCTTTGCCTCCATTTTTTATCTGTAAAATAAAGATGTTGGCTTGTTGGCCTCCAGAGTCCCGTTTGGTTCTAAAATCCAGTGTTGGTCATGGATTTTATTCATGTTTTTGAAGATGCTTTTTGACGCTTTTCAAAATTCTATTTTCTGCTACGTGAATGCCCAAGAGCAAGTTAAATTTTCTTTAGATCTTCAGATGAATGGCAGTTGAATGAGATCTGCACTGAACACGAGCTGGACTCCATGCACAGTTCTACAGGGATTAAATAATATTCTTTGGTATTTGGCCAAAGGAAAAAAACACAAAGTCATAAAACTAAGGAAAGAGGCTCTGGTTATGGGCTTTGGTTTTTAGGAAGTATATTTTATAAGATCAGAGAGTATCTGGGTCATCTCTCTGACCCACCCCCCTTCCAAAGCTCAGTTCCCCCTACAGCAACCCCACCTTGCTTATATAGTCTGGAGTCAAACACTGAGGAAGGTCATGATGTTGCTGGTTAACTCTGGCTTCACCGAATGTCCCCTTGTACCAATTTGAAATCTGTCCCCAAGATGTTCCCTCAGATTCCCCATTATTCTGCTTTGGGTCCTGTGGAATTGGATGCCTTTCAGAAACTCTAATTGTCTTGATTCATCTTCCCTCCAGATTTCCAAACACTCCATTCTGTCATCCTGGAACACTGTTCTCTTCCTCTCAGAAAAAACCTCCCAGCTTCTCCCTCCAAAGAGGGATACTTCAGGTCTCAACTGAAACAGCTTTTCCACAGGACAGCCTCTCTGCACTCTCCAAATTAATCAGATCCCTCCTTGTCATTTGAGCTGAGCAGCAGACTCTCATATGCCTTTGCTTTATCCCCCTTCTCCATCCAGGACTCACGACCCGAAAAGAGCCCAGACCACGTTTGCTTCTCTGTGCTGGCATCTCAAGCAGTGAGAGACATCTGGATCATCTCCTCTGGAATGAGGGATTTTGAGAAGGTCTGGGTTTTGCTGATAATTTTGGAGTCCACAGACTAGAGTTAGGACTAGGAACACCTTACTACAAAGATTTAGATAACTGACCTACCACCCCCATGGGCTGTCTCTGGATGTCTGTCTCTAGTTGGTGAGAACACTTTAAACAATGTGATGAAAAGCCAAGTATCCGTTGTGGCTGAATCTGAATTGTTTTCTATGTGCCACCCATTGTAAGCAATGATATATTGAGTCAAAACAGCAAGTTTCCAAACAGTGTCCACTGTGAATCTTATTTGTGTGAGAAAAGGCTTATCCATACTCACACATGCACAGAGAAGGTCCCAGTGTTTGTGGATCTATAGTGGTGGGATATAGAAGTGTTTAGAATCTAGGGGTGTCTGGGTGGCTCAGTTGTTTAAGCGTCAACTTGGGCTCAGGTCCTGATCTCACAGTTCATGAGCTCAAGCCCCATTTCGGGCTCTGTGCTGACAGCTCAGAGCCTGCTTTGGATCCTGTCTTTCTCTCTCTCTCTATCTCTCTCTCTCTCTCTCTCTCCTCCTCCCCTACTCATGCTCTGTCTCTATCTCTCTCAAAAATGAACATTTGAAAAATTTAAAAAACAAGAAATGTTAAGAATCTCATAATAAACTCAAAATAGTATAAATCCATCAAAACTTAAAAAAAAAAACTGTCAGGATTCAAAGGACTTGAAATCTAGAGGTCTGGGCAAATGTTCGTCTTTGTCTATGTTATAGCTGGAGCCACCTTGGCCGCTAATGAGAAATGCTGTCCATCCTGGGGTCCACATGACTATGTGCACTGGCCTTATGTGAGGGACTTTAAGGATTTGTCAGTCTAAGACTTATTAGACTATTTTTCATTTTTGTTTTCATATCCTCAAACAGCGTCAACCAAACTTTCATTAGGCAGTGACACAGAATGGGAAACCTTTCTAAAAATCAACAGCTTTGGAACCAAATGTTAGATACGATTAAGGGTTATGAAGAAGGCCATGCTATTACCTGAAATAATGTGAAGTGTGAATTTCAAAGTGAGAAATGCATGAAATGAGACAAGAATTTGCCAAAGTCATCATATAACCTGGGAAGGATAATGAAAACCTTGAGGAAGGAAAAATCCAGTTACTTGGTTACAAGATGGGCATCGCAAAGGTGTTCTTCAACTTACACATTGCAGGTTCATGTGTTCCAAGAACACATTCCACACTACTTTAAGTTTAATTCCTATAAAAGAACCAGCTTCCCCGTTTGCTCCTTTTGAATTAGGTGGGTTCTTTCAGAACCCATCCTTCACATCAAATGGAATTATACAGATAAAATCTAGGGTGATATACATTAAAATATTAAATTTGGGGCTTTGGGGGGGGTAGAATTACAAGTGACATGTGTTTTCTCTATATTTATATCTTTTCCTAGTTTTTAAAAATTAATATTCATTGACTGTAAGTAAATAAATAAAGTGTTACATAATCTGTTTCTAAGAAAGAACTAACGCCAGAGGCAGTAGACCGTTGAAGCCAGCAGCATCTGTACCGTCTGGAATATTTCCTTCATGCCAATGTGTCATGGCCTGACACAGCACAGATGTGCCCCAGCATCCTTCCTGTTGGAGGGGTTCTCCTAACCACCAAGAGTAGTTGGCTCCTGAGGATACATGTTTTGATTGCGTACATCAGGCAGGAAAAGGAGAGAGGATGGGAGGGAAAGAAAACCACTTCCCAGTGTCTTTGGCCTGTTTTGGAGACTAAGAAACTATGAACTGGTATGAATCTTAAGTCTCAGAATACTTCAGAAGACATTTTTATTACTTCATCTAAAAGTAGGTTCCCTTTCTAAGTTTTTTATCTGAGACAAATCTTTAAGTAAAATTCCACATCAATGTCCATCTCCTAGGTTAGGGTCTGAATCTGTCTTCTGTCTGAATTTTTCGCAGAACCAACTGTAAGAGAGTCTCTTGATCTGGAAAAGGGATGTGGCCCTCTCGGGACTCTCTGGGAATAAAGAAAGAAGATGGAGGAAAAACAAACCTTTATACAGCCATTTCTCAAAACATTCTTCACTCATTCTTATCACTAGCTCTAGGGAGCAGCTGGCCAGGCCATTCAGAGATCCTTCTACTTCCTGGCCCCAGTGACTGACTTAGGGATGGACACCTGAACCAGACCAGGCCAACCAATCACTCCCCAGGTCTTTTGCTGAAATTATCTGAAAAGAGATGCCCTCTTTTCTCCAGGATCATGCTCTGGGAAGATAATACAATTCCAGAGCTCCTCTGAGCCCTTTCAGCCTCCTCAGGAAGAATGAAGCAACATTGAAGGAAATGGGAGGCAGGCCTCAGAGCATCATTTGAGCATTTGGTCCAGTCTCATAGGCTAGGTGCACCCCTTGAGCCAGCCAGATGCCTGACACAACAAGTTTACTTTTTTGATGAAAGTTATTTTAGTTGACTTTGAATGGTGGAAGGAAATGCTTGCAAATTGGAAATTCCTGAGCAATAGAATAGATCTAGGAGTGAATTCTACTCAAATAAAAAAGAAAAACTTCTTAAGACTCAGACTAACTCATTTTTCTAGTTATCAGAACTCTGAGGCTATATATTTGCTACTTGGTTTGACATATCCCAGCTAAGACAGACTTCTTGGTTTCTGATATTAATAAGTGCCATATTTTGAGCACCCATTATTGAGTACCAGGCGTTGTATTAGGCACAATGTTTACATGATCTCTAACTTCACCATGACCTTCAAGGCCCATATTACTAACCTTGTTTTATAAACAGAGTAACTAAAGTAGAACAGGATGAATAAACTTTCCCAAAGTCTCCCAGCTAGGGACGGGCAGGGCTGGCAGACGAACATAGCAGTGACTGGTCCTAAGCCACATGGGTTTCCATCACGGTGTGTTGCCACTTGTCTGCCAGGATCCCCATTATCTTCCTCTCTCTAAGAGCCTATTGGACCCTCACCTCTGTCCAATCAATGTGGCTGGCCAAGGAGTAATGTCAGGGTCCGTCAGGGTCCATCAGAGTCGTATGCTACTGATCCATGGTCTAGTTTTGTTCAGAACTCCACCAACTTCTTCAGTTTCCCTGATCTTGACCACTACCTTGTCCCAAAATCTATTTGCCAAATAGAATTCTTAGAAACCCCATGGGGCACCTGGGTGGCTCAGTTGGTTAAGCGTCTGACTTCAGCTCAGGTCATGATCTCGCAGTTTGTGAGTTTAAGCCCCACATTGGGCTCTGTGCTGACAGTTCAGAGCCTGTAGCCTGCTTCAGATTCTGTGTCTCCCTCTTTCTCTCTCTGCTCCTCCGTCACTCATGCTCTGTCTCTCTCTCTCTCTCTCTCTCTCTCTCTCTCTCTCTCTCAAAAATAAATAAACATTAAAATAAAGAAATAAAGAATTAAACAAGAAAAGAAAAAAATTAAAAGAAAGAAGAAAATTAAAAGAAAACAAGAAAATTAAAAAAGAAATCCCTCTGTGGTCCATTTAAGTTTCTAGAACTGTCCTGATTGTGAACATCAGTCACCACCTAAGAAGCAAGCTTCCCTAAGCACTTATTGATGTTCCTTGTTTTAAACTGCCCCCCTCAGTCCATTTTTCGCTCCTGATTCTATTCTGCTTCCCTCCTTGCTACTGACTTGACTAAGTCATTTGCCAGTTCCTGTGATTCTCTCCTCTTAGAAGTGGGACTTGTTCCACCCACCCCTCACCAAACATAGCTCCTCTTCAACTGTCCGCAGAACACCCCTCCCTCATTGACTTAGACCCACAGCCTTCCTACTCCCACCCAGCCTCACAGATGGCCATTTTCCTGGGCTTGTTCTTGCAGGATCCATAAGCATCAGCTGGGCAATTGAATCAGCATTCCCAGAAGAAAATGGGATGAGGTGATTGGCAGGTGTGTTACTAGGTCCTCTGAGAAGTAAACAATAAGAAAGGATTAAATATGCTGCAATTTTGTTGGAGAAATGTCCATGTAAGAGAGCACAGAGAGGGATCCAGGTGAGGTGGGGAAGCCATATGAACATCATGATAGTATAAGTGAAAGAGAGAAGCAGACGAGGTTAGGTGGAAGCATAGACTGTTCACCATCAAGTCAAAAGAGGATTCAGCAAAGGCATCAGCAAGTCCTTGAGATAAAGTTGCCCCTCAGAGAAGTGCCTCTCAGTATCTCCAGCATGCCCAGGCCTTCAGCAAGATCTATCTGTGGGAGGCACATCTTGGGCACAAACACAACAGTGGATTTCAAAGCCCAGCAGGTAAGCCCTTACTGAACTCTTCTCTCAGTGGTTGAAGGTCTAGAGGCTCATTCTCATGAGCCCCACAGATGGAAAGTCTGTCATGGTGGATTCCATTCAGTTATATATAAGGAGTGCTTATGTGTATGTATGCAAATATGTATATCCAAGACCAATATGTATGGAGTATCTATGTGCCAGGTGCTGTGCTGTGTTAAAATCAAAGCCAATTTTCTAAACTAAGCCCAATCACAAAAGATTTTGGGGGGCTGGATGGTCATGGAAATTCTCATCAGCCTCCCGAAAAAAAAATGGGGGTTACTCCAAAGCTACTAGGATTTGCATCTGATTCTTTAGACTCTGTGAAAGCCAGTCCTGCTTGGGGAGTCCAGAATGTGGGGAAATTAGTTATATATGTACTACAGAGAATTACAGAAAGGCAGCTTGCATGATGATACAGTGGTTTTCTAGCTGTTCCAAGTGGCTCAGGAGTTCCCTAGAAAGTGACTCATAAGCACCCGGGGGAGTCAAGGAGAAGTCCATTTGGTGGAACTCCAGACCTATCAATATCACGTCAACCAGAGCAGCTGTCCACTTAGTATTTCTTGTCCTGGAATCACAAGTAGGATCTATTTGTTTAAAAAAGCATGACATAGAATTGTAAAGTATAATTTGCAATGGAATCAGGTGAATCAGATTCTCATTCATCTCCATTTCCCCAGATCCTAGCACAGTGCATCACATATAGAGATATTTAGTAAATGTTTTGTAATAAATTAGTATATGAACAAATCAGTGAATGAATGGAGTTAGCCTATGTAAATTTATTCTCAGAACTGTCCCCATTTTACTGATCACAACTTGTTCTCAGAGCGTGCATTGACTGGTCATGGCTAAGAGATTGCCCACTGGGAGCACTAACATTCAAACCCAGATCATTTGAATCCAAACCTAGAGACTTTCTATTTTTTTTTTTTACTTTGTTTAAGTTTATTTATTTTGAGAGACAGGGAGAGTGGAGGAGAGGCAGAGAGAGAGGGAGAGAGAGAATCCCAGGCAGACTCTGTGCTGTCAGTGCAGAGCCCAATGCAGGGCTCGAGCTCATGAACCATGAGACCATGACCTGAGCCAAAACCAAGAGTCAGATGCTTAACTGACTGAGCCACTCGGGTGCCTCCAAACCTAGGGACTTTCATGCTACACTCCTCTGCAGAAACTATGTGTTCTAGGGTTCTCTTTAAAATCTCCCCTCTACCTCCACAGTGTTTATAGAGAGTCTAAGACTCTAACATTTCCAGTTTGTCATTGTTTCTCTCTATGAGCTACTGGCAACAACTACTCTCTATTTCCAGTTGCCCATGAGCTTAAAAAAATAGCATGTACTCTGCTTGTACATTCCTCAGAGGGCTTTCAAATGCTCAGAGACTATATGCTCTCATGGTACAAATGGATTACAGGCCTAGGGCAAGGGAATGTGCAATCTCATGGGTTCTCTTGAACCAGAATGGAATTATTAAACTGTGGGCTGCTGCTGATGATGCAAGAGACCACTTAGTGAGTAGGTGGGTTTTGTTTGTTTGCTGTGATTCTTGCAGGAAATTGATCTTCTTGGTACTTAAATTTTTGGATTGTGTCTTTGGTGTGAAATTTACGTGGAAGAAAAACTTTGGAAAATTGGACTCACTTGGAACATAGAAAATAATAATAATTAGCTACTTTCCCTGGGGACCAGATGCTGTGCTCACGCTCCATGAAAATTACCTCATTTAATCCTCCAACAGCCCTAACAGTAGTTACAATTAATATCATGGTTTTATAGATAAGGAAACTGGGTCTCAGATGGTAACTTGGCAAAAGAAATACAGCTAGTAAGTGAGGAAGTTGACCTTTGCAGTTGACCTGCAAACCTTAGTGGGGCACAATTAAAACACAAATGCAGGTATTAAGGGCAGGATTCTGTATTAATTCTGGTTAAATTTTATATACAATAAGAGAGAGGGAAGTTGTTAATAGCGTATTTTTAAATTTTTCTTAGATTAATTAGATTTCAGCTCTTAATAGCAATAAGCATATTAGTCAATATGTCATATCATTGGATTACAGGGAAGTTTTAAAAGGTTAATCTTGGAAACCTCATTAGAGTCCCTGGCTTCCCAGTTTCTGAAAGTCTTTTCCCTATTAGATTCATCCCACTTGCTGACATGATAAATGATCATAGTTTAAGGAGTCTCAATTCCCACATTTGTTTCAGTTCTTCTACTAAATCCACATAATTCTTCGACATCTTTGCAAATGTTCTTGAAAAATGTCTGTTCATGGACTATAAAAACAAAAAAACTCCACTGTTAAGATACACTGATGGCGGAATATCTCATTTGTGGAGTTCAATTTCTCATTAATGTCTTTTCCAAAACCAGTTGTTACTAACACTTCCTTGAGTTACTCCTAAAAGAGCTCACCATATCCTATATGGTGTGTTAATACATATTTACGTTAGTGTGGCCCTCCATTAGGACTTCAAAAAAACTATTTATATTTCATCTTTAAGGTCCATTCAGAGAAAAGAGCAACACATCCCATTAGGGATTCCTTCAATCCAAGGTACAAGACAAACTCCTGTTAAAAATGAACATATTTTTTAGAATTTACAAAGTACCCAAAGATAGCATCTGTTAAAGGAAAGAGCAAGTAGGCTCAGTAAGTAGGATAATTCTTATCCAAACAACTTACAATAGTGGAGAAATATGAAAGGGACTTTAAAATAAGTAAAGCATGTTTCAATAGTCAAGTAAAGAAATAAAGCAATAAGGTAAGGCAGGACTTTTTAAAATAAAATTATAAGGTAGATTTTTTAAATGAATCCAAAAAATCTAGAACTGAAGCATTACAGTAGATAAAATAAAAACTCATTAAATAGTGGACTAGACAGTCAAAGAGAAAACAAGAAAACTGTAGAATAGAACTGAGGAAATCGATCAGAAAGTAGCCCAAAGAGAGAAGGAGATGGGAAATATGAAAATGAAGTGAAGGCCTATGAAATAAAGAAGGACAGGAATGAACAGCTATCTAATAATAATTACAGAAATCAAGAGAGGAGAGAGCAAAGAGATAAATGTTAAAAGAAAATTAGAATATTTTCAAAAAAAAAGAATAATTGAATTCCCAAGACAAAAAAAAAAAAAAAATACCTCCCAAAAAAGCATACTCTTGAGCAGGAAAAAAGTAAATATACTGAATAATCACATAATATAGAAATGATAGAACATCAAAGAAAAACTGGAAAATCTTACAATCATTAGATAGAGTGATCAAGTGACCTTTAAAGACCTTCAGAGACAATAAATAACAGAAAATACTCAAATAATCCTACCAAAGTGCTGAAAGGAAGAAAAACTACTGTAATCTAACCTTTATTCAAGAATAGGAAGGCACCTGGTGGCTTAGTTGGTTGAGCATCCAACTCTTGGTTTTGGCTCAGGCCATGATCCTAGGGTCATGGGATCAAGCCCTGTGTCTGGCTCCATGCTGAGTGTGGGGCCTGCTTGAGATTCTCTCTTTCTCTCTCTCCCTCTGTCCCTCTCCCCTGCTCTCTCTCTCTCTCAAAAAAGAGTAGGAATAATATTAATGCATTCTCAAATGAAGATATTCACTGAAAAACTGATAGAAGGGTGTAATTCAGTGCATTGGTTATGAATACTTCCTACTGCAATTTTAGAAAACTTAACTAACTGTAAATGACACATATAGGAAATCTTTCTCCTCTAAGAAGTAGAGAGGAAAACAGCTGTTGATTCACTTACTCATTTATTCATTTACTCAATAAACATTTACTGGGCACCCACCTTATGTCTCCCTATGTGCCTACCAGATGAGGCTTACATTCTATGCTGACCACCCAATTTATAATTGAAAATACCCCTTACCTTTTTACTTCCATGCCCCTTACCTTGTTTTACTTTTTCTTTTTTCCATGGCATTATTATTATCATATTATTATCATGTATTATTGTTGTATTATTATTATGTATTATTGTTATGTCTATTGATTCATGTTTATCTCTCTCTGCTGAATCACAAGCTTGAAGACAGAGATCTTTGTCTACTTTGTTTATTAATGAATCCCAAATTACTAGACCAATGCCTGGCCATAGCAAGTGCCAAGTGTTGTGTGTGTGTGTGTGTGTGTGTGTGCATGCATGTGTGTAATATATATATATATATATATTATATATATATAACATATATATGTTACATAATAAATATATATTTTTGTATATATGTAATAAATATATATTTAAGCAAATAGCATAAATAAGCTGTTAGGTAGACAGAAAACAAACAAATAATCAAGTAAAATCTGATATAATACCAGAATTGGTCTTTCTCAGATTCTCTTTGTCTTTGCTTTATGCCCACCACCTCCTCGTAATAAGATGGTGTCTTCAGGCCTAGACATCAGGCGTCTATTCAAGGTAGGAAAAAAGAGGGAGTCAGGGTAGTCATTGATCATTACTATTATTCTAGGTACAAAAAAGGTTGGGAAATCAACTATTTCACTCTTACAGCCCTTGAGATGGAGGCAGCCATAGAAAATGGGGTTGACTTCGGAACCTGGGTGAGCCCAACCATGTCAGTCACATTCAGTAAGGAGGGATTAAAACCTGAGAGGAAAGAGATACTAAAAAATGATAATTTAAGTCCATCTTCAAAAGAAAAGAAAACAACATTTTTTTGTTTTGTATAATATCTCAAGGGTCATTATCACTAATCCACAGTCTGAAGGAAGACATGATGAACGGAAAGAAAGAAACTGAGGAGGAACAAGACAGCAGACTGCCATCTATGATATCACGGCCTGTTTCAGACATCTGGAAAAATGTTTTTTCCTCAAACCGCTTTTCCCCCCCAAACTTGAATTCACTCCTAATAGGACCAAGGCCCTTAATAACCAAAAGGCAGAGAAATCCTTCCTCCCACTTCTAGATAAAATTGTTTCCTTGGTTTTATCAGCACAATCGCCTTAGGATAAGAAGGAACTAGCAGTTGAGATGTAAGACAGGACTCCATTTGTGCAGAAGGCTGGAGTTGACGCCATTCTCCTCTGGGTCCCCGCAAGATCATGGAATGTGCTCTGGCTTCATTCACAAGTGAAGGGACTGCAACTGCCCCCTTGGGTTTTACTTCTTTTTTTTTTTAATTTTGGGGGTTTTCAAAAAATTAAAAAAATTTTTTTAACATTTATTTATTTTTGAGAGAGAGACAGAGAGAGAGAGAGAGAGAGAGACAAAGCATGAGCAGGGGAGGGGCAGAGAAAGACAGAGACACAGAATCTGAAGCAGGCTCCAGACTCTGAGCTGGCAGCACAGAGCCCGATGCGGGGCTCGAACTCACGGAGTGCGAGGTCATGACCTGAGCCAATGTCAGACACGTAACCGACTAAGCCACCTAGGCACCCCATTTTTTTTAATTTATGTTTTTTAATTTAAATCCAAGTTAGTTAACATATAGTATAATAATGATTTCAGGAATAGAATTTAGTGATTCATCTCTTACATACGACACACAGCACTCAGCACACCAAGTGCCTTCCTTAGTGCCCATCACCCACTTAGCCCATCCCCCCACCTCCCCCTCCAGCAACCCTGTTTGTTTTCTATCGTTAAGAGTCTTTTATGGTTTGCCTCCCTCTCTGTTTTTATCTTATTTTTTCTTCTCTTCCCCTATGTTCATCTGTCGTGTTTCTTAAATTTCATATATGAGTGAAATCAGATGATACTTGTCTTTCTCTGACTGACTTATTTCACTTTTTGGAAATCTGTTTAGAAGGGTATGTACCCTCCTTGCCACTCATACACAGGGGGACCCCAAGGATAGGCCTATGTAATGTCCCAATTAATAAACATATCATGTAAAATGTTACTTTATTAACAGCACTCATTAAAACTCTGATCTCAAAAAAAATTTTTTAATGTTTATTTATTTTTGACAGAGAGAGAGAGAGACAGAGCATGAGTGGGAGAGGGGCAGAGAAAGAGGGAGACACAGAATCTGAAGCAGACTCCAGGCTCCGAGCCGGCAGCACAGAGCCCGACGTGCCACTCAAACTCACAGACCGCAAGATCATGACCTGAGCTGAAGTCGGATGCTCAAACGACTGAGCCACCCAGGAGCCCCCTCTGATTTTGAAAGAAAGGAGGCTGAAATGTCTCCTGCCAGGAGGAAAATGTTGGATTGAGGTTTGCAGGCTTTAATCCGGACCCAAGCCCTACTCAAATCCCTTCTCCCTAACTTGGTGCCATGGCTCTGTGACCTGATTCTGGCCACACTAGGGAGAGATGTAAAGGGGGCAGAGGGAGGAGAAAAGAAGGCCTGCATCCGACTTAGGATGGATCTGTTTGAAGGCAAGTCACGCCAAGACTTGGATTAAAATGTACGCACAAGGGAAACTCACATCAAAGGCAGATAGTGAGAAAGTGGATCCAGGACTGGCTTGGACTGCCTGTGGGGCATCAGCCTCGCAGACAGAGCCACCCAAACCTGGACGTAGCAGTTTCTGTTGAAAGAGTGGGTCTGGGTAGTTTCCCACTCAGTCCTATTTTTCTGACCAAATCATTAGAAGAGATGCCCGTGGCCTTGGACACTGGATTCTCTCTGGGTGAGAGAAAGTGGTCCTCCAGTGGGAATTCTGGGTGCCCTGCCATCCATGGAGAGTCCGCTCTTTCTCAAAGGCGTTTGTTGTTTGTTTGTTTGTTTGTTTGTTTGTTTGTTTGTTTGTTTTTGGCATCTGGGTCTCCCTGCTCCACCATGCTTTCTATTCAGGCAGAGTTTGCTGCTGGTTTCCTATTAAATCTAAGGAACAGTCATTCCTTTCCACGAACACCCCCTTCAAAGCAGAAAGAGGAGATGTTTATAGCACTGGTGAAAAGGGGAAGACTCTAGAACAAGCTAGATCTGATTTTAAAGCCTAATTTCTGAGGGTTTCTTCATCCTCAAGGAAGATGCCTGCCCAGCCTGCAATGCTTCTATGAGGACTAAAGATAATGTATGTAGCGTTGTCAGCACAGTGCCCTGTAAGGACCATGTGCGTCATAAAGGACTCCTGTGTATTCTGATGCCTGTTTTACTGAGTGATGCTCTTTCCTGTTACCTCACCAGCCTCACGTGCACACGTGCACACACACCCCTGAATGTTCAGGTCCTGTTGGGTAGACAAGTTAGGGAAGTACTGTGTATATATCAGCTATGTTGATCCCGAGTTACTGCCAGGTTTTATGCTACAGAAAATGGAGTGGTGGAAATGTAGCTCTAAACCATTCTAAAGGCTGCCCAGGGCTGTGTAAAATACTTGTTTGTTTCATCACTGGGGAAGGAATAATGGACTAGGGATCAGCGTTTATGGACTTGCTTCTGCCAACAACACGTATTGTCTTTACATCAAGAACATGCGGTGCAGGTGCATCAACCAAAGACTCTGCATGTCTCCTCTCAGGGGAATGGTGTCTGAACACAGAGGGCCTTTCCCCACCTCTCCTGCCCATCCCCAGAGGAGAAAGAAAAGGTCCCTAATGTGTGGCATTGAGAGAAAGAACTTAGCCACGGCTCCATGCCCCACCTCCATTAGTGGGCACATTACTTCCTGATCCTGGATTTGAGGAGCTTACAGGGGAGCACTTGGCCTCTTCCTGATGGGTGAGTGGTTGAGAGACTCCACCCCGGAAGGACAAAGGGAATAGAGGTCACATGGGAACCCATGCAGTTACAGGCACACCACATTCCTTCAGGGCAGCCTTAGGGCAGTAAGACCAGTGTTTCAATCTCTACCTGTGTGATTCTTGCAGCTGTCTTTGAAGGGGTTCCCGACACTGGAGAGAATGGGGTGTGTTATTTAATGGTCCTCTTGAGTCCCAGCGATAGGTATTTCCATTTCCATCTTAGTACATGAAGGATCTGAGCTCAGTGAAGTTATGTAACCTGCAGGGCTGTCCAGATAGCAGGTGGCAAAGGAGAAGCTGAAGCCAGGCCCCTTTGACCTCAGAGCCTGTGACCCACCTTCCATTCTATGCTGTCATCCCCAGAAAGCAAATGTCCATCCTTGAGTTAAGTTAAACCACCAATTTCCTTTTCACAGCACAGTCTGGGGAACTTTCCCCTCCTGCTCTCCGTTTTCACATCAGCAAAATCAAGAGATTGGACTAAACACCAAGAAAGTTCCTCTCAGAGCAAAGATTTTTCTTCCTCTCTCCATAAACGTCTGAAAACAGAAGAAATCATGTCTTATAAATTTCATTCTAATGAAATGTATCAACTTATAGATCTACAGATTAATAATTTTAAAAAATAAAAATTAAAGCAGAGCTGGTCTGGCTAGGTGGCAGGTGAGAACGTGTAGCCAAATGCTTTCAGCGATCACCATCACCTCATCAGACTGTGAGACACCTCAGCACAAATCTGGAGCACCCTGAAACCCAGCCAGAAACTCATTCAGGTAGAACATGAATAACATGAGCTTTGGGGCCAGAGGGCCTGGGTTTGAGTCTCAACTACCACATTTATGAACAGTGTGTTCTGGAGAAGTCATGTGACATTCCTGAGCCTTGGATTGTCTTTAGGAGGAGTCTTACCATCTTCATGGTGGCTATGACACAGATTGTTTTAGGAAATGTCAAACTGCACACATGTTAGTCATTAGTACCAATAAGGTAGTGTATTATTTTGTGACTGATAGGCCATAGTTTCCTATGAAAATTACCAGATAGTGCCATCTTAGACATGGTATCTTAGAGACTCAAGCTTTGTGGAAAATCAACGACTCGGGCCAAGCAGGGTTAAAGGCAAGTGGGAGCAAAGAGGCCGTGGAGCCTTGCTGACACAGTCCCTCCCTGGGGCTGAGCTGTCAGCAGAGTGGGAGGAGACCCACAGGATCTCAGCCTCTCACTAAAGCTCTCCACGCAATTGTTGAACACATGTGTTTTCCATGTCATGCAACTCTGTGCTGTGATTTGAAACTTTTGCGTCTGGCAAAGAGCTGAATTTCAAGATGGAATGTTGGTATATTAGTCACTTCCCTTCCTTCTACTGACTTTAGCAGATTGGACATCATTTTCCCAATGAACTTTAAGTGGCCTTTAGGAAGTGCACCTGTTGTTGGGGTGCCTGGGTGGATCAATCAGTTAAGCATCTGACTCTTGATTTCAGTTCGGGTCATGATCTCAAGGTTCATGAGTTCGAGCCCACGTCGGGCTCTGCACTGACAGTGCAAAGCCTGCTTGAGATTCTCTTTCTCCCTCTCTCTCTGACCCTCCCCTACCTTCTCTCTCTCTCTGTCTCTCAAAATAAACAAACTTAAGAAAAAAAATTTTATAAAAAGGAAATGCACCTGCCGTATGACATTTAAGACAGTTGATCTCTTCCCCCTTCCCTGCGTCTATTGCAACTTGTATACTCTTGTATCTACAGTGGATTCTCATGTTTCCCAGGAGCTAGTCTCTGTAAAGTCACTACAAACACTAACCTGATGAATACCGAGCCATTGTTTTTAAAGGAAATAAAGGGCTAGGTTCCTGCAAACTTCTGGTCACATTTTTGTCAACTGATCAATACATAACCTTGTTTCATGTATGTTTTCTATTTAAAGATACCTTATCTATTTTGTTGATTCATTGACACTGAGTTCATGGCCAAAAGTACTGTAACTCATAAGTGAACAAAGCTTGTCTAATGCATATTTTTCCAAACGGCACATCACACCCCAAGGGTTGTTGAACTTAGGAATACTACACTGCACTTCAGCATTGAGGGGATTACCACAAAAAAGTACAAACATGCAAAACCCATGGCACCAAACTGGCTGTGGAAAAAACACCTGATCCTTGTCCGAGAACTGAGACAGCAAGGCAGAGCAAATCTTGTCCAACCTAGGCTGGCAGTGTGCATTGTGCAACTCAAAATTTTCACTGCTCTCTGCGTATCTGCAAATGACCTGGGAAGAAAGCAACGTGACCTGGAGATTACAAACAAATTTTAGCAAATAGACTCCACAAACAACACAAACATAGACTCCACAAACAACGAGGATTGACTGTAGCTCTCTACTGCAAAGCTGTTAGGAATTAATTGACCCAAACTAAGTAAAATGCCTAAAACTGTGACTACAACTATTTTGCACATACTTTTTATACATCTTCTAGCTGCAAACTCGCTGCTAAGTGCTAGACACATATTCCCATCTGCTCAGCACAAAGGCAACTCACGCGTGACACATCTCAAGCAGAACTTACTTGCTTTCTCCTTAAAACTTGTCTTTTCTTCTTTTATTTTCCAATTTAGATGTCTTCTCTCTAGGAAGCCTCAGTGTCCACAGTCATGAAGGTACTGGATGTCCACCTTCAAGGGAAGTTATCAAAGCATTTTTCTCAATAAGGTGGCTCCCCTGCTTAAAAGGGTTTATTACAGGGGCGCCTGGGTGGCTCAGTTGGTTAAGCGTCGACTTCGGCTCAGGTCATGATCTCATGGTTTCATGGGTTCAATCCCTGCTTCGGGCTCTGTGCCAGCAGTGTGGAGCCTGCTTGGGATTCTCACCCTCTCTCTCTGCCCCTTCCCCACTCGCACTGCCTCTGTCCCTCTCAAATGAAAAATCAAGTTTGTTACTTTCTGCCAAAGGAGAGAAATTTCTCCTTTATGAGAGTTCATACTTCTTGAATGCTTCCTCAGAGGAAAGTCCTCTTCTCAGCATTTTACTTCTATTATTTTATTTGACCTTGATAAAAACCCTATGAGAGAGGTACAACTATTATTTCCATTTTACAGATGAAAACGCTGAGGCATGGAATGCCTAAGTACTTTGCTCAGTCTTACATCAAGTAAGTAGTAGAACCTGGACTTGAATCCTACTAGCCTGACTGCAAAGAATGAGTTATTAACCACTGTATTATTCCATTTTGATTCTGTTAAATGTAAACAATTTTGATAATCATCTGCTTAAATGTCTTCAATGTCTCTGTATGGCTTGCAAACAATAATAATAATAATAGCTCCTGGACAGAAATTTATGGTCAGGAACATTTTCTTTCCTGATTTAGCTTCCTTTGCTCACTTCATGCATGTTGCACTTCTTTTTTTTTAATTTATTTTTGTTTACTTATTTATTTTGAGAGAGAAAGAGAAAGCAAGAGAGGGGCAGAGAGAGAGAGAGAGAGAGAGAGAATCCCAAGAAGCCTCCATACCACCAGGGCAGAACTCCATGTGTGGCTTGAACTCATGAACCATCAGATCATGACCTGAGTCAAAATTAGGAGTCTGATGCTTAACCAGCTGAGCCACCCAGCCACCCCCAGGAATGTTGCACTTCTAATGCCTAAGATTGCTATCTTTTCTTCACTGAATTTCTACCCTCAGAAATTTGTGTTTTTATACATATGGTCCCATCCACCTAGAATGCTTGCTCCTGAAATGTGGAGGGTCTACCCATCTATGTGGACAATATATCATAACATGATCAGCAAAGGGCCAACAAGACAGTCAGAGGTCATGATTGTTTAGTGGCAAAGGACATAAAAAGCTTTCTGCATGGGGACAAGTTCTCGAAGCAGAAGGCATTATAGCATATTCCTAGTTGGAAGGACAGCAGCTCACCCCCTAACAGTGATGTTCATGCTGTACACGGCACAGGGTTCTGCCATTCTCATTGGGTGCTGGTTGAAGGACAAAATTCAATACCCTCCCATACTTCCTGTTACTGGACTCCGGGAAATATGCCTGCCTGTGAAGAAATGCAAATGTGCAAAGTAATTGCAGTGTATCCCTGAGTGTTTTCTGCAAAACTGGTTAGTTAGGGACCAAGGCTTGACTATTATTAGGTATTTGAACACCAAAAGAACCCAGGCATCCCTGAATGCTGCTTTCTCAGCCCTGGGTGGTGCTTGTTCTGAATTTGTTTGAACACCTCTTGAC
Organism: Panthera onca; assembly: GCF_046562875.1. Lineage (NCBI taxonomy): Eukaryota > Metazoa > Chordata > Mammalia > Carnivora > Felidae > Panthera > Panthera onca. The sequence goes on from NC_138342.1 coordinate 11,331,770, forward strand.
CCCATATCCAGTTACCCACAATATATTTTAAAGACAATCTTGAATGTACTCGATCTTCCAAGAGGACTTTCTTTCCCCCTCTAAGTCATAAACTTGGAGTCAGATGAGGGTTTTCCTTCATATGAACTCTAAAATAATTATCTTTATCCATACTCCATATGTGGGTAGGGCAGCCATTCCTGACTGCTTCACAAGACACTATACTAAGAAATATTTCGAATATACTATCTCATGTAAACCTCATATTAACCCTAAGAGAACGGGAATTATATCTTCATTTTATAAACAAGGAAGCAGAGGCTTGAGGAAGGCAAAAGCCCCATTTAAGTCCACACAGGTAGCAAAAGGCAGAGCTAGTAATTTTACCTATTATATTAAGCAATAATATTTAAGTAACTATTAGGCCCTAGGTACAGTTCTAGAATACTGAGAATACAATGAGAGTGAAGTCAGGAAAGCTATCATGGAAGAGACAAATAATAGGCAAATAATCACAAAATCCAGTGTCTATTTGCAAATTTTGATAAGTGAAAAAGAAGGGAGCCACATCATGAAATGCACTGCATTTGGATCTCACCTTGTCTGGAAGGTCAAAAAGTTCTTTCTTCAGGGTCAGTTGCTTCTGCGGCAACCTGAGCAATGATCTGGGGTTAACTGGGGGAAGAACAGAGTGGCAGTGGTGGCAATAGAAGTGTACAGTTTTGAGAACTATTTAGGAGACAGAATCTTAGGATTTGCTGATTGAATAGTGAGCTATCAGGATGACCTTAGATTTTTGAATGATCTGGAAAGACTGCTGCCATGCATTGAGAGAAAAACAGTGGAAGGGGCTTAGGTCAGAAGGCAGAAGTGAAATCATGAGTTTAGCTTTGGACATAGTGAGCATAAGATGCCTTTGAATCACCCCGGTGGAGAGGTTGAGTGGAGAGTTGGCGGGGGAAGCCTTGACTGATATAAATGTGTAAGTCACCAACACATGGATGATGAAACAGAAGCCATAATGTTAAGAAGAGACTGAGAAAATGATCTAAGAAAATGACCTCTGATGGAATGTAATGAGCTCCAATTTGTAAGGGACAGGAAGAAGAGTTTAGCCTACAAAGAATATCAAAAACAAAGAATATATAGTATCATTGAAACAAAAGTTTTCAAGAGTATGGAATTTCTCTAATGTCAATGAGATTGTAAATGAAAATTAAAAAAAGAAGTGATGATATATATATATATATATATATATATACACACACACACATATATACACACGCATACACACAATGGAATATTACTTAGCCATTAAAAAGAATGAAATCTTGCCATTTGCAACAACACGGATGGAACTAGAGAGTATTATGCTAACTGAAGTTAAGTCAGTCAGAGAAAGACAAATACCAAATAATTTTGCTAATATGTGGAATTTGAGAAACTTAATGATGAACATGGGAGGGAGGGAAGAGAGGCTAACCACAAAACAGACTCTTAACTATAGAGTACAAACTGAGGGTTAGGGTAAGGCAAATAGGCAGAGGGATGGATTTAATGGGTAATGAGTATTAAGGAAGACATTTGTTGTGATGAGCACTGGGTGTTGTATGTAAGTAATAAATCAACAGACTCTATACCTGAAGCTAATGTTATGCTATATATTAACTAACTGGAATTTAAATAAAAACTTGAAGAAAAAAAGAGATTATAATCGAAAAATATCTTTTGGATTTAACAACAAAGATGTCCACTTTCACCACTGCTATTCAACACAGTATTGGAAGTACTAGTCTCAGCAATCAGACAACAAAAAGAAATAAAAGGCATCCAAATTGGCAAGGAGGAAATCAAACGCACTCTTCACAGATGACATGATACTCTATGTGGAAAACCCAAAAGATCCCACCAAAAAACTGCTAGAACTGATCCATGAATTCAGCAAAGTTGCAGATATAAAATCAATGCACAGAATATGGTTGCATTCCTATACACCTATAATGAAGCAGCAGAAAGAGAAATCAAAGAATCTATTCCATTTATAATTGCATCCCAACCATAAAATACCTAGGAATAAACCTAACCAAAGAGTTGAAAAATCTATACACTGAAAACTATAGAAAGCTTATGAAAGAAATTGAAGAAGACACAAAAAATGGAAAAACATTCCATACTCATGGATTGGGAGAACAAATCTTGTTAAAATGTCAACACTACCCAAAGCAATCTACGTATTCAATGCAATCCCTATCAAAAAAAGACCAGCATTCTTCACAGAGCTAGAACAAGCAATTCTAAAATTTGTATGGAACCAGAAAAGACCCCAAATACCCAAAGCAATCCTGAAAAAGAAAACCAAAGCTGAGGGCATCACAATTCCGGACTTCAAGCTGTATTACAAAGCTGTAATCACTGGCACAAAAACAGACACACTAATCTTTGACAAAGCAGGAAAGAATATTCAATGGAACAAAAGACAGTCTCTTCAGCAAATGGTGTTGGGAAAACTGGACAGCGACATGCAGAAGAATGAACCTGGACCACTTTCTTACCCCATACACAAAAAATCAAAACGGATGAAAGACCTAAATGTAAGACAGGAAACCATCAAAATCCTCGAGGAGAAAGCAGGCAAAAACCTCTTTGACCTTGGCTGCAGCAGCTTCTTACTCAACACATCTCCAGAGGCAAGGGGAACAAGAGCAAAAATGAACTATTGGGACCTCCTCAAAATACAAAGCTTCTGCACAGTGAAGGAAACGATCAGTAAAACTAAAAGGCAATCGATGGGATGGGAGAAAATATTTGCAAACGACATATTAGATAAAGGGTTAGTATCCAAAATCTATACATTACATCAAATTTAATACCCAAAAAGCAAATAATCCAGTGAAGAAATGGACAAAAAACATGAATAGACACTTTTCCAAAGAAGACATCCAGATGGCTAACAGACACATAAAAAAATGCTCAACACCACTCATCATCAGGGAAACACAAATCAAAACCACAATGAGATATCACCTCACACCTGTCAGAATGGCTAACATTAACAACTCAGACAACAACAGATGTTGGCAAGGATGCCGAGAAAAAGGATCTCTTTTGCATTGTTGGTGGGAATGCAAACTGGTGCAGCCACTCTGGAAAACAGTGTGGAGGTTCCTCAAAAAATTAAAAATAGAACTATCCTACGACCCAGCAATTGCACTGCTAGGTATTTACCCAAGGGATACAGGTGTGCTGTTTTGAAGGGGTACAGGCACCCCAATGTTTATAGCAGCACTAGCAACAATAGCCAAAGTATCGGAAGAGCCCAAATGTTCATTGACTGACGAATGGATAAAGAATATGTGGCATATCTATACACAATGGCATATTACTTGGTGATCAAAAAGAATGAAATCTTGCCATTTGCAACAACATGGATGGAACTAGAGTGTATTATGCTAAGTGAAATAAGTCACAGAAGGTAGACAAATATCATATGATTTCACTCATATGTGGAACTTAAGATACAAAACAGATGAACATAAGGGAAAGAAAGAGAAATAAAAATAATATAAAAACAAAGGGAGACAAACAACAAGAGACTCTTAAATACAGAGAACAAACTGAGGGTTGCTGGTGGGGAGGTGGTTGGGGGGACAGGCTAAATGGGCAAGGGGCATTAAGGAGGCCACTTCTTGGGATATGCACTGGGTGTTATATGTAAGTGATAAATCACTAAATTCTATTCCTGAAATCATTATTACACTACATGTTAACTAACTTGGATTTAAATTAAAAAAAAAATAAAAATATCGTCTGGGTTTAGCAGCTTACAGCCCACTGATTAATTTAGCAAGAACCCGTTGGTGGGGGAGGATGATCCAAGCCAGATTAAAGTGTCTGATCAGGAATTTGAAACAGTGATTCTAGATGACTGGTGGAAGAAGTGTCCCTGGGAAGGAAAGATAGCAATGGGTCTGCAGCTCGAGGGGATGTCCAATAACAATGGCCATGAGCTTAATCACTTCACTATTGCACTTCCCCTAGAAAGCAATGAAGGTGTTCGATTTTGTATGGGTTGATTTTTCTTTGACTTCTAGACATCTAATGACAAACTGTGTTCTTTATCATTTTGTGTAACCAAACAATTGCGTTTAGGCCATAGTCTGACACACAGTAGAACCTCAATTATCATTTGTTGAAGGAAAGACAGAGGGAAAGAAGGAAGGAAGGAAAAAAGAAAGGACAGAGGGAGGAAGGGAAGGGGGGAGAGAGGAAAGGGGAAAGATTGAAGAGCTCTGCACACAAATCTCTTTACCATGGAGGGTGAGGAAATGATGAGGCAGTCAATTGTCAAAAAACAAACATCCAGGCAACTCACGGCATAAAATGTCTAATTCACACTCTCTTTATAATGGTTTCCTGTCACTACTGAGAAAAAAATCTTTGGGGTAAAAAATATCCCCCAAAGTAATGCTTTCATGAATAATTATGTTTATAATCATACCATATGAAGTAAACTTCACAGAACCAATTTGGGGTGGAACAGCATTTTAAAAATTACTTAAGGCAGGCAGAAAGAATTTTGTATTGAAGCCAAATTCTTAAAAAGGTGCTAAGGCAATTTTTGTCTATTACCGAAACACATCATTGTTGTAAGGGTCCTGGAGGGCTGGGTTTCTCCATGTAATGACAATTCTCTTTTCCTGACACTTGTGTCCTGATCCCCTTTGAGTAACAGATCATCATCTGTGTGTTGGGAAGGCTGACTCACTCTGCAAAATCTTACTAGGGTGAGCTTGCCTCGTTTTGAGCTTACACCCTTTATTTCATTGTTTCAAGAAATAGGAGTCTTTTGCACAAAACAATAGCATCCAGCAGCCAAGTTTCATTTTTGGCTCTGTCATTCTGAGCCCAAACATCATACCTTTGTTTATGCAGAGCTTTTAAAATATCCTCACATTACTGTGTTGACTTAGCTAAAAACATAAATTATATTCCTTGTGTTTCAACAACACTTAAATCAGGAAAACATTGTCCAATGAACAACACTGTGTTCACTGTTTGGACAGATGATTTGGAGCAGATTGAACTCATTTTAGGATGTTTCAGTGCCTAACTTCTGGAGAAGAAAAGTTAGTCAGGCTTCTTGTCCCAGAAACTTTGTAAGAACTGGTGCATTCAGGACAAATAACCTTCAGGAGATTGATTTGCTAAGTTGTCGCTATATGGCTCATCATTTATTGCGTGAGAAAAATACAATGCAAATAATCTATCCGGTTGTTTTTGCTTTAAGGCAATGTGGCATGAAATAAGGAGACACTCAGTTTAGGGAGGGCATCAAGGAGCAACCAACGAGATCAGCTTAGTTAGAGCCTGTGAATTTCACATTCTGCCTCTGACTGCTTCACATGCTGATTCACTAACTGTTGTCAATGTCCTTGGTCCTTCGCCTCTTGTAATATGTCTTAAGTTTCAGATTTTAAACCCCCTCAGATGTGACAATGGAAACCAATTCTTCGGTCTTGATTTTCATTTTTCCCACTAAATCAGCAACTTATAGTGGATTCTTGGCTCAGTCAATTTCTGGTCCCCCTGAGACAATGTCAGCACCCGCCAGCCCAGCCCAGGAATTTCCACACCCCCTACCACCTACATCCTGGATCCACATCTGTCCAAATTGGGGTGAATGACCTTCCCAGCAGTCTTTCTGATAACCCACTTACTCCTTGATTGTCCATTCCTTCCAGCATCACTATTGTCAAATAAATGTATAAATTCATGCTAAATACTATTAACAATGAGGCTCTTGCATAAAATTTTAAAACCCATGGGGCGCTGGGGTGGCTCAGTCAGCTGAGCATCCGACTCTTGATTTTGGCTCTAGGTTCATCATCCCAGGGTCTGGGGATGGAACCCCGTGTCAGGCTCTGCACTGACAGTCGAGCCTGCTTGGATTCTCTCTCTCTCTCTCTCTCTCTCTCTGCTCCTCCCCTGCTCACATGCATACACGCGCACTCTTTCTCCCTCTAAAATAAGAAAAATCAACTTTTTAATAATAATGATGATAATGATGATGATGATGATAGCTAACCTACGTGTATGTTGTGGACACCCTGCAGAAACAGAAGGCCCACACACACACACCCAAAATTTGGTCTGGATGCCAAGACTGATAATTCCGTGTACAGACAAAGATGTTATGTAAAGGTCTACCATTTACATGATGAGACTTCCTAGGGAAATCAGAGCAAGCCTCCTATGTGGGTCTGGAAATGACTTTGAGAGAGCTAGAAAATAAGACCAGCTTGAGGTTTTTATTGTGGTTAGAGGGTAGGGCCAAGTGAGGACTTCAGGGCTTTGTATAGCTTGGATCTTCCATCGGTTCAGAAGAACCACTCTGGCTTTCTTATCAGCCTGTTCAGATGGGTGGCAGGAAGGGAAGCAGGTAGCGGTGAAGCTTATATGCTGTCAGTAGTCAAATGTCAGAAATGGATTCAGACTCTTTATTATACTGTGGCAGGTCCTGTGCAAAGTATTTCATGTGTCGTCTCATTGGATTCTTTCCTTAACTTCATGAAGCAGCTGATTAGCCCCATTTCATAGATGATGAAGTCAATGCCCAGAGAGGGGCAGATGCTACCAAGGCCAAAAAGCTAGACTGGGTAGAGCCAGGACTTTGACCTACATCTATATAATGACAAAGCCCATACATGACTTTGGCTTTGACCAGATAGCCAGGGCAGCAGAATCCAGTCTGACAACTGGCAGGGTGATAAAAGTCACAGCTGGAGACTCTCAGGCTATCAATTTCTGTCCTTGTCAGTATACACACTGAGTGTAGAAATCTTGTTTTCAGTAATGAACTTGGTGGGGTCAAGTAAGTGCTGGGGCAGAAAGGTCACATGACAAAGCAAAAAGACATCAGACATTGCAATCAGAGAGATCTTAGATTGAACCCTAGCTTCTTTCTTATTTGGGGAATTCAGGAAAGTTACTTATCTTCTCTGAGCCTTAATGTCCTTATCCATGAAATGGGGCAATAATCCTTAGCTTGAAAGATTTTTATAAGTATTTTGGGAAATTTCAACTATTAGTGCCTAATAAATGCATATTGAAGCAGCTATCATTATTTGTATATATGTACCTGAAATGTATTTTTTTATTAAAGTATAATTAACATACACTATTAATTTCAGGTGTAAGCAACGTATTGATTCAACAATTTTATTACTCAATGCTCACTACAAGAAGTGAAATCTATACATGTTATAACAATATTATTGACTACATTCTCTGTGTTGTACTTTTAATCTCCATGATTTATTTATTTTGTAACTGGAAGTTTCTACCCCTTAATGCCCTTTATCTATTTCACACATCCTCTGGCAACCCCCAGTTTGTTTTCTGTATTTAAGACTCTGTGGCTTCTTTTTTTTTAATTTTTTAATCTTTATTTACTTTTGAGAGAGAGAGAGAGAGAGAGAGAGAGAGAGAACAATTGGGGAAGGAACAGAGAGAGGGGGAGACACAGAATCCAAAGCAGGCTCCAGGCTCTGAGCTGTCAGCACAGAGCCTGACATGGGACTCGAACCCACAAACCATGAGATCATGCCCCGAGCTGAAGCTGGACGCTTAACCAACTGAGCCACCCAGGCACCCCTGTAGCTTCTTAATTAACACAGAGAGCAAAATTCTGGAACCCAGAAGCTTCTGTTGTCCTGTTCCCGTTGCCTTTGTTGAACATGTGACTTGGGTGTGCAGTAGATGTTGCCTATGCCACACATCCAGCTGAGCACTTCCTGTTTCCAGATGAGTGTTTATTGGCCAAATGCTAGAAAAATGGCATCAGGTAGGAACAAAAAGGCACAGGCAAGCTCTCCAGGAGCTTTTACTGAGCTGTGATCTATGCTCCTGCTGCTAAGGGAATCCTGAAGATGGTGTTCCCTAACCTAATCTAATATAATCTAATCTGTCCTAATCCAGTTATGGAAGAAAATTAGCGTTCCAAATGATTTCTTCTCTCTCTTGTTTGATAACAACTCCTTGGGATAGATTTTGGGAGGCTGCCCCAAACCAATTTAAAAAGAGAAGGTTGCATTTTTCATTACTTTCCTGTGAAACACAGTCAGATAGAAGTCCCATGGAGAAACTTAGGTCAATGTCCAAAAATGAAGCTGTTTCTCTTCAGAATGGCACAGGACCCTGAGGTGGGCCCCCACTTTGGGAGCCTCGTTTCCATTTCCTTATGACCTTCCCATGTTTCTAACATTTCCAGTTTAGCTGGATTTCCTGAGCTAAGAGTGGGCACTGGTGAGCCAAAATGACCTGCTCTGTGGCATGGAGAGACCTCACACCTAAACCCTCTCACATCTGGTTATCACCTGAGTGTGAAGCTGGAGATACCATCCCTTAGTCACAAGAACATGACTGACCCCTCATTCCTCTTGGAACCACCATAAAATGGGAATGGTATTCTCTCATGCCTATGGACACTCTGAGGATTAAGAAAGGTACAGAAAGAAAAAAGGCCGATTGTCTGGCACCTAGTAAGGGTTTTGAGGAATGTCTCTTTCAATTGCAAGCGACAGAAATCTAATTCAAACCATGTTAATAAAAGGTGGAATTGATTTTTTATGGTTCTCATAACCAAGCCTCAGTCCAAGGGTGGGTTCTCTGGATGGCTTCAAGCCAGTCTGGGATGATGAAGTCAGTGCTCAAGAGAGGAGGCCAAGGTTGTGCCTTCCCTCCATCCCTCTTCTTGGCTTAATTTCAACAACGTTCTCTTTGCATGGTTAATATGATGGCCACACAGAGCCTTGGACTCATGGCCTCCCAACTTAGCAATGCCATTGGAAGTAGGACTTCTCTTTCTTAATGCCCCTGTATGAATCACAATGAAGACCCTGATTGGCCCTGATTGGTTCATATGTCCCTCTCTGAACCAATCATTGTGGCCAGGGAAACATAGTATTCTGATTGGCCAGCATGAAACAGATTAACATGTCTGGATAGAGGGTAGAGTGATTTCCAAAAGGGAGATTCACCACCCCTAAAAAGGAGAATAAATGCACCACAGGCAAAAACCATAGGACACAATCCCCTTCTCTGAATAGGTGAATGAAGCCACTAATTAAAAATGTTTCCCTCCACCCGCCCCTGCTCCCTAGACATTTCAAACTCCATCTGGCAAAGCGAGTTAAGGAAAATGTATGGACCACAAGCCAACACCCAAGACCAAACATAATACCCAATACAAGATTTGCTGGTAGATAGTCTTGCAATTTTCTAAGCAGCTAAATACAATTTCTTCCGTGAATTGGATAAATAGAAGAGCAGGTTGTATTTAGCTGGAGAAATAATAGGGTGGATTTTTTTTTTCTTCTTTCAATATTTGAAAAGCCATGACTTGTAATAGTCTTGGCCCACAATCTTATGGAAATTCACGTAACAGTTCCCTTCCTCTCATAAGCAATTTCCTTCCTGACAGGCTTAAGTGGATGAGTGATTGCATCCGTGCCGTCTTCTTGAGGATCTGAGAGTGAAAAGTGTCTTGGAGCCAGTACCGCAATCTTAGAATGTTGTCTGCTCTGATCAGTTGTGAAGACTGAAGTTCAGTCTCTGATGCAAACCTTAACCAAAAACATGTAAGGCTCCTCAATCTACAATTCAGGCCATGGACAAAAGTGTAATTATAGCTGAGTGGACAAAAGGATTATCAAATGTATTACAAGTAACCCTCAAGAGGTTACATAGGCAATTGGGAAAGCAATGTGACTGAGCCCCAGGATGGGTGGCTGGGTCTCCCCTGGCAGAGAATGGCCGGTGATGTTAATGGAAAGAGGCATCTGTGGGAATGGTGAGTGGTTATTCCAGGGAACTCGGTTAGTACTCAAATTTTTACAGCAGGTCTGTGATGAAAAGGAAAATTGAACCACACCTTCTGTGGCCACTGGAGTATGTCACCCTGGAGCATGCACACATGAGTGCTTTGTAGGAAGGAAACACTGAGCCAACGGAAGTGATGACACATCCCATTACCTGAGGTGCCTGTGCCGGTGGGGCCCCAAGACCATCTCCAAAACAAAAGGTCAGACGGAACACGGGGAAGGGAGTATGGGTCTCATGTCGCCCATAACTTTGTCATCGATGAAAAGTCACAGATTAATTTTCTCATGATGCATGTGTACCCCCCTGGCAGCTCTTTGGCATGAGCCCAACTTCACTGAAATGGAAAAATGGGGCTCAGGAAAGCAGCCCAGGCTGTCAGCTATGATTGATGGCTTAGAAAGGATTCTCTATTATCCAGGTGAGCGCTGTAATTGAATAAAAAGTGAGAGGCAGAGATGCTGTCTTTTGGGGCCCTGATTCCCCTCAGCAAGTGAGCCCCAAACAACAGATTGAGCTAGATGTGATTAAAGATCTCATCTCAAGATAACTTGAGTACACAAAATAACATACCGGTAATGATTCAGTGGTGAGAGAAAGTCACTGTACTTGATAGGTGCTTTGTGAATATTTGTCATATAATTGAAGGAATATCAATCTCTTTTCTTTTTTATCATCCAGTGTCCCCAAATCACAAAATATTTTTGAGTTTGAACAAATTGGCCTCTAACAACATCTGTATGGCGTGTCGAAAAGGGTCTATGAAATCTTTTCCTCTTGATAGCTGAAGAATCTGAGATATGAAGAAGTTAAGTGACTTGAAGATAACATTTCATAAATTCTGGATGAGGCAGAGAGAAAACATATCTTGAACTTCCTGCTTCCCCTCCGGAGAATAATCCCATTCTTTCACTATTTCCATCAGCTTGCTGACTGAAGTTACTGTGATGCCATAGTGCTAGTAAGAACCTTGATTTCTAGGGTACCTGGCTGGTTCAGTTCGTTAAGCATCCGACTTAGGTCATGATCTCATGGTCCATGAGATCGAGCCCCACATCGGGGCTGACAGCGCGGAGCCTACTTGGGATTCTCTCTCTCTCAGTAAATAAAAAGAACCTTGATTTTCAAGCAGTGACCTGGAGCAGATCACCATGCCTAAATGGGCCAAGAGAAGCTTTCTTTCTCCTCTCTCAAAGATGCTAAATGCCCCTCTATGTTTCCTTTGGAGACTGTTTGCATCTATGATGAAAGATCCCAATAACTTGACAACTTAGAGTGTATTTCTGGCTCAGCCAGATACTCTGGGCAAATGCTCGAGCCCACCAGCCCAGTCCAGGAACATCCACCTCCCCATCCTGTCCCAACCTGGAAAATGGGGCCAAACAGAGACAACCCAAGGGAGAGAGTCAGGAGCTCCCAGAAAATTGGCAATAGATATGACCTCAGCCCCCACCTGCCCAAGCCCACCTTCTTCAGATGAGCAAAAAGGGGGTCTGCAGAGGGGGGAAGTGAAGTAACTCTGTACCCCAGCTGAAATCATACCTGGAGCATGCAGACTCACCAAGGACCTTGTGTGTCTCCAGATTCATAGAGAGAGCCCTTCTAGGGAGAGAGTGGTCATTCTGTCATGAAACTGCTTTTCTTGGGCTGCATGCTTTGTGAGATTAAATGAGCCACTCTGCTTCTTCTGTATTTGAGTGTCATCCAGATTAACTAAATGGAAGCAATGCGCTTAGCTCTTGAAAGAAAACACTCAGGAAAACACTCAGAAAAGAAAAGGAGTAAGGAGGTTGAGGGGGTCTTTTTCATTGTTACAGCAACCCTAAACTAATTGCCTTTGGAGTAATTTTCTTTATTATGGCTAGTACAGTAATTAAGTAGTTGGTCTCATGCCAAAGAATGGTTTCATTTTGGAAAACTAAAAAACTCTAGACAAAATAGACATTTTCAAAACCCCTTGGTTCAAATACATATTAGCAGCATGAGCTTGAGCAAATGGTCCAGAGTCTGAGTTTCTTCATCTGAAATGAGAGATTTCAGGTCTCCTAGGATTATTTGAGGATTAAATGAAATCAGGGATATACGGGGCTAACGCAGTGCATGGAACAGATCAAGTTTCCAAGAGAAGCTGATTGCTTTTCTCTTCCATGTGCAACCAAATTCTTTTTCCTCTGACCTGGTCTTGAGAGAATGTGTTCCTGACAACACTTCCCAACTGCTATGGGATGAAACCAAGTCTGCCTCTCTCCGAGCCCTATTTCCCTTCTTCATTACGAGAGGATGGCATTGAGCCATCGTTGAGATTCCTGTGGATTGTGCCATGTTTTGATTCTCCCCAGAAATGATGCATCCCATAGCAAGGCCTCCAGAGGTTTCTCTTCCTTCCCAGTTCTATACCTGTCCCTCCACGGGTGAGGTGTGGCAATCGTTTTCTAATTTTGGTGGCCATGATCTTACCTCTTTTATCTAAAAGGCACAAGAAAAAGCCATGCTGGGAACTCTTCTTCACCATATGCTCACACAGGAACCCCAGCTGAAGTGAGAAAGGGGTTCTAGACTTCAGTTGCCACGTCAGTGAATGTTTAGTTCAAGGGCACTAGGGAATAAAGAGGAAGCCACTCTGCTACCAAACCAAATGTAGAAACTAACCACCCATCATTTCATATGTATTTCATAACAAACATTTACTCTCTACAAACTGTTTGGGACCATAAACCAATACTGCGGTCTTCATGCTGTGTAACTTTGAGCAAGTTGCCTCCTTGAGATAAATTCCTAGCTTATCTGTGCCCCAGTGTCTGCATCTGTAAAATGGACACTATAAAAGAACTTGACTTATAGAGTTATTGTCAAGATTTAAAACATAATAGATGTGAAGTGCTTCCAATAGTGCCCAGCATATGAAAACATGCTCACTGTTGTTTGCTACTCTTTTTTGTTTATATTATTCTATGCCAGAGTATTTTTTTATTTAATTTTTTTATCTTTTAAATTTTATATCCAAATTAGTTAGCATATAGTGAAACAATGATTTCAGGAGTAGATTCCTTAATGGCCCTTACCCCATCCCCCCTTCCCACAGCCCCTCCAGCAACCCTCAGTTTGTTCTCCATATTTATGAGTCTCTTCTGTTTTGTCCCCCTCCCTGTTTTTATATTATTTTTGTTTCCCTTCCCTTATGTTCATTTGTTTTGTCTCTTAAAATCCAAAGTATGGAAAGAGCCCAAATGTCCATAGATGGATGAATGGATAAAGAAAATGTGGTATATATATACGATGGAGTATTACTCGGCAATCTATGCCAGAGTCTTTGTTAGTGACCAGCCATCAGCTCTAAGACGGCTACAGCCCCTACTCATAAAGAACTTTCAACCCTACAAGACTGATCTTCATGCAGATCAGTCTGCCAGTCCATACTAGAGAGTTTTCTCCATATGCTGAGCACTCTAGCTGGTACTCAAGACACAAAAGTAGACATACTATGGCCCCTGATTATATGAAGCCAGGGGGTCATGGGGAGGCCTATGTGGACATGGACTGCCTTGATTTGAACCTAAAATGCCAGTTACTAACTATGTGTGTGACCTTGAGCAAGTTTCTTAATCTCTGCAATCTTCCATTTTCTCAACTGCAAAATGAAGAGGCCAATAACACTGACTGAGCTTTGCGCGAGATGCTATGCGTGAAGCCCTGATACAGGACACATCCAGGGAAGACCCAGGAAGCTCCTGCTCGGTACTTACAGCAAAGGGTGGAAATGTCACAAGGCAGTAGACCCCAGGTGGCCATGGAGGCCCAGGGGAAGTACATTCAGCTCAGACAGCAATGAGAGGAGGGGCCAGGGAAGCTTTCTGAAGAAGGGGGTCCTTGGGGTGACAGGAAGAACAAACCAGGGCTGACTAGGTATGGCATTTGAGAACATTCCACATACAGAAATAACAAGATCCAGAAAATGTACTGCAGGCAGAGTTCACTGCAGCATTTTCTCACCACAGGGATACCTGCAGGATAAAACAGCCCTCCTGCTGGTTCAGGTCAAAGGAAGTAAATCTTGAAATTTAAAAACTTGATCTTCAGTTAATGGCCCATGCAGGACCAGACTAGCTCAAACTGCAGAACCAAATCCTCCAGATTTGTTTATCACACAGGAACTTAGTGGGGAGGATTGGAGATCCGTCCCTGGAGTGTCATCAGCCCTTGCCACTTGCATTCCATGTGAATTTCGACATGGAATAGAGACCCGGCTTGGCAAAACTGGTTTTGAGTGGTTCATAGTTGAGCTAGGTCATATCCGTCTATGCGGCTCTCAGAACAAAATTGCCATAGTTAGGACACACAGGGGGGGTCAGCACATCTTCCACCCACGGGATTAACAAAGGTAGACATTCTGGCAGCCTCCTTAGGCCTAAGAGAATCATAATGGCAGACTGCAATGCTGATAGCAATTATGTTTTGTAGACATCCACTGCAGGGGAAAGGCTGTTATTCAACAACATGCCGGAGACACCCTTGAAAATAGAAAATAACTTTTCTGCAACAAATGACCCCAGGAAACAAAATCACACCCTCCCCCATTCCTAACCCCTGCAGCTTTAAGCCGGAAGTCACATGCAGGGACGCTACTTGGGGATGCCAGTGGGTGTACAAGCCTGTGTACCCTAGGGGCGTACTGGACAAAGCCAAGAAAACACAAACAGGAAGATGAAAAGGATGACCAATGTAAGAACCCTCTTCTTCTGCCCTTTTCTCAGCTTTAAGAATGTCCCTGTTTGGACCAAAAATCTCCTGTGTGATTTGTAGCCACACAAGAGTTTTGTTTGTTGGAGCATTGTTTATTTGTTTGTCTGGTTGGTTTTTGATCTTCACATCCTCACTCTGGTGTCTTGGTAGATCCAGTTGCAAGGTAAGAAGTTGCTCAGGAAAACCCAAAGGTGGCAGCTGCTTCCCTGCATAAGGAGTAGCCCTGTACAGATGAAAACCATCAGTCTCTGTTATGCATGAATTTAGAGAAGAAAATGTTAGGATATGCACAGTTTTCATCCACATGTTTGTCTCAATGGTGGCAGATTCTTGTTGACTTCTCCTCCTCCATCTGCTTGCAAATGTTGCAATTCTCCCAGACTCAGTCCTGCTCTTTCCCTTCTTTCCCCAGGTAAAATCATCTATCTCTGTGGCTTTAACAGAGCCATGCTTGTCATTTCCATACTAATCAGCAGGGTTGGGATATACTGCAGTAATCATCAATACCCCAAACGCTGAGGCTTAAAATAACAAAGGCTTATTTGCCTTCCACACAAAGAATACTGGGGGTCTGGATGTCTCTCTGGGTTGGCTATTCCTACATGTGATGGTTCAACATCTCTCCTCTGTGTCAGACATTCCATTATTGCTGGGGTAAGAGAAAACTGGGTGATTGGATCTCACATAGGCGATTAGTTGATTTGTCTGAAAATGACATGTAGTGCTTTTCTCCCATTTGACTTGTCAAATCAAAGCATGTGGTCCCACCTCATGACTGCCTTTCCATCCTCACCTCATGCCACTCACCCCCTCTCACTTCTGTCACACCAGACTCTGGAGATCTCCATTAAGAGCTGCATCCCCCCTGATGACTTCCCCAAGTGTGGTTGACTGTTGCTGAAATTGTCCCCCAGTGATCCGTACCTCTCTGTCCTCACTCTCTTGGTCCCCTGCCGCGTTGACTTGGAGCGTGGCTGTGTGATTTGTTTTGGCCACCAGACAATAAAAAACGTGATATAAGCAGATACTTGCTCGATGAGGCTTTCTCTCTTCTGCTGTTCTTTGGAACCCTGAGTCTACCATGTGCAAAAGCCCTAAGCAGCCAACTGGAAGAAGAGACAGCACTGAAACAGAGATGAGGCACCTCATTTGAGGACCTCTAGACCAAACATTCTGCCAACTGCTAAACATATGAACGGCTCCACTCTAGAATCTCCAGTCCTGGAGAAGACATGGAGATCTGTGCATGGAGATCAACTGTGCATGGAGATCAGCCAAGCCAGCCGTGCCCCAAAGAGTTGTGAGAAAGAATACATATTTGCTGTTTATGGCTGTCTTGTTATGCAGCAAAAGCTAACCAACACACAAAAACTATCCTGTTGAGAAGGTTCTTTGTCTTAGCTTTTTACTGCACTGGCTCCCTTCTTATCATTCAGGCCTCAAGTAAAATGTCAACATTTTTAGATCCTAATTATAATGATAGATTGATTTACACAAAAGCATCAGCATTTATACTTGATTTATAACTTCTGAATAGTTGGGGCCATGAATTGGTTTTTATTAAACTCTTTCTATTGGTCTAGGCAACAATATCTATTATACCTATTTCACTGTTTATCTCCATTACCTTTGTGAAGTAAAGCCATTGCCATGCCTATATTTTTACCTAAAACTTTTCATTTTGTCCCCCCATATGCAATGTCAACAAATCTTCCCAAGATATCTGATGTAACTTTATAAATGTTTCTAGATATTTACTACATGATCAGGTAGGTACTGAGTACTTACAGATGAGTAAACCACAGTTCCTACACTTAACAGTTTACAATAATAGAGCACACAATGCATGAATAAAGGAAGTTCAGAAAGTAGGATGCTTGTAGCAGCAGAAACATGGGCAGAGGCAGAGCTAGCACGGAGATAGGAGAGGCTGTCTGAGTTGTAGAAAGGAGGAAGCAAAGCAAAATCCATTGAATAAGGCTCTTTGGATGTTATTCTTGGTGCTGCATTTGAAAGGATAAGAGTTGGACAAGGCATGGGAAAGCATTCCAGGCTGAGGAAAAGACTATGAGTACATTAAAAAAAGCAGACAACCCAGGGTGTGGGTAACAAGGGTCGAGGTAGACCACAGGCAGTTGTGTGTTTCTGAAAAGTAAGGTAGAATGGGCGGCAGTAGGGAATGAGCCTTGCTGAGAAAGAAGGGGCCAGATAAATGGTACACATTGCATGCCATCCCAAGGAATGTGGATGTTCTGATGTCTTCTTCCACCTCCCTTTATCACATGGATTATTGTCTTGGAAATGAGTGAGTCATCTGTATCTCACCCATCTCCACTCAATCTTCACCACCTCTGCCACGAAGGTTTTTTTTATCTGCCTTTAGGATAACAATTTCCTGTTTCCTGAATCTGTTCTTTCTCTTCCTCCTCCACTCAACACCTCCCCTCCCTGTGTCTCCACCAGCAGATCCCTCCACTACCACAACATACACATTTCCTCCTGTCATTATTGGTTTCATTGCTAATTCTCTCCTTCCTCCTCTCCTCTTACATCATCTAATATCATAAATATAATGACTTGCAGAGGGGAGAACATATTCTAGGCAGAGACTAAGGTGTGACTGAAGGTGAGAACCAGCAGGTCTTAGGGACAGGAGGGAGGACAGAGAGGTGACCCCAACAAGGATGTATTTGTTGGGTGGAGTCAAAGGTTCGTGTTTGGAGAACAGTGGGGCTTTGGGGAGCAGACAGCATCAAAGGAAGGTCATGGTGAAACAATGGTGGGCCTCAAGTTACAGGCTGAAGCACCTTGATTTCCAGCCTGAAGCAACAGGGAGCTTCTGCAGACTTCACTAGGTGATCCTGTGTGATACTGGACGGAGGGGAGAGGAGTCATATGCTACCCAGGCAAAAACTGCATGACACTGGAATAAAGAAAATGTTACCAGAACAAGCATGTGAGGAAGAGACCAGAAAGAACAGAAGAGTAACCATGAAACATAAGGAAAGGTGGTCACACTCTGGTTACAGATCAACCGTTGTGTGTTGTATGTCAAATAGTATGATAAGCTCTTTATGTTCTCTCACTTGACCTCATTAGTCCTCACAACAGCCGTGTAAGTTTGATACTATGCCTCTATTTAATAGATTTGAGATTTAGAGATTTAGTGAACTGACCAAGGTCACATAGCTGGTGAGGGATGGAACTGGAGTTCAAGTCCATAGTTGCTCTATAGCACTTGGGACACTTCTAGGAGAACGCCTCCAGGCTCCTTAACATGAGAGCCTGACCCTTAGGAGCTCCACACAGCCCTAACTTAGATGGGCTCTTCTTCCTCTATTTGCTCAAATAGAAATATGTGCTTGGTTAGCCTCCCACCTGTGATTTCATGTCAAAATGTATTTTATTCTCCATGTCCCCTTCCTTCAAATTTCAACTTCTATCTCTGTCATTAGTTTTCCATTTTAGAGTGACAACAGAGGCCTCCTTTGCCAAGCCCCCCCCCAACCTTTCTCCTTTTGCACTTTGGTTATTATGATTTACAGTTGGGACCTCTCTGCTGGTAGTAAGAGGACAGGTGACCTGTCCTGTTGAAAGAGTTCATTAAAACCCAGCTATCGAGCCAAATGCAGTTACGCCCCTCCCGTGATGCTCTCTCTCCCTCACACCTGCAACCACTTTCTCATCCTGTCCTCCAGGAATCCCCTGTCCTCCCTTCCATCCACCTCAGACCAGTCCTGGTTTCACCCTGTTGCACGGATTTCCCCGCCTCTTCCTGGACAGTTCTCTTTGCTTGCTGTCCTGGGTCTCTCATTCACTCTCTGGTCACGAATGTCTAAGCTCTCCACTTTTTCCAAGCTCAGCTGTCACTGCTTCCTCTAAACTTGGATCTGTACCATTTCCTCCCAATTGCCCTGACTTATTGGTGCTTCATGTGTTGTTACTCAGCGGGGCTGACAGAATAATGGCTCCCCAAGGACATTCACAGCCCAATCTCCAATACTTATGAATGTGTTACTTTGCATGATAAAAGAGACTTCGCAAATGTGATTACATGAAGGACCTTGAGATAAGAAGATTATCCTATATTTCCTGAGTAGGTCCAATGTGATCACAAGGGACCCTGCAAATGGCAGACGGAGGTAGGAAGGGTGGTAAGTGCAGTGCAATGTGGAAAGAATTCCAATGTGGTTCTGGAGATGGGAAAAGGAGGCCATAAGCCAAGGAAGGTGGACAGACTCTAGGAGATGGATTCTCCTCTAGAGGCTCAAGAATGGAATTCAGACCTGTTGATGACACCTTGATTTCAGTCCAGTGAGACCTGTGTTGGACTGCTACACTATAGAGCTATGGGATAAAAAATTTGTGTTGTTTAAGCCACTAAGTTTGTAGTAATGCATCCCAGCAGCTACAGAAAATCAATATACTCCCTCATTTTTTAGAAATAAAAAAAAAACGGAGCCTGGATTAATTGAAATTACTCAGGAAAGGGGAATCTGGGGTCATCCCTGATTAACTGAAGGTTCACCTGAAAACCCTTTTTGCTGGAAGCCTTTTGAGAAATATTCTTGAAATACTGTTTGTCCAGCTCAATGAGCTGAGTGTGCTCTACATGCTTGCTGCTTGCTCAGTATGGTCCATGGCCCAGCAGCCTTAGGAGCACCCAGGAGCATACTAGGAAATAAAAAGGACAAGGGGCCAACTGGCCCAGAATCTACATTTTAATAGATCTGCAGATGATTTAGACACACTTCAAGTTTGAGATGTAGTGCTCTCCACAATTACAAGTTATACTAAAATAATTGCATTGATTGCATTCTTGCAGCCAGTTAGCATCTGTTTATTCAGAATTCCTTAAGTCAAGAGCTGAACAGCAAACCTGAAGATTGTCTCATCTGGTGGCTTTCAAACATATTCATCAGAAGAACTTAATTTGAAAAGAAATTTTCCCAGGAGAACACTTTTGCACTGCTGGTGGGAATGCAAACTGGTACAGCCACTCTGGAAAACAGTATGGAGATTCCTCAAAAAATTAAAAATAGAACTACTCTATAACCCAACAATTGTGCTACTAGATATTTATCCAAAGGATACAGAAATGCTGAATCAAAGAGGCACATGCACCCCAATATTTATAGTAGCTCTATCAACAATAGCCAAATTATGGAAAGAGCCCAAATGTCCATTGACTACTGAATGGGTAAAGAAGATGTGATCTATACAATGGAATATTACTCGGCAATGAAAAATAATGAAATCTTGCTATCTGCAACAACGTGGATGGAACTAGAGTGTATAATGCTAAGCAAAATAAATCAGTCAGAGAAAGACAAATATCATATGATTTAACTCATGTGGAATATAAGAAACACAAGAGATGAACATAGGGGAAGGGAAGGAAAAATAAGATAAAAACAGAGAGAGAGGCAAATCATAAGGGACTCTTAAATACAGAAAACAAACTGAGGGTTGCTGGAGGGGAGGTGGGTAGGGGGATAGGCTAAATGGGTGATGGGCATTAAGGAGGGCACTTGTTGGGATGAGCACTGGGTGCTATACAGAAGTGATGAGACACTGGGTTCTACTCCTGAAACCAATACTACACTGTATGTTAACTAACTTGAATTTAAATAAATACATTTAAATAATAATAAAAAAAGAACTAAGCAGCAAGAGCCAACTACAAAAAATAAATACTTTTTTTTTTTAAATAAAATAAATCTTCCCAATTAGAAGAAAGGTATGTGTCCCCAGGACTCTACCTGCCTCCATCCCTCTACCATCAACCTGAGAGTCACCTCTGGGCATCTCTTTAGAACCTAAAGAGGTTCACCTTTCTGTGTTTGAAAAACAGATTTTAAGCAAAATCCCTCTTAACACGTGCAGGAAAACTAAGACTTGAAGAAGAGAAGAGACTTGCCAAGAGTCATAGGTACAATTAGGAGGCTGCAAAGGGGAGCCTGGAAGGCCCAGAAGCTTCTCAACATGGTAGACTTGTTGGTGATCTTGACTACACTCCAATGAGGGAGGGTCTATTTCCATCGCTGTTGTGATGACGGTCTCTATTTCGGAAATGAAGAAACTGAGGCCAAAGATCCACAGAGGTAATAAAGGGTGAGGGCAGATCTTCCTACTTCCTGTTCTTTCCATTAAGCCTTATGTCTCTGGTAGGCTTGCTGGAAAACAAGTCTATTGTCTGAAAGAAGTAGATGTGTTTAGATCTTCTGAAGAGCCTTCAGTAAGTGTAAATGCATCTCCGTATTGTACTTATTTTACTATCAGTAAGTGTTTGAATGCATGCCTCCTCAGCTCTGGGTGAATTTCTGCATCCTCAAGGCTTAGCACAGTAAGCAGTACTCAGCAAAGATTGACTGAATAAGTTAATACTAATGATAACTAATGGTTATTGCAAGTTCATTGTATACCAAGCACTGTTCATTTTATCTTCTCTGGCCTCAATTTTCCACTTTATAAAACAATAGATGTATGGATAGATAGATAGTTGGGTGGACAAGATGGATGGACAGATGGAGGGATGGTTAGGTGCCTGAGATGGATGGATGGATAGACTGTCGGGTGGATGGATGGATGGACAGAGAAATGGAGAGACGTGTATTAGGATGGATCGCTGGATGCTCAGATAGTGGAAAATATACCTTAATGTCTAGGAGATTTTTCACCCAAATATTGAATCCGGTTGCAATTCTCCTCCTTTGTGTAATTACAAACACAATCAGCAGAGTACGAGAGCTGGAAATGTTCTTTGGATGGTCTTGATTCAGCCATTTTGGAAATTAAGACATCCTTGCCCAGGAAGTGCTTTAAAAAAACTTCATGAAGTTTCATGAAGAGAAAACAACTGACTTGCTGGAATCTCTCACAGTATATGCATGCTTCTCTCTCAGGGTTTTTAAAAGATTTTTTTAAGTTCAATTCTGCATGTTTTTTTAAAAAGTTTATTGTTTAATTAACACTTCCTCACAATAGCACTAAATAAGTAGATTGCAAGGATAATATTTTATTCATCCCTTTATTTCTACTATGAAGCATAGCATCTGAAATATATTGTTTCAATAAATACCAAATAAATGAATGAATGAATGAACTTGATTGCTATCAGAAGACATTTGAATGAACACTGAGGGTTATTACATTTGTCATTCTTTCAACAAATGCTAATAAAACCTGCTGTTCCCAAGGTCCTGCCCTGGTCACCCTGAGGGAAGTAACGTGAATGCAACACTTTTTTTTTAGTTTATTTTGAGAGAGAGAGAGAGAGAGAAAGGGAGAGGCAGAGGGACAGAGATAGAATCCCAAGCACGACTGACATGGGGCTCAAACCCACAAACCATGAGATAATGACCTGAGCCAAAATCAAGAGTCAGATGCTGAACTGACCGAGCCACCCAGGGACCCCTGAATGCAACACTTTTGAGGCAGACATAACTTCAATTGGTTGCATGTGGGGAAATTGAGAAATCAGACCACTGAGTGAATACGTCCACTCATGCAACAAATCTCTATTGACTGCCCACAACATGCCAGTTAGCTGTGGATATTTTGTGAAGAGCCTGGAATACCATTCTGAGGATTTTGGACCTCGGACACATGCCAGGGACCATGTGTATGTCACTGAGGGCTTTGCATAGGGGGCTGAAGTCACAGCACAGCTGCGAAAAGAAATGCAAAGACAATATGCTGCCTTAAAATTCAAAAGTAGCTATTTCCTCCCATGAATGCTTAGCTATGCTTGTTTCTGTCAAGTTCTGGTTTCTTTTTTTATTTTTTTTAAGGTTTATTTATTTTTGAGAGAGAGAGAATGAGTGGGGAGGGGCAGAGAGAAGGAGACAGAGGATCTGAAGCAGACTCCACACTGATGCGGGGCTTGAACTCATGAACTATGAGATCATGACTTGAGCCAAAATCAAGAGTCAGCCACTTAACCGAGCCACACAGGTGCCCCTGGTTTCTTTTTTAAATCTTAAGAACTTTGTATGGAGTTTCCACATGAACAGAAAACGTGAAGTCTGGAGTCAGACAGACCTGACTCTGCCTCCTGGCTGTGTTTCTCACCAAGAGCATGATCTTGGGCAAGTAGGACTCTCTCTGGGCCTCAGTGTCCACACGTGCAAAATGAGACAAATAATAGTATCACTGGTACAGAATTATAGTGAGAATTTAATGAAGTCATGCGTGGACAACATTTAGCTCTGTGCATGGCATAGAGTAACCACTCGATGAACACCAGATAATCAGAGCACAGCGGACAATGGGG
Source organism: Panthera onca (assembly GCF_046562875.1). Taxonomy (NCBI): domain Eukaryota; kingdom Metazoa; phylum Chordata; class Mammalia; order Carnivora; family Felidae; genus Panthera; species Panthera onca. The sequence continues at coordinate 11,354,643 of NC_138342.1, forward strand.
TGACAGGGCTGGCCAATTATTGAGTACCTAATTTAAGACAAGTCCTCTAGACGAAACTAGATGTTTAAGCATGCATTCATTCAACGAGCTTCACGAAGCCCCTGCTTGGGCGCCAGGCACTATTCTAAAGATTGGGCCCAAAACAGTGAAGAAAACAGAACAGGAACAGAAGTTCTTACCCTCAGGGAACGTCCATGCTAGGGGCATGCTTAATCCACATAGTGTGACTCAGTTTCTTCACCTGTGACACAGTAGTAAGAACTGAACTTTCCTCACGTGGTTGTAAGGAAAATTCAATTATTAAAAAAAAAAATTCGGGTGGGGGGAGTGCCTGGGTGGCTCAGTCAGTTAAGTGTCCGGCTTCAGCCCAAGTCATGATCTCACAGCTCATGGGTTCAAGTCCCACATGGGGCTCTGTGCTGACGGCTCAGAGCCTGGAGCCTGCTTCGGATTCTGTGTCTCCCTCTTTCTGTCCCTCCCCTGCTTGTGCTCTGTCTCTCTCTCTCTTTCTCACTCTCTCTCAAAAATAAACATTAGAAAAAAATTTTTAAGTTTATTTATTTTGAGAGAGACAGAGACATCATGAGCAGAGGAGGGGCAGAGAGAGAAGGAGACAGAGAGAGAATCCTGAGCAGGCTCCACACCGTCAGTGCAGAACCTGACACGGGGCTCGAACCCACGAGCCCTGCGCCAAGCCCAAGAGTTGGATGCTTAACTGACTGAGCCACCCAGGTGCCCCTGAAAACTCAGTTATTGAATGTGAAGTGCTTCAAACAGTATCTGGCACAGAGTAGGGGCCGTAGAATATTAGTGTTTTGTTCTTCTGAGTGTCGTTATTTTTGTAGGGAATCATTACCTATCTCTTGTACCTCTGGCACTAGCCACAGAGAGAATTTTAGGGATTATTACCTATCTTTTGCAAAGAGGTTAAGTGGTCTCATTAAAATCACACAGTTATTAAAGGCAGAGCCAGAACTTAAGCACAATCCATCTCCAAAATTGAAGGTCTAACTTGCTACAAACATTCCCCAGCTTCCCTTTCCACCCGCCCCTGAGAAAAATTTATTTTATATACACTGACTAGTATAAACAATTATATCATATGCTTCTTTTCCCAGAGTCATTTAAGCTCTAATAACTGGGATTTCCTGATTTTCATTGATGGATGACAGAATTAGCAGCACTTTTGGAATTTCTACTCCCAGGCTGACCTCATTAGCCTTGTTTATAGACCAGGCAGAGAAGACAACGTTACGTCCTGTAAAACAAGGAAGGGAGGACTTATAGATTGGGGCAGCTTGCTTTAATTATCCATTTTGGACCACGGAAGCCCCTACAGTAGTGATTTTTATTAAGTGTTTTAATACGAACCAGTAAGACAACTTTGGAGTTCTAAAATGCAAGCTTCGATGGGTTTTTTTTTTGAGAAGTGACTTTTAAAAGTCTGCAAATTTGTTGTTCTTTCTTTCTTCCGGTAATGAATATTCTAGACCTTTTCTCTAAAGACAATTTGAAATCCTCTTTAATCTACAGATTAACACCTCATTGGAAATTACATTCTTTCTCTGATAAAAGGGACAAGTAGGACAAAGATCAATATTGTGTGTGGTGTGTGCCTCAAAGAGCTAAATTCAAAGTTACAGCCGAAAACTTCAGGGGAAAATATGCAAAGTATACGAGAGGGAAGTTGAAAGATAAAGAAGAAGAAAAATGGATTAATAAAAATCTTTGCCAAGGCAGGAAATCAACCTAGACATATTTTATTGAAGCCTTTTGACTTTCTGTTTGGGTTGAATTCCAATGGCTTTGAACTTTTTTCAAAAACATCGAAAAATATTTCTTCCAGGGGAGGAAACTCAGTGTGAATACAGGAATTCAGTGAGATCCATTAATTATTTCAGCTCCTGGAGTCCTTGTGAAAGTGTCTAGATTCTTCTGGTGAATGAGACTCTCCTGCTGTTTAGGATGCACCTGATATGCTCACTAAAATGACAGGTTCCCCGATCATCAGAATCCTACAGAATTAGAAGCCCAGAGGCAGGAGTGGGGTGGGGGGAGGAGTTCATGTTTTCACCAAGGCCATGGGTGTGTCTGATGCAGCCCAGGACACTCTATTCCAATCTTTCATCACTGGTCTGGGGTCCATTTTGTGGATTAGAAAACTAAGAACCAGAGAACGGAAGTAACTCACCTCCGAATTGTTTTAGTATGGCAAAATACACCTAACATCAAATTTACTGTTTGAACCATTTCTAAGTGTGCAGTCCAGTGACATTAGGTATATTTACCTCGTTATGCAACCAACACTGCCATCCATCTCCCGGACTCTCTCATCATCCCCGACAGAAGCCGCACACCCATTCAACCCTACCTGTCCGGCCCCCGTGCCCCCAGCTCCTGGTAACCTTATTCTACTTCCTGTCTCTGTGAAATGGACTCTTCCCAGTGCCACATGTAAGGGGAATCATATAGTATTTACCTTTTTGGCTTCATTCACTTAACATAATATCTTTAAGATTCATCCATGTTATAGCATGTTTCCAAATTCCATTCCTTACTGAAGTTGAATAATACCTGGGGCGCCTGGGTGGCTAATCGGTTGGGTGTCTGACTTCAGCTCAGGTCATGATATCATGGTTCGTGAGTTCAGGCCCCGCATCAGGCTCTGTGCTGACAGCTCAGAGCCTGGAGGCGGGTTCAGATTCTGTGTGCCCCCCTCGCCCTGCCTCTGTTCTTCCCCTGCTTGTGCTCAGTCTCTCTTGCTCTCAAAAGTAAACATTTTTTAAAAATTAAAAGAAAGAAAGAAAGAAAGAAAGAAAGCTGAATAATATTCCATTGTATGTATGTACATTTTGTGTTTATCCAGTCAACCATCAATGGACATTGAATTTTTATTTTTAGCCATCTTAGACCAAAGACATGACATTTTCACTTAAAAGTCTTCCTTTTCCTGTTCCCATCATAGGGTCGCCAGATTTAACAAAAATACAGAATGCCCAGCTGAATTTCAGGTAAAAACAAAACAAAAAACAGTATACATTTTCAGTGTCAGTATTTTCTATGCAATATTTGAGGCACTCTATGCTAAAACATTATTCCTTGTTTATCTGAAATTCAAATTTAACTCTGCATCTTGGATTTTATCTGGCAGACCTACAGTCCACATTCAATAAAACCACAAGGAGATTCCTGTCTACTTGGAACCCTGAGTTGCCAGAATTCTTGTTTTTGAACCTTATCTTAATCAAGATTAATGTAAAGCAAGTAAAAGCACAGTATAAGCAATATTTGTACACTTTTTCTCGGCTTCAAAAGCTTTGTCTGATACATTGCACCGTTCCCTCAACCCTGCAGCCATCATCCCAATTCTCTAGATAAGGAAAATGAGGCTTGTATATGGGGACTGCCTGACCTCATACAGGTGGTAAAAATCAGGGGGTGGGCTCAAATCCAACACCCCCGGATTCCAAATCCAGTCTTTGGGTTTTTTTTTTTTTTTAATTTCACTTTAAGTATAGAAATAGGATAGACTATGGGGGGAACAGATACCTTCATTCAATGCTGGAGGGGATAACAAATGATACAATTCCAAGAGGAGATTTGGCAATACCCATAAACAACCCAAGCAGGAAGCATTCCTCCATCAATCTAACAATCCCACACCTGGAAATCCACCCCAAACATACTTCCATACTTCCAGCAGCATGAAAATACATATGCACATGGTTTTATTGCTTTATTTATAATTATAAATATTGGAAGCTACTCCAGTGCCCAAATATAGGATTTGGAGTGAATAAACTATCACACATGCACACAATGGAGTACTATGCACCTGAAAGAAAAGAAAGGAAGCCCTAAGAACTGATGCAAAGTGATTTCCGGGAAATAATGTCAAATGATGAGAGCAGTGTGCAAAAAGTCGATCTTTTGGGTGGGAAAGAAGATCAAGTAAGAAACAAAGGTACGTCTGCTTAGCTCTGCAAAAAGAACCACAGGAAGGACCCAGCAGAGAAAGCTGATGTCGGGGAGGAGAACAAGGTGGGGGGAGTCCCAGAGTGAGTGGCATTTCTCCGAGCACATCTTCACCATAGATTTGACTTTCAGAAGCAAGTTTATTTCTGTGTATTTAAAAGTAACTTTAAATCAGCAAGGATAGGATGGAGGGAAGAAAATCTAGAACGGCGTACAAACTAAGGCAAATAAACCCCAAAATATTTAAAATCAATGCAAAAACCATACTGATGGGGGGGGGTTGGATAACTAATCTGAGTAACACACTGTGTCACCCTTAATCTTGAGTGGGGTTGAGGACCAGGAGACAATTGAATCCCTCTTATGATGTGTGTTTTTCTCAGTGGTGTGGGTGAAGCAATTTTAGTGAGTAATGTGCCATTGATGTTGTTGGGACCCAGGGTTCTCACTAAAGAAGAAGGGAAATTTAAATATAGAATGGGAGGGTGCCAAGAATGACCCCCGGACCGGAGTTAGAGATTTCAGTCAGTGCACACTCACGATTCCCAAAACATGTACACATGTGCATACATATGTGTGTGTGCATGTGTATACATGCGTATTTGCGCCAGTGGCACGTTACAGACAGCCGTACTAGCTCATGAGATCTCATTTTCCAACATTAGGCACTCTGTGAGCCCGTTGTTATCGCAAGTGTTGTTAAAATTAAAGTACATAAGCTTAAAACTAATTACATTAAAAATGAAGGTAATGGGGTACCTGGATGGCTGAGTCAGTTGAGCATCCACCTCTTGATTTCGGCTCAGCTCATGATCCCAGTGTCGTGGGATCAAGCCCCGCATGAGGCTCTGTGGTGAGTGGGAAGTCTACTTAAAGTTCTCTCTCTCGCTCTGCCCCACCCCCACTTGTGTGTATGCTCTGTGTGTGTGTGTATGTGTGTGTGTGTGTCTGTCTCTCTCTAAAATAAAAAATATATATATAAAGATAAAAAATACACAAAATTCATAACATCCTCATTTTTTACCACACTTTACTATTGTCTATGCACTTGACGTTAGGTGCATTATCATACCTGTTCTCAACGCCATGTTCAGTAACATCACATCGGTAGCTTAAAATTGGCTGCGGTGGAAATATTTACACCATGGAAATCCATAAGTACTACAAAGCAAGGTCCTGTTTGTTTGCGGACCTGGTTGTTAAATACATACCAGCATATATTGTTTGTATGCGCATATACAACTATGCCTACATTCTCTAGTTCTGTTCTTACTATTGCAACATTAAGAATCCACATCTAGGGGCGCCTGGGTGGCTCAGTCGGTTGAGCATCCGACTTCAGCTCAGGTCATGATCTCACAGTCTGTGAGTTCGAGCCCCGCGTCGGGCTCTGTGCTGACAGCTCAGAGCCTGGAGCTTGTTTCAGATTCTGTGTCTCCCTCTCTCTGCCCCTTTCTGCCATGCTCTGTCTCTCTCTGTCTCTCAAATATGAATAAACGTTAAAAAAAAATTTACAAAAAAAAAAGAATCCACATCTAGGAGCACCTAGGGGGCTCAGTCGGTTGAGCGTCCGACTTCAGCTCAGGTCATGATCTCACAATTTGTGAGTTCAAACCCCACATTGAGCTCGCTGCTGTCAATGCAGAGCCCGCTTCATATCCTCGGTCCCCTTCTCTCTCTGCCCCTCCCCTGCTTGTGCACACACACACACACACACACACACATACTCTTTCTCACTCTCTCTCTCAAAAATAAATAAACATTAAAAAAGAAAGAAGGCATACTAAGAATTGGTGGAATAGGTGTTTGTTCACTCCCCCTTTATGGTCTGCCTCAGGCCTTTGGAACATTCATTCTGAGAGAGCAGAACCTTGTTTATTTTATGCATCGCCGTATGTAATGTCTAGAACACAGCCTGCCGTACAAGGTGAGTGGTTGAGAACTTTTTGCCAAATGAGTGAAAAGACAAATAAATGTCTAATCATTCTCTTTTAAAAATTCTGAGGGGTCCTTGATTTGTCATAGTTCTAGTAGGAGGAGCCTACCAAAGAATCCCAAGATTCTAGCCCAACTTGAGACTAACAGATGCTCTCTCTGGCAGTGCAAAGAGAATGGCACATGAATTCATTGACTTCCACATACAGGCTGGTGTCTCCCAAGCTCCCTCTTCAACACTGCCCAGAAAACTAGGGTCCAAGGGACTGTGGTGACCATTGCCAAATCCCCAGCTCCTAGAACAGGGCCTGCCACATAGTAATTCCTTGATCAATAAAAACAGCATCTCTTCTGGAAGTTCTCAAAAATGAACTTGAGGTCTCTCCCTTGTGGATCAGCACTTACACACACAGCCACTGTTCCTTAATCAACATGCTGTGACTTCAAATAAATCGAGGGAAGTTATTCTTAAGGAAAAAAAAAAGTTGGGAGCCCAAGTATTAAAATCCAATGAATAATACTTTTGAAATCAAAGAGATTATTCACTGAAAGCGAAACAATGGCCAAACAATAAGTCACCTGGGAAAGCCAGGCAGGACAGGTAACATAGGAGGCCTACCCTATGATGCCACGGTCCACAGCCTACTTAAAAATCCAGAGTTCAGTCTTTTCTGGATGTGGGTTTTCCTGAAAACCTCTAAAATATGAAGTGCTAGCCAATCATGTAAGCACCCTCACTGTTTGAGGATAGATCTGACCTTTGATTATTTTTTTCTGCTTCTTCCTTTGCAAAGCCTTCAAAATCACATCTCCTCCCCCAGAAGCCTGATGACCTCATCCACTGCATGGACCCTGAATCACTTCTTTTTTTTTAAGATTTTATTTTTTAAATTTTATTGTTTAATTTACATCCAAATTAGTTAGCATCTAGTGCAACAATGATTTCAGGAGTAGATTCCTTAATGCCCCTTACCCATTTATCCCATCCCCCCTCCCACAACCTCTTCAGCAACCCTCTGTTTGTTCTCCATATTTAAGAGTCTCTTGTGTTCTGTCCCCCTCCCTGTTTTATATTATTTTTGTTTCCCTTCCCTTCTGTTCATCTGTTTAGTATCTTAAATTTCTCATATGAGTGAAGTCATATGATTTTTATCTTTCTCTGACTGACTAATTTCACTTAACAGAATACCCTCTAGTTCCATCCACGTAGTTGCAAATGGCAAGACTTTATTCTTTTTGATTGCCGAGTGATACTCCATTGTGTGTGTGTGTGTGTGTGTGTGTGTGTGTGTGTGTGTGTGTGGGTGTGTGTGTGTATATACATATATATATATACCATATCTTCTTTACCCATTCATCCATCGATGGACATTTGAGGTCTTTCCATACTTTGGCTATTGTCGATAGTGCTGCTATAAACATTGGGGTGCATGTGCCCCTTCGAAACAGCACACCAGTATCCCTTGCATAAATGCCTAGTAGTGCAATTGCTGGGTCGTAGGGTAGTTCTATCTTTAGTTTTTGAGGAACCTCCATACTGTTTTTCAGAGTGGCTGCACCAGTTTGCATTCCCACCAGCAGTGCAAAAGAGATCATCTTTCTCTGCATCCTTGGCAACATTTATTGTTGTCTGGGTTGTTAATGTTAGCCATTCTGACAGGTGTGAGGTGGTATCTCTCATTGTGATTTTGATTTATATTTCCCTGATGATGAGCGATGTTGAGCATTTTTTCATGTGTCTGTTAGTCACCTGGATGTCTTCTTTGGAGAAGTGTCTGTTCATGTCTTTTGCCCATTTCTTCACTGGATTATTTGCTTTTTTGGGTGTTGAGTTTGATAAGTTCTTTATAGATGTTGGATACTAACCCTTTATCTGATATGTCATTTGTAAATATCTTCTCCCATTCCATAGGTTGCCTTTTAGTTTTGCTGCTTGTTTCCTTCACTGTACAGAAGCTTTTTATTTTGATGAGGTCCCAATAGTTCATTTTTGCTTTTGTTTCCCTTGCCTTCGTAGATGTGTTGAGTAAGAAGTTGCTGCAGCCGAGGTCAAAGAGGTTTTTTTCATGCTTTCTCCTCTAGGATTTTGATGGCTTCCTGTCTTACATTTAGGTCTTTCATCCATTTTGAGTTTGTTTTTGTGTATGGGGTGAGAAAGTGGTCCAGGTTCATTTTTCTGCATGTCACTGTCCAGTTTTCCCAGCACCATTTGCTAAAGAGACTGTCTTTATTCCATTGGATATTCTCTCCTGCTTTGTCAAAGATTAGTTGGCCATATGTTTGTGGGTCCATTTCTGGGTTCTCTATTCTGTTCCACTGATCTGAGTGTCTGTTTTTGTGCTAGTACCATACTGTCTTGATGATTACAGTTTTGTAATACAGCTTGAAGTCTGGGATCGTGATGCCTCCAGCTTGGGTTTTCTTTTTCAAGATTGCTTTGGCTATTCAAGGTCTTTCTGGTTCCATACAAATTTTAGGATTGCTTGTTCTAGCTCTGTGAAGAACACTGGTGTTATTTTGATAGGGATTGCCTGAATCACTTCTTGTTTGAGGATCCCAAGACACCATACTTCCTAAGTCTCTCATTGCATTGAGAAAATACTTTAGAGCTAGAAAAAGGAAGAATATGGCAAAGTTCACATGCTAGTTAGTCTCACAGCCCTGTATCAGAACCACAGGCACAGAAACAGTGGTGGAATGGACTCTTTTGCCATTTCTTAACACAGTGAGCCCAGACCCTGTCTTTTCTATTCCATGGGAATATCCTCTGGGAAGGAGAGAGCTTATTTTGTAAAGGTCATTGAACGCTTAGTCTGTGTCGGGCACTGTTCTAAGGGTGTTACAGCTATTAACTCACTTTATCCTTGCAACAGCCCTAAGTATTAGCCACTAATTATGCTCACCAAATTATTTCTGGCTCTCCATTCTGCAGGCACCTCCTGAACCCCTGTGGTTGGACAAGGTCAGGTGACTGGTTCTGACCAATGAATTGTAAGCAAAAGTGATATGTGTGTCTTCCTGGCTAAGCTAAATTGCCAGACCCTCCAGAGACCTCTTTTCCATCTGCCATGAGTACCCACAACATTCAGGTGCCACTGGCTCTATTAAGAAGCAGTTTCTCACACATTTTATCCTCGCCTCAATCCTACAATCCAATGTCAGTTCTTACGATGTAGGAATTGAGGCTCAGAGAGACCAAGTGTGTTTCTCAAGTTCGCATGGACGATAATAGTTAGAGGTTGAACCCAAAACAGTTTTTTTCAACTTTATAGAAAAAAGGTAGGCAGTTATAATAATGAGCTTCTGACAAGACAGAACAGAGTCCCAACTGACCCACCATGAAGATGGAGTATCAGAGAAATAAAAAAAATCTCTGATATTACAAACCATGAGAAATGGAGGTCTTTTGTTACGACAGCATACCCTGGACTCTCCTGACCCATTTTGTGAGGCAGAGCCTACCATTGTCCTCTCTTTGAGATATGGAAACTGAAGCATAGTGCTATTAAGTAACTTGCCAAGGTGACACAGTTGTAAGCAAGGGGTTCCTATTTGGACCCAGATGGTTTGGAAGGCGATTTATCTCGCTGTTCTTCCAGCTGGTTTGTCTCCCAGAAGCTGATGCTTCCCATTGCCCAGGTACCCACAGAAAGATTGGGACTCCTGCCTGTGAGGACCACGAATGAAGTGTGCTCATTTTAGAGCTGCCGTAAATAATTGCCATGAACGGGGTAGCCTAAAACAGCAGACATTTATTCTTTTGAAGTTCTGGAGGTGAGAAACCTGAGATCAAGGTGTCCCCGGGGCCATGCTCCCTGTGAAGGTTCTAGGGGAAAATCCATTCTTTGCCTCTTCCAGCTTCTGGTGGCTCCACGTGTTACTTGGTGCATGGCCCCATTGCTCGAATCTCTGCCTCCATCATCACTGGCCTCTTCTTCTTCTGTACATCTCGCTTCTTTCTGTGTGTCTTTTATAAAGACACTTGTCATTGGATTTAGAGCCATCTGAAGGCTCCAGTATGATCTCCTCTTCTGAAGATCCTTGACTTAACTACATTTGCAAAGACCCTATTTAAAAAAAAAAAAAAAAAAGCTACATTCTGTGATTCTGGGTGGACATGAATTTGGAGGGATGCTAGTCAAGACGTAGAGAAGCAGAATGCTAGGCATTTACTCAGGACACTGCCTCTACGATTCCCAGATCCAAGGGTACACTGACACCTATCAAGGTTTAAACCCCAAAGACTTCAGAAAATTGTGTCAACTTTGGATAAAGTTGGAGATCAGGGGTTGGAGACACTCAATGGGAGGGGGTGAGAAATGTGAGGAGTAGAACAAATCAAGGCTTGAACCGTTGGCCTGGCTAAGCCCCTTCGTTCTTTGATGAGGTCTCACTGCTCAGGTCTCAATCCTCTTTGATTCCTTCTTACATTAGGCAAAATCCTGCAGCAATGGGTATCCCTTCAATTTCATAGGCATGTCTCCCTTTCCCACTTAAAGGGGAAAGCTGGGCTCCAGATTTTGGTCTTCCAGTTCCTTGGAAAATTGAACACGAGCTCTTGCCTAATGATTGGGAAGCATGTGACTACTTGGTCTGAGAGATAGAGATAGGAAACTAGTGTCCTCAAGAACTCAGCTACAGATGTCTTGTTTGACCAGATGCCCTAGTTCTCCAAAGTAGCCTGGACTCTCCACTACCCTGTACACAGCCTGTTCACTCATTTATCCTACTTTCCTGGCCCCCAGAAAGCATTTCGGTTTGAGCCTCTCTGGGGTATGTAAAATTAAATGTACCTCACCACCAAGAGAATTAATTTCATTCTGAAAATTCTTGTCTGGTCTACATTAAAAATTCATAATCTTGCTCCTAACATAACTGACCTCATTTCTTGAGCACTAATAACCTTAGCCTTATTGTGTGTTCGCCAGTCCCCATCCTCTCTGCCAACTCCACCCCCTCCTTCCTGTCCTGAGTCACAATACAATGGTTCCAATATTGAAGGGCCCCGTGCCCCAAAAGTTTCTAATCATTAGAGAGAAGGGAGAAAGAGTCACCACAAGAGAGAAGAGTCAAAGGAGAGTTTCTGTTATCCCTAGATGCCAGGGACTTTTGCAACCTGCTGGAATGCACAGATATCATAGCAAGGTGGCTATTGCAGAGGAAATGGAACTGTTCCCCCAGACAGACCCAGGCTTTGCATTTGGCTTGCAAGAAAACTCTCACAGAGAAACCCCAAGTCTTGGCATCTCCATGCCTTCACGTCTAAATGGGGATAGCAATACTCTACTTGGAGAAGTTAGACAAGATGATAGTAGTGAAATCACTTCTTATGCTGCAAAACCTACACAGATACACAAGATTGCTGCCATTTTTCAATCTGTGCATTTCAAGTTTCCTCCTACATGAAGTGACCCTTCTATCCACATCCAGGACTGCCAACCAACCCTTGGTTTCTTCAGTCTGCAAAAGTTGTTGACAAGCCTATTGGAAGGCAGATGTGGATAATCAGACACATGACTTCAAAGGAGAAATACTAACGCCATCATCATTGTGGTCCTGGTATGATTTCAGGAGAAGTGCTTCCTTCCTGCCCATCCTCCCCCAGCAATTGCTTTCAGGTTCCCTTCACAGAATGATTATAGTTGATCCCCAATTTGGCTGCTTATGTCAATGATAATCATCTCCATAGTCTGTAATTATTGAAACCTGCTGAGTCTCCACCAGCACCCGCCCTTGGAATAGGAAAAAGAATTAATCACATCATCAACAGATGTGACCAAATAATGGGGATGAAATATGGAAATCCACAATGAACCCTTCCTGCCATATATTCCTCCATCAATTTTACTGCAATGTGAAGAGACACAAATTAAAATAATAATAAACATTTATTAATGTCTCCAACGTGCCATTATTTCTCTTAACCCTTGTGTATCTGTCAAGATTCTCTAGAAAAACAGAACCAAAGAATACACACATACACACACACACACACACACACACACACCCCACAATTAGTGACTGAAAACAACATCCATTTAATAGCTCACAGTTCTGTCGGTCAGAAGTTGGGGTGGGGTGGGGTAGAGAGTCAGCTGGATTTTATATTCAGAGTCTTATAAGCCCCAAATCAAGCTATTGGCCATACCCTATTACCTTAGGGTCCCAAGGAAGAATCTGCTTCAGGCTCATTCAGATTGTTGGCAGAATCCATTTTCTTGCAGTAGGAGGATGGAGATCCTCGCTTTCCTACTGGCTGTGACCCAGGGCTCACTCTACTTCTAGAAGTCACCTGCACTTACACTACTTCTCACATGGCCTCCTCCAAATTCAAAGTAGCAACAGTCACTGAATCCTCCTCACCCTTAGAATCTCTCTAACATCCTGTGTTGCCACCAATAAGCCAGAGAAAACTCTGCTTTTAAGGCCTCATGTGATCAGATGAGGCCCACGTAGATAATCTCTCCTTCTTAAGGTCAACTTTGCCGCCATATCATAAAGCACAATCACCAGAGTAGTATCTCACCCCATTCACAGGTCCCAGAGAATTCAGGTGTATGATTCCTGTGTTTTCCAACACCATCAAGCAATTCTCCACTTCTCAGTGAACACTGACCCATTGCCTGACAAATTCAGCTGACTTCTGACACTATATACCTGCAGACAGCACCAGATCCCACAAGGTAAGGGCTCAGGCTCACAAGACTACCCCCTCTCCAGACACTAATTACAAGTCCAGGCTGTCACCTGTGCTTCTGACTGACCAGCTGTACATCAGAGGCTCCCATGACTTCCTCCTCCTTGGGTTCCATCAATTTGCTATGGCAGCCCACAGACCTCAGGGAAATATTTTACGAACTAGTTACCAGTTTATTACCAAAGGATATAATTCAGAAACAACCAGATGAAAGAGAATTACAGGCAAGTTATGTGATGGCTTCCATGTCTTCTCCAAGCAGGCACCCTAGTGTCCATCAATTAGGAAGCTCTCCAGACCCCATGCTTTTGGGTTTATGGAGACTTCATTACGTAGGCATATTGATCAAATCATTGGCCATTGGAAACTGATTCAATCTCCAGCCCCTTTTTCTTCCCTGGAAGTCAGGGGGAGGGGCTGAAAGTGCCAAATCTCTAATCACATGGTTGGTTCTCCTGGCAATCAGCCCCCATTCTTAGGCCTTTTCCCCAAATCACTTCCTTAACAAAAACTCAGGTATGGTTGAAGGTGGTTTGTTATAAATATCAAGACCCCTTTATCGCTCTTGTCATTTAGGAAATTCCAAGGGTTTTAAGAACTCTGTGATAGAAACAGTGACAAAGACAAAATATATATTTCTTAACAATAATCACAGGGTAGAACATCCTTTGGAGGCTTGGAAGCTTCATCTTTGAATTCAGCCTACCACACTGGTGATTCCCATACACATAAAGCTTGAGAAGTACTATTTCACACCATTTAGAATCATAATTCACACAGTCAATTCTTAAATGTCTTATATTTTGGTTAGCAATTTGGCTAGCAAGTATGGTCCATTTTCGACTGCACTTGCATTATCTCATTTAATTCTCCAAAGGGCTTATGTATGGTAATGGATACTTCTCATCTGAGGATGAAGAAGCTGTTACCCAGAGACCCTCCGTGTTCCACCAATATTACATGATAAGTACTCAGAACCTCTGGTATTTGATCCTGAACTCCTGCTTAAAAGTCAAACCTGCTTCCTCCCTCTCTCCTTCATACACTTCGAAAAACTCATTTTCATAAGATTATTAGAAAAGCAACTCTGATATTAAGCTCATTTTTGCTGAGGCACAAGCAACTGAGAGAATTCGTTCAGTGTTTTGTGCGTGACGTGCTGTGTGTGACGGGTTTGTCCATTTGTGAACAGGACTGACTATAATTGCTGTCTTCACCAGCATGCGATATTAACAGCTAACAGACAGGGTACTCCAGGACCTAGTGGCCCGAGGTGATAGGGAAGAGTTCTAACCTGGTCTAGGAGGCTCAACAAATCCTTCCACAGTGACTTGAAATTTATGGGCGTCGATTCAAAGAGAAAGAACCCAAATGGCATTTCTGAGAAGATTTTGGATCAACCCCTTTGTTTTGAAATCCTTCAAACCACACCCCCAGGATGATATAGGCATACTTCTGAATCTGTGTGTGAGGTAGAGAATATTTGCCTTGGATGAAAGTTTGAGACCTGGAGTGTGGGTTCTCAACCTGGCATCTGCAACTATCATTGGAGATATCACATACCGGCTCTGTGCCTCAGGTTTTGAAAAACTTTGGGTGGTTTTTGAAAAAACCTCAGGTGGCAAAGTAACTTTATGATCTTTCTGTTCAAGGATGATGTCCTAGAGACAGCAGTGAGGTGTAAAGGGAACTCATGAAAGGAAGGACCAAATACCTGGAAACCATTTTTTTGGAAATCTTCCCAGCCCCAGTGGCCCCAGGGTGGGGCGGAGAGCTAGCAGTCATTGAGCAAAAGCCAGAAAAGCTGGTGGCTTTGGAGTGGGCCAAGAAAAGGTGGCCTGGAGGAGCTTTGTTGTTGACAACTTTCTACAAATTCCCACCTCATGCCTGGAAGATAGCTGGGTTCAGTAACAATGTAGATCTCTTCCAGCTACAGGACTCAAGTCCTGCTGAAAACATTGAACCAGACCCTTCAGTGCCCACCATCAGACACTTTCTCCTTTGACATTTTAACAGCTCAAATGGAAAACTCTTGGGGACCCAGTTTCTGAAGCATGATGAGTTGTGTCATCAAGTTAAATGATGCCACCTGTATACTTTGTTTCATCTGGAAGGCTTTTAAAGTCTGGTGTCTTTTCTTTAAAAGGGTCTAAACAGCTGGCCACCAGATGCCAGTCTCTATCCCTTGAGTTGTGTTGGCAGCTTATAGTTTGGATAATTTAATGACCACTCTTCACTTAAGTTGGTGCACAATTCCTGCCAAGCTGGACTTTTATTATTATGTGGCATTTATATCCAGGACTATGGAAGACTTAATGAAAAGAGGATAGAGATGGGTCTGGAAAACATTCCCAAGGATAGAATGGCTGGAGCCAACAAAAATTTTAGAATTTTTAATTTAGAACCTTATGCCTGATAAACAGATGAAAATAAATATATAAAAATAAGGCCAGCTTATAGGTAATAATTCAGAACAAGTACCAAATCATGGTACTTTTCAAGACTTTCCAATATTTACCTGAAATATATCTATGATAAAACGAACTGAAGACAACACAAGGAGTGTTTGAACATCAATAGTCATAATGTTTGCCTTCCTACCGCAGGATCCACTTTTCTGAAGAGGATATACAAACTGAAGGGAAGAATCAGAATTTTCAAGATAAGTGCAAAAATTCTTTTCAATACTTTTTGTCAAATTTCTTTAAATATAATTCACGTATAATGCATATAATACAACCACTTTAGGTGTATGGTTTTATGGTTCAATGAGTTGTGACAATTGTCTACCCTTGTAACCACCAACACAACTAAGATCTAGAATGTTCTCAGTACTCCCTCCAATTTTTCTGGAGCCCTTCCCTGCAGCCCCTATGTTTTCAGTCCCCACTCCAATGCCAGATCCAGGCAATCACTGATCTTCTTTCTCACTATAAATTGGTCTGCCTGTTCTAGAATTTCTTACAAATGGAATCATATAGTATATTCTTTTTCATATCCAATTTCTTTGGCTCAGAAGTGTTTTTGAGATTCATACACATTGTTACACAGGTCAGCCTTCCATTGTCTTTTTCTTGAGTAGCATTCCATTGTATAAATTTACCATAATTGGTTTATTTGTTCACCAATTGATGAACATTTGGGTTGCTTCCAGTTTCACTGCTGAGTAGTGTTCTATCCTATGGATATACTTAGAATTGGTGATCCAATCACAGATAAATGTTTTGTTTCTAGTCTGGGGCTATTATGTGTTAGGCTGCTAGAAATATTTTTTCGTATTCACTTCTCCCAGATATTCTTTCATTTCTCTTGGGTAAATGGCCTAGGAGTGGGATTGCTGGGTTTCACAATAAGGATGTAGTTAACTGTGTATAAAGGCACCAACCAGTTCTTAGAGTGTTTGTGCTATTCTCCTCGCCCACCAGCAATACACAAGAGTTCCAGTTGCTCCACATATCTGTCCGCTCTTGGCAGTGTCATTTTTTACATTTTAGCCACAGTAGGGGGTGTGTACTGTTACCTCACTATGTTTTCAATTTCCATTTCCCTGGTGACACCCCTTAAGACACTCTTTTAGATCAGAAGAGAGAAGACCTCGACACATGTATAAGAAAGAAGGCTAATGTGTAGAGTTACCGTATGCCATAGTGTCTCTAGGACAGTTCGGGATTATACCCAGTGTCCTAATGGCATTACCCACAGCACCGCCTTACTCATTTGCTCCAGCTGCCGTAACAAAATACCACAGACTGGGTGGCTTTATTTACAGGAATTCATTTTTCCACAGTTCTGGAGACTAAGAAGTCCTAGATAGGCGCTGGCCAACCTGGTTCCCCAATGAAGCTTCCCTTCCCAGCTTGCAGGTGATCAAGCTGGAAAGAGAGAAAGAAGCAAGCTTTCTGGTGTCTTTTCTTAGGCAGGGCCAACCTTCCTGCCCTCATCTAAACCTTACTACTTCCTAAAGGTGCCATCTCCAAATATCATTGAGGTTAAGGTTTCAATGTATGAATTTGAGAGAGGGGGACACTCCATAGCAGCCCCGTTTAATTTGGATTAAGTTTTGTTGTTGAGTGTGCAATGTAGTCTTCTCTACCTCTTCACAAAACCTCCAGTAAATCCACATTTCTTACCAATCTATTTGAAATTGTAGCTGTGCTTGTAAGTCAGGTACCAAGAGCAGAAGTTACCTGATAAGACTCCATTGCATTTGTGCTACAATTATTATAAGTTTTGAAAACATTCAAAAGGATACACTACTATCTGCATCATCTTATTGAACTATTTCTTTCAGTCTAGTATTTTGGTTTGAAGAACAAAACCTACCTCATAAAAGCACACTGCAAATTAAAGAACCACTATCATCAATGAAAATATATTATTTCAACTTCTGGCCAGTTGTAAAATAACATTTTATTTTGACCTTTTGTGAATTGAAAGAATTATACTGCACATTCAGGTACAAGTTTATCCACAAAGGCAAAATAAAAGTTGAGCCAGACATTCTGTCCATCCCTAAAACCAAAGCCAAGCAAAAGTGTTTTCTTGACTCTGTTCCCATTTTCCTCTTTCATTCTGGCAATAAACCACCATCAGAATGTAACGATTTCAGTTTTACATAGTCTGTCTCTTTCCTGTTCATAATATGATTCACAACATGATAACGTCCAGTCCCAAGCATTATATCTGGTAGCACTTCATGACAGGTTAGAAATAGATGGAAGCATGCATTCATACCTTAAATTTGTTCCATAACTCTGACCACATTTTCACCATGTAACCTTTCATATAGTTTTACCCTTATGTAGTTTCATTTGGCAAATTTTTAGCATGGATATAAATACAAGGTATCGCAAAAGGCACCATGGATAATGGAAAGTTACAAAGAAGTTTAAGACATAGTCCCAGCCTTCAAGAAACTTATACTTTAGTATGAAGAGGGGGTGGGGCACTTACATAAAGAACTATAAGATAAAACAGAAAGTGGTAAGTACTCTGTGCATGAGACAAATGGTTGTAGCTTGGAAGCATTGAGTGTCCTTGTAGGCAGGGCTTTGCTGTTCCCAGAGAACTATGTATGCAAGAATTACTAGCCAAGTGGGGAAGAAAGTGATGCTTAATAGCTTTGCGAGTGCCCCTTTGTACCACTCCCTGGTCAGGGAGAAGAAAAGCTGAACTTTTCTGATGTTTAGTGCTGAAGCACAAGGTTTATAATTTCAATTCAAACTGAGATTTGCTGCTCCACATCTCCCACCCCTATATTCACAAAGCCAACACTGAACCCACTTACTTAATCATGGAAGCAGTGGTGGACCCACCTGGTGGGGCACTGACTTGCCCACTACCACACAGAAACAAGAAATTGAAAACACACACCTCACTTAAGCACAGGAAATGAAAGGTAGACAAGAGAACTGGCTCTGCTCAGCCCTGAGAACATCAGTTATTCCCCAGTCTACCACAGAATCAGAAAAAAGCTCAGCTAGAAAAGCGTCAAGCTGTCATGGCTGTGTCTCCATCCACTAATGAACTGTGGCCAGCCTTGGACCCAGCAGATTATAACTCTGTCTTCATTAGAGGGAGGTTACACCAGGAAAGGAAGATTGCAGAAAGGGAAGATGGTAGTATTATCTTTGTGTCTCCTGTGGGCTGAAGACGAGAGATGTAAGCAGGGAGATAAACATATCCTCCCTTTCCCCACAAGTTCATTACTTTAGAACAGCCTCTTTCTGAATGTGCTTTGCCCAATATTTGTATCATAATGTCCACTACCAATAACATTCTTTGAATCAAGTGTTTCTTTGAAAAATATGGAATATTTTAGCTGTTAGTCGAAGATTGATTGCACTCATGATGCAGCTTTTTCACATCTTGTGTCCATGACTTTGGTAGACTCTCTCACACTGACTCTGGGCTTGAGCCCAGACTTGCTCTGGCCAATAGGTTCATAGCAAACTTGATGCACACACAAATTTGAAAAAATAGTTGCCTATTTGCACTTCTTCTTTTGGACTCTTACAACTTCCTTACAACTACATAGCCACACTATCCTTTTGGAGAAAAAGACCCACAAAGCAGAGTCAGTTGCCCAGCCAAGGCCATCTTGGATCAGCCAACAGCCAGAAGACCAAAAGACATATGGGTCAGTGCCCACCAAAACCAGAAGAAATGCCTACTAGCAAAGCACAGCCAAGATCAGTGGAACTGCCCAGTCAACCTACAGATTCATGAAGAATAATAAATTGTTGCTGTTTTAAGCATTTAAAAAAATTGGAATAGCTAAATGATATGCCCTAAATGAGATTGCTCTGGAATGAATTGTGTCACTCCAGAATTCATCTGCTGAAGCCCTAACCTACACTGTGATGGTATTTGGGGGTGGGGCCTTTGGGAAATAAATTGGTTTAGATGAGGTCATGAGGGTGAGGCCCCTATGACAGGATTAGTGCCCTTATAAGAAGAAGAAGAAGAGACACCAGAGTTCTCTCTTCCCACTCCGTGTGAGGACACAGTGAGAAGGCAGCCATCTAAAACAGGAGGAAGAGAGCTCTCACCAGAACCTGACCACACTGGCACCCTGATCTCAGACCTCCAGGCTCCAGAACTCTGAGAAAATAAATGTGCTGTGTAAGCTACCAGTTTACAGTATTTTGTTATGGCAGCCCAAGCAGACTAGGACAGCTTTTGGTACCGAGAAGCAGGGTGCCACTGTACCAAACACTTGAACATCTGAAAGCAACTTTGGAATTGAGAAATATGAATTTGGAATATTGTCCAAATTGGAAATATAGACATTAATAGCAATTCTGGCAAGTCTCAGACAGATGAGGGACATGTTATTGGGAACTGAAGGAAAGGTAATCCTTGTTTAAAATCTTAAAATCAGCAGAGAACTTGGTTGAACTATATTCCTAGTGTTTTGAAGGAGGCAGAAGCTGTGAGCAACAAAACCGGATGTTTGGCTGAGATTTCTAAGCAAAATGCTGGAGAAGTGGCTTCCACGCTCCTGCTGCTTGGAGTGAAATGCCAAAAGAGATAAATTAATTGAAGAAAGAACTGTTACGCAAAAATGAACTATAAATTGAGGGTTTAGAAAATTCTCGGCTTATGCATATCGTAAAAGTAAGAAACTTGTTCTGAAAAGTACACGGAGGGGGTAGCTGAACAAGCATTTGATAGAGAGATCATGGGTGGAGCTCACTCACTTAGTCAGACATCTCAACAGAAGCCAAGAATAGAGATGGGATTTTATCAACAGAGACACTGCCTCTTTGACTACAGGAGAATAAAAAAGGTGGGAGAAAATAAAGGAAGGCTGTCATTTTTTTTTTTTTTGGATTTTACAGGATGGAACCATATCGTTCTTTGGCAGTAAACATGTACTATCTTTCCAGAAAAGGGAAGAAGGAACCCTCAAAGCAATTCAGAAATCATCAAGGCTACCACTGTCACTACAGACCCAGAATACACAGGCTCAGAGGCAAGATGGCCTCCACCACAGTTTCAAAGAGTGAGACCACCACCCAATACAGCCTCATGGGTGTGGGCACCCTGCTAAACTGTGGGGTGATACTACTACCCTCAGGCAGTCTGGAGGCAGGGCATCAAACCAAAGTGGCTTCTTCACAAAACTTAAGATCGAATGCAAATTGCCTTGCAATTGCCTTGCTAAGTTTTGGACTTGCCCGAGGCCTATTCTCCCTTTTTTCTTTCCTATCTCTCCTTTTATAATAATGTCTATCCTATGCCTGTTCAACTATTGCACTTTGGAAGCACATAACTTCTCTGGTTTCACATGTTCACAGCTGAAGAGGGATTTGCCTCAGGATGAATCCTGCCTAGAGTCTCACCCACATCTGACTGAGATGATATTTATATGAGAATTTGGACTTTAGAGTTGATACTAGAACAAGTTAAGACTTTGGGATGGAATTAATGTATTCTGAATACAAGTACAACATGAATTTTGGAGTACCCGGGGCAGAATGTTATGTATTGAATTGCGTTCCCTCCAAATTCATATGTTGAAATCCTAACACTCAAGTGATGGCACTTGGAGATGCGTCTTTGGGACATAGTTAGGTTTAGATGTCACAAGGGTCGGGCCCTCGTGATGAGATTTGTACCCTATGGAAAGAAGGAAAAGACACCAGAACTCTATCTCCCTGCCATGGGAGGACACAGTAAGAAGGTGCCCTCAAGAAGACAGAAAGAGAGCTCTCACCAGAACCGAACCCTGACGGCACTCTGATGTCAGATCTCCAGCCTCCAGAACCATGAGAAAATAAATTTTGATTGTTTGGAGCGCCCAGTTTATGGCATTTTGTTATGGCAGCCTGAGCAGACTAAGAGATTCCTATATGTAACTAGTATCATCCAAACTTATTTTACTGTCATGTTTCTTCCCATGGAACATTCCAGAATATGAATCTACAGACAACACTCCAGGGAAACACTGGGATAAATAAATTGTAATAATATAAGTGCATCAGGATGCCAGATTTCAGACATAATAAAGAAACAATCAGTATTTTATGATGGAATTTTGGGGGAAAGTAGCAGAGAGAGTCAAAGCAGTATTTAAAATCCTGACAACCTGACAGGATTGTGGTTTTAATGACAGAATTAGGTAACTCAGGAAGAGTGAGTTTGAGGGAAAATAGTTTTCTTTTGAGATATTAAACCTGAAGAGAATGTGCTATCTCCAAGAAGTAAGATCCAGCAGGCATGAGAAAAACAAGAATGGTGTCAGGGGAGAGGTCCTATTAGTTCTATAGATTCCAAAGAGAGGGTGACCAATGCATGAAAGAAAGATCCCACAGAGGAAAGAGAGTCAAAGGCTCAGTGTTGTGCCTCAAAGCGCTGGGACACAGGTGGGGCATACATACAGAGGCCAAGAGTAGGAAAATGACTTTTCAAGGCCAGCTCAGAGTTCAGGCTATAACTCTAACTGTTGAATTCTTGGTAAGCTTACCACAGGGCTCACGAGTCGTTTAGCAATGAATTGGACATTGGTTCCCTGAAGGGCAACCAATCAAGATGGCACCCTAATTGAAGTCATGTTACGTGAAGAACAGTTAGAAAGAGCCAGAATCATCGAACTTGGGATGAGGAAAATGGGCCTGTGGGAGATGAGAATGGCTGAAAGTAGCCTTTGGAGATTGTAACAGCTTTTACGTGTGGAAAACTGAGCAGGAATATTTGCTGTTGCTCAGAGAATAACCTGGGGAAGTTGTGGCCCCTTTCCCTGGGAACAGACAAGCAGAAATGGAGTGGCCTCTGCCGCGGCTGTGAAGGAGGCTCGTGAACAGAGAGAGAGAGTTAGATTGTCCCCAGTCGGCTATCCTCTGATCTACAGATAGTCTCCTTTTCTCATTTTGATGAGTGGCAATAAGCTGATCTTCTACTTTATATCACCAAGAAGGTAAAAAGGGACTTTCAGATTTGCTCACCATGACTGGAATCCATGAGAGGTGAGTTCTCGAGAAACTCACAGAAGCGGCTCTATCCCGTCTCCGTCTCTCACAGCTAATAGTGACAAGCACACAGTAGGCATCTGTGTATCCTCTAACCCTCTGGAGCAGGGCAAGGGCCCCCCGAATGGCTTCACCTCGAAGTTATGACTAGATGATTCCCTACCACTCTCGATAAAGAACATTTCACTTAACTCTCCCATCTCTAAACTTCAGCAACATCTTCCAAGAGGAAGATGAAAATTTCCAACGAGATTCATTTCTCCTTTGGCCTCTTTCTCGATGTCTTCACGTATTTGATAGAAGTCAGCAAAGGCTTTATTATAAGATCCAGATGAAGCCACCTGGGTTTTAGGATATAATTGGAAACTTGGCTGCTGCGTGCATGCAAAGGAGAAGAAATAAAATCAACCATAAGAGCACAGACCCTAATATATGAAAAATGTTCAAACTTCATAATTACATTCAGATAGAGGACTGCAGGTTTTCCAAGAATAACAACTGGTGCCTCTAAGAGTTTAGAGTGTCTTTCACAAGTAATCTGTATTCATCTCGAATGTAATGGACGCGAAGGAAAATATATGGTGCATGAATCTTCTCTGCATTTGGTGTGGAGATTGTGTTTGAACCAGCATTTAACAGCTCAGGTACTGGAAGAACCAGACAACCTACATTCAAATCCCAGCTTGGCTACTTACTGACTGTGTGACCTTGTGCTAGTCACTTAACCTCTCTGTGCTCATGTGTAAATTGAGGATAATGTTAGTATCTATTTTATAGGATTGTTGAAAGGATTAAATGAGCTCATACACTTAGAGAGCACATGAACCAGTGTCTCGTGCATAGTTAATGCTCGACAAATGTTTGCAATTTTGCCACTATTGTTTAAAACGGTAGAAAAGAAAAGGGTCTGACCCTTTTACAAGCGTGCGTGGAATGAAAAAAGCCACATTTCTAGTGGGAAGGGCTCAAAATACTTGAGTTAGAAACAAAATGTATGGGGGTGCCTGGGTGGCTCAGTCGGTTAAGCGGCCAACTTCGGCCCGGGTCATGAATTTGCTTTCGTGAGTTCGAGCCCCGCACCGGGCTCTGTGCTGACAGCTCAGAGCCTGCAGCCTGCTTCGGATTCTGTGTCTCCCTCTCTCTCTGCTCCTCCCCTGCTCATGCTCTGTCTGTCTGTCTCTCTCTCTCAAAAATAAATAAAGATTAAAAAAAGTTTAAAAAAAAAAACAACAAAATGTATGAACTAGGACTTTCTGTACCTACATTTAGAGCAGTTCAAAGCCAACAACACATGGCCTGAGTAGAGGGCAGCTTTTAGGGATATTAGCTTTCAACTAGCTTTAATAAGCTGTTTAGCCCATTTTGACTGAGGGGCAGCCTGGAACAATGTCAGGATGAAGGCCTTGTTCTGTACACACAGTAAAATAAATGTTTGGGTAAGTGGAGTTTACACTAGTTAAATGCTAAAAAGAGTATTTAACTTGTAACTTGGAGTTTATAACTTCCTTTATCCCTTGCTTTGAAGGTTGCTCGTGAAATCTGACAGTGACTTAGTGGACAATTTTCTTAATAAATGCAAGCATTTTTAAAGATGGGGAATAAATGTTGTTTTCAGCATCTATTTCTGTCACTAATCTTTCTACGGTTTCCAATTTACTTAGCCCGATGGCACACAATTTTCAAACCTTCACTTTACCGTGTTCCCAACTGACATTTAGCTAGATTAGTTTTGCAAGAGAGAGGAAGCGGGGATTTACGTTTAATATAAAAATACCCATCATTTGTCGAGCACTTTTTATAGTGTCAGGCCCTGCTCTGCATTTTTTGCATATATTGCCTCATTTAATCTTCTAAGAATCTTTCAAGGCAGCTATCTGTGTTAGAGTATTTGACATTAGCCGACTCTGACAAGCCCCCAAACTCAGTGGGGAGACGCAGCATAGGTTTATACATTTTCCCACAATGTCTGATGCCGTCATGTGGTTCCCCCAGGCAGCATCTTCTAAGGGATGCCTCAGGGTTTGGGTGCCCTCTACTCTGCAGCTCCAGCACTTTCGCTTCCTGCCAAATGGAGAGAGAAGAGGGAAAAATGTGCCCTAGGCACACCACCGCTAACTACCTGAGCCCCAAATGAACCCTCCCTTAGCCATGCTCACGTCCCATTGGCCAGAAATCAGTCACATGGTCCACCCAACCTCAGAGGCGGCTAGGAAGCGGGAGGAATACTTGACATCACTAAATTTTAAACCTACCTGCCATAATTTACCCTTCTGGTCACTAAATACCTATTTTCTCCCCTCTTTCCTTATATATGAGGAAGAGAACGCAAACACAGAATCCGTGACTCTTCGGATTCCATCTGGTCATTGCATCCAGCTCAAAGTGCAGACTTCCGAGTTATGTGAGGTGCTTGTCAAAAGTCCGGATCTGCCATTTCTCGATCCAGTGGTCTATAAATTCAAAGGAAAGGGATCTCTATCACCTAAAAAGACAAATTAAAAGGAAAGTGATCTCTATCACCCAAAAAGACAGGTTTCCTCCATCAGGCTCGCCCTCTCTCTCTCTCTCTCTCTGTCTCTCTCTCTCTCTCTCTCTCTCTCACACACACACACACACACACGTGCACACACGCACACACACTCTACAAATGGAGTAACAGTGATGATAGAACTACAACAAAAAATGTCCCTTCAGAGAGATACCCAACAACCATTGATGCCACATCTCGCCAGGCAGACATAGGAAGAGGTTCAGGCTATGGGCCTAGCTCCCTTTTCTGGGGAGAGCTCCCTTGTCCGTTTTTCTCTGTGGCCATCAGTTCCCCCTTCTGGGAGTCTCCCCTTGCTACCCGCGAGCTGTGTATTGGGGAGCCAGCCCTCCGTACAGCCAATAGTTCACCTGCTGGAGGGAGCGGTTGTTTTTTTCAGTCTTGAAAGATACTCTGAGTACCAGCTTATAGTTATTTCAGCGACAGAAAGTCCTCAAAAAAAATTCGTAGGTTCCTAAAAACCATGAAGTTTAGGTACTGTGTCTCTATTCCCTTTTATTTCTGCGTAGAGTTTAGCCATTTCCTTCCGGGGCTCATCTCATTCTCAAAATACCTTGCAAAATGCAGTCAATAGCAGCCAACACACACGGCGGATGCTTTCCCCCCAGCCTCGCGTCCTAGAGCTGCGGGGTGACTCGCACAGATGGCTGTGCG
The DNA here is from genome assembly GCF_046562875.1 of Panthera onca. NCBI lineage: Eukaryota > Metazoa > Chordata > Mammalia > Carnivora > Felidae > Panthera > Panthera onca. The sequence goes on from NC_138342.1 coordinate 11,379,925, forward strand.
CGTTATCACAGATGTCGGTTTCACCACACGTGTCTGTTGTGGCAAAACCTGGCACTTTACTTGTCCAGCCTCCGGTATCCATTTCCTTGCCACTCAGCTCCTGACGACCCGGCCAGTGACACCGAGGGTAGGTTTTTATTACGGCAGCACCCTAAGTCCATTACCAATTTTGGTATTGATCAGGGAGACAACACTAGCCGCTGTGGTCAATCGCAGTGACTCACAATAGGTCCTGCTGAGTGACCCATACGTAGTGAGGTGCTTAGTTAACGGTCGTTGAGTAAATGCAGCATTATGTGTCTCTATACAATTAGGTTATTTAGCATATTTGTATTTAATCTTTCACAATTAAGCAAACAAATTCCTAAGGAAATTAAGTGCATATTCAAGGTCACAAAACTGGAAAATCATAGATCAAGGTCCGGGGCACTACCTGTACTCGTGCCTATAGACGTCTCTTCAGTAGTAGCCAGAGCGAAAATAGACTCGACCTTTTTCTCTGCTTTCATAGGAAAGAAAATCTGAAACCTGACCGCTTCCCTGCAGTTGTAGATCCTTTCTGTCTTTGCGCTATTTCAGTCAGAGGTATTATCCTCTGTCTATGGCATAACAGTTCCTTTAGGTGAGTCAAAAAACACAGTGGAAAATAATCTATAGTTTTAAAATAACGAATGAGGTTTTTGTCCTGTAATTTGTTCATGTAAGTTTACATACTTAATAGCATACTTAATAGACTGCACCTGTGTCCGTATCTCTATTCTCCACCAAATGGTTTACTTATTTAACTAATGTTTTCTATATTCATCGAGGAGATTTTACTATACCATAACCATTCATTAAGTCTGGCAAGGGCACACATTGTCCTGTTTACTCTCTGCATAAGCTTTGACATATCCCTCCCCAGTGCAAACCCAAATTGTCAAAACTGTCGAATGATGTGAACCCAAATGATACTTTATTCATGCAGCATGTATTTATTGAGGACTTATTATCTCTCGGGAACTGAGCGAGACCTGCTTTAAGATATACTATAAATATTTTTTAAATCATCATTTTCAGCTGGCCACACTTTAAGTTGACTATAATTTGAAATCACAAATGCTCAGGGTGTGTGTGTGTGTGTGTGTGTGTGTGTGCGCGCGCGCACGGGCGCGTGGGTGTTTCATGGCAGGTGGGGAAGGGTGGTGGCACGAGTTAAATCGGTAACACTGTATGCCACAAGACTTATATCCCGCTGCATGGACACACTCTGCAAAGTAAATATCCCTCCTGGAGTTTATGATTCACATTCAGGATGCAGGTTAAAATAAGCCTGATGTGAATGACGTCATTTTAGGTATGTTCTCCCTTTTATGAAAACATCACATACACTAATTTTACATTTTCAAGCAGACAAATTAGGGAAGAATTGCGTGGAAATAATTGTGTTAGCAAACGTGACGTCTAAACCTAATTTCACCAGGAGTAACCGTTCTATAAGTTGAGACAGAAACTTCCTTATGTACTTTTATGCATCCAGTGAAGTGATGCCATTTGGTCTCAAGGCACCGCTTGAAAAGGCAAAGCAGCTTCAAGCACGACAGCGAGAAGAGCTACGGATAAAAGAGAGAAACAGAACTGCTCAGATACCTGAAACCTTTGCCTCTCGTTTGCCTCAGTCTGGAGCTTGGGGAAGAAATTCACCCACTCCCACTCCTGCCTAACGAGCGTATATATTAAGCTCTTTGAAATGTGAGTATTATGGGAAGGATCGCAGTTGCTTTAAATTATAGACGTTGGCAAGTGGCGGGGAGGAGCAGGAGGTTGTTTAAACTGAGAAAGACAGTTGCAAAACTTCATGCAACAGCATGAGCTCCAAGCTTCAAACACATTCTCGTGCTCAGAAGAGCACTTTATTTTTCACCGAGTTACTTTTTGTATTGTTTCGAAGCGGCTTCGAATAATATACACATATTCCTGCTTTCAATTTTTTAATGGTTTCTAAATTCATGGGACAACCAAAGCAAGAAAGCCTCATGTCTTGGGGGAAATGTTGATAGCGGCAACGCCTAGAAAAGGTAAGCTCCTATTTTCATTGCACTTTTTCTCTTTTTCCCTCCTGTTTGGCCTTTGTCAAAAATATATACTGGAAGAACTTAAGACAGCTACTTGTAAAGAAGGGGGGAACTTGTAGAAAGTACGTCAACAAATGATAAATCAGAGGTTGGAAAACCTCAGCGATCATGCCTTCTCCTGCCTTCTATTCCGCTTGACCCAAACCTCTGTGAAATAGCTTTGACTATTTGAAAAAATGTCATTTCTCTCAGAAAATGTGCGCAGGTCCTCCGAATTTCCAGCCTGATGCACCCCACATTCACTAGTGGGGTGATGGGCTCATTTATTGCCCGGGTCAGAGGATCCGTGTTTTCTTGTCCGGTTGTATGTAAGTCAACTTCCGGAGCTGTGATCTTTCTATTAACTCAGAAACCATTCCCAGGGAAGATTTTAATATCTTTCCAAAAATTCTCTTAAGTGTGGTTACTATGACTTCTTATAAACTTGTTTTGCAGAATATGGTTTTAAAAGTTAAATAAATCACTTGGCTTTTCCTTTGTAACGACGCGAGAGGATGTTACAGCTATTATGTCCTGGGAGAAAAAAAGTCCAGTTCCAAGTTTGTGCATTCCGGTTGTCGTTGACTGACAATGCTAGTGTTTGGGTAGGGTGGCTGTGCCTTCTCGACTGTGCCTCAGATACAGGTAGGGAGCAGAGAGACTCAGATATTCCTCGGTTTTCTATTGCATTGGTCCTACGGGAAGTATGCTGTGGTTTGAGGTAGAAAGGTGCAAAAATGTGTGGTGTGTTATTCCTATTTCCCTGGGAAAGTCTCTGTTATCAGATTTCCCATCTTTCTGAGGCAGAATTCCAGGTGCAAAGAACTAGCTATCCACAGAGATCTAACTCCAAATTCTTCCAGCAGGCTGTGATTTGAACAGAGCTGTGCGTTCGTTCCTCACACACACATATGTACTCACAGGCAGAGGTTACAGAGCCCCGTGGGTTGGACCGAGCTGGAGGGGTCTGGGGCCTCTAGGCAAGCTCGGTCTACGCAACCCACTGGTACAGAAGCAGGACGGACATCCCCTCAGGCCTGGGTGAGAAGGCGAGGCTCTGCCCCGGGAAGCGTGCTTGGGTTGGGAAGGGTTCTACCTGCTTTGCCGGACCAGCTGCTGCCCTGTTTCTGGGATATTTTTTTTTTTTTTACTTCTGTGTCAAATTCTGATTATGTAAAGTGGATTATGGTGGCCTCCCTTACCTTTCGTGGTCTCAGTGAAAAGAAAGAGGTTAAGATCAAAAGAAAGACATTGTGAGCAGAGAGACGGCAGCTAGATCATTGCAAGGTGGTCAAGGGAAACTGCCAGCTCCTTTCTCCATCCCAGCTGTCAGTGGAGGGAGGGATCCGTGCCTGCCACCCTGCTGTCCTTCTCCCCGTGTCTTCCCGGCTCTCTCTTCCTCCTTCCATTTCTGTCCACACCGGCCATGCAATCTCAAGAGAGGGAGCAGCGGGTTGGACAAACAAGATTATTACCATCTCCTCCTCTCCACCAGTCCCAGGCCAGTTGGGGAAGCCCCCACCCTATTTGGAGGGGGGGGTCTCCAGGACCCCACCCCATGACCTCATCACAGGCAGCCGGGGAGCTGGGATGGCCAGCAGTTGCATGGCGCCTGAGTGCACCCTGGGGAAGGGTGCGGCCCAGAAATGCACAGTGTGGCATGACGTGGCTGCTGGGGAGTGGGGCGCGGACTTCCTATCATGGGCTCTCGTGGAGGCTGGCGGCATTTCTGGAAGCCAGGCCCGCCAGGCCCCACCTCTGGGCCTGAGAAGGCCCAAAGAAGACAAAAACAAAAAGACAATTAGCGTTGCTAATGAAGCCCCAGGCCAGCTGACTCATCTGAGGCACAGCCACTGGGGGGCTTTGTAATGAAACCTGGACAACACCCTGGAAAGGACAGGTCAGGGTTGTCCCCAGAAGGACACTGATGAGAGGCCGAGGTGACCTAATCGTGCTCCTCACCTCGGAGACGCTGGGGAGAGGCAACATCTGCGAGGCACAGAGGGAGGACGGTGTTAACCAGTGAACTGCCAAGCAGCTCAGGAACCATGCTGTCCGAACCCGGGAAGGTTTGGAGCCAGACTCAGCCCAGGTTGGCAGCTACAATCACACCCCCAAGTCTGAAGAGCCCCAGGCTGAGGAATCAACCCCCCAGAGCAGCTGGGAAGATCATGATTCACTAAGCTCTGAGTGTCCACTCTGTGCCAGAAACTTTACCAAGGCGCTTTGAACATGGCCCTAGACAGACAGACCACACTTGGAGAACACAGAAGGGCTTTGCACATCAACCCGCTGACATCAAAGAAAGCTCCTCATAGAGTTGCATTGGAACTAGACCTTGGAGGAGGAGTAAAAGATCAGGAGACAAGGGGGGCAAGCATGCAGGCAGAGGTCAGTGAGCAAAGGTGCAGAAGTGCAAAGTTCGTGGCTCCTCCTGTGAACCAAGTAGCTTGGGAAGGCGAGGCTCTGTTTCCCAAAGTTCATCCCAAGGAACGACACTTTGATGGGACGTTCATAAGAGGATTTCGTGGTCAGGCAAATCCAAGGATGTGGAAAGCCGTGCACCACAGTGGACCAGAACTCGGGTGCTGGGGTGACAAAGGTCTGATTCAAATCCCAGCCCTAACTCTTAACTGCCGTGAGAACTCGGACCATTCGAGCATCAGTTTCTTCATCTGTTAAGTGAGGATCATAATTACATCCATTCTTAAAGGGGCTAAGGCATTTGGAAGATTAAGTTAAAGAATTCAAAGGAATTCTCCTCATATAGGAGCTCAGTGAATGTTAGCTACTCTTGTTAGCTGTTAAGAGCTGGTTTCTTTACTGCAGGACTTCACATACATTTCAGTTTCCTACTGCCCCCTCTGTCTTTCCCTGAGCGGGTCATTAGAATCTAATGTTTTCCATAAGAGACTCTTAAGGACTGAGAATAAACTGAGGGTTGATGGGGGGTGGGAGGGAGGGGAAGTGGCTGATGGGCATGGGGGAGGGCACCTGTTGGGATGAGCACTGGGTGTTGTATGGAAACCAATTTGACAATAAATTTCATATTAAAAAATAAATAAATAAATAAATCAAGTAAAAAAAAAAGAATCTAATGTTTTCATTGGAACTTAAAACCATGTCCCCCCACCCCCACCCCGCAAGGCTTATTGCACAAAACATGGAATACGGAATGCCTGCTGGAAAATGGCGAGGCTGAGTTGATCCAGTTGGTCGAGGCCACCGGGCCTTCAAGAGCATGCATTTCCCGAGATTACTCTACCGGCCTCTTCACACACTGTCTTCCATATTTGTGTGAAACAAAAGCCCCACAACTGGGATTCTCATATCTAAAGAAGTCAACTTTTTTTTTTTTAATATGGTCACCTTTTAGAGGGAAGAGAAAAGGGACAGCCAAGAAAATTGTTGTCATACCCAAATGTTACACCTAAAAGGTCAGCTTTTGCCTGTGGTTTGAGGGTGTACCTCACAGGGGGCAACGCACAGGACACAAGCTAACCAAAACATGATCCCACCTTCAAGGAGTTACCGATCCCATGGGGACAATAACACGTGGGTTCCAATATCGAAAATGCAAAAGTATGGGGCGCCTGGGTGGCTCAGTCAGTTAAGCAGCTGACTTTGGCTCCGGTCATGATCTCACAGTTCGTGAGTTTGAGTCCCTAGTCGGGCTCTCTACTGACAGCTCAAAGCCTGGAGCCAGCTTCGGATTCTGTGTGTGTCTCTCTCTCTGCCCCTCTCCCATTCACCTCTGTCTTTCTCTCTCTCTCGAAAATAAATAAACATAAAAAATTTTGTAAACGCAAAACTGGATTTACAAGAAGGACTATGGGAGCTCAAAGGGAGTGGGAGCTCACAGCAAAGGAGCCTTCAGCTCCCTGGAATAATCAAAGTAATGTGTAACATTCTTTGATGTTTACCATGTACAAGTGACTAGGCCTAGTACTGCACAGTATGACCGGCCCATGTGCCCTTCGTAAGGCTTCACGGTGGGTGTGGGCTTGTGCATCTCACAGATGAGAAAACGGAGCCGTAGAGAAATTCGGTAGCCTGCCTGAGATGTCCTAGGAAGTAAGGGGCAGAATACACTCTCAAACTCAGCCCCATCGAGGGCTCTGTATCCCTCACCCAGCGAAGACTCCTCAGAGGAGCTGCTATGTAATTTGGCCTTGAAGGATGCATAGGGATTGGTAGGAGGGGTATTCCAGGCAGCAAGAATATTAGTAAAAGCATGAAACAGGAAAGCATGGGGAGTAGCAGGAAAGCCACCTTAGCAGAATAAAGTGTATAAATAGAGAGCTGGGGGAGATGAGCTCAAAAAAAGAAAAGAAAAGAAGGGCAAGACTTTGTTGGAACGAGATCATAGAAAGCCTCGAACGCCAAACCACAAAGTTTAGATTTTTTTAATGGAATAATCATTAGAAGTTTGTAAACAAGAAAGTAACTCCCTGGCAGTTCATTCGGATGATGATTTAAGACGATTAATCAGGGTCCAGAAGGCGCAGAGACTAAATCTCCAGTTAGGAAGCGGAGATTTGTCCAGACAAGAGATAAGAGCAGCAGGGGGGTCACACGGCAGTTAAAGGGCGGAGATGCTCCTTGGGCCCAGTCCCCTTAAACTGTTTACACCACGGCCTTGACCATCCTAGTGGACTTTCTGAATAGCAGCCTCAAGGACTTCTTAAATCCGGATTCAAGCCTGTAAAATGTGAGGGAGTGGACGATGGACGGGACGAGAGGAGCTGATTGACCTCCGAGGGCCTTCTGATATCTCAAACTCGATGGAGGTAGCCTGCCAAGCACTTTTATGAAAACCACTAACTGTATAGTTCCCTATTCAATCACCTTTCCGGACTGCTCTTTCATATCAAGCCGGCACATTTCCAAGAGAACTTGAGGGTGTGCAAAAGTTCGGTGAGTTCACAGCCGTGGCAATTACATAGTAGTGGTGTTGGCACGCAGTGATTGGGGGAGGGTGTATTTCAACGTATCCCTGTGGGAGGAACATTTATCCATCATCCTGGCCGTGTGCCTTCTGCAACATTCAGCTGCCTACCTCCGGTGACCGCGGGGTCCTGCATTTCATACAACGTCAGGACCTCTCGGGGCTCCAAATGGTAGTTACTCCTATAGGTGTCGTGTGACCTCCTCCAGCTCCCAAAGAGGTGGTCAGCTTCCAGACAGTAGGAATTAATTCATCTTTGACTATCTGCTGCCTTACGGCCATGGCAGGTCTGACTCAGTTTACAAACGCAGGTCTCCAAAAAGTGTCACATTTCCTTATTTTCTGATTTTCTTATTTTCAACTTATTATTTCAACTTATTATTTCAACTTATTTTCAACTTACTTTCTTATTTTCAACTTGAACCTGATCCCGAGTCCATGCCAGCAGGAACTTCAGTTTCTAAAGTTATCTGGCTCCTGTCCCCACAACTTCTAATACCAGGGTGGGCTTCCTTCACAGCAGTCATGCCCACTCTTATAAATTGCCTGTCTCTTAGATGTCTGTGGATTCTGCTTTCCAACTGGGGATCACAATCCAGTCCAGGGACCTGGTGTCTGAGCAATCCTGGGCCACCCAGAGCGAGCGTTTCCACTTTTCACAAATGTACCCATCCACGGGCTACCAGTCTCCAGGTCAGGGTGAGGATCTCATCTCAAAGGTGCCCCAACTCCCCCTCTCCCAGCATATTCTCTTGGATTTGGACTTTCAGAAAATAAAGGAGCAGGCATTGTTGTCAAGAAATTTCCACCTCCTGCTCTGCACAATCTTGAAACAAGGACACACAAAGGACCAGGCCACATTCTTGGAGTAAGCTGGGGGTGGAGAACACAAATAAAGTTATTTTGTCACTCACCCTATAGGTGTTTAACAATCATCAGTGAAATGCACGCCCCAGTAACTGACGAAGTGGTTCCTTCAAAGTTTGTCACCAGAGGAGGTATTATTATGATCCGCTTAAGAGAGCCTTTTTGTGAAGCACCTACCATGTGCCAATGCTTTACATATACTGTGTCCATATCTCCATTTTTCAGATGAGGAGAAGTGAGCAGCTTACCTAAGATCCCACAAGCACATGGAGGTAGAGCAGGTATTTAAACTCAATTTGTGCCCGTCTCCAAAACCCATACCCTGTCCACTCAGCCACATGGACTCCTGGAAAGGATTCCTATTTTCTGTCTGGCAGTCTAGAGGCCTGCTCTGGACAGGTGCCTTTTCTCACTAAAATTTGTTTTAAATGAAGATTATTTTTTCACCATCAACATAGTATGACTCCGCTCACTATAGTAATAATCCCATAGAACGATTTACTGCCCCAGCTCGTCATACACCTGTAGGCAGTGTGGAGTCAGACGTACTCCTGTCGGAAAGACGAGACCAGGGTAAGGTGGCTCGTCCAGGACCACAAAGGCAGAAGAAGGGTTAAACCCATGTTCGTCCGTCTCTACCTCCAAGTCAAGGAGAGGGAATTAGTCCTAATTAATGAAGGGCTAATTATAAAATAGCATTAAATATTTGCAGTTTAACAGACTTTTCATCTGCCAATAGCCATAGTTTATGCAGCCTCAGAACACATCCTACAGATGTAACCTAATGATATTTGAGAGCCATCAGTAAGACACCAGTTGGTGGCCTTGCCAATCGCTAACATCCTCAAAGCAGCTCATCCTCTGAAGGTGGCAAATAATTTTTTTCAGTTTTTTTTTTGCACCATTAATCTTATTTTTTTTTTAAGAAAAGACTCTTGATGAAGTGATTTTTATCCCATTTCACTCTAAAATCTAATTGGACATCACTGGAATCCTTGTCAAGGGATCCCTTGAACTTATTACCACCCTTTTATGTCAGGTGAATTTCTATCAGTTTCTCGGATCATTAGCATCTCCTCTTTTCCTTCACAACAGAGACCATATCCGTCAGGATGGTCTTGGAGAGCCTTTGAAAATTTGTCTTTGGACCACCCTCCTTGTGCACATTCATCCCACCTGCCCCCCATATACCCAGGTTTACCAAATACTACAGACTGGTGGCTTAAACAGCAGGAATTTTTGTCTCACAGAGGCTGGAAGTCTGAGATCAAGGTATCAGTAGGTTTGGTTTTTTCTGAGACCTCTCTGCTTGACTTGCAGAGGGCTGCTTTCTCCCTGTGTCCTCACCTGGTCTTTGTGCGGCCCTGGTATCTCTTTGTGTGCCTAAATTTGCTCCTCTTAGGAGGATACCAGTCGAATTAGATTAGGACCCCCTTCCCGGGCCTCCTTTTACCCTTATCACAGCCTTCATGGCCTTACCTCCGAATACAGTCACATTCTGAGGTACTTCACCATGGAATTTCGGAGAGCCTCCGTTGAACCCAGAGCAACCCAATGCCTGCACAGTGAAGTCCACAGTTTATTGGGCACCCCTTTTCTCTATGTGTCATCTAGGTCTAAAGAATCTAGTCCAGGGGCACCTGGGTGGCTCAGTCGGTTGAGCATCTGACTTCGGCTCAGGTCATGGTCTCGCGGTCTGTGAGTTCGAGCCCCGTGTAGGGCTCTGTGCTGACAGCTCAGAGCCTGCAGCCTGCTTCAGATTCTGTGTCTCCCTCGCTTTCTGCCCCTCCCCCACTCACACTCTGTCTGTCTCTCTCTCTCTCACAAATAAATAAAGAATCTAGTCCATTCCCTTGCCTTTGTGTGAATTACGCTGAATCCTATAAAATTGCTGACCTTCAACCCTTCCATACCTACCAAAGTGGCACTTTTATATGATTCCAATATAATCTGGAAACTTAACAAAAACTTTCATTTCTTGATGATGGTTTTATGTGCCAGGCCCTTAAAATATCACACCAACTGTTGCTCGTGCCCCTGTTTGTCCCTGAGGCTGAGACAGAATGATATTCAGACTTTGAGAATTTATTCACAATACAGATCTCACCTCCAGCTTCAATGCCACTGGTAACAAAAAGCTCACACTTAATAAGGCCGCCCTTTCCAGCAAAACACCATTGGTCAGCAGGAAGTTCTTCTTTATTCTGCCTAGAATCTGGCCCTTATTAACGTCTCTCCATTAGTCTTTGTTCTGCATTTTAGCAGTAGCAAGGAAACGTCCAGCTCTTTCTCTAGCATTTTAAATACTCAGAGGTGTCCCTCTGTGCCTTCCCACCCTCTCCCGGGTCTCCCTGCACTTACAGGGAGGGCTTTCCCCCTGGACACCATGGGGTTCACAGAGGATACCCGTGACCCTCTGGAAACAGACCTCCAGACCTGAACACCAGATTCCAGATAAGTTTGGAATCTTGGGCTAACTCCATGTCAACTTCCTGGGATGGAAGGTGACTACTTGCAGTCCTGCACTGAGAAAGGATCTGAACTCACTCTAGGGTTAGCAGGAAAGACTGTAGAAAGAAATCAGTGAATTCTAAGGGAGAATCAGGGGCTTTCTAGAGTTGGTCCAACTACTACTCTGCATATTGCCTGACGGCCCCAATTGCAGGGAGACTAATTTACGCTCTCTGATTTAAACACTCTGTTTTCCTCAATGCTAAATTTTGCATCAGCTTTGCTAGTGAACCCATCTCATAAAAAGACCATCTAAAACGCTCAGATTATTTTTCACACTTACTTGTCGCAAGGGCTATTTTGACCCGTGTTATGGTCTTGCTTCTCTTCATGGTTAACTAGAAAAAAAAAATGAAGAATCAGGAACTATGATCTCTGTGTGCCATTTTTAGCCCTAACCCTTCCCGGTTGTGCATGTTATTTGAACTCTGAGTCTCTGTTCATCGTGGAAGATGGGAATAATATATTCCTATCCCACCGGACTCACTGGAAATATTCTAGTGAGATGTTAGAAAAGGTACACATGCTGGAAGGCAATGCAAATTTTTGTTACTGTTAGGCACCTGGTATTTCTGGCCAGTCATTCAATGTTTCCCTCGTCCTCCTTGTCTTACGGAACTCCTTCTCACCAAACTGACAACTAATATGGAATTAAAACAAAAGTCCAAGCAAGAGAAACTAATTCACACCCCCAACTCAGTAAATAGACTTGTATGTGAATGAAAGGTGTCAAGGGAAAGGACTTCAGCCAAGACGAAAGCGTTGCCATGACGCTGTCAAAACAGAGTGACAAATAAAATCCAGATTGGCTCTCTTGGGCTTGATGTGACGGGTCGAGGCCTCGGGTGTGTGGCTTGTGATGGTTTGTGCTCACCATTGGCTCACCTGGTTCTACCACTGTGGCTCTAACACTTTTGCCTGAGAAAGAGACTACACCCGCTTCTCAGTGTTCTCAGCAATACCTTAGCAGAGCTCGAATCAATACATTAAGCCAAGGGCTACAACTACCTATTGGACCTCACGGGAAGTGTGCATGACTGAATAAGCGTGTGGCAGAGACCCTGGCGACCTAGGACATCATGCTCCCCCTGAAGTGGGCAGACACCCTCCACTCTAGTGGGCTGTGTCTGTGGGACTACGTGGCCTCACGGTGTCAGATCTTCAGATTTTTCAAAAAAAATCCATACATTTGGATTTATATGTGAGATGTTCCTTTTTGAGAAACACTTGCCGGGGGTGCCTGGGTGGCTCGGTCAGTTAAGCATCAGACTTCAGCTCAGATCGTGATCTCACAGTTCGTGAGTTCGAGCCCCACGTCCGGCTCTGAGCTGACAGCTCAGAGCCTGGAGCCTGCCTCCGATTCTGTGTCTGCCTCTCTCTCTGCCCTCCCCTGATCACACTCTCTCTCTCTCACTCTCTTTCTCTCAAAAATAAACATTTAAAAAACAAACACACACTTGCTAGGTTTTTGACCCTTAGAAATGGCAATTTCATATGGTGCAACTCACTATAATCTAGAGACAGAAACAAAGTTCCCATTTTCTTGTTGTGTGGGAAATCTCAAGAGCCTTCGCTATTCCAAGAAATTTCCTAAATAAACATGTACACAGACATGCGCAACACTAACGGCAATACTTAAACGAGGGCACCTGCTGCCCAGAAGGTTCTCGTGTGGTAGGGCTTTCTGGAATCCTTTCCGCATCCCTAATAAGGCTGATACTGCTTACCATTTCTTACAAATGAGACCAAAGCCTCCCCATCGGTTAGCGGTGACACATCCGTACATGAGCATATAATCCCCTGGCCAACAAAGCTTGGACCCTTGTGTCTTTTGGATCAGAGGAGGAAGTGTAAAACACAGGTCACCCCAGAAGTGGGCAGGTTGAGGTGAATGCTAATTCTCCTGGACTGTTGTGGTAACCGCCAATCTCCTACCCCTTGTATTTGTGCACTTGGGCCACTGTAACAGAATGATGCCACAGGCTGGGGATTGGACAACAGAAATCTCTCTTCTCATAGTTCTGGAGGCTGGAAGTCCAAGAGCCAGGTCCCAGCAGGGCTGGTTTCTAGCAAAAACCCTCTTTCTGCCTCACAGACACCAGCTTTCATGCTGCGTCCTCACATGACAGAGAGAGAGAGAGAGATCTGTGTCTCCCCCTCTTATAAGGACACCAGTCCTATTGGGTTAGGCGCCCATCCCCATAACCTTGTTTACCTTAATTACCTCCCTAAAGGTCTTGTCTCCAGGTACAGTCACATTGAAGGTTAGGGCTTCAACATACGAATGGCGGCAGACATCATTAAGGCCCTAACATCCCAAACCCTTTCCATGGACACTTCTCCTCTTCTGCCATTTTGTTCATTGCCAGCCCACACCCTCTGACCCCCACCGGCCTGCCTGCCTCACCCGGCCAGCTCCCTTTCCATCGCAAACTTCTTTCAGACCACACTATCTCTCTTTTCTCCCTTTCCCAACCTCCTTCCCCATCCCTGTTCTCTGCCTATTTCTCCCTTCTTCTGCTTTTCTTGCCATCTTTTGCTGCCTTCTTGCCTTCTCTTTCTGCTTTTCTTGCCTTCTCTTTCGCTGCGGCCATCACCTTCTCCAAAATCCCATTCTCACCCCATTTTCTCCTCGCCCTCTTCACACATCCCCTTCAAGCCTACATTCCATGTTTGTGTGTGCGCCCTCCATAACCAGGGTGCCTCGCCCAGTGCCTGCTAAACAACAGAAACCCCATAAATGTCAGTGTACCCCCCCCCACACACAGGATTTGAGGCACGTTCAAAGAGAAGGGCGAATGAAGCGGTTTACGTGGAAATAGAAAATCAAAGCCATGAGAGGAAGGAGGGACAAAATGTGTGAACAACAAGGACTGATCTGGAGACTGTGATTGAGAGTGAAATTTCACTTCCTGGCAGCCGAACCCAATCTTTCCAGACTTCGAGCGACTCGTGCGTTCTCTGGTGTGCTCAGGGTGCGGACTGCAGAAATGGGGGCCACCTCCCTTTCCGTTGCCCTGAGCCCGTCAGGCCTTGGAACAACTGTCTTTCCCCACATGTCAGCTCACTTCTCAGGACTGGCTCTCCACAGCTGTGTTGTGTTAAAATCTCACTCGCATCCTATTTAAATGTTGTCTTGTGCTGTAACACATGAAAATCTTATCCTTAAGGCAATGGGTAGTCGAGGTTGCAGCTATGGTGTTGCTGGAGGGAATGTGCAACCTGTGGTGAATCAGAAAGCTTGCCAAGTGCAGGTTCAAAGGACACCTGGGTGGTTTGGGGAGAAAAGGATCAGAGAAAGCAGTGGGGGGAGAAAGGAGGAGGAAGAAAGAGAAAGGTTTCTCTGAGTCCTTCCAACATTCCCCTGAAACCACTCATTTTCCTCATCTTTCTGATCCTGTGCTCTTTCCTCTCACCGTTACTTTCCCTCTGAGATCCACAGAGAGACCCTGTCTCCACCTCAGGCCGCTCCCTCCCACTGAAAACCTAGTCCTTCATTTCCAACATGTTCTGCGGAACATAGAAAACGAACCATCAGGGGAGCCTGGGTGGCTCAGTCGGTTGAGCGTCCGACTTTGGCTCAGGTCCTGATCTCACATTTTGTGAGTTCGAGCCCCGCGTTGGGCTCTGTGCTGACAGCTCAGAGCCTGGAGACTGCTTCGGATTCTGTGTCTCCCTCTCTCTGCCCTTCCCCACTCATGCTCTCTCTCTCTCTCTCTCTCCCTGTCAAAAATAAATAAACGAAAGAAAGAAAGAAAGAAAGAAAGAAAGAAAGGAAGAAAGAAAGAAAACGAACCATCATCAATGAACTTTCTGTGTTGTTAGCGGCCCGGCCATTCTCCTAAACGGATCAGTGTCTGAGGCTATCACTGCTCTATTAGATTCTGGACACACGTGTCAACAGGGCCATTGTCAAGCTGAAGAGAGGTGGCTTGGGTGACTGGAAGAGGAGTGTGAAAAACAAAGAACACAGAGAAGGATTGTGGGGTCCCACCATGCAGAAGGGCAAACCGGCAGGAGACACAAGACTGATTTCAGGTATTTGAATATCTCCCTCAGGAAGGATGTCTGAAGCAGTTCTTCAAGACTGGGCATCAATTACTTAGGATTCTTAATCCATAGAGGATTTGATCTGAGTTAAAATAGCAGCTCTATCATTTTCTAGGCTTGTGTTCTGGGGCAACTAACTCTTCCCGTGGCCATTTCCCTGCTGTAAAAAATGAGGAAAATAGTATCTTTCTCATCAAAGTTTCTGTGAGGATATAATATGGTGCTCAATCGATCAGAGCTAAGATTAATATTCCTGGTATCTCTGTTGAAATGCAATAGAAGAGAAAACATTAGATATACAGGGTTATTAAGTTGTTTGGATCATAAAGTATAAGATTTTCCTCCCTCCCTTCCTTCCTTCCTTCCTTCCTTCCTCCCTCCCTCTCTCCCTCCCTCCTTTCCTCCTGCCCTCCCTCCCTTTCCTTCCTTCCTTCCTTCCTTCCTCCCTCCCTCTCTCCCTCCCTCCTTTCCTCCTGCCTTCCCTCCCTTTCCTTCCTTCCTTCCTTCCTTCCTTCCTTCCTTCCTCCCTCCCTCTCTCCCTCCCTCCTTTCCTCCTGCCCTCCCTCCCTTTCCTTCCTTCCTTCCTTCCTTCCTTCCTCCCTCCCTCCTTTCCTCCTGCCCTCCCTCCCTTTCCTTCCTTCCTTCCTTCCTTCCTTCCTCCCTCCCTCTCTCCCTCCCTCCTTTCCTCCTGCCCTCCCTCCCTTTCCTTCCTTCCTTCCTTCCTTCCTTCCTTCCTTCCTCCCTCCCTCCTTTCCTCCTGCCTTCCCTCCCTTTCCTTCCTTCCTTCCTTCCTTCCTTCCTTCCTCCCTCCCTCCCTCTCTCCCTCCCTCCTTTCCTCCTGTCCTCCCTCCCTTTCCTTCCTTCCTTCCTTCCTTCCTTCCTTCCTTCCTCCCTCCCTCCCTCTCTCCCTCCCTCCTTTCCTCCTGCCCTCCCTCCCTTTCCTTCCTTCCTTCCTTCCTTCCTTCCTCCCTCCCTCCTTTCCTCCTGCCCTCCCTCCCTTTCCTTCCTTCCTTCCTTCCTTCCTTCCTTCCTCCCTCCCTCTTTCCCTCCCTCCTTTCCTCCTGCCCTCCCTCCCTTTCCTTCCTTCCTTCCTTCCTTCCTTCCTCCCTCCCTCTCTCCCTCCCTCCTTTCCTCCTGCCCTCCCTCCCTTTCCTTCCTTCCTTCCTTCCTCCCTCCCTCTCTCCCTCCCTCCTTTCCTCCTGCCCTCCCTCCCTTTCCTTCCTTCCTTCCTTCCTCCCTCCCTCTCTCCCTCCCTCCTTTCCTCTTGCCCTCCCTCCCTTTCCTTCCTTCCTTCCTTCCTCCCTCCCTCTCTCCCTCCCTCCTTTCCTCCTGCCCTCCCTCCCTTTCCTTCCTTCCTCCCTCCCTCTCTCCCTCCCTCCTTTCCTCCTGCCCTCCCTCCCTTTCCTTCCTTCCTTCCTTCCTTCCTCCCTCTCTCCCTCCCTCCTTTCCTCCTGCCCTCCCTCCCTTTCCTTCCTTCCTTCCTTCCTTCCTTCCTCCCTCCCTCTCTCCCTCCCTCCTTTCCTCCTGCCCTCCCTCCCTTTCCTTCCTTCCTTCCTTCCTTCCTCCCTCCCTCTCTCCCTCCCTCCTTTCCTCCTGCCCTCCTCCTTTTCCTTCCTTCCTTCCTTCCTTTCTTCCTTCCTTCCTCCCTCCCTCCCTCCCTCCTTTCCTCCTGCCCTCCCTCCCTTTCCTTCCTTCCTTCCTTCCTTCCTTCCTTCCTTCCTTCCTTCTTTTCCTTTCTTTCTTTCCTTCCTTCCTTCCTTCCTTCCTTCCTTCCTTTCTTATCTCTTTCAGAGATAGCTCTCTGACTAACCAAGAATTGCAGGTTTCCTTTAGCAACACTATAGCAACAATTCCAGCTATAAATTGCCTTACTCAAAAGACTGCATTGTAAACAGGATTCCAAAGAGACCCTGAAAGAGACTCAGAGGAAGTATCTGGCAAGCAGGGGGGAAAGAGAGCTTTGCAATATTATATAAATAAAGGAAAGGGAGAGGAAAGCTGTGGTTCTCAACCTTACCTGCACCTTAATCATCAACAAGGGAGCTTTGAAAGATCCCGGCGCCCGGACTGGACCCCAAACCATTACATAAGAACCTCTGGGGCTGAGATCCAGTAAGAACCTCTGGGGCTGAGATCCAGACGTAAATAATTCTTAAAGCCCCCCCCCCCCCCTCCAGGGTGATTCTAATGTGCAGCCAAGATTCAGAACCGCTGTGTTAGAGGAAGCGGTGTCCAACAGACGGGGAAGCTGCAGAGTTGACAAGGCTATATGCTGTCCGTGCAGTGTCAGCACACTGGGAACTCTCTAAACTCTGGAGAGACTTTTCAGGAGAACTGCAGAAACAGAAAGCCTGCTGTACATGCAAGGAGGAAGAGCCTATTACAGGGGAGGCTCGGTCCTTCAACACATGTGCTGGAACAGAGAAGGGAAGGTGAGGACCAGAGCTTGAGGAGTTAGCAAAAGCAAAATACTTCCTTTTCGGCACATGGGAGACCCGAACATACTTGAGCCAGAGATGAGCCTACCATATCGTGTGTGCTTGCAATTTAAATTTTGGAACGTAGCGAAAAAATATGTGCACCGATCCGGTCAATTTCATCTGGAGGATTTCAGGTTCGTCGCAGACCAAGTGTGCCCGTCAGCTTTACACCTCACGACTTGTTTTGTTTTAACTGTCACTTGTTACATTTTCTGCTGTGGGTCAAACGTGTCACTGGAGGCTCACAGCCTCCCTGAAGCCTCACAACCCTGTAGAGTGCTGCCATTTTACCGATGAGGAAATGCCTCAGGTGAGGAAATGAGATCCAGAGAGGGTGGGTGGTTTGCCCAGAGTCGGTGGGTGGCAAAACCAGGCTTCAAACCTGGATCTGTAGGACCCCCCAAGTCCCCTGGGTCTTCTCGCCCTGCCGTGGCACCACCGGATAAAACACAGGGTCAATCCTTGGAGAGCTAGCTGCGTGCTTCCATCGAAATCCACACAATGGCAACGACGACCTGAAAGGTAACGTCCCGGCACTGGGGCCTCTGAAAGAAAAGAATTTTTTAAGAGTGAAAAACGTACCAGAGGCTGCAGCACCTATAGGTTGCGGAGGGCCTGGGCGAGAGAGGGGCGGGGACGAGGTCTGTGGCATCATGGACGTGGGTGCCCAGGGAGGCAGTGGGGGAGCAGCCAGAATGGGGATCGCCCACAACTGACACTGATCTGCAAATGCAGCGTCTTGAGCTCAGGTGCGGCGGCATTCAGACAAAAACGGCCACGCTCAACATGGCTCCTCTCTGCCATCTGCCTAATTCCCTGGACGTGCAGTGCTTGCTGGCCTCTGCCTGCCGGATCATGCGACACATGTCGGCTCACTTGGCTGCCTTCGCTTGCGGAAACTAAATCTCCGCATCCCTCGATTACCCCTGAAAACTGACTAGTGTTTATTTGCAAGCAGTACTTTCCTTCAGTACGTCCAGGTGTATGTGGTCCAGAGGGCTGCTTTGATTTCCGGAATATTAGCATAGAGGAGAATGAAATCTAATAACATATATAAAATTAGCTCCAAATAGCTGCGTAATCTGTGTCAAAGAGATGATTTCCACTTGGGCCAGCATCTGTACATATTATTATTAGCTATCCCTTGCGCCCCGACGGAGGACTGAGCAAGACATTGCTTTCCCTTCCAATCAAAAAGCCTGGAAACTGCTGATGCAGTGTCTGCATGAAAGAGCCAGTGACATTTTGTGTTGCCTTTTTAAAAAATGTTTTAATATAACCGTATTTTAAGAGAAACTGGCCAGCAAGTTCATTCCAGGACAAGTTTTGGATTCTTTGCGAATCAAGTTGGGTAAGACCATAACAGAGACTGTTTGGTTTGGACAGAAAAACTGCCAACATGCCCATAAAAGGGAGAACTGGCTGGGCATTTTTCTTTCGGCTCTCATTTTCAGATTTTCTTCAAAAGTGAGTCTAAGAAAAATTTGGGAGAAGCCGTGTGATATACCCATAAAACACAAAACACCTCAAATAGAGCTTGTGTCTCAGACCGAACCAGTTTAGGGATTTTGTGGTGATTGAGAACAACATTCCTGTCTCTGATATCCCTAACTGATTATAGAAGTCATCAGAATAAAGGAAAGATGGGCATTGGCTGAGTGCCCACTGTGTGTCTGATATGTGCCCTATGTCCTAACTGTTAGACAAGCATGATCTCATTCAGTCTTCCCGGTCACCCCCTCAGTTAGTATTATTCCCATTTACCAAGAAGAAAAAGAAGCTGAGTTATGAGCTCCAGAATGAAACTACTATTTGTCCAAAATGTGTTTGAACCAACAAATGTATGAATCTTAGAAGATGAATATATGAGTGTATATATATACACATATATATTCATCTTCTAAGATTCATACATTCATTGGTATATGAATCTCTTAGAAGATTCATATATATATAGTGAATATATATGGTGTATATATATGTATATATGGTGACTTTATATATATATGTGTGTGTATATATATATATATATATATAGAGAGAGAGAGAGAGAGAGAGAGAGTGAATACACACACATATTATATAATGAATCTATAGGTCCTGTATCAATTCTAATCCTTGGAAATAAGAAGTTCATGTTTTGTGTGTCTAAAGCTTCAGTCGAGGTACATCCCAGTATTTGTGGATCTCCTTGAAGAAGCACCACGAGCCCCTCCACCTCCACAGCTGTTTTCTGGAAGGCTGGTTGTGTGCACTTAACCCTCATTAAAACCCACTTTCCAACTGGGGAAAATGAGGCTCAGAAGTCCCAAACTGCAAAGGAGAGGAGGCTGGACAGGGTCTTGAAGGAATGATGGGACCTACGTGTCCAGTGGAAAAACGGCAGAAAAGGCTTGCATATGGAATCCATGGGGAAGGCCAAGGAGCCCTACACAGATCAGAGAAAAAATGTTCTGGAAAGAAAAGTAGTGAGATAAAAGTTGGATAAGATTTGGACGGGATCAAACCAGGAAAAACTCAGTACAGGAGAGTTAATGCTGACTTTGTTCTCAATGAACTGGGGAACCCATCGGAGGCTTTTGAGTGAGGGGGGCATGTGGGATGCAGAATTTTAGGATTAGCCTGGCCCTGGTGTGAAGAGGGACGGAAAGTGGAGAGGCCAGAGGGAGAACTTTCCTCAGAAGGATTCCATGACACTCTCAAGGCCAAGGCTCTGCATGGCATTTGGGCTCTGATGTGTCCTATTCTGGATGAAGAAGACATCCTTATGGACTCCTGTCGAATGGGCTCAACCCTGTGGCCTTTGATATGGCAAAGCCGTCCTGACAGTGCAGGAATTCCAGGAACTCTTCCAGCCCCACCCACGCTAATGGAGGAGGCCCCATACACTCATGTTGACCTTAGAAAGCAGGAAGACAAGATAAGCTTGTCTCCTAAAGAATTTGGGGGGGGGGGGTGGAAATGTGGTTGTCTCCTAAAGAATTTTTCCCAACGCTCTGGAACCCAAATTTAAAGTATGGGCCCCAAAGCAAAAATGTCAGAATGCAAAGAGCTCACTTGAACTTTGTTAATACTTAGAGGACTGTGTCCCAGAGAGACACTGCTTCCTCACTCCACCCCAGCTCAGGTATGCAGGCACGACACCGCTAGATTCTTGCTTTTGTCGGAGCAACGTCCAGAGACTGATGCATTAGGAATATCCAGGTGAGGCCTCGCTTT
This sequence comes from Panthera onca, assembly GCF_046562875.1. Classification (NCBI taxonomy): domain Eukaryota; kingdom Metazoa; phylum Chordata; class Mammalia; order Carnivora; family Felidae; genus Panthera; species Panthera onca. The sequence continues at coordinate 11,400,093 of NC_138342.1, forward strand.
GGGGCAGGTGATGGGTCCGTGCTGTTTACAGGTTGTAAAAATTCAGGAAGACTGAGTGGGGAAAGGGGCTGGAAAGCTAGGATTGAACATCTAGTCCGCTTTGCCAGAAGACCTTGGGCAAATTCATTCAGCTGCAGAATAGCAATAAACACATGAGGATGAGATTAAGGAATGTAAGTGACGGCATCATAGCAGAAGGAAGGAGCTAACACAGCAGTGAGCCGGGTCCTAAATAAACACCTGTGGGGCCAGGCAGATCGAATGAACGTTGCAACCCTGTGAATACCTGAGAAACTAGAATCTACGGCCCCACCCAAAGAAGGCAGCCCTGGGGACCACTCGATTTACTTTCTGATTTTGAAATAATAGCAGCTGATTCACATCATCAGTTAAACCCCAGACAAAACAGCAGATTGGGGAGCCTAGGTGGCTTAGTCGGTTGAGCGTCTTACTTAGGCTCAGGTCATGATCTCCCAGTTCATGAGTTCAAGCCCCACATTGGGCTCTCGCTGCTGTCAGCCCAGAGACTGCTTAGGATTCTCTGTCCCTCTCTCTCTGCCTCTTGCCTCCCACTCTCAAAATAAATAAAGAAACACTTAAAAAATAATCCATCAGTCTTTTAAAACACATACAGTCGAGGGGTGCCTGGATGGCTCAGTCAGTTAAGCATCCAACTCTTGGTTTCAGTTCAGGTCATGACCTTACGGTTTGTGGGTTCAAGCCCCACATTGGGCTCTTCATGGTCAGTGCAGAGCCTGCTTGGGATTCTCTCTCTCTCCCTCTCTCTGCCCCTCCCTCATTCACCCTGTCTCTGTGTCTCTCAAAATAAATATAAACTTTAAAAAAAAAAGTCAAAATAAAACACATACAGTCAATTATTGCAATTTGCAGTAGTTACGTTCTATGCAAAGTCATTCCAAAGACTGAATTAGCAAGTCCTGAACCCCTGCTCCTGGGGAAAACAGAGGGGTAGGGTCTTGCCAGCTTCCAGTCACAGTGTTTTCAGCAGTAGATCAATATACAACTTTGTTTTACATGTGTTTCTGTTTAAAGGCACTTTATTTAATGCGTATTGTTGGTTCATTAACGTTGAACCCATGGCCAGCAGCACCGTAACTCATGACTGAATGAAGCTTATCTTACTTTCTCCATAAGGCATCTCACAGCCCTCTTGTGCTGAGGAACGTGAGAAGGAACTTTTATGTTTGGGGCCCATTTGAACAGCAAAATCACCACCAAAAAAAAAACAAAACAAAACAAAACAAAACAGAAAAACCTAAAAGTGTCCAAAATGTGGCACTAAACAGACAGCTGAAAGGATACTCGTTTATAGCCTGAGGGACTAAAAGAGGAAGGTAATACATCGCCTTGTTTGACCCCAGCTGGAAACATGCCCACCAAGGCACTCAAATCTTTGCTGCTCTGTGCATATCTGCAAATGACCATGAAAGCATCATTGAGTATTGATTTGCAGTCACCAATAAATTTCAGCAAGTAGGCGAATTTACCAACACAAAGCCTGAGACCGTATCTAAAACTCCATTCATACACATACGATACGTAACATTTACACTTCAAGTTAGCCTATCAGAGCTCTGGTCAATTCCTACCAACTCAGTGTATATCTAAGACCCACAAGAATGTAGCCCAGAGGACATGATGGTTGTCCAAAAACAAAAACAAAAGTTCCATTGTGAAGTCGGATTTTTTTTTTTTTTTTTCTGGAAAGGGCAGAGGCCCAAAATGGAATTATGCCTGAGACAGCTTTCCAAGATACTACAACAGCCTCTTGCACATTTTAGCATTAAATGATAGAAAATCTTCTTCCTATTGAATCAGACTCTCTTTCTGGAATTTTTCTGAATTGATCCTAGTTCTGTCATTGGGAACTGCTCAGAATAAGGCCAGTCCTCCTTCCACGCGGTGGTCTCTCAAATATTTGAAGACTCTACCAGTTCCGTCTTCCAAGACAGCGATTTCCCATGTTAGACACCCTCATCCTTCATAATTTCCTCATTTCCGCTGTCTTTGTGATTTTCTTGCTCTAATCTGTCAGCAATAAACTGCTATCACCCACTTACTTAGGCGCTAGAATAAAATGAGTAGCCTCGAATTCTGCCTAAAGGACAGTTAACTTCAACAACCTTACTGGGGGGTAATTTGGCAATGTATACCGAATTCCTTAAAATAAGCATATCCTTCTATGTCTTAAAATTCATTCTAAGGAAATACTGAGATTTATTCATGAGGATGTTTATTACAGGTGATTTACAATCCCACCATGTGGAAACAATCTAAACACCCAAGAATAAAACAACATTAAAGAAATTAGGGTACATCCATATAGCCACTAAATACTACGTAGCCATGAAGGAGACACTGAGCAAATCTACATAGACTCACACAGGTATTTATATAATCGTAATAGTAAAAAAGATTATAAAAGAGTGGGCACGGTTTGATTACATTTTTATTAAAGCATTCATCTACATTCCCAGGGGTAAAGAAAAACACTCCCTAGAGGTTAACACAGGCTCTTGAAGGTTTAATTTCAAGTGTTTCCCTCCTTCCTTATCTATTTTTTCTACAATAAGCTACGACATTCATAATAAAGGAAAGCAGCTCTGATTAGTGTATAAAAAGATTAAAATTAAAACAACTCTGGTGTTCCCTATTGCTTTCAGGAAAAAGTCCGACCACCCTGGCTTGCGACACGGGGCCTTTTATGATCTCAACTCTTGGGGTTCATCCCCTAACAAGCCGCACACACAACATATTCCACTTTGGCCAATATGAACCATCTAAAATTCACCCAATTTGTTAAAACTCTTTTCCACCTTACATCTTCTGTTCGAGACATCCTCTAGGTTTCAAAACTGGTTTGGGGAGATTGTCCAAAATTATACTACTCATGAATGGCAAAACCAGTCCAGGCTGCCTGCCTCTGGAACCCATGGTGTCTCCCCATGATCCAAATGAAAAACTGGGACAAGTCAAGGTGATATTTTTCTATCTCTGTGCCATATTTAACGTCAGCATAGGCAAACACTTACACCGTTTATGACCTTATCTGAGGGAGAGGAAAAAGCCATGAAATCTAGTTCTTTCCATTGTCATATAGACAGAAAGTCAAAATGATTCCAGAAATGTGTTTTTACCTTCTGAGAAGAATGATCCAGGGTATTTGGAGCAATATTTTAGCCAGACATTAAAGCCCAGTTTGCAAACATATGCCCTATGTAGTCAGATTTCACTAATATGGTCTACTTTGACTTCTTTGTCTGTTTCATTATAAGAATTTAATATTGAGTTTCAAAATCCAAATGGCATAAATAAATTCCAGATGTCTTCCCAAATCCCTAAATCTCGCACTAGAATGAGGAGAGACACAGCTACATATGAGTAGGTGGCTCCATTTTAATTCACTGAAAAAATGAAGAGAGCAGTTGGTCAGAGTTTCTTTCATGAAAAAACACATGAACTCTTTTGAGTTTCTTGAGGAGCTGAGCCTTCAAGATTTACAGCCCAGCTGTTTGACATATGTTCTGCCTTATTTCTCCCCCTCGACGGGTGAAACAGCATCATCGTAACCTAGGGCTCCAGGACCGGGCTGTCTCAATTCCAATCCAACTGGGTGACTTTGAGCGACTCATTTAACCACTGTATTCCTAAGTGTACTCGTCTGCAAAATGGGGATAACCACGGTACCTACCTTGTAGGCTTGTTGTGAAGACGAGTGAGTTTATAATCGGGCATGTTTAGCACAGCGCCAGCCATACAGCAAAACGTTGGCACTCACTGTCCCCTAACAGGTGTGTGTATGAGAAGCTGAGTGACGTCTTCAGTGGCTAGAAAATTCCTTTCTCTTCTTCCCGTCTTGACAAATAGGGCTAAGTCTCCTGAACCTCGGGTTAGGAAGACTCCCATCTTTTCCTATGTGAGTGACCACCAAGCAAACTTCAGATCCCAGACCCCTCCCTGAAGCCTGGCCTCGGGCCCACACGTGCACTACCTGAGTCCACGTTCCCGATCTCAGTGCCCAGGTCATACCATCCCACCAATTTTGCATCCGGGCAACTTAATCACAAAAACGTAAAAGCTCTGACCTCAGAGGATTTGTGGAGGGAAATTCACGCACGTCTCCAGTGAATTAAAGGTCATATGTGTAAAACACCGAAGGATCATAATTAGTGCTCCAAAATGCTAGTTTTCTTCCCTCATTTTCCCTCCGCCATTAATGATTGGTACTGATGTGTGCAAGAAACAATCACACCCATAAAAGACCTTCACCGCTAACCTTCAAGAGACTGTTTACAGTCCGTATATCCCTCGGCATCTCCGTTTCCACACTTGCCATATCTTTTCACCTCTCAATAGCGACGAAAGCCTGTGTGACATTTTGATGTTTACAGGTCCCATACGTACGTCACCTCACTTACTCCTCCTATCAACTCTCTAAGTAGGTTGTATTATTACTGTTGTTGCTATTGCTGCTGCTGCTGTTGTCATAATTCTGCATGCTAGGGAACGAAAGCCTCAGCAAACGGAAAGACTTGCCCCAAATTATGCAACTGATCAGTGACTCCATAAGGATTTGAACCTGGATTCTCTGCCCTACCATTCTGCGCTTTTTTCCTACCAAACTCCACTGCTAGAGTTACAGGATTCAAGAGTGAAAACCTCATTAATTCTGTGCTATATCTCTTCCACTGGATGTCCTTTATTTAGGGGACGCTTTTGATTTTTCTGTTTTCTCTGATGTTGCTACGGCTTGGCAAGCTCGATCTCGGCAGTCTCGTGGCTAGGTCAGAGTTGTTTCTGCAGGCTATCATGGCTGTGTGCTAGATGGTTGGTTTAAAAAAACAAAAAGACATGTTTAATTGGTGTTTTCTTTCGGGCAGCACTGTGTTATACTGTGGCCAAACAATGCCTCATCTAGAAAGAAAAAATGAACGATTCCAGAAAGTTTGTTCAGAAAGAAGCCAAATCTTTTGCAACAACGAGGCATTATACACAAATCTGAAAGTATTTCAGATTGAGAAGATGATGGAAATGTGGTGTAGAGCTGTATCAGTTAGGGAATGTGCTTGACGTCATGCAACAGAAACCCAGCTTCTGTGACCCGGCCCAACGGGGGTTATGTCTCTCATCTACAATGAAGTTAGTTTGGAGCTACGCAGTCAAGGGTTCGTATGATGGCTTCAATGTCATCAGACCCAGGTTCCTTTCTGCTCTTATGTTCTGATATGTGACTGTGTTTGCCATGATCACAAGATGTCTATATTAATGTCATGACTGCATTCTTGGTGAATGGCAAAATACAAAGAACAAGAACTGAACAGGTGACACCTGTCTTTCTCCTTCAAGAGGTTTTCCCAGCAACCTCTTCCATCAATCTCTGCTCACATATTCTGGCCCCGACTGGGGGTGCCACATGGCCTTCCCTAGCCACAGAGAGTCTGGGAAGGGGGGCATTACGTGGTCACATTGCCTCCTCAAACAAAAAATCTGTTAGTACAAACAAAGGGCAAGATCGACATTGGGAAGCAACTAACAGAGACTTTCAAGACAACTACCATTCACTGAGGGCCTGCAGTGTGTCAGGCACAAACTAAGACAAAGCTAAGAAAGAAATAACCCTAGGCGAGCCTGGGTGGCTCAGCCAGTTAAGCGTCCGACCTCAGGTCAGGTCATGATCTCACAGATCGTGAGTTCGAGCCCCATTTCAGGCTCTGTGCTGACAGCTCAGAGCCTGGAGCCTGCTTTGGATTCTGTGCCTCCCTCTCTCTGCCCTTCCCCTGCTCACACTCTCTATCTCTCTCTCAAAAATAAAGAAACATTAAAAAAAATTTAAAAAGAAAGAAAGAAAGAACACTATCCTTGGGGTACCTGGATGTCTCAGTCGGTTAAGCATCCAACTTCGACTCACATCATGACCTCATGGTTCGTGGATTCTAGCCCCGCATCGCTGGAGCCTGCTTCAGGTTCTGTGTCTCCCTCTCTCTCTGCCCCTCCCTCTCTCTCTCTCTCTCTCTTTCTCAAAAATGAATAAACATTAAACAATTTTTTAAAAACAAATAACACTATCCTTGCCTTAGACATACAGAAAATGATATCCACAGAGATATAAAGTGTGAAATGAGAGGCACTGTTCTCAGAAGATTGCTATGTGAATTTTTCTCATGTAACAATGCCTGGCACTGAGTAGACACTCAAAAATGGTTTCAAATGTTTCGCTTCTCTCTGTCCTCTCTCTCCGTTGAAATTAGAGATGCAGTGCCAGCTTTCACTTGGAATGCCTTTATATTTGCATTGTCTAATTAATCTTATTATGATCTAACTATGGCTACCGTTCTGGCCTATGCACCCATATACCCCAACCTTTGGCAAACATAGCATTGCTGACTCTATTAGATCACGTCAAATCTTTCCTACTTGATATGTTCTCTCTTTTTGATTGACTCTCCAGAACTGTGATGACACTGTTTTTACTTGTCATTTCATCAGCTAAGGCATAAACAGTCTTTGGCTTGGTGCCTTATCAGTCTCTTCGTGTAGGGACTCAGTGATATCCATTGAATGAATGAATCTAGGCTTCATCAATTACCAGTTGCATGGTCTTGGGCGTGTTTCATAACCTGCCATGAGCGAGAAAAAAAAATCAATGTTTTTTGTCGTTACAAACCACTGAGATTTGGGAGTAGTATTATAGCTGCAATAACTGATTATTAGATTCCTCTACAGGGGGAAGGGAATTCGTGGAAAAGAAATGATCAGTAGATAATACCAACGGGATTTACTACAGAATAGTATCCACACGGTAAGAAGACACATTGTTTTTCTAGCATTCATTACAATCAATGGGCAGTCTTGAATGATAATAATTTCACACATAATAAAGGCTAAAAAAAATGACACACAAACTTCCCCAAATCATACTGAGGTTTTTAGAGCATATATAGATTACCAACGGGGAAAAAAAATGTTTTCTGGGCAAGCACCATTCTGCTGCATCACTGGGCAAGCACATGAGATGCCAGAGATTAAGAAAACACTCTGAATGCTTATCTCACTGACACAGCCGCGTTTTCAGGGTGTTAGGTTTGAGTTACGGGAAACAAATTAAACAATCTCTCTGTACAGAGTAGAACGGGTAAAGGATTTCTCTTTCGTAGAGGCAAAAATTGCATCTCTTGATTGTCAGTGAAAACCAAAGCTGGAGTAAATTTGGAAATCTGACATATGATCGCCTGGAGCTTTATCCCTGCTAAAATGTAAATACACACCAGGGTACAATGGGGTTTTCCATCTCGTTTGGCATTCTCCTGTATTTGACTTCTTTTCATGAAACAGCCAGTGACACAGGGATTTGGGGAGCAATAAGCAGGTGTTTGGCACCATATATAAGTTCATACATAGGGTGTGAGTCACAATTCAGTACTTTTCAAGGCATTTGTCAAATAGCAAAGGATAGCTCTCAAGAGATTGCTTTTTATTTTTCAAGAAGCATGAAGAACTGGAAATGTATTTGTGTACCTTGGAATCAAACCGACCTGGATCTGATTTCCAGGTCTCCTATCTAATAAATGTACAACATTAGGCACACTACTTATCACCACTGAGGTGTTTTTTTTTCCTCATCTGTAAAATGGGGGAAATAATACTTAGTTGAAGCAAGTGATCCTGCCATATTTGCAGTCAATAGAAGTGGAATGTTAGCAGTTTCATACGGGTCTACTGTCTCACGGGACTGAGTTCAGAAAAGAAGACCAAGCCCATATATGTCTGCTAGTCACAACTCCTTTGTTTCATGTGACAGACACCCTACTCAAGATAGCTTAAGAAAAAAGGGAATACATTAGCTTATGTATTTGGTCAGTTTAGGAATGGTGTTGGCTTCATGCATGGCACAATCCAGGGGTTCAGATGATGCTTTGGATCCCTTTATCTCTCTCTCTCTCTCTCTCTCTCTCTCTCCCTTTCTCTCCCTCTCTCCCTCTTCTTCTCTCTCTCCTTCTCTTCCTCTCTCCTTCTTTCTCTCCCATCCCACTTTCTGCTGTGTCTGTTGACTTTGTTATACACAGTGGACAGGATGGCCAGTGATAGTCTTTAGGAGAAGCAAAAGGGACTTCTCTCTCCCAAGGGCTGTCTCTCTTCAGTTACACTCTCACCTCTACCAGTCATTGTTTTCAGATGTTTCAGGTGGCTTGCCATGCTTGACCCAGCCTAGTTAACTTTTTCGCTCCAAGGGAGGTAGTGCTAGCCCAATTAGAACCACATAAGATAAGGAAGGAGTTAACCAAAGAATATTGGGGCACCAGGTAGGCAGGGAAAAAGAGATATCCATTACATTGTGTGCAACACTTAACAGATGCACCGAAACTAGCTAAAGCATTTTCTACACAATATCCAAAGGACATGAGAGGTAATATTTACCCAAAGATAAGGTTTCACCCAAAGACACAGTGACCAACTTTTTTCAATTTGCCCAGGACTTTTCTGGTTTAACACTGTAAGCCTCATCCCCTGGAAAACTCCTTGCCCCCAAGCAAACCATCTTAGTTTGTCTGGACTATCGGGTTTTACACTGAAAGTCCCACATCTGGGGAACCCCCTAAGTCCCAGGCAAACCAAGATAGCTGGTCACCCTGTCCAAACATGGCACTTGTAAGTGTAAATGTTAGCTGCATTTGAACTCTTAGTAAGTGAGCTTATAAGGTGCTGCATCTGTAGAAGAATGATGTAGTATGGTACATCCAAAACAGCAGCTGGTCTTATGGGAAAAATGCTTATCATGCCTGTTTGATCTAGAGTTGTAGGCTCTGCCCCTTTGCTTTTCTTCCCCCTCTGCCTTCTTTGTTTTCCTTTCATTGTGTCTTTCTTTCTCCCTTTTTTTCTACCCCCCACCCCCCCCCCCCGCCTTTCTTTCCTTCCTTCTTGCCTTCCTACTGACCTTCCTTCCTTCCCTCTCTTATTTTCCTCTTTCTCTTTTACTTTCTTTTCTGGTGACATATTGACCTTTCAAATTGCATATGGCTTAGATTATGTTTCAAATCTTCAAAGGAGCTCTTATGCGTTGTTTGACTGAGATAAACTGACCACCGTACATTCATTTATCCCAGATAATGCCCCAAATAAGTGGAAAGATCATTGCTGATTAAGATGAGCAGCATATGGGTGATTACTAGGAGTTTGCTGAGAAAGCACAGTCACGATGTTGAGCATGAAAAATGAAATAATTAGGATGGGGAGCAGAAAAGACAGTGATGGTTGTGAAATGAGGAAGTGGGAGACTGGAAGAATTTGAGATTGAGTTCCTTCAAGGGACATTTTGGTTTAAGTGTTTACGTAGAGGTTACATCTACTACCAATGGAAATTGCTAAGATTTGGGAGCTCTTTCTTCCTTTGAATCAATATTATCATTAATTAAGCAATGTAAACCAGGAAATCCTTCCTGGTTACAAACTATGCTTTGAAGCCAGAGTGTTTTCAATCAAAATCTTAGAATAAAATTGGAAAGAAAGCAATTTCTCATCTTCAAAGGAGAGCTATCCGTGGGGAAAACAGTCTTCTGAATTATACTTCAGAGAATGATGAGACTTTTGTTGCCCTTATTGAAGTGCTGTAGTTCTAAAGAAATAACTACACTTTGGAGACAAATCCAAATGCTCCTTTATAGCAAGGTTCCACCCACAAGTCAAGGTCATTGACTTAGGACTTCCACGAAATGTGGGTTTTTCACATATTAGTACTCACATTATTTTCATAATTTTTGTCATTGCATGGTACCACCTGTGCCATTTATTTACCTAACATCTTGCTGCAAATATATTTTTTAATTAGATAGACTAAGCCAATGCACCCAATGCAGCCAATGCAGCTTATTAGGGCTCATTAATACCCTTTGTGGGAAGAATAGTATTGTCACTCAGAAGAAACGCAGTATACTATGGATGCATTGAGTAAAGGCTGGGAGACTCACCACCTGGTTCTCAGCTTGGTTCTACCTTCTGGTAGCCTTGAAACTTGGGATTAATTTCAATTTTCTACTCATATAGTTGTAAGGATTAATTGGTTGTAAAAATTGAGGAACAATGTTAGCACATAACAAATGTTAGCTAAGATTCTCTTCTTAGTCCATTAGTGAAGAGAGAGATTTGCATAGTCCTGTAGTGCAGAAGAGACACTTTTGGGAGGAAATGTGTCATAGCTAGGAAGGGACAAAGGACACATCATCATCTTTGTTTCTAAACTGGTTTCCCCCAGACCAGGTTTTTATCACTTGTGGCTTGAATAATCAAGAAGGGAAAACAAGATTTTGTGAATCTGTCCACACAAGTTGAGCCTATTAAGGGCTCAAGTGAGAAAAAAAGCCCAGAGTTAGGGAGAGGATAGGATGCCCTTCCTCTAAAGAAAAACCAACATCATTTTGCTGTTAACAAGGATTTTAGCTGATTTTTTTTAACATTCTATCCTCTGATTATTTTTAGTGTTTAGGTTATTTTTCATGTGTTTATTTTTTGTCTGGCAACCATATTGAATGTATATTCTTTCTAATAGGCTTTTAAAATTTGCATGCATTGTTTGGGTGTGCAACTGTGGTATCTTTCAATAATGATACTAATGCTTCTTCTAATCCAATTCCTGTACCTCTTATTTTTTGTTTCTTGTCTTATCACATATAAATTATTTTACCACTATTTAGGAATGATTAAACTAGTATTGCATCCTTGGATACACTATGGTAAGGATGATCTTGAGAATGTAACAACTAAAGCCCAAGAAATAGCTAAAAATATGTTGCAATAATTTGAATGTATTGTGACAATGCCATGGACAAAGACAATGGGTAAAAGAGCATACAGGAAAAAAAAATCACTGAGTCATATGTTAATTGAATAAATGAATGAACATAATGGAATGTAAGAATCAAAGCCTGACTGTAAGGCTTCAAGTGTGTAATGACACCAGAAGATTAGCATTCATATCAGTCAGGAATCAGAAAAATAAAAATCACTCTAGGTAGGGATTGAACATGAGAAATCAAAGCCTTAAACAACCATCAAAAGAACTGTAGAGAATCTACACATAAGATTAAATTGCACTGAACTTTACAACATACAAATGAACCCATGCAAACCTGGTGAAATCTGAATATGTTCTACAATCTACTTAATAGTGTTGTACTGATGCCAACTTCTAGTTTTGATATATTACAGTGATAAAAGATGTCATTATTGAGGGGAGCTAGTTTTTGTTTTATTTGGTTTTTATGCAACTTTTTTTTTTTTGCAACCTCCTAAGAGTATGCCATTATTTCTAAATTTAAAAAAAAGCTGTGGAACCAATATTTGAAGAAGAGACCATGATGTTTTTCTGGAAACTCAGAAGTGCAGGGTTGCTGGAAAACCACACTAGATTATGTGATTCCGGGATCTCACCCAGAAGCTCCTACAAACTTTGCATCATTTGAGTGTCCTCACTCTGACTGCGACTGCCACCGAAGGGTGTCCCCTCATTCATTTCTGCCTTTGACATCCCTGTGGTGCCCTCATTGGCTGGTTCTAAGCAGGGAAACTGACTGAAAAAGTTTTGAGGAAATTTAGTTTCAGGTGTTGGGTCCCTGAAATATAAGAGAGAGTAGAAAGATCCAGGGATAATGCTGAGTTAAAAACCTGTATCCCAGCTCACTGACGTTTAATAAATACTAGAAATTTATAATCTAGTCTTTGAAAGGGGGATTTGAAGAAGGAAATTAGTCAAATTTTTCAGTTTGTGAATGAAGAAAATTCATAAATAATTTCATTTCCCAGCATAGTTTCTCGGTCTCTCTGCCAAGCTATCTTCATCCAAAAGAATTTCTAATAAGCAAATTTTTATAACATTTTTACAGTTTATAAAACAATTTCACATGGACTCTGTCATTGGCCCACCAAACACAGATGAGAAACAGATAATAATGAAAACACTTAATACCTATCTGGAACTTTCACTAATGTTATCACATTTCCTTGCAACACACTGACAAAAGCGTCTTCCTTGTAATTCTCTAACACAGCACGTTGTCTTTCCATATCTTTGCACATGTGGCTTCTGTCGCTGAGAATGTCTTTCCTGGTACAAACTCCTGCTTGGCAAGTCCTATACCGCCTCATGCCTTGTTGCATCGGGATCTCTCTTTCGTCTCTTTCCTGAAAGAGACCAAGACTAGAGGAGTATGAATAGGCAGCCCCCACCGTGGAGAGGGCCAGGCTGTGCTGCCCTTACAGGAATCCGAGGGTTGACCAGAAGGCTGGCAGGTGTGACCCAAAGTCCGTTCCTCAGCTATTGTTTCTTATTCCAAGAACCTCACTCTTGATGAGCCAAATCTAGTTTCCTTGTGGAAAACAGCAAGGAGAAAAATTAATTTGGTGATAACAGAGGGCTTAACATTACTGGTCTAATGGTTGGAGATATTTCAGTGAACCAGACATCCCTGCCCACAGTGAAACCTACAAACCAGTGAGGAAGACAAGCATTATGCAATTATCTTAAAAATATACAACTCCTCAACTACTATAGCTATGAAGTAACATTTGTAAAGGTGTACAAAAAGGAAACAATAATGAAGGGGAAGGATAGGAGAGTATAAGGGAGAGCTAGAGCAGGCACAGGGCAAGTCAAAGAAAGCTTCCCTGAGGTAAGGACACTGGTTGAGTTCAAACTGATGAGAAGGATTTATCAACACAGAGGAGTCTGGGAGGAAAGCAGGAAGAGAAAAAGAACGTTCTGGGCAGACTCCCGACAGCTGTCACCCTAAATTCAGTGGGGAGTCCCTAAAGAAAACCACAGAGTTCCCCTTCACCCCCTCCCCTTCTCACCGGGTAACACCTCCCTGACGTGAGGCAGCTGAGCTCAGTGTTAGCAGGAAAGAAACATAGAGCTTGATGGCTCAGAGCCCAGGAGAAAAGAGGGGATGGAGGTAGATTGTGTCATGAAAAGAACACGGTGCTGGTCATCACAATTTACATGTGGACACTGCCACTTACTAGATTTGTGACCTTGGAAAAGTCACTACCAGCCTCTGAAAATTGTTATGAGGATTCAATGAGAAAAGAAACAAGTGGGGCCTTATACCCAGTGAGTGCTCCGTAATGTTAGCTTAATGTTCTCACTTTCTCCAGGTCTGCTCTGGACTCAACTGTGTCCCTTCAAAGTTCGTAGGTTGAAGCCCTGACATATAGGGTAATGAGACTATATCTGCAGATAAGAGTCTTTAGGAGGTAGTTAAGGTTAAATAAGCTATAGGGTTGGAGCCCTGCTCCACATGGACCGTGGCCTTATAAGAAGAGGGAGAGAGGAAGAGAGGGAGAGAGGGAGAGAGGGAGAGAGGGAGAGATGGAGGGAGGGAGGGAGGGAGAGCCTTCCCACTCTCCATCATGTGGGGATACAGTGAGAGGCAGCTGTCCACAAGCCAGGGAAAGGGCTCTCACCAGAACCCGACCATGCTGACACCTCATCTCAGACTTCCAGCCTCCAAAACCATGAGAAAGTTAATTTCTGTTGCTTAAGCCCCCTGTCTATGGTGGTTCGTTATGGCGGCCCAAAAACTGCTCTTAGAGATGATGGAGTGCAAATCTTAACTGCAATGACATTCGAAGAATGAATTTATGAAAGGGCAAAGGAAGGGAATGGGATAACTAAACAGGACTGGGGGTTTGAGCATTTTCATCAGTGAGGCTGGTCTCGATCCATTTGCTGTCTGGCCATGAATACTTGGATGTACAAGTACATCCTGTGTCCAGGATGCACACAGCCTCGCATGTGTCAAAACTCTACAGATGGTTTTCTGTGTGGTTGAGGAAAACATTTTCTCCTTCTTTTCATTCTTACTGTTGCATGAGAGATGGAAGGACACATAAACTCTAAGAAAGAAGGAAGATCAGTAGTGGCCAGACCGGGGATACAAGCGCCAAGAGATGGCATAATAAGGGAAGAAAGGCAAAGTATACTCCTTAAAAGGAGAAGGGAACAAGTCCAAGAACCCAGGATAGAGGACGTGGCACCATCCCATCAACAGAGCTTTCTGTGTGAGATGCTATTCGGGATGCTGGAAAATACTTCCTCACAATTTCAAAGCCTGCAAGTGTTGATAAGCACGACCTCCATGCAGAATGCATTTGATCTTCCCACCGCAAAATGAGGCAAGCCCGGCAGGACAGGGATTATGTCTCCAGGGAGGAAATTGTGGTTTGTAATGCTTCAATGAAGTTCCCTTGGCTGATGAGTGTTAGAGGAAGTAGCCAAGCCTTGATTTTCTGATTCCAGACCCAGTGTCCTTTCTGTGGCAAATGTCCAAACATGCTCTACCTTTGCATCTGATCTTGATCTGGTTTTCCAAGGTCAAAAGTTTTCTCCGTGTCCTGTCTTCTTCCTTGACCCAAGGAAATTCTCTGCCCCAAGTCAGATGGCTTGTTGGATGGCTTCTTCCAGAACAGAAAATAACCCTGAATGGACTATGAGAACAGAAAAGGACAAGAGAAGCATGTAGATTGGGCCCTACTGACAAAATCCCATCGTGGGGTATAATTGGTCTCCGCCTTGATGAAGTTCTCCCTCAGCGATCCCGATACTGTGAGACCACACAAACACAACCGTTATTCTGACTCCCACTTTGCAGCCCTGAGAACTGAGATTTATGACACGCCTTCTAAAGATCAAGAGCCAGATGCCAAATCTTTGTCTCGACCTCCCTATAGGGGACGGAGCTCTGGTGTGACAGTCAGGAGGCTCTTGGGATCCAGTCCTTCCACTCATACCCCGTGCGCTCCTGGTCAAGGCTTGTAAACCCTGGGTTTCATTTCCTTCCACTGTGAAATGAAGGGACCGGAGGGCACGGTCTCTGAGAACGTTCTCTGAAGTGGCTGGTAAGAAAGCAATCACAAATATTGAAACAAAATATGGTCCAGATTCTTCATGCTGGTTCCCAGATATGATTCAGGGAGGGAGCCAACAGATAGAGGAGGCTACTTATTTTTGCTGGTGAGGTCAACAGATACTTCTTTCGAGCTCGATCAAACAGGAGGTCTGTGCAGGCCACAGCGTCATTGCACGTCATGGGGCTTGCGTGCTCCCTCTCTCCCAGCCACTGCTCGAAGCCCGGGAGAACGCTTTTGAAACCAATCAGGAAATTACTTATCAATCTGCAGCCCCGCAGAGCTATCAGGCTCCTCGCTGCCAAAGAGAAGGGGATTTCGAGTTAAAGCTCCACATCTGCGTGCACTAGAATTCAAAGACTCCAGCTGTTGGAAGGTCTTGCGAGCAACGTAAGTAAACAGCCCTCTCTCCCGATCGAAGTGAACTTCTTCAGGCTTTTCTTCTCCCACAGATGAGTCTTTTGGCTCGCGCTGGTGTTGAGCTGTTCTCTCTCTGTCCATCTATGAGGTTTGGGGGTGTTTACTGACTGGGGCTTACTCAATGAACCGTCTCCTCTGGGGGTTGCTTCTGCTGAACAGAGGAGAGAAAGCGAAAGTCGTCAGAATCGGCTTGGCTTGGGAAGGGTTAGTTCTGAAAAGAGCCTTTGACTTGGCAGTTACGCTCCTTAGTGGCTATAGATCCATAGTCAAGAGGAGCAAGAGGCTGACACTTGCGGGAGCCTCACCCAGAAACACGGAATTGTCATCGAGTGCCTACATCTGTCATCCGTGCCTACATAATTCAAATTGAAGGGCTTTCCTTCATTCTGATACACCGCAGGAGTTTGCTCAAGGAAAGGGAAACATACAAGCTAATAGTGTCTGGTGGAGATTTCCCTGTAGTAGTATAAACCTTGTGCTAGATGTCGTTTGGGTTGAGGGTGCTGATTTATTTACTGTTTATTTTATTAAACAAATGTGCTCGACATTTTACATTGCTGTGGGGAGGATAAGCCGTTCGTTGCAATACACGAGCGCGAACTGTGTTGGTAAAACCATGGGCTTGCGTTAAGAGTAATTATGAGACGGGATTGCCTAGTGTCGTACATAACACACTGTACTAGAGCATATTTCTTTCAAAGCTTTTTTGAAATGTTTATTTTTGAGAGAGGGAGAGAGTGCTGGGGAGGGGCAGAGAGAGAGGAGGACAGAGGATCCAAAGTGGGCTCTGCACTGACAGCAGAAAGCCTGATGCAGGGCTCAAACTCATGAACCGTGAGATCGTGAGATCACTATTAGGAGATCATGACCTGAGCCGAAGTTAGACGCTTAACCGACTGAGCCACCCAGGCGCCCCTCTTTTAAAGATTTTTTAAATCAGATTGTGGTTAAGGACTGGGAAGTAATTGCTAGAGGACAGCTCATGTAAAGGAAATAGCTCTGTTTTGATCAACATTCGCTCTCTGACACCCTGCAGCTTCCCCAGGACCTTGTCCTTTTCCAGGGTCTCTCATCAAGAACCCTACGGCTGCAGGGAACTCGCGTCCCAAGGTCTCGGACTCTGTCCCCCCATCAGACTACACATCTCTCAATATGTCTTGATTCCTACTTTGCATAATAAAGCCTGGCATCCGCATCTTGGTTCTCCTACTCCCTGGAAAGCTCTCCTAAGCACAAGAACAACTGGCCTTAACTCTCCTCGATATCTGACTCGCTTTCTTTCCCTTTGAATACCTTTGCTTCACAGTTTGATGTCCTGTAAGGACGAGACCGGCTTGTTCCTCATATGCTAATTAACTCCTCTGTGCCTTGATGGCAGTGCGTGCGTAAGGCATGTCAGAGGGCCAGGAGGCTCTGGATGGAAAGGGATGTATAACAGCCTATTTCCTGTGTAGACACCCCCCGGAGCAACTTTTAGTCTGAGGTGATCTCTAACCTTTCACTTTTACTTAGTACATATTACGTGCTTGATGTGCTAAAAGCAATAAAAACAAAAGCTGAGACGATGCTCCCCTTCTAGAACGAATGTGTTTGTAGTCTGTGGAGCCCAAGCCAGCTTTTGTTTTCATGGCAATAATTAAATAAATCTGGGCACTAGCTGTTGGACATGTGGGGTGCAATGGATCATAAAATGGAGGGATACGTGTTTGGAATGTGAAAGGAAATTATCCAAATATTGGGAAACATTTACTGGGCATTCGCCATGCATTTGGCCCTCTGCTCACCGTGTCGCGTGATGTCTTTGGAGCAGGCAACTCGCTGGTTAGGAGTAGCGGCTCTGCAACCACAGCACCCGGGGACACGTCCCAGAGTGGCCTCTGCGTGGTCACTTCACTCCTCTGTGCCTCAGTTTCCTGAGTATGAAATATGGGTAAAAACCTTGGGAGCTCATGGGAGGGTTGAGAGTTAATGTAAGCAAAGCGTTATTTGGGTTTCTCTGTAGGAGAAACTGAGGCTAAGGCTAGCTAAGTAACTCGCCCATGGCGGTCATGGCCGGCAGGGTTGGAATTTGGAGGTAAATGATCTGGCTGCATCGTAGTGGAGAAAGTCCACGTTTAGAACCAGCATCTGCTTTCCTTGCTTCCCTCATGCTGTTGGGTTCTTTGGGGTGTCTCCTTGCCAGGCCCTCACAATGCCTCCTGGGGACATGTGACTGACCACTGCCCGCGAAGATTTCAGACCAGGAAACAAGCTCAAGATGCGAGACAACTCGCCCCTAGGTCACGCACTGAGAAATTACCAGAGCTAGGAGCTAAGCACAGTCTTTCAAATCCCCACTCCCACTTTCAAATCCCCTCTCCCACTCTTTTCGGGACCCCACACTCTTGATGAGGCCAAGTCCATACTGCCCCCTGCAGGGGAGAGTGAGTTAGTGGAAGAAGCCAGTGCTGCATGCGTATCAGTGAAGGCCTCGTGGGTAACTGGCCCGCGGGCCTCATTAATTAAGGGCCCCTTGGTCAGTAACTCTCCAGAGGATTTGGATGTGCATCAGAGTCAGACAATCACATTCCTCAGCCTGTTTTGTAATCTGGGAAAGAATGCATATTGCCATATCCACCTGAAGAAGGTGAAAACTTGTGCTAAGTACAAGAGATTGGGCCTTTTCCCCATTCAAATTTTTTGGATTACCCTGTGGTCAGAATCAACCTTATTCCAGAGTTAGTTACTGTCTTGTTTATATCCCGGTGCTTTCTTCAACTTCTGGCATGCGTCACCTGCTTCCAAGCCCTGTGACCACCTGAACTTGTTGTCATCAACACTTTTGGTTGCATCAGCAGAGGGGCGGTTTTCCTTCCTTTGTAGGCCTTTTATTATAAATCCGTACAGCTCCGTGGAATTCATCACCACTTAGTACAAAGTGAGCTGCTGTCTGTATAGCATGAGAAATTTGCTCAATAAACTTAACACAGAGAAATCAGCGACTTGGAGCATTTACTGTGCTGAATAAAATACAATGAGATCGATTTCTCCGAAGACTACTTCAGCACAGATAAATGCAAGCCAAACGTGTTCTCAAAACATGTGCTAGGATCTTTAGCTGTCTCGGAAAGAGGTCACAGAGGGCGTGGTGGAACAGGAACCACTGATGCTGGGAATAATTTCTGGTGGTGGCAAATGTCAGAATTGGAAGGGAAACGGCCGTGGTTTTGAACTCTGGCTTGATCACCTTCTAACTGCAAGACTCCAAGTATGTCACTTACCTCTCAGGTGTATGTAACAGACATAACCAAGCCCGCATGGCACCTAGCATAATAGGTGCCCGACCAACAGGGGTGTTCCTTTTCTCCTTAGCTCTGGTCCATTCAGTCTCCAGATATTTACTGAGCACCTACAATGTGCTATGCACTATTCTAGATATACCTGTGAAGCGAGAGCCAAAGTCTCTACCTTCCTACCTCTAGAGGGGGCAAAAATAGAATCATAAACCAGAATGTAACTTCAGAGACTGGAAAATGCTATGGAGAGAAAATAAAGTACAGTAATGAGATAGTGTGACTAGCAGTAAATCCATGGAGCTTCTTTTAGGCCTGAAAATTTGTTTTGTCATTTCCTTTCCTCATCGTAACATCATATGCCGTGAGTAATTGCATGAAAAGAAGGAGAGAAAAATCTCTGAACCAAACTATACTACATTCATTCTTTCATTCCATCTTCTGCACTTTTTTTCAAACTGCTCTTTGTCATCAATGATAAATGAGTAGGTCTTAAGTGAATGAAGATTAATTAATTATTCTTCTTAAAAAGTTCAAATCATCACAATTCCTAGGGATTACATTGTTGGAGAGGAGAAGAACCACCGCATGGCAGATTTTAGGGATGATTTGTGCCGCTTCACCATGACTTCATGTGTGGCTGCGAGTCTGAAATTGTACATATGTTAGTGCAGCCAACATGCAGAGCTGCCAGACGTCGGCCGATCCAACGTTCTATTAGCCAAGAGTCATGTGTATGGCTTTGAAAAACAATCCATGGTCTGAAATGTTTCCTTTCTTAAAATGGTGCAGCAAACCTCACTTGGGTCTGAGACAGCGTCTCTCCATAGCGAAGGTCACAGTGTAGATAACTTGTACCGGAGGAGTCTTTGTCTTTCAATCAGCCAACTATTTGTGGCCAGAGTATACTTGGCCGTAACAATCTGGATGATTGTCTCATTACTCCATTATGCCTTTATCACCATCGTGTAAACCCCAATTAAGGGTCCACAACTTAGAACGAAAATCTTGTGTTCATGGCAACACAAACCGTGAAGGCCAAGGTTTCCGATTTTCAAATATAGCACTGATATTTTTTTTTTTTTGCTTAATTTATAGAAATGTGATCTCTCCAAATTGCAAACACATTTTTAGCAATTGTTTTGGGAAAACCGGGTCCAAAGTTAAAATCCAAGGACTGAAAACTAAGAGTGAAGAAGAAGGGACTAGGACATTGACAAGTTAATTAACTGGTCATGGAGAGTGTTGTGGGGCAATTCTCCAGTCATGGAGAGTGTTGTGGGGATGCTTCTCAGGACTCCAAAGCAATCTCACCCAGAGAATGGTGGTGAGCTGCTGTCCAGAGGCAAGAGTAGGAGAAAGAGGCTACTGTTACACGTGCACTTTTATGACAGATACCATTCTCAGCTTTTTATGTATATTAGCTCCTCATCAAGACCCTAGTGTGGCTACTATTTGCTTATTCTACAGATGGGGGGCTGAAGCTTGGTGCAGTTAAGTAACAAGAAAGTTCAGCACCCGCTAGGAAATGGCAGGACAACCTTAATCCAGGACTGCCCAGCCGCACACCCCACTCTACCGCCCTGCTGGAGAGAGATAAAGTGTTCTCCCATCCCATGCGATACACATTCTATGTAAGTAAAGGAAGGATGTACTGCACGTTTTTAAATGTTGAAATGGCCTTCTGAGGGAAGAGGCTGAGGAATCGTCTCTTCTTTGGAGGTCTATTAAACCCAGATTGCTTATCATACACGTCTGGTAGGACTTCAGTGTGGTCCTTTCCCAAGGTGAAAAGAAAGACAAAATGATTGCTCAAGGTCCTTTCTAGTTTTCCTGACCAAAGGCCAACTCTACACCCATGCAAGGCAAAATGGTGGTGACATGTCAAGCCTGGTCACCCCGCTCTCCCTGCCCGACTCCATGCCGAGTGCTTTGGCTGAAGTGATGTCCAGGCTTCCTGGAAAAACCACAGTCAGTCAGATCACAGGCTCTGCTGGCCATTTTCCCACAACCAGGGAGGAGACCCAACTCTGTTCCAGTTCATGCCCAACCAAAGGAACACCATTCCAGGGAGTCTATTATCTAATTTGGTGGTTGTACTTCCAGTGTTTCGGAAATGCAAATTGGGACCAAACCGGCATAAAAATGGAACACGGTTAGAAAATAAGAATGTCTTCTAAAATTCTGGTTACCAAGTGCATCAGTTTGGATTGCATGTATCTGTGAGCATCAGAAAATCTGGTCCTTTCACATGTAAGGGGTTTATTTTTCTCACATAACAAGAAGCCGAAAGGTAGATGATCCAAGGACGATGTGGCTATTTAAAGGTGCCATCAGGAAGCCACATTCCTTCTGTCTCCCTGCTTCACTAGTGTTGGTTAGCACATGGTTTTCATCCTCATGGTGGCAAGACAGCTGCTGTACCGCTAGGTATTGAGTTCATATTCTGGGCAGGAAGGGAAAAACCTTCTTGTCAAACTTTGCCCCTTTAATTGGAAAAGGAAACCCTCTTCCAGGACTTCCCATGTACTTGTGCACCCCTCACAGCAAGACGATCTGGAAATTTGTGTATTGTTTGTGTATTCTGTCTTTCATGTAGAAAAAGTCAGGGGGAAACGGATTGGGGTGGGTTTTGCAAGAGTCAAACCTATAGTATTTGTCAAAATATTCCACAAATTCCTGTTTATGAAAGCAATAAATTTGGAATTTGATACATAAATAAGAACTATATTACATAAACATTTGCTAGTTGCATATATTTTGATACTTAGTTGTGAACATAAAAGTATTTTTAAAACAAGGGGCAGGTAGGGACAGGATAAGGGGGCAGGTAGGGACAGGATTCTATCCAAAGTACCACAGAGGAGGAGGAAGAAATGGGTTTGGGTGTCAGATCAAGGTCTGCATTCTGCCTCATACCTAACTAGGTGTGGGATATCTGCAGGCCGTCATTTATTTATATTTAAACTGAGCTGACAGCTCAGAGCCTGGAGTCTGCTTCAGGTTCTATGTCTCCCTCTCTCTCTGCCCCTCCCCCACTCATGTTCTGTCTCTCTCTGTCTCTCTGTCTGTCTCTCTCTCTCTCTTTCTGTCTCTCAAAAATTAAAAAAAAAGACAAAACGTCTAGAAATGATAGTTTTCTCTTGCTTTGCACCTTTTATTCAGCAAGCGCGTAAACCTTCATGAGCTGACAGTTGAAAAATCAACTCTTTGATTGCAAGAAATGAGGACAAATCCACCGAATGGTGTGTAGCCTTGTTCTATCAGTACACGCCAAGATTCTTTCATTTTGGGTTTCATCACATTATCTTAGCAAACCAGACAAAAATGTCCAAGTGATTGTGTTTTCTAAACTGCATCATACACTTCAAAGTGCCATCTGCTTGTAACTTGTTACAAAACAGAGTCAACAGAGCCATTTGTTGACATCTGAAAAAGTGACCAGTGTTTGTTATCAAGGGACATCATTCCTAGAATTTGTGCAATTTGTTCTGTGGTGTTGGGATGTGAAGGAAAGCCTGCACAGAAACTCTCAGCTGTTTCAATACACTTTCCTCATTTTAATCCACGGACCCAGGTCTTAAATCGTGTTGCTTTCCGTTTTAATTATCTCTCCATGTCACTCCAAACTTTGCAGTCAAAGGTGGAGATTTAAGGCTTATCACCTCACAGTCGTCATTGCAAAATTAAAAAGAGGAAATGAAACAAACCAAAAAATGTCCACAGCTTTGCCAAGTCTAAATCTATCCATCAGCCAAAATCTCATTTCTGCACTACGATCAGGTTAAAAAAAAAAAAAAAAATGATAGAAAGCAATTCAAAGTCATTGGCTCCTGTTCACACATGAGCGGACCATTTAAAGTGACCTTTAGCAAGCCATTTATTGTCTCTGTCCTTACCCAGAAAAGTTAATGAACATACCTGTCCCTCCCATCCCAGTCGTTTGCTATGAAGACCACTGAGCTAATGCATTAGCAGTGGCACTCAAAATAAAATGATGCACTCAAGCCCGTTTTGGTGTTTTCTGTCCCTCGCAGCACCGTTTGCAGCACACCATCGTGCATGAACTGCATGACCTTCTCGGTCTCTCCTCTGATTTCTCACCATATTTTTGCAGCCACGCTCTCTTAACAAAAGGCCACTACTCCTCTGTCATTCTCTCTTCCATACCTAAGTCTGAATTTAGCCAATTCAACCCTTTTTCCTGACCCGAAGGAAGCCAAATTCATTTCATGCTCCTTGAATGTATACTTATTTATTGGACCGAAAGTGATCCAAACAGGCAAAAATCCCTGCCCTTCTTGAGATTGCATTTCCGTCCTCTGGCCTCACCAGCCTAGATATACTGATAAGGACACCTCAGAGTCAACCATCCAATGTCATGCTCTCTCCTCTCGCTGAGATCCTTCCAAGTTGTTTCTACGCTGTGCTCACATGTGCTCATGAATTTCTGTGCAGCAGTCACCATAAATCATGGTCCAAATCATAGTCCTCTATGCAAATCACAGTCTTTAATGGGGTCCATCTTGAGAATGGCAACATTCAAATGATAGATGCAATCTCTTGTTTTCCCAAAGTTGATGATCCTCATGCAGCCAGAGTGTTGCTAAGTTCTGGGCAGAGATGGAGAGAAAGCCTCTTTCCCATAGTGAGTCACCTGGCTCCAAAATAGTTTTGCTTGTACCCAAAGACTCAAGTTTTTACTGGAAATGTCTTCCTGAAAAGTTTCCCTGGAAACATTTCTTTCAACATCTGACATTAACAACTCTCTCCATAAAGCCTTAAAACTAGTCACTGGGCAGGGAAGAGAAACAACTTATACTCTCTACTGTCTGTATCTATCCCCCACCATTCAGATACCCGTGCATACACATCCCCACACCTCTCACCCTTAATGGCCAATATCTAACTTCTAGTTGGCCTTAGGTAGAATACTTTAAAAACCAATGAAATCTAAGCAGTCTAACTAAACAGTTGCCCGTTCAAATGAGTATAGTTTGGAAATAGTTATTCCCAACTGCTATGAAGCACAGAATGGCCAGGCACGCCTGAATGCCTTCAGATAGTGGCTTGTGAAGCACCCTTGGAAAAAGCTGATTTGCTTTCTTCACTCTTTATTGGTCCTGTAGGTTGCCTTTAACCTACCAGATCTACTTTCCTTGGAAGAACATAGAAGTAGAGTGGTTAGAAATAGAGCTAAGTTCAAATTATTTCAGGGTGAGAAAGACGAACGTTTGTACAGACTGAGAGCAGTCGGCCAGTGGTGAAGTCGAAGATACCGGAAAATGACAGAAGGTTACTGAGCCAGGTAATCTAGGAGAGACAAGAGGTAGGTTGAAACAGTCCCCAGGGGGAGGGCTTGGTTTTGAATAAGCATGGGTCCTGCCTCACACCAGTGTCCATTAAGACCGGCAGGAAGCTGGCTGGCTCAGTCAGGTAAGCGTCCGACTTCAGCCCAAGCCATGATCTCACGGTTCATGAGTTCGAGCCCCGCGTCAGGTTCTATGCTGACAGCTCAGAGACTGGAGCCTGCTTCAGATTCTGTGTCTCCCTCTTTCTCTGCCCCTCCCCCACTTGCACTCTGTCTCTCTCTCTCTCTCACACAAATAAATACACACACACACACACACACAAAAAAAAGACCAGCGGGAAGCAAATGAGAATGGATGAGAATGTGGATAAATTAGGTATGGTAGAAACATTGAGAGGATCCAGATCATGCTCTCTGTTTTTTGCTAGGATGTTGGAAATAAGATCATTGCTTAAGATAAAGACAGCAAACTGATTAAATGTGTACTGCAAGTACCCAGCCCAGTTCTTGTCATGGGGAAGCACTAGAAACAAATTATATTTACTTCTTTCCCCCTTGACAGGTTGAAATCTATAGCAAATGTTTATCTCCAAAAGACATCATATAAAAATAGCCACCATGACACCAGTCATATATTTTGCATTTTAACTGAAACACATGAGCCTTCCTGAAACTTTTATTTTAAACTCTGAACTATAATGACCTCTCTACACTCATCTCAGCTTTGAAAATAACTTGGCTCAAGTGCAGACTGTCAGAGAAGGCCTCTGACCACACATATTCTCTTTCTGTGACCCATGAGCCTGGAGAATGTTCTGGAACCTTGCCAGCAAAGAGGTGTGTGGAGGAAGAAAGCTGAACTCTTGGAGCTTTTGATTTCAGTGCTGTAAAAATGGTTCCAGACATGACAAATGAGAGGGAGATAATCTAAAACATGGACCATTTTCATGTTTGCCCTTTGAAGATTTTAATAAGCATCAGCTTTCTTGGGGCAAATCGGGTTCTCAGCTTCCAAATGTTTCAGATTTAGACTGTCTTCCTTTGATTACTTGAAATCCTAAGGGTCAGTTTGGGGAGGTTTCATGCTCAGACTCGAGGGCAGCTGGCAGACAGACACACAGGTAGTGGCCTCTCAGAGGAGAAGATGTTCTTCTTCCCCTCGATACCACCCTCGCCGGCAACGGGGTGGGGAGGAGCATGGATGTGGATGGACCAGGTCCAGATTTAGCCAGGTTTCAAGGTTCCCAAGGGAAGAACTCTCTTACGAGAACAAGGGCTAGGAGTTTGAGATTTCTAGAACACTGGTTTTCTCAATCTCTCTCTCTCTCTCTTTCTCTCCTCTCTTGTAAGTAAGTACTGGTTTCTTTGGCTTGTCCATTAAGAATCCTTGTTACCTACAAGACTGGTAGAGTCATAGGGAGCCAGGATTAAGTATCCACAGAGTGTCTGGAACTATTCTAGACACTCAGGGCAGGGCTGCTATCAAAACAAATGAACTCTCTCCTCTAGGTCTTACAGGCCACTTGAGGAGTATACAGACAAAGACAACAAAAGATGTGAAAACAATGAAGAGGGAAGTGGCTAAGAGAGAGATGTGCTGCTTTAGAAAGGTGGGTCAGGCAATAGCCAAAGTAGGGAAAGAGCCCAAATGTCCATTAACAGATGAATGGATAAAGAAGATGTGGGGTGTGTGTGTGTGTGTGTGTGTGTGTGTGTGTGTATGTGTGTGTGTAATGGAATATTACTCAGTGATCAAGAATGAAATCTTGCCATTTGCAACAATGTGCATGGAAGTATAATGTACCATGCTAAGCGAAATTAGTCAGAGAAAGACAAATATCATACGACTTCACTCATGTAGAATTTAAGATACAAAACAGATGAATATAAGGGAAAGGAAGCAAAAAAAATGGAGGGGGGGACATAAGAGACTCTTAAATATAGAGACAAACTGAGGGTTGCTGGAGGCATTGTAGGTAGGAGGATGCGCTAAATGGGAGAGGTTCATTAAGGAAGACACTTGTTGGGATGAACACTGGGGGTTAGGTGTCAGGGACGAATCACTGGAATCTATTCCTGAAATCATTATTGCACTATATGCTAATGGCTTGGATGTAAATTAAAAATAAATAATAAATAAATAAATAAAATGAACCTGCAGAAAGAAAGAAAGAAAGAAAGAAAGAAAGAAAGAAAGAAAGAAAGGTGGGTCGGGAAAGGCTGGGGCCACAGAAAGCCAACATTTGAGCAGAGACTGGAAGGTAGCAGAATGAGTCATGCCAGCATCTGGGTGAAGATCATTGTGGGCTGAGGAGTAACAAGTTGGAGGGAAGGTATGATTGATGGTGCTTGGTTCCTTCCAGACATAGGAGGATGCCAGGTAGCTGGAATGAAGTGCATGAGGAGGGATGTGAGGTCAGAAGGGAATGAGGATCGAGCCCATCTAAGACCTCGCAAGGGCCTTGAGATTTACCTCCAGGGATGCAGGAAGCTATGGCAGGGCTTTGAGCACAAGAGTGACCGACAGGCTCTGATTTAAGTTCTAAGACCAATCTAAGGCTGCTGCTTGGAAAATGGACCGTTGGGTAGATCGTAGCATCCCTGCTCCAGCTCTCAGCAGCCTCGCCAGGCTTATTGGTGTTTCAACAATAGCAGGCTCACTTGATAAAGAATTCACAGACCAAAATAAAATGGACGTGCATGAAAAGTCTGACAACGGTCCACCTCACAGCTTCTATTTTACGTTGCCTTGTTCTGTTTGAGGGTAGACCAACCCCATCAAAACACGGTAAAACAATGCAATTAATTTGATTAAGGACATTTCTATTTGTGACATTTTACTTTCCCAGCCAGAAAGCTCAAATGCCAGACTGCTTTGTTCAAAACTAGACCCAAAAGCCAAATAAAAACTGTCTGTTGCCTTTGTTTTCCCTGGACCTGTCTTCCGTGGCAATCAGAGTGATATCTCCCAGAACGCAAGAAGGATGTTTGCATCCCAGCCCCGCTCACCAGGGTCCTGGGGGTCCTACTTGAGCACGTGTGACCAAAGCTCTAGCTGTAACCAGATGTTCCTTTGATGGGCCTTATCTCTTGTGCACAGGACTTTTTAGGGGGCCGGGAGTGGGGGACCGGGCTGATACAGAAACTAGCTAATTGAAGACTTAGATATGAGGAGACATGGATCCCAATCAAATACTGTTTATCATCATTCGTGGCCTTTATTTCATTGTCTCATCAATAAATTCATGTCCCTAATATGCAGCAGCTGCTGTTCCAGATGCTCAGGGCTCAGCGACAAAAGGACAAACAAGAATACCTGCCTTCGTGGAGCTTACATTTCATGGGGGTAGATAGGTGATACCGAAATAAATCAAAAGCATAGTATGTTCTAGAATAATACACGCAATGGGCTTTAAAAAGAACACACAAAGAAGAGGGTATGGAATGGCTGGATTTGTAGTTTTGAGAAGAGCGGTCGGAGAGGCCTCGGTGGGAAAATGAAATGTGAGTATAGCCCTGAAGTGGTGATACAGCAAGATGATGACAGATACAGATACAGATGATACAGATACAGATACAGGTGTAGTTATAGGTATAAATAGACGCAGGTGTAGGTGTAGATATCATACATGTGTACATACACAGATACACAAACACATGTAGATGTACATTACCTACACATATACAGACACCTAGGTGTTGAGGATATAGAAACAGGTATAGATATGGACAAACCTCTGAGGGAAAGTTTTCTGGGTGGGAAGAACAGTGCGTGCAAATATTTTACCTTGCGTTGTTCTGTCTGGGGGCAGACTCACCCCGTCAATGCATAGTGGCAGGAATATGTTGAGGAGCAGCTCAGAGACAGTGTGGCTGGAGCAAAGGAGAGAAAGGTAGACTATAAGGTCACACGGTGGGGAGGGGCAGGCCATCAAAGGCTTGTGACTTATTCTAAGCCTTTACTTTTTAGTCTGACTAAGAAGGGAAGCCATGAGAGGGGTTGCACGGGAGTGCTCTGCCTGTTGAGCGCCTTCTCCAAGGGCGGGAGCAAAAGACCGGGTGGAAATGGTTGCAATGACTCAGGCAGGAGATAATGGTGAAAAAGGGACAAGAGTGACAGCGGTGGAGACGGTGAGGAAGGGTGAGATGCTTGAGACAGCGCTCAAGGAGAAGCACAATGAGTTGTCTCTAATGTCGGATTCATGGAAAAGAGGAGCATCAAGGGGAATCCAAGGTATTTGGTCCGAGGATCAAAAAAAAGAAAAAAATTGTTACTGATTGGAGCTCGAGGCTGGCGATATTGGGTTCATGTTTCTCTGAGACACCATGTGTAGATGTCTAGTCGGTGAGTCTGGAGTTCAGGAGGAAGGTCTGAGCTGCAAGTAGATGTTTCAAGCCATGTGATTGGATTGGATAACTAAGGGGAAGAGGATCAGTACAGATAAAGAAGGGATCCGAGGATTGAGCCTGGGCTTCCAACATTTACAGATTAGGAAGAGGATAGGAATCCAGGAAAGGAGGCAGTGAAAAGGAAAAGGAATAAGAGGAGAACCAAGAGACAGTGGTTTCTCGTGGACACGCGAAGGGAAGAAGTAGGAGTGATAGTTCAGGTACTGAGAGGACTAGGAAGTGACCGCCACCGTAGACTCGTGGGAGTGGTTGATGGCTTTGAACAGGTTGCTTGCACTGGAGCAGTGGGAAGGAAGATGGAAGCCGGTGGGGCAGGTCTGAGAGACAGTGTTGGGGGCTGGGGATGAAACTCCAGGGAGGGAGTAGAGAGACTTCATTCAAGGACTTTGCTATAAAAGGGAGCAGCAAGGTGCATAGGGGCACTTGTACCCCAATATTTATAGCAGCACTCTCAACAATAGCCAAATTATGGAAAGAGCCTAAATGTCCATCAACTGATGAATGGATACAGAAATTGTGGTTTATATACACAATGGAATACTACACGGCAATGAGAAAGAATGAAATGTGGCCCTTTGTAGCAACGTGGATGGAACTGGAGAGTGTTATGCTAAGTGAAATAAGTCATACAGAGAAAGACAGATACCATATGTTTTCACTCTTATGTGGATCCTGAGAAACTTAACAGAAGTCCATGGGGGAGGGGAAGAAAAAAAAAAGAGGTTAGAGAGGGAGAGAGCCAAAGCATAAGAGACTGTTAAAAACTGAGAACAAGCTGAGGGTCGATGGGGGGTAGGAGGGAAGGGAGGGTGGGTGAGGAGTATTGAGGAGGGCACCTTTTGGGATGAGCACTGGGTGTTGTATGGAAGCCAATGTGACAATAAATTTCATATTAAAAAATAAATAAATAAAAGGGAGCAGCGAAATGAGGCACTGTCTTGAGAGAGAAGCCTTTGGAAAAGGTAACATATTAGTGCTGTATATAGTATATGTAGCAATACAGATCAGTACCCAAACATAATTTACTTTATATGCATTGTTCCTATACATTATTTCATTACTATATATGTATATGCAGCTACATATATAACTTCCACATTTACATATATAATATGTATATATGTAATCTCTAGATATACATTATTACACAACTAGAGAGAGAGAGAGTGAGTGATAGATAGAAGGGAAGAAATGACCTTCAGAGTGTGCAGGACACAGAAGAGACTTGCTGGGGTGATGTCATTGAGAAGACAAGAGGGGGAAGGGAGAATGGATGAGATCCAAGGCACAGGAGGTAGGTTGACCTGGGATAGAGGCACAAACAACAATAAGGGAGTGGCAGAGCATACCCACTTGATACAATACAAAAGGGGGTATCAGTGTGGTGGTGGGAACTTCTAGGTCTTCTCCTCTATTTTCTGAATAAAATGGGAAATAAGGTCATTCATTGAGGATAACCACAGAGGAAGAGGTGTCAAAGATTTAAAAAGAGAAGACAGGTATGAAATAGTTATAAAGGAGAGTGGGATGGTTAATGAAATGAGAAAATTGAGTATCACTGATGGGCAGCATTAATCAAGGACGCTTCTGAGGTGAGCAATCACATTTGGAGACGCAGGGCAGTCAGCCTGGTGGTGCGTTTTTCTCTAGTGCTTCTAGCCAAAGTGGTGGTTTAGCTAAATAAGGTTCAATAAGGCAAAAGAGAGGCCAAGGAGTCAAAGGTTTATTGCTGAGAGTAATTGTCATAGAATCTAAACAGGGTAAGGAAGGAGGTGAGGACTTGAATAGGGTAAAGAATAAAAATGGCAGCATCCAAGTAAAATTAAGCAGTGGTTGAATTGGGGATACTGACTGGAGTCCCAGAAAAGAAGCGTCAGTAGGAGAATGGGAAGCATGAAGCTTGGTTTATGAAGATTCCGCAGTTATAGGTAGTTACAAGCTCTCCGTACCAGCATGTGAGTAAGAGGCTGAGATTGGGTGGGAGACGAGACCACTGGAAGGAAAGAAGTCAAGGAACTATTAACCAGAGTATGTGGCAGGTTTTCTAAGGAAACACTGAAATCACCTAGAATCAGGACAATGGTGTCGAAGAGAGTGACGGACAGAGGCCAGGAACTGAGACCTCCCAGATATGATGGCAGTGAAGTGAATTAGGAGATGATGTCAACCCGGAAGACTGGTGAACGTCATGGACTGATGACGTGAGACTCAACCCTGAAGGGATAGAAGGATGCAGGGAGATGAACCATCTAGAAATGGCAAGGAGGAACAGGTAGGTCCTATGCACATCAAGATCCAGCAGAATGACAACTGAGGGGTAAAGAACAGCCACTGCCTGAGTGTGCTACAGGGACAGAGATGTCACTCAGGGGACAGCCAAGCTGCAGTCAGAACAAGGAGATGCGATAACATTCAGAAAGGAGGGTGAGGATACAGAGCACTTCACTGATGAGCAACCTTGCATTCTGAGAGGCACCAGGGAAGGGAAGGAAGGGGTGGGAGATGGGTCAGGAAGGGGTATATGGTGATGAGAACCCACAAGATGGGTGATGGCCTGGGGGTCCAGAAGGACATGAACTGGGATAAAGGGGGTGATAAGACTCCCCTGTGTCTCAAGGTAGAGAGTGGTGATCAGTCTGTAAGTGGCAGGGAGGACCAAGGTGGGGTCTACAGGAACCATGACAGGTTTATGGAGCTTTGAAGATGGGAGAGTGAGGAGCCTTGTCTGAAGCACCCAGAAAGCTCTGGTGTGTTTTCCTTGCTCCCCGTAGAGATTTTCATGAACTCTCTTGTGGAGCCCGGGTGCATTGTTAATCCCGGATTCTAAAAAGTGAGAAGGTGGGAGGCCAGAAATGAGGTTGAGGTGGTCAGCGGGGACAGGTTATGGAGCACTGTGCACCATTTTAAAGACTTGGGCCTTTATCCAGCAGACCAGGGTTCTTAATCTTTGTGATGTGAAAGGAGCTCCTTGGAACTCTAAAGACTGTGGTCTTGCCTCCACTCCTACATAGCCTTGCACACCCACTCTGCCTACCATTTCAGGGAGTTAAAGATTTGTCACTTGTGTATGTCAGTGTTCAACCAGAGAACCAGAACCAGGAGGAGATAATATATAAAAATCGATGTATGGGAAGCAACTGGATTATGCAATTGTGAAGATTATCTGGAGAGTCTAAAATCTGTAGGGGAGACCTCTAGTTAGGACACATAGGACTTTTAGGCACGAGCAGATGCTGTAGTGTGTAGGTAGAATGTCTTCTTTATCAGGGAAGCCTCAAAGACCTTTTAATTAACTAAAGCATGCCCACCAGATTACTTAGAAAAATCTCCTTTACTTAAAGTCAGCTGGTAATGGATTTTAATCACCTCTACAAGATACTTTCACACCAAAACCCAGATGAATGTTTAATGAAGAACCGGGGACTGAAGCCTAGCCAAGTTGATGCATAGAACTGACCATGACTTTAGTGTATTCCCTAAAATCTACACATCCATGGCTGGGGGCTCCTTTTGTGAGCAATCAGGAATCTGTGAAGCAAGAGGAAGAAGGTGGTCCACCTTGCAGTTCAGAAAGATCAGATCTCTGTGCTTAAGTGGTAAAAATTCTTAGTAAAGAATTTGAGTAAACAGTACTAAAAATAAAATATGACTTTCTCCAGTGCAAATCCATGTGAACTACAGTTGGTCTCAGTGGGAAATCAAGCAAGTTGGAAACAACCCCAAAGAAAAGTTATTTCAAATTTCCCTGGATATCTCATGAAAGGGAGTAAATGAGTCCAGTATGCAAGGATTTTTAAGTAATCGTTGAAAATTCTTAATAACTACCCCATCCTCCACTGAATTTGTGCTTAATGAATCAATAAATATTTATGGGAACCTAATCAGTGCCCAGCATTCCAATGAAAAAGGAAAAAAATAATTAGTCACAGTCCCCCTTTCCCCCTGCCAAGAAGTGGTCTACTTGGGGGCGGGGGGGGGGGGGGGGGGCGGGTCTGTCAGTTAATACCCTTTCAACTGAAACTGACAGAACACCCAACTCAAGACACCTCGAAGCAAGAAATAGGGAGGGGATTTCTTAATGCATAGAACTAAAATCTGGAGTAGATTTTCTGGCTTCAGGTTCTGTTAGATCAAGTTACTCTAAGGAGATGCCCTGAACTCTGCCCACATCTCTTGGTTCTGCTTTTCCCCAAGTTGACTTCACGGGTGATCAAGTCTCTCCTTGCCATGGTAGATGGGGTCACCAACAGCTATAGGCCTCTATCCTTGGAGCTCAGCAATCCCAGCAGAACAGTCCCAACATTGAATGGATGGATGAATGGTTGTGACCAGACTAACATCACACCCTGGAGAGGCTGGAGCATTGGGTAGGAAGACCTCATGTGAGCCACAAGTTCTGAGGTGAGGAGTGGAAAAAAAAAAAAAAAGTCCTCAGATGAAAATCAAGAGTCTATTCCAGAAGATACAAGAGATGTTAGATAAACAACCAAGTCAAGGGCCTCTACAGGAACATCATCACAACTCAAGATCCAGAAACCAGTGCAAGTCAGAACAGAGCTGAGAACTCCGACGGGCTCGCTGTCCTAACCACGAGGCTGTTTCCTTATCTCTAAAAGGCAGCTAATAACAATGCACGTACTGTGTGAGACAAATACAAGCGTTATTAAAAGCCAAATGAGATATGTGCAAATACACCTCATAAATAATAAACATCATACATTTAAAAAGACATGATGAGAGCTTGACTGCAGAGGTGAGGCTTGGTTTGTGCTGAAAAGGGGAAGCAGGAAGAAAGAGAACAAGCAGAAAGAAGTACCACTCTTGGGGCAAAGTTACTCACAGGTAAAGAGATTTGTTCTGTTTTGCTGACGTATAGTTAGTCGACGTAGTTAACACAGTCTTAGTTTGTATTCAGAAGTCCCATCTGCGAGAATGATGTAAAATAATAGTAGTGAGAGATACGGACTTGTTCCTTACTGGCTGTGTGACTTTGGAAAAGTTTTTTAACCTCTCACTGTTTCCTCATTTGTAAAATGGCATAATAACAGTACCTACCTCCTAGGATAATTGTGAGGATTACATGTGTTAATATTGGTAAAGTGTTGGGTGTAGACTAAGTGTTCTACAAATATTAACTCTTGTTACTGGTCCTCAGAACCACCTGGATTGCTAGGGTATTCGTATCCCCATTTTTCTAAGTTAAAAAACTGATGCATAAAGGGCGCCTGCGTGGCTCAGTCGGTTGAGCATCAGACTTCGGCTCAGGTCATGATCTCGCGGTCTGTGAGTTCGAGCCCCGCATCGGGATCTGTGCTGACAGCTCGGAGCCTGGAGCCTGCTTTGGATTCTGTGTCTCCCTCTCTCTCTGCCCCTCCCCTGCTCATGCTCTGTTTCTCTCTCTGTCAAAAGTAAACATTTTAAAAAATTAAAAAAAAAAAAAAACTGATGCATAAAACAATTCAGTAGATAAGGTAAGATCTGAACCCAGGTCTGACTGACTCTGAATTTCGTGCTCTTCCTATTGCAACAAAGACTTCATAAATCTAGGCAGGCAGAGAGGGAGGTAAGGAGACAGAGGAGGGAGGGAGAGAAAAGCATTCATGAGTATCCAGATCCTTAACCTGAATTTACTCTAACAACAGTTAACCAAATATTCTAGAATATTCCTTTAGCTTTGGATTGAGTAATATTAATTTTTTTTACTTTTTTAACATTTATTTATTATTGAGAGACAGAGAGAGACAGAGCATGAGCAGGGGAGGGGCAGAGAGAGAGGTGGAGACACAGAATCCGAAGCAGGCACCAGGCTTTGAGCTGTCAGCACAGAGCCCGAAGTGGGGCTTGAACCCACAGACTGTGAGATCATGACCTGAACCAAAGTCGGATGCTTAACCGACTGAGCCACCCAGGCGCCCCAGGATTGGGTGATATTAATTTAAATGGTTCTGTTAGAGTTTTGGCCAGCGCAAAAAGTGACAATTTGAGGAATGTGCCTCAGACACCAAGCTGAATGTAAGTGCACCTCTATCGAAATTCCCCAGCTCTCCATTCCTCCGGACTTGGAGAAACCCGACTACATGTCCTGCCAGGGGGCTGAGATGGCACATTCATCCACCTCGTGGTCCACACCTGTGCCCATCTATAACGCTCTCCCACACAGCGGCAGAGTGGACACAGCCATCATCACAGCCCCGCCGTACAGACAAGGAGAGACTGGCAGAGACATTTGCGAAGCAAACCTCAATCCAAGGGCTCTGCTCCTTCAGCTCTGTACCTGGCATCTTTCCAGGGAAAGCGGCCCCAGCCCCAAGGCCTTGGCCCTGCTCCCCCTGCACAGCCCCGAGGCACAGCCTGGTCCATCCACGGCCTCTCCGGGAAACCCAGTCTCAGCCCTTCCTCAGATGACAGTGTTGATTGATGCCAGAAGGTTCCCAGGAGCCTGCAGGCAGAGCACAGGGTTTACGGAAAGAGGCTTTAGAGCCAGAAATTCCCTGGGGGTCCTCTTTGCTCTCCGTGGGCTTATTTCCTTCCCCCATCACCTAACAGTAAACAGCATAATTACCATCTAAAAAGAGCACCAACAGGTTTTGCAAGAGGGATTTGAGTGATAGGTAAGTGTAGGAGCAAGAATAATCAGGAAAAGAGGTGCATGCCTAAACCTGGGAGTTTGGTATCCTCCCCTCCTCCCCCAAGAAGGAAGTAATCCTGACAATTGCAATAGAAGCCCAGAGAGAGACTGTGAGTTTGCCTGGAAAACACAGTCCCCTGACTGAAAAACATCCGACACTCATCCCTCAGGGTGGTCTGCACAACCCTTCCTTGCGGTCAGAACCTAGGGTGCCTGGGCTGCGGGAGCTTAGAGAGCAGGCAGGAGCAGACCCTCCAGGGAGGCAAAAACACATTCTAGGACAGTGGCTCCCAGCCCTGGTCTTTCTCAGAACTGCCTAAGAGCAGGTTAGATTCCCTGGAAATTTTGGGTTTCAAAGCCACCACTCCAGGGGCACCTGGGTGTCTCAGTCACTTAAGCATCCGACTTCAGCTTAGGTCATGACCTCGCGGTCTGTGAGTTCAAGGCCCGAGTCGGGCCCTACGCTGACAGCTCAGAGCCTGGAGCCTGCTTCAGAATCTGTGACTCCCTCTCGCTCTGCCCCTCCTCTCCCCTGCTCATTCTCTCTCTCTGTCTCTTAAAATATAAATAAATGTTTTTTAAAAATTTAAAAAAAACAAAAGCCACCACTCCAGTTAACTTCCTTGCTGTGTGATTTGGGCCAAGAGAGTTTACCTCCCGGAGCCTGTTTCCCTCCTCTTCCAGATGGTGGCTGTGAACAGCCAGGCAATGTGAGAGCACTGGCAACCCTCAGGGCTGTTCACAGTAAACACACACCTGTTGAGGACCTGCTCCGTCCTAAACATGGGGGACACAGTGAATGAACAACACAGAAACTCAGTATGCACTTGGACCTTCCAAACAATAAACCAAAACCACTCACTATCTCAAAGAATGACACAGCACTCAGGGAGAAAATAGAGCAAGGGTGGGGGCACAGGGCCACAGTGGGGAGAGTTATATAGTGGGTAAGAAAAGGTCAGATGTGTGATGTTTGAGCAGGGCCCTGAAGGAGGTGAGGGCACGAGCCTAAGAAAGTCTAAAATATAAGCATTCCAGGCAGACAAACAGTCCTGTGCAAAGGCCCCAGAGTCAGAATATGTTTGGAATATTTGAGGAACAGTGAGGTACGTAAGACAGTGTGGCTGAGGAAGAGGTAATGACAGGAACTGAGATCAGAGAGAAACCCAAGGATAGATAGCAGAGGGCCTCACCAGTGGCTGTAGTGAGCTCTCTAGAAATAGCAGTTAAGTCAGGACAAAATTAAAGACAGTCTAGATGTACATCAAGAGGAAAAGGCCTAAGTAAGTCATAGTCTACTCATACTACAGAACTCTGGCCGGAGGTGGGCATTCACCAAATATTGTTGAGTGAGGAAGCATGTTGCAGAAAAGAGATCTATTTGCATCTCATTTTTGAAAGAAATTTACCTCGATATGTGTACCTGTCCACGCAGAATAAAACAAGTGTGGAAAATGTGCACACAAATCGTTAGTAGGCATCTTTGAGGGTCAGGATTGAAAGGAGATTTATGGAGAGGGACCCTCACATTTACCTTCATATCCTTCCATATCATGTTCATTTTTTTTGCAACAAATATATTTATTTTGTAATTTTCAAAAAATACGCAATATGTATCTGATCCAAATGGAATTGGCATCGACCCTTCATATTTCAGGGCTCACAGGTGAGATAGTGAGGAGTCTTATAGGTCGTGAGCCAAAAGCCTTAGCTCTGGCACTTTCTTACCCAAGGAACCAGACATCTGTCCCCAAGGGGATTCTAATTACTAACAACAATTTGAACACTTCATTTGTTTCCCAAAAGGATTTGAGCAGGACTACCTCAAAATGCACCTGTGGGATTTTAACCCAGGGAGGTGACTGATAACACGGAGAGGCTGAGACAGTGCAGGATCTTTATTACTTCCATTTCCTGAGAGGAGAGGTGTACCGGGACACCCCAGACCACAGGGGGAATCACCTAGCTTGGTTATAAGACAGAGCGAGAGAAAGAAAACCCTACACCTGAATCTAGGTTGTGCTTTCTACAAGAAAAGTAAGGCAGGTCAGGGTACACAAGATTGGCTAGTTTGAATAATTCTGGCAGGCTCTGGGGCATAGGAACTCTCCCCAGCTGCCAGAAAGCTAGCCCTGGGGTGATTTAGGGCAGGAGAAATATAGGCTTGGTATGTGAGAGTTTGATAAAGGATTTGTTTTGGGGGTCTGGTCTCTGGATTGGATTTTGCTTATAAAAGTCATGCCCCCCCCCCCAAGTGAGCCTTTTGCCATCTCTAAAAATTGGCTAGCCCTAGAAGGAAGCAGTCTCTTCCCGGGCAGTGAGGCCATAAGTGTCAGAGCATCGTGAATATCAAATTTAAGACAGCTAGTGAATTTATTACTTGGTCCTGTTATGAATTAATGTCAAATAGATTCACAATCTAAGAAAACACAGAACAATGACCCACTGAAAAGAGGCCAGTGTCCTGGAACATAACTCAAGACATTCTCTGCCAGGAGGCATAGCTGGCTGTGGGTTGAGGGGGCCAAGGTAGGGGGAGGCAGGGCCAAGACTGGGGAATCAAGAGCAGGGCTAATAATTTAAATGACACTGAAAAGAGCAGCAGAAAATCCTAGAGCCTCCAATGTGCCGAGCAAATACACAGCACTCTTAATATATTACCTCTCATAACCCTTTGAAACAGGTGTGACTATCACATTTTACAGACAAGAAAACCAAGGCTCAGAGAGGCTAAGCGTCTCCCCCAAAGTCATCTGGCCAGTAAGTGGTGGAGGTGGGGTTTCCTCCTCAGTCCATATGATTCCAGATTTAAAGCCTGATTCCTCATGAATTTGGGCTTAAACCTGGGTAGATGCTGACCTTTAAGGAGATGAACTCTGGTGAGTCAGGAGGAAGGAGGAAGCAATGGCGGCTGTCAACACTAGTGTTCCCCAGTCAGGGCGCGGCCGCAGGACAATTCCAAGAAGAGCTGCCAAGCAAGAAATTTAGCATAACCGAAACTTTCACAAGGATCCCAGGGCAGATGTCATTCCGAGCGCAGCCAGACGGCAGGAAAGGGTGCGGACGACCGCTTGAGGGCACCTGGCTGTGAAGACGCGGCCACCTGTCCCGCGTCCTGGGCCCCCTTAGTCCAGATCCCCACAGAGGTGGCCTGAGCCAGTGCCAGTCAGGTTTGGCAATAAGACTGGACAGAGGGGCCAACTGTGGATGGGAGGGGAGCAGTGCCTCTAAGTGGGAGGGCCAGGGGGCAGACAGTGACTGGCACAGAGGACCATGCATGCAGCAAGGCAGGAGAGGTCCCATCCAAGGTCAAGTGAATCAACACAGGTGCAACTGACGCTTCTGCGAGCTTCCCATGTTGTGATCTGGGAAGAGTTGAGCACATCTCTCTCTTTTTTTTAATGTGTATTAATTTTATTTTTGAGAGAGAGAGAGAGCGCACAGGCCAAAGTGGGGGAAGGGCAGAAAGAGAGGGGCACAGAAGCAGGTTCCAGGCTCCAAGCTGTCAGCACAGAACCCTGTGCAGGGCTGGAACTCACAACCCGTGAGATCACGACCCAAGCTGAAGTCAGACGCTTAATCTACTGAGCCACCCGGGCATCCCTGAGCAGATCTCTTATACTGAATCTGTATTTACAGAGCGCCAACCATGTGTGTGACACGGGGAATCATACTTGGTTTTCCCAAAAGTGAACCCTAAGACAAAGACTTGGGGGCAGTTTGGTTTTTTTTGTGCATAAAGCAAAAAAGTGGAAGAAGGAAGAAAAGCGACAGTAAAGCAAAAAGGAGGGGTATTATCGAAAGGATCAGCGCTGGAGGCAGCTGCAACTCCGTCCCTCTGGGGATCCCGAGGAGCTGTGTAAAACACACTTCACCTTCATCTCATCAAAGATAGGGAAGCTGAGCTTTTATCCACCAACCCACGTCCCTCACGGGTTGAGGGTCACCCCTGGGGCTTTCCATCTCCAGCACTTCCAGGCAGGTCACAGGCTCCAGTAGCCCCAGAGAAATCCCCCAGACTGGGAAGCAAAGGGCCAGGAGAGGCAGCTGTCCGCGTGGATGGGGACTTCCCACCGCAGATGCATGCAAGCAGGCTCAGAGGTGAGTCGAGGCCACGGAGCAGGATCACAACAGTTTCTGATCCCGCAGAGCCCTCACAGACTCTGTACTTCCCTCCTGAACTGTGTGCCGTAACAGCCACCCCAGCTCGGCAACCATCCAGGCCTATGCTCAGGAATCCTCCTTCTGATTGGGAACCCCCGAACCAAGCTCCCGAGCTGAAGGCAGACATTCCTTTCCCCAAACGTCCTTTGTGAGCCTCCCTCCCTAGGCGACGATCGGCTTCTTCTGGCAGCTGAGTATCACTAGCAGATCCATAGACAGTGGTTAAGCTCACGCGCTTGGGCTTGAAGACAGTAAGTCATGGCCCTTATCTTCAAGGGGCTCGCGGTTCAAAGCCCAAGATCATCGCAAAATCTTCTAGGCTGTAAACGCTCCCGAGTCTTTAAGGCTTCACTTAGAAACGTGCTTTCTGAGAAATGAAAACAAGCAATGTTCTTTGGAATCAGCCTCACTCTAGCTCCTAAATTAAACAGACGACACCTAATATCCCACCTAAGACTGCCCCACCCACAGCCAGGGAAATCCCCCTCCTGGTGCTGATAACTACTGAGTTCTACTTCCAAGAATCCCCAAACCATCCAAACGCTTTTGAAGGTGCCAGACACACAGTGGGGTAACCACCCCACCCCAGCTCCTACCCCTATGCAGAACACATCCTCAACCAACACAGGAGCTCTTCTACGAATCTGGTCTTTATTGCTTTTTTCCTCCACCTTGGCTACTGTCAGTAATCTACGTATTCATTCGTTAATTCACCCACTCAGCCAACAATTTCTTGGGTACCAGTCATGGGTCAGATGCTATATTCTGTTCCAGCAATGCCAATAAAAATGAGGCATGGCCATAGGTAACAAGGAGATTAATAGACCATAAAGAGGATAACTATTTTACACTTCCATACCCAGCTGAAAACTTAGAGCACTTGGGGTACCCAAGAGTTCTAATGAATCCCAGCTAGAATCCATTTCCCAAAACCTACCAGCAAAGCCAGTGATATTAGACTTGTGCTCAACATCCAGTACCGGTCTGCCGTCAGGGGCCCAGCTCTTTCATTTGACGTCTAAATATCTTGATCAGATCCAAGCCTGTCCTCCGATACTGACCCACACAGCTCTGGGCTTCTAACACTTGCCCAGGCTCAGGTTTCCTCTGAGCGGTCACCCCCTCCTCAGACTTCAGGGCTGAGCTCAGGCACCCTTTTCTCCAAAGGCCTTCCATGACCATCCATCCTGAGGTAGCTGTCTGCTTCCAGTGCCCATCTCCTGAGGCGCTGGAGGCGATGGTTAAACACGTGCACCTGAGGTCACACTGCCTTCAGTGTCTGCTCAAACTCTGCTGCTCGGTGACGTGGGCCTATTCCTTCGTACCTCTGTGCCTCAGTTTCCTTGTCTCTAGAGTGGGGATAGTGATGCGGCTATATCTAGAGCTGATGCACAGATTTCATGAGACGGCCCATGTACGGCCGTAGCCTTGTGCCTGAGCACATGGTGAGCACTCGGTGCTAGCTACTGTAATCTCAGAATACACGCAACATCTGATTTTAGTTGTTACCTTAATTTGACTGTCACCTCCTGATGTATGTCTCGCGTAACAGCAAGCAACTGTGTATGCGTTAAGTACATGAATAAACGCACCGATAGGCCACTTGCAAAATTAGCAAAGTACTTTCGAGTAAGAGGTACTGAGTGCCCACTGGGGACCAGGCACTGCTCCAGGGGTTTTCCCACATATGAGCTCATCAGCTCTCCCAGTATTCCTGTGGGATTAAAAAATCCACTGCTATTATAGCATTTTTGCCGATGAGAAAATAAGCTCAGAAATTGGATGCCATTTCTCTGGGGCCGTGCCATTAAAGAATGACCAGGCCGGGATGTAAGCCTGGATGGTCTGGTTCTGGAGAAGAGACGTACTATAGAACTAATGTGCAGGCAACAGACAAAACCAGAGCCAAGATATCTTCAATTGTCTCTTGGTCCCAGTGGTAATTCAGAGATGCAAGGTTTTATTTTTCGGAAATATCTAGGGTTGTACATACATCTTTTAATTACAGAGAGAACAAATAACTTGATCGAAAAAAAAAGAGAGAGAAACATTTACAGATTATAAATTGCAAAAAGACCTGAAGGCAGCAGCTCCCGTGGTTCTCTGGCTCTTTAGGGGATACACGGTCAATATAACCAATCAGAAATCAACCCGGTTTGTTCAGAGGTAGTAATTGA
Source organism: Panthera onca (assembly GCF_046562875.1). Classification (NCBI taxonomy): domain Eukaryota; kingdom Metazoa; phylum Chordata; class Mammalia; order Carnivora; family Felidae; genus Panthera; species Panthera onca. The sequence goes on from NC_138342.1 coordinate 11,441,391, forward strand.
GGCTGTTAACAGCAATATGTCTGGGCAAAAGAAGGTGTAGAAAAGGAAGCAAAGAGAAACAAAGCCAAACAAGGTTAGGTTCCACTGTTGCATTTCCCCGTGAAGGCAAGCAATCTGAAACCTTCTGCAATAAGAGGCCTTAACTTCGCAGATTCTACAAAATTTCCCCTCCAACGTACAAGGAAGTCATCGAAGCTAGCCAGTGCCCTGGACGGGTGATGGATGGTCTGCTCTGATGTACACCTTGCAGCCTGCCCTCCCCACCTCCTCAATGCCCAGGCTCCCTAATGGTTGATACAGAAACTGTTGGCTTTTCTTGTCCTGTATTGGTCAAAGACCATGCGGGAGAAACAAAAAAATCCCAAACTTCAGTGACTTAAAACAGCAAAAGCTTCTGTATTCTCTATTGTTATTTTTGCCCCCTACTGTTGCTGCTACAACATGGTTATTGCCACATGCTCGACATGAGATAACCAGGTAGGCACTTAGAGAACTCACTAACCTTACGTCTTCCTATACCACTATCATGGCACAGAGCTTCACAGTCCATCATGGAAAGGGAAGAAAGAAGGTAGGTGGTTCATGTTACTTCCACTCGCATTTTGCTGTTCAAGCAATTCATCTGGCCACGACTAGCTTTGAGGGGTGATGAAGGGTACATCTCAAAAGAGGATAGAACTAGAAATTCTGGTGGGCATCAGTGCTGTGCACCTCACACAGGGTAAGTCAGAATAGCCCTACAAATATCTACCTTCACATTGCTGATAGCTAGAGGGAAGGGAGTGGCAAATAAATGAGGAGGAAGCAGGAAGGCCCTCCATGTTTATTGTCTAGGATGCCTCTGGTTGGGAGAGCCTGCTTGGAATCAAATGGGATGAATTGGACTGGGTGGGACAACTCTGGAGTCACAACGTTCCCTGCTTCCTAAGCCACACTGATCCCCTGGTGACCAGTCTGAGGGACACATTTCACTGAAGCACTTTGAATAGGAAGGCAGAGACCACAAAGTAATTTGGTTAACCACACCCCCCGGCCCCCTCCACACTGTGTTGTTGATCAACATTTGCATGCACCTACTCATGTTTGAGTGATACCAAGAAAGACACCAGGCAGCAAGGACCCCAGTATGAGTATTGCAAGAGGGGGAAAATAGGAAGAAAAAACTAAATGCTGAAGGCAGATTTAAAAAATACAAAGCATAAATGATCTATGCCAGAGAACAGAAACATTAGTTCTCTTCAGTATTAAATGACTCTCAACATAGTTTTTCAAAGAAAAAAAAAAGTTCAAAGAAGGACTAGAAGTCATCAAAAAAGAAATAATAAGAAAACAAGTTGCAAAGTGACCAAGCAGGACTCAGGAAATAAATGGAAGCTAAAAATAAAGCAATTATAGAGATGAAAGTCAACTTAGAAGAAACCGAAAATAGATAAATACCGTGGAAAGCACAGGCCACGCTTAAGAAATCACATGAAATGAAATAGAAAGGAACAGAGATCAAAATGATTGCAGACAAGACCATTCAAATTGAAGAAAAGCCAGGCTCTCATCCTCAAACTGGTATTCTGAACAGAAAAAAAGCAAGGGAACATAAAAAAAAAAACAAAAAACAAAACTTAAAGACAATTCAGAAAAGCTTCTTGAAGTAAAATAAAGCTAGGCATCTCTAGATTTAAAGGACATACCGTATCCCAGGAAAAATAAGCAAAATTAGAAGCATCAGGACAGTAGTGTGAGATACTGAAATTTAGGGGACGTGCAAGAGAACAGAATCACGTGATTCCTTCCAACAGCCACTGCCAACATGCAACAGGGAAACATCAACAAGTTCGAAGGGACAAAAGGGGGACCCGAGAGTTTTCTACTCAGCCAAACAGTACCGTTACTATAAAAGAAACCAACGTTCCCAAACATGCAAGAATTCAAGGACTACAGTAACAAAGCATTTCCTAAAAAAATATTTGATGATGGGGGCATCCGGGTGGCTCAGTCGGTTAAGCATCTGAGTTTACTTCAGGTCACGATCCCATGGTTCGTAAGTTCGAGCCCAGCATCGAGCTCTGTGCTGACAGCTGGAAGCCTGGAACCTACTTTGGATTCTGTGTCTCCCTCTCTCTTTGCCCCTCCCCCGCTCATGCTCTATCTCTCTCAAAAATAAAAAATAAACGTTAAAAAAAATTTTTTTTAAATATTTAATGATGAAATCCAGCATCCAAAGGCCCGAATCAAAATTAAACACCCAGCAATGGAGAAGCCACCCTAAAGCACAACAGTGAGCTCCAGATGGATTTAAATACAGAACCACAGCTAAGCAACCCTAGGAGTGAGCTGACAGAACAGAACACAAATGTTGCAATTCCAGGCAATCCAAAAATAATAATGTAACTAACAAAAATCAGGGAGGCCAGGGGCGGAAAGGAAAAGGAAGTGCATAAAATCCCCTTTTCATGGCACAAAGTAATGACCTATCATGTAAAGTTGATAGAAACTTTCAGTTTTTAGAAAGTGAAATCATGCCAAACTCTTCATACCTTTTTTTAATAATTGTCTCTTAACCTTAGAAATGTCTTTTAGGAGTTAATATCTCCTGTTATGAACAAATATTTATGGGGAGTTCAACAATTCCTTCAGTTTGATTCGACTTTATTTTCCTCCTGGTAAATTCCAGTGGACTCAGGTTTAATCTTTTTTTATAAAAATAGCATGCGTAGTATGAATCTACTTTTGTAAAACTGTATCTACCAAGGCTTCTGGCTAAATATGTGCCTAGAGAGAAGTTCGGGACAATGTTTGATAATGTTGGCAAAATGGTTTCTAAGAGGTGTAAGTCTTGCTTCACTCTTTTTTTCTTCGTCTTTCTCTAAATCTTAGATTTGTGTGTGTGTGTGTGTGTGTGTGTGTGTGTGTGTGTGTGTGTTTTAAGTTTACGTATATATTTTTGAGAAAGAGGGAGAGTGGGAGAGAGAATCCCAAGTAGGCTCTGCCCTCTCAACGCACAGCCCGACACAGAGCTCGAGCCCCTGAACCATGAGATCGTGACCTGAGCCGAAACCAAGAGTCGGACGCTTAACCGACTGAGTCACCTGGGTGCCCCGGAAATTCTTAGATTATTTGTAATAAGCAGCCACACGTCCACAAACAGTACCACTGTTTCAGGCAAGTAAGTGGCCCTGCCACCTCCCTGGACGGTCGCTGAGCACCGTGCTTCCCCCCTGCCCCCCCAGACCCTGCACAAGCCCAGCCAAGCCGGGTGCTCTCTCTGCCCAGGGAGAATGTGTCTGGCCTGCGTAGCTCTTCTGTCCCCACCGTCATAGGCAATGCATGTAGCCTGTGCTTCTCATTCAGACACCGAGTGTTGGTCTCATCCTGTCCTATCCTCTTACCCTAGTGCTGTGCTGGTTTCCTAGATCGCATAACAAGTGACCACAGACGTGGTGCTTAAAGCAACAGAAATGGATTCTCTCTCTGTTCTGGAGGCCGGAAGTGATTTGGTTCCTCTTGGAGACCCTGAGGTAGAATCCCTTCTATGCTTCTGTCCCACCTGCTGGTGGCTGCCCCGACCTCCGGGCTCTGTGGCTGGCACACGCATCGCGGCAGCCTCTGCCTTCACATCAGCTTCGCTGTGTCTTCTCCCCTAGTCTCCTCTTCTAAGGACATGTTGGATTTCGGGCCCACCCTAATCCAGACAATCTCATCCCCTCAAAATCCTTAACTTAATTTCATCTGCAAAAAAATATATATTTTTTCCAAATAAAGTCACCCTCACAGATTTTGGGTGAACCTGTCTTTGGGGGGTCAGCATTCAATCTTCTGTTAATGCTTTCCGACTGGTGTTAAAACCAAAACTGTGTGTTTCCTCCCCCGGGTGGTTCAGGGAAGCCGCCAGCGGCCCTCTAGACAGGGCCCAAGGATCCCTAAAAATCACAGGTTTTAGAACCAGGTAAATATCCAAGAACAAGTTCTTTTTGTCCATTTACTGAGCTTTAGGACTTTGGGGAAATGACTTGACTTTTCTGGGTCTTGATTTTCATCAGGAAAATCATGTGTAGTCTGCAAAGCCTGGTGAAGATTAATTTTGGATTAGAGATCATTTTTTATAAAATGTTTCATAATATGCCTAGAGTAGAGTAGACGCTTATCATGCTCCTGTTATAAATTAATGGTATTTTAAAAGGATTATGGCAGGGAGACCACACCCCTCAGTAATTTCATCAGGGAACAGGAATGTCTCAAACTCAGAGGCGTTTGCATGCATCAGTGACCAGCATCACTGAAATAGCGTGCTTCCTGATCTCAGATGTGCACTTAGGACTTTAAAATGGCAGTCAGATGGGGCGCCTGGGTGGCTCAGTCGGTTAAGCGTCCGGTCACGATCTCGCAGTCTGTGAGTTCCAGCCCCGCGTCGGGCTCTGTGCTGACTGCTCAGAGCCTGGAGCCTGTTTCAGATTCTGTGTCTCCCTCTCTCTCTGACCCTCCCCCGTTCATGCTCTGTCTCTCTCTGTCTCAAAAATAAATAAACGTTAAAAAAAAAAATTAAAATGGCAGTCAGAACCAGACTGGCTGGAGTAAGGGTGTCGTGTGACCCTTAATGAGGACTAAATAGTCTGAGAGAGAAAGAAAGCCTCCAGCATGGCTCCTCTCTCAGGTAAAGGATGTCTGCACAGCACAGTAGAAAGCGTCTTTACATCACGTCGCAATTTAATAGCACGTCTGTAACGTCGAGATCATGAGCTCGAATCCACAAGCACAAGTTTCCCAAGTTAGGTTTGGCGATTGTTTCAATTTTAACACACCATGACTTATTCAAAACTTTAACGATTTGCGTAAGATTCTGTGGAATTACTAATGCAGTTGGTTTTACTTTGCCAAGGTGATAAATGTATCAGTTAGGAAGGCTTTGGCTACAATCAACAGGATACCTAAGGAACAGCAGCTTCAACTGGTGGGGGAGTTTCCTCTTTCCCATAAACAAAAAAGTCAGGGGGTTGCTGGCATTCGTGGTTCAGCCGCTCATTCAAGCCGTCAGAGACCCAGGCTGTTTCTCTCTTCCCACCTTGTCCTCCTTAACGTGTTAGCTTTCCTTCTCATGCTTGTCGTCAAATGAGAACGAGATGGCTCTGTGCTTGAGACATCACCTCTGTTCTAGTCACAGGCAGAGGAGGAGGTGGGGATGTGCCAATTGTGTCGTCTCGTGGGGAAAGCAGAAGCCTTTCCAGAATTCTCCAGGCAGTGTTTTCTTATACCTGATTGGCTAGAATTGTGTCACATGCTTCCCAAGGCTACCTGCAAAGGAGGCTGGGAGGGAGCCCTATATTGGCACCTGACAAAAATCAGAATTCTGGTAGCAAAGATAGAGGGGGTTGCATTTTGGATGTACCTTATTTGATAATTTTTAAAAAGTATTTCCATTTAAGGTATCTGTTTGCAGGTCAGAAAATGAGAAAATGTAATTGTGTAATGCTCTGAAATATTTCTTAAAAAGCTATAAATAAAATCGACTAAATAAAAAGATAGAGGGGGAATGGATATCGATTTTTTTTTAATTATAATTACTGAAGTAGAGTTGACATGCCTAGTTACATTAGTTTCAGGTGCACAGCATAGTGATCCCACAATTCCTGGATATTGATTTAATAACAGAATCTGCCACAAGGAGAAACCTGGAAGGCTCAGGCAATGAAAACTCAGAAAACCATGTTCCTTCCTCCTGGCCAATATCTGTTCAGGAGTTATCACTCTCCCTCCTGAGCGTTTATCATCTGGATAAAAATTGTGGTTTAGGATAAAATTTGAGCCGAGTGATCTTTCTAAAATGAAAACCAGGGGCACCCGGGTGGCTCAGTCAGTTAAGTGTCTGACTCTTTTTTTTTTTGTTAATTTTTTTTTTTAACATTTATTTATTTTTGAGACAGAGAGAGACAAAGCGTGAACGGGGGAGGGTCAGAGAGAGGGAGACACAGAATCTGAAACAGGTTCCAGGCTCTGAGCTGTCAGCACAGAGCCCGACATGGGGCTCGAACTCACAGACTGCGAGATCGTGACCTGAGCTGAAGTCGGCCGCTTAACCGACTGAGCCACCCAGGCGCCCCAAGTGTCTGACTCTTAATTTCAGCTCAGGTCATGATCTCATGGTTTGTGAGTTCGAGCCCCACGTAGGGCTCTGCACTGATGATGCAGAGCCTGCTTGGGATTCTCTCTCTCTCTCTCTCTCTCTCTCTCTCTCTCGCTCTCTGCCCCTCCCTCACTCAGCCTCTCTCTCAAAATAAATAAATAAACTTAAAAAAATAAAATTCTAAAGAAAAAAAAAAAGAAAACCAGATCATGCTCCTCTCCCACTGCCTTCAAATAAACTGAACATCAAATAAAATTTAACCTCCTCCCCATGGCCTCTAAGACCAGCAGTGTAGCCCCTGTCCTGCCCCTCAGGGCTTGTCTCCCAAGCCCTCACCCTCTGTGTCTCCTGCTGTCCTGGGAACAGCCCGATTGTTCCTGCGCTGGCCTCCTTAGCGTGGCTACTCCTCTACAAGGGGCTGCTGGTCCCCTGCCCCAGTCACAGGCCACACCTTTGCCCCATCCAGATCTCTGCCCATGAGTGGTTTCCCCAGAGAAACTTCCTCTGAGCCCCTCCCGGAGACTCCCCATCCTCCTACCTGCTTTCTTGTCCTCCTACCGGGCATGGCTATTTGAAACCACCCCTGCCTGTGTTCCCTGGCCTGAGGTCTGCCTATCCCTCTCCAATGCCGCTCCCCGAGGGCACGGCCACTTTCTGTCTCATTTGCCATTTTTCCCAGCTGCTGGATCAACACTTGGCACATCGGAAGGTCTCAGTCGGTCTCTCTTGAATGAGCGAGGATATGGACCAGAGTTAAGAACACAAACATCAAATATCCAAGCACAACAAGCAATGGCAAAGCAAGTTTGGGGTAACGGGCTGAGAGTAGAAATGCACGGAGGGCTACAGGGCTATATACTGGAGAGGAGGGAAGGAAGAGAGCATACGCTCACTGCCCTCAAAGGAGCACACGGTCTCCCCCAGGAACCCACGCATGCCCAGACAGTGCACCCACGTGCACGGACAGTACCCACAGATGCCCAGATGGTAATCACGCGTGCCCAGACCGTACCCACACGTGCACAGCAGGGCACACGCGTGCACAGACAGTACAGGGGAATCTGCAAAGGGAAGTAAGAGAAAAAGAGGGTGTGGGCCCTGTATGACAGCTGCCAGCTTCAGGCTTCCAAATTGGAGAATGGTGCACACAGATTTTGCTAGAGGGATGTGTATAATTGCAATGTTATTGGCAAAAGCAGAAATTGAAACCACTAAGCCATTCAACAATAGGGAATTAGTTAAGACAGTTTCAATACATCCATATAATACAGTTTAAAAATTACAATCCAGAATTAGATTTTATAATATGGAAATGTGAGTACATATAGAGTAAATGACAATATGATTCCAAAGAAAGTAATGTATAGAATGGTTTTAGAAAGAAGAGAGGAAGAGAATGTGTATCTTTCCAGATGCAGATCCCAAAATGATAACAAGGTTATTTCTGGGTGGTCTGATGATTACAGCTGATTTCTATTTTCTTCCTTTTGTTTATCCATATAGCCTAATTTTTCTATGATTAACATGTACTAATTATGTAATCTTTTTCCACTTTGGAACAACTGAATTAGGAATCATGTTTTAAATCCCATCTCAACAGTACGATCAAAACATTAGATATCAGATGGGTTTTTTTTTTCTTGAGCAGGAGAATAGGCTGCTGTTAAATATTATTCCAGGCACACAGAAATGTTTAAGAGGTTCAGCGGGGCATGGGGACAAGCCCCTGGATGGCCGCACCAATGGTACACCATGAGGAGGCATAGGTGTCTTTTAACTTGACAGCCAGTGACACCATATGAACCCAGGGAAGGGCCACCACCGGTAGAATGCCTCTTATGGTTGTGCCTCACCAAACTCACTTTAACTTCAGAACGTGCAAACTAGGCATTACTCTGCCATTTTACAGATGAGGATCCTGAAGTTCAAGAAGGCTCAGTGAACCGTCCAATATCCTCCGGAGAGCAAAAGTTAGACCCACTTGGCCTGTCCCCAAAGACCGTGTTTGTTTCCTTACATCACAGTCAATCCTCATACGTACTGTCAGCCTCAAGTCATACAAGTGGAAGACAACTAGCCAGCAGTTAACCCGGTGGACAGCAAACGTTTCTTTCTGTTGTCATTCTGGAACCATTGATTTGAATAAAATTTTAATCAGAGGCAGATCAGATAGGACACTAAATGCAACATGGGGTCTTGGATTGGATCCTGGAAAAGACAAAGAGCATTATGGGAAAAGCTGGCGAAATCTAAACAGTCTGGAGTTTAATCCTAAAAAGATAGATAGATAGATAGATAGATAGATAGATAGATAGATATTAGATAGATAAATAGATAGATAGAGGTCAGATTGATTGATAGATGTTAGATAGATAGATGATAGATAGATAGATAGATAGATAGATAGATAGATAGATGTCAGATAGATAGATACATGTCAGATAGATGTTAGATAGAAGATAGATAGATAGATAGATGTATGATAGGTAGATAGATAGATAGATAGATAGATAGATAGATGTCAGATAGATAGATACATGTCAGATAGATGTTAGATAGAAGATAGATAGATAGATAGATAGATAGATAGATAGATAGATGTCAGATAGATAGATAGATGATAGATAGATAGATAGATAGATAGATAGATAGATAGATAGATAAGAGAGAGTTGCTCTTACTGAATAATGAGCTGTGGCAGGTAGGGGAGGGCTAGCCTACTGAGATAGAAACCTGCCTACTCAGTCCTCTACCTCAGCCCCAAAGAATGCTCTAGGTTTCCCGGGGGAGACTTTGGATACCCTTGAGCTGGTCCAATCAGCTTACCTTATAGATGAAGAAATTAAAGGCTGACAATCATAATAACTTGACAAGACCTTTCAGCTCGACATGGCAGAGCAGACTAGACCCAAAGTTATAGACTAAACGTTGTAGCCCCACTAAAATCCACCTGTTGAAGCTTTTACCTGCCAATATGAAGGTATTAGAGGTGGGTCTTTTGGAGGTAAGAAGGTTGAGATGAGGTCATGAGAGTGAGGCTCCCATGATGGGACTAGTGTCATTATAAGGAGAGGAAGAGAGATCGGAGCTCTCTCCCCATCACGTGAAGTTGTGACAAGAAGTGGCCGTCTGTAAGCCAGGAAGAGGTTCTCACCAGGAACTGAACTGGCCTGCACCTCGGTCTTGGACTTTCCTGCCTCCAGAATGTGAAAAATAAAAGTCTGTAAAACCAAGAAAAGTTGAACCTGTTTTCTCAAACACCTATATTCCCGCGAGGCTGTATGAACTGAAATAGTTGACATATGCAGCGTGAATTTGCTATTTTTTATTGAATTGTATAACTGTATCACTGGAGCAGTGGTCCTCAGCCCCAGACCCTGCATCCAAATTATCTGGGATGCTTGTTAAAAGTCCAGCCTCCAGGGCAAACTTAGGAGATTCTAGATCATCAAAACTTGAGAATGGGTCCCCAAGACCTATGTTTATTAGTGTTCTCCCTTTACGATGGTCTTCTCAAGGAAGACAAACTGGGGAATGACAGGTGGATATAGAAGACTTATTTTCACTGTATATGCTTTTTATTATATGGACTTTTCAAACACTGTGGTGTCCTGCCTATTTAAAACTAAACTACACTTAACAACTCCCCGTGCACAGCCATGGTAGGGAGTGATTAATCTAGGGAGAGACACTGTCGGGTCCCTGAAAAACAGAGCATTATACCAAATCAGCTGGAGGGTCTCTGGGCAGCCTCGTAAGCTAGCATCCTGTCTAAGGTAATGAACTGTGGCACCCGACAGCCCAAAGTCTGAACCTGCTTCTGCCCCAACCAATTAGTGTTCACTTTTCTGAGCATCTTTTCTGTTAAGTCCCTACAATCGAACCTACTTCACAGACGCGTGAGGATGAATGGAGACGATAAACTTAAAGCACCCAGCACAGAGCCTGGCACATAGCAGGCCTCTGTAAATGATAGATTTTCTTTCTTTTCTCCAGAGCCCCTGAGCTGGAATGGAGGTTACTGATCTAATCAGAACTGAATTGTTTTGGAGAGAAAAACTTTTCTTTGTTTCCTGAAACCCAATCAGCCGACTTAGAGCAAGAAAGCTGATGTGTTAGAATGGTCTCCGCATGCCCTGCTAAGTGCTAATAGCCAAGATTTCTCACCACGGGGTTCCTGCAATCAGCCCTAATCTAGGAAATGAGAACCCCTTGTGCATTTTCATTTGACTTGAAAATGTGTGCATTCATGATTTTCTTGCACATCTTCCACGCTGTCGTGAAGCTCTGGTTTATTGCTTTATGGTTTTTTAGCTAATTTTTTTCCTTAAATATGTAAATAGCTATATTACTAAATGTTTGGAAAATAGGAGAAAAAAGTTCACAATTCCATTGTGTGAACACAAGAGATGTTGGCGTTTTGTTATATTTTCTGCTAGGCTATTGATGTGTGAGTTAGAATCATCATAAGCATTTTATTACACCAAACACCATTTTGTCTCAATTTTTCTCCTATCAGTACATTGCAAATATTTTCCCTATAATGACAAGGTCATTATAGCCACACTTTCAACTAGCTACAAAATATTCCACTGAGTGACTAGACCACAATATATTTAACAGTCCCCCTATTGTCTAACATTTCCATTTATTCCATTTTTTTGCCGTTTTTAATAATGCTGCAATGAGAATTTTTGTATGTAGATATTTCTACTGAATTAAAAACGATTTCCTTAAGCTAAATTCACACAAGTGGTAAGTCTTCTGTTTTTCAAATATGAAATCACTTAGAGAACAGTATTATCCTAACTGGATAAACTCAGAAAAATAACGATTTCATGTGAACAAACTCCTTCTCTGGTCTTCAGAATTATCAGGGGAGTGACTTTTTTGCATAGCAGAAACAAGCAGCCCGTGATCTACCAGAGACAAACAGAAATGCAAAAAGTTCACAGGGCCACATTTTATTTGGCTGTTACAGCTGCAACATGAATTTTGAATTTCAAGCAGGAGACAAGACAGAGCTTTGAGGAGCATAAGTGCTGTCACCCCATTTGAATCTCACTGTCCGCATGTGAGCAGAAAGGGAAAGAAACTGCCCTTGGCCTCACTGAAAAAAAAAAAAAAAAGGCCGTGGAAATGAACACATACACTAACTAAAACAATCCTTGGACACTGCTCAACAGCTATCTGGTGAGCTGCTACCAACACCTGGATGCCAGCGCTCTAATCATTCTCCACTATTCCGGAAAAACAGGAATTCATTTCAGTAAGAACTTGCTTCTATTAATAACAACTTCTATTTATTGAGCACTTACCACGGGCCAATGTACTAATTATATGCATAATGTATGTTAGCTTTCATCCCATTTTATAGAAGGCACACTGAGGCACAGAGACTGGAGTTTTCTCAAGATCACAGTTAGATGGTGGAGTGGGCTGCAAGCCTAGGTATGCTGGCTTTAGAAATCATTATGTTGAGCAGCCCCAGAGACCCCTACTCTCATGTTGCCTGGGGCTCAGGCAGGGTCTCCCGGTTTCACCTGTATTTGTTTCCTAGTGCTACTCAGATGACCACAAATTTGGTGGTTTTAATCAGCATAGTTCTTACCCTACAGCTCTGGAGATGAGAAGTCTGAAAGGGTTCACAGGGGGGTGCCATGGTGGCTCAGTCTGTTAAGCATCTGACTTTGGCTCAGGTCATGATCTCGTAGTTCATGGGTTCAAGCCCCACGTCAGGCTCTGTGCTGAGAGCTCAGAGCCTGGAGCCTGCTTCGGATTCTGTGTCTTCCTCTGTCTCCCTGCCCCACCCCCACTCGTTCTCTCTTGCTCTCTCTCTCTCTCTCTCTCTCTCTCAAAAATAACTAAATTTTTTTTAATTTTAATTAAAAATTAAATAAAAGGGTTCACAGGGCTGTGTTCCTCTCAGAGGCTCTAGGGGAGAAGCGGTTCCCTTGCCTTTTCTTTTCTAGAGGCTATGTTCCTTGTTGATTTCCCCACCTTCAGAGCCATCAGATGGCAGCTCCTTCTCTCACTGTTTCCCTCCAGTTCCATCCTTACATCACCTTCCCTCTATAACACCGACCCTCCTGCTTCCCTCTAGTAAGGACCCTTGGTTTGTCGTCAGGGGTTGCACCCGGATAATGCAGGATGCTCTCCCTCTCGCAAGACTCATAACTTCATCATATCTGCGAGGCCCCTTTGCCAAGTAACGTAGCATATTAACAGGTGCTGGGGGTTAGGATGTGGATATCTTTGGTGGCCATTACTCAGTTTACCACACCTGAGAAGCGACTAAAGCTAAAAGACAGCTCGGAAAACCACAAGTGTACCTGCAGAGCTATTTTCTTGGAGACGATACAAGAAGGAAAAGCTGCCAGGCTTAGAATCCCAGGGATCCTGGCAGAACCGGCCATCAAGATGGAGACAGCATTAAAAGAATGTGTGTCAACCCTTCTGTTTCTGAGCAGCTGATATGATCCACATCCTTCACTTAATCCATTTCATCATCATAACACAACTGACAGGGAGTTTCTTTGTCCCCAACACAGAGCTGAGGGGCTCAGATTAGTTATGTAACCATCCCGACGTCACACAGCTAGCAACACTGGTGGGCACCAGGCTTATGGTTGGGACCCAGGTGACTGTGACGCCAAAGCCCAGGTGTACCCACCCTGCCCAGGCAACTGGTGACAACACTGATCAAAACGAACCACACCAGCCATGTGCACAGAACCCCTCCACTACCACCCCCTGAATAGCATTCAGCACTGATTTCCTTATTCATTTGCTTGTCCACATGTTTGTTATCTATCTCTCCTCATAGGTAAGAATCCTGCCTGTTGCTGACTAGGGTCACCCCGGCTCTGAGAACAGGCCAGGCACATAGTAGACACTAAATAACTGTTTATGTAACAAACGAATAACACTTCTTTGACCTGGAGATAACCAATGTGAGCAAACTCAACCACTTACAACGAGGATGAGATACTGAAAAGTAACAAACACCCCAAAAAGTCTTTGGAACAGCCAAAGCAAACATCTCTGAAGTCCAAGTTAATGCACTATCTCTTTAGAAAACCCCTTGAGACCCAATCCGAAGCCCGTGTTCTCTTTCTGGAAAATGATTTCTAACTAATTTGTTGAGCTCTTTATTACTCTGCTTCCTGCTAAAAGGGATATGCTTCAGTGACTGTTAAAATTAAAAAGGAAGATGGTCCATCTAAAGTATATGATCCGAGGGGGCAAGGTAACCACACATTAATATTATAGAGTTCAAGAGCTACATCAGTGAAGTTACAACCTCTGCTGGTGGAGACAAGGATTCAGAGGAACAGATTCGTGACATTTCCCAAAATGACCAGTTGCAAAGCCCCAACCCCAACACCGCTATGCCCCTCTGTCAGCCCCTCTGTCTAAATATACATAACTAGACGGAACAACCTAGACAGAGAGAGATCATGTTCTTTCATGCAGACAGGACCCTGACATTATGGTCATACGCACTTAATCATTTTTAAATTTTGATCCTGCGTGTAAATATAATACCATTACTTTTTTGATTCACACTTTGGCCTCAAATATACCTCCTTCATGGCAACGGTTCACCTCTTAACTAGTTCTCTCTCTTCCTCAGAGTGCTATAAGCTTCTTTGTGGCAGATAATTGGCTAAATAATCTTTGAATCTCTAACCTTGGTGATTGGCACCTGCATGTTGGATGAATGAGTCTTTTATCATAAAAATATTTCATGATCATTAAGAATTTCAGAAAATAGAGAAGGGTGGAGAACAACCAACATAGTCCATGATTGTGAAAAAGCAGGAAACATTTTGTGATATTTTTCTGTTTCTTTTTTAATGTAGACTGGTTTTTCTTTATTTATATTTTTCTCTTTACAAAATCCTATACATGCTTTTCTAAGCTGGGACTTTTTCACTGAACATTACAACATAAGCATTGCCCAGTGCCATCTCAAAGTTCTGAAGCTTGATGAAAGATATAGAATGCTCTAACACATCTCTTGAGGGCACTAATTTTATGCCATTGGGCACATTATCAACTTCAACTCTGGTGTAATACAAAGAGAATTCATCCCATGTCACAGCTACTATAATTCAGGCTTCATTTCCCCAACTCAACCAGAAACTCCTTTTGTTACCTTTTACCATCTGTGACCTAAATGGAGGTGCACCCATTTCTTCCCAGCTTGGTAAGCATCAACAGCCATCTGAATCTATCCCTAAAACCATCCAGCAGGAGCCTTTTGGCAAAACCCGGTGTAGGGCACTCTCGTTCTAGTCCCGTTCTATTGGGATTTTTTCTATTAAAAATAAATGTTTTCATGAACTCACAAATGTGTTAGTCATAACCATCACAGAGTTCCAGTTGATGATTAAAAAACAAACTAGGTTTGGGAAAAAATTCAAGATGCCTTCCATACTCCAAATTTGTTCCCAGTCAACAGAGAACAGGGGCCAATGCCTTGAAACCAACATATTTTTATGAAACAAACATCATAAAACATGAGTGAGCATACCCTTACATCACTCAGACCACTAAGATTAATAGACACGCTGAAAGCATTTGCTTCACACTTGCTCAACTGAACAAATACATCTTCTCACAAAACCAATCCAAAATCTTGGCCATTCCCAGATGTCTAAAATCCAAGACGCTTTGCTCTCAAATTCCTCAATGAGAAAGTGTAGAAGAAGAGAATTTGGGACTTTAATCAAATGTTTAAATCTAGCACCAGGAAGAGAAGGAACTAAAATTGTACATTGAAGAAGGAAGGGAAAGGAAAAGGAAGGGAAGGGAAAGGAAGGGAAGGGAAGGGAAGGGAAGGGAAGGGAAGGGAAGGGAAAGAAAGGAAACAAAAGGAAAGGAAAGGAAAGGAAAGGAAAGGAAAGGAAAGGAAAGAAGAAATGAGGGAGGGAGGGAGAGGGAAAATAGAGGAGGAAAAGAAAACACACTGAGATAAATATCCACAAATAATCTCTTACGTTATCAATGTTTTATTTCTATGAGAGAAAAGACATTTCTTCTATCTGTACATGATCCTGTCCATTGGGTGGGTAGACTCAGTTTGTTTTGTTTTGATGTAGCATTCATTTGTTCACTTTTTAAAACCAGAAGGGATATGCTTATTGGCTCTCATGGAAATGTGGAAACCACAACAGGAATGAAAGTTGAAACTAGAAATCACTCATAACCCCTCCACAAAGCAATAAAGCCACATTAGCATTTTGGTATTGAGGCTTCTCATCTTCGTGATACGTATGTTATTTTTTTTAACTTTTTTTTTAACGTTTATTTATTTTTGAGACAGAGAGAGACGGAGCATGAACGGGGGAGGGGCAGAGAGAGAGGGAGACACAGAATCAGAAGCAGGCTCCAGGCTCTGAGCCATCAGCCCAGAGCCCGACGCGGGGCTCGAACTCACGGACCGCGAGATCGTGACCTGGGCCAAAGTCGGACGTCTAACCGACTGAGCCACCCAGGCGCCCCCATATGTTATTTTTTTAAGCCAAAATGAATGTTCCAACACTGGAAACACTATTTGGCAGCCTATTTTTCCCCTTAATTAACATATAATAAATATTTGCCTTTGTCATTAAATGTTCCTGTAGAACATACATTTTAGTGGCTGAAAAATCGTCCTTTTGTTGATGTCCCATTGACTTAACTAATCCATAACTGTAGAAGAAATAATTTATAACCAAAAAAGACCATCATTATACATATAGCTTTGCCTACATTCTTAAAATTTTCTTCAAATTAAACCATAAAAGTGTCGAGACAAAGGGTGGCGTAATTTTCAGACTCTTCGTATGTATTTGTCAATATGAATTTTGCAGCCCTAAAAGGTTGTACCACTTTGTATTTGTACAGCCTAAGAACATGCCTGCCCCCGAGCTGGTTTGAATTCTGTGCATCTTTGCCAAACCATTTGGCCATTAAAAACTATTTTGTTTTGCTACCATTTGTTTATTTATTAAACAAGTGCTTATCCAGCAACTTCTATGTACAGGCTCTGTTCTTGGGTGGGAGGCATTGCAATGAACACAGGCTCTGGCACAGACAGGGCTGGAATCCCAGCTGTCTTGTTCCCTCTGTGACCTTGGGCAGGTTCCTCACCTGAGCCTCCATTTTCTCAGCTACAAAATGGAGGCAAACACAACCCATCCAAGTAGTGATTCTAGAAGTTAGACACATGGACATGTGCACAGTGGTGCAGCCCAGGCGGAGTCCTGGGGCCTCTCAGTAAGTATTAATGCTTGGACTCCATTGCCCTGCAAGCCTGTGCAGCTACTCTGTTGATGCACCCACTCTTCCCATGACATTTGATGGAGCCTCCACTGGGAAGCTCCAGCCCTCCACTCACTATGCTTTTGTGTCTCAGACAACTTCTCCATCTGAGGGAAGAGAGACTAATTATGGGAAGCTGATACTTGTAGTTTGTCAGATCTCACATTGACATCGCATTCATTTTAAGATGGGAACTGTGGCCACACACACGGCATCTGAATCTAATGACCTTGAAGTCTCTCCTTTTATGTTTAAAGTCAGAGGCTTTAGTGGATGGAGAATTAGGCTGAAACTTGGCCAACTCCGCCTTCATGCTGAGCTACGGCACTCTGATTTGCCTTAGCTCCCCTTCTCTATATGGAAGCATTCCACCATTAATACAAATAATGCTAGGGTTTTACATTTCAGATCTTTTATAAGGAAATAAAAAACGTATTTATCTTTACAGAAAATAAAAAGTTGTAGGTTTAGCTAAGGCTCCATTCTGACCCTTTCCTTACTCTTCAGTTAACCACTAGCCTGGAGCTAGTACATTGCATTACTATGCATTATTTTTTATGGAGGTGAAACTTAACACGGTATAAAATTCACCATCTTAAAGTAAACAATTCGTGGCATTCAGCGCATTACACTAGCACAGCCACCAGCTCTAGCAAGCTCAAAACGTTTTCTTCTTGCCAAAAGAAAGCCCCTGTAACCGTTAAGCAGTCACTTTCCATTTCTTACGCCCCCACCTCCAACCCTTGGCAACTACCAATCTGTTCCTGTCACTACAGACTTACCTATTCTAGATCTTTCATACAAAGGGACACATATAAAATGTGGCTTTTTGTGTCTGGTTTCCCTCACTTAGAATAATGTTGTCAAGGTTCTTCCATGTTGTGACACGTACCCATACTTCATTCCTTTTTCGTAGCTCAACAATATTCCGTTGTATGTCTACACTGTCTAAGTCGGGTTGAGTTCCATGTACACCTACTTTCTGCCTGCTGCATTGGGCCAGCATTTCTTACTTGGTGATGATCCGAGCAAGAGCCCCGCTTCCCTAACGTGTAAGCCTGGTGGAGGGTGTGGGCAGGAAGGCCGCTGGGTGATCTTGCGCATGGTCTTTGGCACCAAAAAACGTGGATTCAAGCCACGCTTTAACGCATCATAGTTACGTGAGTGTGATAAAGGCAACCAGCCCTTCATGCCTTTGTTTCCTCTTCTATAAAATGGGGATGAAATATTAACCACTTCATTTGGGGTTGCTGAGTGTAGCACACGAAACAGTGCACAGTGACTCTGTGCGGTGCCTGGCACACAGGGAAGTGACCAATTCAACACATTTTCAAGTCATTTATCAAGTACCTGCCATGTGGCAGGTACCGTTCTAAGTGGTAGGAGTGCAACAGTGGACACAACAATGAACAATAGGTAACTCGCCATCCAGAGAAAGCAGACAAGATAAAGTGAAAACCATCACCAGTGTGATAACAGGCTGGGGTGCTATAGGCCAGAGAGAGGGTGCTCCAGAGCTAGCTAGTGTTGACAAGGTCAGAGGGGCTCCCACAGGACACGATGTCTGATCCATCAAGACTTAAACAAAAGTACGTTTAAAATCTCTCCCTTCCTCTCTGTATCCCCTGCCCCCACGGTGCCCAACTGGCTGCATCAGTCTCCCGGTTGGTCATTCATCTCCCCTCCCTAGCCCTCTCTCATCCACTGTCCACACCACAGCCAGAGAATCATTATAAGAATAAGAAAGATGACAGTTTCCCCCACTCGGGGGTTCCTATGATACAATCTAAACTCTTCAAGCCCTGAAGTCATTTGATCTCATCTATTTCTCTGACTGCCTCTGTTATAGGCCACTTTGCCCTTTTTAAGCCCCAACCCACTCTCCTTTCATTGCTAGAATTCCCAACGCCCTCTCCTGCCTCAGAACCTTCACGTAGGCTTTTCTCCCTTCCTGGAGGACTCCATTCCTGTCTTCACCAAGCTAAGTCATCCTCAGGAATCTCTTTAAATGTCCCGTCCTTAGTGTGGTCTTCCTTGACCCCTAGAACTAAAGTAGTCTCTGAAGCTCTCGAGACCTGGCCAGATCAGGGGCAACTCTGGTGTCCTGATAGAGCTGTCCTCTCAGGGGGACAACAAGATGACTTCAACCCAGGCATTGTGTCTCATCACCTATATCCCATCTGCCAAGGTCGGCTGAGCACCCACTATGCACCCAGCATGGCTCTAGTTCTGTGAAATTACAAATGACCAGGGCTTAACCCCTGGCAGGAACTGTGTAGGGAATTTGGGACCACCCAGCCCAGAGACGGTACAATTGTCAATACCACTGAAGAACAAGGTTCAATGTCCTCTCCACAAAACATACTGCTATGATCAAGCATCAGTAGAGGTCAGCTTTGCTGGCCTTTAAAGTTACTTCCAAATCAAAGATTCTGTGACCCTGTCTGTGTTCCAGGGACTGAGGATGCCTAACTGTTGGGGAGTTCACATTCCCCTAGATTTTGTTTTCATACAGGAATAGGGTAGTGTAAATTCACACAACCTTTTGGAAAGCAGTTTGGCAGCATGTACCAAGAGAGACATAAAACATCCAAATCTTTTGACCCAGTAATTCCATTTCTGGGAATCTATCCCAAGGAAATAATCCTAAATAGGGGTAAAGGCTTATGCACAAAACTTTTCAATGTAATCTCATTTATAACAGGAAAAAATGGAAATAGCTTAATTGTCCAATCACAAGGGGAAAGAGATTAAATAAATTATGGTACAACTACTTGATGAATATTGTTTGGCCATTAATGGTTCCAAAGAATAACAGAGGAGAAATGCTTATTATATAATATTAGGTTAAAGAAAAAGTAAGCTGGTGATCTAGCAAGCCCACTTCTGGGTATATATCCAAAGGAAAAGAAAACAGGATGTAGAAGAGATATCTGCACTACACTATTTATTGCTATATTATTCACCATAACCATGATATGGAAACTGCCTAAGTGCCCAATACCAGTTGAATGGATAAAGATGTGGTATATATCATAGAATATTATTCAGCCATGAGAAAGAAGGAAATCCTGTCATTTGTGACAACATTATAGTAAGTGAGATAAGTCAGGCAGAGAAAAACA
Organism: Panthera onca; assembly: GCF_046562875.1. Taxonomy (NCBI): domain Eukaryota; kingdom Metazoa; phylum Chordata; class Mammalia; order Carnivora; family Felidae; genus Panthera; species Panthera onca. The sequence continues at coordinate 11,460,939 of NC_138342.1, forward strand.
AATACTATATGTTATCACTTATATGTAGGTTCTTAAAAAGCTAACTATGGCTACAATGGCAATCATATTATAATACAAACATATTTCAAATCAACGTGTTTTACACCTCAAATTTGCACAATGTTGGGTGCCAGATATATTTCAATTACAAAGAAAGAAAGAAAAAGCAAGCAGCAACAGTGACAGATAATATTACACATCTCTGCACAAAAGATCTATGCACATGCACGCACACACACACAGAACAAAAGATAACAGAATAATAAACTAAAATGGTAACAGTGGTTATTTGAAAAATAGAACTGAAGTTTCATTACTTTTATTTTTCCACCTTTTCCTCTTCTACAAGTTTTTTTTAAGTTTTTAAGTTTTTATTTTATTTATTTATTTATTTATTTATTTATTTATTTATTTATTTATTTTTGAGAGAGAAAGAGACAGAGTGCAAATGGGGGAGGGGGTAGAGAGAGAGAGAGAGGGAGACACAGAATCCGAAGCAGGCTCCAAGCTCTGAGCTGTCAGCACAGAGCCCGATGCAGGGCCCGAACTCACTGTGAGACCGTGACCTGAGCCAAACTCGGACGCTTAACCGACTGAGCCACCCAGGAGCCCCTACAAGTTTTCTTTAATGAGCACATATGTAAAATAAAATATGAGTAATTCTGCATGACAGTTACACTCAGCATCCAGGACATAGAAAATAAATTCTGAGGTTAAATAGAGTATATGTATTTTGATGAAAACTTTCCAAATTATGAATAGGAAAACCTATTAGAAGGAAATCATACACACACACAAACACACACTCACACGGCCAAACAAAAAATGAAAAAACGAAGCCTGTCACCGGTTCTATTACAAACATGATCCGTCGTTGGATGGTTTTCTTACCTATTTCCTTGCTCAAGGGTGCTGTCTACCATAGCCCTTCATTCTTGCTTTCCTCAATCCTTCTTGACATGGCAGTCCAAGAGACCTTTTCTTCTTTAAATATTTATTTTTGAGGGAGGGGAGGCGGTAGTAGAGAGAGGGAGGGGCAGAGAGAGGGAGACAGAGAATCTCAAGCAGGCTCCATGCTGGCAGCGCAGAACCCGTCACAGGGCTTGAACTGGTGAACTATGAGATCATGACCTGAGCCGAAGTCTGACGCTTAACTGACTTAGGCACCCAGGCGCCCCTAAGAGACCTTTGTAAATTGTATGTATGGTCCTGTCACTCCCGATCCTACTCTTCACTAGATCCACAATGGCCTTTCCATTCCTGTGATCAGCCTCTGCTCCCTCTCCACCTGTATTTCTCACCGGTGTCTTTTCACACTCTTCTGCTCCCCGCCAACTTTCTCCTAGTTTCTCCAAGGTATCCTGTCCTGTCCCAATGCCAGGCTTTTCCTCAAGCTGTTAGCTCTGCTTGGAAAGCTTACTCTACCCCAGCTCATACCTATTTTTCCAGATACCTGACATCAGCTTTCGAGTCTTAAGAAATTGCTTAGAAGTTATTTCTTTGGGCAGTTTTTCTAACCACATACATGAGGTTATTCCAAAAACACAGATCTAGAGCCCAGAAGGGGTGCCACCAAAGAAATGCATTTCCCAGCACCAGCAAGAAGGTAAATTCTAAATATTTTAAAAGAACATTTAAAAATATTTTTAAAAAAAATTTTAAAAAAAGAAGGAAGATCTCTGACTTAAAATTGCTTCTCCTTTCATCAACAGAAACCAACATTTCTTGCGTAGCACGAATGCCCGTCAATGAGATGCATTACTTCATTAATCTTAACAAGCATCCCTGGTTTGAGCAGTTTTCGATTTTTAATTTATGGAAGAGAAAAGTAAGGTTTAGACAGGCGATGCAAATTGCCCAAGGGCACATGGTGGGGCAAAGAAGACTTTAACTTTCAAAGCCAGTGGTCTTACTCTGCCTGCTGCCACAAAGAAATGTCAGTGGGAAGAGAGAAGATGGGGAGAGTCCTGCTAATTTAGACTGTGGTAACATTCCATTTATTTTGTCTTTCCTTTGCCAAAACCACTCTCCTCAGCTTTCTTCCCAAGCACACTATGAGTCACTATTGGATTTCCATCCACTGGGATGGAGTCAGTGAGAATGTTGTTTTGGCTGGCAGGGTCTGTGTGTGCAAGTGTTACCACCTGCTGCTAAATCTTTGTCTCTGTTGGGTCTATTGTCACTCTGGACTCTGAGACTGGCTCATGTCCACTGGTCTCCTCCAAGAATGCCCCAAATGTTTTCAGCAAGAAGAAAAGCAGAGAACAAGGGTCTTCCTTATCTGGGTAGACATTTAGTAACACCCGGGAGTTGGAATACAACTGAGATGCCCCAAAAGAAGCGAGTTTAGGGGTTTTCAATAAATGTGAGCTATCGTATTATTATCACCACCATCATCACTCTTTTTCTGCCTAGATAATGTCACACAGAGACTCTCAACGGCCTCAGGATAGAGAGGCTTCATCAGCAAATGGCCATGTTGCCTCTGGCCTCCCTGCAACCAACATGGGCCTTTGGATGCTTTTCAGGTGCAAACAAAGTGGACACAGAGAACAGAGGACAGATAGTTCATCAAAGAACACAGCCCAAGCTGCAAGAGTCAGAGCAGTGGGGCTAATGCCAGCAATATTAACAAATGTCCATTGTTTGGGTTCACTTTTGTAGCACGCAAGAGCTTGGACGTGAAGGCACAAAACTGCAAGGCCAGAGAGAGCAGGTCAGAGACTGTTGCAAGAGTCAGGGGAGAGACAGGGAACAGGAGAGCTACTCACATGGCTGTTGAAACATACTGGTCAGTGGTTACCTCCAGAAGCCAATCAGCATTGAATACTCTGACATCTAATTAGCATTAGTCATTAACCCATCAGTATATGCTGCACCTCTACATTCTAGCCCTTGGCTGCGTGGGGGTAGCGCAGAGATGAGTAAGACAGGGCTCTTGCCCCATATGAGCACATTATAAGGTGTGTATTCTTATACCTGAGTCTGTATCAGTCATAACTCATGTACAGAAGCCTGAATTCCCCTCGGAGATTGCAAACCCGTTAAAAGGAGGCATTGGCTTCTCACATTTACTGGGGTCCCTCTTCCCTTCCAGAACTCCAGAAAAATTGAGAAATAAAGCAAAAGATGATGGGCATCCACATTGTGGAAATTAGTGAAGATTAACCAGATGAGAGCAAGGAAAGACTATGTACTCTGAACTTGCTATAGCAAGGGAGTCGGCCACCATCACTTGCTTTTTGGCAGAGATTCAAAGAAAGGCAGAGGGGCAGGAAAGCTTTCTAGTAGAAAAAAATGGGAGGCTTCAGGCATTGCCTGACTGGAGGCTGTCAGTGTAGGGAACAGGAGGGTTTTGGAGTCCAGCTCTGCCCCTTACCAGCAAGGCTAGTGAGCCATGGCTATCGCCACGGCTGCAAAGACAATCTTCCCCTAACCTCGGTCCCCTTGTCCACCATAAGGAAGTCCAAGCAGCTACCTCACTGGCTCGTGGTAAAGAATAAACAAGAAGTAAATGTAAAGTGCTTAGGACAGTGCCTCACCACGATAAACACTTGATGAATGGTAACTATTTTTTTATTTTTCATCATTCAAAGATGCGGCATCTCAGAAACAACCTTAAGTGTCCATCGATGGACGAATGGATAGAGAAAATGTGGTATGTATATACAATGAAAAATTATCCAGCCATAAAAAAGAAGGAAATCCTGCCCTTTGCCACAACATGGATGGGCATGATGTCAAGTGAAATAAGTCAGACGGAGAGAGACAAGTGCCGTATGATCTCACTTACATGTGGAATCTAAAATCAAAAACAAAACCTGGGGCACCCAGTGGCTCAGTTGGTGGAGCTGGACTTCGGCTCAGGTCATGATCTTGCTGTTGGTGAGTTCGAGCCCTACATCAGGCTCTGTGCTGTCAGCCTATCCGCGCAGAGCCCGCTTTGGATCTTCTGTCCCCTTTTGCTGCCCCTCCCTCACTTCTGCTCTTCCAAAATTAAATAAATATTAAAAAAAAAAAAAAAAACTCCTACTATAGACATCAGATTGGTGGTTTCCCAGGCTGGGAGTAGGGTTGGGTGGGTGGCATGGGTGTAGGAGGCTGAGGGGTGCAAACTTTCACTTATAAAATAAATAAGTCCCAGGGGTGTCACGTACAGCATGGTGACTAGAGCGCACACTGTCTCGCAGACCTGAAAGTTGCGAAGAGAATAAATCTTTTAGTTCTCAGCACGCGAAAAAAATCATTTGTAACTAAGGGTGGTAAGGGATGCCAACTAGACTGCGTGACCACTTCACAATATGTACATCTACTGAATCACTACGCTGTGCACCTGAAACTAACATAATGTCATACGTGGACCATATCTCGATGTTGTTTTTAAAAAGAACACACACACACACACACACACACAAAGATACAGCGTCTCTCACATGCTTGATAGGTCTCAAGAAAGTGTGCAAATTGAAGTCCGCCTAGCCCAGAGGCATAGAGGTAGTGAAGCAAACACACTGAGATGGGCTGTCCACCTGGAGGTCATGCCCAAGTTCCCCCCTGGCCCCTCTGGTCCGACTGCCCCACGGTGGGGATGGAAGCCACTGTGCCCAGCCTTGCAGAGACCTGCTCCAGGGCAGACGCACCCCATTCTACGCCGGTCGGTTGACTCTTAAGTCTCCAAAGCAACTCATCACCCCGTTGGCCTTCACATTCCAACGTTCTTAGATTACCTTTTAAAAACAGCGCCGGCTCTCTAGTGTCTCTTCAACAATCTCAGGACGGTTTGACAGGTTGTGTTAGTGACAGCCGAACACTGGAGCACCCAGCACCAGCACCACTCATCCTGGACGTGCTGTGTGTGGTCTTCCGTCCCAGGGTTCCCCACCCCCCAACCATCATAGGGTCAGGCCTTCCATGAACCCACCTCTTCTTGGAATTTTTGTAACAAGTCATGGGAGAGCTTCCCGTGCACTTTGAAAACTTCGCTGAAGAAGCTTGACAGCCCCATAAAATTATATTTCAGAACTTCAGGGCACAATATGGCAGTCTGTGAGTAAAGTGCTTTCCAGACATTTTTGACTTATCTAAAGTATGCTCGTTTTTTGCTTAAAGAGGCCTCAAGGGATGATGGAGCTGCAGGGTGTCAATCGCTCTGTCACTTATTATCCAAGATGATAAAAATTGCTAGGTTTTCTGAACTAGTTATGGAATAAATGATATGATGGGTGGAGTTTGCTTCACAACACACAAAATGCAGGGAATGGGGGAGAGGGGGAAGGGACCTTAAGTGAACGGGGGCACGGGGGACACAATATTATTCCCCTTGCGTAACTTGCTGCCAGATGCTGGGTGCAGGGGACCTCATTGTATATGAAATTTTCTGCAATTTTTAAACATTTTCTTATGATTTACAATACAAGAAGTGATATTTTGAACATAAGGGGGGATCAAGTATTATAGCCTGGGATAGTACTGTTTGTTAATTCTCAATTTATCCACAATGACAGATATTTATATATATAAAGAATTTTGCAGTGTCTTCTCCATGTGAAGTCAGGAATGAGGGCTTGATGACAGGCCATGCTGTGTGAGGAGTGACTCCTGGAAGTGATACAGGAATGCAAGTTCTAACATCGTGTGTTATTGTGACCTTTGGGCAAGTCACTTCTCCCTGCATCTGTTTTCTGGTCTATAAAATGGGAAAATCAGGCTGTTGCCCTCTGGGGGTTCTTCCTTCCCTGATGGCATGAAATTCTTGCTGGAATGTGAGCTCCGTGCACATCAGGATCCTGTCTTCCTCTTTCAACTCCTATCCCCCCGGGGCCAGGGACACCACCTGGCACACAGAAGGAGTCAATAACATTTGTTCGTTCAATGAGTGAGTGAACTGCCTTATTTTTAAACATGCAAACTACTTTTCTCACAAGAGCACACTTCTTTCCCTACAGCGAAAGCAGACTGAGTTCATAAATCACACTGAACTGGCAGCTGGGTGGCTCAGTCGGTTGAGCATCTGACTTGATTTCGGCTCAGGCCATGATCTTACAGTTTGTGAGTTCAAGCCCTGCATCAGGCTCTGCGCTGACAATGTGGAGCCTGCTTGGGATTCTCTCTCTCTCTCTCTCTCTCTCTCTTTCTCTAAATAAATAAATAAATAAATAAGTTTTAAAAAAAGAAAAGAAAGAAAGAAACTACACTGAGTCTTTATGGCTTGTTGAACTCACCTTGAAAAGCCCAGAAAGTGCCAATAGGCATCTCCTTAATGTATACCATCCCCATTGTTCTAACCTATCAGGGCTAAAGGAAAGTTGACAGCCTGACCCAGAAAACCTTGCCCATAGTCCTTCAAGGGTTCCTACCACTCCCCAGGACAAAGCCCAGAACCTTCCATGGGCAGCAGAGCCATCCCCCTTCTAGGCTCATGCTCTCCTTTGTTCTTTCTCAATGGCCTTCTTCTACCCCAGGACCTTTGCACATGGCAACCCCTGCACATGGAAGTGTTTTCTCACCCCTCTTCCTGGCTATTGTCTGCTCCTGTTTCATATTTCAGGTCAGATGCCCTCCCTGATCCGTACTCTCGGGTTTGTCTCCTGCTAAACACACCCGTAACACCCTTCACCTTTCCTTCAGAATGGTTTCCAGAGTTTACTGAACTTATCAAATTACCTCATCTGTCCTTAATATGATATAATTCCAAAACAACTTCATACTTCTCCCATCACTTCTTCCAATCAAATGTGTTTGGATCTTTCTTCCCCGTCCTTTCATGTCACTGCAGGCAAATTCATTAACTTTCTGGTCACTTTCAGTTACATGACCCAGTTTCATTATTTAATTGTGACTCATTTTCAGATATTAAAAAGACCAATCTAAAGAATAACTTTCATCTCACATCCAAAATACAGTTTGTTCCCTTTCTGTGCCTTCAGTTCAGGATATACTACGGGTTTTCCGCTTTTCCTCCATCTCCTACCCCTACTTCTGCTTCACACATGCCTAGAATCAGACCACAGGGTAAGAGAATTAGAAAAACATGACAAAAGTATTTTGAGATATCGCCTCATGCCAGTCAGTCTGCCTAAAATGAACAAATAGGAAACTATAGATGCTGGCAGGGATGTGGAGAAATGGGAACGCTGTTGCACTGTTGGTGGGAATGCAAACTGGTGCAGCCGTTCTGTAAAACAGTGTGGAGGTTCCTCAAAAAATTAAAAATAGATCTCCCCCATGACCCAGCAATAGCACTGCTAAGAATTTACCCAAGGGATACAGGAGTGCTGATGCATAGGGGCACTTGTACTTCAATGTTTATAGCAGCACTTTCAACAATAGCCAAACTATGGAAAGAGCCTAAATGTCCATCAGCTGATGAATGGATAAAGAAATTGTGGTTTATATTCACAAAATGAGAAATGAGAAATGAGAAAGAATGAGAAAGAATGAAGTATGGCCTTTTGTAGCAACATGGATGGAACTGGAGAGTGTTATGCTAAGTGAAATAAGTCATATAGAGAAAGACAGATACCATATGTTTTCACTCTTATGTGGATCCTGAGAAACTTAACAGAAGACCATGGGGAGGGGAAGGGAAAAAAAAGTTAGAGAAGCAGGGAGCCAAAGCATAAGAGACTCTTAAAAACTGAGAACAAACTGAGGGTTGATGGGGGGTGGGAGGGAGGAGAGGGTGGGTGATGGGTATTGAGCAGGGCACTTGTTGGGATGAGCACTGGGTGTTGTGTAGAAACCAATTTGACAATAAATTTCATATTTAAAAAAAAACAAAGTATTTTTACTCAATACGTGCTATTTGCATGGTTCTCTCCTCGCACACATGGCTGTACCCCAAGTCTTCAAATGCCAGCTCTCTCTAGTTGAACATATTCCCAGGGCCGGTAGAAGCTTTCTGAAAGACCTCCATAGTACAGAGTTCCCTGAATGGATGAATCACTCCTTGGTTGGTATTTTGCATTGCCCTGCGCCAGCCTCAGGTTCTGTATGTAGCTGCTGGCTTCTTACTGGCTTCCTCACCCTAGGAGGACTCTATCCTGGCTTAAGGTCCCATCTAATGGCCAACCCCACCTGCATCCTCAGCACCATCTGCCTCTTGAGAAGGCAAGGAGAGGCTCTTTGCCTCTCCAATGGCTACCCCTCTACTGGCTCTCTTCTCTGATGGCCTTCTGCCTTTACAGAACTAGAATTCTCTGGTTTCTATGATCACATAAGACATCAAGCTCCAGGGGTGGGCCAAGCTCCCCCACAACTTGTTTATCACATGTCTCTGATCCCACGAAAGCTGCAAAGCTTTCAGTTTCACAGTTTAGCTAAACATCCAACTGGAGAATAAACAGCTTCTTTCTTGCAGGCACCTTTCACATTATCAGTGATCCTTTGGGATCCTCGCCACTTGGTTGGAAAGTTGGTGTCACTCTTCTCTTACCTCCCTTATCGGAATGGAGGGGAGAGCTCCTCAGCACTTCCTTATCAGCTATTATCTCCCTACCTTGAAGCCTCTCTTCAACCATTAATCATTTTTGAACTTCTAGTTTTCTCTTATGTGTACTGAAAGTGGATGCTGGTCCAGCTATTTTTGGCAAGTCTTAAGTGGATGTGTGGGAACCGATTGCCCATTTATTCCCTACTTTGGGTCCTCATCTGAAACTCCAAGATGATAAGTCATCTTGTTAAACATAGTTCTGTGAGTATTTGATGAATGTCTGTCTTTTCCAGTAGACTTTTCCTCGATAAGGGCTCTGTGTTTACTCTCCCTTGAATACCAAGACCAAGCATTCAATGTCTAGCATATAGTAACAGCTCAATAAATATGTGATGAGGTAATCAGGGGCACCTGGGTGGCTCAGTCGGTTGAGCGTCCGACCTCAGCTCAGGTCATGATCTCGCTGTTTGTGAGTTTGAGCTCTGTGTTGGGCTCTGTGCTGACAGCTCAGAGCCTGGAGCCTGCTTCGGATTCTGTGCCTCCCTCTCTCTCTGCCCCTCCCTCACTCATTCTGTGTCTCTCTTTCTGCCTCTCAAAAATAAACATTTAAAAAAAAAATTTAAATAAATATGTGATGAGGTAATGAATAGAAAAACAATATGAAAGAGGGAGAAGACCAGATTTGTATCATTAAAACACCCTGGTTTAGAAGAACTAACAGACAGAGCATCATTCGAACAATAGAAGATCAGGCAAAGATTCCCAAAACCTGGCTATCCATCAGAATTACTCATGGAGCTGTTGAAAAATATAGATGCTTAGATCTGATCTGCTGGTATGCTGATTCAATAGATCTCATTGAGAATCCATGAGCTAAGATGCATAAGAGAGATCTAAATAATGTGCCAGGAGAGCTCCTGGGAAGGAGAAGCTGTACCTGATGGGGAGAATCAGGGAAACTTTCTGGACAAAGCAATGCATAAGGATGAAAAATGTGAGCAGGTGAAGAAAGAGGCATGGGGAAGACATGGTTATCAGGAACTTGTAAGCCAGAGAAGATGAAGTAAGCAAGGCACTGTGACTAGAAAGAGATTAGATTCTGGACAGAATCTAGTGCTTTGGGGAGGAGGAGTCAGATGGGCATTCCACCTGACTGAAAGCTCTTTGGATGCAGAAACCTGACCTAAAGTTAGCAACACCCAGGGAGGTATATGGTGTAATGTGGTTGGGTGAGCCAACTGTGGATTAGACTGCCTACATTCTTCATCTATAAAAGGAGGAGGATGAAATTATTCACCTCAAGAGGTTATCATGAAGATTAAAAGAAGTATTGATGTAATGTCTTAGTCTGTAAGTGCTCGTTATATATCAGCTAGAACTTTTTTTTAATAATTCTAGTACCTAACAAAATAGCCAGTTCTGCAAATATCTTCCCAACGTTGCATTTAGTCAAGGTCAGGTTGGTGGCTTGAAATAAGCCATGATGGGAAGTTTGTTTTGCTGTTGTTGTTGTTGTTGTTGTTGTTGTTGTTGTTGTTGTTTTAAATCATTAATCATCAAGGAAATGCAAATCAAAACCATAATGAGATACCACCTTGTACCTGTCAGAATGGCTAACATCAAAAAGACAGGAAGTAACCAGTGTTGGCAAGGATTTGGAGAAAAAGGAACGCTCGTTCGTTGTTGGTAAAAATGTGAATTGGTTCAGCCACTGTGGAAAACAGTATGGAGGTTCTTAAAAAAATTAAAAATATCACATGATCCCATCATTCCACCACTGGGTATCTAACCAAAGAATATGAAAATGCTAATTCAGAAAAATATATGCACCCTCACCGTGGGAGTGTTTATACACCGAGGAAATTGGCAAAACTACAAACTTGAACCCTTTCTTTGAGATCTGAACCAACGCATTGTTAGATGCTCTGTGGATATTGATTGGATTGATCTAGATTGAACAGACTTCAGTTGAAAAGTGAGTCAAGGATACAGGAAAACAAAAGCACAAGCTGAGAGGAAAAACTTCTCTGTATAGGCAAGACAGAGGAAGACCTTGGCCTTGGAATGACTGACAGGAAAAAACAGAATATGATTTTTTTACTCTAAGCTAATGAAATAAGCTTCAGCATATTATTTTACCCATCACTTTCACCATTGTCTCTAAAATAAGCATCAGAAAAGCTGAGTGAAATAGTCACTAACAAGCTGTAGCCCCATCAGAGCTCTGAATGCTCTAGGAGAAAATTTCAAAGGCTAGTTCTCTCTGGAAAGAAGATGTCCGAGAAGATACAGTTAATAAGGAGTTATCTGAGATGAAAAATAATTTTAAAAATCTAATATTGCAAAACAGAAAAATGCATGATACCTCAATAATACAAGAAACTTTATCATCAAATATTAAAGAGAAATTAAGGAAGTTGCAAATGACACAGGAAAGAGAATATAAATGCCCAAAAATTGTATCAACACTTGGCCAAGGGAAGGCAGTAACACAAAAATACATCTGTCTGTTTTGGAAGTCAACAAACCACTTCTAAGTTCTTTAATAGAGATTGTGCTATTTCATAGAATGAGTGAGAAAAGTCCTTTAAGAAGTCATTACTTTATATAAATAAATTAACACATCAAACGGCTAAAACACCTGAAATTAAGCTTGTAAGGACTGATATTCTAGTTCAGCCTCTTACAACACTTCAGTGTCAGAAGTGGGGAGATTCCTTCAAGTCAGATAGTCAAGGCCATCTTACACATAAAAGTGTTATGGTGTGACATTATATTGGTACTGAGCTAATGGAAGCATTTAGCCCCAGGGACCTGCTTTGCCTGTTCAAGTTCAATACGGTCATGTGGTTTTTCAATACGGTCATACGGTTTTATTTCAATGAATTGCTAGGATCCCATTTACTTTTATTAGCACATGGACTACTCAAGACCTAAATACTCCCCTCCATGAACAACCCAAGAATTCTAGGGGCTTGCTTGCTTCAAAAGTGGTCATCCCAACTTCCAACCTACTTCCAAGGAAGATGTACAAAACAAAACCTTTAATTGTCCGCCCCATCCCCCCACCGTTGATTTAGCTGTCACCAATTCGTGACATTGTTGAACCCTAGTCACGCACGTTCCAGCAGATGCTTGTCCATTTGTGGGAGATACTGTTGCTGACCCCAATAGTACCCCCTTCCTAAGTTTCAGTGTAATGATCCTTTTAATTCACCACTATGTGTTTAACCACTATCCCCCAAATGATATCTGCTCTGACAGAATGACTGAAAGCAGACCAATTCGCAGCCTCATTCATACACTGTACCAAAGCCGCCACCCCAAAATCCTTTAGACCTTTTGGCCCAGATTCCCACTTACCTCCTGGTCAATTCCATTCTGTAATCCACCGTGTCCTTTCTTGGGGTGTCCTTTCTGGATGACAGGATTTGGACCAGGCCAACCCTGTAGTCCATGACTAACTTCCCTGAAGTTGCATCATGGAGAGGAATTGGACCCTTGGTTCTTTCCTTCCAGAAGACCATGGATGCTTTAAGCAAGTAATCTCAACACCTCTCCAGCCAAAAATTCCTAAGAGGAAAAAGCCTTCATCGAGCTACTATCAAGTACCTCCTTCTATGCACAGCACTAAAAGAGTCACTTGAGTGACTTCTCTCAGTAACTGTCTCCTTAACTGTACTTGTATCTCTACCCATATGTATAGAAGTGGCATTTTTTACAAATTCCATCTCATCAGCCACAACACATTGTTAGGGGATATTAAGAACTGTGAGAAAGCTTAGAAATAATGAAGGATGCCATTTTATTTTGAGGAAGAGAAGACAAACCCAGGGACTCCATCTGATTAAGACCATACTCGATAAAATGATGGTAATCAGGGAAGGAAGGGGATAAAATCTGATGGTGTTAAGGGTACTAACTTGTAACGAGTGGTTAATAAACCTTAGAGCTCTAAGGCACAATTTGATGAATATAGATAATATTATTGTACTATAATTATATAATTTGATAACAACCACATTACAATATTTAAGTATACCAAAGAACACCATACACCTTAAACTTACACAATGCTGTATGTAAAATTGACCAATTTTTAAAAACCCTACTCTAACTAGGCAGAAAATAACTGTCTCACTTCTGTGCCCAAGGCATGGTTTTTACTACCCTATGATAGCATTCATATTTTGGACAGCCAACAAATCCAAAAGACCATTTTCCTCCAGATGGGAGGGTGGACAGCTAGGGTAAAATGAAGATCATCAAGATGGGGATCCCATCCATCTTCTTGGTCAAACTTAGCATCAGTGTTCACTTCGATAACTTTGAAAATACTTCTCCCAATTAACGTTCTCAATGGCTTGAGAGGAATGGTGGGGAAAGCAGGATAAAAACAAGATTTTTCAGACACTGAATTTCCATAAATGACATCATGAATTATATATTGCTGTTGCTAAGGAGATGTAAGAAGTATGTATCAGAAGGAAACAAAGAAACTGATTACACCAAAGATGAGCAGTCACAGGCTTTGGAGAACCATTCTGCTTTTTGAGTTGTTATGATCAATTCTCTATAGTAACAAAGACATATCAGTCTTCTAAAAATACCCAATCATTTATCCATTCAGCAGAAAACAAAGAAAAGATCAGTGCAGTACTCATAGCCCTCTTCCATTTCAGAGCACATAGGATGCGGGGCCCTTTTCCTGCCATGTTGACCAAGAATATTTACCACCTCTCCCTGTTTAGTCCACGAGACACCACCCAATTTCCAGAATTTGAAGATTCTACCTTGAAAATTCTCAACTAGGAAATGACTCTCTTCTCTAAGTTAACAACTAATTTCCAGTCAGTGAGTAATTTTTTTCCTGAAACTTCCACTCAGTGGAAAACAAATTAAGAGGGAAAAACTTAAGTAAACAAATCTGCAAAAAGAGGCCACGACATACAGAGGTGGAGACACCTCTAAACTCACCAGTCAAAGAAAGCAGGAGCTTCAGGTTTATCTCAAACAAAACCGTAATTTTGACCAGCCCCTGATTGAGCCTCACCCCATGAATGACTTCCAGGACCTCTGGCTTTTTGGGACTAAAGGAGAAAATTATTTTTAGCACAACTATTTGGAAACCTCTGAGAACTTGGATCTCTTTTTCTGTCTGGTACCAAAGCAAGTTTTTCGCTGAAGCTCTCATGAAAGATCCTCAGTCTCTTGTGGATTTAGAATCCTGGAGCAAGCCACCAACCCAGAGAAAGGTATGGTGTTTCTTTTTTTTTTTTTTTTTTTAGAACTTTGGCAAATGTAGATGCAGTGGCCCATTTCATGATGGTAGCTTTGGAGTTTATTAAACAGACAGCTCTGTAAGAAAAATCCATGAAACTGAAGACCTGAGTTCAAATCTCTGGTCTGACAGTAGTTTTGTGGCCATAGACAAGTTACCTGACTTCTTGAGACATCAGTTCCCTGTCCAATCGACCACAGGGGGTCCTTTGGAAAGATGATACGGACTTAACGTTGCTCTGTAGGCTACAAAATCTTTGCCAGCTCTCAGAATATTTTACTCTTATGCCGTCATAGCACTTTACATAAAGCAGTCGAAGCTTTATCAGTCATGAGCTGTTGATATAACTAAATGTTGAGGAATACATGCTTTCTTCATTCAGCCTTCACTGAGCCTCTCCAGTCTTGGTCCTAAATGTTAGCGATACAGAGTTTATATTTCGGTGGAGAAAAAGCAAGGAGATAGACAGTCCTAACACAGCGTAGTTGTGAGGTGCTGCACGCCGCGTAGTGACAGGAGAAGGGAAGGTTTTCCATGGCTAACCGGAGAGGCACTTGTGAGGAGGAAAACTGGAGCCCCAAAGACAAAGATGAGGAACCAACCAGAAGCTTCTGGTATATGAACACCTAAGTTCTCTACCCTGTCTTGCTCACTCCTAGGGTCACTCCTAGGGCAGCTAGGGAAGGATAAAACCTACTATTGTGAAATGTCTTCCTCTGGGGGCCAAGGATATGTCACGTTTTGGCCACGCCTGGTTACCTATCTTTTCCCTAATGATTTCCAGGCAAAATACATTCTCAAGTCAAACTAGTAATCGAGTCAGCCCTTTGTCATGAAGTGATGTGACAGTTTCCCTCCCATGATGTGGGGGAAAACTCGAGTGTTTGGAGACAGGAAGAGCTCAGTTCAAATCCTGCCTGTGCCATTTTTATGGCTGTGTGGACCTGGGCCCTCAGAGTCTCAATTATCTTGTTTGTAAAATCGAGATAATATCACCTACTGTATACGAGTGGTTTAGGGATGAAGTAAATGCTGTTTTAAAACACCCAGCACAGGGGGCCTGGGTGGCTCGGTTGATCAAGTGTCTGACTCTTGATTTTGGCTCGAGTCATGATCTCACAGTTCATGAGCTCAAGCCCCACGTCAGGCTTTGCACTAATGGCATGGAGCCTGCTTGGGATTCTCTCTCTCCTTTCTCTCTGCCCCTCTCCTCTTCATGCTCTCTTTCTCTCTCTCTCTCTCAAAATTAAAAAAAAAAAAAAAAAAAAACATAAATAAATAAATAAATAAATAAATAAAGCACAGTAATAAAAATGCTAGTATGTTCCCTGCATTCCAACTCATCTGGGTTTTTTTTTTTCACTTAGTGTTTTTTCTGTTATGGCAAAATATACGTAACATAAAACTTACAATTTTTAAGTATACAGCTCTGTGGCAGCAAGGATACTTACACTGTTGTACAACCATCACACCATCATCTATCTCCAGAACTTTTTGAGACTTTGAACTCATTAAATATTAACCCCCACCCCACTCTCCAGCTGCTGGCAAGCACCATTTGACCTTCCATGTCTCCAATTTTGACTATTCCAGATACATCATGTAGGTAAAATCATGCAATGTTTGTCCTTTTGTGACTGGCTTATTTCACTTAACATAAAGTTTTCAAGATTCCTCCATGTTGTTGAATGGGTCAAAATTCCCTTTTAATGGTCGAATAAGATTCCATTGTATGTAGGTACTATACTGTGTCTATCCATTCATCCGCTAATTCACCTTTTTGCTGTTATGAATAATGCTATGATGAGAATGGGTGTGCAAATATCTGAGTCTCTGCTTTCAGTGCCTTTACGTATATACCCAGAAGTGGAATTGCTGGATCATATGATAATTCTAGGTTAAGTTTTTTGAGGAATTAACTTACCGTTTTGCACAGCTGTTGCGCCATTTTACATTCTACCAAGTATGTTTTTTCCAGGTTTACTGAGATATAATTGACATATAACATTGTGTAAGTTTAAGGTATGCAATGTAAAAGTTTGATACATATATGTATTGTGAAATGATTATGGCAATAAGTTAGTTAACACATCCATCACCATACATAATTATTATTTTTCGTGTGCACTAAGAACACGCAGTAACATCTCTTCTCTTAGCGACTTTCAAGCATGCAAGAGACTATTATTAATTGCAGACACCATGCTGCACATTAGATCCCCAAAACTTATTCAGCTTGTAACAAAGTTTGTATTTTTTGACCACCATCTCCCCATTTTCCCCACCCTCCAGCCCTGGGCAACCACCATTCCACTCTCTGTTTCTATGAGTTCAGTGTTTTAGATTCCACATATAAGTTAGATCGTACAGTGTTTGTCTTTCTCTGACTTCTTTCACCTAGTATATTGCTTTCAAAGTTCATCCGTTATGTCACAAGTGACAGGATTTCCTTCTCTTTATGGCTGAATAATATTTCATTGTATATATACCACATTTTCTTTATCATTCATTTGCCAGTGGATATTTAGGTTGCTTCCATGTCTGGATTATTGTGAATAATGCTGCAATGAACGTGGGAATATAGATAGCTCTTTGATATCCTATTTTCTTTTCTTTTGGATATATACGCAGGCGTGGGAGACCACTGCCAAGGATCTTTTTCTCTGTGTTCTCTTCTAGAGGTTTTCCAGTTTCAAGTCTTATATTTAAATCTTTAATCCATTTTTAGTTGATTTTTTGAGTGGTATAAACTAGTGATCCAATTTCATTCTTCTGCATACAAATATACAGCTGCCCAACACCATTTTATTGAAGAGACTATTCTTTCCCCAGAAAGTATTCTTGGCTTCCTTTTCAAATATTAGTTGACTGTATATACATGGGTTTTTTTAATAAGTAAAAACATGCTATTTACAAAGAGATCTCAACCAGTGGACACATTTTCTAAAAGTTCAATTTTTGCAGTGATTTATTCAGTATTTCTCCAAGTACTTTCATGATGAGTTTAGCAAGAACAAAGGGTTCTATCACTAAAAATCTTAGAAAACACTACATGCTACATTCCTGCCTTACACATTCAAAACACATTTTTGACATAAAGAGTGTGAAATCTATAGTACCATAAAGTAAATATAAGTTTCAAAAACTGAAAACCTGTTACTTTATAATCCCTACAGAAAAATAGGATACATTAGCATCCCAAGACAGATCTGCACAAGATTAACAATATTTCCAGAGCTTTGATTTTCTCACTCCAAAGGAGTGTGATGTGGGAAAAAATACATTTTAGCACATATTCTACATAAATTTGCATATTCAATGTAATTCTTCAAAATACTTTGTATGAGGCATGACTGCAAATGTGGATGAGGTTTCTTTTTGTAGTTTTGAAAATGATCTAAAATTGGAGTATAGTATACATTGAGTTGTGTACTTTAAATTGGTCCAATTTATGGTGTGTAAATTAAATCTCAATAAATCTGTTAAAACATATTATAATGTTTATAAAACCATGACCCACATAGTGCAGTCCCAGCCAAAATAACCAAATCCACTGCAACCCAGTGGGACAGTGGGCAAAGGATAGATTATTCAATATAAGGTGCTGAAAATATACAGCTGGATCCCTACCTCACACTTTTTATCAGAAACATTCTAATGGGTCAAAGATTAAATGTGAACAAATGAAACAACAAAGAAACTGAAAGTGGGAGAATTTTTTTTTTTTTTTAGTATCATGGAGTGAGGAAGGCCTTTTAAATGGAATAAATTGAACTTCAAAAATGTTTTTATAATAAAAATTTTTTAAAATTCATGAACAAAATACAAAGGCAAACTGGGGGAAGCTATTGTCTGCTCATATCATAAACTATGTACACACACACACACACACACACACACACACACACACAAAGCGACTTATTGTACTGTTGCTTATACAAGAATGAAAAAATCCCAAATATCCATCAGTAGGAGATAGGTTAAATGTAACACAACCATATAGTGGATATTCTATAGTCACTAAAAAAAGGATGAGGCAACTCTACCTACTGATAACAGAAAATCTCTTAGGTACCTGAAAAAGCAAGATACAGAAAGTTGCATATTTTTTGCCAAAGTGGAGAAGAAGACACACAAGAAACTAGCAACAATGATTGCCTCTAGAGAGGAGGACTGCATGTCTGGAAGACTGGGAGGAAGGGAGAGATTTACTTCTCATTGCATACCCTTTTTTAATTTTATAAATGTGCATGTTCTATCTGTACCAAAAAAAAGATAATTATTTAAAATATTTCTAAATACTTAGACTATGCAAAATTGAAACAACTGAAGTCTTTTGTTTGTGTTTTTAAACACTGTGAGAGGGACCCACAGACCCCTTGAATATTTAAGTTCTTTTTTCTCTTTCCCTTATAATATTCTCATATTCCATTCTCCCATGTTTTTCATTTAGTTTTTCATAAAACACATACCTCACCCTGCCAAAAAAAACCCAAAAAAACAAACAAAAAAAAACTTCTCTGTCCACAGCGTGAGTTTTTTATGCCAAACACTGTTCTAGATGGTTGTAGAAATCAATGACTAAGACAAAGATCCCTGCTGTATGCCCTCATCCCTTACGTTCCATCAGATGGAGATATACCATATTTTTAAATCATAATAAAGGTAATAATAATCTAGTGAGTTAGAAGATGGTGGGTACAAAGAATAGAAAACAATAGAGCAGAAGGAGGGGGTGGGGGTATGAGATGGCAGATGGCAATGTTAAATACAGTGTAAGAATTGGCTTCAGGGAGAGGTTGGCATTTGAGCAAAGACTCAAAGAGGGAGATGAGTGAGTGAGACATGTAGACAACTTGGGAAAGAGAAAGACAGAGGGAAGAGACAGCATGAAGGCCCTAAGGCAGAACATTCCTGGTGTCTTTGGGAGACACCAAGGCATCCTGAGAGACTAGAGCTGAAGAGAGGGAGAGAGAGTAGCAGAGGATGAAGTTAGGGAAGTAAGGAGGGTGGGTGCCCAATCCAGTAGACCCTTGAACCATGTACCATGAGACTTTTGGCTTTTAAGTAAAGTGAGGAAACATGGCAGGGTGATGCCACTGTAGTTTTCTATTATAACCCACACTCCTTTGTCATCCTAATAAACTGAGTCCCGAGACTCAAGTGGCCAGTTACCACCACTCTGTCATTATGTGTCAGGCAGCACAACACATTGTTCCTCGATTCTGATGAGGACTCTTAATGGATAATCATTTTGAGAGCCTTTCAAAACTTCTAATTGGGGATGCTTCCGGCATTTAGACTACCATACAGACAATATTCTAATGCATTTGTCAATGAAAGGCAAACCATTTGTTCAATGAATGCATCTATTTCTTTTTTTTTTTTTTTTTTTTTTTTGGCTCTTTCATTATTTTCTTTTTTTTTTCAATATATGAAATTTATTGTAAAATTGGTTTCCATACAACATGAATGCATCTGTTTCAATTGTATTAAGTTTTTACCTCCTTTGAGCACCTTTTTGCCTGGCTATTAGAAATATTAATATCCTTTCTTCCAAGCACATGTTTAGAATTTCTGCTTTTTCTATTCACCATAACCTGGAGCCTTACCCCAAGCTTCTTTGTAGACTGATCCGACTATTGGCGTGTTTGTGTTTTCAGCTTCTCCATCGTAATGTCTGAGAAGCCACTTCCCACAGCGCCTTCTCTCCAAGTAATTTCAAGTTCATCTTAGAATCAAGTCCTGGTCTCAGCTATAGGTTGCCATCCCATGTCTCTTTAAACATTTAAACATTTAAACTTTTATGAGTATCTCCTATGAACATGTTCTATTCTTTCAAATTCTTTCTCAAAGCCTCCTCTCATCCATTTTTTACACACAAAAAAGCTAGCAATTTCATCATCACAGTTTTGTTTTAACTGTGGCAGAGGTATGGATAGAATGTTCTTTCATTTTCTATCATCTGGGACACCTTTGAAAAGGCTGGTATCTTTATCAGATCCACCGGGCTTTTCAGAAAGTGCCTTCATCCCAGTTGAGCAATGGAATCAGTAATGTTGAATTTGTGCTCTATTATAAGCAGACAGTGCACAGCAAAAATGTTCTCCTGGATGTGGGGGAGGGAGAACGGTGGGGAGAGACACTGGTGACGTGGAGATTTGGTGAAGGATACAGGGCCTATATCTGGGTAAGTTGCTTCAGTTTCTCACTAATAAGATTTCTAGGAATAGACTTATTTTGAATCACATGTGCACGCTGTGTTTTTCTCAATTTGTCATTCCTATGCTCTGGCAAATTTCTAGGTCTAATTCCAAGATGTTGCAATTTCCCCATGGGTATCATAAAACTGGTACAGCGCGCCTGGTTAATTTTCTGATGTGGCTGTAAGAAAGCAAGGAAGCCCCATCCGATTGCTTTTTTTACATTTCATGATTATTTCCTTTGGGCGGGTACATGCCAGGCATATACGTCAAGCGATGTTGAGATTTCTTATTAAAGCACAGGTCCAACTACCCCAAAACTATTCGTTTGCACTGCCCTAAAACCACGTGCATACATTCTCCCATCCAAGAAGCTGCTAATCCTAGGGACCATTTAGCCTAGAAAGTCAGGTGTCCCAGCCCATATGGCCCACCGCTCAGTTTATATGCCAAACGTCATGCTAATAAACGATCCGTCATTCTCAGGATCCTGTTTGTGGAGGGAAAAACCAAGTCCTATTAGACCACAACTAAAGAGACCTGTTGTCTGCCTCCCTAGGCACATGTGACACCATGCATGGTTTAATTTCACTCAGCTCTTTAATTGAGCCCTGGTGCTAACAGCTTAATGGTTCACTAGGGCATTGTATTCTGCAGATTTTAAATTAAAGTTTGAGCCCCCCCCCCTCCTTAGGACATACACAGTACTCCAATTAACACTAATTGGTTTTACACATGATTATCAAGTGAAAAACATGGTTTTCCTGAAAATGCCACTTCTTTTCTCCCGCTTAAAAAAAACCCACAAATTCTAAGAAAATGACCATGGATGCATGCCAAGACTAGATATAAGGATGCCTAGCATAGTGTTTATATTGGCAGAAAACTGGAAGGAAATATCTACAATGGAGAATTGTGTACACAAAGAATAGTACAGAAAATGCAACATTTTTTTAATGTTAAGAATAATTTTTGACATGGGAGGATGTTCATGATGTATTGTAAAGGGAAAAAAAAGTTGGAGACATACAGGAGGGGCATAATATCATTTTCCTCCACAGCATAGACAGAAAGACCGGAAGGATGTCTGTATCAAAATGTAAAGAATAATTATCTCTAGTGGTGGGAATATTGTTGATGTTTACCTTATCCGTTTGCATTTCTAATTTTCTAAAAATAATGCATTATTTCTGCAAGAAGAAACCATCATTTTTCAAAGTCCATCATCGAGCCAACAGGAAAAAAAAATGCAACAAGTGGCTTTATTTTGAATTTTTTTTAACCCTTCATCTCCACCAACCCTTGTGTGGGACACTGAGAACCCTCCATCAGTAATGTGTTAATAGTTTCCAATGGAATTACGAGAGGTAACTGAGGTTTTATACATGCTTGGAGAGGCGAGCGCTGAAGTACGCGGTTGCCAATGCCCGCCCTCATGTTCATTTGTGCCAAAACTACCACCTGAGAGGGTGGATTTATGTCCCTGTGTTTCTTTTCCAGAGCCAAAGATGTTTATCTTGCTCTATGTTACAAGTTTTGCCATTTGTGCCAGTGGACAGCCTCGGGGTAATCAGTTCAAAGGAGAGAGCTACTCCCCAAGATATATCTGTAGCATCCCTGGCTTACCTGGACCTCCGGGACCCCCTGGAGCGAATGGTTCCCCGGGGCCCCATGGTCGGATCGGCCTTCCAGGACGAGATGGTAGAGACGGCAGGAAAGGAGAGAAAGGTGAAAAGGGGGCTGCAGGTAATGAACGATGAAGTGCCATGAAACACCCCTCGTTCACCCACCCACCCTCCCCCGCCTTAAACCGCTTCCTTTCTCTGTTGCCTTTTCTAATGGGAATTGCTCCTGAAATCCCTTCTCTATTTCACCTTCCTCAATCATAACAATGTGTTGAGCCCTTACTGTGCTTTAGATACCGCTCTGAACTCTTTACCTACACCTTATTTGATGGCAATGACAACTCTTTTGGTTATCCCATTTTACAGATGAGAACACAGAGCAATAACATGGTTAAATTAATTACTGAAGACGGAAGTTCACTGCTAGTGACCGGCAGAGCTGGACTCAAACACTGATGCCCGTGGCCACGGGGCTGTTATAGCTAGCAGGCAATGGCTGGATGTGCGAGGGCATGGATGGATAGACAGACAGATGGACAAGGAAGAGAAATGGACAGACGAAGCAGAGGCAGGAATTAGGAGCCAAAAGCACAGATGCCATCCTGACCTGTACTAAATATCCTGAGCAAAGCTGCATAAAGGACTTCTAGGTTTTATTTTTCACAGATGAAATGGCAATAGCAATGTTTAGCCCACCTTTCGTAGCTCATCTCTTTCCCTCCTGTCTTGTCCCAGCTAGAAAAGTACATTCGTATCACCCTTAACAGCAACACAATTGCTCCCTACTACTTCAGGAATGTTTACTTTTTTCCCCCCCCACAAATAAATTGGCCCAGGAAGATTGCCAGACTCTGCAATCCTTCAGAGTAAACCGAATTGAAATTCTAGAGAAGCTGGGTTAACTCTAAAAGAGGAAGCGATGTGGCATCAATCTTTAAAAACAAGTTTCCGAGTGTAAAGGCTAAGACAAAAGACAGGAAGAGAAAAGTCAATTAGTCTAAGAAACATGTCTCTATCTAGTCATTGCCCCTGATTTACTGGTGTTACGTGAAATAGCAGCATAATATACATGCAAGTTACTGGATAATAATTCATTTCTGAATTTGTCCTGCAGAAAATACTTGGAAAATCAGTAGCTACCGAATGTGTGAATATTGTTCAATATTAGATTAAAAACCTTTAGGTAAAGGTTCAACATCAGATAAAGAACCTTTAATTTGGAGCTTACATCTTAATCTATGGTGACACCTATGACTACAACTTACCGCTGTGTCATGATCACGAAGAGCCTTGAAATCCTGTAATAATAACAGGACCGTCGCTACATACGACCAACCCTTTTAGTTTCTTTACTGTGTCTGGAAGCAATAATGTAGTGCTTCCACAAGCATGTATTGGAGTCAGTCTGATTGAGGCTTAGATCTCGGCTCCTTCAATTACTAACCTAGTATCCTTGGACCAATAACCGCTTGAAGCCTCAGTTTCCTCATTTGTAGTAAGGGTGATTGTGACAGTTAATAATACAATAATACACGGAAAACACTCAGTAGGGTAACTGCCATCTGGTAAACACTCAGTAAATGTTAGTTCTTATTACATATCACACAGTGATCTGCAAACATGAGTCATAGCTAACTTGCTGAATATCCAAACTCATGTAATAAACTCGAAATGGGCGCTCAGTTTCATTAAGTAGTTCTGATATCATTTAAAAATACACATGTGGAGAGGTGCCTGGCTGGCTCACTTGGTGGAGCGTGAGACTCTTGATCTCAGGGTTGTGAGTTTGAGCCCCACATTGGGTGTAAAGATTACTTAAAAAATAAAATCTTTAAAAATATAAGTATGTAGAGGGGCGCCTGGGTGGCTCAGTCAGTTGGGCATCCGACTTCGGCTCAGGTCATGATATCATGGTTCGTGAGTTCGAGCCCCGCGTCGGGCTCGGTGCTGGCCACTCAGAGCCTGGAGTCCGCTTCCGATTCTGTGTCTCCTTCTCTCTCTGCCCCTCCCCCACTTGTGCTCTGTCTCTCAAAAATAAATAAATGTAAAAAAACATTTTTTAAATATAAAAGTATGTGGATATGCATTCAGATTAAATTGAATTGTTCATAATTATTACAAGGTTAACCATATGAGGTCAGCTACACCTCCGTATTCATGGGGACACCCAAGCATTGTCCTTCAACAAGCTTCTTGTGTACCTGTTGTTATCCAGTATTATTCCAGACCAGTGTTTTTCAACCTCTATCCTAATGATATTTCAGGCCAAATAATTATTTACTGTGGGATGGATATCCTATGCATTAGAGGACATTTAGCAGCATCCGACTAGCTGCCAGTGGCACCCCCACCAACTATGACAACAAAAATGTCTCCAGACATTGCCAACTATTCCTTGGTGGGCAGTGTAAAATTGTCCCTGGTTGATATTACTGTTCTAGACAAAAAGAACACAAACATGAATAAGACATTGCCTTGATAAACATTTGGGTGTGGAAGGCCAATATAGAAACATATAATTACAATATTCATCATCATCATCATCATCATCATCATTATCATAGCCATTTATTAAGAACTTACTACATCGGGAATTTTACATTTAATACTTAATGTTTATCATAAGCCTATTAGAAAACATTATAATCAGCAATAATTGTGTTACAATGGAAAAATTGAGATTTGGAAATAAAATGACTTTGCGAACCTGAGATTATTTAAATCCAATATGCACACATACACACATAAGGATTTAGAACATCTAAGAAAGGTAGGAATGCCTTTGTGATCAATGAAGAAAAACACACCTTATTTACAAACAACAGTAACAGAGCCCTGGTGTTTTGGGGATAAGCTGTTAATGCATCTGAAACTGGGCACAACATGGCTAGTAGTCTTTGATTCTTCTTTCCCCTTTAATGACACCACGAATGTCTTCTCCTTCATGTGCCCTTGGTAAACATCCCCACCACATCCATCCCAACCAAGCACAAGCAGAATCAAGCATATTTTTGCTCAACTTCTCTACCTTAAATTACAAATACAGAGCTTATCATACTGAATTAGAAACTTTCTATTAAAAATATGTCTCCTTCACTGGTCTGTCATAATTACTGTTGTAGCAGAATAGTACCATTTAATTTAATCTGAATGCACATCCATATAAATATCTTCAGATAGCACTGGAATCACCTCATGAAACCAATCACTCTAGTTTCTTATATGGCTTTGGATATTCATGAACTTAGCTATGACCCATATTTGCAGATCACAGTGTAATATGTAGTAACAGCTAACTTGAGGGTGAAATAGGTGTCATTCATATCAATGTCCCACTCAGTCCCTAGCATAGTGCCTAGCATGTAGTAGATGATCAATCAATATTACACAGTTTAGATGTATGTATGCATGCACACACAAACCCTGGGATGGATGGATGGATGGATGGATGGATGGATGGATGGGAGAAAAAAATAACACTGAAGAAGAAATCTTTGTAAGCCTATTTCATGGAGAACTAAGAAATCCTTTCTCTCCAAGTGTTAGTACCTAAACATAGACTAACCAGTACTCCATAATTCTCCCTCTACATAATCATATGTCTAACTAAATAGGAAGAGGGAGACTGATTTATCCCTTCTTTCCATTATTCATTAATTGGCCATTAGCACAGGTGAAAACCCTTCATGCAAATAGGAAGAATTACTTCAAGTTACTACAGCTCATCTCTGATTATCTAATTCAATAACTATAGAAACCCAAACACTGAGATGGTAAAGATCTTTCCATGGCTAGCATTGTAAAATTGCATTCGTGGTTTTGTCTCAAAGAATTTTCAATAGGATGAGGCCTTACTAGGATGTTGGCCTAGTCCAACACCTTCATTTCAAGGACTGAGAAACAAGTCAGAGAGATGAAGCCCCTTCTTCAAATTCACATAATGAATCCATGGATGAGCTAAAGTTTGCCGGTCTGCTGAGCCACTGTTGACTGCTTTTCTCACTAGGTTTGGAGTGGATTTAAATCCAGTTCTTCATATTGAAGCATTTGAAACACAGACAAGTGACTTGCCCAAAGTCATAGAGACAGGAGGATTGGAGTACATAATGAAATTT
The DNA here is from genome assembly GCF_046562875.1 of Panthera onca. NCBI lineage: Eukaryota > Metazoa > Chordata > Mammalia > Carnivora > Felidae > Panthera > Panthera onca. The sequence continues at coordinate 11,486,594 of NC_138342.1, forward strand.
AATAGTCAAAATTGTTGCTGATGCCAAAAAGTTTTTCTATTATACATCCAAGGTCACTCATGACCTTCATCCATGAAGACAGCAAAAGTTAAGCTCCTATTGAAGATAAAAATAACAATTTAGAATTTGTGGTCCTTGATTCAAAAGTAAATTTAACATAAAATTGTATTCATATTTTATTTCTACCAGAAAGAAGCAAACATTGAAAGATCACACTATTATGGCCTTATTTCAAGAAATCAATACCAGAGTATATTCTGGCCGGGACCAGGGGAATTTCAACTTCACAACAAAAGCCATCCAGAGCTTTAGGACAGTTCTGTGATCAGTAACGATACTGATCCCAGTCACCAAAAAAAGGGGTTTCGTTCATTATTAAAATCTTTGGTGCATCATAAATTGTTAAACAACCTCTTTCCAAAACTATTAAAACAAAATACTGGATGTTTTAAGAGTAAAGCATTCATTCTAAAATTTTCATTATCCAGAACATTTCGTGCCTAAATTTGCCAAACTGAAAATTAATTAAACTCATATACTGGTGTGCATGTAATTTTCAAATAAAAGGTACCAAAGCACTATCAAGATAAAAATGTTCAACTTAATAAAGTTCCTGAAAGCAAATACATAGTTAAGAGTGAAAGTACACAGTATATCCATAATATATTTTCCCTGACTACAAAAGTCCTTCATGAATTTCCTATAATTTGGATATTTTTGAGGGTGTATCATTATACAAGCACTATCTATGGAACGGATTTGACCATAAAAATTAAAGGACATTTTTATGCTATTAAGTCACTGTTATTATATATATGGTTTAAAAATTAAATAGATGTTGCTTATCCCTTTCAACCGACAATCACAAGTTCTCTGCATTTAGCCTTTGGTTGATCTGTAGATGTAAAGATTTGGACAAACAGAAAATATTTCACTGTGGTGATTTTGAATTTGTTGAAATCCTTTCACAGATATTATGTCTTTTCTATATATAAGGAGACCCAGAGAAATTAAGGGACTTGCCTAAAATGATACAACCATTTAGCTGCAGAGCCAAACAGAATTTAGGATTCTTGATTCCAGCCCCAAAGGTAAGAGGCACTTTGATGGAGGGGAAGCATCATTACACTAAGACTTGGATTCCAGTCCTAGCTTGCTACAGAAGCCAGTTTCTCCACCTCTCTGGGATTCGATTTTCTCCTCCAAAAAAGAGCTACTGCATAGCGGTGGCATCACTATTTTTCAGTTATTGTAGCATATTGAACCCTCACTATGTGGCAGGTGCTCTTTATACTCGAGCTGCTGCCCTGGGGAGATGCTCAGGCTCCAGAGTCAGGCAGGCATGAGTTCAGATCACAGATCCATCACGTACTAGCTTTGTTCCCTTGAGCAAACCAACTTCTCTGTAGCTCAGTCTCCCCATCTGCAATGGAAGTAATAATTCCTAACTCATAAAGTTGTTGCAAGTCCTAAAGAAGCCAATGCCTGTCAATAAAATGCTGTCCCTGGTACATAGTAAATGTTGAATACATATGAGCTCATCTAATTTTGATTAATTATTTTATTATTAAAACTAATAGAAGTAGGGCGGGACATGAGACTAAATAACCTCTAAGGATTCATCTGGCTCTGTCTGCTCCCATGACCCCACTCTGGAAAATATCATTACGCTCAATTGAATTTCTCCTGTGGTGACAAATACTGTATGTGACTGATTTAGTTGCAGATGATCCATCACCAAAATAGCACTTAAATGATTTTTCATATACTCAGGAAAATTCACCTGAAATTCTGATGAAAATCTTCTATTTGTATTTTAATGCATCAGTGATTGTTTTTAAGAGATGCATCAGTATTTAGTAGTGTCCCATTGAAAGTTGGCTGGAGAGACGAATTTAGGGTGTGCTGGCACTGTGTGGACATGCTGTTTGTGACTGTATATCTAGAGGAACTATTAAATAAACTGTAAACTCTTTTTAAAGGTTTGAGAGGTAAGACTGGACCACTGGGCCTTGCTGGAGAGAAGGGGGACCAAGGAGAGACTGGGAAGAAAGGACCCATTGGACCAGAGGGAGAAAAAGGAGAAGTAGGTCCAGCTGGGCCTCCTGGAGCAAAGGGGGACAGAGGAGAGCAAGGGGATCCAGGGTTGCCTGGAGTTTGCAGATGTGGAAGCATCGTGCTCAAATCTGCCTTTTCTGTTGGCATCACAACCAGCTACCCAGAAGAAAGGCTACCGATTATATTTAACAAGGTCCTCTTCAATGAGGGAGAGCACTACAATCCTGCAACAGGCAAGTTCATCTGTGCCTTCCCAGGGATCTATTACTTTTCTTATGATATCACATTGGCGAATAAGCATCTGGCAATCGGGCTGGTGCACAACGGGCAGTACCGGATAAAGACCTTTGACGCCAACACTGGGAACCATGATGTGGCTTCGGGGTCCACGGTCATCTATCTGCAGCCAGAAGATGAAGTCTGGCTGGAGATCTTCTTCACCGACCAGAACGGCCTCTTCTCAGACCCGGGTTGGGCAGACAGCTTGTTCTCCGGATTTCTCCTGTATGTTGACACAGATTATCTAGATTCCATATCAGAAGACGATGAGCTGTGATCAGGACTGCCGTCCTGAATGTTCCAAGATTTTTGTGGCAGACACTTTGACTTAATCTGGGGCCTTGGAAGGTGGAGGAAGCAGCAATGAGATCCAAAGAGACTCCCACTCAGATTCCAAAGCATTTACAGAAAATTCTAGCAGAATCTATTAAAACAAGATGAACCACCAAATGGTTGAAACCACACCAAGATGAATTATATGAAACAATAACCCCAGATAAGAATCCTCCTGAAAGCAATGTTCATAAATATTTAAGCAAATTAAAGACAATGTTAACAAATTTTCTGTTAAACTCCCTGAGTGATAAAATCAGCTGGCAATGATATTGTCTCATTAAATCTTCATAAAATTACACTTTTGCTTGTTATTTAAGAGAATCATCACACCCCAGAGTCTTTAACAGTTCTCAAAAGTCAAAAACTAAAGGTAAGAGATACTAAGTGATTGCAAGTAAGCGAAAGTGATAACTTTCCTTTTTTTGTTGTTATGCGTTCCTTCGTGCTCGTATCTGTATTCACTCAACAGCTCTTAAATACGCCTGTGTGAGCCAGACACTGAGGTGCTAGGTCAGATCTGATCATGAGTTTGGACAAAAGCTGTGCCTTCATACGGCTGGTGTGTGAGGAACATGCTGTCACAATTCAGGGAGATGAGCACCTGACCAACAGACTGACTCCAAGCTGGACATACATGGGAGCCGCTCTTCCTGGGAACGGGGGCCAGAGAAGGTTTCACACGTGGAAAAACACTAACCATGCTAAGTTGTGTGTGTTTAAGGAAGTGGGAGGGATACAAAGGAAACAAGGAATTCTGCAGCTGCATTTACCCCATCCCATCCTCGAAACACCACTGGTATTCACAATCAGAAAAGGGTGGAAAGCCCAGAGATAAAGGGGACCTGGGAAGGGTAATGGAAATGAAGAGAAACAAGTTACTGAGATCAGCCAAGAGGTCATTCTCCTAAATTTGTTTAGCTTGATGGTTTCCAAGACAATTATTATTCCTCTTAGCTTGCACACGAATGAGGACACTACCTTATATTGGTGGGAAGCATTATTTCTCATGGATTTCCGAGGTATTGAATCCAAATAAAAGTGAAGCGTATGTGCACTGATTTATAGTGAAATGGTGGCAGTGAACAGGAGGAGGAGGGAAAGAGACCAGACGTCTGAGAAGATAACTGTCGCTTCCAAGCTTCATGGTCCCTGCAGTCCCGCTGTCCCTGGGGGACATGATTCCACATGATTTTTCATGATTTCTACTGACAGTGATAGGATTCCCTTACTTTCTTTTTGGTGGCTTCTTTTTTTAATGTTTATTTATTTATTTTTGAGAGAGAGCAAGGGGGGAGGGGCAGAGAGAGAGGGAGAGAGAGAATCCCAAGCAGACTCTGTGCTGATAGCACAGAGTCTGACATGGGATTCAAACCCACAAACCATGAGATCTTGACCTGAGCCAAAATCAAGAGCCAACGCTTAACTGACTGAGTCACCCAGGCTTTTTGGTGGCTTCTAATTTTTCTTCCATGCTTTCTCTCTTTGCTCACTCACTTAGTAAACGTTTGTAATGCCTCCTATGTGTGAGTCACCGAACTGGGTTCTGTGAAGGTAGAGGAAAACCAAGGTAAATATGTCACAGCCCCCTGCCACTACATGTCTAAGGATACAAGAAAGGAAATGACATGTGTACACATACACAAAATACCAAGAATTCTAGAAACGAACGGGCTAAAATATGCTAAGTTCTAAACTGGACATAGAGACCAATGGTCTGGAAGAAAAACTGAGGGGGGCAGGTGTAAAATTGAGCGGTGAGAGAGGAGGCTTGGGGAAAATCTCCTCCACCCTCTGGTCCTTCAGTGGTAGGTGGGACTTGGAATAGCCAAAGTGGGGACAGCGGTGACAATGGGGACAAAGCATGAAAGTGAGAACAGAGACCCAGAAGAGCCTCAAATGCCAATGTGATGATTGGGGACTTCATTTATGAGGAACCCTGGAGCCCCTGTGTGCCCCAGAGCCGGGCGCTGCCCTTATCAGCAAGGACATTTGCCATGATCAAGCAGCTGTAAACAAGAAAATGCTCGTTTCTGTCATCTCCAGACCTATCTCCCATCATCCTCTTCCGCCTGCCTTGCTCTGCCCACTTGTTGGTCTCCATCTGAGTCAGGACACAGGTCTGGAAGGCTAAGGGCAATGAAAGTATACAAAGAAGAGAAAGCAAAGGTCGTTTGAGATAGTCACCTGCCTCTAGATAACAGCTTAACCTGGAAGGCCAGGCTACAGAGGGTAAACACAGCCAAGAGCAGAAGCTGATCTGGGGATCATGAAACTATGGGCCCTTTGAAGACAGTGGGATGTGCTGGAAAAACTGGCGATGGACGAGTTATTGCAGACAGTCGTGAGCTACAAGGTTGTTGTGTAATTGAGAACTTTTTCTGATCGTGATCCATTAATGCATTCATTTTTTTTCTGGACGTTGTTTACTTATCTTTTAAATGTTTCTTTCATTACAAAGCCTATTTTGAGTAGCTTTCTTAAACGCATGTTTCTTCAGCTGGTTCTAGGCCCAGAGATGAACTTTATTTTGAAATATCTGGTGGGATGGTGATGGGGATCAGAGAGCTTAAGTAGGAAGCAAAAGGGTATTTTGGTTTTAAAAGGAAAAACTCCTTAAGCAAACATGGCTGTCTTTTATTCCGTTAAAAAAAAAAAAAAAAAAAAAAAAACGACAGATACAACATATCCACATTTGTGGGTATTTGTGTAAAGAAAATAGAAGACAGATTTTGGTTTAAAAACTTCTGATTTTTTAGATTCCAATCATTCTTCGTAAGGGCTGACTTGTGATGAATTTGTGTTAAGAGAGATTTATTGACTATATAACATCTTGTTTCAGAAGGATTTAGAGTCACTTGCAAAGATGGATACAACACAGAATGCATTAGTCAGAATCAGGTGAGAGGAAAGGAGCAAAACAAACAAACAAAAAAAACGAAAACAGCAACAACAAGTGAGACCTACACAAACGTGCATAGTGAGCTTGAGTGTGCCTGTGTAACACGCTTTCGGGACACGTGTGTTTCTTTGTACCTGTGCCTGCTAAAGGGCATTCCCAGGTCACTTATCATTGTGAATGATGTTGTTTGTGGTGAAAAACGAAAGATTCTATAAACTCTAAATATACTTCTTCCCTGCCACTCTGTGAAAAAAAAGATCATGGACATAAAAATATTTCGGAAACTGACTAACGTGTTGTTTGATACCTTCTTCCCTCTTGCCTTCTGTACCTCCATTTCCAGCCAGTGACATCCATACCCACCCTGTCACCAGTGTCACACCGAAGGACATTCCAGATGTCATTCTTCCCCTCCCCACTGAATTTTTTCAGTATGAAATTCTTGATGGTTCTAACTCTTACATGTACATTTCTGAATCCTTGCATCTTTCCATCTCCAAAGCCAAGGTTTCCTTCATATGCTATCATGACTTCCCTAGACTAGTAAAAAAAACCTTCCTAACTGACCCTTTGCCTCCAGCCGCAACCCTTCAATCCATTCTCCACAAATACAAATATGGTCACGTCAATCCACAGCTTACAGACCAACAATGGCCCTCCAATCCCCGCAGTATGAAAGGGGCCTTGAACTTTTGGAGGCTTTGCTATCTGGTACACATTCCGTACCACTTTTCTGACATTCATACATAATTTCCTTCTGAAGGACCATCCTTTACATGCTAAGTCTTTGAGCTTCTAAATGGAATTGACTCCTGCACCATGTTAAATCACTGGTCTGATCAATCAGAGCATAGCATTCCACTCACCAAAATAAGTGGCCCTGGTGACTCAATCAGAGACTATGAGACTTTTCTGGGACTTCTTTCCTGTTGGACTTGAGTCTGTGAGCCTCTATGAGCCATCTTACCATTACAGAGTATAATACCATTTGAGACAGAATCACCCACAGATGAAGTCGAGTTGGAGATAAAAGGAGTCACCATTGAAATACTAGGAATGCCTATAGCCCATCTTCCTTTGGACTTTTCAGTTATGGTAGCCATTAAATGCCATTTTTACCAAGCACTTTTGAGGTGGGTACTTAATCACTTGCAAAAGGTATCTTACCTAATATTAATACAAACACCCTTTAGCAAGGCACATTAGACCCTTTGGGATTCAGCCTCTGCTTGCTTTTATGGTCACATCGCCAAAAGTCACCACATGCAACCTATAATCCAAGCAAATACAAGATACCTGCCGTTCTAGGACACCTTGTTCTTATGTGCCTCAGGGCCTTTATACACACTGTTTCATTTGCTCATAATGCCATTGCTGTCCTTGTCTGCCTGCTTAGCTCACCTTTCAAGACTCAGCTAGAAAAGTTGCTTCCTTTTCTCTAGTATGCCTCTTCCCCTATGCCCAAGGGGAATCATCGTGGACCTCACACATCTTCCTTATGATCTGGGAACTAGTGCAGAGCTACGATAGCCACAGTGAACGTTTAGCACTATTCAAATGCTTTACATATATCAGCTCACTTGCTCCTCACAGCAGTTATTCTCTCATTTTACAGATGAGGAAACTGAGAGGCAGAAAAGATAAGAAATGTGTTAAGTAAATAGCGTCACAGTAGACCCAGGCAGTGGAGCACCAGAATCCACTCTTAATCACCATGCTGGGTCCTTCTTCTATTACACACTCATTCCGCAATCATGCCATCATTGCACTGCCCATATTTTTCTACATTTGGCTATCTCTCCTATTCATCTTTATACTCAAGGACGGCACACAATGCTGGCCTTAATATGTACTCGATTAAAAAAATGTGATGGACTGATCAGTGCCAAGTTCTTTTTAGCCTCAATTTCTACATAGATCATTGCACTGGGGGAGGAGTGACCTGTTCCTCCCCCTCTCTCATTGATGCTTGTAAACATCACCTTCCTCCTATTTCAGCTGGAAGCTAAGCCCATCATAGTCAAGACTGGCTCCCCCATGATCAAAATATGCAGTGTGGCTAGAGCAGACAGCTCTGCAAACTCTAGGGAGACAAAGCTATTCTAACTTCCCTTGTTCTGCACAAGGAGCAAAGATGGACCCCGGGACAGGTGCCGAGTCAGTGGGTCTGGTTTAGTTCTCCCAAGGAGAACTCAGGCAATCTTTTACAACACCATGTTCATTGTTATGCTTACAAAAGTCAGGCAGCCTGAACTCCTCTCGGTTTTCCTCACAAGACAGTCCTCATAGTAAGCGCACACACACACACACACACACACACATACACACACACACACACACACACACACACACACACACACACACACAGATTAATCCTCACAGAAGCCAGGAACAAGCAAGCAAGACTACACTTTGCACACACCTCATGTGCCCCTCAATACAGTTTGTACTCAAGCCTGAGACATGCCAGATACATTGGGTAACTGACGAGTCCTTTGGAGAAAAACATTTAGCCCACACACAATTTTCAATGAGGAGTGTTTCAGTGCTATACCAGGGTTTCCAGAGATACACTGATAGTTCCTTCTCCTTTCGTTCTACAACAGGATTTCTAGCCTTAGCAATAGTGACATCTAGAACCAGATCATTCTTTGTTCCACAGGTCTTTCTTGTGCATAGTAGGGCACGTAGCAGCATCCTCGGCCTCTACCCAGTAGGTGCCAATAGCACGCCCTCCAGTCACGGCAACCAATGGTTTCTACAGACACTACCAGATGCTCCCTAAGTGGCAAAACTGTCCCCAGCTGCGAACCACTTCTGTACAATCTGGTCACGGTGACAGATTCTCCTCGGTCCCCACAATCCACCTGTTTGCCAACAGCCATTTTCCAGTTGATCCTTTCTTTTTACAGACACAAAACCACATGGCCAGTTGTCAAGTAAGATATTTTTTTCCTTTCCAAGGGATCTACCAGTTGAAGACTACCCTGTCCTCAAAGGCACACAAAAAGCAGCAAGAAACTATGCCCTCATCCCAGTTCCATCTTGCTGTGACCAGAATATTTCTTTTGTGTTTTGTCTAAGATACAAAAATCACAAAGTCTCCAATTTCCGGGAATGTATCCCAAGAAAATAATTAATAATGAGTGCAAGGGTCTAATTACAGAGAAAGCCTTACAGCAAAGTTTATAACACAGAAAACCGGGAAATAGCCTAAGTGATAATAGAATATTAATACATCGATCCAACAGAATATATAGAGTGCAATTAAAAGTGATGAGAATGGAATTTCATCAGCACCAGATTCATGAAATATAAACAGAACGAAGAGATTACTGACAAGTATTTCAGTGCTTATCCTACTTTTAAAATGTTTTTGTATATATGCATAGAAAAACTGGATAAAAATAGGTAATTAATGGGGATTTTTTAATTTCTATCCTTTGATCTTTATTTTTCCCTTTTATAATAAACATGTTTTACTTATTTTACATAAAACATTTTAAAACTACTTTTTTCATTAATTTATTTTGAGAAATAGAGAGTGAGTGGGGGAGGGGGCAGAGAGAGAGAGAGAGAGAGAGAGAGAGAGAGAATCCCAAGCAGGCTTCACGCTGTCATTGCAGAGCCCAACATGGGGCTCAGTCTCACGAACCGTGAGGTCATGACCCAAGCCAAAACCAAGAGCTGGATGTTTAACTGACTGAACCACCCAGGCGCCCTACATTTTTATGTAATTTCTAAGATAGGGTAGTTGCACACTATTATGCTCCCAAAGGATTGCAGAGAAAAGTCTAAGGAGAGAGAGAAAAATAAATAAATAACCCTAAAACTATAGGTGAAGTGTGAAACAAATTCACCCTTTAAGTTTTCTGGTTGCATACCTGGATGTCTATTCCAGAGGATTCTTTAAAGCAGGAATAAAACTAAATAATCCTAGTTTATATATTTTTTTAAATGATCCCACCCTAACTTGAACAGGAAAGGAAATGAGTCTTGAATTGACATCATTTTATTGAGTTTTTATTAGTCCGGAACTGTAAACCCAATGGATTAGCCACAGCATGAAGTCATTCCAAATCAATGCGTCTGTCGGATGGCAAAGGCATTTATGAGCAGCAAGATGAAGAAGACCAAGCCCATGGCTTCACTCCGGTGCCATCATGGAGGTGGCAGAACGTATTGACATTTTTATCGCCTTGCCCAATCTAGTCAAAATTCCAAGAAATGATCTCAAAGCACTGGAAGTAGAAAAAATCATAAACTCTACGGGGTTGCATGGATGCCCTTACATTACAAAAGTGCTATTTTTTACAAGATTGTTTGTGAGATGCTTCCTTGGCTAAAATAAGCAACAGGAAGAAGCAGTCTCTGTAATCTATCCCTACCACAGCTTCAGATAACATTCCTGGCACTGCACCGCATCCCTGTTGTTACTGAAATGACTCCAGAACAATGAAAGGGAGTTGCAAGGATTTTCTACAGAAAACACCCAGGTCTCACTATATTCACGACGAAAAATCAAAGCACAGTTGCCTGAGGTGTTCCAGGTGGTCAGCCTATTGGCAAAAAATAATTAGATAGTTGATAGGTGAGATGGTCAGGATCCAGAATACATATTCATCACTATACCAAGATACATAAACACACATACACAAAGTCCTTACCCACTTGACTCCCCCTAGGCATAAGATTAAATTTAAGATGTCCAATCAAATTTGAATTTCAGGTAACCCAACAAATCATTATAGAGTGCAAAGATGTCCCCAATATTTAACTGAGTGCCTTGTATTTTTATTTGCTAAGTCTGGCAACTCTATTCCCCTAGAATTCACCTGCAAAGGCATAATGTGAATCCAAATGACCTTCAGAAGAGCTCTGTACATAGTTTTTGATAATACGAAGAAGCAGCTTTTCTTATGAGGAGGGATTCTTAGCTTCTCAAAAGGGCCTCAAAACTAAATGTGACTGAATCAGAAAGACACAAGAAGAGCTAGGTGGAAAGTCAGAAGATGTAAGTTCTAGCCCTAGCAATAATGGTAAGCAGCCTTGTGTGACTTCTACCTAAATCCAGTAAGTGTATTTCCACATTAGATCCACGGTGCACAATATGTGGCTGCCTTTCTTTCTCTGAACTCATGCAGACATTGCTAATCGATCTCAGCATTCCTTCCCACTGTGCACATGGGCAGCCTCAGGACCCTCCTCAACCAAATCTTCCAGCAGCCATCATTCATCATCCACTGACTAGAGTCTACCCTTGAGGTGAAATTGCTCGTCTTTCTGAACTAAGTGAGGCTTAGGTTTCCCTTCCGGCTCTAATGAAAGTTGAGAATTCTCTGCAATTCCAATTCAACGCTAAAAAGCAAGACCCTACCTAGTTTCACGCCCTCAATTAAAAGCAAAACATGACAATTGTTGTTTTTGAAGTAGAATTCTTTCAAGTTCAGAGTGGGAGTAATGGACACAGGAGTCCTGCTTTGATTGGACCTTATGGGAGCTGGATGGCTCCAACGGTCCTTCAGAAGCTCAGTGGAGGACATGGCAGGTCCTGACTCCCACCTTCAGTAATGCCTTTGACGCCTCTTCACGTTTTCATATCTTTCTGCACACCACGGGCTTTTCATACTGCTCACTGGCTTCCTCTCCCTCTATATATCTTTTCTACCTCGTGAGTTCTGCCTTCTCACAATTCCAACCTCTCCTAGCCTCTTGTAGTATCATGCTAGTTCATGACATTTTTTTTTTTGTTTCAGCTCCAATAGCTCAATCTGCCTGATTCTCTCTTATTTGCCCCAGACTGCGGGTCTCAAGGCTCAAGGCTTAGCTGGTTCCTGTCTGCCAAGGGGCCAGTCTAGAGATTGGCTGCTAGCTCAGTCAGCACCCATTGTTCCTGTCAGCTAGGACTGTAAATACCTGTTATAAAACATGGTTGCCTGGGTGAAAGTTCATCAGCAGGGGATGTTGGGGGGTCAGGGGGTTTGTTCCGTTATTTTTTTTCCAAAAGGCAGTGATGGGTACCAAGATGTCTAGTTCATAATTTTACAGGGTCTTTTCAAGGACCAAATATGATACTGTATGTGAAAAGTGACTGTTTTAGCTGGTTTCCCCCCAAAGCAGAACCTGAGGCAAAAATTGGAGTGTAAGTAGCTCATTTCAGAGGTGCAGGAAACACCGACAGGAAGGTGGGGACACAGAAGCAAGTGATGTGTGTGTTACTAAGCCAACTGCCACAGTAGTTGTCTGAAGCTTATCTCAAGGGGACGCTGGGGGAAATGGGATAAAACACACATCCCAGAGTGAGCTCATCCTAAAAGTGAAGAAGCTCGAGCATTTAAAGACCAACTCCCAAGAGTTGTTGGTTGAGGACTACTCCCCAGCACTTGGGGCATGCACTTCAGCAGAGTGACTTTCCAGGGTTCTGGAAAAGGGCTTCCAGCACAGACATGCAGGTAAGACATTCAGAAATCTACCAGAGCATCCTGAATCTGCTAAAGTCCAAGGAATATGGGAGAGGCATGGACATCCATTTGCTATAGCACTTTGTCAACTCTCAAATAAATGTCAACTCTATGAGGGCAGGGATATAGTGCCTGGCACATAGCAGATGCTCAAATTTGTGGGATAAATGAGTAAATGGATGAATAAATGAATGGTAGAAAGTTCTATAGAAATGAATGGGGTTTTTTAATGCTTAGTTATATTGGAGAGAGCGAGAGAGAGAGAGAGTCTCTGTGTGTGCATGAGCGGGAGAGGCAGAGAGCGACTGCGACAGAATCAGAGCAGGCTCCAGGCTCTGAGCTGTCAGCACAGAGCCTGACACAGGGCTCGAACCCATGGGCCGTGAGATCATGACCTAAGCCAAAGTCTGACGCTCAACCGACTGAGCCACCCAGGCACCCCAAATGGAGTTACCAAAGTCCGACGTTCAACCACTGAGCTACCCAGGCATCCCAAGTGGAATTATTATTACTGGGGTAATGTCACAGATCTTTCGTATTTGTTTTTTTCTTTATGCCAGTGAAGTGGAGATATAATGGGGAAAGACAAAGAGGAGCAGTTAGTGGGACAAAGGACCACTAGCTAGGACCAAACAAAGCCTGGGTTTTAATAACAACTTTTTTTGTACCACCACCATGACTTGAACAAAGCAGAAGAAACATTTTTCTCTGACATACTCCTCAACTGTACCTTAAGGACTTCTACTATTTGTCCTTGTACTCATGTTAGTTTGCTTTCAGCTTTATGAAACGACGATGAATGGAAGAGGACTATATTTGTCTTCTTTCCTTACTCCTATGTCCCCAAGAACAACCCTGAGCCCTGCTCTTGCTTAAACCCCACAACAGCCACTTCACAAACAAGACAGCCATAATACGCATTGTGAGGAGACAATACAAACCCACCTCCATTGATAGGACTTGAAACCAGCTTCTGTTCAATCCTGCTTTTCTGTGACAGAGCTGAACCAACCAAGAGACACTCTCAAAAGCCACAAAAGAACCAAAACACTGGTTTTCCTACCAATAGCATAAAACCAAAGAGTACAATTTGGATATGAGGCTGAAACAAACTTTCCAATGGTTGCCTCTAGGTCGAGACATTGGGGACCATTTGCTCTGAAGATCAGAAACTTATCCATTCAGCTTCAGTGAGGACCAAGGTCTACCTTGCTCCAAGTCAAGTTCATAGAACCCCAGATGGGCCACACCTGCAAGTGGCCCTTTGCACACAGTCTGCTTCCAGGAGTCCCACAAAGGCCAGTGAGTTCTAGACTCTTGCCATCTCCACTCAGCGAAACTACCCCTCTTCCCTCCCTCCATGGGAAGGAGTCATTGAAAGATAGAGATAAGTCGCTGGCAGTTCTAAGCCAATAAGTGAGTAGAAGTTCCTATTTTTCAGGGTGGCAGAAACTCAGGAAGAGGAAAACAATGATGCCTCCCCATGCCACATCTAAGAGAGAAGAGCTGATCTGAAAACCTATTTCCCTTTCAATTCTCAGTGACCAAACAGGACCAAGCCCACCATTGGACAAGCTGAGGGGCCTGCTCTGCAGAAGAATCACTTTCAATTATTCTTTCATTCTATCACACAAATATCAATGCCTTTGGGTCTGTGGAGAAACCACGCTTCAGTAACTAGAGCTGTACTTTCTGTTCATCTCAACTCTCACTCTGAGATTGTTAGTAAACTCAGCGGTGAGTACTTAGCAAAAGGAGTCAAGACCGCGGCTCCAATATGTCAAAAGGAAAACTGCTTCTTTGGGGATATTTCTTCCTTCTCAAAGCAAGGTAAGAAAATAGTAATTTTGCTTCTCCTTCGAGGTTTACTTTGATGGCTGAATGGAATGAGGCCAGTTTGCTTTTTAAGGTACTGACCTCTAGTGGCCAGAAATGATAACTACGCTGCTAGAGAACAAACTAAGATTTTACAAAGCCAACTGTGAGCATGGAGGGGCTTTGAAGATCATCTTTCTCTGCGCACTTCATGTTATGGAAGAGGAAACAGAGATCCACAAGAGATGAAGAACTTGTCAGTGGTCACTAAGATTGAACTGAAGCCAACGTCTGTCTCATTCTGTTCATCTCTTCCCACTGCTTCGCACACCTTTCAAAGCTACTCTTCCACATGTGCTGCACTTAACAAATAGAGTGACAGTGACAAGACTTCAGTTCCAGACACTCCTCTGTGACTGACCGCAAACCTGGCTGGATGCCTGTGTATGGAGCCTTCAACCCCCCCACAAGATGGCAAACACCTAGAAGGTAAGGATTTTTCCGTAATCATTTTTGAATGTCCAGCCCGTTTCACTACACCTGCCACATGGCAAATACGTAATAAATGTCGGATGGATGGATGGATGGATGGATGGACAGGTGGAAAGACGCATGTTAACTTGAAATTGTGAATCAATTAATACCATAAGCTACTGTCCTTTTATCCTATTAGCAAATGGCAGACCCAAAGTTTGAGGCCAAAAGTTCAGTCTGACGCTAAAAGCCACCGTCTCAACCACTTGCCCCAAGAACCCCTGCCACTAATCATGATGGCCTTCCTGAATTTCACATAAGCAGCCTTACTGGCTCTTGAGTCAAGACAGTGGATTCAAGATGAGATGGTGTTTTTCAGACTCTCAGTCATACGTTTTTGTCCTCAAATAATGACCCAGGGAAAACTTCCTTTCATGTGTTAGTTTGTTCCTAAGGTCGTTCAGCATATATTTATTGAGTGTCTCCTGTGTCCCGAGAATTTCCTTGACTAATGAGATCCCAGTAGGAAAGAGAAGCACTATGCTAGTGGTAAGATTTGGGAGGACAAAGAAAGACGGAAGGCTTGTAAATGATAGCAAATCCTTCTCCAGTGTCAGTGGAGATGTGAGTTAGGAGACGGGACTGAAGAATTCTAGCCTATAGCAGTACCTCAAAGAATGGGTAAGTAAACCTCAGGATCCTTCTGTACAATAACTCAGTCAGTAGTGAAGGGTAGGATATTCATACAGTAAGTGGCAAACCCAAGACTCCCTCCCCCAACTGTTGTTCCTAAAATTTACTCGCCTTTTGAGGATTCTAGGATTCTCCACTGTTACCATCCTTCGGGCTCCTACAATTCTTCTTCCTTTCCCTACCCTTCTGTCCCAAGCATGGATATAAACCCTTTCTGTAATTTCCCACAGCATAGATGAGACTATGTTGGAACATATAAAAGATTTTAATAGTCTCCCTGTCGCGACCGGCGCGACAAACACCGAGGTCAGGGTCCTGAGGGTAGGGGAATGCAAGAAAAAAGAGAGAAGAGAAAGTTTGGGAACAGGAGGCTCCCCTGGGCTGATGGCCCAAGTGACGGCTTTATTGTTGCTGTACACAATCTTTTATAACCAGACTCTTATGGGTTAGGGCATTCTAAGAATAAACAGGTTTCACATAATCGCTGCCCACCAAAACATTTAGTTCTGTGTTTCTTGTGCATTTTCTAGACGGGTCACAAGACCTTGTTGATAAGATTGCTAGCAAAACACAATTCCCATGTTTGTTTCTATCTGACTCAGGGTAGAAAAAGGGAGGTAGCATTACTGCCAACACCTGCAGACCACAGGCTTCAGGAATTAACTTTCTCAGCCTTGACAAGGCTTTCATATGCCCTTGAGAGTGGGGGAATGGGAGGGGGAACCACCGGGTTGGCTTGAGTCAACAGGGAACATTGCTCGACCTGGTCTCAGCCTAGCGCCGGGGCCTGGCCTCCCACATGAATGGGAGGGGGAACCACCGGGTTGGCTTGAGTCAACAGGGAACATTGCTCGACCCGGTCTCAGCCTGGCACCGGGGCCCGGCCCCCCACATCTCCCCAAAAGAGAGAGGAGTTATAGCAGAGTTACTGAAAGCTGGCAACTAGATATGATGGCACTTGGGACCCTGAGGCCACCCTCATGAGGCTGGCCAGGCTCCCATTGGATTGCTCCACTGTCCAGCCCTGATGGGCAGCATATGGCAGTGTCCATCTTTCCCAGCTGCCTTGTAAAATTCCTCAAGTATGTCAAAGCTCCTTAGAGGCCAAGCCCAAGAGAGCGGAATGGTGCCCAGTGACAAGTGTTCTTTTGCCCTGAGCTCCAAATTCCATCCTTCTAATAGTGAGAACACAGGCAGCTACCAATTTACAGATGGCTCTTACTCCAGAAATCTATTTGCTAGACAGTTATTTGGAATCTGCCATGCATTTCCCACAGCATCAACAGTGATCAAAATCAGAGGCAAGTACAAGAAAATTCTATTTATACCCTGGTCCATTTAAGGATGTTAGAAACAAAGCTTCCCAGTTTGACAGAAGTGAGGAAGTGAGTTTAGATGCTCCTGGATACCCACTATATCAGTGTATCATCTGCACCAGCGCAAGAACTCAAATCCTCCCCCTGTCCCCGGCCCTCAAGAAATCTGCACCAAAGGGCAGAGCACAGTTGTCTATACAGAGAGCTATGGCTGCAGACAGCAAAAACATGAAAATTCTTGACCTAGAATCAATACAAATGTCATTCCTAAATTAAGTCTAGCAAACTGTCTACGCTTCCTAAGTATATTTAGTATTTGGTGCATTTGAAGGAAATACATTGCAATTTGTGGCATCACAGGACATGAGAAAATAATAGATGGATGGGTGCCCAGAGAATATTTTTATTGAGATATTGTCAGCAGTTCCTCTGTCTAGTGAGCCCAGAAGGTGTCCTTGGATAAGATCTCGTTGCAGTGAAGGGTCTTCTAAGCAACTCTTCTGGATTTTGCAAATGTAAGACACCACCCCCTGGGAAATGGGGGTACAACGGAATTTTCTACTACCTGAAGGACTCTTCCCTTTCTCAATGCCCCTTGTAGTCCTTGAACAAATTTGCAAAGCGGCAAGGAACTCCACGGGGACAAAAGGGATTTAGGCACTCGACTCTTTCCTGCTGAATTTCAACAGCATGAAAACCTCTCTGATCAACATGGATGGTCCTAATTGAGTTGATCGGTTAGAAGGGATACTTGGCACCCTGGAGGGCAATTCAACAAGAAGAAAAGGGGTTTGGGGAGTGGAGACAGTGGTTCAAATCAGAACTCAGGTGACTGGGGGGAGGGGAGGAAGGAGTGCATGTAATTGCTGGTTTAGGCTTGTGACTGAGGTCTTAAACCTCAGATGCTGGGAACAGTGGAAAGTTAATTGATATAACCATATTGGAGAAACCAGGGTCCTATTGGCATTTGGGGCCAATGTTTTTATGGAGAAGGGGGCTGTCCTGTGCTTTGAAAGATGCTTAGCAAGATCCCTGGCCTCTGCCCACTAGATGCTGGAGGCAGGTTCCCTATATTGTGACAACCAAACATGTCCCCAAACTTTGCCAAATGTCCCCTAGAAGGACAAATTCAACAGTGGTTGAAAAGCAATGGTATAAACTAAAAAGTAAAACCATGAACTCTTTTTTAAATTTTTTTTTAATGTTTTTATTTATTTTTGAGACAGAGACAGAATATGAATGGGGGAGGGTCAGAGAGAGAGGGAGACACAGAATCTGAAACAGGACCAGACTCTGAGCTGTCGGCACACAGCCTGACGCGGGGCTCGAACTCACAGACTGTGAGATCATGACCGGAGCTGAAGTCGGATGCCTAACCGACTGAGCCACCCAGGCGCCCCATAAAACCATGAACTCTTAAATGTGAGGAATCTGGTATGACTATTTGGACTAGTGGACACATCAATGCATCTGAGGGCAAAAGCGTTCAGCCCTCTTGGAGCCATTTACTGCAATAACGAGCTGGACTCCTCTATTCTCTCTCCTTTGGCATTTGGATACAGGACTACCCCTTGAATGGAGTAAGCCATTGTTCAAGATTTATGAACACTTCTAAGTGAAAATGAGGCTTCCAGGGGAGGCACTGGTCTTTGAGCAACTAGTTGGAAAATGAAAGCATTGTGATAATATTTATACCCTAAGCTGGTGAAGCAGGTTGTAGCAGTGAGATGCTTTTAAAGGAAGTAGCTGAAGAGAAGAGAATATAAAAATTGTAACAAAATAACCTTTTCAACAAGAAAAACATCAGAATATGAGAATTCACAATTCCTACTAAGAGTAGCAGTTTCCTCTGATATGTAAGAGAGTATCCAATTATTTCAAATTATGACATGAGTCTCCAGATAAAATGAATCTTCTAGCATTTTATTCTTGATAGCTTAAACAGCTCTCTTAGGAAGGGAGAATGTTTTGAAAAGAAGCAAATGAGAAGAAAACCGTTGCAATTCGAAACAGGCTGAAAATCATAGCCCTGGAGGAAGAAAATTAAATGCTTTAATATCTACAAAATAAAAATAAGCTACAGAACCAATATATCTGAGTCAATAAGTGTTTCTCTCCACTTACTATAGAAACAAGAGGTTCAGATTTGCTGGAGTTTAAGCCATATTTCAAGGGGAGATGTATATAATTCAGTGAATTGGAAAATATAGATCAAATGTTGAAGAGCGTGGTTTTGTATAATTTATGATTCAAAGGTGATTCTTCAGCTTCCAAGTTGAGCTTTGTTTTAGCAATGTGTTTTCCCTTGTGACAGATTTTTTTTTTCCTGGAGAAAGTATCAACTACAATCAAAAATATTATAAAATTCCCAGAACCGAGTAAGAATGACTCATTCATCTAAAGGCTGAACTTGTGTTCCACCTGTTCAGGTCTGAAAAGCACAGTTTAACCCTTACTGACCTAAATAATGGGCCATGGCAGCTCTCCTCCAGAAAGAATATAGCATGATAGTCTCATCTCAGGTCCTATGACTTTTCCATTTTGATTTCAGTGTCCTAATCTCCCAAAGAGGGTTCCAATGCACCATGCTTTAGTGGTATACCCTTTCAGGCATTGAATACATTTGCTTATTATTTGTGTTTTAGGTATATAAGTAAAAATTATACGCCTCAGAGTCCTAAGTAAAAAAAATAATGACCATATTTCATTTGTTCATTCATTCATTTCTTCATCTATTTAAAGATGTGGCTGCTACAATTACTTGTGCTGCATAACAAATGACCCCAACTGCAGTGGCTTAAAACAATCATTTTATTATGCACGTGGATTCTGAAGGTCAGCACTTTGAACAGAGCACAGGTGATTGATTCATTGATCTCTAATCTGCTGCCTCCACTGAAAAAAAGCCGAACCCTAGAGGTGACTTGATGTCTAGGGGTTGGAAACATCCAAAGGCTTGTGACACACATGTCTGGGGCCTTGGCCAGGCTGATGCAAAGACTAAAACTTCCAAATAGAGTGTGTACCTTTCCATGTGGCCTGGCTCCCTCACACTGTGGTGGCTTCAGGGTAGTCAAACTTATATGGCAGCTCAAGGCCAGAAGCATGAAAGGTCTAGCAAGCAACATAGAAACCTCATTGTTTCTGTGACTCAGCCTCAGGAATCAGCCAGCAAGTCAGTATCACCTCCATAATACCTGATCGTCAATGAGGTTATAAGTCCGCTCAGATACAAAGGAAAGGAAAATAAACTTCATCTCTCAATGGGAAGAATGTCAAAGAATTTGAAGGTTTTGTTTTATTTTTTTTTAAGGTTTATTCGTTTTTCTGACACAGAGACAGAGCATGAGGTGGGAGGGGCAGAGAGAGAGGGAGACACAGAATCCGAAGCAGGCTCCAGGCTCCGAGCTGTCAGCACAGAGCCCTACAAGGGGCTTGAACTCACGAACTTCGAGATCATGACCTGAGCTTAAGTTGGATGCTTAACTGACTGAGCCACCCAGGCACCCCTTGGAAGTGTTGTTTTAAAACAACCAGGAAGAGGTGCCTGGGTGACTCAGTCGGTTAAGCGTCCAACTTCAGCTCAGGTGGTGATCTCACAGTTCATGGGTTTGAACGCTGAGTCAGGCTCTGTGCTGACAGCTCAGAGCCTGGAGACTACTTTGGATTCTGTGTCTCCCTTTCTCTCTGCCCCTCCCCCACTCGTGCTCTGTGCCCCTCTCTCTCTCTCAAAAATAAACATTAAAAAAAATTTTTAAACAACCACAAGGGCATACCAACATAGAGCATGGGGTTTTTATTATTCAAAATAATTTTTAAAAAGATACAACTACAGATAAGTCACAGCTTAAAAATAATAAGGAATATTTTGAAAATCCTTATGCTAATCAATTTAAAAACAAAGAAAAGCGGGGCGCCTGGGTGGTTCCCTCGGTTAAGCGTCTGACTTCGGTTCAGGTCATGATCTCACGGTTCGTGAGTTAGAGCCCCGCATCGGGCTCTGTGCTGAAAGCTTGGAGCCTGAAGCCTGCTTCAGATTCTGTGACTCCCTCTCTCTACCCCTCCCCCGGTCACACTCTGTCTCTGTCTCTCTCAAAAATAAATAAAACGTTAAAAAAAAATTAAAAAAAGAAAAGAACAATTTCCTAAAAGTATACAATTCTAAAACTGAAAGAAGAAGAAATTTAAAGCTTGAATAGGCTTATAAGCAACAAAGAAGTAGAATCAGCAGTCACAAACTGAGCTACAACCACCCCCTACCCTCCACAAATAACGTTATTCTCCAAAGAAGATCCATGATTAGCCAACAAACCCGATGGATTACAGAGCTCAACATCACTACTCATAGGGAAATGCAAATTAAAACCACAGTATGATGCCACTTCATACCTACTGGAATGACTGTCAATCAAAAACGTGGAAGATGACAAGTGTTGGCAAGGATGTGCAGAAATTAGAACCCTTGCACATGAGTGGTGGAATGCAAAATGGCGGAGCCACTGCGGAAAACAGTGGCAGTCCCTTAAAAAGGTAAACCTAGAATTACCCAACAATTCCACTCCTAGGAATCTACCTAAAAGCAGACACTTGTATGTGACTGTTCGTTGCAACATTATGCACTCTCACGGAAAGATGGAAACAACCCAAGTGCCCATCAGCAGATGAATGCAGAAGTTAACCACAAGTAGCTCTGCAAAGGAATATTAATTCAGCTTGAAAAAGAAACCATGTGCTGGCACATGCTATGACATGAATAAACCTCGAAATCCTTATGCTAAGTGAAGTGAGCCAAACACAAAAGGACAATTGTTGTATGATTCCATTCATATGAAATAACTAGACTAGGCAAATTTATCAAGACAGAGAGTGGAGATTATACATTACCAGGGGCTGGGTTAGGTCTCGAGAGGGAGAAATACAGAGTTATTGTTTAATGGTTACAGAGTTTCTATTTTGGGGTGGTGAAAATATTTTGGAAACAGATAACGGTGACTGGACGGTTGCACTATGCTGTGAATATAATACACTAATTGTACTATATTAATTGTACATATTACTATATGTACTATATTAATTGTACACTAAAATATGTATTTGAAAGTTACTAAGAGAGTAGATCGTAAAAGTTCTCATTGCAAGAGGAGGCTCTTGGGTGGCTCAGTTGGTTGAGCATTGGACTCTTGATTTCGGCTCAGGTCATGAGCCCAGGGTCGTGGGATCGAGCCCAGCATGGGCTCTGCCCTGAGTGTGGAACCTGCTTAGGATTCTCTCTCTCTCCTTCTGCCCTTCCCCTGTTCTCTCTCATGCTCTCTCTCTCTCAAAAAAAAAATTCTCATTGCGGGGTGGGGGGATGGGGGGGAATTGTAACTATGTGAGGTGATGGATGACAACTAGATTTATTGTGATCATTTTGCAATATATACAGTATCGAATTATTATGTTGCACATCTAAAACTAATACAATGTCATATGTGAAATATATCTGAATAAAACTGGGGAAAATGGTTAGAACCACAAATTTGATGTTGTATGTATTTTAACACAACAACAAAAAAATCTCATCAGATCCAAACAGTTTTAGAGACAAGTTTACAACAGATCATGTGTGCATGTGTGCGTGTGTGTGTGTGTGTGTGTGTGTGTGTGTGTGTGTGAGACAGAGAGAGAGAGAGAGAGAGAGAGAGAGAGAGAAACAGAGACAGAGACAGAGAGGCAGAGGGAGAGAGAGAGAGAGAGGGACACAGAGATTCATATATCCCTTTATCTAAATTAAAGCAAGGACAATACAAGAAAGGAAAAACAGAAGTACCATTTCACTGATGAGCCCAAAGGCAAAAATAAAATCCAAATAGTGGTAACTAAATCCAAGAATTAATTTTTCAACACAAAGGCAAAAATAAGACCCAAATAAGCGGTAACTAAATCCAAGAATTAATTTTTTAATTATCTTGGCCCAGTTTTGCGTATCCCAGAAATGCAAGAAAAACTTGGCATTAAAAAGCCTGTTAATGAGGGGCGCCTAAGTGGCTTAGTCGGTTGGGCATCCAACTTTGGCTCCGGTCATGAGCTCACAGCTCATAAGTTCGAGCCCCATGTTGGGTTCTGGGCTGACAGCTCAGAGCCTGCAGCCTGCTTCAGATTCTGTGTCCTCCTCTCTCTCTGCCCCTCCCCTGCTTGTTCGCTCTCTCCCTCTTGCTCCCTCAGAAATAAACATTAAAAAATTTTTCTTCAGAAAAAAGAAGCCTGTTAATGTAATTCACATCAAAAAAAGGAAAGAAGAAAAATCATATTTGATTACCTCAAAAGTTGCAGGAATAAAAGCTTATGATATGTGATTCAACATTTGTTCTTGATTAAAAGCTCTAGCTAGCTCAGAACACTTTACCTAAAAGAGATTTTTGCATTTTGATTTAAAACAAGTCTGCTATATTCATTTATTTTGCTTCTATAAGAAACTTTGTAAAAAATGATGTTTTTGAATTATGCTTTTTAATAATTTCAGCACATCCTGACATATATAATTCTTATGCACTGGTTTAGTTTAGTCAAATATTAAAATATCAGAGAAGTCACAATCAGAAGGTAAATTGGCTCAGGGGTGGTGAACAGATCCTATCTCTTATCATAGTTGATCACTTCAAATAGATGATCTCGTACAATAAACATCTCGTACAATAAACATGGACTGAACTGTGTCTGCCCCCAGATCTCACACGTTGGTGCCCTAATCCTTGATGCGACAGTATTTGGAGATAGGGATTTGAGGAGGTCACTAGGGTTAAATGAGGTCATAAAGATGGGGTCCTAATCTGGTAGGATCAGTGGTCTTACAAGAAGAGGAAGAGAGTTATCTCTCTCTCAATCTGAATGCACCAAGGAAAAGCCATGTGAAGATACAGATAACAAGGTGCCCATCTACAAGCCAGGAAGAGAGCTCTCACCAGAAATTAATCCACTGGCACTTTGGTCTTGGGTTTCCCAGATTATAGACTGAGAAAATAAGTCTCTGTTGTGTCAGTCATCCAGTCTATGGTGTTTTGTGAAAACGGTCAGCCTGAGCTAATTAAAACAACATTCACATTTTTTCTGTGTGTTTAGTAAGATGTACAGAATTTACTATATGCCAAGATTTGACAAATAGTAACTTATTAAAGCCTCATAACAACCCTCCGGAGCGGTTACTATCATTAACCTCATTTTACAGAGGAGGAAACTGAAACCTAGAAAAGTTAAAGAAATTGACCAAGATCCCTCTTTTCAGATCCAGCACTTACCTCTGTCCTCCCTGCTTTCCCCCGGGGCTTGCGGGACATGGGGGCCTCTTCAGTGCCCCTCCGTGTCTCCCAACTACTCTTTTAATTTCCATCTCGCATGCCACATTTTAATTTTCTAAATCTCTCTTTTACACCATTAATTCTCTTTCCAGCTCTGTCACAGTTAGTTTGACCCATCCTTTGCTTTAAAAAAAAAAAAAAAATCATGACTTTCAGGGCACCTGGGTGGCTCAGGTGGTTAAGTGTCCAACTTCGGCCCAGGTCATGATCTCACGGTTCGTGAGTTCGAGCCCGTCCAGCTCTGTGCTGACAGCTCAGAGCCTGGAGCCTGCTTCGGATTGTGTCTCCCTCTCTCTCTGAACCTCCCCTGCTTGCACTCTCTGTCTCTCTCTGTCTCTCAAAAATAAACATTAAAAAATAATATTAAAAATAAATAAATAAAATGAGGGGCACCTGGGTGGCTCAGTTGGTTGAGCATCCGACTTCAGCTCAGGTCATGATCTCACTGTTTGTGAGTTTGAGCCCCACATCTGGCTCTCTGCTGACAGCCCAGAGCCTGGAGCCTGCTTCAGATTCTGTGTCTCCCTCACTCTCTCTGTTCCTCCCCTGCTCATGCTCTGTCTCTCTCTCACAAATAAATAAACATTAAAAAAATTAAAATTGGGGCGCCTGGGTGGCCCAGTCGGTTAAGCCTCCGACTTCAGCTCAGGTCATGATCTCGCGGTTTGTGAGTTTGAGTCCTGCGTTGGGCTCTGTGCTGACAGCTCAGAGCCTGGAGACTGTTTCAGATTCTGTGTCTCCCTCTCCCTCTGCCCCTCCCTTGCTCACGTTCTGACTCTCTCTGTCTTTCAATTATAAATAAGCATTAAAAAAATGTTTTAATTAAAATAAATAATAAATACGTAAAACAAAATTAAAAAATCATGACTTTATCAATCATTTCTAAAGCTCTAGCTGATTCTTTTTCACATTTGCCTCATCTGTTTGATAGTATCTCACTCTTCTTTCATAATTTCAAAGCATCCCTATAAATTCTTCTATGATCATTGTTTTTTTAATATTCTCCATCTGATTATTGTATGATCAGAAGCTCTTGCATATCTAATTGTGCCCTCTGATTGTCTTCAGACTTGTGATTATTTCCTGTTGTGTTGGCTAACTTCGGATTGTGAGCTCATCTTCAACAAGGTTTATCCACAGCTTTCCTGAACTAAGTACTTGAAGATATAATCCTCCAGGAAAGTTCTGTATCTGCCTTTGCCCAGCACCCCATGGGATACAGTAGCTTGAGATTACCTTTTAAAATTTGTGGCTTAGGGGGTGCCTAGGTGGCTCAGTAGATTAAGCGTCCAACTCTCGGTTTCAGCTCAGGTCATGCTCTTGCAGTGTCATCAGTTTGAGCCCCACATCAGGTTCTGTGCTCACGGTACAGAGCCTACTTGGGGTTCTTTCTCTTCTCCCTCTCTTTCTGTCTCTCCCTGACTCATGCTGTCTCTGTCTCTCTCTAAACAAATAAATCAACTTAAAAAATTCTTTTAAAATTTTTCACCTAGGAGACTCCTAAACAATATAGATAGCACAAATAAATCAAACGGTATAGTGCAAGCCAATAGTTATGAATTCTCTGAAGAATATTTTTCCCACCACAACTGAAGCACAAACTGAGGAGTTTTGTTGTCTCCTTGTGTGATTATTAGATACTAAATAGTATATTTTAACCTAAAGATTTACTCTTTCACCTCTGAGACTTTTTCTTATATTATTTCTTTGTTAGCTCTATCTTCTCATTTTCTCGGTTCTCTCTTTCTATGACTACAAGTGTGTTATTTCTTAACCTGAGATCCCCTCATTTTCTCCATAATGCTTTTTTGCAAGGGCAATATGCTAGTTTTTCACTGGAGGATCCAGAAATGTCAGTATCTGGGGTCTGTTCTTTGTGACCAGAAAATAATTTTCCATGTTTTCTAGATTGGTGCTGCTGGAGGTGACACAAGGAGAGCCAAAGGTTACTTCAGTTCTGTGAGAAGGAAAGGACCTTGCCTCCTCTCCATTTCCTGCCCAGTTTTCAGCCCTGAGACGCACCCACCTTCTGCTGTACCTGGGAACTTGTGGTCAGAGTGTCTCTGGCTCAACTTCCCTTGAGGAGTAGCTTCCAATCCCCTTTGGAGGTGGGGGGGGTGGGGGAGGGGGAAACAGAAAAGGGGGAGTAAGGAGGATGAGCATATTTCCAGGCTGCCAGGAGTAAGGGAGGGTCCTGAGGATCTAACTCCTCTATGCATAGCTGTTCACATCTTCGTGAATTTTCAGCCCCACTTGCCTTGGTATCTGACTAGATTCGTTTGCAGGGGAGGCCGTAACAAAGTACCACATACACGGTGAGAAATGCATTGTCTCACTATTGTGGAGACTAGAGGTAAGAAATCAGGTGTTACAAAATAAACAGGGGTGTCCTGGTGGCTCACTTGGCTGAGCATCTGACTCTTGGTTTTGGCTCAGGTTGTGATCTCACGATTCATAACATCGAGCCCCATGGCACCCTCAGCACCCTGACGGTGTGGTGCCTGCTTGGAATTCTCTCTGTCCCTCACTCTGCACTCCTCCCACTCATGTTTGCTCTCTCTCTCTCTCAAAGAAGTAAATCAACAAAAATAAATAAATAAGTAAATGTTAAAAAATAAACAAAATAATATAATATAAAATATAAAGGAAATCAGGTATTGGCAGGATCTGTTTCTTCTGAGGGCTGTGAGGGAGAGTCTGTTCCGGTCCTCTCTCCCAGCTTCTGGGGGCTGCAGTCCTCCCTTAGCTTGTAGATGTTGCTCTCTCTGGGTCTTCACATCATCTTTCCCGTGTGCATGTCTGTCTCTGTCCCCAAATATCCCCTTTTTATAAGGACACAGTCATATTGGATTAGGGCCCACCCTAATGACCTCTTTTTAAATTGATTGTGTCTGTAAGGACCTCTCTCCAAATAAGGTCACATTCAGAGGCCCTGGGAGCTAGGGCTCCAACATACCTTCTTTTGTAGGGACAGGATTCAACCCCCACCCTCCTGAACCTAGTCCTGACCCTCTCTGGAATTCTGTAGAATGGATGGGCTCATTTCTCCTCCCCCCACACACAGATACACATGCAAAGACACACACACACACACACACACACACACACACACACACAGGGTACACAGGTGGATACATTTATACACACACACACACACACCAGAAAGGTTGGAGTGTGGCTTTTCTTGGTCTATCCATTCCATTTCTCTTCCATGTGCTTTGCCACTTCTCCCATGACCTTTGCTTTTTTTTAAGCCAATACCATTTATATCCTCTTTGAGCAATCTCAGTGGGATTCCGAAAATACGCAAAGATTAATCCTGGACATCCAGCCTCCACATTTAACTGGAAAATATTCACCGCTGCCCAGCAGCACCGCCCAGAACCTTGGCTGCAAATAAGTCAGGTGCACCGCCCACTCATGGTGACCTTTCGTGATTCTAAACCTCCCGCATCTGAGCATCGCCTGTCTCTTGCCAGAAATGCCCAGTGACCCTGATGACATAAGGGAGGGCGTGCTTCCTAAAGCCCCCCCACCTGACTTCTGATCAGCTGCCCCCAGCTGGTTCCTGTCTGTGCTGGGCTCCTCTGTTCCCCCAGCATGCTCCGCTACTGGAAGTCACCTGTCACTTTAAAAGAAAAAAAAAAAAAAGCCGGAGTGACCTCCCTTAGGAACGTGTTGCTAAGCGGGTGTTTTTGCTCCCAGAGCTTCAGCCTCCCAGGGAGCAGCCCTGGGTCCGCCCCAACGTTCAGCCTTTCCCTTTGGACTCTTTCAGAAGATTCGACAGCAAGACTCCGTCTCTCCCCACTTTCCTTTCATCCCAGGAAGCGGAATCTGCAAAGCGCTTTGTAAAGTTGCTTAAGGTAACCAGTTCTTTCCGGGGAGCAGGGCTGCAGCAAGGGCGTCCTGCCCTCGTGACCCCGGCTTGGAGCTCAACCCCTCAGTCCCCCCTTAGCCGATTTCATGAATTGTGAGTGTAGGGGTTCTCACCACTAAGATTTACGTTTTACTTTCTGGAATTGAAATCATAGAGCGTCAGTTGGGCTGCTTTGATTTGAGCGGCTGTCTGATGTCTGGCTCTCAGGGCCGCTGGGTGGAATCCCTCCCACAGGGTTGCTCGGCTTCCGTCTTGGGACTTTCCTGCCATCCTGTCGCATTCCTGTCTCCCAGAAACATTTGCTGCGGGTTGCGTCTCTGAGTGTCTCAGTTCACGTTGGTCCAAGGGGCAAAGTGCCACTCATTTCAGGCTTCGTTTTTCTTGGCATTAGGCAGAGGAAGAGTCATTACAGACAAAGGGATGAGGATCACTGCTCCAAGAGACCACAAGAAAATCTGCGGGCTGGTATTTACACTTACAGTTTGCCTCCATTGCAAAGAGGCGCTATGGAAAGCTAACAAGGTCTTGTGGGAAGTGCACGCCTGTTATTGGATTTTCATATAACCTCTTCTACAAATAAATTCGGCTCCAGAATGAAATCTGTCTCTTAGAGCTCGTGTAGAGTCATTCGCTCACACGTTTATCGAGCATGAACAAGGTGCCAAGCAACGGGCTGAAGTTCAGAGCAACCAGAAATGCATTAGACCAGCTCAGAAGCACAGAGTCTGTGCAGAAGACAGCCCTATAAACGGAGGCTAGCAGTACAAGGAGCTAAGTACCGTAAGATATTGATAAAAGTGTCGAGTGTGCTTGAAACACAACAGATGACTCCCAGAAAGGGCCTGGGATCACTTAGTTCATCACGTGAACGCACTGGGCATATACCACAGAGCGCAGCTCAAGTGTGGCATTTATATGCACTCTGCCAGGGTGACATGTGTTACATCGAGCCGATTGGATGATTCCATAAAGCTATCTGTCACCAACCTCAGACAAAGGGAAGCTGTGGCTGGAATGCTTTGTAGACTCAGATAATGAATTTAGAAGCAGTGTGTGTGGCACCTGCCAGGGGTCCAGTCTCCAACCCTAATAGGGTAGGGCAGAAAAAGCTAAGCACCATACGCAGGGAGGAAATACCCATGGGCATGAGGGCAGGGGAGGGCTTCAGAAGCACCACAAATGGAAACAGAAAGGAAACTCCCCTGGGCCCAGCTGGGGGAAGGGAAAGAGGGGACCTTGGGTTTTGGAGCCAGGAGGTTGAAGGTGGGAACCACAAATGGTAATGGGGGACTTGAATGTCACCTCAGGTCTTTCTTGTGATTCTCCTTCTGTCCCCTAAGCTCTTTTTCCATCCCCACTCCTTTTTCTACTTTCCTTCTCTAACATCACCTTTTCTTAAAAACCATACCGATATAGGGGCGCCTGGGTGGCTCAGTCGGTTAAGCGGCCGACTTCGGCTCAGGTCACAATCTCGCGGTCCATGAGTTCGAGCCCGGCGTCAGGCTCTGTGCTGACAGCTCAGAGCCTGGAGCCTGTTTCGGATTCTGTGTTTCCCTCTCTCTGACCCTCCCCCGTTCATGCTCTGTCTCTCTCTGGCTCAAAAATAAATAAACATTAAAAAAAATTTATTTTTTAATAAATAAATAAATAAATAAATAAATAAATAAATAAAACCATACCAATATCGAGAGCCTGGTCCATGCTAGGCATTTTACCATACAGTCTATCATTTAGCCCTTAAACGATAATCTTGGAGGTAGGAATTTTGCAAATTTACAGGCGAAGAAATGTATCTCAGAGAGGCGAAGGCATTTGCCCAAGATCACACAGCTGAGAAGTAGAGCTAGAATTGGGACCCAGGTTCATTTAATTTTTCACAAAGGTCTCACTATTTCTATACACCCGTGTTTGCACTGTTTTGGAATAGGACACTCACATTGTGTTAATTTTTTTTAAGCAGCCCAAGGTCAGATGCAGTGCATCTCTTATAACACACCTTCATCCTTTTGCCTACATCCTGTAGAACTTGTCACAGGGTCCTCTGGGTAGGGCTCTGATGCACTCAGCACCCTCAGAGACAGTCCATTTGTTTGGACAAAGGTCTCAGCAGTACCTTCCTAGAAAACTGTCTTTGGTTTTCAGCACGAAGTTAAATAAATCATTGACCTCAAGTAGCCACAGCCCTTTCTCACTGGGGCAATACTCCACAGCTTTCAATTGTACATATTTCCAGAAGACTGAACTAGCATAGATTGGTTCCTGATATGATCACAAAACAGGGATCAATGGCGAGACAGAGAGTAGAGGGGCATGGGGAAGACTGTGGAATCACCAAGTCTTGGGGTCAAATTCTGAATGTGACATTTAATAACTATAACCTTGGACAAATCGTGTATCCTGCCGGAGGTTAACCTCAGAGGAAACCTTGGTCCCTCAGAGGTGAATTGAGGCACGAGGAACTGAACTAGAAGTCTTGTTGTAAGGTCTGGTGGTACCTTGCATCTAGACATAGCACAAAATAAGTCTGCGGTAAATCATGGCTCCTATTTGGATATTGCCAATAGGAATATATTAACAAGTGCTCAATGCATTTGGTGATGACAAGCTACATATTAAAGTCGAACAGTATTGATTTATCTTCTCTTAGGAACCGTGCTCATGAAAAAATAAATTTTGATGTCATTTGATTTCCTTAGAAACTCATTCAAAGGTAATGATCAGGAAAGAATGAGGAGAAAAAAATCAACTCTGTTACATTTTTCATTCTTACTTCTATTTACTTCATATATGACTTTTTTTTTTTTACTTATTGAGGAAGAATCTTTCTTTCCTAAAATACATCAGTTCTTTTTTTTTTTCCCCAGCTCATAATTACCGGGGTTGTTTACTAGAGAGTTTTCGTGTCCTTGGGTATTTCATTCTTATCCTCTGCCCCTCATTCCTTCTAGATCACCTCCTCATCCTATTATTTTCTGAACTGCTGACATCAGTTTCCTTCCTCCATTTCTGGTAGCCTGTGAGGAGGTCTGGAGAGGAGACAACAGATTTCCAGATGCTTTGTTTCCCTTTAATATGCTAATTCCCCATCAGGGTCACTGCAACCTTGAACACCTCAGATGAGCTGCTTAAATGACAAGGCCTAGCTGAGATTCAGATTCCAGGATATTAGGAAGGGCTTACAACTTGTCAGCCCTGGTGTTTCTCCCCACGCCCTCTCTCCTTTGATCTTCTCAGCAGCCCAGAGAGGACAATGAAGATTTAAAGGGCTCCAGAATGGGGACATGGAAGACACAGCCAATAAGTAATGATTTAGTCATTCATTTAAAACACATTTTTTGAATGTCTCCTAGGCTCTGGAGGTAAACAATGAGCAAATGTCCCTGCCCTCTTATAGCTTATATTCTAACAGGGATGGGCAGACAATAGCAAATAAGTATATATGTCGGCTGGTGACAAGTACTATGGAAAAAAGAAATCATCATGAGATAGTTAGAGAATTCCAGGAAGGTGAGGGAAGCAGATTACCATTGTATTATGAGTGTTCTGGGAAGACTTCTCTGAAGGGTCTCTGTAGGGCCTTCAAGGAATTAAAAGAAACAGAGAGCCTTGCCGTTATCTTGGGCAAGAGAGGTCCCGGCAGAGGGAACAGCAAGTGCAAAGGCCCTGAGACCAGAGGATTTAAGTGCAGATCATGGAGCGCCTTGTAAGCAATGGAAAGGGTTTTGGATTTTACTCTGTTGGGAAAAAGAAGTCATTGGATTTTGAGTGCAGAAATGACATGACTGCACTTGAATTTTAAACAATTCACTCTCTTCAGTGTAAAGAACAACCTGTGGGTGAGCAAGGTGAGAAGCAGAGAAGTTAGGAGGGTCTTGCAAGAAGCCATGCGAGAGACAATGGTGCCTGACCGGGTGATAACAGTGGAGGTGGATAGAGGAGGTTGGATTCTCCATATAATTTGAAGGCAAAGCCGGCAGGATTTCCATGGATTGCACGTCGTGTGTCATGCGAAAGTCAGAGCAGAGTCAGGAATGACACGATATGGCGTATGTCTGAGGTTTCTGGCCTCAGACAAATGAGTTCTGTTTATTGCCACAAGGAAGGTTGCAGGACAAGCAGATCAGGGGGCGATGACAAGGAGCTTCATCTGGGGCATGTTAAGCCAAGTGAGTATCCATCAAGCACCTGGATATTTGAGTCTGGAGCTCTGGGGAGGTGTGCAGTCCCTGAGTGCAAGTCTGGGGGGCACCAGTAGACGGATGGCATTTAAAGCCAAGCGACGGGGTAAGACCACCGATGGGATGGGTACGGGTAACGCAGACCCCACCGTGTGGTGATTAAGAAGATAGAGACAGACCAGCTTAGGAGTCTGAGAGGGGGTAGAAATGATAAACCAAGAAAGAACATATCCCAGAAGCCAAGTGAAGAGACCGTTTCAGGAAAAATCAGGTGATGGGTCACTTTCATTACTGACCCACTGAGAGTCAAATAAGATGAGCACTGAAGAATGATCATTCGATGTGGTGACGCAGAGTCACTGGGACCCTGACAGGAGCAGGTTCAGGGGCTGCTGGGCCCAGCAAACCTATCCAGGAAGAGAAGGTGTGAGGAACTTTCCTGTAGAAGGTTGAAAAATTGAACACTAGCTAGAAAGAGAAGTGGAGTCCAGAGACAGCCCTTTTAAAGAAGGGGCCAATCACAGCACTTTGTTCATGGAAGGAAATGAGCCAACAGAGCAGGAAGAAGTGATTATCCAGGGGAAAGGGGAAATTTTCAGCCCAAGGTCGTGGAGGAGGAATGTGCTGGGGCCTAGTGCACAGGCTGAGGTCCCAGCCTAGATGGGAGCAGAGGCAGGCAGGGTACAAGTGGAGGCAGAAGATGTAACCTGACTCCGCGGGTGGGGGAGGGGCAGGGGATGGACCCCCCCCCCCCCCCCCCCCCCCGCCCCCTTCATCTCTCTGTTCAGTGAAATGAGAACCAAGGCCAAGGGGAGAGAGTGAGGAGGGGGTGGGAAGGTGGAGGTTTGAAGGGAGAGGAGAGGCTATGAACTGGACTCCTCTGACTCCAAGGGCAGAATTTCCTCACTCCCACCTGCTGCCCAGTGGCACCAGGTTCATTGCTGGGCTCATTGCCAGGCCCACGGGGCCAGAAGGGTCTGGCATCCTTCCTTTTCCTCTGGGGCTCATTTCCACCAATCTGGGTCTGCAAGCACATATTCCTTGGGAATGGACCGTCTGCTCTAACACGGAGGTCAGCCTCATAGACATCGGTAGTAAGAACGATGTTTCACTGATTTTCAAAGGCCTGACTTCTTTGTTTTGTTTTGTTCTGATTCCCTGTCCAGGAGCAGACACTGCAGCCAAAATGAATCCCAAGGAAGAAAAAGTGAAAATAATCACAGAGGTAAGCGGTTGCTTAGATGTCCCCTGAAGGTGTGGCTGTGTGTGCATTGCACACGTCTTTGTGAGGGAGGAAGTTAGGCCAGCAACAGGCCTTTATTGCACGCCTACTGAATGCAGAGGGCGCTATGTCAGGCACGCGGTGGAGACGGGGCCTGATGGCGTAAGAAACGCGTCCCTGCAGACATTCCAGGGGCTCACCTCTACACGAATATGCTCTGAAGCTGCCCGGTCACCATTTCGTGACACACAGCTGTTCGGAGTGACCACCTGCTACTGAGTCAGCTCTGCGGCAGCACATTGATTTGTAGAAAACTTCATGCTGAAGGAACCAGTTGTAGATTATAACCACCAGTAAAATCCCGTCTCGTGGAGTCCTGCCATTTCTAACTCATCGTGTACAAACCATCATTAAACACTATCTACACCAGAGAAGGGAGCCCGTCTCCTACTTGGAGACCACAGACCTCAGCACGGAGGAGAAAGTCTCTCAGCCCCAGCTTCTCTCCTGTCTGCAGGGCCGGCTGACTTGAGACCATAGAGGCCGAAACAGAGAAGACACGCTGTTTTCTAAAGCCTAAAGGAACCACATTACCCAGCTACAACCACACAGGTTAACTTTAAGCAAGATATCAAGTACCTTCAAACCACATAAATCTACATCCTCTTATTCACGCCACGAATATTTATTGTGTCGCTGGTCCCTGGGGATACCGCAGCAATACAAAAACCCTGTGCCCTCAGGGAGTTTCCGTTCTATCTGATTTGAGGTCCTACTGGACAGTTTTCCACTGATAGAGAATCAAAACATTATTGGAAAGCAAAATAAACTAAAACAAAGCAATTAAAAAGGCCTAGATTTCCTCACAAATCCATTCTAGCCAGTGAGAACTGAGACATGAACTAAGGACCACACTTGCACACCAAAATGTTAGCAACATTTTATAATCTAAGTTGGTGAACCCCTAAGCTAAGAATACTCCCTACCTGGGGACCCTGAATCAGGAGGCCCAGTGAGGATGGGGCTTTCACCCAGAGGATGAATCAGAGATCTCAGGTCCCTTGGACAAAAGACAAGCCCAAGCTATGCCCATTGGCCGGTCAGGACGTGGGTTCCCTCCACCAACAAAAGTTCTCATCTTCTCTAACCTCCACGGCCAAGGGCAGGATGTGCAGTTGGAGGCTGACTCAGCAACCTGCTTGACATTTCTTTGAAATCTTAAATCTTATCATTAAAATCCACCCTTTGTGTTCCAAGTTTCCTTCAGTATTAAAAAAAAAAATCCCAATTTCACTTTGAACACCTTTCTAATGAACTCGGTGTAACAGGGAGAGGTTCCAGGTTTACCTTGCAATTCTTCTACGCCCAGAGGTGGTGCCCCAGTTTGCAGAGGTCTAGGACCAGAGAAGTTTGCAGCTTGAACACTTCAGAGCAGTCAGCTCTAACATCTTCTCGCTAAAACTTTAGAAAGCGTCATGAGGAAAAAGAAAAAGAAAAAGTTTGCACTGTGAAAGAATTTCTGTTTTCAAGAAAACCCACGAACTTTGTCTTTGAATTGAGACTTCGTGACGATTTAACATATATCCTTATTATTCTGTACCTGAGACTGAGGCTGGGGGCAGAGGAACCCGGCCCTTGAAACCCCTGGTTTGATTCCCATGTCATCCTGTGCTGGGGTCCTCTGTCTGGCCAGACCAGCTGGCCTGGCAGGGTCCCTTGTTTTTGGCCTTCATTAGATTGTGAGTTTTGAGGGCAGCAAGGATCTGTGTGTCCCCAGGGCCAGAAGCACGGCGGATGTCGTAGGGGTGAACGATGGAGGCTCCAAGATCATCTCATGTTTCCATTTGGATACAACTTTTCAAGACCATGTCTGCTTTGAGAAGAGTAAAGGCTGGTAGCTGCTTAGACCATGTCAACTGTCCCTTCGCCCATACTCAACTTCAGGGGTGGGGGCAGGATGGTGATTTTAATTTTAATATGTAAAATGCACCCCTCTTCCTCTCTTACCGCCATTCCCCAACTTACACACAGACTCAGTGACCACTCTTCCATTTACATTTTTACAAAGGAGTTCGATGAAAATGATGAGGATACAGGTGTGGGAAGCCAGAAGAAGACCTCAAAGATGGCAAGACAGAAAAGGAAGAAACGGGTATGTGGTGCTGGGGGCCCTGTGTCTGCCTGTGCATCGGCCTGCCAATTGACAAGGTGTGGGCACCCTCAGGGGACCACACATCCTCCCCGGGGCACCCTGGAAAAGACAAGGGTGCAGGGGGAAGGTGCAGGGTGTGGGACCTGTGTGGGGCCTTAAGGGTGACCCTCACAGGGACGCTGTGGTCAGTACCCCGGGCATTTTCCCTCCGAGGTTTCTCCCATCTCCTGAGAGAAGCCCAGAAAAGAGGGACGGAGGCTTTTTACTGTTGTCCTCAAAGGCCATGAACTGAGGCCGGCGATAGATGGCAGTGCAGGATTACTAATCATGGGGCGCTCCCCCTTTCTCCAATTCCAAGCCCGAGCTCAGCTTCGGTCTAAACCAGAGCGCCCGCCCCCCGCCACCTCCAGCTCTCCTCAGAAGTGACCCTCCTCGGCTGAGAGCATCCCCCTGCAAGGCCAGCCTTCTCAAGGTAAATAACGCCCCCCCCCACCGGCCAGGAGCCCCTGTCCTCTGAGGAGGGGAGGCAGGGAAGATCTCTTTGGAGGGGCAACTTGCTTGGAAGCATCGAGATGCCAGCAGGGGAGGGAAGGAAGGGAGCGCCATTTTGAGCCAGCACCCACGTGATGGGGCTGCCTGGAGAGGGTGGCTGGGACGTGAGGAGGTGTGGACGCGGGGAAGGCACCGAGGTAGCCGCAGTCGGGGGACAAGCCCCCTCTCTGTGCCCCACCGCACTCCGGTGGGGCCAGCTGGGCCGAGGGGCGGCCTCTGCTTGCGCAGCTCGCAGCTCGGGTGGAGCAGCCGGGGGAGGAGGGGGGCGGCCAGCCACGTGGCCAGTCTCTCTGGCCACTCAGGGAGCTTTGACCCCTTCCTGCAGGGTCCCCCAGAGGCTCTGCAGCCAGGGCAGGCGACCCAGAGTACCGCCGGACGGGTGCACGTCCTTAGCTACTGGGCCACAGGCACAGGAGAGAGAGGCAGGGACCGGGAGGGGGGAGCATGGTACCTGGCACTGCCCTCCTAGGCACCGGCTCCTGGATGTAACCCGTGCAGGAGCCCAGACTGCAGACCTCGGAGCAGGAGAGGTTTGGGGGGGCGTTGGAAGAAATCCAGAGTACTGTCGCTTAACCCCAGAGGCACCTCAGAATGGAATCTGGGAGGTTTTTTTTTTTTCCAGTTGGTGCCTGGGGTCCACCCCAGACCATTTATTTGAATCACAATGCCCCGTGCTTTGCACCGTGGCCGATACAAAGTAGCATCTCGGTGCACCGGCTGTCTTCAACTCCCTTGTCCTACAGATGAAGAAGGAAGGAAGCGAGGAAGTTGAATAACTTGCCCCGAGTCCCTCAGTTCATCTGAGTTCAGAGGCAAGCCTTTGTCTGGCCCCAAAGGCCATCGCGCAGCCTTGGCCTCCACTGTCATCTCTGCTCACCGGCCTCTCCTCCGACAGCCTGGGGAAGGAGCCACATGCTGTCCTTTGCCCTGAATTCCCCGGGGACGCTTTGGCAGCTGTTTCCAAAAGATTTGGAGTTGGGATCACATAGTTTTGGCCGTGGCTTTCCTGCTTCCCCTTTCCACCCAATTTCTGCAAAGGTTTGCACATTATTCATAGAAATAGTGGAAGTATTTATTTTATTTGGGGATGCCTCAGTAATTTAACGAGAACCCTCTTAGACGAACTCAAGGTTGACACCCCTTTTCTGACAGGTGACAGCACCACAGTTATCTAGATATGAATAGTACTAAGACCTGTCCCCTCACTGAGTGACCCACCTCATCCCCAGATGAGATCTGTGTCAACCCAAGCCCTGGGGGTAACAACCTCTGCCCCTCTGCCCACAGCTGCCCGCCGCTGGCTCCGAGGAAATGGTGTCTGAAAATCCCCACCTAGGCAACCAGCCGGAGCCCCTGCAGGAAGATTCTGACACTCGCCCCCTGAGCATGACCACCCGTCGAGGCCCCCGGAGTAAGTGTCCCCCGGTTCAGTTCAGCCAGTGTTTATTGCCTATTGTAATCAGCACAGAGCAATATGGGATTTTTAATGGGTAATGTTTTTCATACATGGCTACCACCCCTCCCCCACTGCACCCCAACTCAATGGGTACTCTTCTAGGTTAGCATCTGTCTAGGAGACAGGACACATAGTTTCAGGACGTACTTCTCTAAGCATATATGTTTGGAAGTGTTACTTGAAATAAAAATGGCATAGGTGAGGGCACCTCGGTGGCTCAGTCAGTTAAGCACCGGCTCTTGATTTCGGCTCAGGTCATGATCTCGCTTGTGGTTCATGAGATCGAGCCCTGCGTCGGGCTCTGTGCTGATAGCAGGGAAGCTGCTTGGGATTCTCTCTCTCCCTCTCTCTACCTGTCCCCTGCATTTTCTCTCTTTCTCTCTCTCTCTCTCAAAATCAATAAAGAAACATTTTTAAAAAATAGTACAGGTGATCAAATTCGTAGAAATTCAAGGTAGGGTGAGATGGTTAGGAAGCCATCCAAATCCAAAAAGTGTGGCTTGAATTCCCCCTTCCAAGAACCTCCACTATCATGGTCAATCATTAGTTATCGGCTCATTGTAGGAAAAAGGATCACCCTTTACTTGTTGCTTTTCATGAAAAGTGGATTAGACAAGAGAAAAAGGTGTGTTACACTTTTCAGTTGTTAAGCAATCATTACACAATTGTCACCCCGTTTCCCTACAGCAGGGCTGGGGCATAAAGTAACTATTGGAAACCAGAAGGCTTTGGAAGCAAGCTCATCCCAAGTCCAACCTTAAGAAAAATGTGGTTCCCATCGAAGAACGATGATATCATAGGACTGTTACAAATTAGTAAAACAGAACCAAACTTTACCCCATATAGTTACTTCTTTATCTGACTGCTCAAAGTATTCTTTATGAAAGATTACAACTTGTCTTAGCTCTGGCTGCCATAACAAAATACCATAGACCGGGCGGTTCAAACAAGAGACGTCCATGTTCTCATAATTCTGGAAGCTGGAAGTTGAAGATCAAGGTGACAGAGCAGTGGGTTTCCAGTGAGACCTCTCTGCCTGCCTTATAGGCGGCTGCCATCTCCCTGTGTGCTCACTCGGGTGTCCCTGCTTGTAAGGACATCAATCCTATCATATCAGGGTCCCACTGTGTGACTTCGTCTAACTTTTATTACCTCCTCAGAGGCCCTCTCCCCAAATAGTCACAGTGGGCGTTAGGGCTTCAACATACAAAGTGTGTGGAGACACAATTCAGTCCATAGCACAACTATTGAATATTTAAATAGTTATTTTTTTAAGATTATGTATTTATTTGGGGAGAGAAAGAGAGAAAGAGAGCACACACGGTCAAGTGGGAGGGGGGCAGAGAGACAGGGAGAGAGAGAATCCCAAGCAGGCTTGGGGCTGTCATGGCAGAGCCTGACATGGGCTCAGTCCCCTGAACTGTGAGGTCATGACCTGACCAAAATCAAGAGTCAGAAGCATAACCGACTGAGCCACTCAAGTCCCCCTTAAATAGTTATTTTTAAATCAAGGGAAAAAGTGTCAGAGGGGTTGGCCAATAATAAGACTCTAACCAAAAAGTCAATTCTTTCCTTATTCCTAAAATGAGGAAAATACTATTTATGATCACCATGGGAGTGATGTGAGGATGAAATCAAAAAAGGGTGTAGAAGTATTTGAAATAGTATGTACTGTTATAGATATTCAAATAGTAGGCACTAGTATATTACATAGATAAACACACAGTGACGAAGGGGTTTTTTACAAGGCGAGAAAAGACTTTGGGAGTTTGCATTGGTCCAAGGTGAAATATAAACAAAACCCATGATTTCTGATTTG
The DNA here is from genome assembly GCF_046562875.1 of Panthera onca. Taxonomy (NCBI): domain Eukaryota; kingdom Metazoa; phylum Chordata; class Mammalia; order Carnivora; family Felidae; genus Panthera; species Panthera onca. The sequence goes on from NC_138342.1 coordinate 11,525,515, forward strand.
GAGAAGAGGAGAACAACAGAACAATAGAAAGCTAGGATCCGCCTGCCTCAACGAGGTCATGGCTAGCGGGTAGCTGGATGTCCCTGGATAGAGCTACAACTATTGCTAATTTCGCAGCACTGGTGGGCCAAGGGGCAAAGAAAACACCCCTAGGACTGAGGTGGGGGCACCTGGTGGATAAGAAGCCTGTGGGGCCAGGCATCAGTCAGAAATGAGAGGTCAAGACCAGCAGAAAGCTAGCCATGTGGTCAAGAGAGCCGAATGGATTTCATCCATGATGCCAATGCACAGTAGGGTGAAAGACAGATGAGGGACAGGGGAAGACGAAGAGCTCTGAGAAACACAGCAAGGGGTCTAGGCTGAGACAGAGCAATGGAGGAGCTCAGGCTGAAGGGTGTGTGGGAGTCTTGAGGTAGCACTGCTGAAAGAGGATTCTGGACAGACGGCTTGGAAACCCACAAATGTGGGCAGAAAACGGTGTGTCCTGAGCAAGGTGGAGGCAGCCGTGCCTGGGAAGTTGCACACCTTTGCCATTTGTTAGAAGTATGGCCCTAGGGGCTGCCTGGGAGGCTCAGTTGGTTAAGTGTCCAACTCCTGATTCTGGCTCAGGTCGTGATCTCACAGTGCTAGGGTTCGTGGGTTCAAGCCCCATGTCGGGCTCTGTGCTGACAGTGCAGAGTCTGCTTAAGATTCTCTCTCTCTCCTTCTCTCTCTGCCCTTCCTCTGCTCACTCTCTCTCTCTCCCTCTTTCCCTCTCTCCCTCAAAATAAATACACATTTAAAAAAAAAAAAACCTTCTGTATATCACTATCCCACTCAGAAATCTGTGATAAGCATCGCATAAAATCCACACTCTTTCTTTGTTCTGGGTTCCAAGACCCTATGCACTCTGGCCCCTTCCAGTTGCTTCTCCTTTTCTCCCATCTCCCCACCTGGGTGACTGCTTACTGACCCCTGAAAGCCTCGTGACCACCTGAGTACTCCCAGGCTCTGGCGCCCACCCGAGGAAAGCTCCCCAACCATGTCTTCAATAAGCTTGTGGCAGAAAGGCAGGAGAGTTGTAACCATAAAGACCATGGTCTTGGGGGCGCCCAGATGGCTCAGTTGGTTAAGCGTCTGTCTCTTGGTTTCAGCTCAGGTCAGGATCTTATAGTTCGTGAGTTCGAGCCCCACTGACAACGTGGAGCCTCCTTAGGATTCTGTCTCTCTCCCTCTCTCTCTGCTCCTCCTCTGCTTGTTCTCTTTCTCAAAATAACTAAATAAACTTTAAACAAACAAAAAGCCCATGGTCTTTGGGGTCAGACAGGTGTGGGTACCAGTCTCTCTACCTGTCCCTTTCCTACCTTCTTGGGCAATTTCCTCCATCTCCCTAAACTTCAGTTTCTTTATTTGCAAAATGGGAACAAGAAGAGAATGCCTTAATACCTCCCCAGAGTTTATATTCCAGTTGGGGGTGAAAGGGAAAAGGAGAAAATGAAAGAGACATGATGGATATGCAGTATGGCCAGGGGTGGGGATGCTACAAAGATAAAGAATAAGCTGGATGGGACGCCTCAGGGATGAGAGGGAGGGTTGCTATTTTATCATCATGGGAAGGCCTCTCCAGCAAGACCATCTTTGAGCCTGGAGCAAATGGGAGACCCCTGAGAAAAGTGCTCTCAATGCAAGAGTGTGTTCGGTATGTTTTAGGACCAGCAAGGAGGCCAGAGTGGCTGACAGAGTGAGCAGGGAGGACAAATGGGAAATGAGAGGAGAAGGGAGGTGCCTCGGGGCCCCTACACTTTCAGTCTGAGTGAAATGAGGGCCAGGGGAGGGTGTGCTCAGACTTAAGGGTGCAGGCTGCTGTACTAAGGAATTGAGTCTGGAAGGTGCAAGAACAGAACAGAGAACCAGGTGAAGAGCAAAGAAGCAAAGACAACATCCAAGTGGGCAGTGGGGGGGTACTGGGACCAAGTAGTGGAAGAGGTGGAAACAAAGTGGGACTTGGGGCATCTGGAGGGCAGAGACATTGGGGTTTATGGCTGGACTGAACAGGAGTTTTGAAAGCAGGAAGGACGATGTCAGCTTTTTAACTTGAGCAAGTGGGAAAATGCAGTTGCCATTTTCAGAGAGAGGAAGATGGCAGAAAGAATGGGTTTGGGGTAAAATGAGGAAAAGACAGAGTTTGCCGGATGTCCAGGTGGATGGAGGTGGATGTAGGGGTCTGGAGGTCAGGGGAGGCTTGGGGGCAGGAGAGGCCTTTGCTGACCATCTGTCTAAAAGACCACTTTCCTGAGGCCCTGGGGGACTCAGACGGTTGAGTATCCGACTGTTGGTATCGGCTCAGGTCATGATCTCACAGTTCATGGGTTCGAGCCCCACGTCTGGCTCTGAGCTGGCATCGTGGAGCCTGCTTGGGATTCTCTCTCTCTCCCTCTCTCCCTCTCTCCCTGCCACTCTCCTGCTCGAGCTGTCTCTGTCTTTCTCTAAATAGATAGATGATAGATAGATAGACAGACAGATAGATAAAAGTTTTAAAAATTTTTTTTTAAAAAGAGCACTTTCTGGGGCACCTGGGTGGCTCAGTCAGTTAAGCATCCGACTTCAGCTCAGGTCATGATCTCACGGTTTATGGGTTCAAGCCCTGCGTTGGGCTTTGTGCTGACAGCTCAAAGCCTGGAGCCTGCTTCAGATTCTGTGTCTCCCTCTCTCTCTATCCCTCCTGCCTCAAAAAATAAATAAAACATTAAAAATTGAAAAAAAAATAGCACTTTCTCACCTCATCACCTATTCTGTCCTTCCCAGGGTTCTGTTTTCCCCTAGAGCACGCACCCGCCCCCAGCATGTTCCAAGCAACTGTTTGCAAACTGCCCCTGAGAGCAGGACTTCGTCTTCTTCATTCACGACTGAACCCAACCCCAGTGCCCAGAGCGATACCTGGGGCAGGGTTGGGGCCCGGTGACATTTATGGAACAACTGTGCCCAGCCGCGTAAGAACGAGCACCTCAGACAGGGTCCTACCCTCTCAGGTGTTGTCGGCTTGTGGGAGAACTAGCTGATTAAGGACATGAGAGTAAAACTACAGAGGCCTGATGGTAAGAGAGCACCTTCCCCGCCACCCCGTCGTCCTTGCTGGGCGAGGCTGGAGGCACAGGGACGGGGTGCTCTCGGCTCTACAGTGAGACCGGGTAGGCCGACTGCTCTTTGGAGACAGGAGTGTTTATCACCCAGGCACATTTCTTCCTCGACCCCTTTTATGATTTTTTCCCAGCAAAGCAGGAAGTACAAATGTATTCCCTCTGCTCACAACCCTTTAGCCCATCTATTCGGGCTTTATGCGTCTGGTTATCAAAATAGCTTTTTGATATTCTCAAGGTAAATCAAATATCACCAAGGCAAGCGCCACATCTATAAGATCCTAAACATAATACCCTTGGGGGCCTGTATTTTTCATTAGGAAAATTCAAATGTGCACAGAATTAAATAACATTCAGTGAAACAGGGGGCCTGGCTGGTTCAGAGGAGCATGTGACTCCAGATCTCAGGGTTGAGTCTGAGCCCCACGTTGGATGTACAGCTTACTTAAAAATAATAATAATAATAATAATAATAATAATAATAATCCAGTGAACCTCATATGCCCAGCACCATATTCAAGAATTAACAAGATTTTGCCACATTTAAGGATCCTTTAAAGATCCTTAAATGATCCTTTTTCTTGTTTTGTTTTGGTTTTTTTTGCCTTTGAGATATCTGTGTGTGTGTGTGTGTGTGTGTGTGTGTGTGTGTGTGTTTAATTGTGGCAAAAATACACATAACACAAAATTTGCCATCTTAATCATTTTTTTAATGTTTATTCATTTTTTTTTTTTTTTGAGAGAAAGAGCGGGAGCAGGGAGGGGCAGAAAGAGAGGGAGACACAGAATCTGAAGCAGGCTCCAGGCTCTGAGCTGTCAGCACAGAGCCCCACGCAGGGCTCGAACCCATGAACCGCGAGATCATGACCTGAGACGAAGTCTGACGTTCAGCGGACTGAACCACCCAGGCACCCCACCATCTTAATCATTTTTAAATGCACACTTCAGTAGAGCTAACTGTATTCACATAGCTGTGCAACAGATCCCTGGAACTATTTCATCTTGCAAAACTGAACCTCTGCGCCTAATTTTTTAAAGTTTATTTTTTTATTTTGAGTAGGGGCGCAGAGGGAGGACAGAGAGAATCCCAAGCAGGCTCTGCGCTTCGGGGCTTGAACTCATGAACCATGAAATGATTGGCTGAGCTGAAGTCAAGAGTTGGATGCTTAACCAACTGAGGCACCCAGGGCCCCCAAAGCTCTTTACCTATTAAACAGTAACTCCCCACTTCCCCTGCCTTCATCCCTTGGCACCCTCCATTCTTCTTTCTATTACAATGAATTTGACGATTTTAGGTACCTCAGATCAGTAAAATCATACAGTATTTGTGTTTGTGACTGGCTTATTTCACTTAGCGTTTATGTCTTTAAGGTCCATCCATATTATAGCATATGACAGGAATTTGTTCCTTTTTAAGGCTGAATAATATTTCAGTGCATGTATATGTTGCATTTTGCTGATACATTCATCCTTCATGGACATTTGGATTGCTTCTACCTCTTCTTGGCTATTGTGAATAATGTTGCTGTCAACACAAATGTGCAACTATATCTTCAAGATTCTGCTTTCAATTCTTTCAAAAGAAGCACGAAGCACGAAGTGAAAATGCCACTTCAGATGGTAGGTCTATGCTTAATTTTTGAGGAACAGGCATACGTTTCGCGTAGCGGGTGCATCATTTTATATTCCCACCCACACTGCACCGAGTTTCCAGTTTCTCCACATCCTTGTCAACATTCATTATCTGCCGCTTGCATTGTTTCTACACTGGCCATCTTCATGGATGGGAGCTGACACCTCACTGTGGTTGTGATTTGCATTATTCTGATGATTAGTGATGTTGAGCATCTTTTCATGTGCTTGTTGACCATGTGTATATCATGCTTGGAGAAATGTCTATCCTTTTCCACTTTCAAATCAAGTTCTTTGTTTTGGGTGCTGTTGAGTTATGGGTGTTCTTCACGTATTCTGTATAATAAACCCTTTATTGGATACATGGTTTGCCAATATTTTCTCCCATTGATTGTGTCCTTTGACACACAAGAGTTTTTCAGTGTGAGGTAGTCCTATTTCTCTGCTTTTGTCTTTCTTGGTTGTGCTTTTAGTGACATATCTAACAAATCAACGCCAAATTCAATGTCATGAATTATTTCTTCAATGTTTTCTTCTAGGAGTTTTATAATTTTGGGTCTTACATGTAGGTCTTTAATCCATTGGATTGCATTTTTATATGATGTAAGGTAGGGGTCCAAGTTCATTCTTTTGCGTATCAATTTCCAGTTTCCCAACACCATTTGTTGAAGAGACTGTTCTTTCCCTATTAAGTGGCTTCACACCCCTGTTGAAGACCATATGCGCAAAGGTTTATTTCTGGGTTCTCTATCTATTCCATTGGTCTGTATGTCTTGTTTATGCAACACCATGCTGTTTTGATCATTGTAGCTTTGCGATATGTTTTGAAATCAGGAAGTGTGAGAATGCCAACTCTTTTTCAAAATCATTTTGGGTATTTCAGGGTCCTTTAATATTCCATACGCATTAAGGATGAATTTCTCTCTTTCTGTGAAAAATGCCAGTCAGATTTTGATAGGGATTACATTAAATCTCTAGATCACCTTGGGTGGTACTGACATTTTAACAGTGTTAAGTTTTCCAATACATGATCATGAGATGTCTTTCCACTTATTTGTGTCTTTAATTTCTTTCAGCAATGTTTGACAGCTCTCGGTGCACAAGTCTTTTGCCTCCTTGGTGAAGCTTCTTCCTAAATATTTTATTCTTTGTCATGGTATTCTAAATGAATTGTTCTCTTAATTTCCTTTTTAAATTTTTTTGTTGTTAGTGGATGGAAACACAGTTGAGTTTTTCATGTTGATTTTATATCCTGCAACTTGGCTGAACAGTTCTTTTGTGTATAATCTGTAGAGTTTTCTGAGTGTAAGACCACGTCATCTGCAAATGCAGATAGTTTTCTATTTTCCTTTCCAATTTAGGATGCCTTTGTAGCTTTTTTCTTGCACTATTAATGTGTCTGGGCTGCTGTAACAGATGCCACAGACTGGGTGGCTCATAAAGAACAGAAATTTATTTCCCACAGTTCTAGAGGCTGAGAAGTTCAAGATCAATGACCTGGCAGATTTAGTATGTGGTAAGGAGGGCCCACTTCCCGATTCACAGATGGCTGTCCTCTTGCCCTGAGGAATGGTAGTAGGCACAAGGGAGCTCTCTGGGATCTCTTTTGTAAGGGCACTAATCCCATTCATGAGAGTGGAACCCTCATGACCTAATTGCCTCCCAAAGGCCCCAATTCCAAATACCATCGCACTGGGGGTTAAGTTACAATATCAGAATTTGGGGAGGACACAAACGTTCAGTCTGTGGCACTTGCCTTACTGCTCTGGCTGGGGCTTCTACATTGAATCAGAGCAGTGAAAGGAGGCATCCTTGTCTCGTTCCCGATCTTAGAGGAAAAGTTTTCAGTTGTTCACCACTGAGCACGATGTTAGTTGTGAGCTTTCATATATGCCCTTTACTATGTTGAGGTAGTTCCCTTCTATCTCTATTCTGTTGAATGTTTTTATCATAAAATGATGTTGAATTTTGTCAAATGCTTTTTCTGCATCAGTTGAGAGGATCATGTGTTTTTTGTCCATGGTTCTGTTACCAAGGTGTATCCTATTGATTGATTTTTATACATCGAAACATCCTGACAAACTGGGCAAACCCAAACTGGGCTGGGCTAATACTCTGTGTAAATGGATCATCAAAGCTATCTCTCATGACCCATTTATAAATACTGTTTACATTTCCCTAGGTGAAACCTCAGATTCAGTGGGTTCCCTAGCCCCAACAGGGCAGTTTATGTTAGCACTATGGGACTTTTTAAGCTCACATGATTCCATTTTACTTTCTTCCCTTAGCACTTAGTGGTTTACCTGAGGCATCCCCACACCAAGATAGATAGGTAGGTGATAGAAGGGTAGGTACGTAAGTAGGTAGGTAGATAGACAGATAGATAGGCAGGCAGACAGATGATAAATTTGACAATCTTGAACTCTGAGAGCTTAAGCTCATGTTCTGAGCCACTTAGCAAGCTTTCTGATAAGATTTCTACCAAGATTCCTCATTCTTCTTCCTTGCCCACATCCCAGTATGTCGCCAAGATATTAAGAGAGATAAATGTTTCCATTCAGCACACCTTCCTTGAAACCTACAGGAGCTGAAATCAGACTCACTACTACTCGTTACGACTTTCAACCACGGGACCTTGAGCGATAACCTCATCTTCCCAAACCAAGGGAACCTCATTTATAAAGTGGGGATAATCAAAGTCTTGACATTATGCAGCAGTTACAACAGTGAAATCAAATGATTTCACTACGGAGGGTCTGGTGCACACGTAGTTGTCTCCTCCAGCTGAAAGAAGAACTCGTTGCCAAATAACTAACAAAAATAATTACCTTTCTTGAGTGCGAGGACAGGGCAGGCACGGTGACATTATTTCTCAGAACAGCACTACCATCAGACATTGTTTTATCGGCGAGGAAACTGAGTTCGGAGAGAAGCACCAGCTAGAGGGTAAGAGGAGCCAGGACTTCAAGTCCAGTCCATAGACTTGTGTGCTCTTCGTGGCCACACTACAGCATCACTTGACAACCCAAATCCCAAGCCTGACTGGTCTTTAAGGCTAAGGGTTTCCAGCTGCCCACGGAAGGTGCAGTAGCAATCCTGCAATCAGCACTGTCAGCCGTGGCCCCCAGGCCCCCAGGGGACTCTTCATACGGGGCATAGAGCCAGCATAGAGCCTTCACAAGACTGCCACTCTGACTGTGCCTCTCCCCACCCCCCCCACCCCCCCCACCCCCACCCCCCGCCAAAGAGTGTCATTCGAGTGAATCACCTACCTTACTCTCCCTACCTAAACTAACCCCTTCTCTCTTTGGGGTTTTTGTTTATTTGTTTCTCTTACCCTGGCTGCTTACCTTTCAAAACTCAATATACACACTGCCTCCTTTAGAAAGTTTCCCCTACGCCCCAGTGTGGGCTGAGTAGAGCTTCTCTGTACTTCATGGCTCCTGCCCCCATGTGAGTGTCTGAGGTCATCTTTCTTTTGTTTGTTTTTTAACATTTATTTATCTATTTTGAGGGAGAGGGAGAGAGCACTGGGAAGGGGCAGAGAGAGAGAATCCCAAGCAGGCTCTGCCCTGTCAGCACAGAGCCTGACGTGGAGCTCAATCTCACAAACCATGGAATCATGACCTGAACTGAAGTCAGGAGTCAGATGCTTACCCGACCGAGCCCTCCGGGTGCCCCTGAGGTCATCTTTTTATTACTTCCCCTCTCCACTGGACTAGAAATTCTTGAAGGTAGGGACTGACTTTCAGCTCTGCTTAGCACAAGGCCGTATCCAGATGGCACTCAACAATGCTTACTGAGTGAACAGATGTCTCAACCTGGCCTCTCTGCTTTTTGCTCAAGGCCATGCTCGGGGCTCACACGTGCTGACTTACCACCCCTGCCACGCCCACCACATCCTCCGTAACCAGGTCTGCTCTCCTGGATCCAGATCTTTGACTCCTTTGGCCATTTACTTCCCAAACCTCTCTTGGGTCTGGCCTCCCCCTTGGTGGTAGCAGCCCAGCTCCTCACCTTGAACTGCAACCCTCTCTACACTATAGCACTCCTACAGGCCTCCGGGTGTTGCGAAAGTCAGACTGTATTCAGATACTCAGATACCAGCCCACAGATTATATGGCCTCTCCAGGGCACCAAGCACATGCTCAGAGGTGCCCCTGATTAACAGCAGTATAAATCATGCAGTGAAAGCTTTGGCTCCTAATCTGCTATTCAAACATACATATAGTCATGACATTCCAAATAAAGAAAGCATTTCACTGAGCAGGCACTAGTTCCAAATCAAATAAACATCTAGAAAAAAAGGACACACATTTCCCCCAAGATTCCAACTTATACCATCTCTTAAGGGACTAACTATCAAATGTTAAGTAGTGTCTTACGAACATAAATTTCTTCATTACTGACATCTGTTTTCCATTCATTCGTGTTAGTTTCTCTGATTAAAGCATCATTTCGGAGCCAACTTCTCAGTACTGGTTGAAAAGAAAGTAGGGAATCTGGCGAAATCTGATGCAAACTTAAGGAAATAGATCATTCATTTTAGGCATACTTTTTAAAAGCCATCCAGCCCTGGAGAGACTGACCCAGGAAAGAAATGTTACAAAGTACAGTATGGGGCACAGAGGAGAGCCGCCCAAAAGATCTGGGTCTTGGCAGCTACCTTGGAGTCTAGCAGCTGGAGAAGCAAAAGAACATTCTAGTCAGAGCAGGCACGCTGGGAAATGTTCCGGCCAAAAGGTTCACCAACGCTGGCATTTGCTACCTCACCCAGTACGGAGGGGACCAAATTAACATATTAAAACAAGAATGAATAAATAATACATTGTTTCCATAATTTTTTCCTGGATATTATGATGTTTGAGATCTTTAAAAAAAAACTTTCTGGGTTGAAGAAACTGTAGCCAATTCTTAGAGGTGGCAAAGGGCTCAGAGTGGAGTGTGCCTTTGATATGTTCACTACCCAACCCAGAGCCCACCATTTTCTGCTGGGTACAACCCCAGGAAGCAATATTCCTCTGCCTGCATCATCCCAGGGCCAGGCACCGGGCAACTAACTAGAGATAGTAGCGGAGAGCCCCCCAGAATAATTCAATCTAGCCAGCTCTAAACTGCTAACACCACCTTGCCTTTTTCCCTCAGAAATTCCAGTAAAGACCGTAGCCTAAGGTCTTGCATTGCTCCTGTCTTCGCCTCCTGACCACCCTGCTGTCATTCCATGTGGCCCTGCATGGTGTGCCATGCCTCCTGATTCTAGAACTCGGGGGGTGTGATGAACTTTGTTTCCTGAGCCTCTCCTCGGTCTCCCGTGGCCACACCTCACTGACCATCTCAAGGAAGAGTACAACAGATACAAAAAAAAAACCACACAGAATCATCATTATTAGCTGTCAGGAAAGGCATTTTCCAAAAGACTCCTTGAGAGCGACACTGCTCCAAAGTCATCTACCCCTATTTTTGTCTCCAGTCTTGAACCTACTCCAATCTGACTCACATCCCCACTCGCCACCGGCATTGCTCTTGTTGAGGTGGCCAGTGAATTGCCCATTTGCCCAATTCACTGGTCAGTTCCCAGTCTTCATCTTCCTGACCTTCAGCGGCATTCGGTGGAGTTCACTGCTGCCTCCTCCTTTTGCTCTTTGCTGCCAGCAACCTGCTCTTCTGATCTTACTTCTCCCTCACCGGCTCTACCTCTCGTCTCCTTGCTGGTTCTTCCACCCCCAACCTCTAAATGTTGGAGCACCCAGGCTCAGTGCCTGGCCCTTTTTCCCGCATCAACACTCATCCTCTTGTTCATCTCAAGACTTGAAATTCTAACATCTACATATCACGTGTGTAACTGACCACTCCCAAATGTATATCCCCAGCCTAGGGCTCTTTCAGACTACATGGGCAGACTTCTACCCAATGTCCACGTGCACCTGTCCAATGAGACAACTCACATTTCTAATAGCTTTATTGAATTTTAATGTGCATATCGTCACATTCACCTGCTGTCAGGATACCATTCAATGATTTTCAGGAAATGTATAGATTTGGACAACCATCACCACATCCAGTTTTAGAATGTATCATCACCCCAGGAAGTTCCTGTGTGCCTATTTACAGTTAATCCTGACTCCCACCCCAGCCCTAGGCAAACACTGGTTTGTTTTATCTCCCTATAAATATGGCTTTTCCAGACATTTCCTGTAAACAGAATCATACAGTTTGCAGTGTTTTGTGTCTGGCGTCTTTCACTTAGCACAATGTTTTTTGAGATTCATAAATGTTGTAGCATCTTTCCATGTTTCATCCCTTTTTCATGCTGAGTTCTATTCCATCACACAGATACACCACATTTTACTTATTCAACCACCTGTTGGTGGACTTTTGGATTATTTCCAGTTTGGGGCTCTTACGAATAATGCTGCTAAGAACACTTGCAACATGTCTTTGCATGGATGGATGTTTTCATTCCTTTTGATAAGTAGTAGAATTTCTGGGTCATATGATACATTTCTATTTAACTTTTAAGAAACTACCAATCTGTTTTACAAAACGGCTTTGTCAATTTACTCTCCCACCGACAGTTTATGAGAGTTGCCAACACATGGTATCATCAGTCTTTAATTATAGTCTTTATAAGGTGTATAAAGGCATTGCATTGTGCTTTTAACTTGTATTTCCCCAGTGATTAATGATAGTATTTTTTCATTAGTAGCCATTTTTGTATCATCTTAGTAAAATGTTTATTTAAATTTTTGCTCATTATTAACCAGATTCTTTGTCTCACTGTGAAGTTGTAAGAGTTCTCTGTATATTCTGGGATATAAGTACTTTATCAATACATAATCCACAGATATTTTCTCCAAGTAACTATCTTATCTTTTTATTTTTATTTTCTTCTTTTTTTGAGAGAGAGAGACAGAGAGAGCATGCCTAGCAGAGGAGAAGGGCAGAGGGAGGGAGAGAGAGAATCTTAAGCAGGCCCCATGCTCAGCATGGAGCCAGATGCAGGGCTCGATCCCACGACCCTGGGATCACGACCTGAGCCGAAATCAAGAGTCGGACACTCAACCGACAGAGCCACCCAAGCGCCTCTCTTTTCATTTTCTTCATCATGTCTTTCGAAGTCAAGTGTATCACTTTTTTTCTCTCATGGATTGTGCATTGGGTATTATATCTAAAAGTTCTTTGCCTAACCCAAGTTCATGACATTTTTCTCCTATATTTTCTTCTAGAAGTTTTATGCTTTTAGCTCTTACCTTTAGCTAGGTCTGTGATCTCTCCTGAGACAACTCAGATTTTACTCCACTGAAGCTGAGCTCCTAATCTCCTCCTCCAAACCCTTTGCCCTATGGTCTTCCCCATCTCACTAAACACACATTTCATTCTTCCATGGCTTGGGTCACCCTTAACCCCTGTCTTCATCTGCCCCCATCGATATGTCCCCATGAGTCCTGTTTCCTCTACCTTCAGAATAGACCAAAAACACCTAAAGTACGCCTATTTCCCACCATATCCACCACTCCAATGCGGATCCAGGCCGCCTCCAACTCCCAATTGGAGTATCGCACAGCATCTCAGCTGACGCCCTGGCTTCTGTTCTCACCCCAGCAGCCAGAATGGTCTTGGGAAAATAAGGTCATGCCACTCCTCTGCTCCAGCCCCCCAGTGGTTCTTACCTGACTCAGAGTTTAAGCCAAAGTTTGTAGGATGACCTATAGAGTTTGTTTCCACCTTATCTCTATGACCTGATACCTGGGATTCCATCTCCCCCCCTTACGTTTCCCCTTTCGGCTCTGGTCCTACATCAGGCATGGCCCTGTCTCAGAGTGTTTGTACCAGATATGACTTATAACTAAAATGCCCATCCCCCCGGTCATCCACGTGACTTGATCCCTCATCTTTACCTGCTCCAATGTCACCGTGAAGCCCGTTAGGGGCACCTGGGTGGCTCAGTCAGTTAAGAAGCCCTTGCTCGGCCACTCCACTTAAAACTGCACTACACCCCTCCCTTCTAGCCCTCTTTCACCCTGATCAGTTTTACTTGTTTTCATACCACCTATTACCATCAGACGTACTAGATATACGGCCTGTTTGTGGTCTCCCTTCCCTGCCAGAAAATTCACTCCATGAAGATGAGGATTTGTTTGTTCTCTTCACCGTTCTATCCTTCATGTCCCGTACACATAATAGGTGCCCAATGCATATTTGTCAGCTGAATGCTTGAAAACTGGAGGAGATTCTCCAGTCTAGCGTGTCCAAAATTGGGTTTTGTAGAATACTAGTATCCTGACAGAGATTAATGCCTGCAAAAATACACCAAGTTCAGAAGCTTTACATGTTATTTTCCCTCTTGGAAGTTCACAAAGCTTGTTCTGAGGCCACTCAGTTGCCCTGGCACCTCTCACACAGTCCCTGACCCCCCTGAATGAGGTTTACATTTTTTCTGCTCTGCCCAAGGCAATGTGGAAGTCTCATCCGTAGGCAGAATTTTCATGGCAAACCATATCTATGAAGCCACGTTTCAGAATCTCAGCCCTGTCTGAAGCCCCCTTGCCTTATCCCACCACCATGATGATGTTGGAACACAGGGACAGAAGGCAGGGCTGGCCAGGCTCAGTCCTGCCCACGCTGATGATCCCCGTCTCAGTCAGCTCCAGCTGCTCTAATGAAATAGCACAGACTGGTGACTCAACCAACAGACATTTATTTCTCACAGTTCTGGAGGCTGGGAAGCCCAAGATCAAAGCTCAGGATCATTCAGTTCCTGGTAAGAGCTCCCTTCCTGGCTAGCAGATGGCCGTCTTCTCACTGTGTCCTCACATGGTGGAGACACAGAGCCATAGTTCTGGGCTTTCTTTTCTTAGAAGGATACTAATCCCATCTTGGGAGACCTACCCTCATGACCTCACCTAATCCTAATTACCTCCCACAGGCTTCACCTCCGGATACCATCACATGGGGGTGAGGGCTTCAACATATGAATTCTGGGGAGACAAAAGCATTCAGTCCAAAACAATCCCCAAGCCTGGGAAGTGTGCTGACACACAGAGATGTGGGAGGAAGCAAGGGGCAGAGCCGCAATCCTGGGGTCCCAGCACCCCGGAGTCAGAAGGAGACATACACCAGGATAAAGGCCCCACGTTTTCAGTTAACATGAAACAGAAATGTTAAGGAGGCTGTGAAATAAAGAAGCAGAAAAGAAGAAAGTGACTGCAGAAATCCCTCCAGACCCCTCAGCAAATGTGAACTATCAGCAGCGCTGAGGCTCAAAACACAGGGCACAGCCCGCTGTTCTCAGCCTGTTTTGACTTTCATTGTATGTAGTTAAATTTTCACAACCGGTACTCCTTTGTTTGATAAAAATTAGAAAATCGGGAGAAGGAAATAGAAGAAAATAATTGCCCACATTCTTTCACCCTAGTGACAACCACCATTAACCTGAGGCCCTTTCTTTGTGCTGGGTTTCTTCTGTGTGACAGCTGAAGATACACTATGTTCACAGAGGGCTGACAGTGGCTGGAAAGACACTCCATTTTCCTACATCCATATGAAGGTGGTTAGAGTTGATGACAGTCCAAATGATTGTCCAACTCATCACGTTTTTTCCTCTCAAGCCTTGGGGATATCACCTCTGCTCCCCTCCAATTTTTCCTGCCAAGGTCAGCTGGCTTCTGTGCCGATGCTCTCCCAACCTCCCAGCTCCATATTTACATTCTATCCAGGAATATTATATCAGCGGGGGGAGATTATTTGGGGGAGAGGTAAGGCAGGCCAGTGGCGCGTTGGTGGCTCAGTTGGTTAAGCGTCTGATCTCGGCTCAGGTCATGATCTCGGGGTTCATGAGTTCTAGCCCCGGTTCAGGCTCTGTGCTGACAGCTCAGAGCCTGGACCCTGATTCAGATTCTGTGTCTTCGCCTCTCTCTGACCCTCCCCCCCTTGCTCTCTCTTTCTCTCCCTCTCAAAAATAAATGAACATTAAAAAAAAAAAAAAAAAAGGGCAGGGCAGGCCATGTTTTCCCAACCCTTTTGTCCACTGTCCCAATAAAAATTATGCTATATGTAAGTTGTCATTAAAAAGAATTCTGTCATATTTTAAATACTTTATTGATGACACAGATATATAAATAGTAATAAAATATAAATATAATAATATAAATATTAATGTCTTAAAATAAAAATGTTATATCACTGTTAAAGAATCTATATGGCACAGTGATTTGATGACCACTGTAATCTTCAAAAACCAAAAACAAGCCCTGAACAGTTGGAAATCTGACACCATTCCCCTTTCTTCTTAAGCTCCTTCATTCCAACCCCCCCCCCAAGAATTTTAAGTAACCTATTTCTATACTGAATTTTTTTTAATTTTTTAATGCTTATTTATTTTTGAGAGAGACAGAGACAGAGCACAAGTGGGAGAGAGGCAGAGAGAGAGGGAGACACAGAATCTGAAGCAGGCTCCAGGCTCTGAGCTGTCAGCACAGAGCCTGATGCGGGGCTCGAACCCACAAGCTGTGAGATCACCTGAGCCTAAGTCAGACGCTCAACCAACTGAGCCACCCAGGCGCCCCCTAACAAACTGAATTTTTTATTGTGCTATTATTACAATTATCAATGGTACACAACTGACGAAAGCATAAAAATACTATAGGATTTGATAAATCTTTATTAATCATAACAAGTGAGACAAATCAATAAAAACCTTTAGAAAGCATATTCTTTAACTAGAGAGGGAAGTTGGAAGAGGGAGGTCACAAAACAGGCATCATCACCATGCTCACATATTCTACATAATCCATGTGAGTCCAGATAATAGCAATTCAAATCCAAACCAAAAACACCCCATTTCTGATTTTATGTCCTCAGAAAGTCCTGGGGTACCCCATGGTAGAGAGTTCAGGTGTCAGCAGTGAGATTCACAGAGCAATGTTTTGCAAGAAGTATGGGAATCTCTCAGCACAAGTAGGGGGAAATGGAGAAGACTTCAGGTGGTGGAGAAGGAGCTATAGAAACTTCTCCGTAAAGACAAGATCACATCAACCTGGGACAGAAGATGACAAGACTAGAACACTACTTCAAAATGAAGTGCTTATCTTCTTACAAAGTAGTTGTTTCCCGAGGGGTCAGGTTTATAGAAGTGGTTAAGAGAAAAGTGGAAAGTGTCCACCATTTTGCAAAGCCTATCCAGAGAGAGAAATGGGTATAGTGAGTATGGTGATAGGACAAAGGAGACGGAGCAGAGAAGATCTGGAAGCATCTGCAGACGGGAAGCTGATGAAGCCTCCAGATGAACAGGTGTCCTGGGAAGCTAGAGCAGCCTTGTGAGGACATCATCCTGCTGCTTCTGCGAGAAATAACACCAGGTTGGCTCAGTTGGTTAAGAGTCCGACTTCGGCTCAGGTCATGATCTCACAGTTCATGAGTTCAAGCCCCGCGTTGGGCTCTGTGCTGACAGCTCAGAGTCTGGAGCCTGCTTTGGATTCTCTGTATCCCTCCCTCTCTGCCCCTCCCCATTTGTGCTCTCTCTCTCTCTCTTTCTCTCTCTCTCTCTCAAAAATAAACATTAAAGAAAAAAAGAAAGAAATAGCACCTTATAGAGGAAATCTGTATTTCACACTCATTGACATTATGTATAGAAGTTTAACAGGATGCTTATTCTCATTATTCGTGAGCTCTTGCCTCCAAATCAAGTCTTTAATGATTTTTTAAAACTTATTTTCATCATCCTCTTCTTATTCCATGCCATGGAGACTTTATTTACGCCAGGTTTGCTCGGCTGTGTCAAAGAGCCTCTGTACGTATGTGTGAGATCACACCCTTCCTCAGCCTTGGCAAGTCTGTTCTTCTCCCCCGGGCAGGAAAAATAGACACTTGGGACCACGTAGCAGATCAGTAATGTAGTGGAGTAACTGACAATAAATTAGGGGGAAAAAAATGTCTTACGAGGGTTATTGGACTTCTAGTTGCTTAAAGAAACACTGCTTCATTCTACCACGATAAAAATGAAAGCACCAAATCGTTACCAGTTCTTAAGTCAAAGGGGGTGGATGAGTCCACATGGTTTTCCATGCATATCACAATTCTTCGTGTTATCTGGAAACAACGGTTATCACATCAGGTTTCATCCAAATGAGGATTACGTTCATTCTGTTTGTATAATCTCCCTCATGCCCCCGTGCTTCCTTTATATGTTTTTTCTCACTGATTTAGTGCTGCACGGTGCGGGTGCAAAGGTCCTCAACTCCATCCTTGCCCTCAAGTGGGGCACATTCTAGCTGGGAAAAAGACACCTCCCCAGCTAGTTGTGCAGATCAGACTCGAGAATCTCTATACCCTTGAAATGTCTTTCACTCTCGCGAACTCTAAAATATCCAGCAAGAACTGCTTTTTATCATTTTAAAATCTTTCACAGTTTTTAAAAGTAATCCTAGAGGGGTGCCTGAGTGGCTCAGTCATTTAAGCCTCTGGCTCTTGATTTTTGGCTCAGGTCATGATCTAGAGGTTTGTGAGTTCAAGACGCACATCAGGCTCCACACTGACAATGGGTGGAATCTGCTTGGGATTCTCTCTCTCTCTCAAAATAAAGAAATAAACTTAAAAAAATATTTAAAAAAGGTAATCCTAGAGAAGCCATTTCATTTGTTTTATTCAGATGAGATAATGTTTAATAAAATATATTGTCTCTCTTTTAAACACTAATTCATAAAATTATTCTAGTGAATTAGGTGGTAGCTATTTCAAGTAAACTTGAAAAACTGGATTTTTTTAAGGTGGGGAAGTAAATAAATAAGGTGCGTTTTCATGCTTTTCTTTAAATTTTTTTTTAACGTTTATTTTTGACAGAGAGAGAGATTGAGAGAGAGAGAGAGCATGAACGGGGGAGGGTCAGAGAGAGAGAGGGAGACACAGAATCCAAAGCAGGCTCCAGGCTCTGAGCTGTCAGCATAGAGCCCGACCTGAGGCTCAAACTCACAGACTGCGAGATCGTGACCTGAGCCGAAGTCAGACGCTCAACCGACTGAGCCACCCAAGCGCCCCCATTTTCATGTTTAAAAACACTTATTATTGACTATTAAAGGACTTCTCTCTGGAGCAGAAGCCAGGTGGGTGGCCAGGCAGAGAACAGGACTGGCAAGAGCCAGTCAGGAAGCCCGACTTTGTCCCATCAGGGAACCACACACACACTCTGTGACACTTGCCATGTGCCTGCCCTGCGTGGCTGGGGACCATGGAACCTGAGGAGGAAACGGGTATTAACCAAATAATCACACAAATGTGTAAGTTCACAGTGTGGCCAATGCCATACAGGAAAAGTCTCGGGACCCTCAGTACATGTAACAGTGCATGTGATCTGCCATGGTTACGTGACCTTCAAAATGGAAAATAGTGGCTTGATGATTTTTTAAGCGAGTGAAAAAAGAACGTCAAGGGCCATCTCTTTTTTTAGTATCATTATTTTTAATTTTTTATTTATTTTTGAGAGACAGAGAGACAGAGTGAGAGGTGGGGAGGAGCAGAGAGAGAGGGAGACACAGACTCTGAAGCAGGCCCTAGGCTCTGAGCTGTCTGTCAGCACAGAGTCCGACGCGGGGCTTGAACCCAGGAACCGCGAGACCATGACCTGAGCCAAAGTCAGACACTTAACGGACTGAATCACCCAGGTGCCCCTACATATATCTAATAATATGTTTGAAATACATGCTGTGTCTATGATTTAGCCTAGGGCCATGGCTTGGGTCTCTAGAAGGGTTTCTCCGATTGAAGTGATCAGCGCTGTTGGAAAGCTGAACCCCGAACTCATTGGCCATCCATTCACCTACGAGCCTGTTTCTCATTCAACAGATTGGAAAGGCTCTTCCCAATGGTAACTGAATTGGTGTGCCTGTGCCTGGAATAGTTGAGTGTCATTCCTTTTATTCTTAGTTAAGTCGATGTGGCATTGCTGGCAGGACCGAGGTTTTCCGTCTCAGTCACAAAGAAGCCAAGACATGTACTTATTACGTCAAATGGACGGCTGTCAGCATTATCTCATCTTTGCTTATGTGAAGTTCTAAATTTGCAAAATAAAATTACATTCTCCTGTTATTTTTTTAATCTAATCTTCCCGTTGGAAAAAAAAGGAAAAAAAAAAAATGTTGTTTAATTTTTCTGTATTTTTTTAGGCTTACCTCCAATTCCTTCAGCTTCCAGAACGGGCTTTGCAGAATTTTCCATGAGGGAACGCATGAGGGAGAAATTGCAGGCTGCCAGGGTGAGAAAAACCACATGAATATTTTGTTCCGTGCTGATTGCCGTTCTCCAGGTCTTGTCTAGAATGCTGCGTTTGCTCAAAACTGCGTGCGTTTGAATGCCGTTAAATTTGTTTTTCATGTTTTAAATATTAATGTAGTAGTTAACATTGGCACAGGTGGAAAATTATGCTTAAGAAGAATTTAATGTCCTTTTTCTTAACCATTTCATTCGCTCTTATCTCTTAAAGAAGCGCAGCGTGTAGTTTTTAGTGACTGTCTGCCATCGAGATGGCGTCGGTGACACTTCGCAGCAGTAATTTTCTGTCTGCCTTTTTAGTCCAAAGCAGAAAGCACGCTGCTGCAGGAAATCCCCACCCCTCGGCCCAGGCGCTTCCAGAGTCCCAGTGAGAAAGAACTGGAGACCGAATTTGGCGCGGAGGTGAGAAACGGGACTTCTCTACTTTGTGATCAAAGACAGTGAGGCGGAGGATGACATTGCCAGCAAAAGTTTCTAGAACAGAGCTATGCACAGAGGAGGCATTCAGTGCTGATTAGTAGTCATCGTAGCTACTGTTTGTAGAGTCCTACTCAATGCCAAGTGTTTTGCCAGGTCTTTTTCTCATGTTACCATGTCATGATCCCAGCTCCCCTAGGGGAGTGGGTTCTGTTCTCTTCATTCACATGTGACCGATGAGCACACTGAGGTTTGAAGCACCTGCCATCCGCAGGTAGCAGGGCAGACGTGTGGAGGAGTCGGGATTGGATTCCGGTTCTTTCTCATTCCCAGGCTGTCTCGTGGGTCAGCATTGCTGGATCTGGGGATTTTCTGGGAAGCAGAGAGAGATGGGGGGGGGGCAGGAGGAAAGTAGGGTGGATTGGTGGCAGCCTTGAATGCCACACTGAAGAGCTTCGATCGTTTTCTACAAGCCATGGCAAGCAGTCGGCCATAGGATGGGGAGGTGGTTTGAATGCACAGGAGTGATTTTTGTTTGAATCTGAGGGGCTGAGGGGCATCTCCATGTGTGCTCCTCTGTCTAGAGATACATACAGAGGAAAGGACCGGGCCTGGAGAAACAGGTTTAGGATACATTTCTACTGCAGTGAGTTTTGAAGTTTGGAGAGGCCTTTGTTTCCTGACAGAAGACTGAATGAGGAGGGTTTTGACCTTTGGCCCATGAGGAGGACAGAAAGCAGTACAAGATAGAAAGTCTTGTCAGAAGGAGATAAAGGATTGGGGCGCCTGGGTGGCTCGGTCGGTTGGGCCTCTGACTTCAGCTCAGGCCATGATCTTGCGGTTCGTGGGTCTGAGCCTCGTGTCAGGCTCTGTGCTGACAGCTCAGAGCCTGGAGCCTGCTTCGGAGTCTTCTTTTGTCTCTGCCCCTCCCCTGCTTGCATTCTGTCTCTCTCTCTCTCTCTCTCAAAAATAAATAAACATAAAAAAATAAAATAAAAGAAGTAGATGAAGAAAGACAAGCCTGTAAGAGGGTGGAAGAAGGAAGGAAAGAGCAGAGCCAATGGCTCAGTGAAGTGTTTGCAGATCTAGTCCAACTGTTTGTTGTTGATGATGACGATTTGGGTTGTTTTTCACTATTGAGACAACACAGGCATGAAGGAATGAATTTCTGTGGAAAGGTCACTGATTGCTTAGAGGATGGCTTCTCTTTTTCTGTAATGAGATGTAATAAAATTTTGTCACGTTCATCCCAAACAAGCCAAAGATCGCATGACTACAAGGAAAGTTACAGCTGTGCACATGCGACGTGGCCCATGGTTCCTCAGTGGGAATACTCCGTGGGTCTGATGAAATGGCTTTATGATAGTTTATTACTCCACTCTGCTGAGAAGGCATTTATTTTTCTTTGATTCCAGTTATTTTCTTCATTGTAAGAGCCATAATTCTGAAATATTGGAAAATAAAGAAAAACTACCTAAAATCCCATCAGCTTGACACAAGGACTTTAGTTATGTGGGTAGGTGTGTGGATCCCAGCGTCTGGTCAGATGGGCTAAATGATAGCAGGGTCTGGTCTCTTATATCTGAGCTTACCTACACTTCCTGATTGATAGTCATTTCACAAAATCATGGCAGTTCTCACTTGTGCGTGGGCCATGAGTATGATATCCCAAATAAAGCTTCAAGTTGTAGAAGTAAAAATATACTCCCTTGGCTTATAGAGTATTTATGGCTTTTTGTGAGCAGGACCTTGACTTATATCCATTATAGTCTATATCCCCTAAGAGCCACTGTATGGATTTGAGGTGTTGGAAGAGGTCATCAAAAAGACGTGACCGCTGGTTGACCCGCGAGCTGGACCCAGGCAATTGGAGGCTTCTCACTCCCTCCCCAGTCATGGAAATGTGTGTTCCACCTGCCTTCCCCACTCCCAGAAGCTGTCCCCGGGGTACAGCCTTGAGACAGAAATGTGGTGTTGGCCATCTGTCTGGTATACTTGACTGAATCCAGTTAGGACCTCTGTACAGACTTCTAAGATTTGGCAGGCAGGCGTGGGAGTCTCCTTCTCTTGCAGGCATGCCTCATAATTTCCCTTGCTGATTAAAACTGCCACCTACCAATCTAGAATGGTTTGCTTCTGTCTTTAGTCTCTCCCTCTGCCCACATGGCCAATTTGCAAAGCAACATACAAGGCAAATATCAACTGCCTTCTCTTTTAATTTTTTTTCAGAAAAGTTATCTTTTTAAAACATTTTAAGAAATAAATATTTCTGAAATGGAAATGATAGGCAAGGAAAGGAGAAATTGAGCAGGAAAGAGAAGAGATAAGATGTTGTAACTTCAGGGGCGCCTGGGAGGCTCAGTCAGTTGGGCATCCGACTTCAGCTCAGGTCATGATCTCATGGTCCATGGGTTCAAGCTCCATGTCGGGCTCTGTGCTGACAGCTCAGAGCTTGGAGCCTGCTTCGGATTCTGTGTCTCCCTCGCTCTCTGCCCCTCCCCCGCTCACGCTCTGTCTCTGTCTCTCTCAAAAATAAATAAACATTAAAAAAAAAAATGGGGCGCCTGGGTGGCTCAGTCGGTCGAGCGTCTGACTTCAGCTCAGGTCACGATCTCGTGGTCCGTGAGTTCGAGCCCCGCGTCGGCCTCTGGGCTGATGGCTCAGAGCCTGGAGCCTGCTTCCGATTCTGTGTTTCCCTCTCTCTCTGCCCCTCCCCCGTTCATCCTCTGTCTCTCTCTGTCTCAAAAATAAATAAACATTAAAAAAAAAATTTAAAAAAAAAAAAAAAAGATATAACTTCAGACACAATGTGGCCTTGAGGGCCTAGAGGTCACTTCCAAGAGTGGGACAGGGTTAACCCTCTTAGTCTTCACTTAGCTGATCCAGGGGCTCCCAGATCTTGGCTGTAACTCATCTTCCAGTCCATTGGCTTTAAAAAAAAAACAAAAAAAAACCTCCCTTTGTTTTTTCCTCCTTGATGATCCTGAGTTGTCAAAGTGAATTTGGGTGAATGAGGTGGAAATGGCATGTAAAATTGCTTTTAGCACAGCCCTGGAACCATAACAATACTGGATGGTTTTAGCGCTCCACAAAAAAAAAAAAAAAAAAAAAAAGTCTTGGTAAAGAAAAATCAGTTCTCAGGCACATTGAATGAGATAAACACGCATGTTTACCTTAGCCAATTACAAAGAAGAAGGAAAGGCATCAGCTTTGTAAATTTTGGCCTAGAAAATGAAATCGCTTCAATATTCAGTTTCATTTTTACATTTCTTTAGATTCAGGTTACTCACGATGGTGCCTTTTGAAAGTCTGATTCGGCCAGCAGAGACTGTATAACTTTCCAAAGAGAAGAGTAAGCCTAGGTGGGCAGTAACTGGGGGGGGGGGGGGGGGGGTACAGGGTTCAGCTCATGGCTCAGAGACCTCCACGCATGGCAGCTCTCCCTGACGGGACCGGCTGACCTGGCAGGAAGGAGTAACTCCTTTTCCTGTGAAACTGCGACACACAGGCCGGACTCCACAGTTTTTTGGGTTGGTTTTTTTTTTTCTGACTCTTCCAATGTTGGACTTCAATACCATGGATGAGGGTTCGAAACAGCCAAGTTACATTAACAGTTGATTCAGCGGCCTTTTTTTCAGACCTGATCTCAGGTTTTTAACAGAACATCTCTCAGGCATAGTTCTTGATGTGTATGTACCTCAACCCAGAAGGAATATCCAAAAGTGGTCCATTTATATCCTATTGAGCAAAGGAGAGAGCCCAGATGCTGGACCTTAGCTGCCCAGCGTTAAAATGTTGGCAACCTCACTCACCAGCTGTGTGACCTTGGACATGTAATTTACCTACCCTCTGGACCCCACTTCCCACCTCTGTAAAAGGTGATACTACTAGAACCTAATTCTTGGTATTGTTTTGAGGATTCAACGGACTCAGACATGTTAACGCTGTTTTCAACACTGTCTGGCACATGGGGAGCCCTTTCTATGTAAGAGTTAGCTATTGTTAGAGACTGTAGAGTAAGAGGGAAAAGGAGAAAACGGTTGGGAATACTGGTCGGTAATCCGAATTCACCAACACCAACCTCTGTTTATTCTCTTTAGCATTTCTTTTTATTTTGTATGAGAACAAGGCAAAACACAAATGTCTAAAAACACGTGAATACTAAAGTGAAAATAGCAGAACATTTGAATATTTGGCCTCCGCTAGAGATGACCAGAATTATTCCTTCATTTGTGGGCCTGGTTCACTGTCCCAAGACCTGATTCTTTGATGTAGTCTATGTGTTGCCCAGCCAGCATCTACAACAGACGCCTTCCTGGCCGGTGTCCAATTGGCTCTGACAACACAACGTTACCATGGATGGCAATAGCCCAACCTAGAAGAGCCCAGTGGGGATCGCAGACATTAACGGACAATGTGGAGACAAGGTGGTTAAATTCCGTGCTGGAAAACATTTGGAGCCCACAGAAAGGGCACTTAACTCCAGCCATGAGGTTAGGTTATATAAAATTTGAGTTATCTCAATTTAAGCAGTGGTTTCTTACCCATGACTCCAAAAGCACCTGCAGCAAAAGAATAAATAGACACACTGGGCTTCACCAAAATTAAAAACGTTTGTGCTTCAAAGGGCATCATCAAGAAAGAGAAAAGACAACACAGAGTGGGAGAAATTATTTGCAAATCAGGTATCGCGTTTAGTATCTTGACTAGTATGAAGCATATACAAAAATTTCAGGTGTCTACAAGACAATACAGATTAGGATGTCTCTTAGGGAATCAAAAATGTTGAATGGTAGTTTAGAAGAGAAGATTAGGGCTTGAACTACTATATTTTGTATTTGTGCTATGGTAAAAGTGATGGGACTTAAGATTGTCTTGTTCAAATTACAAGAGGCCTATAGAGCCTTCGTAGAGGACACAATAAATCCAAAGGTGACAAAAAATGCCAGCTGGATGCATGGACTATGTGGTGATCGGCACTCAGTATTTGCTGCCTTGAAGTTGAATGTACTTTAGTACTTTAAGATTATACAAATGTGTTATAGGTAACAGTTCTTTAAAATTTAATTCCACCCACTCAGTCATTTTAAGTGCATTTAATGACCTTAAATGTACTAATAGAATTTTTTATTTTTTTACCGTACCAATATAAATATCATTTTAGATTTGATAAAAGTTACATAACAGACTTTTATATCAAGTGTATATACACTGTGATAAAACCACCACTCTGGCAAATGAAGCACGCCAATGAAATTATATTGTGTGACTGTAATATCCTCTGAGCCAGGAAAGTACAGGAAGAGATGGAAAGGAACAAAACGCATAAAACACTAAACTGTCGGTATGCACATATTGGGCTACCTGGAATTTAACCTACTGATTTTATTTTCTAAACTACCAGTGTTAGACTTGCTGTCGGGTCTCATGTTTTATTCACACCATTTCTCACAGATCCCTGAAAGCTAAGGCTTGCCTGTTCAGAACCAATCTGTCCCCTCTCCCAGCGGTTGACCTCTTGGCTTATTTTCCATGTTTTCAAACCCACCAGTCTGTCCCATGAGCTGTAGAAGGTGGCAGATTCTGAGGCAGACAGGGGCAGAAAGGCATCTTCAACAGCACATGAGAAAGGCTTAGCCCCATTTCGGGAGAGGATCAGACTTGACAGAGCTTTGGAAATCCCCCTGACCAAGCCCTGGAATCGGCTCTTTATTCTACCCTAATATTTTAAAATCATTTGTCCTTACACTGAATAACATTCATCTGCTTCTTTCCTCATCAAAACAACATTTCAAATTCTGGAATTTACCAAGACCAACAACTCCATACTTTGCATTGCACCGTGGAATTTACTCTCCAGTGCAGCTTCAACTTTTATATGGTTGAGTTGGTATATAACTATTGAATCTAACTTAATACTGCGAAATGAGAAAACAAAGGAAAAATGTAGAATTTTACACAAGTGGGAATGGCATATATTCTCTTGATACTATGGTAAATTATACCCAACTGATATCTCGTTGTTTTTTTAAAGCTTTTTATTTTTTTAATTATTTTTTTAATGTTTATTTATTTTGGGGAGAGGCAGAGACAGAAGGAGACACAGAATCCCAAGCAGGCTCCAGGCTCTGCGCTGTCAGCACAGAGGCCAACACGGGGCTCGAACCCACGAACGGCGAGATCATGGCCTGAGCCAAAGTCAGACGCTCAACCAACTGAGCCACCCAGGTGCCCCAACCGACACCTCGTTTTTATTCTGGTCATGCTGGACATCTAGCTGTACCTGGGTGAAATTTCATAGCACCCTGTTTTATCGCACTCAAGGATCTCAAGCTCTCGCCACCGGCCTGTGGAGACCCGCCCAGCCATTCTGAGACTTTCACAAAACTGGAAGGGCCAGGAGCCTGGGGCAACTCTTGCACACTGGGAACAGAAGCCATGAGAAAGGATCCACTCTTCCATGTCCTAGGCAGGCAATTCTGAGAAGCACTGTCCTCAGCGGGACTCCAGTGGGATAGAGCCCTGGTCACCACCGCGTTAGCCAGCTCAGTAACATTCGCCAGAATTGGCTTTTCCTCCTGTTTCATTCTCCCCAGTTCCCAACTCCTGTTCTTTGGTACCACTTTTCAAAATAAGCCACAAAAATCAGGCACAAAAGACCCTTGCATCAGGCTCTAATTTCTGGCAGACTAAAATAAAACTTTTATAGCCACACGATGTACATACAAGCTAGGAAGATAAAAGACACGTAAGAAGAAAATGAAGAATGTGACACTAAGACCCACCGTTACTGAGCCGTAACTAGGGGCATATTTTAGGTGCATGGCCTTATTTGATGCTCAAAGCAGGTGGCCTAAGCTGTTAAGTGATGGAGTTGGGATTCAGGGCTAGGCAGTCAGACTCCAGACTCCATGGTTTGATTACTAAGCTATACAAAGCAGCACCTGATGTGCCTCAGACAATAAGATTCTAGAAAAGAGTAGTCTGAGAAAGGAAGTAGCTGTGCATGGTCTGGAAAAACAGGCAGCACTTGAGAAGCATAGGTGGAGGGGCCCCAGTATGGGTGTACTATATTCCGCTCGCCCTAACTAAA
Source organism: Panthera onca (assembly GCF_046562875.1). Classification (NCBI taxonomy): domain Eukaryota; kingdom Metazoa; phylum Chordata; class Mammalia; order Carnivora; family Felidae; genus Panthera; species Panthera onca. Next base: position 11,552,035 of record NC_138342.1, read on the forward strand.
GTCATTCCATGCTGTGACACAAGTCTCAGCACAGATAATAATCTGCACGTAGAATAAGTGTGTCCCTTCTTACTATGAATGTCTAGATATGCTACTAGAATGGCTTAGAGTCGCTCCAAAGGAAGGGTTGGCATTTGGATTGTGCTGGGTGGGAAAAAAGGAATCCTCGGGTTCTAGGAGGAGTGGATTAGAAGCAGAAATGAGGACAAAGTGAGGACAGCCCCTGGTGGATTGGCCTGATCAGAGGACAAAGGGAGCCCCCATAATGAGAATCAGCACATTGAGCTATCAGAGACAGAACTCGTTTCCAGTGGGAAGGGCCCCTCCAGGGGTTTGCAAGGACAGGCCTCGCGTCCTGGAGGCTGTTGGTCAGATACAGTCACTTTCAGACATTATTGATGCTTTCCGTCATAGACTGTTTGGAAATGGTCCTCTATGAACTACGTTATCTATTGATCTGCAGAAGAAATAGCATTTGTCATGTTAGGGCCTAGTGAGTATAAAATTCTATCTTTGTCGAGTCTTGAGAGAGACAGAAGTAAGAAAATATTCAGCAACCTTAACCTTCAAATATATTTGACATTTGTAAGCATTTCATACCTTGGGAATGGTGGTCTACACCAATGGTCTGAGGTTTCCCCTTTGAGAGTTCATGTTTATTTTAGAACATGTTTAGTTTCTTGATTTAAGTGTTCTGTCTATCCTATTTTCCACTCCTATAGCCAGGGGAGGAGGCACAAAAGACTGAACAAGAAGATGATTCCCAAAGTCGCTCGAGAGTAAAGTTCCGTGATTCTGTACGAAAAATCAAGACTAAACCCCCGGTGAGAAAGCCTGTCTTTTTAAATCATGCCTGCTTTAAATCATGTGTTTTGTTGTCCTGTTTGTGTTTTTCAAATATATCCAGTGAGAGATGCCCATATATATAGCCCGACTCTTATTGCAGTGGAGTATGCAAGAGAAAAGCATGAGAACTGATTCTTACTTTTAAAATGCTTAAATCTAGGGGCGCTTGGGGGGCTCAGTCAGTGAAGCATCTGACTCCTGATCTTGGCTCAGGCCATGATCTCACGGTTCGTGAGTTCAAGCCCCAAGTCGGGCTCTGTGCTGACACCGCAGAGCCGGCTTGGGATTTCTCTCTCTCTCTCTCTCTCCCCCTCTCTCTGCCCCTCCCCTGCTCACATGCATTCTCTCTCTCTCTCTCTCTCTCAAAAACAAATAAACTGTAAAAAATAATAAATAAATAAATAAATAAATAAATAAATAAATAAATAAATGCTTGAATCTACTAGGAGAGATTAGAATACTGTCTGACTGGATGAAGAGGAGTACAGGGCAGGGCAGGAAATGTTAGCAGGAAGATTATTTGTTCAGCTCTGCAGTTGTACCAGCTTTCATTATGGGGAAAAAACGGGGTAGGAACTCAGGAGGAATCAAAACCGAAAAAGCACATTAAAAAAAAAAAAAAAAGTTAACAAACCCCTGAATTGCTCCTAATTAAACAAAACTATCTCAACAGTGGCCTATAAAATAATGAATCTACTTTTTTCTTTTTTTTTCTTTTTTTTTGGCATCTTAATCATCTTTTCAAAAGCTTTTACTGCTGTACATAAGATATTGATATGCTTATTAGAATGTTCGCTAGCTTATTAAAGAAAAGTAACTCGTGAAAGTATTAGAGGAAGCCCCCAACTGCCTGCTGCACTTTGTTAAAGTTTGTGATGGGTCATCTCGGACCTTCGACAAAGGTAACACGTGTGGGATGCCTCCAATGTGCCCAGTACCATTAGCACCCGGCACTCACCTCGGCTTACGCAACCTGAAGTTCTATTACTTGCTGTTTCTCCGTAGGTCCCACCTGGCTTCCCTTCTGCCGAAGAAGCCTATAACTTCTTCACTTTCAACTTTGATCCTGAACCGGAGGAATCAGAGGAAAAACCGAAAGCAAAAAATAGAGATGGAACTACCCAAGAGGAGGAGGAAGGAGAGGAAGAAGAGCCACCTGTGCAGGGAATCCACAAAACGGTATTTAATATTACGACGGTTATGAGGAGAGGGATGATGATGATGTTACTGACCACAATGGTGACACTGGTGATGGTGATGACATCTTCGCCAGGGAGTGGCTGAGGACAGACTTGTCACCACCACGCAGCTCATCCATGTCTTCATTGAAAGCAATGGGGATACGACATTGCCATTACTTTCTGTAGCCGCTGATTTTACCCCACGGTTTGGGTAATAAGGACCTTGATTAAATCTGTCCATTTCTCTCTGGTGGAAAAAGAGAAAAGCCCAACCATGTGGCTTGCCGGTTCTTGTTGCTAGACCCACACAGTGTTAGCATTCATTTCATGTGCAAATTGTTCACCTCTCCAAGGCACATGACGCCTGCTCTCTCTTCCCACAACCTTACAGGTGATCAGTTTTTTATGCCCCATTCCACACCCGAGCTACAGCTCAGATTCTATCATCGTGGGAGGTATATGTGAGGCAAAAGAAAACACACCATTAAAAAAAAAATGGACAAAGGACTTGAATAGACATCTTTCCAAAGAAGATCTACAGATGGGCAATAAGTACATGAAAATATGTTTAACGTCACTAATCATTAGAGAACTGCAAATCTAAACCACAACGAGATACCATTTTACACAAATTAGAATGGCTATTATTTTTAAAAAATGAAAAGAACAAGTGTGGACAAGGATTTTAAGAAACTAGACCCTTGTGCATTGCTGATGGTGACGTGAAATGGAGGAGCTGCTGTGAAAACAGCCTGGTTATTCCTCAAAAAATTTAAACATGGAATTATTATGGTCCCACAGTTCCACTTCTGGGTTTAGACCCAAAAGGATAGGAAGCAGGCACTCAAACAGATACTTGGACACTTATGCTGATAGAAGCATTGTTCACAATAGCCAAAAGGTGAAGGCAACCCAAGTGTCCATCAACAGATGAATGGATGAACAAACTGGTGTAGACATACGATGGAAAAGTATTCAGCATTAAAAGGGAAAGAAATTCAGGGTACCTGGTTGGCTCAGTCAGTAGAATGTGTGACTCTTGATCTCACAGTCGTGAGTTTGAGCGTCATGTTGGACATAAGGAAGGAAGGAAGGAAGGAAGGAAGGAAGGAAGGAAGGAAGAAAAGGGAGGAAGGAACAAAGGAAGGAAGGAAGGAAGGAAGGAAGGAAGGAAGGAAGGAAGGAAAGGGAGGAAGGAACGAAGGAAGGAAGGAAGGAAGGAAAGAAGGAAGAAAAGGGAGAAAGAAAGAAAGAAAGAAAGAAAGAAAGAAAGAGGAAGGAAGGAAGAAGGAAGGAAGGAAGGAAGGAAGTAAGGAAGGAAGGAAGGAAGGAAGAAAAAGATTTGGAGGCACCGGGGTGGCTTAATGATTTAAGTGTTTGACTTCAGCCCAGGTCATGATCTCACAGTTCATGAGTTCGAGCCCCGCGTTGGGCTCTGTGCTAACAAAGCAGAGCCTGCTTCAGATCCTCTGTCTCCCTCTCTCTCTGCTCCTCCCTGCCCCCTCTCATAAATAAACAAACATTTAAAAAAAAGATTTATTTTTTTAACAAAAAGATTTGGATATGCCAATTATATCTCAATAAAACTAAAAACAAATTTTTAATATGAAATTTATTGCTAAATTGGTTTCCATACAACACCCAGTGCTAATCCCAACAAGTGCCCTCCTCAATACCCCTCACCCACCCTCCCGTCCCTCCCATCCCCCATCAACCCTCAGTTTGTTCTCAGTTTTTAAGAGTCTCTTATGGTTTGGCTCACTCCCTCTCTAACCTCTTTTTTTCTTTTCCTTCCCCTCCCTCATGGTCTTCTGTTAAGTTTCTCAGGATCCACATAAGACAGAAAACGTATCTGTCTTTCCCTGTATGACTTATTTCACTTAGCATAACACTCTCCAGTTCCATCCACATTGCTACAAAAAGCCATATTTCATTCTTTCTCATTGCCACGTAGTATTCCATTGTGTATATAAACCACAATCTCTTTATCCATTCATCAGCTGATGGACACTTAGACTCTTTCCATAATTTGCCTATTGTTGAAAGTGTTGCTATAAACATTGGAGTATAAGTGCCCCTATGCATCAGCACTCCTGTATCCCTTGGGTAAATTCCTAGCAGTGCTATCGCTGGGTCATAGGGTAGATCTATTTTTAATTTTTTGAGGCACCTCCACACTGTTTTCCAGAGTGGCTGCACCAGTTTGCATTCCCACCAACAGTGCAAGAGGGTTCCCGTTTCTCCACATCTTCTCCAGTATCTATAGTCTCCAGATTTGTTCATTTTGGCCACTCTGACTGGCATGAGGTGATATCTCACAGTGGTTTTGATTTGTATTTCCCTGATGAGGAGCGACGTTGAGCATCTTTTCATGTGCCTGTTGGCCATCTGGATGTCTTCTTTGAGCAAGTGTCTATTCATGTTTTCTGCCCGTTTCTTCACTGGATTATTTGTTTTTCAGTTGTGGAGTTTGGTGAGCTCTTTATAGATTTTGGATACTAGCCCTTTGTCTGATATGTCATTTGCAAATATCTTTTCCCATTCCATTGGTTGCCTTTTAGTTTTGTTTTAAAAAGGAAATTCTAGTTTTAAGAAGGAAATCCTAATAGATACAGAAAAAAACATTTGACAAAATTCCATTTTTTGGGGTGGGGAGGGGAGACATTATAAAGCCTTTTTAATAAATACATACATACAGACATAAAAAGTTTTAAAAAGGAAATCCTAACAGATACAGGAAAAACATTTGACAAAATTCCTTTGGGGTGGGGGGACATTCTAAAACCTTTATTTAGCATCAGGTAGATTATTTCATTATAACACTTGTTAACTTCAAGACAGCAATTAAAATAATTTAGTGACAGCTATCTAAAGCCCCTTGGAGCAAGATGTCTGCCTACCGTTGGGTGGAAAAGTACCGTAAGATTAACATCCTCCAATAAAGCAGCAAAGCCATACAGTAAGTCTCCATACACATTTTAAGTACATGGGTGCCTTGCAAACTTGAAATGCACATATAGTTTGGTACTTATATCTGATACATGAGTGCAACTTAATGTCTCTGGTGGCATTTGCCGCAAAAGTTGAAGCGTTTAGAAATGTTTGTCGTTATGTAATGATGGTGATTAGAATCTATTTCTAGGGCATTTTGATGAATTGCTAGATTTTATACAAATTTTTAATTCAAACACCTTTTAATTCTAAGGACCTTGATTACAGAAAATTGTAAGAGTAAATTTAGAGCACGAAGGTACCTTTTCCAGTTGAATTCTTTGGAATTTCCAAATCAGGAGCACCTATTCTGATTATTCTGGTGTGTTTTTTTGTTTTTGTTTTTGTTTCTTTTTGGAAGTGGGAAGGAGTAAAATTGAGAGGATTAGTATGAAGGAAAGCTGTCTTTTTTTTTTTTTTTTTTTTTTGGAGGGAAATAGCTTTTATTTAGAATAATTTTGTATTTCCAAAAGAATTACAGAAATGTTACTCAGTTTCCATACACCCTTCACCCAGCTTCCCCAAATATAAACAAATTACTGCCATAAACTATTAAAACCAGGAGATTAATGTTGATAAAAATACCTTAATCTACAAACCTGATTCAAATTTTGACAATTGTCTTTTTGTAGTCCAGGATCCTATGTTGCTTTGAGGCTTCATATCTCCTTGGTCTCCACCCATCTGGGAAAGTTCCTCAGTCTGTCTTTATCCTTCTTGACATTGACAAGTTTCAAGAATACTAGCTAGTTATTTTAAATAAGTCTCTCAACTTGAGTTTGTCTGATATTTTCTCATGATTTAGATTCAAATTACATGTTAAGAAAAATATTTATTTATTTATTATTTTATTTACTTTTACTTTTTAGATTTACATCCAAATTAGTTAGCATATAGTGCAACAATTATTTCAGGAGTAGATTCCTTACTACCCCTTACCCATTTAGCCCATCCCCCTTCCCACAACCCCTCCAGTAACCCTTAGTTTGTTCTCCGTATTTATGAATCTTTTCTGTTTTGTCCCCCTCCCTGTTTTTATATTATTTTTGTTTCCCTTCCCTTATGTTCATCTGCTTTGTCTCTTAAAGTCCTCATATAATTTTTGTCTTTCTCTGACTAATTTCACTTAGCATAATACCCTCCAGTTCCATCCACGTAGTTGCAAATGGCAAGATTTCATTCTTATTGATTGCTGAGTAATACTCCATTGTATATATATAGCACATCTTCTTTATCCATTCATCCATCGATGGACAGTTGGGCTCTAGGAAAGCTGTCTTTTTAACATAGTCTTTGCAAAATGGCATAATCCTCTCTACATTTGAGTGCATACACATTGTATAGAAGAGGTCTAAACACTTCAAAGTTACATCTAAAACATTCATGATAAAAACTCATAAATTAGGCATAGAAGGAATGTACCTCAATGTAATAAAGGCCATCTATGACAAGCCCACAGCTAACATCATACTCAATGGTGAAAAGTTGAAAGCTTTTCCTCTAAGATCAGGAGCAAGATGATGCTGCCCACTCTTACCTTTCCTATTCGACATAGTACTAGAAGGCTAGCTAGAGCCATCAGGCAAGAAAAAGAAATAAAAAGTATCCAAATTGGAAAAAAAAAAAAGTAAAATTGTCTCTACTTGCAGATGCTATGATTTTTTTCTTAATTTTTTTAATGTTTATTTATTTTTGAAGAAAAGAGAGATAGAGCATGAGTAGGGGAGGGGCAGACAGAGAGAGGGAGACACAGGATCCAAAATGGGCTCCAGGCTCTGAGCTGTCAGCACAAAGCCCAATGTGGGGCTTGAACTCACGAACCGCAAGATCATGACCTGAAGTTGGAAGCTTAACCGACTGAGCCACCCAGGTGCCCTACAGACGTAATCCTGACGACTCAACTAAAAAATTGGGAGACCTAATCAATGAATTTAGTGAAGTTGCAACATACAAAGTTAACATACAAAAATCGGTAGTGTTTCTTTACAGTAGCCATAAGTTTCCCGAAAAAGAAATAAAGAAATTGATCCCATTTACAATAGTATCACGAACACTAAAATACTTAGGAATAAATTTAACTAAGCAAGTGAAAGACCTGTACTCTGAAAAGTATGACAGTGATGAAAGGAATCAAAGATACAAACAAATGTAAAGCTATCACATGTTCATGGATTGGGAGAGTTAATATTATTAAAATGTGACTACTACCAAAAGCCATCTGTAGATTCAATACAATCTCTATAAAGGTTTCAATGACACTTGCTACAGAAGTAGAAAAAAACACTCCTAAAATTTATGTGGAACCACAAAAGATGCAAAAAGCCAAAGTAATCCTGAGAAAGAACAAAACAGGAGGCATCGCTCTTTGATTTCAAGCCATATTATAAAGCTTATAGTCATCAAAACAGCATGGTACTGGCATTAAAAACAGACAAATAGGTCAATGGAATAGAATGGGCAGTACAGAAATAAACCCAAGCATATATGGTCAACTAATATTTGACAAGGGAGGGACGCCTGGGTGGCTCAGTCTGTTGAGCATCAGACTTTGAGTCAGGTCATGATCTCACGGTTTGTGGGATCGAGCCCCATGTCAGGCTGTGTGCTGACAGCTCGAAGCCTGAAGCCTGCTTAGGATTCTGTGTCTCCCTCTTTCTCTCCCTTCCCCCGCTCATGCTGTCTTTCTCTCTCTCAAAAATAAACAAACATTCAAAACAAAATTTTTTAATTTGACAAGGGAGCCAAGAATACTCAGTGAAGAAAAGACAGTCTCTTCAATAAATGGTGCTAGGATAATTAGATATTCACATGTAAAAGAATGAAAGTGGACCCATATCTCAAAATGGATTAAAGGCTTAAATGTAAGACCCGAAACCACGAAACTCCTAGGAAAAAAAAAAAAATACAAAAAAAGCCCCTTGACATGGGGGCTGGTAGTGAGTTTTTGGAGATGATACCAAAACACAAGCAACAGAATCAAAATGGAATTTTTTACCTAGGCTTACAGAAGCTTGTTCCATACTAATTGGTTTACAAATCAGTATTCAGCTTGTTCTGACTCTGGATGTCTCTGGAGGTTGCAGACGAGGCCAAGAACGCAATCATTTGGAAGCTTGACTAAGCAGGAGGGTTTGCTCCCAAGGTGGTTTATTCTTCTGCCCGGCAAGAGCTGCTGGCGGGAAGCCTCAGTTCAGAGGCTCCCCACAAAGCTGCTTGAGTGTCCTCATGACACGACAGCGGATTTCCCCCAAAGCACGTATCCGGGAGGAAACAAGGAGGAAGCCACGGTGCCCTTTCCTGACCTAGAGCCAGAAGCTACATACCTATACTCATAATCCTCAATTCCAATGAAGGAAGTCATTGAGTGCAGCGCCCCCAGAACGGGAGGAGAACCAGGGTCCGCTTCTGGAAGCAGGACTGGCAACAGATTTGTAGGCTTCTGAAATCATGACACTTGTCTCCAAAAGCCACCTCTTCTCTCTTTTGCGTGTTTCTCCCCTGGAAGCGACGTGTTCCTAAAACTGCCCTTTGAAATCGTGTGCAAGGTGAGGCCCCGTCCCCGTACTCCATGCGCGCTCTTGTCTGCTCAGACCCTTCCTCAGTATTTTTATGCTCAAGGTGGATTTAGTCTTTCTGGCAGAGGTTGCAGATTATTTGTAGCTCTTCTTTTCTGTCTTCTCTGCCGTATTTCTCAGTCTGTCTCTGCTCACCGCGAAGCAGAAGAGGGGCACAAGCGAGAAACGTCACACACTGAAATTAGGGCACTTTTTTCTTTTTTTACTTTTTTGACGATTTTGGAATTCTCTGTCTTCAAGTTGCGCTGAGAGCTTGGTCAGCACATAGATTCACTTCCCCTTCTCATTGTTGTGTATATTTGGGAAGAAATATTAAGAGACAGGTAACCAGGCAACCACCTGTGCAAATCTCCACGGGATTTTAAAAGACGTTGCTTAGGGGGCGCCTGGGTGGCTCAGTCAGTTAAGCATCCGACTTCAGCTCAGGTCATGATCTCACGGCTTGGGGGTTCAAGCCCCATGTCGGGCTCTGTGCTGACAGTTGGAACCTGCTTTAGATTCTGTGTCTCCCTCTCTGTCTGCCTCTCTGCCCCTCCCCTGCATTATCTTTAAATTATTTATCTTTAAATAAACATTTTTAAAGATATTGTTCATTAATGGGCACTGGGCTTCAATCTAAAAAAAGAAAAGTGGTGGAGGAGAAAGAGAAGAAGGAGAAAAGTAAGGTGGAGAAGGAGAGGAGGAAGAAAGAAAAGGAGAAAAAATTTGGAAACTACACAAACAAAATTAATATGCTTCAGCGAACATTTGTGATTACAGACCCAGTACTTAGAATTTTTATGAATTCTAAGTCCGATAATTCTCACAAAACCCTAAGAGGTAAGCTCTGTTAAATATCGCCATCTGATGGGTGAGAAAAACAAGGATTAGAACAGTAGGTAAGGTCGGGCGTCTGAGTGGCTCAGTCGGTTAAGCTTCAGCTCAGGCCATGATCTCATGGTTCATGGGTTCGAGCCCCGCGTGGGGCTCTGTGCTGACAGCCCAGAGCCTGGAGCCTGCTTTGGATTCTGTGTCTCTGTCTTTCCCTGCCCCTCCCCCACTCATGCTCTCTCTTTTTTTGTCCCTCTCTTTCTCTAAAATAAATAAACACTAAAAAAATTTTTTAAAAAAAGAACGATAGGTAAGCTCCCCAAAGGCAGGCAGGCAGTGCAGGGAGCTGGGAGGCAAGACCCAGTAGCCTGAGCGGAGTGTGGACACAGCTGTCCATGTTGTGTCCTGGGGTCCGTGCCGGTCGGAAGGTTAACATACTACATAACTTCTGGGCCCAAGTACTTTAACTAAATGTGGAAGAATGCATGCCATCAGAGGAGGCCAGAATTGTTGAGATTTCAGTAGCTTTGCGCAGCACACGTCTTCTGTCTTCAGCCCATTCTGATTTTGACATTTCCCAAGTACGTGGAGTAGTGAAAGACAAAAAACCCACCTGTTAAATATGAAAGGCCAGACAGCTTTAGGCCTTCATTAAAAAAAAAAAGATAAACAGGGCGCCTGGGTGGCTCAGTGGATTGAGCGTCCGACCTCAGCTCAGGTCATGATCTCACAGTTCTTGGGTTCAAGCCCCACATCGGACTCTGTGCTGTCAGTGCAGAGCCTGCTTCAGATCCTCTGTTCCCCTCTCTCTGCCTCTCCCCAACTCACGCGTGCTGTCTCTCTCTCTCTCAAAAATAAATTAACATTTAAAAAACAAATTTAAAAAAAGGTACACAAAAAAAAATTTTTAATTTAAAAAAGATAAACGGGGGTGCCTGGGTGGCTCAGTCGGTTGAGCATCCGACTTCGGGTCAGGTCATGATCTCGCAGTTCATGAGTTCAAGCCCTGTGTCAGACTCTGTGCTGACAGCTCAGAGCCTGGAGCCTACTTCCGATTCTGTGTCTTCCTCTCTCTCTGCTCCTCCCCCTTGCTTGTGCTCGTTCTCTCCCTCGCTCTCTGTCTCTCAAAAATAAATAAATAGACATTTAAAAAGATAAACAAAAGGATGGGACCCCTGAGTGGCTCCGTCGTTTAGGCGGCTGACTTTGGCTCAGGTCATGATCTCACGGTTGGTGAGTTCGAGCCCTGCATCGGGCTCTGTGCTGACAACTTGGAGCCTAGACCCTGCTTTGGAATCTGTGACTCCCCCTCCCTCTCTGTCCCCTCCCCAGCTCATTCTTTGTCTCTGTCTCTCAAAAAATAAATAAACGTTAAAAATTTTTTTTTAAAAATAAACAAAAGGAAAAGGTAACTTTATTATAAGATATATTGTTTGATGAATTTAATGTCATTATTATTTTTCTAAGTAAACTGGTAATCTTAACGGATCTTTTTCCATCTGTTTAATCCGCTGCAGGATGAACAATTGCTGATTAGTGCTACAGAGGCCGAGGCTTTTCTGTGGGGCTTAGATCACGCAGCTGCGGATTTTGTGGCAGTCAGACCTGCAGATTATGAAAGCGCCCACGTCCGACTACAGATGGAAAAAGAACTCCTGTTCGTGCCCAGCAGGCTGACAGGTACCTGCTTTTTTTGCCTTCTTGCTCAGCGTGGGCATCTTCATTTTCCTTCAGATGAAATATGGCTGGTGTCTGAGGATGCCCAATTTCTAATCTGAGTTAGTCATCAAGAAATACCTTTTGGGGTCCCTGGGTGGCTAGGTCAGTTAAGCATCCGACTCTTGGTTTTGGCTCAGGTCATGATCTCACAGTTTCGTAGCTTGGAGCCCCACATTGGGCTCCAAGCTGACAGCACAGAGCCTGCCTGGGATTCTCTGTCTCCCTCTCTCTCCCCCTCTCTCTCTCTCTCTCTCTGCCCCTCCCCCACTTGCACTATCTTTGTCTCTCTCAAAATAAAAAAATAAACTTTAAAAACAAAAAGAAGAAATGCCTTCAGGTGAAGCTAAAATAAAGAACATGAGAAAATGCCCATTGAACAAACGCTCACTGATAGACTAGCGAAAGAAATACCAGGATGTTGTGGGGGTCCCCGCATCAAATCAGCAACCTGTGCTGGGGACGGAGAACATGTGAGACTCCAAGATTCTGAGATTCGGGCTGTGAGAAGGAAACTCTCTCTGCTTCATCCTCTACCCACTCAACCTTTCTAGAACACTTCTATGACCAGACATGTGTGGGTTTCTTCCCACACCGACCAACTCTCCAACACCAGCCGGATATCCTATAGCTTACTACCTGCCTGGGGCTAACGCAGACCCCACAAATAAGGGCTCGGCCCCACAAGACTACTGTCTACCTCAGACACCAGCCTCAAGTAGTGGGTCCCCACGTTACCCACACTTGTGCTCGATTTTGCCACAAACTGGGGGCTCCGTGACCCCCTCCTCAGCTTTGATCATTTGCTGTAACAGGTACATAGTAGTCAGAGAAATACTTCTACTTGCTGGTTGATCATGTAAGAAAGGATATGAGAGAGCACACACGTGAAGAGATTCACAGGGCAAGGCACGAGGTGGGGGACACGGAGCTTCCATGCACCTCCGCACATTCGGCAACCAGGCAGCTCTTCAGACCCCTTCACTTAGGACGTCTATGGAAGCTTCTTACATAGGCACGATCATTGTAGACCAAATCACTGCCATTAATGAAATCTGTAGTCCCTCTCCTCTCCCAGAGGTGGGATGGAGGGCATGGCTGCTGAAAGTCCCAACCTTCTACTCACAAGCCTGCCCACCAGACCAGCCTGAGACTCTCCAGGAGCCCCCAGCCACCAGGCATGTCACTGTCATGCAAAAGGATGTTATCACGTGAGCTTTCTGAGGGAGCTGCAAAGCAGGTTGGCTGAGGTTCCTCACCTCAGGGAGGTGGAGGTCGGGAATGGTTAAGGGTGCTGGAGCCAGGACCACTGGATTAACTCCTAGTGACTGCCCCTTGCTGAGTTTCTGGCCTGGGCTTCCCTTTGCTCTTTTCTCACCTGGAATTTTCTTTCCTCCTGAGAGTGCCTGAGGGACCTCCCCAGTTACTTAACTGGTAGTTCACACTTAAAATGGCAGGGCGGGGGTGCCTAGGTGGCGCAGTCGTTTGAGCGTCCCACTGCGGTTCAGATCATGATTTCGCAGTTCGTGAGTTCAAGCCTCACGTCAGGCTCTGTGCTGACAGCTCGGAGCCTAAAGCCTCTTCAGATTCTGTCTGTCTGTCTGTCTGTCTGTCTCTCTCTCTCTGCCCCTCCACTGCTTGTGCTTTCCCCCTCTCTCACAAAAATAAGTAAATAAATATTTTTTAAAAATTAAAATGGCACGGCACAAAAACAGACACTCAGATCAATGGAACAGAATAAAGAACCCAGAAATGGACCCACAAACATATGGCCAACTAATCTTTGACAAAGCAGGAAAGAATATCCAATGGAATAAAGACAGTCTCTTTAGCAAGTGATGCTGGGAAAACTGGACAGTGACATGCAGAAGAATGAACTGGGACCACTTTTTTACACCCTACACAAAAATAAACTCAAAATTGATAAAAGACCTCAATGTAAGACAGGAAGCCATCAAAATCCTCGAGAAGAAAGCAGGAAAAAAACCTCTTTGACCTGGGCCACAGCAACTCTTTACTCACTCAACACGTCTCCAGAGGCAAGGGGAAAAAAAGTAAAAATGAACTACAGGGATCTCATCCCCAAAATAAAAAGCTTCTACACAGCAAAGGAAACAATCAGCAAAACTAAAAGGCAGCTGACAGAATGGGAGAATATATTTGCAAATGACGTATCAGATAAAGGATTAGTATCCAAAATCTACAAAGAACTTATCAAACTCATCACCCAGAAAACAATCCAGTGAAGAAATGGGCAAAAGACATGAATAGACACTTCTTCCAAGAAGACATCCAGATGGCCAACCGACACATGAAAAAATGTTCAACATCACTCATCATCAGGGAAATACAAATCAAAACCACAATGAGATACCACCTCATACCTGTCAGAATGGCTAACATTAACAACTCAGGCAACAATAGATGTTGGCGAGGATGCGGAGAAAGAGGATCTCTCTTGCATTGCTGGTGGGAATGCAAGCTGGTGCAGCCACTCTGGAAAACAGTATGGAGGTTCCTCAAAAAACTAAAAATAGAACTACCCTATGACCCAGCAATAACACTACTAGGCATTTATGCAAGGGATACTGGTGTGCTGTTTCGAAGGGGCACGTGCACCCCCATGTTTATAGCAGCACTATCGACAGTAGCCAAAGTATGGAAAGAGCCCAAATGTCCATCGATGGATGAGTGGATAAAGAAGATGTGGTATATATGTACAGTGGAGTATTACTCAGCAATCAAAAAGGATGAAATCTTGCCATTTGCAACTACGTGGATGGAACTGGAGGGTATTATGTTAAGCGAAATTAGTCAGAGAAAGACAAATATATGACTTCACTCATATGATGACTTTAAGAGACAAAACAGATGAACATAAGGGAAGGGAAGCAAAAATATAAAAACAGAGAGGGGGACAAAAAAGAATAGACTCATAAATATGGAGAACAAACAGAGGGTTACTAGAGGGTTGTGGGAGGAGGGATGGGCTAAATGGGTAAGAGGCATTAAGGAATCTACTCCCAAAAACGTTGTTGCACTATATGCTAACTTGGATGTAAATTTTAAAAATAAAAAATAAATTTAATTTAATTTAATTTAAATAAAATAAAATAAATTAATTAAAATAAAGAAGAAAAGAAAAGAAAAGAAAAGAAAAGAAAAGAAAAGAAAAGAAAAGAAAAGAAAAGAAAAGAAAAGAAAAGGCAGGGTGGTTTGAGAACCTCTTGAGACTGAAAAGGGGGTCCTGCCCTTACCTTACCTGGAAGCTAGATTTCTTTTCAGTTGTCATGTCCTGAGTTCCAATTAAAAGCCCAGCCGAAGATAAATTGTTGTTTAATTTTGATAGTTAATTTTGAATCACGTGTGTTCAATGTATTTGTTGGACATGGCACAGGGTGGGGGTGGGGGGGTATGCTGCCTGGGTGGCTCAGTCGGTTAAGCGATCGACTTTGACTCGGGTCATGATCTCACGGTTCGTGAGTTCGAGCCTGGCGTCTAGCTCTGTGCTGACAGCTTAGAGCCTGGATCCTGCTTCGGGTTCTGTGTCTCTGTCTCTGTCTGTTCCTCCTCTGCCTGCACTGTCTCTCTCACACTGTCTCTCTCTCTCTCTCTCTCTCTCTCTCAAATAAAGATTTAAAAAAATAATAATAATAAGCAGCTGGGAAACGTGCCCAAAGCTGACACCTTTGCCATAATAGTAACAGTGAACGCATCCTGTGCTCTCCTGCCAACAGGCACCTTTCTAAGCACTTGCTATGTATCCACAAATCTGCTCCCACACCAGGGCTAGAGAAGTCGTCTCTTTCATTTTACAGATGAAAAAGCAGAAGCCCAGAGAAGTTAGGGAACTAGTCCAAGACCTTGAATCTAGTGACGTGAGGGAGGCACGTTTCTGAGCGGGGTGGCCAGCTGCAGAGGCCACACGTCTGGCACAGTGCGTCCTGATGCCCTTTGGGGGAGTGGAGAAACGCATTTGCAGCAACCTCAGCCAAGGAGGAACTTCCTCACCTGCGTCTGTGTGCAGAGGACTCTCACTTCCAGGCCTGTCGCTGGAGCCCCCTGAGTTGGGAGTGGAGGTTTCACCCCAGGGGCCCGCTCAGACAAGGGGTGGGGGGGTTGCTCGTGGAAGAGGCCTAAACTGTCCCGGCTGCACGGGGGTCCTGCTCTGAGCGGGGATCCAATCACAGATCCTTCTCCCACTCGCACTGGCCCACGGGGGGGCCCTGTGAGGAGGTGACCCTGGCCTAGCCAACAGGAGTCGGGGAGCCACACAGCCCCAGCTCCTCCTCCGCAAGGTATGACCTTGAGCGAGCTCCTCTATGCCGGGGTGCCTCGCCTGAAGTCAGCAGGAAATGAGACGCTCCTATGACATGACCCTGGACGTTTAGTTTTCCTTTGAGCACTGAGAAAATGACATGAGTGAATTACCTGTGCTGTGACCAGCACATAGCAGGAGATCAGAAATAATAGTAATTTCTGTTACTGGTGTTGTCGTTCTTGTCACTGTTTGGAGAACGGTTGCCAAAGTCGAGTGTGTTAGCCAATGTCAAGGCTTCTAGTTACACGTATTTTTAATCTCTTCCTTCCCTGATCTAATTCTGTAAGTATGATCATGCATACACAACATATAGGCATATGCAGGGTGGGCGAGTGCTCAAAAACGTTCCCTTGAAAAGAGTTGAAGACCCCTGGGATTAGTGATGGGCCCCCATCTAGCCATGCGAGGGGTGGGGAACAGAAAAAAAGGTTACAACAGTGGTTTGCCCCAGGTTTTCTAAGAACTCCGAGGTAGGTTTCTTCCAGAACTACTGTCATTGGTTGCTTTTTTGCGGGGGAGTTTGGGAAGCAGAGTATCCAAATGGCCACACACAGGAGAATTGGCAGATTCGAGGATTTGGCGAGGTTTAGAGTGAGGTAATTATAAACAAAAGTGATTCTCCACCTTTCCTCTTAGCTCCCAAATTGGCTCCGGGCCCTCACAAATGCACCATCTTTTCTCACTTCTCCT
Organism: Panthera onca; assembly: GCF_046562875.1. Lineage (NCBI taxonomy): Eukaryota > Metazoa > Chordata > Mammalia > Carnivora > Felidae > Panthera > Panthera onca. The sequence continues at coordinate 11,568,165 of NC_138342.1, forward strand.
CTGGCCTACTCTGCCCAAGCAGGCCCGGGGATCTTTCCAGAACTGAGAATCTGCTCGGTCACTCCCCATGCAGAGCCTTCGGTGACCCACCCCCCTGGCCAGAACCCACTGCTGCTGGTGGCCTGAGAGACCCTCCCTCCACCCTACTGCCCGGCACTGCTCACCACCCACTCGGTGCCTGCCCTGTGTTCCTCCCCCTCCCCTGTTCCCTGGGACACTCACACTCCCAGGTCCCCATCCCCAGCTCCTTCCTTCTCAACCCTCAAGTGCAAATGCATCGCCTCCAGAGAAAATCCTCCCTTGCTGCTCTGTTTCAAGTTTGTCTCCTTTTTTAAACTTCTTAACTTACAAAGCATTTTCTCATACTTTAGCTCATTTCATTCTCCCAAGAACCTTGTGAGTAGATACTCTCATCCCTTATGTACGGAAGGAAAGAGTTCAAAGGGCCCGGCCCTGGTTCTCTCCACCAGTGAGCCATGAAGGAGGTCCTCTGATTTGAATACTGCCGTCCCGTGCTTTGCCACACTGGTGAGTTAGGTGTGGACTTATTTCATGATTCTGCAACATGATATTACGGGTGAACACGTTCCTCTTTTCCCTGGTTCTGCTTCTAGAAGTTAACATGGAGCATTTGCGGCTTCCAAGAATCTAAATGAAATCTCCAGTGGTTGTTTGAAGTCACCAAATTGCAGGGGCAAATGTTTAGGCTGGCACTAATGTTGCTTTTATTTGCTTCTGACCTATCTAGTGCCTACGTATAAAAAGCTTCCCGAGAACGCACAGCCCAGATATCTGGAAGACGAAGGCCTGTACATCGGCACAAGACCGGACGTGCCTCGCACCTGTCAGAACATCATGGAGAACAGGTTGCTGACACAGGAACCTGTAAGCACGCAGCCAGTGTCCCCCCACCCCCCCATCCTCCCTGTCCCCCGGCGGGCAACTCTTGGAGCTGCTTCTTCCTGTGGGGACAGTCACATCATGCTCATTTCCTCCTGCCTGTAGACAGTGGTTCGATATTTTTATTTGTCTCTCAGTACGTTTGGCGATCCTCAAACCGCACAACCTCTCCCCCCGCTTAAAACCCATCTTCCGTTGTCTGGGCTCGGGATTCTCCTGCTGAGTCAGATGTCCACAACCTTCATGCAATTCACAGAAATGTTTAATCATCCACGGATAGAAGGTTCTCCATGGTTTTGCTCCTATGGTTTTTTTCCTTCAATTTTTCATGCGTAGAAAATACATTTTTTCTGAAGCACCCCTGTAAGCTTTTTGTTAACGCTTTTTTGGAAGGGAGTGAGGACTATATCTTAATTGTGGGGGGTGTTAGTGACGACTCAGTTGCTAATGGAAATGAGGCTTTTATTTTTTTTATTTAAAATTTTTTTTATGTTTATTTTTGAGAGAGACAGAGAAAGAGAGAGTGTGTGAGCAGGGGAGGGGCAGAGAGAGAGGAAGACACAGAATCTGAAGCAGGCTCCAGGCTCTGAGGTGTCAGCACAGAGTCTGACGCAGGGCTGGAACCCACGAACCACAGGATCGTGACCTGAGCCAAAGTTGACACTGAACCAACCGAGCCACCCAGGCGCCCCAGAAACGAGGCTTTTAAAGATCTACTGGGACAGGGGAAGGTGCATGAAATGTGTGTGTCGACCCAGAATTTTCTTGCAAGTGTTGTTTCTTTTGTAAACCATTTTCTGTCCAGTTAGAAGAAGACATTGGGACGTCTGGGTGGCTCAGTCAGGTAGGCATCCGACTTTGGCTCAGGTCATGATCTCACAGTCCGTGGGTTTGAGCCCCGTGTTGGGCTCTGTGCTGACAGCTCAGAGCCTGGAACCTGCTTCGGATTCTGTGTCCCCCTCTCTCTCTGCCCCTCCTCCGTTCTCTCTTTCTCTTTCTCTCTCAAAAATAAATTAACATTTTTTTAAAAATTAAAAAAAAAAAGAATAAAATGTTGTCCATCCCTCTGCTTGACCTGCAGGGAAGAAGGTGGTTCGGAGACGATGGGCGAATCGTAGCACTGCCAAACCCCATCAAGCCATTTCCTTCAAGACCACCGGTGTTGACACAGGAGCAAGACTTCAGGGCAGAACTTGAAACATTGTATAAAAAGGTAAGCCCACCTTCCCTTTTTTTAAAACGTTTATTTGGAGAGAGAGAGAGAGGGCAAGCCCACGCGGGGGAGGGGCAAAGAGAGGGAGAGACAGAACCCCAAGCAGGCTCCGCACTGTCAGCTCAGAGCCCAACGCGGGACTCGATCTCACGAATCCGTGAGATTACAACCTGAGTTGAGATAAGAGTCGGACTCTTAACTGACTGAGCCACCCAGGTGCCTCCACCTCCCCATTTTTAATTCATGAATGTGCCTGAAAGTGCTTTGTTCTTTGGATAGCTTGGAGTGCTAAGTTCATAACATTGTACTTTGGTTGTTTAAGTTTCTCTACGTCACACATAAAGAACAAACAGCAGGCGTGTTATATAAGAACAAGCCTACTATGCTCACCTACTTGCTTCTCAAACAAGGAATGAGCTCCCAGGTAGGAATGGCTAAGTCAGTGACTTTATCTGCGTATCCAGGTTAGCTGGCTTTATTTTTCTTCCTTTTTCTCTGCCATCTCACATATGCTGCAGGATTATTTCCCATTCATTGTCTCTTTATTATATAACTGGAGATTTTCTATCCTTGCAAATCCTTTCTACTGTGTTTTCTTAAGGCCAGGTAGCAAACAGCTTGACTTGAGTCCTGGCACTGACATTCACAGGGCAAACTTGGCCCTTAATTTCTCTGGGTCACAATCTCTTCATCTGTAGGATGGACATAATAACAGTATCTGCCTCTATGATGATTGTGCAGATTCGTTGAGACAGTACATTTGAGTGCTTAGATCAGAGCTCAGTATGTGCTGGCTAGTGTTAAACAGACAGAGTTGCCTGCCTACGTGTTTAATTATATTACTCTTGCTTTCCTGAACTGCTGAGCAAAGATCACCACCTTCAGAAACCCATGTAGTTTTGGGGCATCTGGTGGCTCGGTTGGTTGGGCGTCCGACTTTGGCTCGGGTCATGATCTCGCAGTCCATGAGTTCAAGCCCCACATCAGGCCCTGCACTGACAGCTCAGAGCCTGGAGCCTGCTTCAGAGTCTGTCTCCCTCTTTCTCTGCCCCTCCCCTGCTCGCACTCTGTCTCTCTCTCAAAATAAAATAAAAACATTAAAAAAAATTAAAAAAAAAAAAGAAACCCATGTAATTTTATGTTTGTAATATTTCACCATGGATACAGTGAAACAGAATGAGGGGATTTAATGATCATTCTGTAAAGCAAAGACATGGGTGCAAGTCAGGGCATCCGAACTGCCCTACTAACAACTACTTCGTGACTTTGGGAGGGTCCCATTTCCTTAATTAAAAAATAGGAACAATAATAGTCCTCTCTACCTCAGAGGATCATTGTGAGTATTAAGATAATGTAACTGTATGCCGTTTTAAAATTTTTTTCACATTTATTTATTTTTGAGAGAGCATGAGTGGGGGAAGGGCAGAGAGGGAGACACAGAATCTGAAGCAGGCTCCAGGTTCTGACCTGTCAGCAAAGAGCCCAATGCAGGGCTCAAACCCACGAACTACAAGATCATAACTTGCCCCGAAGTCGGACGCTCAACAGACTGAGCCATCCAGGCGCCCCTGCCCTTTATTTAAAATTACGAATTTCTGGGGCACCTGGGTGGCTCATTCAGTTAAGCGTCTGACTTTTGATTTTGGCTCAGGTCATGATCTCAGTTTGTGAGTTTGAGCCCTGCGTTGAGCTCTGCACCGACAGCTCTGAGCCTGCTTGGGATTCTCTCTCTCCCTCTTTCTCTGCCCCGCTCCTCCTCTCTCTCTCGCTAAAAAAATAAATAAATCAACATTTTCTAAAAACAAAAACAAAATGTGAACTTCTATAAAATATTGTTGTTTTTACAGACAAGTTTTAATGAGTGGCTACTTTGTGCACAAACGTGATCATGGGAGTAGATTTGCAAAACAAGCACAAACCCAAGTCACTGTCCATGAGGGATTTGTCATCTGTTTGTTTCCACGCCAGATCTGTGACCTAATTAGTGATCGAGATAGTCTTCCCCTTGGGCACATATCCAGCAATATGTCAGTCTCCCTTCACTGTTGCATCCATTTCAGCAGGGCACACTGATATAATGAGACTCTATGGGTTACAATGAGAAAATAGAAGAGTAAATACGGAGGGTGGGGTATTAGGGGAGCCAATTAATCTTACCTGTCTGCTTTAGAAGTTGTCAGCTAGCTGGGAAGCTGGGAATGGCACGGGGTCAGAGAGGGATGCAGGCATCAGTCGCACTATGGGAACAGCCGGACAGCAGAATGCCACGGGAACCCAAGACCGGACGGGCTTCCTGTTCCGTCTCCCATGAACTAGGTCCTCGCCTGGACACAAGCCTGGTGAGTTCACCATGGGGATGGCTGAGGAGAACACGTGAGGCCAGTAAGCAGGCTTTCGGAAAAGAGCTAAGAAGGGGCAGCAGAGAACCCAGACCAATGGCTCTTGAGCTCCAGCTGGCTCTCTAGTCACATTCTTCCTTCTCTCTGGGGAAGAAGCCATGAGGATGGACAGTGGGGAGAAGCAAGGTGGCTTCTTCCCAATGCCTGTGAGACGGGAGATCTTCCCATCTTGTGTGCAGAAATGGGGAAGTCGGGAAAGAGAATAGTTCCACTAAGAGGGGGTTGATCATCCAGCATCACAGGAGCCAAAGAAGTTAGAGAAGGGAGAGATCCAAAGGGACTGGAGGTTCCCAAGGTCATTTCTTAGAGGGTCAGTCTCCCTTTACCGTTCCATCCATTTCAACAAAGTTACATGGCAAAGTATGAAGGATATGTTGGAGTGTGTGAGAAGGTGGCAGAAGGCTTTAAATTAGAGGGAGGAGATATTATACCTCCTCTCTGATCCCCCATCACACGTTACCTGCTAAGTTCGCTGTGGAATTGTATACCTCGTTCTTTTTTTGGAGTGTCATTGTGGAAACTTCCAGTGATTCAAAACATCATGCATTTCTTTCTGGATTGGTACTTTCACAATTTTATTTACTTCCTAACTTTTGCCTTTTCCTACATTTATTCAGATCTGTCCAATGCCAAAACCCGTTCTTCCACTGTTCCATGTCACAGGGTTGCCTTTAAGAACAAACGTTAGGGCGCCTGGGTGGCGCAGTCGGTTAAGCGTCCGACTTCAGCCAGGTCACGATCTCACGGTCCGTGAGTTCGAGCCCCGCGTCAGGCTCTGGGCTGATGGCTCAGAGCCTGGAGCCTGTTTCCGATTCTGTGTCTCCCTCTCTCTGTCCCTCCCCCATTCATGCTCTGTCTCTCTCTGTCCCAAAAATAAAAATAAACGTTGAAAAAAAAAAAAAATTAAAAAAAAAAAAAAAGAACAAACGTTAAATGCGTATGGTCTATATTTTCAGCCCTCTATCCAAACATACCTTCCATCTGGGAGTTTTGACATGATGCGCGAGCAGAGAAGGAGATGAACGGGCAGAAATGGCTTCATTGACAGGTTATTAATGCATCTTCTCTCTCCTTCCCCCACTCCCCTGAAAGTGACGCAAGGGCAAAGACGGGGTTTTCTTCTTCTCTTAGCCCTAGCACTGAGCAGGAGGCTGGCACGCAAGGACACCTCAATCAAAGTACAAATTGAATATTATTAAAATGATTCAGCTGAGCTGAATGTGTCTAGAAGAGACCCCCCCTCCTTATTCCTCTTCTCAGCTGTCTCTCCTGCAGAACAGTGGCTTTCCTGGGGTCTGGCTTAACCCTGGCATCCAAGTGATGGAAAACCAAGTCAGTGTGCCAACTGGGAATTGGCAATTCTTGGGGCCATTAATGGAGCCTTGGTGAATTTATGCCTCAGAGCTCTTAGGCTCGATGCTGACCCAGCAGGACTGACCAAATTCATCCCCCATTAGTATTTAGTAAAAATGTAATATTCTACTGTTCCTAATTTAAGACCTCTGTTAGAGACCGTTAAATATAGATTAATACTAGGGGTGCCTGGGTGGCTCAGTCCGTTGAGCGTCTGACCCTGGATTTCGGCTCAGGTCAGGAGCTCACAGTTTGTGAGATTGAGCCCTGTGTCAGGCTATGCGCTGACACTGTGGAGCCTGCCTGGGATTCTCTCCTCTCTCTCCCCCTCCCCTGCTTGCGTGCACTTGTGTGTGCAAGTTCGGACTCTCTCCCTCTCTCTCTCAAAATAAATAAGTAAATGTAAAAAATAGATTAATAATAAATAAATAAAATAGAGAAATACAAAAAGAGATCCGATATTGTGCAAAGAACAAAATTAAACTTCAAATGAGAAAGAATGCAATCGAATACCTCTTAAGAAGGAACTGTTCCAAAACTTCAAAAATAAAAATGCCAAGAGTGCATTGCACACATGGCATAAACAATATAAAATGCAGTTTGCCTAATCCTGATAGCAAAGTAGGGGTCATGTTGTTGAAAGCATCCCAACAGCCTCCCTCCTTCCTCCCTCCTTCCTCCCTCCTTCCTCCCTTCCTCACTTCCTCCCTCCCTCCCCTCCTCCCTTCCATCTTTGCTTCCTTCCCTCCTACCTTCCCTCTTTTATTTTTAATATTTCCATCCTTAAGTGAAAGTGCACTATATTCTCAGTTGTCCTACAGTCAGGGAGTACAGAGGTAGCAACATTCAAACAAGGCCTTAGCGAGACCGCCCCTAGCATGGGGTATGGGTAAACAGAAATGTCACGTGTTAGAGATTCTGTGAGGGGTGCCTGGCTGGCTCAGTTGGAGGAGTATGCAACTCTTGACCTCAGGGTTGTGAGTTTGAGCCCCGTGTTGGCCACAGAGTTTACTTAAAAAAAATAAATAAGTAAAAGGTTCTGGGATTTGAAGTTGGCATGACATTCCTGAGGGACATTTGTGTAGGAGCCTCCCCTTTGCAAAACTGCTTACCATTTTGAGGACTTCACCGTGATTCCAACCTCCTTGTTAATTACCACTTGAGAAGATTAGCACTTTCCCCTCTACCATACTCACCAATGTTTCCCAGAGCATTGGTCACCTACTAGGCTCTAAACTCTGCATTCATCAACACTCTTTGGTTGCAAATGACAGAAGCTAATGCAAAACTAACTTAAGCAAAGGGAGAACTTGGTGGCCCACATAACTGGGAAGGATCTGGAGATAAATCAGAAAATGAAAGGAGGGGATTTAGGAACCAGGACCTCAGGGGCTGAGACCAGGGGCTCCATGATGGCAGTCTCACTCTCCACCTCTCTTTTCTCTGGTTCTCCCTGAATGTTGACTGGTTTCACTCCCTCCTATTGTAGGCAGGCCAGAATTCTCCATGTGTTAGGAGGCATGACCCTTGATAATCTAAGCGTAACAACTCTAAGGGAAAGGATCTTATCTTTTCTCCAAGATTCATATTATCAATACTAAGGACAAACTGGTCAGTTGTAAGTGGGACCTGTGACCCCCACCTCACGCCCAGAAGATGGGGATGAGAAAGCTTTCCAGGAAGACCAGAACAATGACTACAGAATCTCCTGCAGGCTCTGGGCTGGATTCAGACTCTGTTCCTATTATTTCTCAGGGCAAATATAGAAACTTCTATGTTAATCCCACCAATGATTATTGTTTTTCCATACAACTTCTAAATTTCTTTCTCCATTGGCATTCATCTCTGCACACACTGAGAACATTGGCAGATGATCCATTTGCATCACCTTGATAGTTTTGGTTTTTGGTTTTCAAATGAAAAGGAAAGAATCAAATCAATTTCAAAATTAAAATACTATGCCCTACAAATATTGTTTATTCTTAGAAGAAATTGTTTCTGCTGTTTTCGGATAGTTCTCAGTATGTGGGAAAAGAAAAATATAGCAAAAAGGAAGACGCGGAACCAGGAGTCTTTCCCCTTAATAGGAAGAGAGTTGGGGTCTTTTGAGCAGTTAGCTCAGTGACTACCAGTAGTCTTAGAAGTTTTTTTTTTTTTTATGTGGTTGAGCTGAGCCTAAGGCAGAGACCATCAGCAATCATTTGAACACGGGCTAATGGAGATTTGGGGAAGGACAAATGAAGTACAATAACTTAGGTCACACTTCAAGCAATGCTACCCACATACCAAGAAGAGTACAAGATGGAACCTGAAAGCCACACCTGAGTGATCTCATAACTCTGGAACCCTTTGGCAAGGGGAAAGACAAAACAAGAACCAGCAAGAGCAAAGCAATTAGAGATGAATTTTCTATTAGGTCTATGGAATGATGTTTACTTGTACATGTCTTTGTGAAACAGAATTTTTTTTAATTAATCCCGGTGATCATAAGACACATATTGGCCACATGCAGATTAAAAACTTCTAAGACAAATGCAAGTTATAATTGAATACTTTCACCTGAACGAAAGAGAAAAGAATTATGCCTCTATTGGTGCAGTCTAAAGTGTAAGGACATTAATGATCAGAACCAGGGCTTTTATAAGGCACAAAATATGAACCCAACAGGCATGGTCTCCCCTCCCTATAAACCCAAATGGAGACTCAACTCAGCATATTCTGGAAGGTACTGAGATATAGTCAATCCATTCCTACTTACGCCTACCATTTGTAAACACATCCTAATTTTATAAGAACATTTTTTTAAGTAAACTTCACTCCCAGTTTGGAGCCCAACATGGGGTTTGAACTCATGACCCTGAGATCAAAAGCTTAACCACCCAAGTGGCCCAAAAGGACACTTTTTTTTAAGCAAAAAAAAAATCTGTCGATCTTCTCATCAGAGACAGACTAAATGTTATTCTATAGGAGAAAACTTGTTGTTTTACTAAAATAAATAAGGATACAAAACATGAATAGTCTACTAATCTGGGGAGGGGTAGGAAATATGAAATTGAATGGCTGAAAAGAAACAAACTCATATATTCTTATTTGTGGATCTTGGTGCACCTGTTGTCCCACTGCACACCACAGCATCATTATCCAATAAGTGCTTTAACTGTGGTCCCCCCACACTCTGCTCTCTTTGACAGGCGGTAAAATATGTCCACAGAAGTCAGCACATGATTGGGTCTGGAGACTCCCCGGGAAATTTCCAACTGGACATTGATATTTCAGGGTTAATCTTCACTCATCATCCCTGTTTCAGCCGCGAGCATGTTTTGGCAGCCAAGCTGGCCCAGTTATATGACCAGTACCTGGCAAGACACCAGAGAAACAAGGCAAAATTTCTTACTGACAAGGTACATTCTTCCATTCTTACTGTCGGATTGGTTCTTCTGATGAGCCCAAGCAACAAAGACACTTTCCTGCAGCAAACTTTCTTGCGCCTCTTTCACATGCTCCCTTGGCCTAGGATGTATGATAGAATGTTCTACCTACAGGCAAAAGGAGGGATTTGGCAATGTACATTTAATGTGTGAAAATTCGGTGGCACACAGTCGGCTTAAAGAGAAAAGTTTGTGCAAACAGTGCAAGTAACCTGACCTCCCAGGAGCGGGCATTAAATGGAAGATATGTGGCTGTGTCTTGCTTGTGTGACCTCAGATGCTGAGACCGTTCATGGCTTGGGCACCTCTCTGTCCTTAGAGACATTCTCATTTTCACATGTACTTTCCCATAACATGGTACCCAAACACAAGTCAGTTGTTTCAAATGATGCTCGAAGATATGGATCTCTGGCATTGACATGGGCTTTTCTGGCTTAATTTTGACCATGGGCAACTTTCCTCCCATGCCTTGGCTTCAAACCTACTGCCCAAATAAGAGGTAACTCCACCATACCTCCTTTTATGAGTCTATGATTTTATGATCGGTTCACAAAAATATCAGTGTATGTCCAGGACCCAGAAAGGTCCGCTTTTAGCCTTGAAAGAAACCTTATTTTTGAGACACACACATAAAAGTGACACTTGTCATGAGCAATTTGATTATCTGGGCTACAGAACAGGGATGGACATACACTGTTCTTTATTATTCCTTTTCTTTTTTAAGAATAGAAGAAATAGGGGCGCCTGGGAGGCTCAGTTGGTTGAACATCTGACTTCGGCTCAGGTCATGATCTCACCGTTAGTGGGTTCAAGCCCCACATCGGGTTCTTTGCTGACAGCTCAGAGCCTGGAGCTTGCTTCGGATTCTGTGTCTCCGTCTCTCTCTGCCCCTCTGTTCATGCACTGTCTCTGTCTCTCTCAAATATAAATAAATATTAAAAATTTTTTAAAAAGAATAGAATAAATAGCTCTCTGTCAGAATTCATTTTGGTGAAAGTGTGGGAACAGCTGGATGCCTGAACACCCATTCACAGACTTGTTGGCATCATTTTGCCCTGGAGAAGTGGGTGGTTTGGGGCATGTAATTTGCAGTAGGCAATAGAGTTTCTAACTCAAAACTTTTATCCATTTTTTTAAGCTCCAAGCTCTAAGAAATGCTGTTCAGACAGGACTTAACCCGGAAAAAACTCATAAGTCTCTTGATACGACGCAAAAAACTATCAATGAGTATAAATCTGAAATTCGGTGAGTATAAGTCTGTCGTTGTAACTTCTACTTTTTCTTCCCTTGTTAGATGCATACTTGTTGAAAGCTTTTTTTTTTTTTTCGTTTTTTCTGAATGCACTGAATACATGAGACATTGAGCCAAATGAAATAATGAGATATATCCGTCATATTAACACCAAATTTGAAATCCAGTAAAAGAATGAGGATGTGGATATTGTGACTCACACACTCCACTGATGTAAATGAACATTGTTACAGCCACCACTTTAGAGAGGAGCCCGACCACACGCTAGCAAAGTGTGGAAAGTGCCCACAAGCTGGGACGCAGAAATTCGGGATTTCATAGCATCATTTACAAAAGTAAGGAACTAAGAATAACCCTATCCCAGAACGAACACGTCTGGTATAGTCTTACACTGAACATCTACACCACAGTTAAACTGACTTAGATCTCTGTGTACCAATATGGATAAAACAACGTTGAATGAAAACATCCAGGTGTTAAGAGGAGACTCGCCGTGTGATATGGCTCATGAACCCTAAAGAATACCCAACACAACGCTCGTCTGTTGTAGGCACACCCGTGTGTGGTACACTCGGACAGAAAAGACACAGGTGCCGGCTGCTTCCTCTAGGGAGGGAGAGAAGGGAATGAAACTCAAGAGCTCTTCACCTGTAACTATGACATTTTGGCCAAAAACAAATGGCCCTGAGTAAATATATCAAAATGTGAACAAGTGTCCCAATTATATATGACATATATTTTTCTATTTGGGGGCATTTTTCATAATTAAAATTCAAAAATTGAAGCCTGATTATTGCCAAACAAGAAGGAAATACAGAATGTAGAAGGTGACTATCTTCTGGAGTCCCATCCCTCGGGGAAAATCACGATAAACAGATTTCTCCACCTGTACATACACGTGTATATACTCACGCACACATACACAGATGTGTTTATGTGTTTGTATTTTGTTTAAGGAACCATTGCATTTACCATCTCACAACTTGTTTTCTATGCAAAATGCATCTCAGACCTTTTCTTATTGCAGGACATCTAGGTCCGTATCATTATTTAAAGGCTGACATTGTATAGATGCTATGTCCCCTGTTGAGAGGCATTTGTACTGGTCCTATTTTTTATGCTGAAACTGTGCTCTAATTGACATTCCTGTGTGTATATATATTTATGTACCTGTACATTTCCACGGGATAAATTCTTAGAACAGGAATTAATTCTTTTTACAACCGAGCCTTCAGTTAGTTCTTCCAGCAAAGTGGAAATTAGTGACATTGAGATATTGTCATTGTAAATGCATGAAGAGTATGTTTTAAAATAAAAATTCTTGGGGCACCTGGGTGGCTCGGTCAGTTAAGCATTCGACTCTTGATTTCAGCTCAGGTCATGATTTCACAGTTAATGAGTTCTGCTTTGTCAGAGCCTACTTGAGATTCTCTCTCTCTCTCTCTCTGCCCCTCCCCTGCTCGCACTCTCTCTCCCTCTCAAAGTAAATAAACTTTAAAAAAATAAAATGAAATGAAAATTCTTATTTATGCTAAAACAAAAAAACCCAGCTGGCAGCCTCTTTGTGAAGATAATTTTTGTTTTCGCATACATTGGGTAAGAAAGGGACAAAAAGCTGTTCTGAACACAGAAGTGGTTTTCTATCAACTTGTATTTATTAATCAGCATTTGGAAGCTGGCAGAACGGTGTGTAAGGTGCACAGACCGTGCCGGGGGCCCGTGGGTGGCAGAGCCAGTGTGGTCTTTCTGCTGCCCGTGGGGATGAACAGCTCTGCGGCTCAGCATTTCTGGCCCCATGAAAGAGTGGGTTTTAGTCTTTTACTGATGTTTAACTATTGCTGAAACCAGTTCAAAGCAGATGGCCTGTTCCCACATGTCCCCTCAAGCGGGCCCGTGTGCGGCTGCTGAGCTGACCAGAGGCCGGGTGAGCCCCCGCCGGGCATCGGCCGAGTCAACAGCCAGCACGGCTCCACAGCGAGCATTTTCCATCATTTTCCATCTTCTTTTCTGTAAATGGCATCACAACCGCGTTGCTGGCCCTCTGAGCTGCAACCAGCTGGACAAGGAAGGAAGCACCTTGTGGGTGCAAGACAGGGAGACATTGTATTTCACTCTCCCTACTGGCTCTTAACCCTCAGACCTACTCAGACTTGAACATGTAAAAATTCTGCCACCCTAGAGCCCCATCTGGCTACGGCTTTCTCTCTGTGTTTCCCTTCACAGCCAAACTTGTGGCAAACATGAACCAATCTTTCTGCTCGGCTCCCTCCCATCCCGTTCACTGGAACCCATCCTCATTCACCCACCCGCTTTTCCTCTGAGGCGATCTGGCCACGGTCCCTAGGGACCTCCGTCTTGCCAAGCCCCTCCTGCTACCTGGCCTCTTGACAGCGAAGGGCCTTGTCACCAGAGGGGACTTTTGTGATGTATTTCTTCCCCTCCCCTCCCTAGGCCACCCTCTCTTGGATGTCCGCACCCCTCTCCTTCTACCTGTCCTTCCCACCATCCTGCCTCTATCATCCTTCTCTGCCCAGCTTCTAAATGTTCTAAGTCCCTCACAGGGTTTTTCTTTTTCTTTTCTTTATTAATCTGCATTTCCTCCTGAGAGGAATCCAGTCCCGTGGTTGAAAAGATCATCCAGAGAGGCCAGTGAACTCCCAGAGTTTCACCTCAGGGCTGACACCCTCATCCACACTCCGGACCCCATCTGCACCAAGTTTCAGAAAAGTGTTACCTGACTCCCCGGGCAAAACTGCCTTTGCCTTTTCCTCCAGAGCCCTGACCACAACTGGTCGTTAAATATTCTTTTGTGATGCTTTGCTTCTGTAGCTCAGATGTCAAATTTTTTTTGCTAAGAGTTCATTTTTAGCATTTCTGAGAAACTATTTTGTCAGGTACTAAAAAAGGAAATAGGAAATATGTCAGAAAGCCTCAACGTGTCCTAGAATTCAGTAAGATAATTTTATACTGCAGTTTTTAAAAAGGAGGCCGGGGAGGTAGCAGCTAAGGGCACAAGAACACAGACCACTTGATAGTGACAGGTAACACTTGGCGGACCACTTACCAGATGCCGGGCACAGTTCTAGCATTAACACTCCTCTCAACAACCCTGTGAAGTAGATTCTGTGAGCACCCCTAGCTTACAGATGAGGCAGGGAGAAGTTAAGTTGTTTGCTAGGCCAGCTCACAGATGAGAGACCCAGGGTCTCAACCTACAGAGTCAGGTTCCAACATCTGTGCCCTTAACCACATGCTTCACTGCTTCCCAAGAAGAATGTTTCTTAGTTCATTGCTTTCTTGTTTCTGTGAGGTCTTCAGAGAATCCCGAATCTTGGCCACCCAACCACTAACTGGCTGTCGTCTTCCGCCATCTTCTTTTTCCGGAGCCAGCAGTTGAATGACTGGGAACCTAGACCTCTGTGCTTCTCTGTACCATCTCCACAGACTGGGTCATCACAAGTGCAACCTCCAGACTCAGGTTTCCTTCTGGAGGTCAGGAGGTGCTAATTCATGGGACCCTGCCTCCGTGGTTTTCTACGGCACTATCTTAGGCGAATCTCACCTTGTATATTGTAGTCATTTATCTATGTATCTGATTCCTGAGCTAAGTTGTAAATTCCTTGAGGACAGAGACACTTCCAGTCTTAGACATTCTGAATCACCTGGAATGACACCTGCTACTTGCTCAAGAAAAGAAAAATTGTCTAGTTAACTAATTGATTAATAGCATAATAGAGTACATTTGGGTTCTGGATTTGACTATCATTCATAGAGAGGGCTTAAAGTAAGGGATTGAATAATTCCCAAGCACTTTAAATAATGGGAATAAAAATGAAAACATTTCCAACTGATGCCTCTTCAAATCAAGCTAAAAATATTTTTAATCTAGTTAGCACTGAAAACACACCAAGGCAGGCAGCGAGCAACATTAGAACTTGTGATTTGTGTTAACAAAGACAGATTTTAATGTTTGTTGTTAACGGGGACAGTAACATTTTCCTATGTCTACAATAATTTAGTCCATGAGAACTGAGTTTACTGGGCCTCTTATTTTTATAACTTCAAAGGTGGCTGTTTGTTTAAGGGAACATAGTATTATTAATAACAAGTTCAGAAGGTGATTTAGTTTAACTGACTTCAAGTTCACCTAGAGAAAACCAAATCAAATAACCTCTTGAAACAGATTGGCATCCTATGGTCTTCAAATTTCCACTCATATTTTTGGATTTCTAGTACTTAAGAAGTATTATAGGTATCAGATTAAATATCCAGTCGCTACAGCATTATTAATTTCCTTTTTAATTTACACACCTACCTGCATAACTTTTTAACATATATCAACATGTTCAATCTTCTAGGCAAACAAGAAAACTGCGTGACGCTGAACAAGAAAAAGATCGAATGTTGCTTAAAACCATCATAAAAGTTTGGAAGGAGATGAAATCCCTTCGAGAATTTCAGAGGTTTACAAATACACCCTTGAAACTTGTTTTGAGAAAGTAAGCTTTTTTCAAAGATTGTTTTATTGAGAAAATGTGTAAAACATGGGTACAGTTTGAAAAATAATTACAAATAGGAACGCCTGGGTGGCTCAGTCAGTGGAGTGTCCAACTCTTAATTTCAGCTCAGGTCATGGTCTCACCATCATGGGATCGAGCCCCGCGTTGGACTCTGTGCTGAGCGCTGTGGAGCCTGCTTAAGATTCTCTTTCTCCCTCTCCTTCTGCCCCTCCGCTGCTCACACCCTCATGCTCTCTCTCTTAAAAAAAATTTTTTGAATAAGAAATGACAAGTAAATAACAATATGACCACTCCCCAGGGAAAGAAATAGGACATTACAGGCACCTGAGCAGCCCCTATGTTCTTAACCCCTCCTCCTTCCCCCTTCATCCCAGAAGTTACCATTTTCCAGACTTTTATGATTTCCTTGTTTTTATTTCTAGGTTTTCCATCTACCTGTAATTCCTAAAAACATGTAGTTTAATATCACCTGTATTTGATGGATCCACAACTGAGATTAGGTTGTATGTACTCTTTGTAATGTGTTCTTTAATACTGCATGAGATTCAGCTACTTTATAGCTATAGTTGATTTACTATATGCATTCATTATATGAATACAACAGAACTTGTTCACTTTACTGTTGATGGACATTTGAGTTGATTCCGTTTCTCGTCTATTACAAGACAGCGCTTCTATAAGTACTTTATATGTGTCTTTTAAGGTACACGTGCCTAAGCGCTCCTGAAACATACCCAGAAGTGAAATTGTTGAGTCTTAGGAGATGCGCCTCTCTAATACTCACATGCTGATTACACTTTTCCAGAGTGGTTGTGCCGATTTATACTTTGAGCCGTGTTCCTGTAGGTCCATTCACTCGTGCCATCGAGGTCACCTGGTTTATCGGTCACGAGGTCCGATAGCATGGTTTAATTTCTAACTTCCCATTCATAAATTGTCCACTTTGATTTCCTCTGTCTGTTCAAGGCTTTTGTAGATTTTTGAACTGAACTGTTTGCCTTTGTATCTTTTTCATAATTGGTAGGAGTTTGGCATCTATCCTGGACATGGGCCCTTTGTTGACGTGCATTGCAGATCCCCTCTCCTACTCTGTACTTGTCTCCTTATTCCCTTCTGCTGCTTTTTCATGATAGAAATTCCTCATTTTACACAGATACAATACGTTCATCTTTTCTTTCATGATTGGTGCTTTTTGTATGCTGCTTTAGAAATTGTTCCCCTGAGTCAAGTAGATGTTCTATTATATTGTCTCTATAATCTTTGTAGTTTTATGTTTCTCATTCGTCTTTAGTCCGTTTGGAATAGATCTTTGTATATGGTGTGGAGAAAGTATGCTTTGATATCAGGTATGCTACCTAATCCACTAGACTTTGATACATGATTAAAAGTAGAGTCATCGCAATAAAACCATATTCTGTATATTAATTAAAGAGTGTCTCTGCTGCTGGTTTTGGTCCCTTCCTGACTGTTTGTTGAAAGTAAGTGTTATGCTATACATCGACATGAAAAGTAAAAAATATGGGCAATTATCTGATACTTTACTTTGAAGAGAGTCATGCTTTAGCCAAAGATAGCTGCAAATTGTGATTTTTAGGGTTTCGTAAATTTTATAAATTTCATAATTTTCATCAGACTCAGAAACCATCCTACAGTTCCTGGGACAAAGACAAGACCGTGCTTCCTGAGGGCAGGGATCTGGTCGCCATTGGGTATCTGGTCCCAAACAGAGAAGCTGCCACTTGGTATTTGCTGAGTTAATATTAGCTGATGAAAAACAGATCCAAGTAGTCTGTCCCACAGAAACCACGGATGTCTCCCAGAAATTCCAGAGTTTCAGCTTCCGAATTCCATCTTCCAGGCTGCCCCTCCCACCCAGAAGCAGAACCTATTTACCTAATTGTTTTCTCCTTCTTTCCTTCAGTTTAAGATAAACTAAAATTTGTCAGAAATTTACCCTTAAGGTCCCCTCTAGGTGACACTTTTTGTGATACCTAACACCCCTTCCTCCTATAAGTAGCTGCCTCCTAAATTTTTTTGGAGTGCCCCTTTTTACACCCTTGATTCACCTAGCCACCTTATGATACGGCATAATTTTTTTTCCTGCAAAAGTCATAGGATTTC
This sequence comes from Panthera onca, assembly GCF_046562875.1. Taxonomy (NCBI): domain Eukaryota; kingdom Metazoa; phylum Chordata; class Mammalia; order Carnivora; family Felidae; genus Panthera; species Panthera onca. Next base: position 11,585,351 of record NC_138342.1, read on the forward strand.
AGCTAGTTTATTTATGCCTCTACAGAACAGAGAGCAAGGCAAATGGTTCTCTATATGCCAGAGATGGAACATAATTTATGAGCCAGATTTTCTCCGATGTTTATAAATTTCCAGTGCCATTGTGTTTCCCGAGTGACTTCTTCAGCAGGATCCTAGAGCTTTAAGAACCTGTGCCTTAGGGGACTGCTAATTGCTAACCCACCAGGCCCCACGTGTAAGTAAGCAAGCACGTGTACATAAGCAAACCTGAGTCAGCCTTAGGCACCTAAGTTTATCTGAAAAGGACAGGATCTTTAGGAGTAGAACCCACAGGCCAGACTGCATTGATCGCTAAGCCTAGGCAATTTGCTGCAACAAGTCCAAAGTGCTGGGCGGGAGTGTTTGGGTGACATGTCTATCACCTCCTTCCGGGACAATCACACTGCTCGGTAACATACCACACTTGTTTAATCCCAGGTTGACTCAGCCACAGCGCCTTTTTGGCAGGGGATCTCACAGAACTAATGTTACACCAAGCACACTATGGGGAACGCTGCTTTGGGCTGGGCAGAGCTCCTGATAAAGTATCAGCAGAATCGTCAAAGAAAAACTCAAATTGTCAATCTAAAATCAGAACAGCAGTTTTGGGGGCTCGGTAGTAACATAATGAAATGGTTTCTCAGAGATTTGAAGCATGAATAAAATAAGTACAATGAAACTCTACCATTACCGGTCAGGAGTCTACAGGCACTGACTGTGTCATATTGCCATCTGGATCACTTAGCTCAGAGTGGCATTGTTGCTTGGTGGCAAATAGATTGGGCCCATATTCCAGCTCTTCCACTCACCAAATGTGTGTTCTTGGGCACGTTACTTAATCTCTCCGTGCCTCAGTCTCCTTGTGGGTAAAATGCAAATGATAGTAGTATCGGCCTCGCAGGGTGGTGAGCTAACATGCACAAAGCTTTCAGAGGAGGATCTGCCCCCCATATGGGTATTTGCTGTTATTATTACTCTCTTACTGAATTTCAAGAAATAACCAAGGTCCTGTAAATTATTTTAAAGGGAAAAGGTTGACCAGAAAGCAGATGAAGAAGCATACGAAGCAGAAATTCAAGCCGAAATAAGCGAGTTGTTGGAAGAACACATGGAAGAGCATGAGCAGAAGATGGAAGCATACAGAGCCGCATACCAGCAGTGGAAAGCCTGGAAGAAAGCCCAGGTTTGTCGAGTCACTTAGCCTTGAGCAGGGCTGACCTTGGGGACCGGAGGCGTCTGGGAGGCCACCACTTGAGGCCCGAGGAGGGAAACTGGACAGGAAGACTGGGGTCCCTTCTGGCTCTACCCATTGAATGTAGGGCAGTGATGTTTCTAGGCTTCCCCGGAAAATCATATAACTTTGCACACATAATCCTGCAACGTTGAAGCCAAGGCAGCAAGTTATAGATCGGGTGAATTGCAATGCCGGCCCACAAGACTTACTTTAATTTCAAGATGTGTTCTTGGCCTTTAGCCCCAATATTAATGATCCCATGAATAGCTAACGTTTTTCAGCTCTTTCTGGGTCCCAGGCCCTGTGCTAAGTGCTTTCCAAGCATTACCTCATTTCAGAAGCCCTGGGAAGAGTTTCCTATGATTGTCCCCGTTTTGGAGATGAGAAAACTGAGGCACAGAGAGGTCAAGAGGTTTAGTAACCTGCCTGAGTGCCCACCACTGCTTGAGGTGGGGCTAGGTTTGCAGCCAAGTCTATCTATCTGGTTCTGAAGACTGTGGTCTTGAGTGAAATTCCAAAATTACTATTTGACATTAGATTGCCTTTTGCCCAACAGAGGGCCAAGAAGAAGAAAAAGAAGCAAGCAGTCGAAGAGCATCCTGAAGAGGAGATGGGGGAGCCGTATCCTGAGGAGGATCCGGTGAAACCGGTCCCACCGGAGCCCACCGATCGGGCCCTGATGGAGCACCAGGTGAGGGAGAGGGCAGCCCGGAGCAGGAGGAGGCCTGGGGAGCCGCTGCTGGTCCCGGAGCTGAGCCTGGCAGGGAGCGTCACGCCCAACGAGCAGTGTCCCAGGTGAGCAGACGCTCAGTGTGTAAGTGGGGGTGACCTGTGATAGGCGCTCGTGGGTGGGCAGGCATGCGCTACATGGAGGGTATATCTCCCGACTGACACATTTTGATCAGGAGAGCCGTGAACTCTGTAAGCAAGTATCATATAGATTGAACTCTATGAAACTGAAGATGTGTGTCCGTATTTTGGTGATGTCAAATGGTTCCCCTACGTCAGGTATCCCCACTGGTCACTCAGGAGTACACCAAGAGAGGCTGCCTGTAGGAGGCACTCTTCATAGCCACTGCCTTTGTGGCTTTTGATGTAGAGCCTTTATGTGTAACAGCAATGGGTCCTCTGTCCACTGACCTGGCACAGACACACAGGTCTGTCACTGACCCTCGTTTTCACCTGCCCCAGAGGCCAGCTTCTCTCTTAGAAGGCCCCAGAAAGCCTCCCAGAGGAATTGTGGGTATCCCCTGATGCCTGTTCTCCAGATTTACATAGAAATACATTTCTAGTCATTCATATGATGCCTAAGAGAGAACCAGTCAGAAGCCCCACTTTCTGCACGTACATCTATACATACAATAAATTCAGTCACCCTCAGACATAATTAGGATGTGGGGATTCATTAGGATGTCCGTTTAAGACTTCCTGCAGCCTCCTTAGTTTCAAACTTCTGTTAACGTACCAATAATGTGTTTTTTTAATTGTGGCTTTTTTCCTCCCGATTTCATAGCATTCAGATACTACATATAAATAAACTATTCCCCAGCAATGAATTCGCTATTTTCAAGCCACAAATTGCATAACATATAATTTTATAATAAACATCCAAAATATGTGATTCCATGGGGGTTTTTTATTACATGTTTTTAAGAAAACATGTAATCGTGTTTGGGGGAAACGGGGGCTTGATTTGGCAATCTTTTGTCATAAGTCTCATTTTGACTGAGAATATACACCTCTGTCTTGAATTTCTCTGTTTTCACTGGGATTTGGGACTGTGACCCAAGTTACCGCAAGCCAATGACTATGATTGACCTTCTCATCAGGCCTTCACATAAGGGTGGCCATGCAGAAGAAGGTGCCTTAGGTCTGCTCGTAGCAGGAGGTTACTGGAACAAGCCATAAAACAACTCTGAGTAAAGTCTTTGGGTGTCTTGAATACTTCCTGAAATTTGGTGTTAAATTCCTTTATAGAAAAACAAAAACAACAACAACAACATTGAAGTCATTTGAACAATTCCATATCTGGGATGGGCCTAAATTACAGAGATGTAAAAAGTTAAAACTACCACCATCCAGTTGAATGGATACAGGATTTCTATTTGGGATGCTGAAAATGTTCTGGAGAAGGATCATGGCAATGGTTGCACGTCAGGAATATATTTAATGCCATTGAGCTGGGAGACACTCAAAAATAGTTAAAAAATGATAAATTTTTTAACTATTTTTGATAAAAAATAGTTAAAATGATAAGTGTTATGTTGTGTATGTCTCACTGAAATTTTTTTTTAAGTTTATTTATTTGGGGAGAGAGAGAGAGAGAGAGCACAAGAGGGTGAGGGGCAAAGAGAAGGAGAGACAGAATCCCAAGCAGACCCCACACCATCAACGCAGAGCCTGATGCGGGGATCAAACCCGCAAACTGCGAGATCATGACCTGAGCCGAGATCCAGAGTCAGAGGCTTAACTGACCGCGTCACCCGGGCACCCCTCACTGCAATTTAAAAAAAGACTTTACCACCCAAAAACCCCTGAGTGCATTTCGATTTTATTTTATTTTTTCTAAGCTTTCCCTGTTCCTACCAAACTTGAGTAGCTATTGACTTAACCAATAACTGGAGCTGTGGGTGGGCATCTCTACAAATATGCACAGTAAAATTAAAGACTGTTCTTGGAGGTTTTGACTTGTTTTTTAACTTCCTGGCTATAAAGGTGATATGCTTGCCAGGATACCTTTTTTTTTGGAATTCAAAAAGCCTTTTTAAAAAAGGAACAGTTCTTAATTCCCTACATCCAGTGAGTACTCACTGTCAGAAAGTGTTAAGAAAAGCATGAATCTGGGAGAAGCAGATTTCACCTGTTACAATATGCTATTACATGTTTTTTTTTTTTACTCTGAGTCAGTCTTTATTTTATTTTTTATTGTTTATTTTTTTACTTGATCCAGCAATATAACTTTATTTTCATTTTTATTTAAATTCTAGTTAGTTAATATATAGTGTAATATTGGTTTCAGGAGTAGAATTCAGTGATTCGTCACTTATATATAACACCCAGTGCCCATCACAACAAGTGCCCTCCTTAGTGCCCATCGCCCATTTGGCCCATCCCCCCACCTCCGGTCATCAACCCTCAGTTTGTTCTCTATCGCTAAGAATCTCTTATGGTTTGTTTCCTTCTTTTTGTTTTCCTTCCCATATGTTCATCTGTTTTTTTCTTAAATTTCACATACGAATGAGATCATATGGTATTTGCCTTTCTCTGACTGATTTATTTTGCTTAGCATAACACACTCCGGCTCCATCCACGTCATTGCAGATGGCAAGACTTCATTTTTTTTTTTTAATGTTTATTTTTAAGAGAGAGAGAGAAAGAGACAGAGTGAGAATGGGGGAGGGGCAGAGAGAGAATGGGAGACACACGATCTGAATCAGGCTCCAGGCTCTGAGCTGTCAGCACAGAGCCCCATGAGGGGCTCAAACTCACAAACCGTGAGATCATGACCTGAGCCTAAGTCGGCCGCTTAACCGACTGAGCTACCCAGGCACCCCAAGATTTCATTTTTTTGATGTCTGGGCTGAGTAATATTCCATGGTATATATATGTACCACATCTACTTTATCCATTCATCAGTCAATGGACATATGGGCTTTTTCCATAATTTGGCTATTATTGAAAAAGCTGCTATAAACATTGGGGTGCGTGTACCCCTTTGAATCTGTATTTTTGTATCCTTTGAATAAACAATTAGTAATGCAATTGCTGGGTCATAGAGTAGTTCTATTTTTAACTTGTTTAGGAATTTCCACACTGTTTTCCACAGTGGCTGCACCAGTTTGCATTCCCACCAATAGCGTAAGAGGGTTCCCCTTTCTCCACATCGTGCCAACATCTGTTGTTTCCTGTGTTGTTGATTTTTATGCTATTACATTTTTAGGATAAAACATCCCGCCCAAATATAAATCACTACTATCCCTTATGGATTGAATTCACTCCAACTGCAAGGACTATGTTTCTGTTTAGTTAAAACTTCGGGGTGCAGGGGCGCCTGGGTGGCTCAGTCAGTTGAGTGTCCAACTTCGGCTCAGGTCATGATCTCACGGTTCATGAGTTCGGGCCCCGCCTCGGGCTCTGTGCTGACAGCTCGGAGCCTGGAGCCTGCTTTGGATTCTGTGTCTCCCATTCTCTCTCTGCCCCTCGCCCACACGTGCTCTGTCTCTCTCTGCCTCTCAAAAAATAAAGAAAACTAATAAAAAAAAAATTAAAAACTAAAACAAAACCTTTGGGGTGCAAACATAGGGCTTCTTTGAAAACAATTAAACACACTGTAATACGGTGGATGATGCTTGGACCACCGTTCTTCTGTACCCTGTGGCCTTTTGAGTGCCCGTTTCTTAGTCCGTATCAAATTTGTTATATGATGCTCCTTGAGACTTGTGGCTGATTTGGTGCAACGAGAGGTAACATGAGTGGCAGGGTCACCTCCAGGTGTCTTGTTCTGTTCAGTGCCCATTTGTCAGACACTCCATTTTCCCCTGGTCAATGACTAACCCATCTGCGATCGGTCTCCTCTGGCAGGGTGGAGGTCTTGCGAAGGGAGGACGTCAAGAGACGCTCAGTATATCTAAAGGTGATCTTCAACGACAAAGAAGTGTCCAGGACCGACAGTCGGCCCCTCGGGGCAGACTTCCGAGTTCACTTTGGACAGATTTTCAATTTGCAAATATTCAACTGGCCGGAGAGTTTGACACTGCAGGTATGCATTTTAATTACAGGCACTGTCCCAAGCATTTTTTTGGTGATCACAGGTACCAGATGGTTTTAAATCATCCATGGGCTACGCTGGTGTCCTGATAGATTTTCAAGGTGAACAGAAGGTCAGTCTCCCCTGAGGCGCGTCTGTCCTTCCGGTCAGGGCAGAAGGAGATCTGTTTCCCTGCTCACCTCCTGAAAATGCTGGCCACGGTGCCTCTGTGTGTACCTCAAGATGGAGAAGGGGGATGAGAAGTAGGGGCTCCCTGGCTTTTTCATCAGAGTACTTCAGTATCACTGTCTGCCTGGGTCCTAGCATGATATACCTCAGAAATCAATATTGCCATAATCAGGGGCGCCTGGGTGGCTCAGTCGGTTAAGCGGCCGACTTCGGCTCAGGTCATGATCTCGCGGTCTGTGAGTTCGAGCCCCGCGTCGGGCTCTGTGCTGACAGCTCAGAGCCTGGAGCCTGTTTCAGATTCTGTGTCTCCCTCTCTCTGACCCTCCCCCGTTCATGCTTTGTCTCTCTCTGTCTCAAAAATAAATAAACGTTAAAAAAATATATTGCCATAATCACAGGTGGCTATAGGCTGTAAGATCCCCCCAAAATAAATTGCACCGCTAGCCTAAAATCCCACCATTAGCAATGTATTTATTTGGGTCTGTTTTAGTTTCCTAGGGCTGCCCCACCTAAGCCACATAAACTTGGTGGCTTAAAACAACAGACGCTTATTTTTTCACAGCTCTGGAGGCCCTGAGGTCTGAAATCTAGGCTTCAGTAGGACCATGCTCCCCGCAAAAGTTCTAAAGGTGAATCCTTCCTTGCCTCTTCCACTCCTGGTGGCCCTTGGAGTCCCTTGGTTTGTGGTAGCGTCACTACAGTCTCCATCTTCACGTGGTCATCTCATTGTCTCAACCTGTCCTTTTTTTTTTTTTTTTTGTCTCTTACAAGGACATTCTCATTGGATTTAGGGCCAACGGTAATCCAGTATGAGCTCATCTAGATGTTTAACTAATTAATTATATCTGTAAGAACCCTATTTCCAAATAAGGTCACATTCTGTGGTTCCAGGTAGACAGCAGTTTTTAGAGGACACTATTTAATCCACTGCAGTGTCCAAACTTGCTATTCTCATGGTGAATCCTTTCCTGTGATGCTAACAGAATTCTCTTTTATGACAGTAATAAGCCTGTGAACTACAGTTGCAAATATGTGGCACACGTGCCTTTGCTTGCCATCCGCCACCCACACAGAAATCACGAGTCCTCACCCGCCATTTATGCAGAAATTTCTCATTCCCATCCACCACCCTGGCAAGAAATAACTACATGACCGGGTCCTTTTCCCCCACTGAGCCTGGATATAACTCCAGAATCCTTCTCAACACTGTACTCCAGGCAGTTACTACCTATTGGTTGTAATTGACATTGTCTATAATTACAATTACAGCTGTATCATTATTAAAATATTTAAATACTTCTGTACTGGATTCCCAAAATGCCACCCTGGCCACCTAGACCCTACTTCTAAGATCCCCTGGACCTTGCCACAGCAGACTAATTAAAGGGTGTGTGAATGAGGCTAATGCCTCCGGGACCTTGTTCTCCTGGATGGCTGACATCTCTTCTGATTGGTTAACACTTGGTCATGAATATTCTTTGGCATTTGGAATATCAACCACTAGCTAGATCTCAGTCATTAAAAACCTATTAAAACTGGTAGAGGAAGGGGAACTTGGGTGATTCAGTTGGTGGAGTGCACAACTTCGGCTCAGGTCATGGTCTTACGGTTCGTGGGGTTGAGCCCCACATCTGTCTTTGCGCCGACGGCGAGAGCCTGCTTGGGATTCTCTCTCCCTCTCTCTCTGCCCCTCCCCCGCACACACTCTGTCTCTCAAAAAATAAATAAATGTTAAAAAAAAAAAAAAGAATAAAACTTGATGGAGAAAGTAAATAAACACAATCTCCAGAAGCCAACTTGATGCTTTGTGGTCACCTGCCTTCAGTAATGAGGGGATGCCAGAGGCCCCTATGTGAGTCCACAGAATAGGAAAAAGTTCATTTATTCAGAGTTTGCCCGCTCATTTGAGATCCATGTGACTCATCCCCCACCCCTTCCTCCCTGCAGAGGAAAAGCTGACATGAGGAAGACCAAGATTAACAGGAGAAAGCAGATAGAGGGGCAGAGTGAAGCAAGGGAGGGCAGCATATGATAACGTGGCCAGTAGGAAGGAGAGGGAGCCCTGGAAGGGGACACCCCTCCTGAAAAGAGCACAGAAGACAGAGAGAAGGCCCTCCCCTCCCCGCAGGTGCCCATGAGAGATCAGATCCCCCACCTCTGCCCTGGCAGCCTATGGAGGCTTTTCTGCTGGGCAGTCCTCCATTTTCAGAATTACCCTAGAAGGAAAGACCCTTTCCTTCTTCCACCTCCGTGAGTACCAGTGTCTCATTTCACATATATTCTGAAATGGGAGGGAAGCTTTCTATCCTCTCTCCTCTTTGCCATCTTGAGACATTAGCTGGCTCGGATGTTGCAATCAAAATAATATTTTTCAAGTACTGTGAAAAAAGTAATTCTCTAAAATGTTATGAAATGGATTTTCTAAGTAAACAAGCAAAATTTTATCCTGGGGACACCAAGAATATATTCATAGGCAGTTAGCTTGGCCCTAAGAGCTGAATCATGTAATCTTTAAAAAATCACAAATTGGGGCCCTGGGTGGCTCAGTTGGTTAAGCAACTGACTTCGGTTCAGGTCATGATCTCACTGCTTGTGAGTCTGAGACCCACGTTGGGCTCTGTGCTGACAGCTCAGAGCCTGGAGCCTGCTTCAGATTCTGTGTCTCCCTCTCTCTCTGCCCCTCCCCCACTCATGCTCTGTCTCTCTCAGTCTCTCAGAAGTAAGTAAACATTAAAAAAAATCACAAATTAAAAAAACTTTGGCTAAATTCCTAAGCCATCCTCAGAGATTTGATAACTGATCAAATCACATATCATAATGGCTCAATGGCATGATTTTTATGATTGAGTAGTGGTTCCAGATGAAATGAATCTAAGGACTATTGTATTTCAACTCTCTAGGAATAGAACAATGCCATTTGGAAATTTTCCACATAATTGCTATAAGTTTGAGATTAGAGAAGGTTCATGAATTACTGGCGGTTTTAAGAGGGTGAGAAAAAATTGCCTTGAATACATCTGTTTATGCCAGTGTTCTCAAATCCCTGACTTGAGAGCCCAACGTATTTCAGAAAGAGTTCCGAGATTCTCAAAACTTTAATGCATTCGTTGGTGACCCAACAAACAAGCCATAAATGTTCGCTGCTTGAGTGAGAGTCAACTGAGTGTCTAATCCCACGCCAAGAGTGTGGTGCAGAACTCGAAGCCCTGGGCCGGAGGGGTGCCCATGGAGCTGCCTTAGGGAGCTTTATTATTATTTTTTAATGTTTATTCATTTTTGAGAGAGAGAGAGACAGAGACAGAGCACGGGCTGGGGGCGGGGTGGGGGAAGGCAGAGAGAGAGAGGGAGACACAGAATCCGAAGCAGGCTCCAGGCTCTGAGCTGTCAGCACAGAGCCCCACGTGGGGTTTGAACTCACTAGCTGTGAGATCATGACCTGACGCCCAACTGACTGAGCCACCCAGGCATCCCAAGGGGAGCTTTAAATCCAGCTGGGAGATGGAGGGAGAGAGCTACAGAGAAACAGGACCGGTTTAGTGCCCATGTCAAGGACGCTTGGCGGGATTTGATTGCAGGGTTTGATTGCGGGGAAGGAATTAATTAGAGCAACACAGCTGGACCTGGGACAGTACAAAGGAGTCGAGCCACAGCTGTCCCCAAGGGGTGGGTGAGGCTGGACTTCTCAGGACAGGGGAGAAGGCCCAGAGTCCCTCCAGAAAGGTCCTAAAAATCTCCGCAACTGAGATCTTTCCACAACAAATGTTTGGCCTTCCAAAAACATGAAATCCGATTTCGAAATAAAATAGTTTTGCAACGATCACCTTCATTTCTTTATCATTCACATCTGTATCTGTCGCTGTCCCCCCACCTGCCCGAACCAACAACTATCATGTGGTTCTGCTGGGTGATGCTTACGTCTTTTAGCATTATTATTTTTCCTTATGAATCAATCCTGTTGAGCTTTCATATTCTCGGCATGTGGACTGATTCAGGGGATTTTCCCTTTTAACTGAGCTGGCAGTTACTTGACTTCCTTCCTACGTCCACTCCTGATTTCCGTGGCCCGTCCACAGAACCGCACTATCCGAGTGGGGAACACAGTCCTATTTGGAGAAGTGTCTTCGTTAGCCCTTAGCCAGCTCACTTCTGTGGTTGTTATCGGTCCTTTGTAGACGTAAGTAAGTCCAAAACAGATAGTTTTTTTTTTTTACACACACATATTTATCTACTCAATTACATGGAGCCAGACCGCTGAGAGCAGGTAGAAAGGACAGTGACGTCTGTGGTGGGACAGCGTGCATGGGGCAAGCAAGGTGAGGTCATCTACATGTAAGAGGATGTGGGTTTGGATGGGACAGGGGCCCGCAAACGTGGAGAAGATCTCTGGGAAATAACACCTACTGATTATCTACCCCAAGACCAGCTTCTTCACATACGCCACCTGATGTTACCCGAAAGAAAACCACAGGTACTATTATTCTCCCCATGAGCTTCCGAGATCCTGAGTAACTCCATCACCAAGCAGGTCAGGAGGCAGAAGAGAATTCAAACCCGGGACTGTTTGACTCTAAATTGTACTCTCATTTCACCATTTTAATTAGGGATAATGGTAACAAAGAGCCAAGTCTCAAATCTGACCTATCTCCGCGCTCTGAGAGCCACTTCCGGGGGCAGAAGTCTCAGAAAACAGCCTCAGGCATCACTGCGTATTGAGTTGTGTGGATATTTAGTAATATCTAGTATAATGGTTACTGAGCAATTACAATATGCCAGGCACCTTCTGTGTCTAGACTCAGTCCTCACGACAGTCGCACAGGAGCTGTATCATTGTCCCCGCCATCCCGAAATGCGGAGAACTTAAGTATACCTGCCCTAAGGTCACGCAGCCAGAAAGCGGCAGGGCCCGGGCCCAGCGCCCAGACCCGCTCTCATGTCGACCTCAGCAGGCCGCACGCACCAGCAGCTTGTACGTTCCATCCACCAAGCGTCTTGTTGCAGAGACATTGCACGAGGCTTGGCGGAAAACAGGAGTCCCTGGTCCCTGGCACGGCGATTAGACTGCAGTGGGGAAATGGCAAGAGGAGCTGGTGACTAAGGTCCAGTGGGGCAGGGGGAGAAAAAAAATGAAGTTACCAAAAGAGGGCTTCCCTCCCAGAGGCTTGGCAGAGAAGGGGAGGAGGGAAACGAATCAGGGATTGGAGAGGGATGGTGGTTTACTTTAGGGTGTAGTCGGTTTCAGCATGTTTGTTAGTCGTGAGAAAAGCAACCAGTGCGGAAAAGACTGGTGACTTTGAAAATAAAAAAGAAAGTGGTGGGGAGAGGGACCAGACCTGAATCTGGGTCAAGACTTGACAGGAAGTTCTTTTGGGGCGGGCATGATGACACAGGGGAGGTGGGTGGGGGGCAGAGCTGGGAAGGGGCCCACGTCAGATGCCCCCAACCTTTTCAGCGAAGGAAGGGAGTCTGTGGGCACAAGACTAGGAAGGGTTTGATGCGACCCTGAGGGAAATGGGGACATCGACCATGAGGTGACTAACACACGTGAACATCACAAGCAGCCAAGCTTGAAAGGCAGCCACTTGTACCAGATCCAGCACTACCAAATGCAAGATGGGAAGCTGTTCTGCTTTGTTCTGTTCTGTTTTAAAAGCAGAGAATCATGATTTAAAATCATGCAATACAAATGGAATGTTGGGTTTTTTTTTATCTATATGAATGTCCCTACATTTCTAAGGTTCATCTTCTCTGTACAATTCTAAATACCATTAGCAGGTAAATCTTCCCCAGATTGTTGAGTTAAAGCAAACAGTATTCCAAATAGAAGTAATAATAATTGCATACATCATCCCAAGTTGGACAAACATATGAACAAAACAAAACAGAGAGAACAGAAACAAACCCTTACATACAGAGAACAAAATGGTGGTTTCCAGAAGGGAGAAGAATGAGGAGGTAGAAGAAATAGGCGGAGGGCATTAACATGTATAAACCTCCAGGGGCGCCTGGGTGGCTCAATTGGTTAAGCATCTGACTTCAGCTCAGGTCATGATCTCACGGTTTCATGAGTTCAGGCCCTGCATCAGGCTCTATGCTGACAGCGTAGTGCCTGCTTGGGATAATCTCTCTCCCTCCCTCTCTCTGCCCCCTCCTCACTCATACACTCTTTCTCTCTCTCTCTCTCTCTCTCAAAAATAAATAATAAATAAATTTAAGAAAAAGAATTGCAAGGAAAAATACTTTAAAAAATGTACAAACCTTATTTATAAGATAAATAAGTCATGGGAATGAAAAATACAACATAGTCAATAATATTGTAATAACATCGTGTGATGGCAGATGGTGACTCCTGCTACCATGGTGAGCATTATGTAACGTATAGATTTGTCAGATCACTGGGAATGCAAACTGGTGCAGCCACTCTGGAAAACAGTGTGGAGGTTCCTCAAAAAACTAAAAATAGAACTACCCAAGACCCAGCAATTGCACTACTATGCATTTATCCAAGGGATACAGGTGTGCTATTTTGAAGGGGCACATGCACCCCAATGTTTATAGCAGCACTTTCAACAATAGCCAAAGTATGGAAAGAGCCTAAATGTCCATCGACGGATGAATAGATAAAGAAGATGTGGTATATATATATATATACAGTGGAGTATTCCTTGCCAATCAAAAAGAATGAAATCTTGCCATTTGCAACTACGTGGATGGAACTGGAGGGTATTATGCTAAGTGAAACTAATCAGTCAGAGAAAGACAAAAATCATATGACTTCACTCATATGAGGACTTTAAGAGACAAAACAGATGAACATAAGGGAAGGGAAGCAAAAATATAAAAACAGGGAGGGGGACAAAACAAAAGAGACTCTTAAATATGGAGAACAAACAGAGAGTTACTGAAGGGGTTGTGGGAGGGGGGCTGGGCTATATGGGTATATGGGTAAGGGGCATTAAGGAATCTACTCCTGAAAACATTGTTGCACTACATGCTAACTAACTTGGATGTAAATTTTTTTTTTTAATTAATTTAAAAAAAAGAATTGTCAGATCACTAGGTTATATACCCACCTGCAGCTAATATAGCATTGTATGTTAATTAAAGTTCAGTAATACATTTTTTAAAGTTTATTTATCTTAAGCGAGAGAGAGGGGCGCCTGGGTGGCTCAGTCGGTTGAGTGTCCGACTTCAGATCAGGTCATGATCTCACAGCCCATGATTTCGAGCCCCACGTCGGGCTCTGTGCTGACAGCTCAGAGCCTGGAGCCTGCTTCGGATTCTGTGTCTCCTACTCTCTCTGCCCCTAACCCACTCGCATTCTGTCTCTGTCTCTCTCAAAAATAAATAAACATTAAAAAAAAAAATTTTAAGAGAGAGAGAGAGAGAGCATGTGTGAATGGGGGAGGGGCAGAGAGTGAAGGAGAGAGAGAGAGAATCCCAAGCAGGCTCTGGGCGGACAGCACATTAGCGGGGCTCGATCTGACAACCCTGGGATCATGACCTGAGCGGAAATCAAGAGTTGGACACGTAACCAACTGAGCCACCCCCAATAATACATTTTTTAAAAAACATAATCTCGAGTTGGTAGCCGTGGATGTAATCGCTATTCTGAATTCATTGCTGCCCTGCATTACACAACAGAAAAATTTTTGAACACTTGAATGTAAGTCAATTATATTTCCTGTCATGTTTTCCATAACATTCCACTTTCAGACACACACACACAAGCACTCATTTTGCTCATAGCAGTGTTTGTCAAACAGAGGTGACTTTGGCACCCCAGGGACACGTGGCCGTGTCTGGAGACATTTTAATTCTACCAAGTGGGGAGCTGGTGGCACCTCTAACGGGAGGAGGCCAGGGATTCTGGGGAACATCCCACACTGTACGGGACAGCTCACCACAGTGAGGAATTGTCAGCAATGCCGAGGTTGGCACCCTGACTTAGGAAAAAACAAAATTAAACTTAATTATACAGAAAGCTGCTTACAAACACCAAACCCAGGGTGCGCATTTTCTGATTTTTTGAAAATAACATTGCACCCGAGCATTAAGTATAACTGATGCCATCTGGAAAGAGCAGGGTGAAAAGTGTGGAAAGATTGTGGGTGTTTTTTTGGCTTGGTCAGATGGAATCCATTTTTCCTTATTTAAAAAAAAGAGGGGGGGTGCCCTGGGTGGCTCAGTCAGTTGAGCGTCCAGCTTCAGCTCAGGTCATGATCTCACAGTTTGTGAGTTCGAGCCCTGCATCAGGCTCTGTGCTAACAACTCAGAGCCTGGAGCCTGTTTCAGATTCTGCGTCTCCCTCTCTCTCTGCTCCTCCCCCGCTCGTGCTCTGTCTCTCTCTCAAAAATAGATAAAACATTAGGGGCGCCTGGGTGGCTCAGTCGGTTGAGCAGCCGACTTCGGCTCGGGTCATGATCTCGCGGTCCATGAGTTCGAGCCCCGCGTCGGGCTCTGTGCTGACGGCTTAGAGCCTGAAGCCTGTTTCAGATTCTGTGTCTCCCTCTCTCTGACCCTCTCCCATTCATGCTCTGTCTCTCTCTGTCTCAAAAATAAATAAACGTTAAAAAAAAAATTAAATAAATAAATAAATAAATAAAACATTAAAAAAAATTAAAAAAAAAAAACAAAACGTTCAGGGGCACCTGGGTGGCTCAGTCGGTTAAGTGCCTGTTGATTTTGGCTCAAGTCATGATCTCACGGTTCATGAGTTCGAGCCCCACATCAGGCTCCACTCTGACGGTGCAGAGTCTAGTTGGAATTCTCTCTCTCCCTCCCTCCCTGCCCCTCCCTCTTTTGTGTGCATGCATGTGAGCGCTCTCTCTCAAAATAAACAAATTTTTTTAAAAAGTTGATAATTACATTCTGAAACGGTAGTCCCGGGTAGCAAAGCCTCTATTTCCCTTAGAGTTCATAATTACCTCTGTCCTACAGACTCAACACCAAGAGTCCCCATTTACTTCCTGTCCTGACATTAGACAGGAAAGTGTTTCCAGAGACCGGGAATAAGGACGCTTCTGCTGTCATCCACAGAAATGCCCTTTCTACAATAACTGCATGTTTTATGGGTCATTACGAAATAGGGTGGCCAGCACAGGGCACACCCACAAGGGATAAAAACCAAAACAACTCTTGTGGTCCTTCCATAATAAACTATTTGATGAATTATGAAAGTCTTACAGGGATGTTTTTGTAAAGCCATTGGAGCCACATAATATAGAAACTTTCCCTCAGCTGTGCCAGCAAATCACACACTTACTTAACTGCACTGAGTGTTGGAGCATTTGGAATTCTGAAGAAGTGGAAAGTAAGAGAGTCGCAAGGTCAGAGACACAGGTTGAATCAAATATTAAACTAAATACTGCTGTCCTGTCACTTTCTGAAGCGTTTTACTGTCGTAAATGGTATTTTCTGACTACTGGTATCCTTTTTACTCCCTCACCTTGGAGTAATATCAGGACTTCGTTAACTCCTGATTTTTTAAAAACATTTTAGCCTTAATGTATTTCACTTTTCACCTCCTTGCCTTTGGGGATATAGATGATTTCATTACAAATATGGAATATGCCATAAAATTCCTATAAATCCCCAGCAACTGATTGTCTCCTTTGAAAAACATTAAAGTATCTTGAAGAGACAGATCTTACCAGTTTAAGTTTAAGTAAGAAATTCTTATGTCATAAACTTTACTAAAATCAGTTGACCAGCGAGATTTAACAAGATGCTTGCGAAGTGTAATTATGTTTCTGAAAGAGCTTTGTAAACCATGAAGTACTATAAAAATGCAGGTGCTCATTGTCAATCGTATGCCCAGAGGAAGAAGAATAAATACTCATTGAGCTCATAAGTAGGGAAGAGACCTTTCATCCGTGTCAGCTAAACTTCAGCACCGCCTTTCTAGGGAGCCTTAAATAACATCTTTGTTTTACAATGAAAGCAAAAAGCGGGGAAGGCCATGCTCAAGGTCAGGAAGCTACTGTCAATGTCAGCATTCAGACCCAGATCTGTTGGAACACAACGCTACCCTGTCCTGTCCACCACACTGCCCTCTGCAGGCTGCGAGAGGAGTGACAGTCAGGTGTGGAGTAAATTAAGACTGAGAAAATCTGAGAGCCATACTACACCCAGGTCTACCAGCTGTTCAGAGAAGAAAACCATTTCATTCCATGGATTTATCATGTCGTGCTTTGTTTCTGGGGGCTCCTGGCTGGCTCCATCAGGGAAGCATGCAACTCTTGATCTCGAGGTCCTGAGTTTGAACCCCACATTGGGCAGAGAGTTTACTTAATAATAATAATAACAATAACAATAATAATAATAAGGGCGCCTGGATGGCTCAGTCGGTTAAGCGTCCGACTTTAGCTTGGTCATGATCTCATGGTTCATGAGTTTGGGCCCTGGATCAGGCTCTGTGCTGACAGCTCAGAGCCTGTAGCCTGCTTTGGATTCTGTGTCTCCCTCTCTCTGCCCCTCTCCCACTCATGCTCTGTCTCTCTCTCTCTCAAAAATAAATGAAATGTTAAAATAATAATAATAATAATGCCTTACTTCTATTTAGAGTTAGCATGCTCCCTTCTAAATACATTAACTCCCAAATGGAAGGTACTGGACATTCCAAGAGAAATCAGGCAAGACCCCTATCCTCAGGAATCTCCACATCCAGTAAGACATATAATGCCTAAACAAGGAATTTCGATAGAGTGGATAAGTGTTTCTGTAGGCAAAACACAGGGTAGGGCGGCGGCACATAAGTGGGTATCAGTGGGCCGGTGGCCACTCCCCGCATGTCTCACTTGGTGCCCAGTACACATGGGCAACTTACAGAGAGTTAAAGCACCCGCACTGAAGTGAGCGGGGCATACCTTTCTTGCGGAGACAGCCAACCTCTTGAGAGTTCCGAGCAACCAAAAATTCTGAGACAGGAATAGTTCAGTCTTGTGATCACAGTTGCACACGCTGAGGTGACGCTTTAAGCTCTGATTATAGACATTGTTTTTATGATACTTCATTTTGTGTTTGATTTTTTTCATTCAGATTTAAGATTTTTTTTTAATATTTATTCATTTTTGAGAGAGAGAGAGAGAAAAACAAAGTACAAGTGGGGAAGGGTATGAGAGACAGGGAGAACACCAAAGCAGGCCCAGTCTCTGAGCTGTCAGCACAGAGCCCGACGCGGGGCTCGAACCCACAGACCACGAGATCATGACCTGAGCCAAAGCCGGACGCTCACCCGACTAAGCCACCCAGGCATCCCCTCATTCAGATTTTAAATACTCTTTCAATCATTGTTTCTCACCAATTTGTCTAAACTTTAATATATATAACATATTATATATAATTATAATATATAATAAATATATATAAATATATACAATTATAATAATATAATATTATATATCATATAATATATATTATAATATATAATAATATATTAATATAATAATATATATATTAATATATATAATATAAACTTTAATATATTTTCTGGTTCATCGTTTTGGCTGTAAAAGAATTCTTAATTATTTGATCACCTTTCTGACTGTCCCTGGCCCATAAGGAAGATATAGCAAAACAAGGTATGAGTTTTGCAGTGAAACAGTTGTGGATTCAAATTCCAGCTTTTTGAATTACTACATGAGTGGCTAGGGGAGTTTCCCCTCTTGGAGCTTCAAATCCATCATCCAGAATTGTTGGGTCTGTTGGCTTGCTTAATCTTCACCACAAACCGTCCTTCATAGGAATGTGCTAAAGATTGAAGAAAATACCAGGTCCAAAGTCCATACGGGCTTCGTACAAACAGATGTCTCAAAGTTTTGGCAAAGAACAAAAAGTTTCTAAAAAGAAAGAAAACCTAACATTTTCTCAAACTGAAACTTTATTCTAGTGAGTCCATAATTTAATAGGTCAACCAAGGTCTCCTGTGCAAGAAAAAACAATCTGTTCGAGGGTCTTTGAGCTCTGTAAGATTACAAATCCACAGGCTCTTATGCAAGGTTGAGACAAGCAATAAATGGCACCCCTTTAACCATCAGACCTCTAAACCAATAAAAATACAGAGAAAAAGTGGTTTTTTGAAATGTATAAAAAGGGAGAAGGGTCATCTATAAGTTAATAGAGCCTTGAGGGACTTATCACTCAGTTGCACTGTATAGAATATATTTTGATCCTGATTCAAACCAAGTTTTACAGTAATTCTTGGAAACTCTGAAGGAAATTTGAAACTTACTGATATTTGACATTACTAAGAAACTATTGTGATAATAGTATTATAACTATGCTTTTTAATATCATTATCTTTTAGAGACACATATTGAAATATTTACAGATGAAATGATGTCTGGGTTCCAAATATTGGTGGAGACGGAAGGCATGAGAGTATAGATGAAACCAGATTAGTCAGTCATAAGCTAATGGTATTTGAAGCCAGGTGATGGTTTCGGTTCATGGTATATTATTCCTCTGGGTTTTATGTTTGACATTTTCCACAAAAGATTTTTTTTTATTTTTTTATGTTTATTTATTTTTGAGAGAGACAGACAGAATGTGATCAGGGGAGGGGGAGAGAGAGAGGGAGACACAGGACCCAAAGCAGGCTCCAGGCTCTGAGCTATCAGCACAGAGCCCGATGCAGGGCTCAAATGCGAAATCATGACCTGAGCCGAAGTCGGACACCCAAGCGACTGACCCACCCAGGCGCCCCTATAAAAGATATTTTTAAAAGAGACCAAAACATCATCTTTTTACTAATAAAGATGAATTTGGAGAATGTGGCTTACTCATGGGCTTCCTGCTTGCCCTGAATTAGGTGAACTTGGCCACTCCACACAGGTAAGTTCTGACTATCACAGGTCTCTTAGGGCACCCAGCCTGCTAGAAGAGCTCACAGCAGGGACGCCTGGGTGGCTCAGATGGTTAAGCTTCCAACTTTGGCTCAGGTCATGATCTCACGGTGTGTGAGTTCAAGCCCTGAATCAGGTTGTCTGTTGTTAGCACAGAGCCAGCTTCAGATCTTCTGCCTCCCTCTCTCTCTCTCTCTGCCCCTCCCTTGCTTTCTCCTCTCTCTCTCCCTCTCTCAAAAGTAAATAAACATTTTCTTTATTTTAATGAAAAAAAAAAAAAAAGAATAGCTCACAGTGGTATTAAGTCTGGGGTCCTGAGTTCAGTTCTTATGTAGTGTTTGTCTTTGTCTTTGCCCCAGTAGACCCTCCAAGCTCAGTCAGCCATGTGGCAAATGCAAGCTGGTGGATACCAGGGAGATGGGGCCAGGATGGCGGCCTGGCACAAAATCATCCTCATCTTCATCCTCGAAAAGAATTCGTATCATACGCCTTGTAAGGGGAGGGGGTGAGTGGAGGGGGTCCAGAGGGTCCGTAGTGTCACCTTTGTGCATTCCATCGGTAAGTGGGAAGTCTATTGCACAAGTCTATTGCAATAGCGGGACTCTATTGCACAAGTAGAAAAATATGAAGATCTAATTAGTAAAAGTGAAAGGAGTGGAGTCGGCATTTTAGAGAAACGTGTACCAGCCACAGGGACCTCTTGGAAGGAAAGAATAAAACAGGAAAGAAGCCAGCAGAACTGTGGGTATCTTGTCATCTTCTTCCACAAAAGAGAAATGACCCAAGGATACAAGAGAAATTTGATCCAGTGGCACAAAGTCTCCTCTTGAAGCTGCATTGTACATTCATAATCAACGGTTGCCTTGACATTGGATTCTTAGTCTCATAGTGACGGCATTACAATAAGACACGCCACAGTGACTAGAGCCACCGTTGGTCTAGTTTGCTCCTGCTTGGGAGAAGGTCTGAGAAGGAGCTGGTACGGTTTCAGCAGCTAACAAATAAAATGAGCTCTTGAAGGGAAGAATCTGAAAGATGTACTGAATAGTAGATTTGAACCTGATACTCTAGAGTACATCTAGGTATGATACTTCTCCTGTTGACCTTGAAGTTGGTGTAAATAATAAATCATCTGGTGGCATGTCCACTTATCTCACCCAATCCACCCGATGGCATCACTTTCTGAAATAACATAAGCCAGGAAAAGGAAGGAGCCCATTCCCCCCAGATAACCTGAGTATCAGTTTGAAATGGAAACAATTGTGGTAGACTGCTACTTTGATTAACCCCTCTCTCTACCCCTCTCTCTCTCTACTTTCTTGTCTGGAAAGTAGGCCAGACAAGAGGACAGGATGTCAACAACTTGGCCACAAATACGGTGCAATTTAGTCTCCATGGGAACCATAACACAACTCAGCTTTTCCACTCGGAAATGGGTGTTCTGGGCTAGGACAGTGATTAACATAGATAAATGGACTAAACTCTGGGAGTGAGCACACTCTCACTATTTTTATTTCTCTGTTTCTCTTCCTCGATTTCAGGTATACGAAACAGTTGGACACAGTGGCACCACTTTGCTGGCAGAAGTGTTTCTGCCTATTCCTGAAACGACCATTGTCACTGGAAGGGCTCCCATTGAAGAAGTGGAGTTTAGCAGTAACCAGCATGTGACCCTGGACCACGAGGGTGTTGGAAGTGGTACGGAAAGCTCATTATCCTCAGTGGCTCACGGTTTTACTGTCAGATTTGAACATAACTTTTTTTTTTTCATTTTCAAACAACCAGGTAATTATAAAACTGCTTTCAGAAATTCAAATTAAAATGATGATATACAATTTTTTGCAGTCATTTTTTATACCGTTGGTGGCCAATAAATTCATAAAACTATGCAAGTATAAAGTAGTTCGACAATGTGAATCAGGACCTTTAAAATGCCTTTGATACCTTAGTTTCTTCTTCTACGAATATTTTCTTAGAAAATAATTTGAAATGAGGACAAAGTTTTGTGTATATAAGATATATATCCGGGGATTATTTATAAGGCCGAAAAGATTTTAAAAACTTAAATATTATAATAGGGAGATTATTAGTTAATATTCTCTCTATTATCCCCTATAATTGTAATTACATATACAATGGACCTTCTCACTCTGTCTACCATGTTTCTTAACCTCTATAATGTATTTGCTTATCCTTTTCTTTCACTGCTGTATTCTGTGACACTTCTTTAAATCTGTCTTCCAAGTCATGAATTCACTCTTTGGCTGTGTCTAATCATTGAAACTCATCACTGGGTTTTTCATTTTAATTATTGGATTGTTCACCTCCAGAAATTCTATTTGTTCTTTTCCAATCTGTCTGGTCAGTTCTGATAATGTTTGTCCTTTCCTCAGACTCTCAACCATTTCATTGTTTTATTCCTTCACTACTTCATTTATTTTTAAGAACATATTACAAATATTTTTTTAACGTTCTGTAGCTGATCATTTCAGTACCTATCTGCTTATTGGTCTGATCCTGTTGCTTCTTATTCATGGTGGCTTGTTTCTTCGTGTGTCTCGTGATTTTTTATTGTGAGCACATATTTGGAAATTGATCTGCAAGAATTCTTTGGGGCTCAAATCCAATCATCAGCCTAAAAGTCTGGAGACCTAGGGGTGTGTGGGTGGCTCAGCTGGTTAAGCGTCTGACTTCGGCTCAGGTCACAAACTCACAGTTCGTGAGTTCAAGTCCAGCGTCAGGCTCTGTGCTGACAGCTCAGAGCCTGCAGACTGCTGCGGATTCTGTGTCTCCCTCTCTCTCTGCGCCTTCCCAGCTCATGCTCTGTCTTTCTGTCTCACTCTCAAGAATAAATAAACATTAAAAAAAATTTTTTAAATAAAATAAAAGTCTGGGACCTAGGCTTTAGTTCCCATTCTCACACTGATAAGCTCTGTGACCCTAGTAATGATGTAATCTCTTTAAATATCTTCTTCATTCATAAAATGAATCTAAGGATACCCCCTTTAATGTCTTTTGGGGTTATTTTGAAGATTAAAGTGGATGTTCAATATAGAGGAAAGATCTCTGAAAAAAACACAAAGGTGCTATTACAGTGTAATAGTGGTATTATTTTTGGGCTAATAATATTAACTGTAAGTCCAGGACATGAAGGCACTATTTTTTTTAATGTTTATTTATTTATTGTTGAGAAAGAGAGAGAGAAAGAGAAGGAGCACAAGTGAAGGAGGGGCAGAGAGAGAGAGAGAGAGAGAGAGAGAGAATCTGAAGCAGGCTCCAGGCTCTGAGCTGTCAGCACAGAGCCTGATGTGGGGTTCAAACCCACGAACTGTGAGATCATGACCTGAGCCAAAGTTGGACGCTCAACTGACTGAGCCACCCAGGCACCCCTAAGTCACTATTTTTAGTGCTTGAAAATCTTTTCTTCTTTTATTTGATTAAACAAACTGCCCCGAGGCTTTTTATCATTAATTTCCAATGGGTAGAAGCCAAATCAGTAAGTGAGGCTTACTGTTGCCGCAGTAGCTTAGGAATAGCTAACGTTTGTTGAGTGGTCCAAGCACTAAGTGATCTGCATGTAAGACCCCACGTAACACAAGGCTCCTTATTCGGGTGCACTCCCTCCCTAGGGCACTTGCCTTGTTCCTCCTGCCACAAATGCTCTTTCCCAAGAAATCGTCTCACTTCCTTACTTTCTTCTGGCGTTTACTCAAAAGTCCCCTCTTGTGGAGGCCCTCCCTACCACCCCATCTAAAAGTTCAGCCCTTTCCCACCCACCCCCAAATACACATTGTCTGTATACACTCCCTAATTTATGGTTTCTCTTCACACTTCTCACTCTCTAACAAACCATACATTCGTCCCATTTCTCTTATTCACTGCCTGTCTCCCCTGCTGGAATAGCAACTCCTTGAGAACAGGGATTCTCATCAGTTTTGTGTCTTTACTGCCATCTGCCGCGCCTAGAATAGTCCCTGGAGCCAAGCAGAAGCTCAAATTAGTATCCACTGGATGAGTGAATAAATGGATGTCTTCACAGGAATCTTTTTTAGGAGGTATTATTATTATCCCTATTTTACGTATAAAGAAACTAAGGCTCCGAGAAGTTAGGTCATCTGTTTGTGGTCACACAGCTGTTAAGCGGCAGAACCAGAATATGCACCCAATGGTCCCACTCCAAAGTGCCTCATTCATTGTCACCTCTACACCCTGCTGTCAGAGAGGGAACCAAGAGGCCTATTCTGCACCTCATTGCCTGAAGAATTTCAGTGCCGCTGCTGTGAATTATGTGTTCTGTCCTGCCAGCCCTATCCTCTCTGTTCCATTCGCCTACTGTCTGCTTTCTCACCAAGACTGGGTTCGCTCCCTTTTTCTAAACAGCGTCTGTGTAATCTGGTGTCTCCCTAGGAATGCCCTTCTCATTTGAAGCTGATGGTAGCAACCAACTGATTCTCATGACCTCGGGGAAAGTGTCCAACAGCGTGGCATGGGCCATTGGAGAAAATGGGATCCCTTTGATTCCTCCACTGTCACAGCAGAACATTGGATTTAGAAGGTGATGTGTGTCTGTAATAAATTGATGAGTAATGTCTTTGCATTAATGATATCCGGGGCGGGGGGGGGGGGGGGGGGGCGGCGGGCGGGAAGCTTGCAATATCACATTCTTTCCCTTTTTTCTCATGTGCTAGTAATTTCATGTTTTTTTATGGTACTTGAGGTAAAGATTAAAATATTAATAGCCTAATAAATATTAGATGTTTAGCAGTGCCAGAAACAGCAAAAAGCATTTTGCCTTGTTTAATCTCTCCGGTAACTCTGTGAAGTATTCTTTTCTTCATTCTTCATTCTTCAAGTATTCTTTTTCTTCATTTTATAGACGGGGGGAAATGCAGAGCCTCTGATTGCGTATAGGTGGTCCTCAGTGTGAATGATGATTGTCATAGAACCTTCTGGTTATATAAAGGTCCCTATTGTCAGTTCTTTCCCTTGATTGCTAGATCCTTAGGCACTCTGTACCTAGGCAGGCCCCTCCTCCTTGTGGTTGGTCCCTGTCCAGGCAGCCTGGGCTATGGGGGCCAGGTGGCCTGGGTTCGAGTCTGGCTTCTGTCCTGCCCCAACAGATGGGTCTTGAGTTCATCTTTAACCATTCTGGGCCTCCGTTGCCTCCACCATAAAATACAAGGACTTGGGGCACCTGGGTGGCTCAGTTGGTCGAGTATGAGACTTGGACTCAGGTCATGATCTCGAGGTTTGTGAGTTCAAGCCCTGCATCGGGCTCTCTGCTCTCAGTGTGGAGCCCACTTTCAGATCTTCTGACCCCCTCTCTCTCTGCCCCTCACCTGCTGTGCTCCTGCTCTCAAAAATAACAAGCACTTAAAAATAATAATAATAATAAATAAAAGGACTTATCCTGATCATCAAGAAGACAGTTTGTAAGTCACAGACTGTCCGGGCCAGGCTCCGCTCCCTTTCTGCCTTCTCCGTCCCGATTCCGATGTCCCTGTGACGAGAACAAGGAACATCTGGTCAGCACCTCCTCAGTCAGGAGATGGGCGGTCACGTCCAGAGGAGGCCTCGAGCCTCGGCATTCTGTCCTCATTCCACTGAGTTTCACACCCGGGACGAAAGCTCCCACTCTTCAGGAGAGGAGGTAGAACACAATGTGAGCGGCAAGAGACACAGCTCCATTAACAAAGCCCTGACGCAAAGGTGCTGAGAGCGCTGGCCTCCCGGGAATTCAGTCGCATCCCAATCCGTTGTGCGTCCGTTTTTTCCTCTTGTATTTTGGCCTCGGCTACGAGGGGTCCCCAGGTGAGTGGGAAGTGAGGCTCTCAGGGCCCCCTGAACCGAATGCGGCAGGCTCCTTCTCACTGGCCCCGATCCAGGGACGCGGGACACTTCTACGCCCCGGGCAGGGTTGTAGGGATACTTCTTTTTCTTTTTTTGGTTTTATTGAGATATAACTGACACGTGGCATGAGTTTAAGGTGTACCATGTAATGATTTGATAAGTGGATATATTGTGAAATAATCACAGTAAGTCTACCTTACATCCATCACCACACGTAGCTGCAAGTTGTGCTTTCCTTGCCGTGAGAACTTTTAAGATCTGCTCTCTCAGCAGTTTGTAAATGTGCGGTGAAGTACTGTCAACTGTGCATTAGATCTCTGGACCGTCTTTATCATATAATGAGAACTTTGGACTTCTTGACCGCCTTTGGCCACCGCCTCTCCCGCCCCACCTCTGGCCGCCACCGACCCGTTCTCTGTTTCCACAAGTTCCATATATACTTGAAACATTAATCCCTTATCAGATGTGTGGTGTGCAAGTATTTTCTTCTACCATTCACTCTTCTCTATGGTCCCTGAAACGTGTATTTTTTAATGTTTATTTATTTATTTATTTTTTTGAGACAGAGACAGAGTGAGCAGGGGGAGGGGAAGAGAGAGAGAATCCCAAGCAGGCTCCACACTGTCAGCACAGAGCCCGATGCGGGGCTTCAACTCTTGAGTCACGAGATCGTGACCTGAGCCAAAATCAAGAGTCAGACGCTTAACCGACCGAGCCACCCAGGCA
This sequence comes from Panthera onca, assembly GCF_046562875.1. Lineage (NCBI taxonomy): Eukaryota > Metazoa > Chordata > Mammalia > Carnivora > Felidae > Panthera > Panthera onca. Next base: position 11,610,957 of record NC_138342.1, read on the forward strand.
CCCCCCAAAACGTATTTAATAGCAGTCATCGAGCAAAGAAAAACGGCAAAACTCCTTCCTTGTGATCAGATTTTCTCCCTTAGACATAACAGCCTCCTTAGGCAGCGCCGTCCCTGGGATTTTGCAGGCCCGAGGCAAAGTGCTCTGTGAAAAAGCCCATCTCACAGCATTAACTTCTTTTCCAGTGCTTTGAAGAGAGCAGATGCCATCTCGTCCATCGGCACATCGGGACTGACAGACTTGAAAAAGTTGGCCAAGTGGGCAGCAGAGTCCAAGCTCGACCCGAATGACCCCAACAATGCCCCTTTGATGCAGCTAATCTCGGTAACGTGGCACCATCGTGCACACACTGCTTCTCTCCACTTGCTGTGCCAATAATAGACCCAGCTTGACCCTTTACACACGTTTTCTTTCTCACTGTGTTCTCCAGTGCGATAGTGTTTAAGAACACGAGTGCCGGGTTGAATGACAGGTTTCAAGGCCGGCTTTGCCCCTGCCTGGCTGTGTGATCAGGGCGAGCACTCATGCTTCTAAGCACTGTGACACCTCGCAGTGTGGCCATGACGACGTGCAACGCCTCATCTCAACAGTTAGCGGGACACACAATCGGTGTGCAGCAAATATTAGCTGTTGTTACGGTGTTGCTGTTCCTCTTACCTCTAACCTCTGTAAAACCCTAACGAAAGGCCTTGTTTGGCCCCTCCCCTGGAAAGGAACCTGAGTACGGGTGCTCGGAGTCACCTGCTCGAGGTCACATGGCCGGTAAGGACGCGGATCCAAGACCATTTCAGAGCACATGCCCGTTCATCACACCTGGTGAGGCCTTTTAAGAAACGGTGGTTTTGTTCATTTATTTTCCCGTTTGATGATTAATTAGATTATCGTTCAGATTTCTTTTACGTATGTATGAGATAAATTGCTTGCATCTATCATAACATTCGAAATTCTCTCTTCAGTGAGTTTATAAATAAAATGGAACATTAGTCAGTAAATGATTCTCCTTGGTAGCAGATACAATTGTTTTTGCTCCCAAGTTCATAATTCCCACAAAAATATAATAAACAAGTAGATGATCCGGAAAGTGACCACAGCAACACGTTCTGTAATCATGTTCACTAGTGGGAGTTCATCAGCAGGGTAACTGCAACCAGGATGACATTTTCATTTCTGTCCTAGACTTTCCAAGGTAAGTCGCAAAGCAAGCTTGGGTTTATTCTGACGTTTGCCTTTATAAGTTTTCCTTCCAACTCAATGATACTTCTTAGTGTGACTAAGAGAAGTATTAGGAGGAATAGACCACATTACCTAGAGCGTAGTCTGTTCCATAAAGAGGTTTCAAATCACGTTTCGATTACCATTTTAAATCAGCAACAATATAGTATAAATGTCACCTTCGTTTTTTTTTTTCTTTTTAACTATTTGTCTTCGTGTAGAAGGACAAAACACAGGGACGGCCTTCCAGACCTGTCTCTTTCTTGTTTCAATTTTTTTTTCAATATTTGTTTATATTTGAGAGAGAGTGCAAGCCGGGGAGGGGCAGAGAGAGAGGGGAGAGGGGGGACAAAGGACCTGAAGCAGGCTCCAGACTCCACACTGACAGCAGTGAGCCCAATGTGGGGCTCGAACTCAGAAACCGCAAGATCATGACCTGATGATCTGGCATCAGCCACAGTCCGATGCTCGACCAACTGAGCCCCCCAGGTGCCCCAGGACCTCTTTTTATGGATTTTCACAGCAGGATCACCTCGCCCACTGCAAAGCCCTGGCGAATCTCTGCTCCCTGGATTTCCTTCTGCGAGGAGGAGGTTCCCACTGGCAGAGCACCCAGCAGAGGGGCAAGCAGACGCCCGGGAGAGTGTAGCCTCACCCGCTCAGCCTCCCAGCGGTACCCTGAGACCATCCTTTCCTAGCCGGTGTACGGGGCAGCGGGGACTGGCGCCCAGATCTGTCTTTACTCGGTGACCAGGGCCACGAGGTGCTGTTTGGAGACAGCATGACCGTGGAGCCGGTGATCAGCCAACTGATTTGAACTGACCAGCCAATTCTGGGGCCTTTATCTACATGTGTGCCTATGTATATTTGAAAAATCACATTTTGTTAAATATATCTTTAAAGTTATATTAAGTTACATATAACATATATTAAATTCACGTATTAGATTTTATGGTAACACTGTATATATACGCAACCTTATTTCCTGTAGGCATCTAGTAATACACTGATATAACTCTCCCATTTTTCATTCTGTATATTTACATAACACCTATGGGGGGAGCATGCGTACCCAAAAAAATGAACTTTATGATTTTTTTTTTTTTTTTTTGGAAAAATGAGTTGCGGTACTTTTTATAGCCAGGACATGAATATAATGGCACCTGACTCGTTACTATTAGATTTCAACATATGTTGTCCTTAAATGCGGGATGTTTCAAGTCTCCCCGTCTAAGACTCTTAAGCTTCCATTCCCAAACCGAGAGCCCGGTGCTGGGTTTCTTGAGATGCAATCTGCCTGCCGTCCAAAGCTGTGCCTCTTCTGTTTTCCATAGGTTGCTACTAGCGGTGAATCCTACGTCCCTGATTTCTTTCGACTGGAACAGCTGCAGCAAGAATTTAACTTTGTTTCAGATGAGGAGTTAAATAGATCCAAACGATTCCGGCTTCTTTGTCTTAGAAGCCAAGAGGTGCCAGAATTCCGAAATTACAAGCAAATTCCAGCATATGACCGGGAAATTATGGAAAAGGTATTCCAGGTAAGAAATTGCCATGGAGGAGTTAATACAGTAATTAAATATGTCTGTGCCATTTGGCTTGTACTATGATGAGTGTATCTTCTTGCTGTCGTGTTCTCTGTAGCGATGTTGGTTTCTCGTTTCGAACGCTTCACATAACTTTTCCATTATTTTTTTTTTACACTTAATGTTTAAGTAGTCTCTTTGCCCAATATAATGACATATAAACTAAGAGACATTAGAATCGTAAGTCTGAAAAGTATCTTACGTGTTAATATGGGAAATTATCCTGCCACGTTATAACAAACTGTCAGTAATTCAATGCCATTTTAATCCATTAAATATTTAGGAAGCCTGGTAAACACTGTGGGGTGGGGGGGGAGCCCCTGGGGTCTCAGGTGGGCAGGGTGGCACGGAGGCGGGGCTGGGCACAGGCTTGGCTGTGGAGGGGTCCCTGGCAGGTGGGGAGCCTTTGAGGAACTACAGGTGAAAGGCCAGTGAAAGCCTGACGGGCAAGTTAGTGTTTGCTGAGGTAAATGGGGAGTCATTAGAAATGGAACCCAGTATGATTTTTTATGCAGAAACTATAGAAACTATTGGAGAATATTTTTGATGACTTGGTTCTTCTTTGTATTAGTTGGGACTCGTGATGGTAAGTGATAAAAAGCCAAATGAAGCTACCTTGGGCACCGAGAAAGTTTATTGGATGATGAAATGCCAAAATGGGTTAAATATCTAAGGGGGCGTGAATGGCAGGAGTTCACGTGTGCCTCAGGGACACCCGATCCAGAACCTGAACACTCACCAGGACGCAGTTCTGTCCTGCCTGGGCTTCCCTTGGTCCTCGTTGTGGGCAGATTCTCTACTTGGCTGCATGGTCACCAGCATCATCCAAGCTCACATCTAGTGGCTTCAGCCAGCAGAGAGAGAGGTGTCCTCTTGTCCCAAGCTTAAAAATCTTGGGAACAGCTGGCTTGAGTTGCCCAGGCCGGGTTAGGAGCGACCCTGGATATTCAGCTGTGGCCAGAGGACTAAAGCAGAACATGGCAGCTCCCCGGCCCCCCGGAAATTTTATTGACAGAGCAAAGCACGGCAGCCTAAGACAGAGCTAACCCACCCACCACTCTCCTCCAGGGAGGCAACCCAAATCAGCTGCAGCCAGAGGCTACTTACTATTTTTGCCATTGCTCTACTTAAAATAGAAAAGAAAAAATGTAAGCAGACGCTTCGGCTAAGTTGCTTGGGTGAGCTGAGATCAGGAGTCTCTCTGTTATCTCTGTATCTCTGTGTCTTCCTACATGAACATCCTGAGTTGAAATTGCTCTACAGAATTATCTTCTACTTCTAAGGCAGTTCAACCAACTGATTCCAAAACCGGCATACTGCGTCAAAGATCAATTTTGAAACCAATTGTGAAGAGGAAGGTGGAAGACACATTTAGAACCATAGTTTATTACTTGAACCACATAAATTCTGTCGTCTCAAGAAGGGCATGGGGGGGAGGGGTACTAGTACTTTAAAATCATAAAATTATTCCTTTTTCATCTTAGGACTATGAGAAACGGTTACGAGACAGAAATGTAATTGAAACCAAGGACCACATAGATCCCCATAGGGCCATGGTAGCCAAGTACCTCCAACAGGTAAGGAAAATCATTTTACAGAGTCCCCACCGGGGGAACATAGCCAGCACCCTAAGACTGGGGGGAGAGTGGTCTTTATTCTTCCGAGTTATCTATGGGATACTTAACTGTCACTTATTTGTTCGTAATTACAGATAAGAAATTAATTTGAACATGTGAAACACTAGGATGTATCTCAGCTTATTATCAGTGGTTATCTTACGTGGAGTATGAGTACAGGGGACACAATTTCTAAGTCGTGATTTTTCTCATATTTGAATGTTTGCATCATATCACCTTTGTAATGAAAAAGTTTTATGAGCCACGTACTAACTGCCCTAATGCACTAAAAACTTGAAATACCCGTTTGCCCTTCCTTCGTTTAGTAAATGTAACTTGTAGGAAATGCTACAGCCACTACACTACGTTTTTCCCATCCAGTTGATCTACCCTGCAGCTCCTTATAAGAAAACAACTTATGACATTTCAGAGGCCCTCTATTTGAAGAATAATTAGAGGGGCGTCTGGGTGGCTCGGTTGAGCATATGACTCTTGATTTCGGTTCGGGTCATGATCTCATGGTTTGTGGGTTCGAGCCCTGCTTTGGGCTCTGCGCTGACAGCACAGAGCCTGCTTGGGATTCTCTCCCCCTCTCTCTGCCCCGTTTGCACTCTCTCTCTCTTTCAAAATAAATAAACTTTAAAAAAAATAAAGAATAATTAGAAAGTAAACCAGTCTAAGGGTGCCTGAGTGGCTCAGTCAGTTAAGCATCCGACTCCTGGTTTCAGCTCAGGTCACGATCCCAAGGCCGTGGAATCAAGCCCCACGTCTGGCTCCGTGCTGAGTGTGGAGCCTGCTTGGGATTCTCCCTCTCTGTCTCCCTCACTCTCACCCTCTCTCTCCCCTCGGCTGCCCCTCCCCCTGCTTGCACTCTTTCTCTAAAAACAAATTAAAAAAAAAAAAAAAAAAAAAGTAAATCAATCTGAATAGAGGAAGAACTCCAGAATCTGAAATGTGTGTGCTTCAAGATCGGTCCTATTTTTTGCAATTATTCATTCATTCTGAAAAATTCCACTGTCATCCACCAGGAAATTTCCCAGGTCCCAAGAACAGAGCAGTGAACAAAACAGAAACCCCTGTGCCTTAGGGAGCTTACACTAACAAGCAAAGCGGGGTGATTTATAGGGGAAGAGATCAGCGCTGGGGAGGAAAGTGCAAGTGTGCTGGGACAACTGAGGTGACATCGGGTGAACACTCAAAGGGGTTTAGGGAGTGACCTGTGAAGTCTATGTGACAGGAACATTTTAAATAAAATACACGTTTGTCCTCAGGTTAGAGAATCAGTGATCAATCGTTTCCTAATTGCAAAACACCATTTTCTTCTTTCGGATTTGATAGTAGAAGAAGAAGTTCCCAATATCAGGTAAAAGCAAACAAATCTTTTGTTTCTTATAAAAATTATTTTTATTGTATTATATGAAAATTTTCACGTAAATAGAGAATTCTTATCCTTGCATGGTATGCGCTTGGGAACCAGTAAAACGTGATCGATGCCTAATGGTTACCTTAGTTGGGGGGGTTTTGTTAAGTCGCATGAGATGCTCTCCACCATATGCCCAGTAGACACCATCTCACCTCCCAAGTCCACTTCACAGCCTTTGCCAGTTCCTTGCTGCCATCAGACCACGTCTGACGGCATTGCCCTCCCGCCCACGCTCCTGCCCTCCACCTCCCCTCGTCACACTGCCCCTCACTCCCCCACACTAGACAGAGGGGGTGGCTGGGAACGAGCACTGCGGCCCCAGGTCAGGGGCTGGGGGGAGGCAGAGAGCTGCTGTGTGTTTGGTGAGGGGACAGGGGCAACAGGGAAAATGGAGATTTACATAGAAGTTGGGGATTGACTGCATTTGCTTGATTGATTTCCCTATTAGAATAATCCTTACATGTTCTCAACTCAAAGTGGAAGCATAAAAGATGAAAAATAACTTTCTATACTGGTGGTCTTGTGTACCCCACTAACTTCCTGACCCTTTCTGTGATTAAATCTCTTGGTCTCCTAAAAAGGTGATTTCCTATCATGCACTTCGTCTCCACCACCAAGCTGGGAAGGAGACAAAAAATGTCTATGCATGGCAGTCCCTTTCTTGGACTTGGCCTCCGTCCACGTACAGAAGGAAGGGCTGTACCCACACAAATTCACGCAAACCCTCCCTCTTCGTTCCAGGCCCAGAGTCCAGTCACTGTATTTTTTCAGTCATGAAACTTACACTTTAGAATAGATGATGATATTTCTTGCTGTTTTTCCATTTCATTTCTTTCTTTTTTCTTTTTCTGCTTTACTTTCTGCATTAAGTTCTGAAGGCTCAGGGTATGTTCTTTCTTCTTTTAATTTTGGTTTGTTCTTAGTGTTAAACTAAGATGTTTCTATATTTAATGGTCCCAGCTGCCAAGATGTTCCCATGCTGACTCCTGGGAGGGCAGCCAAGTGTCCTGAGAAAAGGGGATAAGTTTCGACAAAGGGAAAGGATGTGCCACGTTAGGACGCCCTGGCAAAGGTGTCCCTCTGAGGTCCCCAAGTTTGGGTTAGGTGGGTGTCCTGGCAGAGTGATTAATAAGACAGGTTTCAGTGGCAAGAACATGAACCTTGAGGGCATTATGCTAAGTGAGATAAATCAGACAGAGAAAGACAAATACTGTATGATCTCACTTCTATGTGGAATCTAAAGAAGCCAAACTCCTAAACACAGAGTAGAACGGTGGTTACCAGTGGCTAGGGGTTGGGAGAATCGGGGAGATGTTGCTGGAGGCTTACAGACTTGCAGCTGGTAGATAAAAAAGCTCCGGAGATCTCAGGCACAGCAGGTGAATATAGTCAGTACTGTATCATAAACTTCAAAGTTACTAAGTGTCTAGATCTTAATTGTTCTCCCCACAAAAAAAGAAATGATAATTATGTGACGTTCTAGAGTTGTTAGCTAACACCACGGTGGCAGTCATATCCCAGTATCTAAATGTATCTATGCCTGAAATTTAGTCGTTCGTTCTATGTCAACTATATCTCAGTAAAAATAAATTAACAACACTAAAATGTAGATAACAAGTCACACACAGAAAAAGTTTTACGGTATCACTGTCCTCACACTCTCTCTTTTTTTTTTTTTTTTTGTGGGGGAAAGATAGCTATTTTTCATACCTTTACATTATGTTAACATGTGATGGGTCTGCTCTTGTTTTAAGTGAGTTAGAGATAAATATATGTAAGTATTTTTAAAAGAGGAAGAAGCTGGCTGTTTAGTCAGAGTGACCAGAGTTGGAACCCCAGCTCTCCCCCTGGGAGCCTTCAGCAAATCCTGTCACCTCCCAGACACCGGTCACCTGTCACCTCCCAGAAGCCTCCGGTTACTTCATATGAGAACTGGGATAAAGGTTCTACTTGTCAGGATTAGAAATATTCTGCGTATGGCACCTCGCACTCTGCTTGATCATAGAAGGTGCTGGTAAACAGCAGTTGCTCTGTGAGACAGAAGACCCTGGGAACAAACAGGAGCCCCTCGGGAGCCATCCCCCCACCCAACTCCAAGGCTGGCATGTGCCCCTTGGAAAGAGGCCGCTGGTCAAGCAGGGGAGGCAGAGAAGCGAGAGCCGGCTCTGTGCAGCTGGCCTTGTCCCCTGGCGCTGGGCACGGTAATGTCAGCTTGCGGATACAAAGTCACCTCTGTGCTTCTGTTCAGGCTCCGGGCCGGCATAGAATTACCTGCTTCGTGGCCCTTTCTCCCACCACGATTCCCCGACAGTGCTTGTGTCCTCCCGGAAGTGTTTGCGGGATTCTGCCTCAGTGAGAGGGAAGGGATGAGGGGGCTCCTCCTGCCCTTCCCCTTCCACTGCCATCGTGTCACGGTCATCTTCCCAGCAGCCACCATTTTAGGGCATCCAGCAAGTGCTAGACCAGGGCAGGGGTGCTCTGCATACACCCCCTCACTTTATCCTCTCTGCAACCCCAGAAGGGAGGTATGATTATCCCCATTTTACAGATGACGAAACAGAGACGTAAAGAGGTGAGCAAATTTGCCCAAGGTCAAAGAGCAGACCCAGGAGTCCCCCCGGGAAGTGCCCTGGGGCTCAGGAGAGGGAGCACCCCTTCCTGCCGTGTGGCTGGGCCCCTGGGGCCAGGAGAACAGGAGAGCACCTGCACAGTTGAGGGGGAGGGACCCGGGATGAGCAAGGCAGAGCCCGAGGCGGAGGGGCCCGAGCACAGTTTTCTTCCTCTGATTGGTAGCAGCTGAAATCCGTCTTAGTGATCCACCCCAGAGGCTCTCCCCAGTCTCGGGAGAATTCCTTGGCGATTTCCACCCTCCTTAAACAGACAAAAGAGTTTTTCAGGGGCCTTTGAGGGACCTAGGGGGAGTTTGGGAAGCTGTCTCACAACTTTCCAGATCTTTCTTTTCCTTAGAGTCCTAATCCTGTTCTGTAATCATTAGCATTTTGGGGCTAAGCCTTTTCAAGCTGGCAGAACAAAAGCGACCACTGAGGCCAAGGAGAAAAGGCCGGAAGAAGGTGACGGCCCAGAACCTGTCCGACGGAGACATAAAGGTGCTGGTGAACATTATCCGGGCTTATGACATTCCTGTGAGGAAGGCGACAGCAAGGTGAGAGCCGTCCAGACAGCCCTGGGATGGAGAGGACAGGGGCCCCGCCGAGTGGTTCACTTCTCTATAGCACGTCCGCTCCCACCTTTAATGCAGTCGCTGTTCTGTCCAGGGATGGGGGGAGGTCTTCCGGAAGCCAAAGACCTGTCGGTTGCAAGTCATAGACCAACTCAGTCAATTTAGGCTCAAGAGGGGATTTATTGTGTCTCAAAGAACTCAAGGTTAAGAGGCACAGCTGGGGGCGCCTGGGTGGCTCAGTCTGTTAAGCGTCCGACTTCAGCTCAGGTCATGATCTCAAGGTTCTTGGGTTCAACCCTGCATCGGGTTCTGTGCTGACAGCTCAGAGCCTGGAGCCTGCTTCCGATTCTGTGTCTCCCCCTCTCTCTACCCCTCCCCTGCTCATACTCTGTCTCCCTCTGTCACAAAAATAAATAAAAAACATTAAAAAAAATTTTTTTTTAAAAAGAGGCACAGCTGAACTACACAGTGGACCGTAAAGATTGGGGTGGCTCTTCTGAGGCCCGTGGTCTCTGTTGCTCACTTCCTTCTGTTGGTTTGCTTTATTCTTCTCCCTGTGAGGGAAGCCATCCATTCAGCCAGGGTACCGTCCACAAGCATCAGCTTCTCAGGAGAGAAGCTGAGGGTTCTAACTTGTGTCAGGTGTTGACCCATGGTCTAATCACCTATATAACCAGAGAGGCAGGGTCCCCAGGCCCAGGCCTGAAGGTGGGGAACAGTTCTCAGAGAAGCGGGTGTGAGCAGGGCAGATACCCGAAAGGTGTTATGTCCTAGGTTCTGAACATACACCCTCTGAGCATAAAAATGTGACTTCCCCTTAATCTGCTCTGAGAAATGAGGGATGCCTGCTGTGTTCCACGACACTGGGGCACAGGGCGACCCCTCAACCAGAGTAAGGTGAGCCTGAGTTTCTTATCCCCTTAGAGAACAGAGATGAGCAAGAATTAAAGAAAGAAAGAGTGGCTCCGGAGCTCAGGGGGGTTAGAGCACTGGTCTCGTGAAGTAAGAAGGAGCCAGAATTAAAACTTGGATCTGCCGATGCACCTGCCAGTGTAAGGAGGGAGGCTGCGCTTTCTCGCCCGTTCGTCGGGTTCCAGACATTACGCTAAGCCTCTTTCGTGTGTATTATGTCACTTGCTTCTCGTTACGATTGCTGTCTCCATTTTAAGACAGGGCAAATGTCTGGGTGACTTGTCCAGGGTCATCGAGCTCAGTCTGATCCACAGAAGAACACCGTTCTGGCCTGTGGCACTTTCTTTCCTCCCCAGGGTCTTCCCGTGAAATTGATCCCCCATCCAGTCTTTTGCCCTATTGTTTTACTAAGTCTTCCACCCGTCACAGAAATTCTGATGTCACCCACTGTTCCCAGCATTTGGTCACTAGTAAGTGTACATTCAAGCTCTTGAATCTCTGAGGAGCCACAGCCCAACCCCTTCACCTTGATTACGTCACGGCTCAACCGTGGGGAGTAAAGCTGTCTTTTAAAATAACGTACAGGTGTTTCTCTTATCTTTGTCTCTATAGAATTTTTTTTTTTAATTTTCTTAAGTTTCTTTATCTGAGAGAAAGAGAGGGCAGGGGAGGGGCAGCGCAGAGCCTGACACGGGGGCTTGAACTCAGAAACCGTGAGATCGTGACCCGAGCCGGAACCAAGAGTCAGACACATAACTGACTGAGCCACCCAGGCGCCCCTCTACAGAATACCTTTTAAGTGTTAAACCATTTCATTCAAATTACAAGGAAGCTTAGTTGATCCTCTGTGCTCTACATTTCAGTGTAGGCTCACCCAGACAGCTCAGATATCAACTCGTGCATTAAGCCCGCCTGAATGTTGACCCTCTACCCTTGCATCCAACTGAATAGGACTTTTTCTTCTTCATCCCCCTCTCTGTACTCTGATGGCTCGCGCCCATCCTGATGGGCTAATGAGTATCCCACTGTATTGTGATTATTTCTTTACGCGTCTATCGGCCATTTTAGCTGGAGCTGCAGTGTGTCTGATTTGTCTTTGCAGCTCCAGAGTCCAACACAGGGCCTCAAATACCGTGGGCACTTCACAGATGTTTCTGTAATGCTGTAATCGATGGCGTTCCAGAAAGAAAAAGGGTTTCTCTGGCAGCTGTTGTGTTAAATAGTCTACTCTTATTGTCTCATGGTTTGTCTGAAACTCTTATCTGGGAAAAGGTTAGGCAGTTTGGTAGGAAGAGACAACTTCTACTTTGCCTGGTAATGAATATGAAATACTTGGTAAGTCACAAACTTCAATACAAATATGCAGGTGCGTTGTTAGGATGAGGGGAGTGGTGGCTGGGAGAGACCCTCCGGAGGTGACCTTCGTTTCTTTTTGTTAAGAATCCCAAAAGGGATGGGGCGTCTGGGTGGCTCAGTCGGTTAAGCGCCAGACTTCGGCTCAGGTCACAACCTCACAGTTCGTGGGTTCGAGCCCTGTGTCGGGCTCTGTGCTGACAACTCGGAGCCTGGAGCCTGCTTCAGATTCTGTGTCCCCCTCTCTCTCTGCCCCTTCTTGGCTCACACTCTGTCTCTGTCTCTCAAAAGTAAATAAACATTAAAAAAAAATAAAAAAAAGAATCCCCAAAGGGAAAGAGGGCAAGACCCATAGATCCTAACTCTAGCTAGGAATCTCTGAGCCTCTCTTTCCCAGAGAGGCATGGCAGGGCCTGGAGAGAGGGTCTTACTGAGGATAGGTAGCTCGAGGTTACTGGAGAGCGCAGGGTCACAGAGAATGCAGTGGGAGGGGAACTGGACGAGATGGGGCAGACTGGCCAGGGAGCTGAAGATTCGGCCACTCAGTTCCCAGAGGAACTGAGGCTCTCTCTTGTTGGGGGAACAGGTTCCTCACTAGGGCACCCCCTGGGAGAGGAGTGGGTAGAGAGGACCCTTTTCTCCATTCTGGCCAAACATGCAGGCCTAGCGGTGGAAGAAGCTTTCTGAGGTGTCAACAAACTTAAGAAAATGTCTGTCACCAGAGCCATACGTCTTCGGAGAAGCCACCTTGCTGAGTATCTCATTAGACCTTTCTTGTCATTAATTTCTGTCATACATTTTCCCTCCTAGCAAATTCCAGCAGCCATCAAGGTCTTCAAGGACTTTCAGCGAAAAGCATGCTGCCTCCCCAACCACACACAGCCCAACCCACAGTGCTGACTACCCCCTCGGCCAGGTGAAATACCTCAATTCTGGGTTTCTGCTTAGAAGCTTGCCCCTTAATAACTGCCTACAAACTTTATCATCTCTTTTCCGCTTCATTTTCTTTGGAAACATACTGTTTGGTAAACATATTCTACCTCTGCTAAGAACAAAATAATTCAGCTAATTGTTCTAGACTCTCATGATCCGCTCTTGTGTTTAAGGTTTTAGTGCGTCCTTTTGTAGAAGTTTCTTTTCAACGAACGATTTGCCACACAACTACAGCTGAAGGACCAAACCCCAGCTGGAATGAAGAACTTGAACTTCCATTTAGGTGAGCATATTTTCTTCTTTAGGGAACTATAGGATATTTTGAAGAAATGTGAGTAAAATGGAGCCCCGGGGGGAAAAGGCCACAGTGAAAGGTTCTACAGGAGCCTGACACTAAGTCCCATTCTGTTGCTCTTGTACCACAGGGGACCCCGACCAAGACTAAAATGGGAAAATGTCCAACTTTTGAAACTCGGGTTCATTGTTGGGACACGCCCATGCCTCTCCAGGCTCTGGCTTTTTGTAGCCCTAAGTTTCCCATTCCCTTGACCCCATGGCCCCTACACTGCTTTTCCTTTGTTCCTCGTCTCCCTGACTCTGGAAGCTTCAAATAACCTCTCTAGTCTGGCACTCCCTATTTTCCATAATTATGCTTTCTTCCTCGCCAGAAATAACACATAGGGATTTAAAACTTTAATTAAATGATTTTAGATATTTAAAAGACTCCTTATTTCAGACCTTGATGCTTCCTTAGAAATTACCATTCTACTTTTACAGCAATCAAAACCCACAGGTGGAAGTACCTTAGAGACAGAACAAGGCTTAGAGCCAGTTCGGTCAGAAGAGAGGGACACGCGGGCCGCCTGGGTGGCTCAGTCGGTTAAGCGGCCGACTTCGGCTCAGGTCATGATCTCGCGGTCCGTGAGTTCAAGCCCCGCGTCGGGCTCTGTGCTGACAGCTCAGAGCCTGGAGCCTGTTTCAGATTCTGTGTCTCCCTCTCTCTGACGCTCCCCCGTTCATGCTCTCTCTCTGTCTCATAAATAAATAAACATTAAAAAATAATAATAATAAATTAAAAAAAAAAAAGAAGAGAGGGACACGTACCACTATTATGCATAGAAGAAGCATAAAGAATGAGAAAACATAAAGGCAAAATGCTTGACAAAATACACACAGTGGCCCGGTCTTGGGCCATGCCACAGAGCAGCCAGCTTGGGCCAGGCCCGGACTCAGAGCAGCGACAGTACAGGAGAGGAACCTCGTGCCTGCACTGCATTTGGTTATCTGTGGGGAAAGTGAGTGGGAGGCAGGGACCATTCAACCAGCCATATGACACTAGGAGGTCTATGACTGGGGAATGGTCTGCCGGAGAAGCATCTTCTACAGCCCAGTTGCTTAGGAAATCTGCATTCCGGCACGGGTGCCAGCTGGAGACTTTGAATGTAGCCTGTCCCCCCAGCCAACCCAGCTATGGCCAGCTGGCTCCTGGCAGGGCTCACCACGCAGGTTGGGGGGATGACGAGAGACTCGACGGGACAAGCCAGCAGATGGAGGGGCAGGGGGCGGTATCTCTCTGCGTGGGGCCTCTAGTCTAGTGCCCCTTCCACTCGAGTATAGGGATTATGTTATCGCATCCCAGGATAAAGATAAATATTCGAGGTGAAATCACGGCTTTTAATCCTCATATCTATGCTCATATTTGGGTATTTTTCACACTGTGAGATCTGAGTGCTCATTGCTTCCATTTTGCCCATGTTCATAGTCCCGGGTCACGTGTCCCCATTTGCAGGGCCCCCAATGGAGACTACAGCACAAGCAGTTTGCAGTCAGTGAAAGATGACGTGTTCATTAACATTTTTGATGAAGTGCTCTATGATGTCCTCGAGGTGAGTTCACAGTGTTGAGGAGGACGTCTGCACTCATTTTCATGCTCTCCACTCATTGTAAGTCCCTAACTCATTTCCCATCTCTGTGGCGTTTGAAATGTTTGAAACTTGACATGTATAAACGGGAAAAGGAAAAGGGAGGGAGGGAACTAGCTTTCTTATTTTCAGCTGAGTGTCTGCTACCTTCCAGAAATTGCACTGGGTGCCTAGCATACATGGTCTTAATTCTAGAATAACTTTGTGAAGTAGACTGTTAAATCTCCAATATAGCGGGGCGCCTGGGTGGCTCAGTCGGTTAAGTTATCGATTCTTGATCTCAGCTCCGGTCTTGATCTCGGGGTCTTGAGTTCAAGCCCCACAGTGGGCTCTGTGCTGGGCATGAAGACTACTTTTAAAAAAAAATTAGTTGGGCCGCCTGGGTGGCGCAGTCGGTTAAGCATCCGACTTCAGCCAGGTCACGATCTCGCGGTCTGTGAGTTCGAGGCCCGCGTCAGGCTCTGGGCTGATGGCTCGGAGCCTGGAGCTTGTTTCCGATTCTGTGTCTCCCTCTCTCTCTGCCCCTCCCCCGTTCATGCTCTGTCTCTCTCTGTCCCAAAAATAAATAAAAAACGTTGAAAAAAAAAATTAAAAAAAAAAATTAGTAATGGGGAAACTGAGGTTCAGAAGGGCTAAGTGACATCGTTAGGGTCACTAAACGATTAAGTCACTGAAGCAGAATGTGACTTAGGGCTGCCTAACCTAGCTCACGTAGTTTCAGCTAAACCCCCGCTACCTTCCTGTGGCCACGTTAATCAAATGTGAGGCTGAAGTTCTTAAACAATTACTGCCTCCCACCTTCCTTCAGGATGACCGTGAAAGAGGAAGTGGAATCCACACCCGTATTGAGAGACACTGGTTGGGATGCGTGAAGATTCCATTTAGCACGATATATTTCCAAGCCAAGGTAAGCACCTAAAGCCAGAATTCCATGGGAGTGGGGAATGGCTGTGTCCGTTTTTCCTATTACAGCTTTCTTGGCAGGTCTGTGCCCTCCACACTGAGGGAGCCTATATGCAAGTCGTTGTCAGAAAGATAAAAAGCCGTCGATCTTCTGTCATATTTGCGTGGCTTATTAAACATCGATCTCCCTTGGAGGTAGTAGTTAATGTAGGGCTGTTCCAATCTGAGAATTTTTCTGTCATTTAAATAGAAGTGAGGCAGAAGGTGGGACAAAGTGGAAACTTGTCAAAATGACAAAAGTGGAGTGGATGGACGCCAGAAACGAACTTGAAGGGAACAAGCAGGACAGTGATAGTCCATTGAATCAAGTGCATTCTATTAATGTTTCTAGAGTCCTCGCTATTTCAAACATGAAAAATGGTTAGCACGATCTCATTCAGCTGAGACGCTCTTCTTCAGAGTCTAATGATTTTGCTTAAGGGGACCCATTAGGTTAACAACTCTGGGACAGTGAAAGATTCTGAAATGGCTTTAATATCCTGGTATTAAATCCATGGCAACAGGCGGCTTTGAGTCGCAAGACTGTAGCTAATCTCACACAGCGACTGAGGGAACGGTTTAATTCCACACGTGGCGACCACACAGAGCAAGTGTCGCCTGGGCCACACAGTCTCCAGCAAGCCTGGGGCTTGGATGGGTTGGAATCTCCAAGATAACTGGAATTGCAGTTCTCCCCCTAGACAAAGGGACAGTCTACAGGTGACGCTTCAGTGATGTGCTGGCCAAAACATTTTCGTGTCCCTCTTTGAATAGATTTTAAATGGAAACAAAAAAATTAAGAGCGCATCAGTTTGTAAACGAAAGTGCCATGTTATCCGGCAATGCTGAATTTCACACCTGGAAGGGTACTTGGAGGTAACTGCTCCAAATCCCTTCTGGATAAATGAATCTCCTTTACTGCATTCTGGTAATATCTATACTCTGTTTGAGTGCCCCTAGAAACGGGGAACTCACGACTTCATGAGGCAACTTGCTCTCTTTGCCATAGCTCTCTGCTACAGACTTCTTCCCTGAACTGTGCCATAATCTGTGCATCCCTATCCGTAGGTCCTGGTTTGGAGCTACACATAACAAGTAGAATCCTGACTCACTAATAATAGTAGGAATGACTATACTTGTCACATATTACATGCCATTACCTGCTAGTCTGTATGTCACCTCATTTAATCTTACAACAACCCAATAGGCTTTACTGTCGCCATTTTACAGATGACGAAACAAGCCTCACGAGGCGAAGTCACTACTCAAATCCCAAAGCTTACAGGATTCACTTTTACCAACTTCCCACAATGCTCACATTGCTTATCCCTGGGGAATGAGATTGGTAGAGGGAGAGAGAACGATTCAATGTTTGGGTTTATCCATTTCAATGTTACTTCTGAGAGTGATGTTATTACATTTGTCATTTAAGTTTTCTCTGACTCCAAAGCTCGTACCCTTACGTGTACCTGCAGGGGACATTTGGCAGTATCTGGAGACATGACTGGTTGTCACAGCTAGCGGGGGAGCCATTGCCATCTTGTCCGTGGAGGTCAGGGATGCTGCCAACCCCCCACGATGCAAGGACAGCCCCCCCCCCCCCCACAGACAGTCAGGCCCCAAATATCAACTGTGCCCAGGTTGAGAAACCCTGTCTGAAGTCCTTGCACCAATTATTTGGAGACAGTGCCCGTTGCTTCCTGGGTCATCAGATGTGCTCCGTTCTTTCAGGTGCACTTTGTATGGCTTGTTTTTGTATCCTTGTCCCTGTACCCTCTCACCTGCCCGAGTGCAGGCTTCAGGGGAAAGCGCCGACGTAAGGAGGAAAATAAACAACAGCTCACTTAATTCCTCGCTGGAAGGCATAGTCACTGAAAGTTGAACTTCTTTCTCTATTTCTTCTGAGACATAAATGCCGCTAAAGACTGAAATGAAAAACGATTCTCCATAAGTCGGTGAATTTCAAGTTCCAGCCCTGAATAGTTGTGTAGCCCTAGACAATCTTTAATAAACTTATTGTTGGACTGGCTAGGCCAAAATGAAAAGTCCTGTCTTTTGGAACCTCCACAGAAGCCAGGTCAATTTACGTGAGTGGCTTGTAACGCATTAAGCCCACATGTATCGAGCACCTGCTGGGTACACAAAGTGCTGCTCTACGTTGGGAAAGGGTGATAGAATCGTGGGTGAACTATAATCCTATTCATGGAGAGAAATCTGGTATCTGGAACAAAGTGATAGATGTGCATACAACTATAAGGTCTGCAGAATGTGTCATGGTAATAGCAGAAGAAACAAACTCGATGTGGGGCTGCTAGTGATTACAAAATAATTCACAAAGGAGATAACATCTGGCCTGAGCCTAGAAAATAGAATTAATACTCTGAAAGGGGGGATGAAAAGCTGGGGCATTCCAGAAAAAGGGAATGGCTTCTGGCCAACGCTTACTGAGCACTGAGCATATGCCAGGCATTTTTCTTAGTATTTTACATCTACTCATTCAGCACACGTAACCACCCTACAAATGGGTACTATTATTGTCTCTATAAATGCACAAGCTGGGACACTTGGAGTGTAATCCAGGATTGGAACCCAGGTGACATACTGTCACATCAACCTGAGTAGCTGGTATGTGCTCTGCTGAACTGGGAAGAGGCAGAGATGTAGAGAGAGCTCAGGGCAACATGCCCAGAAGGATGGGGTGAGCCTCGAATGCCAGTCTGAGCAGTCTTTGTTGGATTCATCGGACAGCGAGGAGTTGACACTTGCCTTTGAACTTGGGTTGGAAAACCACCAGGGTGTTTACCAAGTCATATGTTGTTCACAGATTGATGGGACATTTAAAATAGACATTCCCCCCGTTCTCCTGGGCTACAGTAAGGAACGGAGCATGATTATCGAGCGGGGTTTTGACTCCGTGCGAAGCCTGAGTGAAGGCTCCTACATCACCCTGTTCATCACCATGGAGCCTCAGCTGGTTCCCGGGGAGTCGGTTCGAGAAAAGGTAACCCTGTTTCCACTTTAGAATCGCGTGTCTGATGTTCATGAGACACGAGGAATGCTTGCTATGCTTTTATAAACACAGAAGCCGTGGCCCAAGCAGAGGTCTCCTTGCCAAAGTTTCCATTCACTACCCTTTCGGTCTGGACAAAATGAGGGGAGACTGTGGATTTGTGTTTCCATTGAGCTGATCATTAGATTGATCAACAACTTAAAATTCCAGGCAACTGTAACACATGCTCCAGGTGTAGAAGAATTTTCTTAAAGGAAGAAAAAAAGCAGACTACTCTTTTATCTTGACGTTTATTGGCAAGCGTGCCGAAATACATTTCCACGTCTGACCTCACATCCCTGGTTGTCCTGTGTGTTGAATCAGTTTATAGCATCGTAAGGCTAGGCGACCTTCGGGGGTCACCTCATTTCAGTGCCTTCAGATACTGTAGAGCACAAAGACTCTAATTCTGGATGGCTCTAGAACAAAGAGTTTCCAGAACTTCCATTGGTTAGCAACTATCTACCAACCCTCATAGCTGGGAGACACTTTCTTAATATAACTTGCTTCTGCAGCACTGATGTGCGCTGTCCTCATTGGTTTGGGGAGAAAGTTACTGATCATGACCTCTTAATACCATGATACAATAACCACCACCACCACCATCATGTACTGAGTTTTTACTCTGTCCTCGGCCCCGTGTCGGAGAGTTGACGCACATTCTCTCTTAATGCTCACAACTGTAGTGTATGGTGGGGTCTTGGATTGCGACATGAGGAAAGTGAGGCTCAACCCTCCAGATTCACCCAGGCAGGAAATGCATTTATCAATTAAGTGTCGGACTGAAAATCGTATATATTCAACAAATATTTACTGCTGATGTGACAAGCATTTTTCAGGTACTGGGAATACAACAGCCTAGAAAAGCAGATAAAAATTCCACAGAGCTCACGTTCATGTGTAAGCCCGGCATATTCCCTCCTAAACTAACCTGTATGGATTCTCATGATGATTCTTTCGTTTATCCCTTGTAATCAACACTCAGATGGAGAATGGGGAAATGAGCACATTCCTCTGTTTCTTTTTCAGCACTGCAGTCTGGTTCACAGAGACACATACTATTACTATTCCCCTTTGCAAGGATTATTGGAAAAATAAATCTACGGAAATTCAGATTAATCTTACATGCTAGCCTCTGTCACTAAAGCTGTGACAAATATGGTCTCTAGAAAACATGCCAGATAGGAATGCAAGCTGGTGCAGCCACTCTGGAAAACAGTGTGGAGGTTCCTCAAAAAACTAAAAGTAGAACTACCCTACGACCCAGCAATTGCACTACTAGGTATTTATCCATGGGGTAAAGGTGTGCTGCTTCGAAGGGACACATGCACCCCCATGTTTATAGCAGCACTAGCAATAATAGCCAAAGTATGGAAAGAGCCCAAATGTCCATCGATGGATGAATGGATAAAGATGTATATATGTACAACGGAGTATTACTCAGCAATCAAAAAGGATGAAATCTTGCCATTTGCAACTACATGGATGGAACCGGAGGGTATTATGCTAAGCGAAATTAGAGAAAGACAAATATCATATGACTTCACTCATATGAGGACTTTAACAGACAAAACAGATGAACATAAGGGAAGGGAAATAAAAATAATATAAAAACAGGGAGGGGGACAATGCATAAGAGACTCATAAATATGGAGAACAAACAGAGGGTTACTGGAGGGGTTGTGGGAAGGGGGATGGGCTAAATGGGTAAGGGGCACTAAGGAATCTACTCCTGAAATCATTGTTGCACTAGATGCTAATTTGGATATAATTTTTTTTTAATTAAATTTAAAAAAAAGAAAGAAAACATGCCAGAATATATGCATTTCAAAATATTTCTAGGAAGTGAAACGTATATTCTGGATGGTTTTCTTTATTTGTAAACTCAAGATAAAAGCCAACAAGCATGTTTACACAAAAAAAATGCTCCCAGACAAAAGATGATTTTGCTATTTCCATGTATTCTTAACAGAGGAAAAAGCACCCCATCTGGAGGTGAGCTTCCAAAACCCAGGAAAGCAGTCTGTCTGTGACTGTGGCTGAGAGGCTGAAAACCAGAGGCTTCTTAGCACCCGACGCCCTTCGGGGCACTAACCCCCTATCACGGTTCTGAGCTCCGAGACATGACGCCCTCCCTGAGTCCTGCAACCTTCCCGCCTCCGGCCAGGTAACGAGGCTGTTTGCTGCTGCCTTCAGTGGCATTTCACTGCCCCTCTGTGGCTGTGCGGAGCATTTCTCTTATGCCTCTGAAATGAGGGCTTAAGAATCCCCATTGGAGGACAGGTTCTTTGCTGCTATTTGATAAGGAAGGCATGTGGACTGATGCCCCCTGATGTCCTGGCGGAAAACACTACTCAGTGATTTCCCCTGCAGATTATTCGGGAAAGAGAAGCTCTCACCTGAGGATAATAGAGGCCAGAACCTTGAATTGTTTTTCCACTTGCCAGCAACTTCCAGGATTAGGAGACTGGAGTCTCCCCTCTGTCGTCCCATAGGGAACCGTTCCATAGGACTTCTTAAAGGGATTTACTCATGGAATTTTCTTAAGATGCAGTAGCAACTCCTCAAACTCCTACTGTAACTACTTTACATTGTCTTCATAGAAGTTAAGTTTTTAAAAGTAGATTTTTTTCTGTTAATAAAGTCTTCCTCTCATTTCTTTCTCCTTTCTTGCCTCTGATAGATGAGTGACGTACTTAAAAAGGTATACCAAGCATTTTGTTTTACCTTTGTTGGTCAGTAGTTCTAAGGCTTCTAATTAGCTGCTTTTTGTCTCCTGCCACTTTGTGGAAGCTGCTGGATGCTAGTGTATGTGTGGTCCCTTGGCAACGAACCACAGATGTCTGAATTTCCGTGAAGAATGTCCAGCCTTGTCTTTCGGCCCGTTTCGTTTGGTCAGAAAGATTCTTATTTAGCCTGGAATGTAGGAAAAGTCATGGGTGTGAATGTCACCTCCATGCTGGGCACTATCTCCAGTTTCCAAGCCTATGAAATCCATGAGATGCTTCTTGCCGAGACAGCTGCAGCCCTGACGGTGATTTGTCGTGGGTGGAGCTGTCTCAGTGTGGCTATTCAAGAGGATAACCACGCTTAAGTTTCAGTAAACACTGACACGAACCTACAGGTCAAAAAAATAGAGCCAGTCAAGAAACTTCCAGGTTTCATTTTGAATCAAATAGTGAATTTGTCAGTTAGTCCTTGATTTGTTTCATAATAAACCAACCCAAATTCTTTTGGCACTAAGCTTTCCCTTGGTACTTCTTAGATCACTAATAAAATGGCATACTCCTCCTTAAATCATTGTTTTGCTCCATTAAATGGCATCCTGGTGGCCGAAGCAAGTAGCAATGACCATTAAGAGATACTTATTTAAATGCTTACCTCGTGTATGCTCTGTGCAGAGAGGAACACAAAATGATTCAAACACGGGCCCTGCTCTCACAAAGCACTAGTTACATAGTCAAAACAAACAACAGCACGTCCAACTCCAAGTGGTAGAAAAAGGTTTCGGGGCGCCTGGATGTCTCTGTCGGTTAAGCGTCCAACTTTGGCTCAGGTCATGATCTCGAGGTCCGTGGGTTCGAGCCCCACGTCTGACAGCTGCCTGTGCTGACAGCTCAGAGCCCGGAGCCTGCTTCGGATTCTGTGTCTCCCTCTCTCTCTGCCCCTCCCCCACTCACACTGTCTGTCTGTCTGTCTCTCTCAAAAACAAACATTAAAAAATTTTTTTTCAAAGAAAAGAAAAAGGTTTTGACACAGTTTTTCAAACTGGGAAGGCCAATAATCAGTACTGATTCCAGGTTTCTGTTGCTCTTTCTGGGCAATGCTTATTTGGCCTCTTAAGTATTCCTCTAGCACCTGTGTATTTAGAATCTCTGGGCAAGTGGGGCGCCTGGGTGGCGCAGTCGGTTGAGCGTCCGACTTCAGCCAGGTCACGATCTCGCGATCCGTGAGTTCGAGCCCCGCGTCAGGCTCTGGGCTGATGCCTCGGAGCCTGGAGCCTGTTTCCGATTCTGTGTCTCCCTCTCTCTCTGCCCCTCCCCCGTTCATGCTCTGTCTCTCTCTGTCCCAAAAATAAAATAAAAAAAAAAAAACAAAAAACAAAAAACAAAAAAACGTTGAGGAAAAAAAAAAAAAAAAAAGAATCTCTGGGCAAGTATCTTAAGTACCGGATTGCTTATTAATGCATTCCTCTAGACTAGAAGTTGCTTGAGGGTACTGGTTCATATTCATTTATCCATAGTGCCTGGAACCTTTTAGATTCTCAGCAAATATTTTCCAAATAGTTGGGTGAGTAAATGAATGAGTTTAAAGCAAACCGAGTTGAATTCCACTGGGTGCTTTGTTTCATACCACCCTTCTTTCGTAATTTTTCATCTTCGTAAAGTTACAAGATTTCTGGCATGACAATTCTGTCCTAGGAGTCTGTGACACGCCCATGCCAAAGTCTCAGAAGCTCGCCTTTTTCATTTGTTTATATATCCATCATAACCATACATTGGGCAGCTCCCACTATGCTCAGTGGTAGGTGGTACCAGATCAATCTGAGTCAGATGTTCGGATTCGGATGTCGGGGACACCCTGTGAGAGTATATAGGAGGCATCTGGAAACGTCTCCATCCTACATCCTACCTGACCCCCACAACCACTACCCCAATTTTTCGGGATACAGAAATCAAATTAGAAATTGGAGCCACAGTCTAGCTCCAGTGTAACAGAAATCAAGAATAATTAGGATAGCCTAGATTCTATCCCAAGTCAGAAAAAAGTCAAGGGTTGTCTTCCCATTCATTCACTCGACAATATTTGTTACACGCCTCCTTTAGGTATTATGTGCCAGGTAGTATCCTTGGTACTGGAGATAAAAAAAAATAAGATCGAGGGGCACCTGGGTGGCTTAGTCGGTTAAGCATCCGACTTCAGCTCAGGTCACAATCTCGCAGTTTGTGGGTTCGAGCTGCACGTTGGGCTCTGTGCAGACATCTCAGAACCTGGAGCCTGCTTCGGATTGTGTGTCTCCCTCTCTCTCTGCCCTCCCATGCTCATGCTCTGCCTCTCTCATTAATAAATAAACGTTAAAAAATTAAAAAAAAAATAAGATAGAAACAAAATCTTTGACTTCAAGAATCTTATTCTCTGGGGGAGACAGAGTAAACATATCAGTGGTTTTGAATGCTAATAATAATAATAATAATAATAAAGCAGAGTATGAGAAGGATAGCTGGCTGCATTTCCATTCTCAAAACAAACAGATTTTCAAGCACTGCCTAGATTCTAAATCCTACTTGAAAATTAACTTTCCTAATAAAATTTTATTTGAGTTTGTCCTGAAACACTGCAGAATATAAGCAACCATGCATATGTTATTATACTAAGCAACAGAAATCTTGTAAAAACATTTAAATATCTGCTTTTGGCAAGCTATTCTTTAGTAATCGCTTTAGGGGGAAAATTACAACATGTGTCTAAGGCAACTAGAATTTGTTCTGCGTCATCTGCTTTAAGTTACTACTAAAAGTCTGGGAATTGGGGCACCCGGCTGCCTCAGCCTAAGGAGTATGCAACTCCAGACCTCAGGGTTGTGAGTCTGAGCCCCACGTTGGGTGCAGAGATTACTTAAAAATAAAATCTTTAAAAGTCTGGGGATTGGTAGCTCATCTTGGATCAGAGAACCACTTAAGATAAATATGATACACTTGATGCTAGTTCTGCTTCTTTTTTTCCCTGAGACCCATTACTATTCTGTATTACATCAATTGTGGATTTAACATTTTTTAACACATCAGTATATATCTGTCGATTTGTTGTGCATTTAACATGAGTTGCTCGAGCTTTGCATTTGAGACATTAGATTACTGAGCCCCTCTCCCCTCTAAAACCAATGTCAAAATACATATAAAGCTACTGCTTGTTCTCATCAATCAGAATTAGTACATCAGTTTACATTTTATAGGCTGTTCTAGTTTTCGTAGGGCTGCTTGCCTGTTGACTACTTTCTTTCAGTCCTGTTCAATATATTTTAAGTATTTAATGAATCCATCTAATTTTTAGATTATAAATATAATTAAATAAAGCCCTAGGGACACCAGGGCATGACGATATTGTAAGGGGTCACGTAATCGTAGTTCCTGAAGCATACATGTAGTTCCTGTTAACCGTAAGATCTCAACAAATCCTACTGTTGTCTCCCGTAATCATATGTAAACTCCATGGAGTCTTTGTTTGTGAAGTTTGATTCTCAGGAAGATGAGAAATTGCTACAAGCAACGGAGAAGTTTCAAGCTGAATGTGCCTTAAAGTTTCCACATCGTCAATGCCTCACAACAGTGACTGACATAAGTGGAAAAACCGTCTTTATCACTCGTTACCTCAAGCCATTAAACCCTCCACAGGAGCTCTTGGAGGCCTGCCCCAACAACCCACAAGCAACGGCAGTGAGTATTCCATGGCCAATTAGGGCTGCTGCTAAAAATATGTTAAATTTTCAATATATTGCCCTATAACGACCATATTTTATAATACTTAAGATAGTCACTCTATCGAGATCATCAGTGGTGAAAGAAATGATTAACACTTTTTTTATTACTGTGAAGCTCACTTTCTGTAGAAAAGTCTGAAGGTACCAGAGAGGGTAATAATCCTTAGTTCATTCTTTCAGTGAACAATTGTGGGTGCCTCCTGTGCACCCGGGCACTATACTGAGTGCCGGAAATTAACCTTTGGAAGATGCTTTACACTTTAGCAACGTCTTCATTACGTGTCCTCCGTCACTTTGTTGGGATTTGAACCTAGGCCTCTGACTTCCGAACTCATGCACTTTCTACTATAGCAAGATAACTATTCAGTGTTATACTTAATATTATAGGCATCATTGAATTCAAATTAAGCAAACGTTATCTCCAAGATTTGAGGATGTACAGCATGTAAGCCGGGACCACAGAGCACATCCATGCTGGGCCACTAAGTACACAGGCGCATCTCTGCCTGTTAAACATTCTTTTTTTTTTTTTCCAAATTTTTATTTAAATTCTAGTTAGTTAACATATAGTGCAATATTGGTCTCAGGAGTAGAATTTAGTGATTCATCACTTATATACAACACCCAGGGCTCATCCCAACCAGTGCCCCCCTTAGTGCCCATCACCCATCTAGCCCATCCTCCATGCACCTCCCCTCCAGCAACCCTCAGTTTGTTCTCTGTAGTTAAGAGTCTCTTACGGTTTATTTCCCTCTCTGTTTTTATCTTGTTTTTCCTTCTCTTCCCCTATGTTCGTCTGTTTTGTTTCTTAAATTCCACATATGAATGAAATCACATGGTATTTATCTCTGACTTCTTTCGTTTAGCATAATACACTCTAGCTCCAGCCACAGCATTGCAAGTGGCAAGATTTCATTCTGTTTGATGGCTGAGTAATATTCCATTGTGTATATTTCCCATACCTTCTTTCTCCATTCATCGGTCGATAGACATTTGGGCTCTTTCCACAGTCTGGCTATTGTTGATAGTGCTGCTATTAAAATCAGGGTGCATGTACCCCTTCGATTCTGTACTTTTGTGTATCCTTTGGGTAAATACTAATAGTGCAACCGCTGGGTTGTAGGGTAGTTCTATTTTTAACTTTTTAAGAAACCAACTATATGGTTTTCCAGAGTGACTGCACCAATTTGCATTCCCACCGACAGTGTGAGAAGGTTCCCCTTTCTCCACATCCTCACCAACATCTGTTGTTTCCTGAGTTGTTAATTTTAGCCATTCTGACACGTGTGGGGTGGTATCTGTATTTCCCTGATGATGAGTGATGTTGAGCATCTTTTCGTGTGCCTGTTAGCCGTCTGTATGTCTTCTTTGGAAAAATGTCTATTCATGCCTTCTGCCTATTTCTTAATTGGATTATTTTCAACAGGCATTTTAACAGAATGATTATTCACCATTCTTAAGTGAATACTGTAACCCAGAACTATCATTAGAGAGTAGATAGTATAGGGAGTAGTTGCTGCTAATAAGTCATTAACATGATAATTTAGCAACAGGTGATGGTGTATCTTTTTGCAGATATAGATATATCAAAAAAAAAAAAAAAACACCTGTGTTCCACATTTCCTTTACTTTTTTTATTAATCAATTTTTATTAAAAACCATAATAGGGACTCCTTCTATTCCTTCTAGTAAAAGGGAAAAAAAATTTCTCCCAGGAGAGAACATAGAGGAGTGATGAAGAAAATATTTAAACCATTTTTAAAATCATGGCTGACATAGAAATAAGGTGAGGGGGAAAGTCAGAGCCAGGAAACAACAAAGCAGATTCCACACGGGTGACAGCCTGGAATAGCGTTTGCTCTGAGGTTGTCAGATTATTCCTAATGCCTGGACCTGGGCTTTAGCAAGCCACAGGGCGATCGGGGAAGGAGGTAGTGCCAGGTGTGGTGCCAGGGCAGGGAGGAGGGTCAAACTAGACACTCGGGTGCAGAGCTGGGACTCTTGACAGGTAATGTCAATGATGAGTAAGCCAGGAAATACCCTGCTTTGCAGAAGGAATCCTGCCTGTTTCAGCCTTGACTCTGGATGGAAGAGAAACAAGATAAGTCTCCCCAAGGAATTCCCAATAACCAAGTTGTATTTTTTCACACCAGGAACTAAAATTCACACTACCTGTATGACCAAACAAAACTTCAGCTGAAAATATAATTGAAAGTATTTCCCTGTTGGTAATGCCCCTAAATCCCTGTCAGAAGGAAACACAAATCTTTCTAGAAGAATGCTCTTTAAACTCAGCCTTAAAGAGAAAAAAAAAAAAGTTCCAAAGTTCCAAACAACACAAACATATGATCATTGAAGAAGAAATAAGTCACCATGAAGAGGGTAAGAGTTAGCAAACACAACAAACTACAGAATTGGGCCACAAAGACTGCAGATATTAGAATTATTAGACTTGGCCTATAAAATAGATATGTTTAATAAGTTTAAGAAATCTAAGCAATTGAGGGGCACCTGGGTGGCTCAGTCAATTGGACGTCCGACTTCAGCTCAGGTCACGATCTTGTGGTTCATAGGTTTGAGCTCTGTGTTGGGCTCTGTGCTGACAGCTTGGACCCTGGAGCCTGCTTCGGATTCTGTGTCTCTCTCTCTCTCTGTCTCTGTCCCTCCCCCTCTCATGCTCTGTCTCTCTCAAAAATAAATAGTAATCATTAAAAAAAATGTTTAATAAATCTAGGGAATTGAAAATGAAACAAAAGAAAAATAGGCAGATTGCAAAAATATTGCATAGTACTTACAGAAATATAAAATCATTAAAAATAGAAAGTGAACAAACAGCTTAAGCAGAACATTAAGTACAGTTAAATACAGACTTAAGTTACATACAGGTAAGTACAGAGAGTTAGTGAGCTGGAATTTACATGCAAAGAAATTACTTGGAATATAGCACAGAGATAGCCAAAAAGCAGAAGATGAAAAGGAAAGGTTAAGAGACATGGAGGACAGAGGGAGGAACACCAAATCATATATGAAAGGAGAAAAGCAATGTTCAAAGAGAGCTGAGAATGTGTTAAGATTTGACGAAAGACAACAATCCTCTGATGCAGGAAGCCCAATATACCCTACACAGGATAAAATGAAATTAAAATCTAGGCATATTACAGGGAACTACAAAGATGATCTTAAAGCAGCTGGAGAGAAAACAGATTTTCTACAAAAGAACAATGATCCGACCAATCAACTTCTCAGCTGTACAAATGAAGTCAGAGAAGGAATAATATCTTCAAAAGGCTGAAAGAAAATAGCCATCAAACTCGTCATTTATATCCAGTGAAACTGTCTTTCACACAAACATTGGGAGAATTTACAACCAAAAGAGTCTCACTTAAGGAATTTCTAAAAAATAGCCTTCAAAGAGAAGGAAGGCTCTCAGAAAATCCTAGGTGCGACACTAAACAGTAGATAAAGAAAATGGGAAACTTGTGAGTAAATGGAGACAGGCATTGTCTTCATATCAGTAATAACAGAAGTGAGGGTGAAAAGTAGTGACAAAACAAAAATCCTGGAAAAAACTGCGTATATGTCAGGACAGGATTGATGAGGATATTTTAATGCACTTGTATTTCCCAAGAGGAGATTCAAGGTATTTATTAACTTTTAGAGTTTAAGTTAAATATTCACATTGAGATTCCTAGATTAATCACTTAAAAGAATAAAAGAAAGTATGTATAACTTGCAAAATTAACAGGAGATAAGTAATGAAATGGGGGTGAAGAAAGTGGGGAGGGAGAAAAAAAAGAAACAGAAAAAAGTATGAGAAATAAAAAGTACAGAATAAGGTGGTTAAAATGGCCGAAATGTTTACCAGTAATCACAATCAGAGCAAAGAGATTAAACTTTCTGATTAAAAGACAAAGACTGTCCGGGTGCCTGGGTGGCTCAGTCAGTTCAGGTCTGACTTTGGCTCAGGTCATGATCTCACGGTTCGTGGGTCTGAGCCCCACATCGGGCCCACCGCTGTCCACTCAGAGCCTGGAGCCTTCTTCCGATTCTGTGTGTCCCCCTCTCTCTGCCCCTCCCCTGCTTACAGTATGTCTCTCTCTCAAAAGTAAATAAAACCTTTAAAAAGATTAAAAAAAAAAAAAAAAGACAAAGCCTTGTCAAACTAGATGTTTAAAACCATTTATAGTGGAACTTGACAAACTGATTCTAATATTTATATGGCAGTGCAAAGGGTCAAAGTAGCTTAGACATCTGGAGGAGTAAGAAGGTGTCGGTAGGAAGATTTGCCACACCATATACCCAGACTACTTACAAGACCATAGTAATTAAAGGAAAATGGTATTGACACACAGATAACAGAAAAATGGAAAATAAAAAGTCCACTCAAATATGACCCACTCAAACCTGACACATGACAAAGCTGGCATTGGAAATTACTAAGGAAAAGACTGACTATTACATAAATTTCACTGGGATCATTGATTTTTACATATGGGGAAAATAAAAATAGACTCCTACTTCACAGCATTCAAGGGCAGATAGATTGAGTACTTAAATATGGAAGCATTTTTTTTAAGTTGATTTATTTACTTTGAGAGAAAGCAGGGGAGGAACAGACAGAGAGGGAGAGAGAATCCCAAGTAGGCTCCCCACTGTCAGCCTAGAGTCCGATGTGGGGCTCAATCTCATGAACTGTGAGATCATGACCTGAGCCTAGACCAAGAGTTGGAGGCTTAACCAACTGAGGCACCCAGGTGTCCCTAAATACGAAGGCATTTTTTATCTGTATGACTTGAGGTAGAATTTCTTAAATAAGATAGAAAAAGGCACAAGCTATAAAGAATAAGAAAAATACATTTGGCCATATTGAAAGTGCGAACTTAGGGGCACAAGGGTGGCTCAGTGGGTTGGGAGTCTGACTCTTGGTTTCGGCTCAGGTCATGATCTCACGGTTCTTAAAACTGAGTTCCTCCACCGGCTCTGAGATCACAACAAGCAGCCTGCTTGGGATTCTCTCTCTCCCTGTCTCTCTGCCCCTCTCCTGCTTGCTCTCTCTCTCTCTCTCTCTCTCAAAACTGAGTAAATAAACTTTAAAAAAAAAAAAAAAGGTGAGAATTTGGGTTTATCAAGACACCACAAAGGAAATGAAAAGCCACAAATAAGGTGTTTACAACATATATAATAGCCAAAGGAATACCAACTAGAACATATTTTTAAAAACACCTGCAAATCAGTAACAAAACGTGCAGAATACTGAAATAGAAACTCACGGTGGGACTTGTCCTGCCAGCCAGGGGCCGTTTCCCCTAGTTATAGCCAGTTGGGCTGGTGATGAGATGGAGGGCAGGAATGTCTTTTATTCTTTGAGTTCAGAGAAGACACAAGAGGCTTCAGACGGGGCCTGAAGGATTGGGCCAAACCTCGCGTCTACCACCAGAGCCCTCTTCCAAGCAGACACGTCCAAGGCCCGGCTACCTCCCAGCCCGTTCAGTGGACTGCTGTCACAGTGCACAGGGGGCCGTGCCGGCCACCGCCACAGCAGAGCGAGCCCTTCCCCCAAAGACCGGTGCCTGGTGCGGGGCCCGAGGCCAGCAGCACCGCCGCACCCCTCCCCCACCCGTGCTTACCGGGAGCGAAGACAGAGACCTGGAGGTTCGTAGGTTTTCCAAAGGAAAAGAGAGCGGCGTTCCTAACCAGGCAAACCCTCACCAAGCAGGTAGCTTGCTGGGTTTGGAACAGGCTGAGAAGAAAAGTAGTGGGACAGCCCTTTGGAGAAAGCCATTCTTCCAGGGCCATTCTCCCAGGACCCCTGCATCTCTTGAGCTCGGCAGGGTTGCTCACCCTCTCTGGTCTCGTTCTTGGCAGGATTCCTTGTTAGAAGTTTTATTTATGTTTTGTGCACCTCAGCTGAGCACGTGAATGAAAGAGTAGCAATTGGAAAAGCTGCGCTTTCTTCATAGCCTGTGGGTCTCCTTACAACGAAACTAGGGGGTTGTGACCCGACCGGCCTACCAACATACTACGGTGAGATTCATTTGGGAGAAACCAGCTGTAACTGTTTAAAAATCACTGTTTCACTCTGTTAATTCAACAAGGATAGGAATGGCTGTGCCAATACAAGTTTTCTCCTTTGAAACAAACAAAAAAGAGGGGCATCTGTGTGGCTCAGTCGGTTGAATGTCCGACTTCAGCTCAGGTCATGATCTGGAAGTTCCTGAGTTCGAGCCCGAGGCTGCCTCAGATTCTGTGTCTCACTCTCTCTCCGCCCCTCCCCCACTCGCACTCTGTCTCTCCCTCTCTCAAAAATAAAGATTAATTTTTTTTTTTTAATTCAGAGAAGTGTAAACTTGAAAGGCCAAGTAAGCATATGAAAAAGATGTTCAACCTCCTTAGAAGTTGCATGAATAGGAGCTATAACTACAATGATGCCCTGATCTTTGTTTCTAAATACGATTACCCTCTAAAAAGCTCCTTGGAGAAGTGGCTGCTTTTTGGACTGGGCTAGAGGAAATACAAGATGATTGTAGAAAGTCTTTCTAGGGGTGCCTGGGTGGCTCAGTTGGTTGAGCCTCCAACTTCGGCTCGGTCATGATCTCGAGGTCTGTGAGTTCAAGCCCTGCGTCGGGCTCTGTGCTGACGGCTCAGAGCCTGGAGCCTGTTTCGGATTCTGTGTCTCCCTCTCTCTTGCCCCTCCCCCACTCATGCTGTCTCTCTCTCTCTCTCTCTCTCTCTCTCTCTTTCCCTCTCTGTCAAAAATAAATAAACATAAAAAAAATTAAAAACAAAAAAAGTCTTCCTATACCATCAAGTAAGGAAGTGCAGGGAAAAAAAAGAGAACATTTCAAAGAAACCTAGGAGCCAGTGTCTTCATCTGTAAAAGGATATTAACAGTGACCTCCTTCCTAGGATGCTTGGAGAGGGTGAAATGAGTGTTAACACAACACTTAGCTTGGTAAGCACTTAGCCCTCACTTCATTCCGCACACATCAATTTTGTGATATATAGAACTCTTACAAGAAAATGAGGTCGAATATCTAGGTATCTACTTTATCAGAAATTAATTTTTTCAAACAGGAACTGTTTAATTATTTTTTTGCTTAAACAGGAACTGGTGGCCCGATATGTGTCATTGATTCCTTTCTTGCCTGACACTGTTTCATTTGCTGGCATCTGTGACCTGTGGAGCACATCTGACGTAAGTAGTTCTCCCTCACAGATTTACCAGTTTGAGCTGACTTCACTGAATATTGGCCAAAGGCTCGTATAATTTTAAATTGCAACATTCATTAGTCCTTATAAAAATCCATTT
Source organism: Panthera onca (assembly GCF_046562875.1). Lineage (NCBI taxonomy): Eukaryota > Metazoa > Chordata > Mammalia > Carnivora > Felidae > Panthera > Panthera onca. Next base: position 11,642,870 of record NC_138342.1, read on the forward strand.
GGTCATCTGTTTGGCAGGATGAGCTAAATTCTGAAGTATTTTGTCTTTCTGGTTCAATTTGCCCAAGTTCAGAAATTAAGAAAAACTTTTGTTATTTGTACAAATAATAATAAAAAGTACTTCAGATATCTTAATACTGATTTATCCTCCCAGTATTACCTCAGCAATATCCCAGCTTTATTCATTGAAAGAAAAAAATCAAAATGACACTCTATATTACATTTGGAAATTACATACTCCACAACTGATGGGCTTTTTATGGCAAACCGTGTCATTATTGATTCAGTATGTATTTCCTGGTCACACACCACATATCACACACTGTACTAAACTGTGGCTATGAGCAAAATAAACATGGCCTCTGCCCTCCTGGAATTTACAATCCATGTATGTTACGTTACATCCAAATGGCTCCCAGGTAGTAGGACACGAACACATACCTTATCACAGGTATTCTGCTTCTGGATCTCATGTGGTGCTGTGTTTGCATAAAATTAAACTATGTTATACAACTCCCGTTAAGGATAGCTCTAAACCAAAGAAATTTAAGCACATCTTATTATTTTTGTTGAAATTTAAGTACACTTTAAATTTTTGCTCCCCAGTCTATTTTGGCAACATAATGTTGACAATATTAGAGGTAACATTTCCGTAACCTCAAGACATCTAAAGAAAATATGCAAAGGACAGAGTAATTTGTGTGCTGTAGAGCCAGACTGGCTTTACCGCTTCCTAAGTATTACCTCACCTGTGTTTCCATTTCCTCATCTATAAACCTGGAAGATGAGTACTTCCCTCAAGGGTTTATTCTAGGATGAAATGAGGTAATGCATGCAATATGCTTAAAATAATTTGGGGGCAGGGAAAGGGGAGATATGAGTAAGCAGAGCACAAATGATTTTTAGGGCAGTGAAAATTCTGTGATACTCTAATGATGGGTACATGTCATTACACATTTGTCAAAACCCATAGAATGTACCACACCAAGAGTGAACCCTACTGTAAGCTGTGGACTTTGGGTAATTAATTATGACATGTCACTGTAGGTTCCTCCATTATTAACACTCAGACCACTCTGTAGGTAGATGTTGATACTGTGTGGAAACAGAGGTAGATGGAACATTTCTTCTTCCCGACTTTGCCGTGAACCTAAAACTGCTCTAAAAATAGTATTTAAAAACATATTCAACACACAGGGAGCTATTATCTATAAATTCAAATTGAAGAGTAAAACTTTGAAATTTGTCTCCCCTACTCATAGTGTTGATTCTAGGAATCCATGGAATCGATGTCAGAGAAAATACCATGTCCGATAGAAGTGTTCTGTTTTTCTTTAATTTTTTTTTTAATGTGTATTCATTTTTGAGAGAGACAGAGCATGAGCAGGGGAGGGGCAGAGAGAGAGGGAGACACAGAACCCGAAGCACGCTCCAGGCTCCGAGCTGTCAGCACAGAGCCGGACGCGGGGCTCGAACTCACAAACCGCGAGATCATGACCTGAGCTGAAGTTGGACGCTCAACCGACTGAGCCACCCAGTCGCCACTGTGTTTTTCTTTTTTAATGATTTAAAACATAGTATCAAAATCTGGAAACAGATTTTTCAAATAGGTCTATTTATACTTTAAGGCACTAATTTTAACAGTGACTTTTGAAAAATCCTGTATGTCCAATCCAGAATGAAGCAGTCAATCTACACAGTGTAATTTTTCTTTTCTTCCTGTCAGCAATTTCTTGATCTCCTGGCAGGAGACGAAGAAGAGCATGCGGTTTTACTATGTAATTATTTTCTCTCCCTGGGTAAAAAGGCCTGGCTGGTGATGGGCAGTGCTATTCCTGAGGTAAGACCACACAGGCTGGCTCCTACAGAGCACTGTAGTTGTCTAACATGGCTGTTATGTTCCAGAAAATGAACAGTACTAATTTGCATAGCGATCCTTCGAGTTGCAAGGCAAGTGGCCCAGAGATTCCATTACGGGCAGAGAGAACCAGTGATTAGACATGAAATCGTTTTTTCAGTGGCACTTGGACTCTGATCGGTGCTTCAGATCAGGGGCTTTTTTTCGGCAAATCCGAACCGCTGACCACTCAAAGGCCCCACCTGACTCTGTCCTTGTAGTATGAGCCCACACCTGCCCATGTTGCTAAGAATTCTGATTCCCTTAGTGATCTGGTGTTAGATCACCAGTGGCAAGGTGAGAGATCTCCCTTCTCATGCCCACTGCTTCCTCAGGCACCTGCTACTAAGCAGCAGGTACAGCAGAACAGAGCAGACAACCTCAGCAGCAAAGAAAAGAATGTTAGCAGCTATCTTCTGATATCATTATTGTTCATTTTATTAGACTGGAGACAGCAAGCGATTAGAATTTGTTTCCCCAGCCCACAGCAAATATGCCTCAATTTGGGATGCGTTTGGGGTAGTTGGGGGTACGAGTTTAGAAAATTCACGTGAATTGAAGCAGTGTATCCAAAGAGTGTATCGACAAGAGGCCACAGGGCTCTAGGACTCCTCAGGAATTAAGTAGCACGAGTTGCCACTAGGCAGGTAGGATCACATCCGAAAAACGGATGCATTCTCCACCATCATCTTCCAGAGAGCCTGGTAAAAGGAAGAGAACACTAGGCTAGGAAGTCACAAGACCCGAGTTCAAGGCTCTGCCTATTCCTCATGAGCTGTGTGGCTCTAAGCGAGTCAGTTCACAACTCTGAGCTTTTAAGGAAACTAGGATATAATTTTTACCCTGCCTTCCCCAGAAGGCTGTTGTGAGCAGTAAAGCAAATCCATACAGGAGCAGTAAATGAATAAATGTTCGCTATGAGAATTAAAAAAAAAAAAAAAAAATCCAGTAAGACTCAAGTATTCTGAGTAAAAACTTAAAGTACTTCTTCAGACTCAACCCCCAAACCCACCCACCCCCTAGGTGTGTTCACTGTTAACAGTTTGGTATGTTTTTCAAAACATCTTCTATGCATTTACATAATTATAAAAGTGTATCAAGTACTAGTTAATGTAGTACTCAGGCAGAATCGTTCGCCTTCTCAATACTTAATCAGTTATCCCTGTTTGGTCTATTACAAGGCAGTAGCAGATATGTGCATTTTGCAAAAAGGAACATTTGATTTCATTTCTTAAATCCAGTGCAACCTAGAACTTCAAACTAGTTTCCACCATTAGCCATTAATTTTAGAAATTAGGGGTCCAACTAAAATAACGAATTGTGTGTGCAAACTAATCTTGACTTCAATTGCATAATTAGTTGGAAGTTGTTTTAATGACTATTTTCCTTCAGGGTCCAACTGCCTATGTTCTAACTCGGGAGCAAAGTCACTATTTAATATGGAATCCCTGCAGTGGACATTTTTATGGACAATTCGATACATTCTGTCCCTTAAAAAGTGTGGGCTGTTTAATAGGTCCCGATAATGTAAGTATTACCATTGGATGGCTTTTTAATTGACCTGATTTACTATTTTATGTATCAAAAAAATGTACATAACCATATACATATACCAGTTAAATGTAGTATCAAGCACAGTGGCAACAGTAATAACTTTTAGTTGAATTAGCCGCCTGATCAGCTGAGAAGAATGAGGGTAAGGAAAATATATAGAACTTAGATGCAGAGGACCTGACTTTGTGTCCTGGCTCTGTCCTCAGTGTGTTTTGAGAGCTAAGTGAGGCAAATCTACCACCTGGGAAAACTGGGTCCCTCCCTTCCATCCTTCTTCCTTTTTCTTCCCCCGCCCCTTTCCTCCTTCCCTTCCCCTTTTAAAGACAGACTCCCAGGACGACCAGGTGATTCTGGTTACACCCAGTTTTGGAGGCACACTTAATTACGAAGGGTACTGTAGAAGACTGGTTAAAAGCAGGAGTTACAAGGTCCGAGTACCGGAGTTTAAACTTCAGTGTCATCACTTACTAGCTGTGTGAGCTTGGGAAAGTTTCTTATGTCAAACAGCCTCAGCTCCTTCACTGGAGGTAACAATGGTAGCAATTATGTTGTAGAGTGTTGTAAGCTGCAGACGAGATGATCAATGCAAAGCAGCTAACAAACAGGGACAACTCTTTACTAGCTGCTGTCATTCTTTTTATCATCATTCTCTACCTTAGTGGTCTCTGAACTTTAGGCATCTGTCAGAAAAATCATTTGAGCATGCATCCCCAATGTGTATTTTGTACTGAAGTACCATTAACATAGTGTTATATTAGCTTCCGGTGTACAATACGATGATTCAATAATTTTATAGATTACTCAGTACTCACCTTAAGAAATGTGCTCTTGATCGCCTGTATCTATTTCACCCATTCCCCCAACCCACCTCCCTCCAGCAATCACCAGTTAGTTCTCTGTGTTTAAGAGTCTGGGTTTTTTTGTTTTGTTTTGTTTTGGTTTGTTTGTCTGACTTATCTTAAATTCCACATACGCTTAAAAGTCGTATGTTATTTTTCTCTGTTTGACTTATCTCACTTAGCATTATACCCTCTAGGTCCATCCAAATTATTACAAATGACAAGATCTCATTCTTTTCTATGGCTCAGTAATATTCCATTGTATATATATGTACCGTATCTTCTTTATCCATTCAGTCTATCAGTGGACACTTGGGTTCTTTCCTTATCTTGGCTATTGTAAATAGCGCTACAATAAATAAAAGAGGTGAATATATCTTTCCAAATTGTTTTCGTCTTCTTTGGGGAAATACCCAGTACCGGAATTACCGGATAATACGGTAATTCCTTTTCCTCCACATCCTTGTCAACACTTGTTCTGTCTTTTTGATTTAGTCATTCTGACAGGGGTAAGGTGATATCCATTTTTTTTGGTTTTTTTTTTTTAATGTTCAAATAGCGTTTCATGAAACACAAATGTACTATATTTATAGAAGATATTTTTTACTTTAGAAACATTTTTATTTCAATATTTAATTAGTTAACATACAGTGTGATATTAGTTTCTTGTGTACAATATAGTGATTCAACACTTCCATACATCACCTTGTGTTCATCACAAGTGCACTCCTTAATGCCTATCACCTATTTCACCCATCCCCCACCTACCTACCCTCTGGTAGTCATCAGTTTGTTCTCTACAACTAAGAATTTGTCTCTCGATCTTTTATTTTTTTCCCTTTGCTTGTTTTCTTAAACTCCACATATGAGTGAAACCATGTGGTATTTGTCTTTCTCTGACCATATATACTCTCTAGCTCCACTCATGTCATAGCAAATGGCAAGGTTTATGGCTGAGTAATATTCTATTGTACATAAATACTTCTTTATCCATTCATCTATCGATGGACACTTGGGCTGCTTCCATAATTTGGCTATTGTAAATAATGCTATAATAAACTTAGGGGTACATATATCTTTTTGAATTAGTGTTTTCATATTCTTTGGGTTAATACCCTGTAGTGGAATTACTGGATATGGCAAATCTTTTTAATTTCTTGGGAAGTCTCCATACAGTCATACAATGGTTGCACCACTTTGCCTTCCCACCAAGAGTGCATAAGGATTCCTTTTGCTCCACATCTTTGTCAACGCTTGTTTCTTAGATTTTTGATTTGAGTCATTCTGACAGGTGTGAGGTGCTATCTCATCGTGGTTTTGATTTGCATTTCCCTGATGACTAGTGATACTGGAAGTCCTTCCAAATGTTTGTTGGCCATCTGTAGATCTTCTTTGGAAAAATGTTCATGTCTTCTGTCCATTTTTTAATTGGATTACTTGGGGTTTTGTTTTGTTTTCTGGTGCTGAGTCATATAAGTTCTTTCTTTATGTATTTTGGATACTTACCCTTATCGGATATGTCATTTGCAAATATCTTCTCTCATTCTATAGGTTGTCCTTTAGTTTTGTTGTTTCCTATGCTGCACGGGTTTTTTTTGTTTTTGTTTTTGTTTTTTTTTATGTAGTCTCAGTATTTTATTTTTGCCTTTGTTTCCCTTCTCTCGGGAGACATATCTAGAAAAATGTGGCTACAGCCAATTTCAGAGAAATTACTACTGGTTCTCTCTTGTAGGATTCTTGTGGTTTCAGGTCTCATATTAGACCTCTAACCTATTTTGAGGTTTTTTTCTGTGTGTGTGGTGTAAGAAAGTGGGCCAGTTCATTCTTTTGCATGTCTTCCCAACACCATTTGTTTTTCCCCTTGCATATTCTTGCCTCCTTTTAGAAGATTGACTATATAAGCATGGGTTTATTTCTGGGCTCTCTATTCTGTTCTACTGATCTATGTGTCCATTTTTGTGCCAATACCATACTGCTTTACTACAACTTTGTAGTATTTCTTGATATCTGGGATTGTGATACCTCCAGTTTTGTTCTTCTTTTTCAAGATTGCTTTGTCTATTCGGGGTCTTTTGTGGTCCCATACAAATTTGGGATTTGTTCTAGTTCTATGAAAAATGCTTTGGTATTTTGATAGGGATTGCATTAAATCTGTAGATTGCTTTGGCTAGTATGAACATTTTAACAATATTTGTTCTTCCCTCTATGACGAGGGAATATTTTTCCATTTGTTTGTGTCAATTTCTTTTGTCAATGTTTAATACTTTTCAGAGTACAGGTCTTTCACCTCCTTAGTGAAGTTTATTCCTACATATTTTATTATTTTTAGTACAATTGTAAATAGGATTATTTTCTTAATTTCTTTCTGCTATTTCATTAGTGTATAGAACTGTAACAGATTTCTTTATATTAATTTTCTATCCTGCAACTTTACTGAATTCATTTATCAGTTCTAGGAGTTTTTTGGTAGAATCTTTAGGGTTTTCTTTATATAGCATTATGTCATCTGCAAATAGTGGAAGTTTTATTTCTTCCTTACCAATTTGGATGCCTTTTCTTTTTGTCTGATCGCTATGGCTAGGACTTCCAGTATATGTTGAATAAAAGTGGTAAAAGTGAACATCTTTGCCTTGTTCCTGATGTTAGAAGAAAAGCTCTCAGTTTTTTCACCATTGAGTATCATGTGGGTTTTGGGTTTTTCATATATGGCCTTTATTATGTTGAGGCATGTGCCCTCTAAATCTTTGTTGAGAGTTTTTTTATGAATGGATGTTGTACTTTGCCAAATGCTTTTTTTTCATCTGTTGAGATGATCATATGGTTTTTATCCTTTTTCTTGTTAATGTGATGTATTCTGTTGATTAATTTGTGAATATTGAGCCACCCTTGCATCCTTAGAATAAATCCCACCTGATCATGGTGAATGACTTTCTAAATATATTTTTTATTTGGTTTGAGGATATTTTGTTGAGGATTTTTTGCATCTATGTTCATCAGAGATACTGGCCTGTAGTTTTCTCTTTTTGTGGTGTCTTTGTCTGATTTTGGTATCAGGGTAATGCTGGCCTTGTAGAATGAATTTGGAAGCTTTCTTTCCTCTTCTATTTTTTGGAATAGTTTGAAAAGAGTAGGTATTAACTCTTCTTTAAATGTTTGGTAGAATTCACCTGTGAAACCATCTGGTCCTAAACTTTTGTTAGTTTTTTGACTACTAATTCAATTTCATTGCTAGTAATTGGTATGTTCAAATTTTGTATTTCTTCTTTTAAGTTACATATTTCTAGGAATTTATCCATTTCTTCTCCATTTCTTCTAAGTTGTCCAGTTTGTTGGTATATAATTTTTCATAATATTCTCTTAAAATAATTTCTATGGTCAGTTGTTCTTTCTCTTCCTTCATTTCTGATTTTGAGTCCTTTTTTTTTTTTTTTTTTTTTTTTTCCCTTGATGGGTCTGGCTAAAGGTTTATCAATTGTTTGTTTACCTTTTCAAAGAACCACCTCCTGGTTTCTTTTTTCTTTTTTTTTTTATCTTTTTCATTTATTTCTGCTCTGATCTTTATTATTTCCTTCCTTCTACTGGCTTTGGACTTTTTTGTTCTTCTCTTTCTAGCTTCTTTAGAAGCTAGCATAAAAATAACATACCATGGGGAAGCATGCTCAAATGATTTTTTCTGACAGATGCGTGAAGACTGAAAGGAAGGGATGGAAAAACATTTACCATACAAATGGAAATTAAAAGAAAGCTGGGGTAGTAGTATTTATATTGGACAAAATAGACTTTAAAGACTATAACAAGAGACAAAGAATGCTATATAATAATAAAGGGAATGGTCTAAGAAGAGGATATAACAGTTGTAAATATCTATGCAACCAAGATAGGAGCACCTTAATACATAAAGCAACTATTAACAGACATAAGGGGAAAAAAATTGACAGTAATACAATAATGGTAGGGGACTTTAACACCCCACTTATATCAATGGATAGATTATCCAGGCAGAAAATCAGCAAGGAAACAGTGGCTTTGAATGACACGTTAAACCAAGTGGACCTAACATATATACAGAGCATTCCATCCAAAAACAACAGGATACACATTCTTTTTAGGTACACATGGAACTTTCTCCAGGATAGATGTGTTAGGCCACAAAACAAGTCTTAATGAATTCAAAAAGACTGAGATCATATGATACATCTTTTCTGACCACAGTGTTATGCAATTAGAAATCAATCACAAGAAAAAAAATCTGGAAAAAACACAAATACATAGAGGCTAAATAAAATGTTACTAAACAAAGAATGGTTGAACCATGACATCAAAGAAGAAATTAAAGGGGCACCTGGGTGGCTCAGTTGGTTAAGTGTCCGACTTCAGCTCAGGTCATGATCTCGCAGTTTGTGAGTTCAAGCCCCATGGATGGGCTGTGAGCCCATCATGTCAGCTGTGCTGACAGCTCAGAGCCTGGAACCTGCTTCAGAATCTGACTCCCTCTCTCTTTGCCCCTTCCCCACTCATGCTCTGTCTCAAAAAATAAATACACACTAAAAATATTTTTTAAAGGAAATTAAAAAATACATGGAGACATATGAAAATGACAAACAAAATCTTTGGGATGCAGTAAGAGCTATTCTAAGAGGCAAGTTTATAGCAATACAGGCCTACCTCAAGAAACAAGAAGCTCCATTACATTCACAGTACTATGTTTTTTACAAATTGAGGGTTTGTGGCAACTCTCTGCCAGGCAAGTCAGTCAGTGCCATTTTCCAACAACATTTGCTCGCTTTGTGTCTCTGTATCATGTTTTGGTAATTCTTGCAATATTTCAAACTTTTTCATTATTATTATATTTGTTATGATGATCTGTGATCGATGATTATAATTTGCTGAAAGCCCAGATGATGGTTAGCATTTTTTAGCAATATTTTTAATTAAGATATATACATTGTTTCTTTAGGCATGATGCTATTGCACACTTAATAGACTACAGTATAGTGTAAACATAACATTCATATGCACTGGGAAACAAAAATACTCATTTGACTTGCTTTATTGTGACATTTACTTTATCACAGTGGTCTGGAGCCAAACCCACAATATCTCAGAGGTGTGCTTGTACCATTGAGCCTCTTTCCTTTGCTTCCATAATGATTCAATTACTAATTATATCCCCTGCTTCTACATTCTCAGTACATTCAGACTTTAACCCTTTTAATAATCTAGCTCCTCTTCCCCTGACTCTGAGAAGCACCATTGTTTTGCTAATGGATAAATAAATCCAATGGTTTATTCTCATTCCTCATTCTCCTCTCCTTTTCTATGGCACATGACATGACTAATACCCTTTTCATGAAAAGAACACTTCCCCCTCCTTGGTTTACAGATAAAGGACTGTTTGGTTTTCATTTTCTCTGCAAGTTTCTTAGTTTTCTTTCACTAGCTCTTCTTACCCCTTAAAAGTAGATGTTCCTGAAGATTCTATATTTAGATTTCTTACAGTACCATACCTATCATTATTAATTGTAGCTCTATCTAGGTTACCCTGGCAGAGAAGTTATAATCCTGTCACTAGCCCCAAAATCTTTGGATCCTGAATTTTCAACTGACTTCCAGACTCCTAACTGCTTTATCAAAATCTCAAACTTGGCACACCCAAAACTCCAATCTTTTCCCCCTTGTCTCCAAAACCAGCTCCTCCTCCTGGCTTCCCATTTCTATGGATGTCAATTACCCAGATTCACACTTCAGAATGGTCCTTGATTTTCTCTCTCCCTTGCTTCCTCCTATTTCAATCCTATTAACAGATACCAAGTCATATAAGTTCTACCTGTTCTGTTTCCCAGGCCATGCCGTTATTGCTTCACCCTGCATTACTATAAATAAATAATCTCTCCAATTCAATCCATTATTTGGTACACTAATACCTGATTAAGTTTCTGAACATTCAGCTTCATCATTCTATGGCTTAAAAAGTACTTATCGGAAGTACCTCACTACATACAGATTTAAGAATAAAATTTTCTCCTTGTATTTCAAAGTCCTGTATAATCTGACTTCAACTTTTCCAACACTATTTCCCACTACTCTTCTGCACATTCCCTACTCAACAGCCAAACTGTAATTCTTAAAGACCCTGCCTTCTTAAAACAATTTCTTGAATTTCAAGTATCAAAGCCTCCTACATCACAGACTGCCACTTCTATCCTTTCCTGTTTTTTTTTTTTTTTTAATTTCTCCAAATTTGAAAGAGCAGAAGCTCAAAGCAAGTTTGTCAAGCATCTTTGCTATCTATACTTTCTCCCTAGGAACATATATATGCTAATGATCTCTAAATGTATCTCTAGCTCACCTAGTTCCCAGAACTTCAGACTGAAATATCCAACTGTCTCGTCAACATCTTCATATAGATGTCAGATATCTCAAACTTGATGTGCCCAAACTTGAACTCCAATTTCCTTTTGCAGTCTGACTTTAATAAATAGCAATTCCTTTAGTGCAGTTACTTAGGCCAAAATCCTTGGAGTCACCTTTGGTTCCTCTTTCTCCCACAACCAATTCATTAGCAAATCCTATTGGCTTCATAGTATATCCAGAGTCTGACCATAGCTCACCAATTTCACTGCTTCTATTTTGGTCCACACTACTGTAGCTCTTACCTGGATTATTTGAAATAGCTTCCTAGTGGGAAACTTCACTACTTGTCCTTATCCCCTTCAGTATAGTCTCAAAGCAACAGAGAATATTAGTGTTAGAATGGAAGGCAGACTATGTCACCCCCTCTGCTTAAAATACTCCAGGGGCTTCCTTGCTCACTCTCAAAGCAAATACCTAACCCTTTAAACTAATCCACAAGGCTTGACTTGACTGGCATCCCATCCCACCAGCCTCCGTCCTCCACAGATCTCCTCTCTTACTTGCTCTAGCTTGCTCACTCTTCCAAAGCTGCCATCTTCCTTGCTGTTCCTCAACACATCAAGCAGGTTTTGCATTTGCTATTTCCTCTGCACAGATGACCTTCCCCCTTAGTGGGTATCATCAGAATATTGTCCCTCAATTCTTGCATTTCTGATCACATGTTATCTTTCCAGTGAGAATTTCCCTGCCCACCCTGAAACTCCACATCTCTTCCCGTGTCGTTTTCTCCACAGCCCTTGCATGGTTAGCTGTTGCCACAGTAAAAATAGTAAAAGCCCATCCCCAAACTAAATGGCTTCAGACAGCTATTCTCATGAATCTGTGGGTCAGCTGGGACAGCTGTGCTTCGTGTGTGTTTATTCTGGGACTCGGCAGTGACAATGACAGAAGCACAAGAAGGCAAGCAGGAACACACGGAACCCCTTAAGCTTAGATTCAGAAGTTACACAAGGGCACTTCTGTCCCATTCTGCTGGCCAAAAGTCGAGGAGCAGGAACATCTCAACAACCCTTTCAGTGGGAGGAGATGCAGACAAAGTAACATGGCAAAGAGTGTGAGTATAGGACGGGATGAAGAACTGAGCTCAATGAAACAAGCTGCTACATCATGCAACATCATCTGACAATCCCATATGTTTACTTATTTGTTCACACTATGTTCTCACTAGCTACTGCAAAAGGGTAGAAACTCCGATTCATTCACTACTTTGTTCCGAGTGACTGAAACTGAGCCTACACATGTAAGATACTTGATAAATATGTTGAATGGACAAATTTACCACTCATGCAGTCATTCAATATGCCTACTATATACCAGAAGCTATGCTATACGCTAAAGATAGTGAATAAAGCACATGGCAACTGTCCTTAAGACAAGGTAATATCTAGTGAGGAGGCAGGTGTAGGCAATTATTAACAATGATACACACTAATAATAAAAAATTAGCAATTATTGAGCACCTATGTAACAGGGATTGTTCTAAGAGGTATAGATAAATTAACTAATTTAATCTCCTCAACAATTTTATGAGGTGGGTACTATTACCCAGTTTTATAAAGGAGGAAAGAGAGGTACACAGAACTTAAATAAATCATCCAAGGTCGCACAGTTAGTAAATGTTGGGGCCAGAATTCAAATACAAATGGCCTGGTTCAGAACCAATATGCTGCATGCCTCAACAAGACAGGTGCTAGTCAGAGATGCTGTGGAAGCAAAGAGGTACACACCTAACTCAATTAGGAAGCTAGAAAAGCCAGCCTCTCCCAAAAAGTTTAAATTTTCTTATCAGGAACTATCTTATTTTATCAACCTACAATCAACGTAAGGCGCACCTCAAGTTCAAATATAAAAAAATGTGAAAAAATGGCCAATGACAATTTTATGTCTGATTATAAAATGCACGCTGGTTTTACAAATCAAAATGTGCAAAAAATGTGTGTGTTCTCTTGCTGTCGGCTTCCTCTCTACACATGCGCACACACACACACGTATGTATTTCTGCTAACATATATGCTAAGTTAGTCTTGTCTTTTTAGATTTGGTTTAATATTCAACGACATGACTCTCCACTACGGATAAATTTTGATGTCACCAAGCCCAAGCTATGGAAGTCTTTCTTTTCAAGAAGTCTTCTATATCCTGGCCTTTCCAGTGTTCAGGTATAATTCTTCTATTAACAATGTAGACTAAGAAAGGTGGGGGGTTTTAAATCATTATACTGGGTAGCCAGGTATTTTTTGACGTTTAAGTTCTATTTCTAGATATGCAGTTAAAAATAATGTTTCTCAAACTTATTTGAGCCCACTCACAATAAGAAATTACCACCATTATCGTGAACCAGTATATACAAATGTGGAAAAACAAATTTTGATATAATGAGCCCCAGGCCATTAAAGTACCACAAAATATATTCTACTTAATTTTTTAAATGCTGGACTCAATTCACTAAATTAATCATCAGATTTCATGACTGCTATTAAAACATGAAGTCATACCACAGGGCATGAGCCACTAGAGGCTCGTAAAGTTAATTTAGAGGGTCCTGGCTGTAGTAAGATTGTTACGTAGTAAGCATGAAAATTGTTTAGTAATACTTTTGTTAGCTACATGTTTATATGTGTGTGTGTATACTGAGTGTGCAGTATAAAATCTTTTTACTGTGATCCAGACCTTTCCAAAAAGTTTAAAAAACGGTGCTCTAGAGAAATTCTTCCATGTGTACAAGGTGACATATACAAGACTGTTTTCATAGAAAGATTCTAGCCTAAAAACTGGAGTTAGAGGAGATAAAATACATATAGTACATAATGGAATCTTTTTTTTTTTTTTAATTTTTTAACGTTTACTTATTTTTGAGACAGAGAGAGACAGAGCATGAACGGGGGAGGGGCAGAGAGAGAGGGAGACACAGAACCGGAAGCAGGCTCCAGACTCTGAGCCATCAGCCCAGAGCCCGACGCGGGGCTTGAACTCACGGAACGTGAGATCGTGACCTGAGCTGAAGTCGGATGCTTAACCGACTGAGCCACCCAGGCGCCCCCATAATGGAATCTTTTATAGTAGTTACACGAATGAATCAATGTCAATAAATCTTATTAGCACTCTAAAAATATATGTTATTATCTCTAAAGGTAATGTTAAGGGAGGAAAGGCAAGCTGCATATTCACAGTATAAAACTACTGCATAAATAGACTTGTCCAATCACTATGTTGTACATCTAAAACTCATGAACATTGTGTGTCAACTATACTTTAAAAAAAAAAAAAAAAACTATCACATAAAGTTTAGAAAATACCCAAACTAAAACAACACATTGTTTGGGGATACATAGATCTGTGATAAAATCATAAATACATTTTATTAACTTGCCTGTTTCTACCAGGTGTGATGTAAACACCAGGAAAGCAGAGATTTTTATTCATGGCTATATACCCATGAAATAAATGAAAAAATGCCTGGAAAAAATGCCTGGCTCACAGTAGTTGTATGTTGAACCAAAGTGCTAAAAAACAAATTCAGGTCCTCTGAATTTCTCTCTGTGATGAGAAAGGAGATGAAAATGAGAAAGAACCAAACCTCCATAATTTATTTGTGATATTGTACTTCAGGTGGGTCATGGGTACATTGGCATCCATTATACTGTATCTGAAAGTCTGAGATTTCGTAACTTTTTAAAAAAGATTTAGAAAAGGATGTATAGCTATTCAAATTCAAGTTAAGTGTTTTTCTGGAATTTCTGAACTATTTCCTCTTTTATAGCCAGAAGAACTAATTTACCAGCGCACAGACAAAGCGGCCGCAGCTGAACTACAAGACAGGTCGTACAATACCCATAAATCCACATGCAATCGGTCACTAGGAGTGTAATCCCAAATTAAACAATTCTCAGCGTGGATCCATAATCTGAGCAGTTAAACTTTAGTTCATGTTTATAGACAGATACCAAATACAGATGTGATCTCTAAATGCCACAGCCCAAAGGGCGGATGGAACAAACAGAAGTGAGCTCCAGCAATGACAGGTAGTTTTCCAAAACTTTACCTCAGATTAGAGTTCAGCATCATGTTGTTATGGTTCCTGTTCAGACATGTCATAATCCTCAACTTAAAATATGCCTCTTTTGTCCAATAGTGGCTTACTGAACTGCAGCTAGTTTATAAACCGAACACATGGGGAAGGCTGGTCTCTATGAGATTTAAGTATATTAAGTCCCCATAATCCTCATAACCCTGTAAAACAAAACGTACTCTTCCAGTTTTGCAAATGTGGAAACTGAGGTTCAGAGAGGTCAGCATACTTGTTAAGTGTTAGAGGGGGCTTCTGTGCCCAGCCAGGTCTTTCTGATTTCAAAGCCTGTGTGCTCTTTCTACTGTATCAAGCTGTGTAAAGAGCAGCATGTCAAACACACAAGAATAACTGTGACCCTTTTTAAGTTATTACGACTAGAAGACACCAATTTATTCTCAATTTCAAGTCTATATAAAACCTTACTGGAGACCCCCACCTAGAGCAACTAACTCCCCCCAAAAGTCTTTTTTGTTTCTTCTGATGGTTTCAGGATACTGTATTAATTAGACCCACATCATTTATTCTTCCAATACTGATGAAGTGTGTGGCAATTCACCCATACTCTCTTGCTCGGGCCATCTTGAAACCCAGAATGAAAATATGTATAATGTGCCAAACGAGAAGTGGATCCTACAGCTACTGAGCAGTGGGGAGCTGGCTGGTTCCCTAAATCTGTGTTTGGTTAGGGATACACAGGAGGCTTTAGAATTGACAGCGTTTTTTTTTTCTTTTTTTTTTTTTTTTTCAAATTTTTTTTTTAACGTTTATTTATTTATTTATTTTTTTTGTTTTGTTTTGTTTTTTATTTATTTTTGGGACAGAGAGAGACAGAGCATGAATGGGGGAGGGGCAGAGAGAGAGGGAGACACAGAATCGGAAACAGGCTCCAGGCTCCGAGCCATCAGCCCAGAGCCTGACGCGGGGCTCGAACTCACGGGCCGCGAGATCGTGACCTGGCTGAAGTCGGACGCTTAACCGACTGCGCCACCCAGGCGCCCCAACGTTTATTTATTTTTGAGACAGAGACAGACAGAGCATGAACGGGGGAGGGTCAGAGAGAGGGAGACACAGAATCTGAAACAGGCCCCAGGCTCTGAGCTGTCAGCACAGAGCCCGACGCGGGGCTCGAACTCACGGACCGCGAGATCATGACCTGAGCCAAAGTCGGACGCTTAACCGACCGAGCCACCCAGGTGCCCCTTGACAGCGTTTTGACTCAAACCCCAGTTCCCTTGCCATTGTCAACTCACTTATCCTACTTCAAACTGTCCCCAGGTAAGTAAAATCCACCCATAGAGTCACTGTTAGGATTAATGTTTATTAACTTTTGAGAGAGAGACAGAGCATGAGTGGGACGGGGGCAGAGAGAGAGGGAGACACAGAATCCCAAGCAGATACCAGGCTCCAGCTGTCAGCACAGAGCCCGATGTGGGTTTCGAACTCACGGATTGTGAAATCATGACCTGAACCGAAGTCAGATGCTTAACCAACTAAGCCACCAAGGTGCCCCCAAGTCACTGTTAGGATTAAATAAAAATTTAAAAAAAAAAAAAAAAAAAAAAGCATTTTGCACAGTACCTGGTTAAAAAAAAAAAAAAGGCTCAATAAATGGTAGCTATTTTCCTTTATTCTATGTTTGAAACTTAATTTTTGATATCCTGCTTTATAGCTAATATGACAGGTACTGGATCCATAGGATATAAAGCTTAGTGAGGATGGCTTTTCTGAAAACAGTTTCGAGGCAATCTAGGAAAACAATACTCATCAACAGAAATCACAGCACAGGGTACAGAATCAACATGCGGCATTAACAGCCCTACAGAGAGTTAAGGCTTTCAACATAAATGTGCCTAGTGAATGACCCTGTCACCTGAATCCCCACCGTATACAAGCTGTACCTTTGCTGACAGAATCCAATCAGCAAAAGATGGAGCTTCTTTTTTATAAACAGGATTGAAAAAATACTCAAAGAGAAAATCATGGACTGGCGGCCACGGCATCTGACCAGGTGGAACAGGTACTGCACCTCTGCGCTACGACACTTCCTGCCTCTGTTAGAGAGAAGCCGAGGAGAGGACGTGGAAGACGACCACAGAGGAGAGCTGCTCAAGCAGCTGGGAGACTACCGGGTAAGTGCAATGGCTCTAAACTGAGCCTGTGGACTGCATTTCAAATTGGAAATTGCTTGGTAATGGATTTTTGGAATCAAAATGCTGACTCTGCTCTCCAAAGCACATAGATGTAGCAGCATAGGCTAAAGGATGTAATTAAAAGTTCACATCTTAGTAATTAAGCTATTATTAAACAGCAGAATGCCCCTAGACACTGAAAATGCTAAGAGAGTAATGCAATGAAAAATACCTTAAATAAAATGCATTCAAAAGTCTTGAATACAATTAAAATATCTGGCTAAATCCTATTAGGCTCAACTGTGCATAAAGGTGAAACCAACCAGGGATGCCTGGGTGGCTCAGTCGATTAAATGTCCGACTTCGGCTCAGGTCATGATCTCGCGGTCCTTGAGTTCAAGCCCCGCATCGGGCTCTGTGCTGACAGCTCAGAGCCTGCAGCCTGCTTCAGATTCTGTGTCTCCCTCTCTGCCCCTCCCCCACTTGTGCTCTGTCTCTCTCAAAATTAAATTTAAAAAAATTTTTAAAAAAGGAAAATTCTCATTATACGTGTGCCTTCCTGCCTGTCAGTAGTGCTGTGTTCACATCCTACAGCCAGATAATAAAACCTAGAAAGCAGTCTCAAACTAAGACAGTAAGCCTTGTTGGCTGAACAGCGTGACGTCAAGTTGGACATTTAATTCTATTCACGGACTAAAACTAGCTTTTCAGCGAGGCTGTCTTCAAAGAACAAAACACGTAATTCAGTCTTGGGCAATGAAAAGAATTCATTGGCTTATTTAAGTCACAGTATCAGAGTGCACCAGACTTCTTGAAGTCTTTCCACCCTGCCCTCCACCGCGCAGCGGTGTTGGGCTCTCTGTTTTCATGGTATCCAATAGCGGAACAGCTCCAGGGCAGGACTCACGTCTGCACACACACTGTGCAGAGCAGGCGAGAGCATCTGTGTGCCATTATTCCTATCCAGTTTCCTGAGACTCACTTTGACAGATCAGTCGGCGTGGCCACAGGGAAAGAGTGTTGATTAGCTGAATCCAGGTCCCTGGAAATACATGGGTTACCACACAAACTCGGGGCTATCAGGCAGAGGGAAAGGAAGTGGAGGGTGGCTGGGTGCTAACAGCTGTCTTATACACCAATATACTAGCAACTAAACAAAAGAGCCATCTGGCCGCTCTCCATTTTCTGTATTGCTAATATATAGTTGAATAGAAGAGCAGAACTAAACAAGTGACTTTGAGACGCAGAAGAAGACAAGAGAATTAAGAATTGCGTATGTTTACAGGAAGAAAAAATACAATGAAATCTTCAAGCTTCACTAATGACCACAAATCTTGGTTGTGTTTTTTTCCTTCAGTTCTCTGGATTTCCCCTTCACATGCCCTATTCTGAACTGAAGCCTTTAATTGAAGCAGTATATAGCACTGGAGTACATAATATTGATGTTCCTAATGTTGAATTTGCTTTAGCTGTATATATCCACCCATACCCCAAAAACGTTTTGTCTGTTTGGATCTATGTTGCCTCTCTCATACGCAACAGGTAACTTTTTTCATCGTATACTTTTTATATCATGTAGAAACTATTTCATAGGACAATAATCTTAAGTGATACTCATCACATCAGAAGGAAGAAATTATTTGTAAATAATGAAATAAAATGATCGTTTTCAAAATAAGTGTTTTTATTTAGTAGTCTGTCTTGCCTTCTGCCACCCTGACCCTCAATTCAATTCAGGCTACCCACAGTTCCCCTCACACTAATAGGCTTCCTACTTATGCCACTGTGCTTACCTTCCACTTGGAAAGCCCTTCCTCTTTGCCTGTCCAGCAGAATACCATTACACTTTTAAGATCCAGCAAAACAACACAACTTTTCTGGGGGAAAGAGGAACAACTTTGCAATACGGAGTTTTTATGTTTAATGCCAAATACCTTAAGACCTTATCCTACAGAAATACTGAGCAATCATGCACAAGTACACAAATGTGCATACACGCACACACACTCCTACTGAAGCAATATAGTATTTTAGGGGGGAAAAAAGAAATATACTTAAACATGCACCAAAAGGGAAGCCATTTAAGAAATTAAGACATGGCTATGGACCGAACGTTTGTGATCCCACAAAATTCCTGTCTTGAAACCCAAATCCCCTATGTAATGGTATTTGGAGATAGGTCCTCTGGGAGGTTACGAGAGTGGAGGCCCTGTGTTGGGGTGAACACCATCATGAGAGAGGAGAGAGTCTGCTTCCTTTCTTTAGACCATGTGTGGATACAATGAGAAGAGGGCGGTCTGCACACCAGAAAAACAGCCCTTACCAGAAACCAGATCTGCCAGCACCTTAACTAAGCCTGGACTTCCCAGCCTCCAGATATATGAGAAATAAATGTTGTTTAAGCCACCCACCACTGTTATAACAACCCAAACAGACTAAGACAGACACAGACACTACTATAGTTAAGCCATTAAAAGGATTAAAGGTAGGGGTGCCTGGGTGGCTTAGTCTGTGAAGCATCAGACTTCGGCTCAGGTCATGATCTCCCAGTTCACGAGTTGAAGCTCTGCATCAGGCTCTCTGCTGTCAGCACAGAGCGCGCTTCAGATCCTTGGTCTCCCTCTCTCTCTGCCCCGGCCCTGCTTGCACTCTCTCTCTCTCAAAAATAAACATTAAGGGGCAACGGGGTGGCTCAGTTGGTTGAGCACCTGACTTCGGCTATCTGACTTTGGCTCAGGTCGGGATCTCGCATTCTGGGAGTTCGAGCCCCATGTGGGGTCTGCGCTGACAGCTCAGAGCCTGCAGACTGCTTCGGGTTCTGTCTCCCTCTCTCTGTCCCTCCCCAGCTCGTGCACATGCACTCTCCCTCTAAAACTAAATAAACTTTAAAAAATTTTTAACAAAAATTAAAAACATTTAAAAAAAAATTTTAAAGGTATTAAATGTATGTGCTAACATGGAAAGATGTACACAAAACAGAAATACATAAAGCAGGATTTCTCAGCAGAAGCACTACTGACATTCTGGGCCAAGTAGTGTGTGGCTGCGGAGGGCGGACCTGTGCATCAGAGGATGTTTGGCAGCACCCCTGAGCCCTCCCCACTAGATGCCAGTTGCATCCCTTCCTGCCAACTCTGCCAAGATGTGACAACCAAACATGTTTCCAGATGTTGTGTAATGTCCTCTGTGGGATCAACTGCCTCCAGTTGAGAACCAGTGATTAGCTGGAATCACTTAAAAAAAAATAAAAATAAAAATAAAGAGGGACCAATTAAGGAAAAACTTTCACCTTTTGCTTTACTCCCTTATGCCTTCCTCTATCAAATTATATCACAATTATGTATTTACAGGCCCCTGATAACTCAACTATGAACTCTTAAGGGAGAGTTCAAAGACTGACCCCTAACAGTCATTACCAGGGTAATCCACGGACAAGTTAACCTCTCTGCTACTTATTTTCCCCATAAGATCAAAATGATCACATGACTTACTTCGTCGCACTGTTTAAACAAGTCAGTATATGTAAGTATAGGTACTTAGAACACCACCCAGCACTGACTGAGCACCTGATGTCAGGCACCCCAAGGCATTTTACATTAACTTGTATTTTATTCTAAGAATGAACAGTCCCAATAATTCGTGAAATCAATTACAAAACCCAAGGTAAATGTAAAACAAGTATATATAGTGTTTCATCAAATACTAAATAAGTATCCCCTGAAGTTAATGTATAAAAATTAGACATAACTTATGTTGTCTATCTCCCCATGCAACTAAAGGAGAGGTAGAGTAGGAAAACAGTGAGTCTCCATATAACAATGTGCTGACACACCGAAGTCCATTTAGTCCAAGACTGCCAAGGCCTATTTAATGGTTTGCTAATATCAAGAAGCACAGGACAAAGGGAGACACCTCAATTACCTGGTACCCCTGAGGAAATTAGCCGCTCAAATTAATTAACTGAAAAGGAGAACATTTAAGTCAAGTTCTGCAACAATGAATCATGATTTTTTCCCCGTGTTATCAAAATTTCTCCTCCCCAAATAGTATACTGTTCTGTGGTTACATGGAGGATAAACTTTACTCATCACTTGATTACTCAGGGCCAGGAGTCCAGATGAGTAATTTTACTTACGATTCATGTAAATACAGACGAGATGCAGTTGGGGTTGGATGGACTCACTCCAGAAGAATTCTCGTAGTTTGTTTTACTGAAATGGTCCCTGATGGGAACTGCTCAAATCAGGTTTATTAAACACTTAAGGAAATAAAAATACAGTAACTACAAGAGAATCAACCTTACAAAATAAAACTTCAGATCCTGTAAGTGCTAAGCTCAGATTTCCTTTCAAGCTAAGGGAATCAAGAAGTCACTTCTTTGTGCTTAGGCCAGACCTTTAAAGGAGGTGACCAGGTGCCACGGAACCACCTAAGAGGTACAAGCTCAAACAAGTAAGATGGTCTGCTTACACAGCTGTCTTTTCCCACATGCAAGAAACATTTTGCAAGTGTCAACTGTGACACAAGGAGAGAACCCTGACAAGAGGGGAAACTTCGGAGTCATTATCATAGCCACGCCCCAAGAGGTGGGTCTCCCCTGCCATGTTTAATTCAAATGATAGTGAGACTTAAAAGAATGGGTGGATTTCTCATCAAATGATTCTTCCTTCATCTTTAGACAGCTGTCTAAAATAGTCTTCTCTTCGCCTGAATTGAAATCTGTCTGCCGTAGTTTGTATCTTTCCTAGTCCTCCTGTCCCTCAATAAAACAAACAAAAGAACGCCTGGGACCACAAGTAACAAGACTGCAAGACTGCTTCCTCTTCCACAGACTTGCACGTATTTCCAACAGCAGATGGATGGCATGCTGCCGACTGTTCTTTTTTGGACACAACATTATACAGCACATTACAGAAAACTGATTCAGGGGCGCCTGGGGAACTCAGTCAGTTAAGCGTCCAACCTCAGCTCAGGTCATGATCTCACAGTTCATTAGTTCAAGCCCCACATAGGGCTCTCTGCTGTCAGCACAGAGCTCGCTTGGGATCCTCTGTCCATCCCACCCCCTCCTCTTGGCCCCTCCCCTGCTCATGCTTGCTCAAGCACTCTTTCTCTCTCAAAAATAAACATTTTGGGGCGCCTGGGTGGCTCAGTCGGTTAAGCGGCCGACTTCGGCTCAGGTCATGATCTCGCGGTCCGTGAGTTCAAGCCCCGCGTCGGGCTCTGTGCTGACAGCCCAGAGCCTGGAGCCTGTTTCAGATTCTGTGTCTCCCTCTCTCTGACCCTCCCCCATTCATGCTCTGTCTCTCTCTGTCTCAAAAATAAAATAAATGTTAAAAAATAAAAATAAAAAAAATAAACATTTTTAAAAAAACTGATTCAATATGTGTTTTTCTGAATGATAGGTTCCCACTCCCACTGTCTTTTCACACAGCAATGGAGATAGACATACACAAATTCTGGCTACTGCACAAATAATTTCAAAAAAGACCATTCAGCTAAACAAAATTAGGTATCTGTCTAAAACTGCCAGGATCATGACTTCATGGGAGCTCAAAACAAAATATTTAATCTTATTTTACACTAATGTAAATGTGAATTGAGATTTCTAATAAAATCAAAACACCAAAAAATTATTTGGTAAAGTCCTCAAAGTAAATTTTATTGATACATTTCTTCCAAGGATTGTGGAATTTTTAAAAATCCCTTCCAAATTTGACAATTTAGGGACAGTGGTAGGAACCAGGAGTATCTGAAGAAAGCAAATACAAATACATTGGTGCTTTGCTAGCTCACTGAGCTAACACCAAGAAGCCAATTTATTCTATTATCTTAAGGAACCTTATATATGGGTATGTTTGAATTGGCCCTCTGAGAATTGTTCAAATAAAGGAAACATGGGGAAAAAAAGACTGGTTTTCAAAATGTGCTATCTTTGAAAACAAAACTTCAGAAATGTATGTTTGAAAGGATCTGCAAAGCTTGGTACAGTGTTTATATATAAAGAGAACCAATAACCCCCATTGACTTTAAAACTCAAATTAATCTAAAAAATACTTCAAATGGCATGGCATTAGTGACATTCTTTTCAAAGCATTCCATTTAAAAGAAAACCAATAAAACTGTTCTCACCCTTATGAAAAGATCTAATCCCTTTCTAAAACAAAAATATGATTGCAAGAGAAACAACACTGTACAATTCACTGGTAAGTTAAGATTTCTGAGGCTGTAAGACATGGGGCCAAAACAAGTCACACTCAAAAAGGGATGGTTAACACAAGAAATGTGCTATAAGTAAAGTGCATGAAAGGAAGCCTGCTCAGCTAAATGAAGTAGACAAAGATCAGGAGTCAAGGGTCATTCGCCAGAGCGGCAGCAGGCTCGAAAACCACACTGCAAATTCTGGCATCCGCTGGCGGTATCAGCATGAGGACCTGTATAAAAACAGAAAAGTGTGAAAGGAGGAATTTCTTAGAGATCACGTGAAAGAGCTAAGACATCTGACTTTTACTAGCAATCCATGTATAACATAGAAATAAAATGTCCCAATGATTGTATAAAAAATTAGACACAAAAATAGCCAACAGCAGTTCTACTTTAAGTGGTCCAAAATCTATAGGAAAGAAAGGAAAGAAATAATTGTTTTGGCAACAATCTTACAAAATAAAAATCTAAGACAAAAAGATAACCCACAGAAGTAATGTTGTAGGGTAACTTAACAACAGATTTCTTAAACTGTCAACATCCTTCCTAGAAATATAGTTAAGACAAAAACAGCCCCATCCGTAATACATCAGCTAAAGAATCCACTATTCAGCAATTACAGTAAACATTATATCCAAAACTTAAATAAACTATATAGACAGACTGAACACGTTCTCCTTATTTTTATTTAACATCTGTAGCAAAACAAATGGTGAGAGTTATGTGAAATTATCTTCCAGAATTAAGTATATAATCAATGATTAGTTAAATAAACATATCTAAGACATAATAAAACCTGTGACTCAATTAGAAAGAAAAATAAAACACTGTGGAGTAACTGACATTTTATTCCAGTCACATTACGCTACCCAAACACTAGATAAAAGATCCATTAGGGAACACAGCCCAGAGTGAGAAATATCAAAGCAGAGATATCATGGCACATACACAAAAGTTAAGTTCTTTGAATGAATCATAGTTTTCATAAAGGCAGGCAAATGTGCAAAAGGATGTTTTAACTATACCAAAGCCTTTCAGTAGGTCTGTACCACGAACAAAACCAAAATACTTGCATTTGTTATTTGTGATATGTACAGATCATACACTATGTAATTTTATACACTATGTCAAATGGATAATTGAAAAATCACAGTATTCAGGATTGATATCTAGTTCAACTCAGAAACATATTTCAAATAAGCTTTGTTTTGTTTTTTAAAATAGCAATCTGTTTTTTAAAGTAGCAATGCAGGGCACCTGGGTGGCTCAGTTGGTTAAGCATCCAACTCTTGATTTCGGCTCAGGTTCTTGATTTCAGGTCACAGTTCGTGAGTTCAAGCCCCATGTCTGGCTCTACACTAAAGTCCAGAGCCTGCTTGGGATTTTCTTTCTCTCTTTGCTCTCTTTCTCCAACCCCTCCCCTGCTCAAACATGTGCACACACTCTCTCGCTCTCTCTCTCTCAAAAGTAAATAAATGGCGCCAGGGTGGCTCAGTCGGTTAAGCATCTGACTTCGGCTCAGGTCATGATCTCATGTTTCGTGGGTTCGAGCCCTGCATCAGGCTCTGCAGTGGCAGTGTGGAGCCTGCTTGGGATTCTCTCTCTCCCTGCCCTTTGCCCACTTGCGTGCACACTCTCTCCCTTTCTCTCTCAAAATAAATAAATAAACTTTAAAGAAACATCAAAGAAACAGATGAAATAATAGAGTAGTAATCCACTGCAAAAGAAGGCATTTATGTTAACATCAACATAAGAAAAAGACTACTTGCATCTAAACACACAAAACACTTATTTCCCAGAATTTAACTTTTCCTTGTAGTCCCAAAATGGCATACACAAAATACCAAGGGCACACTTCTTTCGATATACAAACAATGAAGTATAATGTTTATGGATTTCAATATGGAAATAACGCATCTTTAAGAAAAGAAACTAATGAACTTTACCAGCATATGTGGGCCTGCAATGGGTTAGGACTTCATTTATTTTCAAATACTTATGTTTAATTTTAAAACAGAGGTGATGCCTGCAATGTGGGGCACGGGTACGGGAGCGGGCAATGCTAATACGGCAGAAGATCGGTCACACGTTTATAACTGCCAAAGTCAGTAACACATGAGGCTTCATTGTATTATTCCATGTTTATATGTTTAAAATTTTTCCTAACAAAGTTTAAAATTATTTCAAATATAAAATTGAATTACAAGCCCATTTTTTATTTAATCAAAATTAAAATCTGTTCTGTTTTAAAAAATTAAAAGTTCAGTGTGTCAAATATTTAAAATTCACAAAGCAGCATTTTGTTATTATTTTCCCTGAAAACAAGACTCCAGGTTAGCCATCTTAACCAAAACCAAAACGTCCTAGAACATATTATCAGATATGTATTAGAAACTCTTCTCCCACAACCTTTGACCAAGTTTTCCTTCTGAAAAGATTTGCAGCGTTTCCCCATGCCACCTTTTCCTAGCTCGTCTTTCCTCACCCCGTAAAACACTCGTTCCTGCTCTGCTTGCCAATCACCTACTCCCGATCAAGAGCCAATCTCCCACCTCACTACCATGGCCCTGCCTGACATGCAGTCCTAGGATGAAACGCTTAAACTGGTGGATTCTGCAAAAATGTATTTCTCAGTATGTAATTCTACTCTAGAGTCTTTAAAAGGGAGAAATAAGAGGAAAGAGACTTGGAGATTTTAAGACAACTTTCCAACTAAAACTCCCTAAAATACTTTAAAATGTCCATATTCCTATTTTTTAAAAGGACAGAAAGGTAAGGAAGAAACTTTATGCTGATTTCAACAATGGCCTGGGGAAAATCGGAAGTGTTGGATGAAAGCAAGTGAAGCACAGTTCTAAGGCAGGGAATAATAAAAGGGAGCTAGCTGCCAAGGGGCCAATAGGATCAAGGAAGCTCTTCTAGAGATTCCTATCTTTCCAAATACTAAACAGCTGGTCACCATCCTCTCCAAAAAAACAGGCTCAGCAGCTTCAGGTCTACCTGGGTCACTCTGTGCTCTCAAAAGTCTAAAGGATGGTACTAGAGATAACAGGGGAAGAAAAATGTGTGTCCCATATTAGGTTGAAAGTAACCCAACCCTGCTTATCTGTCAGCATCTCCGTATTAACATCACAAAACAAATTCCCCACTCCTTCAAATATGCACTAGAATATCTGAGTTTCAATGGGATTCTAAGTATACAGAGTGAAGAGACAGAATTAATATGTAAGTGTTTTCAAATCAAAAAGTAGAATCTGCAGCGTGTGGGTGCCTCAATCAGTGGGGCATCTGACTCCTGGGTTTCAGCACAGGTCATGATCTGATGGTTTGTACCAGCAGCTCAGAGCCTGCTTGGGCTGTCCCTCTCCCTGTGTCCCTCCCAAACTCATGTCTGCTTGAAGAAAGAAAGAGAGAAAGAGAGGAAGGGAGGGAGGAATAAAGAAAGGAGGGAGGGAGGAAGAAAAGAAAGAAAGAAAGAAAGAAAGAAAGAAAGAAGAAAGGAAGGAAAGGAGAAAGAAAGAAAGAAAGAAAGAAAGAAAGAAGTAAAAGAAAGAATAAAGAGAAAGGAAGGAAGAAAGAAAGAAAGAAAGAAAGAAAGAAAGGAGAAAGAAAGAAAGAAAGAAAGAAAGCAAGCAAGCAAGCAAGAAAGAAAGCAAGCAAGCAAGCAAGCAAGCAAGCAAAGCAAAGCATTGATCGATCTAGAGAAGGTCGTGGGTACTTAAACAATAATTGCAATACTATCTCAAAACTACAATCCCGTCTTAAGGTTACAGACCAGGTGTCTAATCCTAATAATCATGAAAGTGATGTCAACCATGAGGAGATTTTATTCTATGTAAAGGCCTAGGGCAAAGCAAAAGTAAAGATAATCACTGTTTTTAACTTTGGTTAGTCTCATATTGTAGTAAACAGAAAAGAAGAGCAGTTTCCAAAGCATGAAAACCATAACCAAAGTTAACAGTGAGACTCTTAAGCATCACAGGACTGTTTGAAAAGGGAATAAATGGACAGCAGAAAAAGTGAGGCAGCATTAGAAAGAAATATAACTAAGATACCTCCTACATTATTTTGCCAAGTACCTCAAGCAGCCAGCTGCACTTCCATAAACACTGACAACTCAAAGGCAGTTTCCCTTTAAATATTTGACTCATCACCAGCAAATGTCTATGTTGATATAGAACAGAAAACTCAAATGGTTATAATATACAAAGGCTAAATTACATAAAGGAATAATAAAGAAACAAGGAAAATAAAATTGGCATTATTAAATTTTTAAATGCATGGTAAAAAATAAATTTTACAAGAAAGCATTTTTAAAATATTAGATAAAAAGAGCTAGACTGTTAACTACAGTTATTTCCCCAAATTTTTATTACTAATTTGTTTTTCCTGGATTTTAAGTATATCATTTATGCTGTATATCTGCACTTACCTTCACTTACCTTTAATTCCTCTTTAACTTAAATTAGAAACATAAGAAAGCAAATCATCTGAGACTGTGTCACCTCCAGAACTATGAGCTAATCTACCTTAATTCATAAATTATACAGACATGGAAATGCAGATAAGTACAAAAAGTTTATTTGCTATCATTGTCCAAGTGTTCTTCAGAGCTCCAAAACTATGCGATTCCATTTAATACTTGTTAAATGACAGAGAATTTCTTAAACGTTATGGTGAAGAAGCCTTCTTTTATATTTAAATCTTAACGTTATCAAATAACAAATGTAAATGTCATGAGGAATCATTCAGAAGAATAAAAATGGCATTTTTTAACCAGTGCTTAGTACAGCGTCTTGCTCGCAGTAGGTATTATTTGGATATCTGGTACTAACTTATCTTCTCCAAAATTTCTGCCAGTGCTTAGGTCATCTGCTTTACTTATCACTCATTATTTAGTTAATGAGTATCGTTTATCAGTATTTACTTCTTTTAGTTAGTGAGCTGGTAGCTAACTATGTACGCTTTCTTTTGACAAATACGTTTTTAAATGTTACTCAAATACTTAAAATAGTCTGTTACCTAAACATGCCCCCTATTATTCTAAGACCATATATAAAACATATTAACTACTTTCTGAAAAATTAAAAATAATAATAAAAAGGGGACCCCATAAGTGGTCAGTACATATTTACTTTGCAAACTGAGTCGTAGCAAAAGAGGCTGGATCAATGGTGTCATCTTGTAAACCTGGATACAATGCAACTTTTATTCTAACACTTTCTAGGTTGTCCATAAGTCCTTTTAAGGAAAAAATTCTATCAGAAGATTACTTTAGGAGCAACTGGCTAGAACTCCGGAACACAAGTTAATATGATAAGTCATCCTATAAAATTTAAAGGATCTCCATTTCCCTCGAATTATGTTTTAAGAAGCTGTAAAGGGAGACTTAATATTGGATAATACAAACACTATCAGTTTCCTTTCAAATCTTTCAAAGTCAGATATCTTCATTAAAATTCACTTATTGAAAATTACCACTCATTTATCAAAAAAAAAAAATCATATTCAACAAGAGGAATGTAGCAGCTCCTTTGGAACACTTTAATATTTATATATTCAAAACCAGTTAAGATGAAATAAATTCTAACATCCTAACAAAATGCAAAAGACTTTAAGTATTTAACTTTACCCCATCACCTAAATTATTTCAAGAAGTTTAAAAATTTTACATGCAAAACAAGCAGGCAGATCATAAAAATGAACTGAAATCCAATCTCCCCCACCCTGTAACATCTATATACCCCAAAACAAATCTAGCAAATTCAATTGTGACATTTATTCCCACAAACATAACCTATGCTAAAATCAACTGTGGACAATTCAAGTGCAAGACAAAGATGAGAATGTTTTCTTATAAAAATAACTGCTTACTGGTTACTTTTCATAATATGTCCTATAAACCTTGGGAAGTACAACACTGCATGTACAATGACAGCCGTGCATTAAAAAAAAAATCTCCCATCTCAAATTCACTGCCATCTACAAAAGCAGCAAATTGTTCATGGAAGCAATCAAACTTACTTGTTGTACACTTAGAGGCTGCAACTAAACGATATTCATTCTCACCATTCCTGGATTATACACTGAAGGCAAAGAAATGCTCCTATTTAGTGTTGCTGCTTCAAGAACAAGGGAAGTCATCTCTTGCGTGACCAATGTGATTCCACAAATAAAAGAGCTTCAGTCTCCTGTCTCTTTATATGTATTTAAGGAAAATCTAATCTCCCAGAAATAGCAATTTGCTAACTTCTCTGCCTACAAGTATGTCATTAAAGAGACCATTCCTCCAGTCTTCCTGGCTCCTGTCAATTGTTCTCCCTGAGAGAAACTCAGCTGATATTCCTGTCATCGTAAGATGACACAGGCTTTCAAGGAACAGTTTATGGTGTAAAAAGGTTCACAGCAGAATCTGAACTATACAAATATTTTTCCAGTTATAAATACAGGGGGTGATTTGCTTACTAATAACTGAGAAGCTTTTTATATGTTTCTAGAAACTTCAGTCTCTCCTAGTGACTATCAAAAGCCCAAAAGGGCATCGAATACCTTGAAAAAACATACTCAACAAGCTCACAGGGTAGGGATAGGTTTAAGAAAAAAAACAAAACAATCAAAATAGGTATTTATCTAATGACTGTTCAAAGTAGGTTCGGGAATCAATCTCCATAACACTATAGGAATTTTAGTCATGTCTAAAGCAACTCAGCCTCTTCGATATCACATGGCAACCCCACCTCAAACTTCCATGAGACTGATTTGGAACCAGAGCCAGGATCCCCAAGAGGTTCCCATTACCAAAGTCCTCCTTTTCCAACTGCATTTTTTAAAGTTGTCCCACAAGAAAACTGAGTGATCATCCCTAAGAAACAGTGTATCTAGAACATCAATACATCTAAATTGTTAATGAGTGCTACATCACTAGAAGAGGTTCCCAAAATTTTATAAGAATTTTAGTATTTCTACAACTTACCATTTAAGAATGTATTAAACTGCTACATATGCCAACAATCTGGCATGACAGATATTTGAAATACCCATCTGCAAGAAAAACTTACCTTTATAGGAGCTAATTAATGAAAACATGTGATTTTTTAATTTTATCAAATGTAAAGGACTACCACTGAAAGTAAAACAGTTTGGTAATTACAAATCTGGAAAATTAAATACAAACCCTAAGAATTATCAGAACTGCTAAAGTTTTTTAAATCTATTCCTTCAAAATTATCTCATTATTAAAAGGCATTACCGTTAATGTTGTCACAGTAGTAAAAGTATTCATCGTTTAGAGAAGGACATGCTGAGACCAAATCCTGCAAGCCTGCACCAGTTACAGTAAGACAACCAGAGAGATTAAGGTGCTCCAAATAAGGCAGCCCTCCTCCCAGAGTCAAAACCCTGTAAGAGAAACAATCCAACAATTAGAATATATTAATCTATGAAAATTATATATTCCTATGGCCTACTGGACCACTATTAACAGATCTTCCAATTTGATAAGGACAAAATTCAAGAATTTCTATAAAACACGGTAACTAACCTCCTACTTAGGCAGCAGTAATTTACCTGAGAAAAACTTCTTACACTTTTCCTCAAGACATTCAATAAACAAGTCTATGAAATTTTTCTTTAGAAGAACTTAACAGTAACTCAATTCTTAGAAAGAAGTACTAAATCTTGGAACTATAATCTTCATTCTCCTACAGACTAAGTGAAAATTATCAAGAAAATTACGGACTAGTTTTGGCAGTTCCTCAGAGTTAGAGAGCATACGACCCAACACTTCTCCTAGGCATATGCCCAAGACAACTGAAAACATATGTTCACACGGTAACTTGCAAAGAAATGTTCACAGCAGCATCATTCATAATAGCCAATAAGTGGAAGCAACCCAAATTTTAATTAATTAAAATGAATGGATAAACAGACATTATATAGCCATAAACTACTGACACATGCTACCAAATGGATGAACCCGGAAAACATCATGCTAAGTGAAAAAGGCCAGACACAAAAGGCCACATAGCATATGAATCTATTTTTTTATTACTTAAAAACATTTTTTTTCATGTTTATTTATTTTTGAGAGACGGAGACACAGCACGGTCAGGGGAGGGACAGAGAGATAGAGACACAGAATCCGAAGCAGGCTCCAGGCTCTGAGCTGTCAGCACAGAGCCTGATGTGGTTGCTTGAACCCACGAACTGTGAGAGCATAACCTGAGCCAAAGTCAGACGCCCAACTGACTGAGACACCCAGGCACCCCGAATCGATTTTTTTAATGTTTATTATCTTTTGAGAGAGAGAGAGACAGAGAGAGAGCATGAGCCAGGGAGGAGCAGAGAGTGAAGGTGAGAAAGAACTGCAAGCAGGCTCAGCGCTGTCAGTGCAGAGCCCTACATGGGGCTCTAACCCACAAACCATGAGATCATGACCTGAGCAGAAATCAAGAGTCGGATGCTCAACTGAGCCACCCAGGTGCCCCTGTATGCATCTATTTACATGAACTATCCAAAACAGGCAGAATAGGCATAGAGACAAAGTAGATTGGAGGTTGCTAGGGGCTGGGGGCAAAGGGGAATAACTGTTAAACAGTATATAATTTCCCTATGGTATGAAGAAAATGTTTCTGAATTAGTGCTGATGCTTGCCAACCTTGTAAATCTACTAAAACCACTGATTTGTACACTTTAAAAGAATGAATTTAATGGTAAGTGAATTACATGTCAGTAAAAATGAAACCCTAATGGCATATCCTAGAATAAAAACATTAATATAAATAGGATAAAATGAGAAGTGAGCTCAAATGACAATGGCAGAGCTAAAAAAATATCAGGAACAAAACTGAGAACATTAATTTTCTGTACAATATAAAGTTCTGAAAACTGAAACAGTCTATCTTAAAAGAGATGCCAAGGGGCGCCTGGCTGGCTCAGTCGGTTGAGCGTCCGACTTCGGCTCAGGTCATGATCTCGCGGTTTGTGAGTTCGAGCCCCACGTCCAGCTCTGTTCTGACAGCTTGGAGCTAGGAGCCTGGAGCCTACTTCGGATTCTGTGTCTCCCTCTCTCTCTGTCCCTCCCCCACTTGTGCTCTGTCTCTATCAAAAATAAATAAAATGTAATTTAAAAAAATATTTTAAAAAAAAGATGTCAAGAGAGGCTCTCATTGAGCTTAATGGGAAATCAAACAAGTCAAAAATAAATATGCAATTATAATACCATATGATGTACGGTCTCCCAGGAACACACAGAAGGGCACTGATGGGGGAAGGAGAGGGACCGAAAAAGGTTTCCTTTAAGAAGGGACATTTAAACTGTGATAGAAAAAAACAGAAATTGGCCAATAAATGTATGTTACAGACAGAGAAAGCAAATACAAATATCTAAATGTAAGAAATATGGTGCCTTGGAGGAAGAGAAAATAGATCCATATGGCTAAAGATAGGATGGCTCTGTGTGTGTGTGTGTGTGTGTGTGTGTGTGAGAAATGTCTGTTTCTTGTCTTTTTTTTTTTTTGGCAGGGGTGAGGATGTGACCAAATCAAAACTTAGAGATTTAAGAAATAAGATATAAACTACAGAGGTAAGCAAAGGCCAAGAATTTAGACTTAACCAAAGTGCAACTGAACTCACTGAAAGGTTTAGATAGAAGAGTAATAACAAGTAATAAGAAATGCATTCTAGGGAGATCACTCTAGTCTGCTTTTTACCACCAACGTCCAAGTATGTCAGGCACAAGCCTAACCCATAAAATGCAGGATGAATGAAACACAGGTTCTGCCCTCAACTGGGGAAAGAAATATTTAAACAAAGTATTGACAATGTATGCAATAAGAAAACAAAAAGTTACAGAAGTATACAGAAGTTATAGAAACAATACAGACCAGGGAATGATTCCAAAATAGTAATCTTTAGAGGAATAGAACAAAATCCAGAATTCAACAATGTATAATTCACATTATCTGGTATCCAATCAAAAACTACTAGACATTCAAAGATCAGGAAGGAAATCAATCAATAGAAACAGACCAA
Source organism: Panthera onca (assembly GCF_046562875.1). Lineage (NCBI taxonomy): Eukaryota > Metazoa > Chordata > Mammalia > Carnivora > Felidae > Panthera > Panthera onca. The sequence continues at coordinate 11,676,007 of NC_138342.1, forward strand.
TAAATGATAATGATGGGATTAATAGACAATGACTTTAAAACAGTTTTATATTTTAAATATGCTCAAGGATTTAAAAACCATACAAACATAAAGGAACCAAAAAAACATATATTAATGTCTTTGTATGCTTTTGTATATTTACATATATTATTACATGTTTATGTGTGTGTGTATATACATATATATGGAGGGGAACATACCAAATGAAACTTCTGTACTACAGATGAAAAATACAATTTCTGAAATAAAAATACACTGAGATTAGCAGTGATTAGACACTGTAGAAATGATTAGTGGACTTGAAGACACAACTAGATTAGCCTAAATAAAGCAGTATTACCACTACCACCACCACCAAAAAAAAAAAAAAAAAAAAAAACACCTTGGTATTATGGATTAAATTGTTATCACCTCTCTCCCCCTAAAAATATGCTGAAGTCCTAACACCTGGCATCTGTAACTTTGGTTGGAAATAAGGGCTTTGCAAATTTAATCAAGTTAAGATCAGGTCACTGGGGTGGACCTTAATCCAATATGACTGGTGTCCTTGTAAGAAGAGGAAAATTTGGACATAACAGAAAATGCCATGTGAAGACATAGACAGAGACTGGAGTTATGATGCCACTAGCCAATCAAAACACAGGTCTACCAGAAGCTGAAAGAGTTAAGGAAGGATCCTCCCTTAGACATTTTAGAGGGAGTATAGTTTGGCCAACACCTTGATCTGGAAAGCTAGCCTCTAGAAGTGTAAGAAAATAAAGTCTATCATTTTAATTACCAAAGACACTGCCATTTAACATAGCACTTTATGTTCTAGCCAGAGCAATTAGATAAGAAAAAAAATAAATAAAAGACACCCAGATTGGAAGGGGAGTAGTGAGATTATCTTTGTAGAAAGATCTTATATGTAGAAAACTCTAAAAAATTCATACAAAAAATTGTTAGAGCTAATAAATTCAGCAAAGTAGGATACAAAATCAACATGCAAAAATCAATTATATTTTTATATACTAGCAATGAGCAATCAGAAAAGGAAACTAAGAAAACAATTCTATCTACAATACCATCAAAAATTTTAAATACTTATGATTTTAATTGAAAAGGCAAAAGACTTAAACACTGAAAACTTAAACTACTGAAAGAAATTAAAGAAATGAAAACAGGGACTCAAACACCTGTATGCCAATTTTCACAACAGCATTATTCACAACAGCTAAAAGGTATAAAGGATCCAAGTGTCTAATGATGACATCAATCGATAAATAAAATGATGCATAAATATACTGGAGTATTATTCAGCTATAAAAAGGATGAAGGAAAAAAAAAAAAAAAAAAGAGGTTAGAGTGGGAAAGAGCCAAAGCATAAGAGACTCTTAAAAACGGAGAACAAACTGAGGGTTGATGGGGGGTGGGAGGGAGGGGAGGGTGGGTGATGGGTATTGAGGAGGGCATCTTTTGGGATGAGCACTGGGTGTTGTATGGAAACCAATTTGACAATAAATTTCATATATTGAAAAAATAAATAAATAAATAAAAAGGATGAAGTTCTGATACATGCTACCACATGGATGAACCTTGAAAACACTATGTGAAGTGAAACAGGCAGACACAAAAGGACAAGTGTTATGACTCCATTTAGATGATGTATCTAGGATATAGAAATGATACAAATACACAGAGACAGAAAGTAAAATAGAAGTTACCAGAGGCTGCGAAGGAAGAACAAGGAGTTACTGCTTGATAGTTATAGAGTTTCTGTTTTGAGTCTTGAAAAAGTTTTAGAACTGTATAGTGGTGAAGGCTACACAACACTGCAAATGTACTTAATGCCACTGAAATGTACACTTAAGAATGGCTAAAATGGTGGAACACCTGTGTGGCTCAGTTGGTTAAGCATCCAACTCTTGATTTCAGCTCAGGTCATGATCTCATGGTTCACAAGACTGAGCTCTGCATAGGGCTTCGCGCTGACAGCATGGAGTCTGCTTGGGATTCTCTCTCTCCCTCTCTCTCTCTGCCCCTCCCCTGTGCGTGCTCTTTCTCTCTTGAACTCTCTCAAAATAAACATTTAAAAAAAAAAAAAAAGAATAGCTAAAATGGTAACCTCTATAGAACATATACTTTGCCATAATTTTTTTCTTAAAATGCATACAAACCCTGGAGCAAATATTAAGTAAATGAGGTACTAGCCAATAGGAGAAATAAAACAAGATGCTAAAAAGTACTTAATAAATCCAAAAGTCAGGATAAGACAGAACAAGAAGAAAAGATGAAACAAGAGGAAAACAAAGAGCAAGATGGTAGGCATAAGTTTAACAATATCAATAATTATATTAAATGTAAATGGTCTAAATACATCAATTAAATGACAGAGAATATCTGACTGAACAAAAAAAAGTAAGACCAGGAGCATCTGAGTAGTTCAGTTGGCTAAGTGTCTAATTCCTGATTTCAGCTCAGGTCAGGATCTCACGGTTCATGAGATCAACCTGCACTGAGCTCCAGGCTAACAGCATGGAACGTGCTTGGGATTCTCTCTCTCCCTCTCTCTGCCCCTCTCCTGTATACACATGCACTCTCTCCCTCAAAATAAAATAATTTTTTTTAATCTTGATTTTTCAATGTACATTTTTATAGTCAATGCTCTTGTCACAAACCCTATATAACCAATTTGCCAGAACTAATTGCTATCCCATCCCTGAACAGAACATAATGACTAACGCAGGATATCCTGACAGCTCCCAATTAGCACCTCTGTTCCCATACATTAAGTTGTATGAGTGCATGAGTTATATCTGTTCTCAAACCTACTGACATCAGTTGTACTTATTAATGTAATTGAATTAATTTTTAAACCAACATAACGAATACAAAAATTGTTTTTAAAAATTAAATTTGCATTTATTTCCTTAGCCTTTTTCCCAAGAAATGCACATAAAATGCACTAACTTTATTCTAATCTCTACTCAAAAAATGCTCTTTTCAAAGCCTTTCCTGTCTATCAAATATGAAGGAGCATTCTCTGTATTCTCTACTCTATACACTAACTTTACTTTTCTTCAGAACATTCAGTCTGATATTACATGTTTACTGACTATTTCTACCACTAAATTATACACTCTATGAAAGCTGGGAATGTATCTTATTTACTCTGGATCCGTAGCAATTAGAATAGTGCAAGTTATCTAGTAGGTGCTCAATAAATATCTAAATGATTTAGAAAGATTCCTTCAGGAAACTAAAGAAGTCATCTGCACTCAGATTGCAGACTTTTTCAGTTAGCTACCAGTCTAAATGATATTAGATGAGATATTCCTATGTGGTTCCCCGTTATCAAAATTAATTCTTCCTTAAATTCAAACTCAAAGTGTTTATTTCAAGGATATCTCATATGTAAACTCCTCACCACTACCTGTAAAACCATAAGGCAGAAATGCAATTTATTTCCATTCCCAATAGCAGTAAAGTTTTTATTTGTTATTTCTAAGGTTAATAGTATCAAAATTTAATAATAAGTGCCAAACTCACACTATGAAGTAACAACTAAAAATCACTTTCATGCTTTTCTTCAAATTTCACTTAGGAATTCACTTCCTGCCTTGGAGGGAAGTAGGGGTGGAAATTCTTCAGTATTCAAACAAAGCCCTATCATTCTTCTGTTATATGAAATATGCCCTTTTCTAGCATTTTCTAAACCTTACCAGAAAGTTTCTAAACCCTTTTTCACTGAAAGCAAATAGAAAAAACATCTTAATTAGATTCATCAAAAATTTTGACTCCCTTTGAAACTGATTTTTAACTATGCAGAATTTTTAATAAATTCTGGCTTATTTAAAAATATACCAACAAAACTAAAGAAACACAGGAAAACTGCCATTTCCTCAGACATCACCGCAGTTCTGAAATATTACAAATGGTCATATGTCTTATTTCATTCTTTGGACAATAAAACTGGTCACGTTGAAAACTCAACTGAGGGGCACCAGGCTTGTTCTCAGGGTTGTGAATTTGAACCTCATGTTGGATGTAAACATTACTTAAATAAAAATTAGAAAGAAAGAAAGAAAGAAAGAAAGAAAGAAAGAAAGAAAGAGAAAGAAAGAAAGAAAAAGGAAGGAAGGAAGAGGGAGGGAAGGGAGGAAGGAAGGAAGAGAAAAAGTAACTAAACAGAGCCACAAATAAGTTTTAAAAAAAATTTTTTTTAATGTTTATTTATTTTTGGGACAGAGAGAGAGCATGAACGGGGGAGGGGCAGAGAGAGAGGAAGACACAGAATCAGAAGCAGGCTCCAGGCTCTGAGCCATCAGCCCAGAGCCCGACGCGGGGCTCGAACCCACAGACCGTGAGATCGTGACCTGAGCTGAAGTCGGACGCTCAACCAACTGAGCCACCCAGGCGCCCCTCACAAATAAGTTTTAATACGGCATAGTAGTAATGAAAAAGATAATGGTATTGGAAATGAATTTTAGGTTTTAAATTGAACCAAAAATTCCTTTTACTTTAAAACCAAGTTACATTCAAACACAACTAAAGCCACATCAGGAATACATATATTAAAAAACACAATAAAGAAGCCTGGATGACTCAATCGGTTAAGTGCCTGACTCTTGATTTTGGCTCAGGTCATGCTCTCACAGTACACAGGTTCAAGCCCCGGGCTTGGGCAACAAGCCCTGGGCTAGGCTGACAAAGTCAGAACCTGTCTGGGATTCTCCCTCTTGCGCGCACTCTCTCTCTCTGCTCTTCCTCTGCTCGTGCTCTCTTTCAAAATAAGTAAGTAAACATTTTAAATATATATATACAATATGGGCACCTGGGTGGCTCAGTTGGTTAAGCGTCCAACTTTGGCTCAGGTCACGATCTCACAATTTGTGAGTTCAAGACCCACGTCAGGCTCTATGCTGACAGCTGGGAGCCTGGAGCTTGCTTAGATTCTGTGTCTCTGTGTCTCCCTCTCTCTCTGCCCCTCCCCTGCTCATGCTGTCTCTCTCTCAAAAATAAATAAACGGTAAAAAAAAAAAAAAAAAATTAAAAAAAATATATATATAGTAAAAAGTTTAAAAAGGAACAAAATGAGAATATGGTTGTCTTTTGCTTTTTATTGCTTTAACTGCAGTCTATGCATTTGGGTTTGAATACACAGAAAATTAATGGAATGATGCACAGCAGCCCAACCATAATGGCAGGAGTTACCTCAGGGGAAACACTCTTGGTACAGGACTTTTGAAAGATTTTTGTAATAACCTCATATTAAGTATCTTTTATAATGGTAGGGAAGTATTAGGTTTTGTGCTTGGTAAATTCTTCATCATAAAATATCTGACCATCTGATTATTAAAGAGATCTGGTAAGGGGCCCCTGGGTGGCTCAGTCGGTTAAGTGTCCAACTCATGATTTCGGCTCAGATCATGATCTCAGTTTGTGAGACTGAGTCCCACGTAGGGCTCGGTGCTGACAGCGTGCTTGGGATTCTCTCTCCCTCTCTTTCTGCCCCTCCCCCACTGGTGCACACATGCTCTCTAAATAAATCAATAAATAAGTCTGGTAACATTCAAATCTACACTGACCCTTAAAGAACATGGAGGTCAGGCATGCCAACAATCCCCACCTCACACAGTAGAAAATCTGAGTGTAACTTTTGACTCCCAAACACTTACTAATAGCTCACTTTTGACTAGAAGCCTTACCCATAACATAAACAATTAACACATATTTTATATGTTATATATGTATTATATACTGCATCCCTACAATAAAGGAAGCTAGAAAAAATAAAATGTTATAAAGAAAATCATAAGGAAGGGAAAATATATTTACAGCACTGTACTATATTTATAAAACAAAACAAAACCCTGTGTCTAAGTGGACCCACACAGTTCAAATCCATGCTGTTCAAGGCTCTACTGTATCACAGGGTAAAAGAGAAAACACTAATCAGTTTCCAAAGGCTCATATCAAAACTAATCAGGGGTGCCTTGATGGCTCAGTTGGTTGAGCTTCTGACTTTGGCTCAAGTCATGATCTCATGGGTTCGTGAGTTTGAGCCCCTGCATTGGGCTCTCTGCTGTCAGCAAGGAGCCACTTCCAATCCTCTGTCTCCCTCTCTCTGCACCTCCCCTGCTCATACCCTCTCTCAAAAATTAAAAAAAAATTAAAAATAAAACATTAAAAAAAGGTAACAATTACTGCAGAACTGCTACTACTTAGTGAAAACCTACCATGCGTCACCTATTCATCTTATATAAGCCTCAGTTTAAGTGTTTTAGACAAAGCCAGTTATACAGGGGAAAAACAGTATCAAAAACAAACAAAAATCAAAAAACCAGTATCAACCTACACCAAGTCTGTCTGTCCCAAAAGTCAGTGAACCATGGTTCACTGGCATTTTCTCCAACACTTTGTGTAAGAACACTTAATAACCTAACAGAGCTCCAAGTGGGTCCTATAAAACATGTAATAGAACCTAGGTGCTGAGAAGAGCTACCTCTCTGAGCTAACGAATGTCTCCCCTCCACCCTTCTTTGCTCTAAGAAGAAAGAGATCAATTTAATCTGCTAAAGATTTTATTGACAAAAAAAAGAGAAAGTAAAATATGGAACTTCTCACACATGGTCTATCTAGAACTTAAGAAGGCAGTACAAGTAGATCATGCTCAAAGATCAAAACCTCTAAACTCTGGCTACTCGATTCCAATACTACTCAACAGTGCTTTGCTTTTTGTAAAACTTAAAGGGTATATAATGGCATTAAATTACTTCTACAGACATTCCACATTTTTCAAAATCCCCAATACAATACCATGACTCATTTTAAGTTAAAAAGAGAAAAGAAAATCCCAAATAATGGAAGAATAAGTGTAATGCTGCACCCCTTAAAGATTTTTAGCAGGCCAAATTCTAGTATCAATGCCAATAAATTAGCAGAGAATTATTTTCTTTCCAAAAACCTTTACGAAGATCCCTTTCAGCTAACTTTTCTGTAGATTTAAAATAGGATTTTATTTATAAAAGTTTTAACTACAAACGTTTTTATAAGTTATTAAACCATGTGGGGTATATCTGAAATAAATATACCTTTTTGAGAGTGCCTGGGTGGTTCAGTTGGTTAAGTGTCCAACTTTGGCTCAGCTCATGACCTCGCAGTTCATGAGTTCAAGCCCCACATCGGGCTCTCTGCTGTCAGCATGGAGCCTGCTTCAGATGCTCTGTCCCCGGCTTTCTCTGCCTCTCCCCCACTCAATCTCTCTCAAAATAAATAAACTTTAAATGTATATATTATATATATGTATAATATATATAATATATATATACACACTGTATATACCTTTTTATAATGACCTAACTGCTTAAAGAACAAAGAGAGAATATAGAAGGCAACTCAAAAAATACTATTTTTCTGCTTTCCTACCTTCCATTTATATACCCTCAACCTACTTCTATATTCTACTTCCATTTATATACCCTCAACCTACTTCTATATTCTACTATTGCCCAATACATATCCTTCACTACAACCAAACTGGATACAAGTCTCCTGTAAACATTCCCTACTGAGTCCAACTTAATCTGCTAAAGATCATACTTAGGAGAAAAGAGGGAGTATTAGGCTTTATGTTAGATGAACTCATTGTTTAGTTTGTCTAGCACCCCATTATTAAAGAGCCCTAGGGGCGCCTGGGTGGCTCAGTCGGTTCAGCACCTGACTTCAGCTCAGGTCATGCTCTCGCGGTCTGTGACTTCGAGCCCCGCATTGCGCTCTGTGCTGACAGCTCAGAGCCTGGAGCCTGCTTTCAGATTCTGTGCCTCCCTCTCTCTCTGCCCCTCCCCTGCTCATGCTCTGTCTCTCTCTGTCAAAAATAAATAAACATCAAAAAAAAATTTTTTTGAAGAGCCCGAGTAAAATTCAAGTCTATTATAGAGTAAAAGAGAAACACATAATCAATTTCTAAAAGTTCGTATCAAAGACAAAATAATTATTGCATATTATTAAGGCTGAGAAGAGCCATAACAGCAAAAGAACCTAACAGCAGCTCCAACAGTGTTCTACTACCGTGTGCTCAAGTCCTCCCCACTGTTTGCAATGGTACCTTTTCCCACTGCCACCTACCAAAATCCTTCATTTTTATTCAAGATTCAACTCAATGTCATCTCTTCATTTAAAAAACATTTTTTTTTAAGTAGGCTCCATACCCAACATGGGGCTTGAACTCACAACACTGTAATCAAGAGTCAGATGCTCTACTGGGCCATCCAGGTGACCCTCTTCATTAAATCCTGTGATCATTTACTACAATTGAACGAGAGGTCTCTCTCTCTGTCTCTACTTTGATCCCCACAGAATCTTCGTTTGAAATGCCTTAAACAGTGGACACAAATAGGGGTGCCTGGGTGGCTCAGTCAATTAAGCATCTGACTCTTGATTTTAGCTCAGGTCTTTATCTCATGGTTTTGTGAGTTCAACCCCACACTGGGTTCTGTGCTGGCAGTGCGGAGGCCACCTGGGTTTCTCTCTCTCTCTCTCTCTCTCTCCCCTCTCTCTCTGCCCCTCCCCTAGTCACTCTGTCTCTCTCTCAAAATAAATAAATAAACATAAAAAAAACTTTTTTTAAAGAGTAGACACAAGTAACACACAGCAACAGAATATGGTATACATTATCTTCTTCTTTGCTACAAGTCCTTGAGGGAAAACTATCTTATTCACCTTTACATCCACTAAGGCACCTTAGAAAATGTGTAGGCGTTTGCTAAGCACTGATTAAACTCTCAGTGGTCTTCCACAGGTCACAAAGAATTTAAATTGACTGAAATGAAACTTCGAGCTCAGGTTATATTGCTTCAATGCTCTGAAGTAGGACAGACTCCGGTGAACTCTTTTGCTTAAGTAAATCAGCTGAAAGTAATGACTTAGATTCCAATTTTTTTTAATGATTATTTATTTTTGAGAGAGAGAGACGGAACCAGCAGGGCAGGGGCAGAGTGAGAGGGAGACGCAGAAATCCTTAGCAGGCTCCAGACTCCGAGCTGCCAGCCGAGCCTGACACGGGGCTCGAACTCCCAAGCAGTGAGTTCTTGATCTGAGCGGCAGTCAGACTCTTAACCAACTGAGCCCCTAGATTCCAACCCAGGAGCCCCTAGATTCCAACTTTTATCTCATATTTGAGAATGTGAACATGTCCACTTCCTAATATTCTGCAACAGGTCACTTACCTGAGACCATGATCTGTGATCTGATAACATCCGGACAGACTGAGAAACAGAAGTACACGTCCAGTCTCTTGGTCAGATTTTTCACTCCCAGAGTAAATTAAGTCTTTTCCTCTGAGCAGTCTAGTCCTTGATGCTTTTTTACACGATGCAGAAGACTCTGGGAGCGCTGACATAGTTCTCAGAGCTGTCCCTGTACAACAAAACGAATGACCGCAATATGCAAAGGCCGGGGAAGCGCCATGCTGCTGCCAACAGACACTAGTCCTTAGTCCCACAATATCGTGACTGTAACAGGCAGAGGAGGAACAACTAAAGTTGGATGCTGTTTCCATTACACAAAGACTTTCAACATTTCTGTGTCTCCATTCTACAGCATCTTCAATATCAGCCAAATCTTCAGCATCTAACATCCACACATACGGAGAAGGGAAATTTTCAGAAGAAACGGGCTTAGTCCAGGGGTGTTCGTTATCCATGTCTTCTCCGATGCCTTTGTTAGTTAAATCGTGCAAACGAGCATACTGCTTGGTGGACTGCATGGTAATGTCTTTATTCTTCCATGGAGTCGAAGTAATTTTGCTCGTAGAAGTTTTCAAAAGGCCACTCTGATGAGATGTCAGAATTCCAAGGGCTCTAGAAATCTTCTCTAGAGCCACATCTGTGATTTTTTCACATCCAGACAGGTCAAGATGCCGAAGACTTTGGCAGCAACCAAGCCAAGACCAACTATAATTAAGAAGTAACAAGACTATTAGTGGATATTGTTGAAATCTTCAAAAGTAGATGAAAACTAGAAGAAAGATTTAAAATCTAATATAATCAATCACATATTTACTGAACATCTACTGTCAGGCACCATTTTACATGGTAGGATAGGAAAAGACAGGAAGAGTAATTAGGGACTAAGAGTACAGCTAACATAATAGAAGGGTAAGGAAAGGGTAGAAAGGTATGGAAGGGAGAGACTTCACTTATTTTTCTGAAAAGTAACCAGTGGAGGCAAGGCGGTACACACATCAAAGAAAGAGAATAACTAGTAATTACAGGAGGAAGATCCAGACGAAACAAGCTCTAGCATCTGAGAGAGAATTAGCCATAGCCAGAGAAGGGTACACCTCTCCCTCTGAAACAGGCAGAGAGGTGTTGATACAAATGCTACAGTGGGAAAGAGAAGGGTGAGGCAGAATCAGAAGGAAAGTGATAGCACCTAAGGAAATAAAACCTGTGAAGACTATGGCTTGACCAAAGTGTTATAGTTTCAGAGTATGAAGAATGTAAGCGGGAGCTTTGCCAAATGGCACTGGGAGCCCAAATGAAACTAGAAACTTCTTAAAAACGTATAGTGCCAATCTACATGACTGTACAGCAAGGCTCAAAGGTCTAGACACAGTACAGGATTATAAAGACAAAAGGAAGATGCAGATTCAAGTTTTGGATCAGCAGGAACCCATGGACAAAAGCAAAGAACTGGAAGGTGCTATCAAGTTGTAACCATACATGACTGAGATCTATCTGGATAGTAACAAATAATAGCACAATTAAACTGCAATTATAAAAATAAGAAACTACAGAACAATTCTACTAATTCATAAGTAGAAATCCTTATACTGAAATATTTAAAAATAACTCACCTGTCAAATGCAGAATCTGAAATGTCAGTCTGGGTAAGATCCAAATGCTCCAAGTTAGGACAAAGTTCTAAAATTTGCCTAACCTAATGGGGGGGGGGGGGGGAGAGGGGGAAATCACTGTGAAAATCTGCAGACTTTTAGTTAGATTGAAAAAGACGTAACTTTTAATAAATAATATAAGCCAGTAGTTCCCAAGCTTTTGCGCATGTAAAAATTATTTGGATACTGCACTACAAATATATATTCTGGGCTCAAACTCTCAACAATCTGTTTTGGTAACCATAATACTAGACCCAGGAAATTTATATTTTTAAGGAATACCCAAGGATATTCTGATGCAGACTTTTAAAACAGTGATTTAATCTCACTTGCCCATTTTACCATGCCTTACATATAAAGCATCATATAAAACTGGGCTTTCTCACTTAGTATCTGTGAAACTGAATAAATTATTTAACCTCTCCTAGTCTTGGCTTCCTTCCTATAATGTGCACAGTTATCTACACATAAAGATACTATGAAAACTGACACGAAATAACATGAAAGTCAGCAGTGTATGCCTACCCATGGGAGAGCACTCTCCTGGGTAAAAGGGTGGGTTTTTTTTCTTTTTCTCCCCTTAATTAAATTCAGAAATAAGTAAACCAAATGTAGATCACTGCTACTTTTTCTTAATACCCAAACTAGTGCCAATTTATACATACCATCTTGCTGGAAACTGCAGAGCTGTATGCTAATACTATAGTTTTTACTGAAGTACCAACATATGGTAGAACATCGTGAATTAAGCCATGAAGTAAACGTTTTTCCATTTGTGCAATGCTGATAGCAATCGATTCTTCGGCAGACTCCTCTGTAAAATGAATTTAAAAATCTAAGAATTTGATACACTAGTGATAATTAGGCTGCTCAAGGAATTACCAACTTATTACATATGAAATTCTTTTTGCCATTCTTAAACTCCCTTATGTATGCAAAGCAAATTAAATGGACAAGGTCTCACTCGCCAGAACTTAACATTTAACAAGTCTGACATTAAAAAGAGACAAAAGGAAAAAGAAAAGGTTTACAATGAGAATGAAAGGAAGACTTTTTCTCATTTGCTTCAAAGTTGAAAGCGATTTCCATATCAAAGTTGGTACAGCAGAGAGAAAGAAAAAAATAACTCCAGTTTCAGACACTTTAAAAAGTTTTGGGGGAAAAAAAACCTAAATATTTAAAAGAATAGAAGCTCTTCAAGAAACTATAGGATATCAAAAGAAAAATGATCCATAATAAAAAGTATCATTTGTTCTTTTAGTAAAATAGAAGGGACAAAGGGTTAGAAGAAACTTAAAATAATCAAGTGAGCATGGGACGCCTGGGTGGCTCAGTCGGTTAAGTGTCTGACTCTTAATTTTGGCTCAGATCATGATCTCACCGTCGTGAGATCCAGCCCTATCTCTGGCTCCCACACTAGGCAATGAGCCTGCTTGGGATTCTCTTTCTCCCTCTCTCTCTGCTCCTCCCCTGCTTGCTTGCGCACGCACGCACGCGCGCTCTCTCTCTCTCTCTCTCTCTCTCTCTCTCTCCCCCCCCGCCTCTCAAAAACAAATTTAAAACCACAAAAATTAAGTGAGCCTGGTCATAATGAATCAAGCAAAAGTAAAGTGCCTTAGAATTTTTTAAGAAGTTAAAATTAAGCACAGCATTTGGTTTTTGCTTAATAACTTTTTTTTTTCAGTTTATTTATTTATTTTGACAGAAAGGAGGAGAAGGAATGAGAGGAGGCGCTGACAGCTCAGAGCCAAACGCAGGGTTCAATCCCACAACCCTGGGATCACAACCTGAGCCAAAATGAAGAGTTCGGTGCTCAACTGACTGAGCCACCCAGGCACGCTCCGATGTTTGCTTAATCACTTCTGTAGAGCTTGGATACTTACAATGAAATGCCGGTCTATAACAACCAGCACAACAAAAACACTGCAGATTCCAATTTGATGTAAGGGGGAAAACACACACTAACTACACTAAAAAGAATGAATACCTGTATCACCTTTCTCAGGATCCTATTATTATGTTTACCAAAGACCCGGCCTGAATGTCTCGAAACATAAAACAGTTCAACAGAGTAAGTTAAAGTCTCATTTCTTTTTTGAGAGAGAGAGAAACTGCGAGCACACAAACAGGGGAGAAGGAGACAGAAAATCTTAAGCAGGCTCCTTGCCCAGTGAGCAAGGAGTCCCACTCGAGGCTCAATCCCATGACCCTGGGATCATGACCTGAGCCAAAATTAAGAGTCAGACGTTCAACTGAGCACCCCCCACCCCCCGCCGGTGCTCCCAAATCTCATATTTTTAAGTTTTTTTTTTAACATTTATTTATTTTTGGGAGCCAGAGCATAATAATTCTCAATTTGTGACTAATGTTTACATATTTACCCTAAATTCCTTGTTTAGCCAGACATATATGTAAAGTACAGAGATAAGAATTACTTTTAGCGGGGTGCCTGGGTGGCTCAGTCAGTTAAGTGTCCAACTCTAGATTTCAGCTTGGGTCATGATTCTCACAGTTCGTGAGTTCAAGCCCCGCAACTGGCTCCAAACTGGCGGTGTGTAGCCTGCTTGGGATTCGCTCCCTCCCTCTCTCTGCCCCTCCCCAGCTCTCAGAATAAATAAATGAAAAGTTAAAAAAAAAAAAAAAAAATGACTTTCAGCACACTCTATTTATTCTGGTATAATTTTATTCCCAAGTCAGTCTTTTGATTCTATAATCCTATCTAAATCTGTATTATTTACTGTGAAATCAAAAAAATATATTAATTAATTAAACATCCTATGAAGAACAGTATCTTTCTGCAAGACTAGTAAAGACAACTAAACTTAAAAAGCACGAACATAAAGCACAGTGGGTAGTTTAATATGAGATACACCAAACAGCTGAACAAATATATTACCTTAAGGCTCAATCATTACAGCCTTAACTTTTCCCTTTCAGTATGAATGCTTATGGATAAGCATGGTCTTTGGCTACAAGTGTGGACACAAATAGACTAAATTTGGTAAAGACTTTTAAAACTCAAATTTTTCAGAGGACCTTAACTAATCACCCTATTTAAAATTGTAACTTCTTTCCTCTCTTTCTGGCACCCTTTCCTTTTTTTTTTCTCCACAGCACTACATGCTATCCAATATGGCATATATATTTTGCCTGCATTTACTGTTTATCTCTCCTCTTCAAATTTTAAGCCCAAGGATTTTTTTTTCCTATTTTGTTCACTATTAACCTCATGCTCAAGAGGGTTCTCTTGTCACAAGGTAAGCACATCACCAAATCTAACTGGCAAATATCTCTTCCTTACGTAGCACCCTCTAAATGTTCAAAACTGTAACACATAAACATTCAAAACTATGTAAAATGTGGCGACTTCACTTCAGACAAGTAAACTTGCTACTGAAATAATCTTTATATGCTTATAGTCCTCACTTTCTATATGTTTAGTTTTTTTGCCAGACCAGCTTACTATTTTTTAAGTGAGCAATTTAGAATAAAAATTCCCTAGGGGCGCCTGGGTGGCGCAGTCGGTTAAGCGTCCGACTTCAGCCAGGTCACGATCTCGCGGTCCATGAGTTCGAGCCCCGCGTCAGGCTCTGGGCTGATGGCTCGGAGCCTGGAGCCTGTTTCCGATTCTGTGTCTCCCTCTCTCTCTGCCCCTCCCCCGTTCATGCTCTGTCTCTCTCTGTCCCAAAAATAAATTAAAAACGTTGAAAAAAAAAAAATTTAAAAAAAAATAAAAATAAAAATAAAATAAAAAAATAAATTCCCTAAAGTTTCAGTTTTACAAAGTATTAGTGTCTTGTCCCTTTTTTTTTTTTTTTACTATTTCATCAAGTTTTAGCAATTATTTCCTAGAACAGTACCTAAGACAGTATTTATTATCTTCCTCCCCCATACTCCCAAATAGCATCTTTCTGCACCTCTATTATGGCATTTTTTACTAAATACCTTGAATTAAGGATTACGTATTCCAAATTCTCTCCCATATGAGTTCTTTAACAGCAGGGATAACCTTAGTCACGCTTGAGTTCTCCCACAGTGCTTAAAGAATGGCTACCCTAGTTTTTACAATCCTTCGCCATTTACAGAGGATTTTCGTATATATATTACTTCCTAATTCCACAACAACCTTGTGAGGCAAGTGGTAGGACTATTTACAAATGAAGAAACAGGTTCAACAGCTTCACACTCCTTCCTCTAGGCCACAGAGGACTCAATAAACACTGCTGAACTGGTCAAATGAAATGGTCCTAAAAATCACATCGTAAACTGCAAAGTGCAATAATGGATGTACGTTACTTCAAAAAGGAGAACAGTCTTTAATTTTTTTAAGTATTTAAATATAAAAAAACCTCTGCACACACTCAACAATTACTTCAAACAGAATAAACTTTAAATCTGCTTATTATTCTTTCAAATCTTACAAAGTAGTAGACTTAAAAACACGAGTTTCTTTAGAAAACAGGTAAATGTTTCTTTAGAAAATGTGTAACCCTTAACAACACCTAGTAATCTGTAAACTCATAACTGCTGGACAGAGTACGAATCACCAGAGTCGCATGGACTAACGTGAACTCCCAACGTGGCTTACCAGACTCATCTACATCAGCGTCCTCATCCCACTCCTGAAAAGCACGACTTTCGTCTTTTCTGTTTTTCACCCATTCCTCGTCAGGTTCAGTATCAAGTTCAGCTGCTGGACCACTATACCAGTCACCTACTCCACAAATAAGTAAGAAAACAAAGTAAGATCACACTGGCTACCGCTGCCCAAAAAATCATCTATTTCCAATAAAAATCTCTGCACACAGAAAATGATTGAGTTCTAGGCAATGGGCCAGCTATTGTTAGAAATATTCAATCATGGTTAAAATATTACACGTAAATAGTACACAAAGGATCCATTTCAGACATACTAAAAAGAATTATGAAAAATAACCATCAATAATCTTACATGCGATTTTAGAAATCATCGAAGAGAACTTAACCTTTCTCCCCTACTGTGACTTCACACTGGCACCAGTACCCTCCAAATGATGACAGCTAATAAAAGCAAGCACAGACTTTCTGCTCAGTAGTGAATAGTCGGCAGTTCAGCAACAGGTAGGAACGTAAAGTCGAAGGGGAAAGATTAAGGGAAAGCTAAACCATAAATTGTCTAAAGACCCTGGAGAATACACTGCGATTAAATTATATGATTGTGAAGTGAGAGACAATGCAGAATTAACTTACTGAACTTTTAACATTATATCTAAAGTATGGTTTCTCAATCTCAACACTGTTGACATTCTGCGCTTGGGTAATCTTTGTTGTGCACTGGAGGGAATTTAGCAGAAACCCTGGCCTCTACTCACTGGAGGCCAGTATAATCTCCCAAAATAGAACAAACAAAAATGTTGCCATAGACATTTCAAAATGTCCCCTGGAAGGTGGTAAAATAAATTCTGATTGAGAAACATTGGAAACAAACACCATAAATAAATAAACAAACAAACATTTTTATTGAAACTTTTTGTTTAAACATATTAAAAAAAAAAAAAAGAAGCATATTTAAGATCTGATGAACTCCATAGAAGTCTTGCACAGCATTTTCACCTTTGATCTTTATATCAAATAGTACCTAATTATCTTTTAATTCAAATGAGTTAACAGTTAAAAATATAACTAAACAAAAAGCATTAAATATATCCATATTTGCCTTGACTTTTCACTTAATATTTCATTTTCCTACAACTAATAGAAAAAATTATTCCACATCAAAATATTAATTCTAATCATTGTCTACACAATACTTCAAATAGCTTTGCTCAAAAATATCTAACAACAGCTATTTTAAACATGCTATATATTAATAAAAAAATAAAACTTTTTAAATTCAATTTGTAACTTAATTATAAGAGAAACACATATTTCCACGTCCAAGTCATAAATTATAGAAAACAAAAAACTTTTACATAAATTTGAGGTTAAAAGAGTCACTTAGATGAAACTGTTTTAATTCAATGACAGAAAAATGTATAACATATTACTTGCATTTACTCCACGACTGCATTAAATGCTCATGAAAAGGAAATTTTCTTTAATTGTTCACACGTCAAAGTAACTTACCGCAGTGAATTAAATATGAAATTGTGATTTGTAGAATGAGGCATTACCAATCACAACAAAAACATGCTAAAGACAAAAACAGATTCAGTTACTTTGAGCCACTGCCAAGGCAGCCATAATGGTGCCTCATCTTTAAATTTTATGGAATTTATTCTATTATTTTTAAAATACTGAATCTATTTGAAGCTGTTCTGACAATGCATTAATTTCATTTTTAACTCTGAACACACTCAAAAGTAGGAGGAAGCAGCATTTAAAAAGTAGCATAACAAATATTCATGAACTCATCACCTATCTTCAACAATTATCAACATTTTACCAATTATTTAGCAACCTCTCCCTTGTTTTTTCCTAATTATTTTAAAAGAAATTGCACGCATCACATAAATCACTCACGGATACTTCAGCACTGCTAGTTTTTCAAAAGTAGTATACAAAGAACACATGATCTAACTACGAAATCTACTTTTTGATCAACCTCTCAGAATTTCCCTTCCTGACCTTGCTTATTAACATCTATGAATAATCATTTGAAAAAATGGATAGAAATTATTTTTTAAACAAGCTAAAAGTCACATTTACCTACCTCTAGCCCAATGAACAGGGTAAAGATGTTTCCAAAGCGATCCAGTTTTTGCGAGCTGAGACCATTTAGTGCTTACTTGACTGCATCGACATAATTCTTGAGGATTAAGATAACTGAAAATTGACAGCATTACCTCAGGAGGAAGATGGGTTATACCTGTGGATTGCTCTGACACTTCCGCTTCTGAAATAAAAAAGAAAAACTTGAACATTAAAGGCTGTAAGGGCAAATGCAGTAAGAAATTACAATCACATTTCTATAAATAAAGTTCAGTGCCTAAAGTCCACTCCTTCCTGCTTGCAAGATGTGAAAAGGAAATAACATGGATTAGTGGTAACATGGGGATGTTCAACTTGTTAAGAACCTGTAGGGTTAAACTATCATGGCCCAAATCATACTTCATCAGTGGGAGCTACAATCATGAACACAGAATTGACTTCCTCCTACAAAGGCATCACAGAAAAAACAATACTCACTTTGTAGCATAAGAAGCATCATTTGAAAAAGGAACCCAGCAGGTTTTACAGCTTCCAGTGTAGAGTCAGCCAGATGATGAGATCTCCAAGGCATTTTTAATGACACACAAAAATCTCACAACACGTTCCACTCATCTATTAGGATTATGTCAGTATTTTCCTCGTGTTCCCTCTCTGATTTTCACATTTGATACAAGATGCCTGTGAAATCTAACTTCTATAACCATGGCTAACCTACTGTTTGTGAGCCAGTTGAGAAAATGTAAGCATTTCTAATGCTGGTATACATTTATCAGGAATCTTTTGTCAGCAACTATTATAAAAAATAGTCACTGAATGTCCAATTTCCCATAAAGAATTACTTTAGTAATTTTTTAAAAAATGCAAATGAGGCGCTACAATAAAGAAAACAGAATACAAAAGATTCATCATTAAAGGATTACAAAGAATTTGAGGTACTTTGTACATCTGATTTGCCCTCAAAAAGCAACTTAAATACAGAAGTGCTATGATCAAATTATTTTAAACTAACCCTTTTCAAATGGCAAATATTTAAACATAATACAGCTATAATTTGCTTTGAAGGAGTGGGAAAATTAAACGTAATAAGTGTGATGCTTTTAAACCCCATGTTGTAATTACAATTAAACTAGACACAACAGGTCTTGGCTTGGTGTCTAAGGCCCAAGCTGCATTTCAAAGTGCAGCACCCAAGTTTTATGGGTTTAATTATAGGTTCACCTATAAAAACATTTTTGTTTCAACATGTATCTCACCTACTTTGTTAAATAAAGAGAAAAGGACCAATTTCAAAGAATTTTAAGCAATTTTAAAAGGAATGTCATTGCTATTGCCCATGTAGAAACAGAAGAAATTTTTACTAGCCTGAGGATGCCAATTTTCCTCAATGAGGTTTTAAAAGGCAAAGCTATCAAAGATCTTTAAGAAAAATGAGGAAATAGTCTATGAATAAAAAAGGCAAACATATTTTACTTGCATTTGTCATTTGTTTTCTCATAACTGTACACAGAAAAACAGTACCTCTCATTCTCACTCCTGTTTGTATTACTGGATATAAGCTAATACAGTGACACATGGAAAAGGATGGAAATAAAACTATAAGCACAACTGATTTTAAAAACTGATGGAGGGGCCCTGAGTGGTTCAGTCAGTTAATTGTCCAAAGCTTCATTTTGGCTCAGATCATGATCTCACTCATGAGATCGAGCCCCATATCAGGCCCCACGCTGTCAGCCTGAGATTCTCTCTCTCTCCCTCCACCCCTCCCACATGCACACACTCTCTCTCAAAAATAAACCTTAAAAATTTTTTTTTTTTTAAATGATGAGAAAAACAAGGAAGGATAAAATCAGCCACTATGGTCAATGGAGCTCAGAAAGTTGGATGATACTGCAAAAGTGCTCTGTATATGGTAGCTTTCAATAATTTTGATTGGCCAAAATAATAATTATTACTACTACTACATGAGTTCCTTTAAGAAACACTATATTATATTGCTTGTGGCCCAAATATACATTTTTTTTTTTAATTTTTATTTATTTTTCAGAGAAAGAGGGCCAGAGCACGAGCAGGGGAGGGGCAGAGAGAGAGGGAGACACAGAATCCCAAGCAGACTCCAGGCTCTGAGCTGTCAACAGAGCCCGATGCAGGGCTCAAACCCACAAACAGTGAGATCATGACCTGAGCTGAAGTCGGATGCTTAACGGACTGAGCCACCCAGGTGCCAACCCCCCCTGCCGCCGATTCTAAATTATCATAACATCAAATTCTTAGAAACTAGTCTTCAATTAAATGTACACTTGTAAATAAATGGTTTAAATTTATTCCTCAAACAAAATCTAAAGCTCATTATCAACAAGACACAGATGGCCTCAAAACTAAATCATTCATTATCTAAACATAGGAATCTCAGGGGCACCTGGCTGGCTCAGTCGGTAGAGCATGCAACTCTTAATCTCAGGGTCGTTAAGTCCCACATTAGGTGCGGAGTCTACTTAAAAAAAAATAAAAAAATAAACATACGAATCTCACCTTTATCTGACTTTTCATCCACAGAATATTTAAAAAACTTCTGTCGCTCCTCAGCTTGATTCCACAGGCTAAGACCTCTAAGGAGTTCCGCAGTGTCCTTCTGAGAGCAGTGCTGTGCAATCACTTTCTTCTTAATATCCTTAAGCTCTTCATAGGTAAAATATTCCATTAACATTGGCTGAAAAACCTAAATGAAACAAAATATTCATAAGTAAATATGCCTAACTAGTTTTGTTTACTCTACACCTTTTTTTTTTTTAATGTTTATTTAGTTTTAAGAGAGACAGAATGCAAGCGGGGGAGGGGCAGAGAAAGAGAGACACAGATCCAAAGCAGGCTCCAGGCTCTGAGCTGCCAGCACAGAGCCCAATTTGGGGCTCGCACCTGTGAACCAGGAGATCACGACCTAAGTGGAAGTCGGACACTCAACCGACAGAGCCACCCAGGTGCCCCAGAGATTCCTATGTATGGATTTTTTTTTTAATGTTTATTTTTAAAAGATAGAGTATGAGCAGAGGAGAAACAGAGAGAGAGAGGGAGACACAGAATCTGAAGCAGGCTCCAGGTTCTGAGTTGTCAGCACAGAGCCGGATGAAGACCTTGAACTAGTGAACCTCAAGATCATGACCTGAGCCGAAGTCAAAGGCTTAACCAACTGAGCCACCCAGGCGTCCCTATACCTTTTAAATTATTAATGGCTCGAGTGTAGTATTATGACCTCGTATTTCAAAAAAATAAAAATTTTACTTGTTGCCACCAAGTTAGTTTAGCCAAAAAAGTGTGTAAAGAATATCACCAAAAGACTCTCCTTTCTACAGCTTCTCTAATAAATCCCATGGAATTTAAAAGCATCAAAAGCAAAAGTATTTCTGTACAAACACTCTTATCAGTCTCATATGGTTAGACATTTAGATCAATTAACTGCCTTCTGATACCTCAGTAACTGAACTCTACCTCAACAGGGCCTCTAAATCATGAGAAAGGTACCCAGTGTACTAAGAACCATAAAACTCAGAGGTCTACTGAGACCTTGAACTATCTATATTTCTTCTTCGAAACAGATGCTTAGTCCCAACCTCCAATTTACAGAATTAGAATCCTGAAGAAGTAAAGACAAGGCTTTTGTTTTTTAGGGTGGGAAGCGGGGGGGGGGTGTTCCAAGATCATTTTGATGTACATCACAGGTTAAGAAACACTATTTAATAACTCAGTGGCTTCAGTGGTGGTTTTGCCACAATGACTTGGGGACCTTTCAATATATCCAGGCCAGTATCTCTCACCTGATTTAATTAGTCCGAAGAGAGTTGAAAGTTTTATTTTATTTTTTTTAAATATAGATCTGATTATAAGGTGAAGCCATAAGTGAGAATGACCACAGTAACTAATCTGCAACGAAACAAGAATCCAGCTCCTCAAAATTATTTATTTTTCTATTCTTTACCCTAATCCTGATATTCACCCCATTTTAGAGAAAAAAGAGAATGGAAAAATGTTTTGCTCATCCACTCAGTGATAACCCAGTATGTGTGTAGTAGGAATAAAATTGGTAAGTTTAACACTACCATTTGATTACCAAAATGTACTACAAAAAAAAGATCAGAAAAAATTCTTTTTTTTTTTTAATTTTTTTTTTTTTTTTTTAACATTTATTTATTTTTGAGAGAGAGAGAGACAGAGCATGAACGGGGGAGGGTCAGAGAGAGGGAGACACAGAATCCGAAACAGGCTCCAGGCTCTGAGCTGTCAGCACAGAGCCCGACGCAGGGCTCGAACTCAAAGACCGCGAGATCATGACCTGAGCCGAAGTCGGCTGCTTAACCGACTGAACCACCCAGGTGCCCCATGTCCAACTCTTGATTTCAGCTCAGGTTCATGAGTTCGGCCCTGTGTTGGGCTCCTCCCTGACGATGCTGAGCCTACCTGGGATTTTTCTCTCCCTCTCTGTCTGCCCCTCCATGGATTGCTCTCTCTCAAAATAAATAAACTTAAAAAAATTAATGGGTTTAAAGCTTTAAGAGCTTATAAAATTTATTTATTTTTCGGTGTTTATTCTATTATTGAGAGAGAGGACAAACCGCGGAGGGGCAGAGAGAGAGGGAGACAGAGGATCCAAAGCAGGTTCCTCAATGACAGCAGCAAGCCCAATGTGGGGCTCAAACTTACGAAACCACGAGATCATGACCTGAGCCAAAGTGGGACACTTAACTTACTGAGCCACCCAGGCACCCCAGTAAAAATTCTTTAAACTTAGCATGAAAATACACAAAACATTAAAAAGTTTAAAGAATCCCCTAAAGGTTCTATGAAGACATTAAGGTAACATAAAACGCTATTAACATTCAATACAATGCCATCTACATAGTAAGAAAATAAATATTAGTTGACTAATTGAATTAAATAATGGATTCAAAGAGGGACCCCCGGGTGGTGGCTCAGTTCACTAGTTCAAGCTCCAAGTTGGGCTCTGTGCTGACAGCTCAAGAGCCTGGAGCCTGCTTCAGATTCTGTGTCTTGCTCTCTCTCTGCCCCTCTCACGCTTGCACTCTCTCTCTCTCAAAACGAAACATACATACATACATACATACATACATACATACAGGATTCAATGAAAAGCAACCAAGGGAACAAAATTAATGTTTTTCTTGGGGTTTTCTTCCTTTCCTAAAATGAACTGGAGGCTTATCTTCCTGTGCATTATTTTGAAGAATGAAAGGCAAAATAACATCTTAAAAATTTCATAGATCAAATTTATAAGGGAGAAAAAATTATGCTTACCTCCTCCTCCTCTTTCATGTGAGGAAGAAAATCTCTTGTAAAAGCCTCCAATCTCTCTTTCAGCTGTTTTGCATAATTTAACTGCTCACATTCATTCTAGAAACATAAAAAAAAAATTACATCCTATAAAAGTTTTGCTTCATTATTTACACTGTACTGATCCTAGGAAATCAGTTTAAAATGCAACATAAAACCTCAGGAAAAAGAATAGACTGACAAATAGCAAAGTGGTCTCTGTACTTTTCAAAGCATAAAAGATACCCTTAAAGGGGCACCTGGGTGGCTCAGGTGGTTAAGCATCCGACTTTGGTTCAGGCCATGATCTCGCGTTCTGTGAGTTTGAGCCCTGTGTCAGGCTCTGTGCTGATAGCTCAGAGTCTGGAGCCTGCTTTAGATTCTGTGTCTTCCTCTCTCTGACTCACCCCCACTCATGCTCAATCTCTTTCTCTCAAAAAATAAGTATCAAAAATTAAAAAAAAAAAAAGATGTCTTTAAATTATCTTGCAAAGGAACCTTGGATTTTTAGTAATGTGATCTTATACTTCTTTAAAATGTCATAAAGTTGGGCCGGCTGGGTGGCTCAGTTGGTTAAGTCTCCAACTTCAGCTCGGGTCATGATCTCACGGTTCATGGGTTTGAGCCCAACATCGGGCTCTATGCTGATAGCTCAGAGCCCAGAGCCTGCTTTGGATTCTGTGTCTCCCTCTCTCTCTGCCCCCGCCCACTCCCTCATGCTTTGTCTCTCTCTTCCTTCAAAAAAAATAAACACTAAAAAAACAAAATTTTATGGGGCACCTGGGTGGCTCAGTCAGTTGGGCAGCTGACTTCGGTTCAGGTCATGATCTTGTGGTCTGTGAGTTCAAGCCCTGCATCGGGCTCCATGCTGACAGCTTGGAGCCTGGAGCCTGTTTCGAGCCTGGGGCCTGCTCTGAATTCTGTGTCTCGCTCCCTCTCTGCCCCTTCCCCATTCCCACTCTGTCTCTCTCTTTCAAAAATGAATAAATGTTAAAAAAAATTTTTTTAAATAAAAAAACAAAACTTTAAAATGTCATAAAGTCTAAAAATAGCAAGTATTTGCTCAAAACTTCTATTGACTTCTAATGTCTACATTTATATAATCTCTATGTTTCTTTTCCTAATCTATGTCTGAGCAGTTCATAAGAGCCTACTGGACTATATCACCAGAGTCCCTTCAAACTCATCTGGGGCACCCTCCACTACACGATCTACAACACCTGTTATGTTATGCTGACGGAAGACCATATCTACTTCAAAAAGTCAGGTTATCAATGTACTTCTAAGGGTAAGAGGCTCCCAACATTGTTTAGTAAATCACTCTAATTCTGGACAATAGCTAAAAAGTTCTTTCTCACATGAACTCAGATCTCATCTCCCTGTAACATCTAACACTTCTACATCAGCCCTATCAACTTAAAACATGCAGAATTTTACAGGGGTACCTGGGTAGCTCAGTCGGTTAAGTGTCTGACTTTGGCTCAGGTCATGATCTCACAGCTCGTGGGTTCGAGCCCCGTATCAGGCTTTGTGCTGACCACTCAGAGCCTGGAGCCTGCTTCAGATTCTGTGTGTGTCTCTCTCTCTGCCCCTACCCTGCTCATGCTCTGCGTATCTCTCTCTCTCTCTCTCAAAAACAAATAAACACGTAGGGGTGCCTGGGTGGCTCAGTCGGTTGGGCATCCAACTTCAGCTCAGGTCATGATCTCACGGTCCGTGAGTTCAAGCCCTGCGTCGGGCTCTGTGCTACTAACGGCTCAGAGCCTGGAGCCTGCTTCAGATTCTGTGTCTCCCTCTCTCTCTCTGCCCCTCCCCTGCTCATGCTCTGTCTTTGTCTCAAAAATAAATAAAAACATTAAAAAATTTTTTTTCTAAAAATGAAACTGTATATATGTGGGAATAGGGGCTCCCAGGTGACTCAGGTTGAGAGGCCAACTCTTGATTTCAGCTCAGATCATGATCCCAGGGTTACAGGTTTGAGCCCTGTGTCAGGGGCTCCATGCTGAGCTTGGAGCTTGCTTAAAACATATTCTCCCTCTCCCTCTCCCTCTCTCCCTCTCTCCCTCTCTCTCTCTGTCTCCCTATGCCCCTCTCCCCTGCTCACACACACACTCTCTCTCTAAAATTAAAAAATTAAAATTTAAAATCTAAGTAATAAAATGTGGGAATATTTTATTCCTGATGAGTGTTTTGTAGTCTCCTCCTTTTTGTACTAATTTATTCAAATGCTTCCCAATATTCTATCCAATGTCCTAATCTCTAAAGATTTTACGTATTTTTCCTAAGCATGCCCAAGTGGCTTCCATTTCCACTTCACATGCTAATAATTATCAAATCTGCTTATCTAAATCAAATTACTCTTCTGTCCCCGAATCCCATCTATACCTCTTCCTATTAATAAGTGCCCACCTGGATTGCAAAAGCAGTTAAAACCCAACGTGTCCAAAATGGATCTTTTTATTCCCCAAGCCTCTTCTATATTCCCTATAAAGTCAGACTCAATCCTCATTCTTACTTCTTTCTCCTTCTCCTTTCCCTTTTCCTTTGTACGTAAGCACTACATTCTATCAATTTTATGTCCTATGTTAATTCTCAGGTCTGTCTTCTTCCCTCTATCTCCTCTAGCCACTACTTTAGTTCAGATCGTAATCATTTTATTGAACAAGCAATACATGAACATGACACAAAACTGAAAGAGTACAAAAGAGTATTCAATAAAAAGTAAATCTCCCTTCCATCACTACCCAGTACCCCACCCTCACCCCATCACCCACCTCTCCACCAAGGAGTTACGGTGTCTTCTTCTAGACACTACTACAGTATTTTTTAGAATGGTCTTGGTCTTTCTACTTCAGTCTTTTCTTTCCCTTCAACCCATCCTCCTCCCTGCTGCACAACAGTCTTTCTAGAACGCAAGTCTGTAAGTGAAAGGTGTGTGGTTGTTTGACAGAGTTGCAACTTAAATCTATGCTTCACCAAGCCAGAGGGAGATAAAAGATAAAACTTCACATTTCCACAATATGCAAACATAAGTAAAAGGAAAATCGTTCTATATCATTATCCTAAACTATACTCAAATAGGTCTAATTTTATGTCATACAATTACAAATTGTCCCATTTAACCATCCCTGCACCCTAAAATATGGAAAAAGGGAATATAGTAAATGTTATAGCTAACATTCAATTTTTAAATAAAAAATTTTTTAAATAAAAATTTACAAATTTTTATAAATTAATAATTTTTTAATAAATTTTTTTTAAAGTATTCATTCATTGTAGTAACAATCTCACCTTCAGTCACCAGTAACTGCATTCATTATAGCTTTCTTCTAAGAGTTGAGCAAATGTTACCAGAAAGTAAAAATTTTGTGGTAATTAAAATTTCAACGTACAAAAACAACTTTAAGACCTGTGGAGTAGCATTCACTATAAATTTTATATACAGTAATAAAGAGGTAACTAACAAAGATTCTCGTCAACCTGATAGACTCAGACTCCTTTGAGCCCTCTTCTCAACTAGGCCTCAACCTTGAACTCTGTCCTTGGCCCACTTAGTCTAGTTTTAGCAAAAGTCATTCTGAGTCAGTTTAGCAAAAATCCCTCTACCCTTGACATTGATCATAGTCAGTATCTATCCATCCTCAATATCTCACCACCCTGATCTGCCTTCAGTAAAAATCCTCTTGAGTCAGTCTACCATTGATGTTTCTTCTTAGAAATTTTCCTGACCCCTGCTCTGTTCCTTGGCTATAAATCCTTAGATATCCTATTCACAGTTGAGCCCAATCTCTCTCCCCTACTGCAAAACCCCAATGAAGTAATCCCTTGAATAAAGTCTTCCTTACTGTCTTTAACAGTGTGAGAATATTTTTTTTCTGTAACATAACATCATTTACTATAAAATGCTAATAGGTTTTGCTAATGACATACTAGTAAGGACACAAGTTTTGACAGTTAAATACTCATTTTTGCAACTCACCTTAACATTCTTCAGTCCCTTTTCAAAGAGGCTAAGCATCTCAGAGAGTTTATTGTCAGAATGTACATTATAAATGGTCTGGCTGCGTTGTTGAAGCAAACCGATAATGTATTCATTTTCGATCTGCTCATGCATTTTGAACTCCTTAAAAGTAGCATACAAAGACTGCAGAAGAGCACGGAAATCATTGTTGTTGGAAAAGTTCGTTTTAGAAAGCTGAAGAAACATTTTAAAAAGAAAGGCATAATAAATATATGTAAATATACACCAATAAAAAATATTCAAATACACTCCTATTTAGTTTTGTACACAGCAAAATACCTCCCTTACACTTATTTGTTCAAGCACACATAAAGGAAATTCATAAATTGACAAATTATAATGGTATAATAAAAAGTACACTAGGGTCAGAAAGAAAATGGTCTACATTCTGAAGAGCTTGATGATACAGGAAACTGATTCATGAACCAAAAAATCACATAGCTTCTTTAAATAAAAGGGATTGGACCAGACTCCCTCCAAACCTAAGATTCTGTTATTCTACACATATACTAAATACAGATACTCCATAAAGTTATATGAAATTTTTAAATAGTTGTGTTAGGATAATATAAGTACTTTTTTCTTTGTTCAAAATGTTCTTTATGCAATTATACTACTTTTACAATGTAAAAGTTTAAAAATACTCTATTATAGTTTGTTTAAACTTTAATATCAAGATGAGTCTGATCTGTTCCAGAAATAATTATAAAATATTGAGCTATCAGAATATTATTAGGGGCGCACCTGGGTGGCTCAGTCGGTTAAGTGTCCGACTCTTGACGTCAGCTCGTGATTTCACAGTCTGGTTTGTGGGATCGAGCCCTGCATCAGGCTCTGCGCTAACAGCATGGAACCTGCTTGGGACTCTCTCTCTCTCTCCCCCCTCCTCTCCCCTGCTGCTGTTTGCTCTCTCCCTCCCTCAAAATAAATAAATAAACTTAAAAAATAATTAGATGATTTTAGGGGAACTAGTTTTTGTTTTTTAAGAAAAACAGAATAAACACTTAGCAGCTCAGATAAGAAATCATGTATTTTTCTGAGGTAAAGGCACTGCAACGGTACAACATGGAAACCTAGCACATCACGGCACGAGAAAGTAAATGCACTTGAAGGAAAGGCACAAATCAATCACAAAATAAAGAAATATATACACTGCCATTTTCTTTAATTCTACTATTCAACCAAAGAAAATAACTATTCAGAAGTAATTTTAATTTTTCACACTGAATGGCAAATTAAATTCTCGTGTTTAAATGTATAATCTTATCAAGAAACCTGATTCAAATTAAAGTTCAAAATAATATACAAACCCTCCATTGCCATATTAAATCTACTTTCTATTGTATCAACTCTAGTTTCAAAGTCCAGTTTTAAGAGGGAAAACCTGATTAGGTTAAAAACACAGACAGTGAATGGAGGGGAAGAAGCTACTGACACCACACTTCCTAGACTTGGTTGGTCAAGTCTGACCCAGTATTCCTAAAATGGAGCAGACCCTAAGCTGTCTCAATTGCCTGTCCTCAACAGGAGTAGTAGGCTTATGACAAAGCACCAGAAAAGATGGTAAACACCTAAAGTAGAACTATTCCACTACACATAGTAGAATTAACTAAGTAGCTTATGTAAAACTTATGCGTATTAGGTATTAAGTCATTTATAGGAAACCACAACAGAGTCTCTAGGGATCAAATCCTAGTTCTACCATTTATTTAAATGTGTAACCCTGGGTAAGTTACTTTTTACTCCTTTCAATGTCTTAGTTTCTTCTTGATGTTCAATGAGAATAACAACATCTGTAGTTCACATGGTGGCTATGAAATTAATATGAATTGGTGCTTAATAAATGCTAGCTCTAGTCATTTTGAAAATTAATCATTCGCTTTTATAAATTCATGCACTTTTTTTTTTTCTCAATTCAAATAGTTAATGGGCAGCTATTAAGAGCTAGGCATTGTTCCTGTACTCGAGATAGGAACATCATGAACAAAATAGACATCTCCGCCTTTATGGAGCTTCTAGTCTGGTGAAGGGAAATAACATAAGGAACAGTAGCCACAATAAGTGAGTAAATTATCGAGAAACTTTTTCTGGTAAGGGCCAGATAATAAATATTTTAGGTTCTACAGGACATACTCTATAGCAACTATTTAATTTAGCTGTTGTAGCATTAAAGCAGTCATACGAATGAATGTGGCTATGTTCCAATAAAACTTTATTTATGGATGGAGAAATCTGAATCTCATATAATTTTCACATGTCAAAATATTATTCTTTTGATTTTCTCCAACTGTTTAAAAATGTAAAAACCATTCGTAGCTCCTGAGTCACACAAAAACAAGAGGCAGAACAGATCTGGTTATACTAATGTTGATTTTATCCTAAGAAATGCTACACAAGATCACAACAAAATTCACCAGTGGCTAGTCTTAGCAAATACTATCATGGGTCATTTAAAAAAATTAAAATTAGGGGCACCAGGGTGGCTCAGTCACTTGAGTGTCCGACTTCAGCTCAGGTCACGCTCTCATGGTTCATGAGTTCGAGCCCCACATCAGGCTCTGTGCTGACAGTTCAGAGCCTGGATGGAGCCTGCTTCGGATTCTGTGTCTCCCTCTCTCTCCGCCCCACCCCTGCTTGTGCTCTGCCTCTGTCTTTCAAAAATGAGTAAACATAAAAAATGTTTTTTAATTAAAAATAAGTCTTAGAAATAACAGATAAATCTTAAAACATACTATTGCTATACAATTTTTAAGAAACAAAAACCAAAGCATGGCAAAAAAATAAATAATGCCCTCACATGACTTAAGGAAAATAACATCTTAAAAGACATGCAGGAAATTCTGCATACATTCTCACTGGACTATTAGGAAATCTTTCAGATTTAATAACAAGCTAAAATAAAAACCAGGTCCACACTACAGACCGAGAACCCAATGAGATCCATGAAAGGACTCTACATGAGTCATAGAGCCAATCCAGCTTAGTGGCTGCAAGTGCGAGTCTGGAGCCAGACTGCTAAGAAAGGAATCTATCTCTGCCACAAGTCACTAAATGGCTCTCTACCTCAGTTTCTTCATCTGTAACATAAGGCTAATAATATTAACTACCTCATAGAGCCCTTGTTATAATTTAATAATACATCCAAAGAACACAAAATTAATATAAATAAGCCCTGCTTGGGTTTTTCTGTTATTTTTATAGTTAGCCCAAATAAAGCTATCATTAGAAGTCCTTATGCTACCCAAATCACTTCATTTCCACTTGAAATGAGCAATTGTTTTAGCCTGGTACTAAAGTCCGTAAATTTTGCAGCTAAAAAGATAACCAGAATGCATACAATTTGACTTTTAAAAAATCGGTTTACAGGAATTTTTAAAATTTAGCTTGCCTCTGCAAAGTTACTCAAACACACAAACTTGATTGAGACAAAAAACCTAGATACTAGTAATATCTGGGACATATTGAGGCCTATGATGCACTATATACTAAGTGCTGTTTGTTTGTTTAATGTTTACGTATTTATTTTAAGAGAGCTGCCAGCACAGAGCCCAATGCAGGACTCGAACCCACAAACCATGGTATCATGCCCTAAGCCGAAACCAAGAGCTGGACGCTTAACTGACTGAGACACTCAGGTGCCCCTAAAGTAAGTATTTTTAGATAAAGTAGGTATTATAATTCCCGTTTTATAGATGAAAACCCTGAGGCTCAGAAAAAATAACTTGCCCAAAACCATACAACTAGTAGAAAACAAAACAGAGATCAAACCTCTATGATTCTAAATCTTATGTTCTTTCTGCAACATAGAATATCGGTTCCAATCATAACCGATTGTTTGTTTCCACATCCAACAAAGAGAGTGAACTGTCAGAACCTTGCTCTAAAGCAATAGTTCTCACCAAAGGTCAATTCTACCCTCCAGGAACTAATGTGCAAGGACATTTTTGGTTGTTAACCACTGCAGAAGTGCTACTGACACCTAGTGGGTAAAAAGCCAGGGATCCAGCTAAACATCCTACAAAACACAGGCAGTCACAAGAAAGAATCATCTAGCCCAAAGTGTCAACAGTGCTGTGGTTGAGAAATGCTACTCTAAAGAAGTGTTTTTCAAACACATTTAACCATGACCTTTAGTCTGAAATACAGTGCAACCTAGACACACACACATCACAAACACTTCAAACAAATTTCAGGAAACAATTATTTCCCTCTCTACCCTGTGATGTACTCCAATATATACTTTTCCATTTCATTTTTTAAAGTCTGTTTGTATCCCGTGAAACTGATTCCATGACCCACTAATGGACTATAGAACACACTAGGAAAAACACTGCTACAATAGGATAGAAAATTTCCTAAATGACCTATAAACTTGTATACCTTGATGCCTGGCAAACTCAACACCATAAACCTATATAGAACAGGATACACATAGTCAACAAATAGTAACAACCCAGTAACATGGTATCTCTCATATTTAAAAGGATTTGTAACTGGCTTTCTGTCTCAGACACTCTACAACCTAAAATCTTAAAACCTGGCTTCAAACGGACTCAAAAAGTTGTGTCACTTAAAGACTAGATTAAGTTCAAACATACATATATACGTATATATATATATATGTATATACATATATAATAGTATAATAAAAACCCAAACGTTATTGCTTCAAATAAATTTTTACTTTTTATCTACTCAGCCAGACAATGCTATGATTCAATCAATGGAGATTTATACTCAATTAAAAAAACCTTAATAACTATCTTATGGACTAACTGTATGAAAAAAACTATGGCCCACAGGTGAAATATTTGCAGAAAATCATGTAACAGGTAATAAGTAACAAAATCAATAAGGTAATACAAAAAAACGTGGGCTTCAGAAGGAGGGAAAAATCCTATGATTAAAATTCTGTCTCTCCTAATTACTAGTTGAGTGGGTTGGGTAAATTACTAAACTAAGTCTGTTTCCTCATCTTTAAATAACAGATAATACCTGTATCACGAGGCTCTTGTAAGGATTAAAAGAAATAATGTATGCATGTAGTAAGAACTCATTAAATTCCCCTTTCCTCCACTTTCTAGTTCTCAATTCAATATTCCCTCTAATAAACCAATCTCCCCAATACCAATCAGTAACAGCTTTTACAGGTATGCAGAGAAAAACAAAGAAACTAAATTCTTCATAAAGCTACATCCAATTTTTTAAAATGATCTATTCAAGGGGCGCCTGGGTGGCTCAGTGGGTTGAGCGTCCAACTTCGGCTCAGGTCATGATCTCACTCAGTCTGTGAGTTCGAGCCCCGCGTCGGGCTCTGTGCTGACGGCTCAGAGCCTGGAGCCTGCTTCCGATTCTGTGTCTCCCTCTCTCTCTGTCCCTCCCCTGCTTGTGCGAACTTTCTCTCAAAAATAAATAAATAAACATTTAAAAATAAAATAAAATAATCTATTCAAGTTAGTAGCTTATTTCCCTCTTAGGGCTTCAGTTACAAAATGTCCTTTGTTTATAAATTGATAAAGTAAATAGCACTTTTAATATCCTTACCCGAAAAACCTGGGCACTCCATAAAGCCCCCACCACTTGAATCTTCTATAACTGGCTTATGTGTAAGTCTGGGAATCTCTGTATCATGCACATCCTTAGAACCACCACCTACTTTGTTCTCAGCACTCAGTTCAAAGAGACTTAGGCCACTCCTGACACTTTAATGCACAGTGGACCATATACTTCCCTTGGCTCCCACTGCACCACATCTGGATTTCCACCTTAGCACAAATGTTAGATAGTAAACTCCTTAAGAACAGGAATCACACCTTGTATCACCAATGCAAGCTACTGACACAACACAGGGCCAACACACAGTAGAGACTCCAGACTTACTGGCAGAATTAATGTTAAATTTTGAGGACTAGAGGAAAGACTGAGGGATCGGAGTAAACTGGAAAAAGGATGTCATCCAATGAAACGTTCGCTAAAATCCTCCCAATTTGGAAGACGAGTGAATTAGCAAAAAAGATTTCATAACAGACTGTTACCCAAAAAGATTTTTCAGAAACTACTATGGTTTCATACAAATTAAATCATGATATAAATAGAAATCATGATCCTGGGGCACCTAGGTGCCGCAGCTGGTTAAGCCTCCGACTCCCGATCTCAGCTCAGGCCATGATCTCATTGTTCGTGGGTTCAGCGGGGAGTCTGTTTGGAAAGCTCTCTCCCTCTCTCTCTGCCCCTACCCAACTCATGTTCTCTAGCTCGCTCTCTGTCAAAATAAACACACTTAAAAACAATTAAATTTAAAAAAAGAAAAGAAAAGAAATCATGATCCTGACTTGGGTTTCCATCTAGATCTGTAACTAACTGCTCATGTGAACTGGGTCTAGCTAATCTAGGCCTACAAGTCCCCAGCTATAAAATAGGAATAACCGTTCCTTTACTTACTTCAAAGGACTGTTGTCCAGATAACAGTGAAAAAAACTTTCCATAAAACCTTATATAAATTTAAGAGGAAATCCAAGAGCAAAGAATTAAATTAGGTATTACACAGCAATATTTAAAATGGCCTATAACTTCAGAGTAAGTTATTCTAAGTAAACTATAGTCTAAGTATATAAATGATTGAGTTGATGCCAATAAATACACAGATGCTTCTAAAGTACATTGTACTTGAAAAGTTTGATACTGGAAATAAAACTGACTTCTTTTATAATTACTGTGCATTCAGAATCAACATTAGAATACAGTGAAATAATATATCTTGTACCTTTTTAGTTTGAGTACAAAAACTAGTTCTCATTTTGTAAAGTTTTACTGCTGGCTATTTGAATATCCCTGGTCTTTACCACCAAACAATGGTGAAGGCAAAACTTGAGATGATAAATGAATAAATAAAAAAAAACAAATTAGGGGCACCTGGGTGGCTCAGTCGGTTAGGCATCCGACTTCGGCTCAGGCCATGATCTCGCAGTCCGTGAGTTCGAGCCCCGCATCGGGCTCTGTGCTGACAGCTCAGAGCCTGGAGCCTGTTTCGCATTCTGTGTCTCCCTCTCTCTCTGCCCCTCCCTCACTTGCACTCTGTCTCTATCTCTCAAAAATAAATAAACATTTAAAAAAATTTTTTTTCTTAAATTAGTCCTTTAAGATTATTCATCCATCATAAAACACTTATCTGTCCACCCTGGCTCCCAAAGGACATCGTAGGAGATTTCCACTAGCTATTAGTATCAAGAAGAAATCTGGATATAGAATTCCTATAGTTTTTTTCTCCCTAAATCACCTTGATCTCTGATCCACAGTTTGGAAAACTGGACTTTTAATCTCCTTGATGAATATCTACAACAATCTCATTAACTACATCTAATTAAGAATTAGTGATAATTTTGACTTATGCTATGTCAAATTGAAAATGCTTTCTTAATTACTGCAAAAGGAAACATTTAAGTACTGAAAAGAATCTCATTTGACTCGGGTATTTTTTGTTAATGAATTTACTTATTTTGAGAGAGACAGAGAGAGGTGGAGCAGGGGAGGGGCAGGAGAGAGGGAGAGAGAGATTCCCAAGCAGGCTCCGTGCCTTCAGCCCCAAGCCCGACACAGGGCTCCAACTCATGTACAGTGAGATCATGACCTGAGCTGAAACCAAGAGTCAGGCGCTCAACAGATTGGGCCACCCAGGCGCCCCATACCCAAGTATTGGTTTTTAAAATGGCACTGTAAGGGGCGCCTGGATGGCTCAGTCGGTTAAGCATCCGACTTTGGCTCAGGTCATGATCTTGTGGTCTGTGAGTTCAAGCCCTGAGTCAGGCTCTGTGTTAACGGCTCAGAGCCCAGAGCCTGCTTCAGATTCTGGGTCTCCCTCTGTCTGTGCCCCTTCCCTGCTCGCACTCTGTCTCTCTCTCTGTCAAAAATAAATAGATTTCAAAAAAAATTTTTTTTAATGACACTGTATATGGGACGCCTGGGTGGCTCAGTGGGTTAAGGGTCCGACTTTGGCTCAGGTCATGATCTCTGTGAGTTCCAGCCCCGCGTCGGGCTCTGTGCTGACAGCTCAGACCCCGCCCGCTTTGGATTCTGGGTCTCCCTCTCTCTCTGCCCCTCCCCTGCTCACGCTCTCTCAAAATAATAAACAAACATTTAAAAAAGAATTTTTTTTAATGGCACTGTATAAGGCTGGTTAGTCTATCACGTAACTAAGTAAAACTGTGACTCTTAACTACCACGGGAAAGTCACAACCGCCTCGCGAAAACCACAAACACGCTGGGAAAGGGTACACATGCACAAAAATTTCCATAACAGTTTCAAGCCATCTCCAGGCTGGCCTGCAGAGAAGACCTCATATTCCTGAAGTCCTCACCAACTTTCCCTTTTCAATTTTGAGAAAGTAAAAAAAACAAAAAAACTCCCTTTTTTTTTTTTTTTAATTTCCTGCAATTCGTGACCACCGTCGGAATAACTAAGTTGAAAGCCCAGAGGAGGTAAAAACACTGCAGCGATCTAACTGAAACACTTCAGGGTCGGGCAGCCTAATGGATGGCTTACCCGCTCCTTTCGCTTCTTCTGGGTAAACGGTTCTCACCCTTGGCTGCACGGGAGCTGGACTCACCGGGGGAGCGTCAAATTGTTCATACTTGATGCCAGGGTCACTCCCGAATTTTCAGTGCTTTGGGCACTGAATTTGGACTTTTAACAGCCTTGGGGGGCGGGGGGGGGGCGGATTCTAATCAGCTACCAAGGTTGAGAAGCACTGTCCTGGCCCGTCCTGTTTAAGCCTATACCCGAATCGGGTTATTTTTTTAATTTCCAAAATGGAAGGAGGAAAAGGGTGGTTGTGAGTGCGTTTTTAATTGCTGGTTTTTAACGTGGCTTCGCCCTGAGCCCTCTGGGCATCCTCCAACCACCTCACTGGGCTCTCAGAACCCCTCTTTTCCCTCAACAGGGCTTTTGCTTAGTGCTGTGGAAGTTCTGAAAATTCACAAAAGCTGACTTCTGGGCTTCAGCAAGAGCTGTTCAAATGCTTTTCATCTGGTTCATTTCTACACGAAAACGGGCCTGCCCGAAGTTTCCAGCACCTATGTGGACATCGGTGGCCCTTCTTTCCCCCAACGGAACACTGACAAAAATGTGGGCGCTTGATACTGCTTTAAAATCCCTAGCAGAAGGCCCTGAGCCATCTCCAGAAAAGTGCTTTTTCAGCTAATGCTGCACCAATCAAGAGTCCAAAAAGGTTCGCACAGTTAAACCAACTTTTTCCGAGGCCCGTTTCACTGGAGCCCACGTAAAGAATTCCAACAGAGAGTAGCGGTCGTATCACACGATCCACGCCGAGGAAATGCTCCAGGACAATAAAAGTTGCAAGGAGAAAAAGAACTCTAAACCAAGAGCGAAGCGTCTCCCCATCCTAGACCAGGAAACCTGGGGTTTCTCCCAAATCAAGCCGGGGAACAGCCGGGGGGCGTAAGATGAGCAGGGGGGTGGCTGGGAGAAGCTGCCCCTCGAGCCAGGAAGCGAGCGAGAGGTTCGGAAGGATGGATGGGTGGCGTCTGCAAACAGACCCGGGGGCCCCCAAACCGGCCGGGAGCAGGATGAGGGGCGGCGGCGATGGGGGCGGCGGGGGACAGCTGCAGAAACGGCCGGCCCCGGGCGGACAGGAAGCCCAGCGCAGGTGGCCGGCCCGGGGTCCCCGCAGGTCGGTGGGGCGCGGAGGGGCCCCTCTCCCCAAGGGGGCGGGGGCGGGAGGCTCGGCACGGCCGCAGGCAGCGGGCCCGCCCGGCCAGGGGTACGCAGCCAGGCAGCGGCCGCGCCGCGGGCCCCGAGGGCACGTCCGAGGCCGCCGGCCGGGCGGGGGCGCGGGCTCCCCGCCGAGGGTGCGGGGGAGCGAGCGCGGCGCTGACAGCTGCGCAGGCGGCAAGCCGCGCGGCGCGGCCCCGGGGGCCACGGGCGCGGCGCAGGCCAGGCCGCCCGGGGACCGGCCCGCTCCTCCTCGCGGCCCGCGCTGCCCGGGGCAAGAGACCCCGCACACCGTTACCTTGTCGCAGTAGAGCCCCACCAGCTGCTTCATCCGCCAGTGCGGGGCGGTGAAGACGTCCACTTCTTCGGGGAAGGGCGCCATCGCCACTGCCTCAGCCTCTGCCTCAGCAGCCGCGGCCGCCGCCTCTCCATAGACACCCTCGCCGCGGGGCAGAGGCGGCGCGCCCCCCTGCGCATGCGCCCGCCCCGTCGGCGCGCGCGCCCGGCCTACTCGGCCGGCCGGGACGCGGGGACGCGCGGGCCGCCGCCATGCGGTCCCCGAGGCCCACGTGACCAGGCGCGCGGCGGCGGCGGCGGCGGCGGCGGCGGCTGGAGCTCTCTCTTACCTGCTGGGTTCTTTTCGTGCTTGTGTCCTTCGCTTGCTGAGGAGAGAAACCCAAGTCTTTACCCTATTTGTTTCGCAACATTAACACACATTATCCGAAGGCAGGGGGTGTCGTCTTGGAGGCCCTCTCAGCGCTGCCGCTACGCCCACCAGGCCTTGAGGCCAAGGCCGCCGAGCACAATGGCCGCGCTCGGGCCGGGAGCTGTGCTTGGGCGCCGCGGGCCGTGACGCCCATTCGCCCGAGTGGCTGTTCTGGGCGCCACTGGGCCCTCCTAGTCCGCCCTTTGCCTCCCTGCCATGCCCAGGTGGCGGGCTCGACCTCCCTGCCCGCTGGTCAAAGGCCCCGGCTAATGGGTGGCCCAGGACCGGGGTTCCAAGAACTTAGGACCCACAGGGAAACGGTGCCGCGTGAACCGACTGGACCCTGGCCGCCCCTCCGCTCGGGGCGGGCGCCCAGCCTGGGTCTGGGGGCAGGGCGGCATCTCCTCCCCAGCAGGCCGGAGGGGAGGGCAGCGTGGAATTCTGGCGCCTCCAAGGAAGGAAAAATGTCCCTTGGGAATTAGGGAGGCTGGAATGTACCTCAAGCACAGAAACACCAGGTCAGGGGTGTCAGAAAGGTCTGGGGCGGGGGGGGGAGGGGCTAATGATCACGGAAGGTTAGTGCGGGGAAAGAACCTTGGTACACATCCCTCCATTTTAAGTCGAGATTCAGGGAGAAAGGAGACCAGCAAGGTCACTGCCGAGAGGTCAGTCTCTTCCCCACAGGTCACGTGCCCCCGCCCCCTCCAGACCTCAAGGAAACCTAGGGAGACCCTGTTATGGGTTCCGCTAATCATGATCAAACCTCGACTGGTTGGTTGGTGGACTAATCGACACACAGAGAAACGGGAGAAAACAGGGAAGGCTGAGAACCTGAAAGTGTTATTTGCTTAATGACTATAAACTGTGGGAAGGCAAGAAACAGATAGGATCTGTTCATCCTTTATCTCCCCATTATCTGTCACAGTTCCATGACAACACAGGGGTTTGATGAATATTCAATAAATGATGGATAGAAGGTGAGAAAGAATCTTGCAATAGGGCGCATCTGTTTATTTCTCATCTTACTATGTGCCCTTTATGGACAGGAAGTATGAGCAGCGGTTAAAAGCACAGACTGGAGATAAAGTAAGATTCCTGGTTTTGCCAGATACTGCTTGTATGACTTTGAGTAAGCTACATGAGGTCTTTGTGCCTCAGTTTCCTCTTCTAGAAAATAGGGACAAAACTATGGACTAAATGCTTGTGTTCTCAAGTTCATATGTTGACCCCCTGCTTCACCCTGTGATTGTATTAGGAGGTGGGCCTTTGGAAGGTAATCAGGATTAGATGAAGTCATGAACATTAGGTCGTGACTGATTGTTGCCCTTGCAAGAGTCACTAGAGAGCTTGCTTCCTATGCCATGGGATAGAAGCGGAAATTGGCAGTTCACAACCAGGAAAAGGATTCTTACCACGCTGGCATCCTGATCTTGGACTTCCAACCTCTAGAACCATGAGAAATAAATTGCAGTTGTTTATAAACCATCCAGTCTGTGGTATCTTCGTTAGAGCTAAGACAAATACCTCCTCATGTCACTGTTAGGAGAATTAAGAGAGTTCATATATTTGACCTGCTTATGTTAGCACCTGGCACATAGTAAATACTGCCTGTAAGCTATTATTATTAAAACAGCTTTGTGAGGTAGTCCTGTAGGAAACTAAGTCCTGAAGACACTCTGGTAATTGCCTAACATCCCACAAATTAGTAACCGAATAATCTGGCCATATGAATCTAGGTCCAGTAACACCCTCCCAGGCACTGTGTTAGTTGTGTGGGGTACGGAGATATGGTTTATGCACAGTCTGTACTAAAGAAACAAGAATAACACTTAAATAATAGAACATAGATAGGGCCCTTAATATTTCTATCATCCTCTTCCCCTTTCCCCTTCTTTCTTTTAAAATTTTTTTTAATGTTTATTCATTTTTGAGAGACAGAGACAGAGCATGAGCAGGGAAGGGGCAGAGAGAGAGGGAGACACAGAATCCGAAGCAGGCTGCAGGCTCCAAGCTATTAGCATAGAGCTCAACTCGGGGCTCGAACTCATCAACTTCAAGATTATGACCTGAGCCGAAGTCAGGCACTCAACCGACTGAGCCACCCAGGTGCCCCTCCCCTCCTTTCTTTTAAACTCTGCTCTTTCACCAGGGCTTTGCTTCTATGTTTTTTAATATCCCCCAGAAGACATTGTCTCATTTCCCCTCTATTTCTTTACTTCGTTCGGATCTTTCCCCCCAGCTGTCTTGAAATGTAGAATTAGGTGAACCAGTTATATGGAGAAATGAGTTCCAAGAGAACATGCATTTTGTTTTATGCTCAGCGCTTAGAACAATGCCTATCATACGTTACTACTTAATATTTGTGGAAAAAAGAAAGAAAGAATAGAGGCACCTGGCCAGCTCGGTAGGTAGAGTGTGCAACTCTTGATCTCGGGGTTGTAGGTTCAAGACCCAGGCTGGGTGTAGAAATTACCTAAAAATAAAAGTCTTTAAAAAAAAAAGAAGGAATGAGGGAAATTCTGTAATTTCCTCATTTTAACTGACTTTTACTACACCATATTCTATTTCTCAATACTTGTTTGTATCTGTGTTGTTCACCTGTGTATCCCCAGAAGCAAGCACATTAAATAAGTGTTTAACAACAACAACAAATCCTTCCACACACAGTTTTGCTGTAACCCAGAATTTGAAGCTCTGTAGTCAGCTCAACCATAATAACAGCCACTTTGGACTCTGGCCATTTCAGGGAATTTGTTCAAGATGACAAAATGAAAGAAATAAAGTGATAAAAAAATAAATAAGTCCTGTGGATCATTCTTCCCCTTGAAAGAAGCTGTTAACATTAGCTCTATATGCTGAGTAATGTGGCAATTAATCACCTGCTATATCCAGAATAAATGATTGATTTACATTAAACTTTAGCCCCAGAAAGAAGACATTGATCAGCGTAGTCTCATTATGGGTCGCTGCAGCTACAGCAGATCAGGAACTGTTATGGAGGCCAAGCTTGTCAGTGAAACCACCTCTCTCTGATTTCTTCTCCTATATGACAGAGAAGGAACTCTAACAGACCATCTAGCTATCGGCTACCTCAAGGAGACTGGATAGACATGTGAACAGAGCACTGAAAATCCACATCGCTTAGTGCCTGGTGTATTGAGGGTTCCTTCTTTCCTGCTCTCATTGTCTCTGAAAAACTGCATGACACGGCGGGGTGGGGGGGGAGGGGGGCGGTGCATGACACGGGGGGGGGGGGGGGGGGGGGCGGGGAAGATGCCAAATCATTCCATGGGGGACCTAAAAATATGATGGGAGGCCTCTTGGCTAGTATTTTCCAACCCTAGTTTGGAGGGCCCTGGAAAGGCTTAGTGGTCAAGGAAAGTCAAATCTAAGGCATTTAACTGTTTATCTGAGTGACACAGCACTTTCCCCAACAGGGGGTGAGTTGTGAAAACAAGCGATGGAAGAATGTTGCTGTTGCAAAAACAGTTGGAATCCCAGTCCTAACTGGGTACCAGAATTGATCCTCACTGTCTGTCAAAACAGCCAATCAACAGTTTGCTGCAACAGGCTAGGTTGATTCAGGAGTAAAGATTTTACTAGGGGTGATGGCATTATTAAAAGAAAAAATAGCCAGATTTGAAATGCAAGGCCATTTTCTTTTTTTCATTTTCCTTTAGGATAGTTTATATGCAAATGGCCCTCAGAAAAGGAAATATATATATAGGCCTGTAGTTTGCCCCAAACCCTTACTTTCTTTTTTTAATTTAAATAGTGAATGCTATTTCCCCATTGGTGTTCACTGTATAATAATAGATGAGTCACTATGTGTATTAGTTTGCTAGAGCTGTTGTAACGAATATCACACACTGGGCAGTTTATACAACAGAAATTTATTTTCTCACTGTTCTGAAAGTCCAACATCAAGGTGTCAGCATGTCTGATTTCCTCTGAGGCCTCCCTCATTGCCTTGCATATGGCCACCTTCTCGTAGTGTCCTCACAGAGCCTTTCCTCTGTCTTGTGTATGTCTATGTCCTTTTCTTCTTTTCATACAAGGATACCAGTAAGATTTGATGAGGGCCCACCCTAACCACTTTATTTTCACTTACCTCTTTAAAGGCCTGATCTCCAAATATTGTCACATTCTGAGATACTGAGGGTTAGGGCTTCAACAAATAAATTTAGGGGGGAACACATTTCAGCCTGTAACACTATGGAAAGAAAAGTTTGTCATAAAGATATGATAAAACTTTTTACATAATGACCAAAAACACTGGAAACAACTAGATGTCCCTCAGAAGGATACTGGATTACAGCACATTAATTCAATGGACAAATAGGCATCTGTTTAAAAAAAAGCATAAGATATGGGGTGCGTGGCTAGCTCATTTCATAAGGCATGTGACTCTCAGGGTGCCTGGGTGGCTCAGTCGGTTAAGCGTCCAACTTCAGCCTAGGTCATGATCTCACCATTCCTGATTCGAGCCCCGCATCAGGCTCTGTGCTGACAGCTCAGGGCCTGGAGCCTGTTTCAGATTCTGTGTCTCCCCCTCTCTCTCTCTCTCTCTGCCCCTTCCCC
Organism: Panthera onca; assembly: GCF_046562875.1. NCBI lineage: Eukaryota > Metazoa > Chordata > Mammalia > Carnivora > Felidae > Panthera > Panthera onca. Next base: position 11,717,927 of record NC_138342.1, read on the forward strand.
ACTCACACTCTGTCTCTCTCAAAAATAAACATTAAAAAAATTTTATTTAAAAAAACAAACAAAAAAATAAAGCATGTGACTCTTGATCTCAGGGTTGTGAATTCAAGCCCCATGTTGGGCATGGAGCCTACTTTAATATATATATATGTATATATACATATACATATATATACCTTTTAACATATATACATACATATGTACATATGTGTATATACATATATATACCTTTTAACATATATATTTACATATATTGTACATATATATGTATATACATATATATGTTTGTTTATATATGTTTGTATATGTTTGTATATATGTATGTTTATGCTTAAAAGCATAAGCATAAGCATATATATATGTATGTTTATATATGTTTGTATATATGTATGTTTATGCTTAAAAGCATAAGATAGATCTATGTTGCTGGATGGAATGAAATCAAGATTTTCTAAGTTAGAAAAATGTAGAGAATACTTTGTTAAATAGGATCTCCTTTGTGTTAAAAAAAAAAAAAAAAAAAAAGGTACGGGGAAGCCTGGATGGCTCAGTCGGGTAAGTGATAGATTCTTGATTTCAGCTCCAGTCATTATCTCAGGTTTGTGAGATCAAGTCCCACATCAGGCTGTGCAGTGATAGTGCAGAGCCTGCTTGGGATTGTCTGTCTCCCTCTCTCTGCCCTTTTCCTCCCCCTCTCAAAAATAAATAAACATTAAAAAAACAAAAATATGTTTCTAGAATAAAAACAGAAATTTGTAAACAGGGGTTCTGAGATGGGAAGCAGTTAAATACCTTTCAAATATGTACCTTTTGGTATAGTTTTATTATTTTACTACACGTACCTGTTGGTCGTCAGTTATAGAAATTCATTAATAAGAATGCATTTTAACAGAATTTAGGCAATAACTTTTAAATCTTTAATACTATGAGAGGAAAAATGTTTGATTATACATAATCAGTAGCAACAGTGCTCATTGCACAGTCATTTTACGCTTATCCCAAGTTTTTATTCGAACCTGTATCGTACGCCTGCTTTGCCTCTCTGGCTTCTCTGTGTACCCTGCCCTTTAGTCCACAATCATCTTTCCCGTAGGACTGGAGGCATCTTCGAGGGTAGGGACAATGTTTTAAAGACACTGAGGAAATGGGTCCGGTAAAATGTTAAGTGAAAAAGAGCAGGATCAAAACTGTACTTACAGTATAACCCACACCCACGTTTACAAAATACATAAGAAGAATTAGAAATAGATGAGGCGAAATCTTAATAAGTCTCCTCTGAATAATAAGAATTTTAGGTGATTCTTTCCCTCTTTTACATTTTTTCTATTTTTCCCAATGTTTTAAATGAACATGCTCTACTTTTAATGTCAAAAATACAGAAATGAGCATATTACAATCTGATGACAATTACATTTTATGAATACATTTAAAGGGGGCTGGAAGGAGATATATCAAAATGTTGATACTGGCTGTGTTTTAGCGGTAGAACTATAGTTGATTTGGGGGAGAGGGGAGCTACTTTTTCCTTGAAATTTGAACAAAAAATGTCCCCTAAAAATTAGGCTTTGGTTTAAAGATTTCAGTGTAACAATAATCACTGTCAGAGCTACATCCAGTCTCTCAGAGGCCCATCCCACCTCACAGAGAGAGTCCAAGGATGCTTCCTAGAACTGTGCCTGGAGACCTTTGCCTACATCTCGCCTCATGGTCCTATTGTTGTGACACAGGACTTCCCAGCTTGTCACTTGGAAGCCATTCCAGTGAGTTCTAGCTGGATTCTATTCTTTAGACCACCAAGCCTCTGTGGCACTTCTGGCATGACACACACATAAGACTGCCTTCACCTTGGCAAGAGCTCCCTAGCCAGCGGCCAAGGTTGATGCTAGCTCTTTTAAAACCTTAGAGATACAAGGGGCGTGGAGAAGGGGGGGGGGGGGTGGAAGCAGGGGTTGGGTGGGGGCGGCTATCTACCACCTTGGACATTTTCCTGTTTGATGGCCCTTTGTGTCCACAATGGGTCTCAGTATCCCTTTCCAGAACTTCAAGTTTGCATTTTTGGAGCACATGCTTCCCATTCTCGGCTAAGCTGATAGGGCATCAGACTGGAATACAGATGCTCCTTTTTACTGTGCCCTTTTTTACAGGTGTGGCCCTGTCTCCCCTAGAGGTGGCTGGCTGGCGCCTTACATATGAGAAAAAGAATTGCTCAGACATATACAAAGGCATAGGATAACTGAAGAGCTGAGAAGAGGAAGAGACGTAAAAGATAAAGGGATAGATAGGTAAGACAGAAATAAAAAAGAAGATGAACAACAGAGTGAGGGAGGAATAAAAAAGAAAGAAAAAGGTATAGGTGGAAATAGAAAGGAGAACGCAATGCTTAAATTTTACTAAGGTCTTACTATGTACCAGGCATTATAAATTCTTTACATGAATTATCATGTGTAGTCCTTACAACTACTATATGCGGAAGGTTCTATTTTTTCTCATGTGACAGAAAAGGGAAATGATGTTTAGACAGAGGTCTTGATTTGTCCAAGGTCATAGAGCCAGTTAGTGGAAAATCAGGGCTATAAATCTATGTCTTACTCATCCTAGAACATGCACTTAAACTTACACTGAAAAGACAATTTTGTCATTAGTTTATGTCAACAAACTAAATGACTAACATGTGCTCTTAATCTCTGACCTGGAGCCAAAGGTTACTGCAAAGAACGCGGGCTACCCCATAAACTACATGTGTCCAAATATAGAAGTCTCAGTCCTTAGGTTACCTTTTGAAGATTAGTAGTTCAGATAATGCTAAGAACATAGTTTTGCTTCATTACAAATATGGACAAATAATGTGTATAATGGCTTCTAATGTTTCTTTGCAAAAATTTCAACCGAGTAAGAGCCTTCCATTTCCTAAACATACCTGTGTGTCACTTATTCTTAATAAATGGTGCCAAGTGAATTCCAACTTCTTGACTTCCACTCAAAGGGCCTATTATGAGCTAACAGGATGTTGCCGTGTATGTGGCCTGAGGGAAAGGTGGCTACTCTCAAAGACAACTTGACTCAGCTGTTTGCACCGTGTAGCGAGGAAAAGCATCGCAAGTTTCAGAACGGAAGGGACCGATAAGCTTCCTGTAAATTGTCGGGCTTACATTTATTGTAATGATGAAATCTGGCAGGCAATTGCTTAATCCCTGCCTACAGAAGGGGCGGGAGGGATTATTTAGGGAAGTACCAGTTCTGTTTCCTTCCTCCTTACCAGTGACATTTAAATTTGAGAAACAAAACAGATGAACACAGGAGAAGGGAAGGAAAAATAAGATAAAAACAGAGAGGGAGGCAAACCTTAAGAGAGTCTTAAATACAGTGAACAAACTGAGGGTTGCTGGAGGGGTGTTGGGTGGTGGGGTGGGCTAAATGGGTGATGGGTATTAAGGAGGGCACTTGTTGGGATAAGCACTGGGTGTTATACGGCAGTGAGGAATCACTAAATTCTACTCCTGAAACCATTATTACGCTATATGTTGGCTAACCTGAATTTAAAGGAAATTAAAAATAATAATAAAATGCATGCAAAGAGAGAAAGAAGCAAACCAAGAAACAGACATTTTTTTAATGTTTATTTATTTATAGAGAGAGACATAGTGTGAGCAGGGGAGGGGTAGGGAGGGGGGCCCAGAATCTGAAACAGACTCCAGGCTTTGAGCTGCCAGCCCAGAGCTGGATGTGGGGCTCAAACTTGTGAACTATGAGATCATGACCTGAGCAGAAGTCGGATGCTTCATCAACTGAGCTACCCAGGTGCCCCAAGAAACAGGCTCTTAGCTGTAGAGAACAAACTGATCCTTGCCAGAGGGAAGGTGGATGGGGGAATGGGAAAAATAAGTGAGAGGAATTAAGGAGTGCACTTGTGATGAGCACTGGGCGTTGTATAGAATTGCTAAATCCTCACATTGCACACCCGAAACTAATAAAACACTACCTGTTAGCTGAAAAGAAATAAACAACAAAAACCACAACAAACCTTCATAAACCCAAAACACAGTACAAAAAATATCTGCAGTTACATAAGGCAACTCCCAGAAAATTTTTAGATGCTGACAGCTATATAGGCAGAAACAGGAATGTCATATATACCTTTGATTCCCATGGGCTGATACCTTTTTTTTTTTTTAAATACCCTCTGCCACTACCTACCTGTCCATGAGATCTTGGGCAAATCACTTGCCCTTTCTGGGAAGCTTTTGAGAATGATAAGGCGTGATAAGTAATTAATATATACAATCTACAACACCTGTAAAAAGGACTCTCCCAGACAACTGCTTACCTATTAGGGGAAATCAATCACCAACCAACCAGATAAGTCTATCAAGAGTTAGTTGACCTTTACCCAATCATTATTTGCTTTGTGTAACTAGTTTAACTGTAATTAGTTTAATTGTGATTCATTTTACTGTGATTAGTTCCATTCACTTTTCCTAAAATGTCTCTACCAAGGTGATTTTAGACTATTACAGTCCCTTAAGTGCGAGATTATAATAGCACATTGACATGTGCTTGTAATTGAACTACTTGAAAAGTATTCTTTAACACTAGAGAGATAGTACAGCAGACTGGGTAAGAGTGTGAATCCAGTTTCCTTTTCTGTAAAATGGGATAGTGAGTTCTTCCTCACTGTGTCCTGAGAATTGTATGTTGTAAGGAACTTTGTAGAGTCTAGCATAGGAAGCACTAAATATTAACTATTGCTTTTGCTTGTATAAAAGAGGAAATTAGACAAGATATTCTCTTTGGTCTCCTCCAGTTCTGAATTCTGGGCCTCAAGGAACAGCACCTTGAAAGCTGGTTCTTTGGGCAAATCCTATAAATTAATTAAACTGGAGAAGGGAGGGATTCAATTAGATTGGGCTGTAAGTGACTGAAGACCCAAAATGACAAGAAACAAGAGAGGTTTTCTTCTTTTTCTCAGGGTATCAGTTATCTGCTGCTGTGTAACAAATTGCTCCAAACCTTAGTGGTTTAAAACAACATTTATGATTCACAGTTTCTAAGGATCAAGAATTCCGGAGTGGCCTAGCTGGGCCATGCTGATCCGGATTCCCTCATGAGTTTGCAGTCAGGCTGGGAGCCAGATATCGAGATTTCACCGGGACTAATGTTGGAAGTGAGAGCACAGGATCAGACAGATTTAGGTTCCCATCCTTCCATGCTATGGGACCCGGAGCAAATTACCCAAACCTTGAATTTCTGGGTCCTCACTGATAAACTAGGAGACACCTCAAGTGTTGTGTGGCAAACACCTGAGTTAATAAGTGTAACAGGCTTTGCACAGTAAGAATTCAATGCTACCTTAACATTATTATATATATATGTGTGTGTATGTATACATATATATACATATATACACACACATATATATAATAAGAATATTCCAGGGGCAGCTCAGTCAGTTAAGTATCCAGTTCTTGATTTCAGCTCGGCTCATGATGTCAGGATTCATGAATCGTGCTGACAGTGTGGATCCTGCTTAGGAGTCTCTCTCTCTCTCTCTCTCTCTCTCTCTCTCTCTCTGTCCTTCCCTCGCTCATGCACGCATGCACTCTCTCTCTCTCTCTCTCAAAATAAATAAACTTTAAAAGATCGTTGTGAAATGTTACCAAACATAAATGGGTCAGCTTTAGGATAGATCGAAATAAGAGGAATGCTATTATTCACGAAAAATTACAGATTTACATGCATTTAATCTTGCCGGCCTCTAAGTGAACCGATTCATGAGAAATGATATCCCTCCCTTTGCATACAACACGGTACCTCTATGATCTCTCTAAACACAAAGGTGTGTTTCACATTGACAACAGCCACCAATTATTGAAAGACTAACACTAGACCAGGAACCACATCATCTCACAACATTGTGAAGTAGGTTACGCCAACCCAATTTTACTGAAACTAAAGTTTGGAGAGGCAGAAGTAGGGTTTGCAGCCGGGTCTGATGCTTTCACCACACCACAATGCTCTTCCTCTTGTACAACTATCACACTTTATTTTCTGTGAAATACAAGTCCTTCCATGCAGCTTTGCTGGGAATTTCAACAGAGGAAAGGGGTGCAGAGAGTGGGAAATGATACATGGCAGAACAGGAGGCAGAGTGCACACTGCTTCAAGGTTCTTAGCTAAGTGCTTGCTCTCAGCTAGATTAATAATAGAAGATCTGAAATAATAACTAGGAGGTGATACTCTGTATGGTATTGGCAATGTAAGTGCCGTAAGACTTCACTCGGAGAGCCACGAGCACCTGAACCAGCCCCATCCTTAGTGTTCCTCAAAATATGGTCCTAGGAGAACCTACATTGGAATCACATCAGGTTCTTTTAAAGACCTGATTTCCAGGGGCGCCTGGGTGGCTCAATCGGCAGAGTGTCAGGGTAGAGTCTCAGGCTTCAGGTCGGGTCATGATCTCACAGTTTGCGGGTTCAAGCCCCTCATGGGGCTCTGTGCTGACAGCTCAGAATCTGGACCTGCTTTGGATTCTGTGCCTCCATCTCTCTCTGCCCCTTCCCCACTTGTGCTCTGCCTCTCTCTCTCTCTCAAAAATAAACATTAAAAAATTAAAAAAAAAAAAAGACCTGATTTCTAAGAGTCACCCTTGGACATTTGATTCAGTACATTTGGGGCAAGGACTCAGGTTCTGTATATGATTCTTATGTAACTAAAGTTTGAGAAATGCTATTCCAGTTACTATGCTTCTATAACTAAAACTGTTTTTCAACCCTGATAAGGTGGTTATAGAATTCATGGAACTCATAGTATCATTTGCAAAACATGACATGATACATTAAATGTAATAGAGCCAAATTTGGAAGATAGATTACTATAGAAATAGTACAAACTTGGGGAATAAACAGAACTGAGCTCAAATCTTTCCTCTGCTGCTTAGAAGTTGTACAACTATAGGCAAGTTTCTGAACATCTCTGAGCCCTAGTTTCCACTGCTTTAAAATATTGCTTATGACACGTTGATGGGGTATTGTGAAGACTGAAGACAATATATGTGTAATGCCTGATACATAATAGCCATCCAGTAAATGATAGGTATTCTTATTTTAATTTTTATTTGAGAGAGAGAGAGAGTGCAAGCGGGGTACAGGGGCAGAGGGAGGGAGAGGGAGAAAGAGAGAGAGAGAGAGAGAGAGAGAGAGAAAGAGAGAGAGAATCTTAAGTAAGCCCCATGCTCAGCGTGGAGCCCAACTCAGAGCTCAACCCCACAACCTAGGATCATGACCTGGGCCCAAATCAAGTCAAATGCTCAACCGACTGAGCCATCTAGGTGCCCTGATAGGTATTCTTATTATTAAACATCGAACAGTGTATAAAATAGGATGCCATATCTTAATACACTCTAGTATTAAGAGATGTCAGGGGCCAGAGTTTTTATTATTATTATTAAATATAATTCAGTGTCAACTTGGTTTCCATACAACACCCAGTGCTCATCCCAACAGGTGCCCTCCTCAATGCCCATCACCCATTTTCCCCTCTCCCCCACCCCCCATCAACCCTCAGTTTGTTCTCAGTATTTAAGAGTCTCTTATGGTTTGCCTCCCTCCCTCTCTGTAATGTTTTTCCCCCTTCCCCTTCCCCATGGTCTTCTGTTAAGTTTCTCAGGATCCACATAAGAGTGAAAACATATCGTATCTGTCTTTCTCTGCCTGACTTATTTCACTTAGCATAACACTCTTTAGTTCCATCCACGTTGCTACAAAAGGCCATATTTCATTCTTTCTCATTGCCAAGTAGTATTCCATTGTATACATAAACGCAATTTCTTTATCCATTCATCAGTTGATGGACATTTAGGCTCTTTCCATAATTTGGCTATTGTTGAAAGTGCCGCTGTAAACATTGGGGTACAAGTGCCCCTATGCATCAGCACTCCTGTATCCCTTGGGTGAATTCCTAGCAGTGCTATTGCTGGGTCATAGGGTAGATCTTTTAATTTTTTGAGGAACCTCCACACTGTTTTCCAGAGTGGCTGCACCAGTTTGCATTCCCACCAACAGTGCAAGAGGGTTCCGGTTTCTCCACATCTTTGCCAGTATCTGTAGTTTCCTGAGTTGTTCATTTTAGCTACTCAGGGGCCAGAGGTTTCAAAATGGTTCAAGTCATTGTAGTGGTTCAGCACACCAGCTTTGGTTCAAATCCCAGCTGGTCTATTTTCTCACTTACCACCAACACAGTAAATCAGCCCTAAAGGAAAAACCTGCTCATTTCTAACACTATGTGACTATCTGGGTCAGGAACACCAGATTCAGTATGTCCCAAGAGTGAACTCACCATTTTCTCTGTCCTCTGAGTTTGCCAATCCTCTGTATTTTCATTTCAGTAACTTTTATTGCTGTTCACCTAGTTACCCTACCTAGAATAACGATAGCAAACAAACCTCGGCACAAGGCACTCTTCTAAGGACTTTTTTGGTATTCAGTTAGATCTATTCACACAGAATGACTGTATGAGTGTAGGCACTATTACCATCCCCATTTCACAGATGAAAGAACTGAGATGGACAGGATACATGATTTGCCCAAGGCATTCCCATCCGTGGCGCCAAGTTTCAAATCTAGGCAGTCTAGTCCCAGAACTCGTATCTTTTAGTGTGCAAAATACTGCCTCTAGGGGCACCTGGCTGTTTCAGGTTGTGGGGCCTGCGACTCTTGATTTTGGGGTCATGAGTTTGAGCCCCATGTTGGGTGCAGAGATTACTTTTACTTTTTTAAAGATGTATGAATCTTTTTTTTAAGTTTATTTTGAGAGAGGGAGAGCACGTGGGCACATGCTTGTGAGCAGAGAAGGGGCAGAGAGAGAGAGAGAGAGAGGGAGAGAGAGAATCCCAAGCAGGCTCCTTACTGTCAGTGCAGAGGCTGATATGGGGGTTCCATCCCACAAACCACGTGATCACAACCTGAGCCGAAATGAAAAGCTGGATGCTGGGGCGCCTGGGTGGCTCTGTCAGTTTAGTGTCTTTGACTCAGGCCATGATCTCATGGTTTGTGAGTTCGAGCCCAGTGTCAGACTCCATGCTGACAGTTCAGAGCCCTTTAATTTTATTTTTAAAAGTAGTATCTATGCCCAACATGGGGCTTGAACCAGACCCCAAGATCAAGAGTGCATGCTTTTCACCTACTGGGTCAGCCAGGTGCTCCCACATAGTCCTCTTAAACATCTCTCATCCCCTCTGCTCTGTTCACACTGATACAGACTAGTTTGGGCCCCACTGGCCCTCTGATCAAACTACCGGTTTCCTTGATTTTAGCTTCTTCTCATTCAATCCTTCCTCCAAACCAGCTAGTCAGAAGTTTTTCTAAAACATAGATCGGATAAATGACTCCCCATTAGTTCAAAACATTTAACAGCAGTTTCTACAGAATGTGTTGTTTGGTGAGGAACCCAGCGCATTCCTGTTGATATGAGCATCTCTTGTTTCCCCACTAAAGTGAGCCCTCTTTGAAAGTAGGGACATTTGGGATGCCTGGATGGTTCAGTCAGTTAAGTGTCCAACTCCAGCTCAGGTCATGATCTCCCAGTTTGTGAGTTCAAGCCCTGCATCAGGCTCTGCACTGACAGTGAAGAGGCTGCTTGGGGTTCTCTCTCTCTCTCTCTCTCTCTCTCTCTCTCTCTCTCTCTCTTTCTCTGCTCCTCCCCTGCTCTCATTCTATCTATATCTCAAAATATATTTGAAAAAGAAATTAAAAAAGATAGAAAGTAGGGACACTTTTGTTCATCTTTATATAACCATATCTCCCCAAGAGCCCACAGGTACAAAGGAGGTCACAATATCGTTAACATAAGAACCTTAACGATTCATGGCTCCTCCAGCAGGTGCAGGAACTGCAGCTTTAGCAAAATCCACCATTGCTACCAAGAACTTTGGACTCCCCAGGGATGTTTCTGACACGCTCAGGAGCAGATTCTCTCCCACTGTAGCTAGGCCGCTGCCTCGCATGACAAACGAGCCACTGCGGTTCTCCCGTTCATCCTCGGGGTCCCGTGTGCTGATCATCATCATGAGCTTAGGTGCCACAGTGGTACAGAATGGCTTTCTTCCCTGTGAAATGATGTTAAAGGAGGGTTGGCTTCAGCCTCGTGAGTTTCGTGCAAGAGCTTTCACACAGAGCCCTCTAGCTCCCTGGGCATGAGATCTGTCAGGGGTCTGAGCCAGGACAAATTTGAGGTACAGCCATACCATCATGTTCGAATCCCTCCTTCCCTGCAACAATGGTTTTGTATTGGTCCAACTCATTTCTTTTTCCCTTCGGATGGTCTGCCTTATTTAAGTGACCTCGGCAAATCTGGTCAAACTTCTGTGGGGCCACCCTGGCAGTATGCTAGGTGTATACGATATGAGTCACAGAGTGACCACAGGGAACATACATGCCAAGCTACATCTGTCTCTCCCTCCCCACAACCCTCAGCAACCCCACTGGTTAGCACGGAGCTCTGTGCGTACGAAAATCTCAATCAATGTTTTTAAACGTAGTAAAAATAATTTATATGCCACTTGAGAAGAGCCAGAGTTCATCTGAGGAAAGCAGCACAACTTTGGATGAGATGAGACTCACTGGCCCTAAATCTACAACTACACGGAAATTCTGGCATTTCAGGAAAAAACAAAAACAAAGATCGTGGGCTCTCAGCTGAGATGCATTTGACTGTTGCCAGGACTCTGGGGACTACAGGATAAAATGCAGGGATGTTCTCCAAAGCACCCCTCCAAAGGAATCTGGGTCACAAGTGAAGTGCGCAAGACCACATGCCAAACCCTTCGGCTGAAGCAAGGGGAAGCTGATTCAGTTTTCTCGTGACCTACTGGAGACCGGATTGCAAGCGCCTATTGACACACTCTTTCTAGAAAGACCATTTATCCGGCAGTGATGACCTCCCCACGAGAACATGACCCTTGCAAAGGGTCCTCCACTCCTCCCTGGAAGAGAAGAGGAAGCACAGAAGAAGCGCCTGGGGCAGAGCCCCACCTCCTACTTCATGGGCATGAAATGCCAAAATGACCATCATCTTTAGCCATGCACAAACAGTAGTTTTGTGTGTTGGCCACTCCACTGTCCCCTGCCAGCCTGCAGAAGGAAAAACAAGACTTACAGAAGGATGCTCCTTCAGACGGAAGCAGCACTAAAAGCATCCCGAATCAAGATGAGTGGGAAAATATCCCAATAAGCACACTTTGGATTGAAAAAACAACAACAAAAAAAAAGAGACCATTTAGTTATCTCGTTCATGTAATGCAAATCTTTTAGATTGACTTGACTTTTCAGATTCTAAATATATGAGGTATTTGTTGTTGGTTTTATTTTTATGAAACTGGAGCCTATTAAACATTAGGTATCAATGGAGAAAACTCACCCAAACTGCTAACTGGATCAGAGTTTTCAAACATTGGTTGTGTTTTCAGTTCACTGGTATTAATTAAGATTCATTTAAAAAGAAATTACCAGTTGTTGAATACGTTCCAGTTTAATGTGAAAAATTATAAACTGCATTATTGTACTATTACAAATTGCAACTATTAATCATGAAATTTCAAAAAAAGTCATGAAATTTTATCCCATGCTTAATGATTTGAATCATGGTAGGTGTAAAGGACACTTGAATACATGTCACAGTACTTAGGTTCTATTCTTTGGTTCTTTCACTAAATAACCATATGCTAATGGGCAAGATCTTTAACCTTTATAGCAATCCCTGAGAAAACACAGTAAAAGTGCCTAGCATAACACGACATATTCTACAGAAATTCGACATTTGTTTTTTTTTTTAATTTTTATTATTTTTTTAGAGAGAGAGAGAGAAAGTGTGAGCGGGAGGGGGAGGGGCAGAGAGAGAGGGTGACAGAATCTGAAGCAGGCTCCCAGCTGTCAGCACAGAGCCCGATGTGGGCCTTGAACTTATGAACCGTGATATCATGACCTGAGCTGAAGTCGGACGCTTAACCAACAGAGCTACCCAGGTGCCCAGGAATTCAATATTTGTAAAGATGGAAGTTTTATCACATATTAAACAACTTGTATTCTTTATGAGTTACATACTAAGTAGGAATATTCTCCTATCTGACACATAAATCTGGAAAGACTCATGATTGCATTCAAATGAGACTAAGCAATATTTCATATTGCCTCTAAATGCAAATTAAATGGCATAGTATAGTGCTTTTTTATTTTTATTTATTTATTTTTTTTTAAATTTTTTTTTTTTTAACGTTTATTTATTTTTGAGACAGAGAGAGACAGAGCATGAACAGGGGAGGAGCAGAGAGAGAGGGAGACACAGAATCTGAAACAGGCTCCAGGCTCTGAGCTGTCAGCACAGAGCCCGACGTGGGGCTCGAACTCACGGACCGTGAGATCATGACCTGAGCCGAAGTCGGATGCCTAACCGACCGAGCCACCCAGGCGCCCCAGTATAGTGCTTTTTTAAACAACAGGTCACAAGCCAATTGTGAATTGAAACCAGCAAACCTTTTTAATAGAAAATGCCAGAGCAACTTGCTTAAAGTCTGAGCAAGGACTATTGCCTGTTGCCACAAATACCATCATCAATCGTAGCAACTGTTATAAGAAACAATCAGGTAGGGGCGCCTGGGTGGCTCAGTCGGTTGAGCGTCCGACTTTGGCTCCGGTCATGATCTCACGGTCTGTGAGTTCCAGCCCCGCGTTGGGCTCTGTGCTGACAGCTCAGAGCCTGGAGCCTGCTTCGGATTCTGTGTCTCTCTCTCTGTCCCTCCCCCACTCATGCTCTGTCTCTCTTTCTCTCTGTCAAAAATAAATAAACATAAAAAAAAAAAAAAAAGAAACAACCAATGGAAAGGATGTAATAAAACATGAATCGCTAGGATGGTTTGATTGCTGACTTCTCTTTTGCTTTCCTGGTATAAGATGGTCACCTTAACTATTGCTTTACTGGGAAAGCTCATAATTGTACAAAATGTTTGGCTAATATATTCCAATTATTTGTGGCTTAATGTGTGAAGGAATTTCATCTGCTACAGACAGGAAGTATCAAGATTTTCAGCTACAGATGTTCAGTCCATTTGTCAGAAACTATGTAGTAGGACATTTTCAACTTTGTAAATTGTAACATTTTAACCAAACTAATACAAATTGCAGATATATACAAACTGCATATAAACTATATTTAAAAAATAATAAAAAAGTATGAAGTGAAGGAATGTCTGACTGGCTCAGTTGGTAGAGTGTGTGACTCTTGATCTTGGGGTCGTGAGTTCGACCCCATGTTGGATGTAGAGATTATTTTTTGTTTTTTGAGATTACTTTTTAAAAAGTTCATAATTTTTTTTTTAAGTGTGAAGTGAAAACAGTATTCGAGCTCAACCTGAACGCTGAGTTGAACATTCAACTGAACATTGGCTGAACCTGGAATGTAAGGTAATGACTATATGGAGAAAAGTGTTTATTTTTTAAATCTTTTAACAGAGCTTATTTGTTTTTGAGAGAGGGTATGTGTGCGAGTGCAAGCAGGGAAGGGCAGAGAGAGAGAGAGAGAGAGAGAGAGAGAGAGAGAGAGAGCGACAGAGAGAGAATTTCAAGCAGGCTCTGCACTGATACACAAGACTCAAACCTACGAACTGTGAGATCATAACCTGAGCTGAAACCAAGAGTTGGATGTTCAACCGACTGAGCCACTCAGACACCACCAAAAATGTTTAAACAGCAAAGCTTTACTTCATCGAAGTTACATTCTTCTTCTTCCTTTTTTAAATTTTTTTTATTTTTAAGCAGTGTTTATACCCAGTGTGGGGCTCAAACTCATAACCCTGGCATGAAGAGTAACATGCCCCACCAACTGAGCCAGCCAGGTGCCGTCATTCAAGCTACATTCTAAAAAGAAAAAAAAAGTACAGAAGATTATAATAAAGATAATTTAATTTGTGGGCTTATCAAATAATTGCTACCTTAAAAATGAAAGCATAAGATCTTTACAATCAAAAAGCTACTTGGAAACAAGCTAAAATTATTGATGAAGAAAAGGAGAAAAATACATTCAAGTCCCCAGTCTAATTTCTTAGTCCACCATTGTTACTGATGAAACTTTACTATCATCATGAAAGCATATTGTGAGACAAAAGAAAGAGACTCACATGATTTCTTTGATCATATTTGGATACAGTATGTATACCTTTAAGTCTCAGCTAATTAATTAAAATCTCTGCAGACAGCACAGCTTATTTACTATCTTATAACAATTAGAAGCAATAGTTCTTACTGTAGTCTGTAGATTTCAAAATCCAATTTGATGAGAACAAATTGCATAACACTTTGATATATGTAGCAAGATCAGTTAGTACAGATCTATGTCGTTTAAATATTACATTGCACAATACCACCTCACACTTGTCAGAATGGCTAATATTAACAACTCAGGCAACAACAGATGTTGGCGAGGATGCGGAGAAAGAGGATCTCTCTTGCATTGCTGGTGGGAATGCAAACTGGTACAGCCACTCTGGAAAACAGTATGGTGGTTCCTCAAAAAACTAAAAATAGATCTACCCTACCACCCAGCAATTGCACTACTAGGCATTTATCCAAGGGATACAGGTGTGCCGTTTCGAAGGGACACATGCACCCCCATGTTTATAGCAGCACCATCAACAATAGCCAAAGTATGGAAGGAGCCCAAATGTCCATCCATGGATGAATGGATAAAGATGTGGTATATATGTACAATGGAGTATAACTTAGCAATCAAAAAGGGTGAAATCTCGCCATTTGCAACTACGTGGATGGAACTAGAGGGTATTATGCTAAGTCAAATTAGATAGAGAAAAACAAATATCATATGACTTCACTCATATGAAGACTTTAAGATACAAAACAGATGAACATAAGGGAAGGGAAGCAAAAAGAACATAAAAACAGGGAGGGGGACAAAACATGAGACTCTTAAAGAAGGAGAACAGAGGGTTACTGGAAGGGTTGTGGGAGAGGGAGGGGCTAAATGGGTAAGGGCCATTAAGGAATCTACTCTTGAAAACATTGTTGTACTATATGCTAACTAACTTGGATGCAAATTAAAAAAATAAATTTTAAAAATGCCAAATAAAATAAAATAAAATGAGGAACAAAGGCACTAAATAAATAAATAAATAAATAAATAAATAAAACACTGTACAAAACTTAATTGGATTTATTTACAGGAGATAATATATTGTTGGGTAATGTAAATTAAAAAAAAAAAAAAACTTGTGGAAAATCCAACGTAAGAATAGACAATAGTATAATGAACACCCTCATGTACCTAATACCAGGCTCCAATAATTGTCACCATACTGGGGCGCTTAAAAAATGTGCAATCCATTCTAAGCTTAAAGCTTAAATAACAAGCCACAGACTAGTTTTTTGGTCTCCAGTGTATATCCATCTGCCTGAAAGACTTGACTTCCTTTAACATTTCTTGTCTAATAGATCTGCTAGTGATGAATTCTTTCAGCTTTAGTCTGGAAAAGTATTTTGCCTTTGTTTTAAAGATATTTTATTTTTATTTATTTATTTATTTATTTTTAAATGTTTATTTATCTTTGAGACAGAGAGAGACAGAGCACGAGCAGGGTAGGGACAGAGAGAGAGGGAGACACAGAATCCAAAGCAGGCTCCAGGCTCTGAGTTGTCTGCACAGGGCCCAACGTGGGGCTTGAACTCATGGACCATGAGATCATGACCTGAGCCAAAGTCGGACGCTTAACCAACTCAGCCACCCAGGCGCCCCTGTTTTAAAGAGATTTTAAATAAATCTTATGTTTTACCTAAACACTTAAATACTTATCTTTAAATATTCTTTCTCTGGGCATAGAATTGTAGGTTGACAGGGCTTTTCCTAATACATCATGTATACTGACTTTTACAATTTGTTTCCTGAAAGAAATCTGATTTCATCCTCGTCTTTTAACTGTTTCCAAGTTACTTGCAAATAGTGCCTTTATCCTCTTGTCTCTCTCACTTTTTTTTTTTAATCTCTCATTGGTATTAAACAATTATGATGTGCCTTGGTGAACTTTTTTGCATACTTCTTGTCCTTGGGATTCATTGTTCTTGAATCTGTGGGTTTATGGTTTTCATCAAAATTTAAATACTTTTTAGCTATCATTTCTTCAAATAGGTTCTTCAAATTCCTTCCCCACACCTTAGTCTATACAACATATTGGATGCTTTTAAAAATTTCTGTTATCTTGCATTGTTTCCATTGGTAGGTCTTCAAACTCATTAATTTTTTTCTGCTGCAATATCAAATCTGCCATTTATTCCAACCGGTGTTTTATATTTCACATATTATACTTTCTTTCTAGAAGTTTGGTTGGTGTCTTTCCATCTTCCATGTCTCTACTTGATTTTTGAACAAATGGAATAGTTACAATATAATGTCTGCAAATTCTAACATACTTGTCAGTTTCAACTGATTTGACTCATCATGGGTCCTATTTTCCTACTTATTTACATCTTTGGTAGTTTTTGACTGGATGCTAAACATTAGGAATTTTATCTTTCTGGGTACTAGATATTTTTTTATTTCTACAAATCTTTGCTCTGGTACAGTTCCTTGGAAATAATCTGATGCTTTCAGGTCCTGCTTTAAACGCAAGGCAAGACAGAACAGTGCTCAGCCTAGGACTAATTACTCCCCACAACGGAGGTGAAACCTTTCTGTGTACTCTACCCAATGCCCTGAGAATGATGAGGTTTTCTTTTCCAGTCTGTCTTGTAGGAACAGACATTATTCCCAGACCTTTGAGCTGCTCTATTACTTTAGGGTGGTTTTTTCCTCAGCTGCATATGCTGATTAGTACTCACCTAAAAACTCAAGAAGAGTCCTTCCAGATTTCTAGAGCTGTTTCTGTGCAGCTCTCTTCCCTCTAATGGTCTCTGCTGCAAACTCTACAAGGACTCTCAGCTCTGTTTCCTAAGATTTCACCAGGCTGTCTCTGTTTCCCCCCTCCCTGTGCAGTGGCCTAGAAACTCTCCCAAGGCAGTAAGCTGGGGCAATCATAGAACTCACCTTGCTTCCTCTCCACGAGGGCTCACATCCTTCGTTGCCTCATATCTTGAAAAACAGTGTTTCAAATATTTTGTCTATTTTTTATTGTTAGTGTCCTGTCTCAAACTTTTAACCATCATGCCTCAGAAACAAACAAACACACACACAAACAAACCTTTGATACATTCAAGAAAAATATCTGGATAGATTCACTTGCTTTCTAAAACTCTGAATCAGAAAATCAATTATACTCGAGAAGAACATAAAACATTAACACTTTTCATAAACACTGAACAATGATTATGAGACATTAGCTTTATCATTCTTTTGAATGAAGACTGCCCATTAAAAAAACAGAATTACTATAGCACTACTTATTAATGGTTTTAAATAGTTAATCCAATTAAAAACAAAAGAAACAGGGTTAATAGTGTATCAGGCATGTGAGAATTACCCTTGTGTATCCAACTGGAACGAACTCCTAAAGACAGCACACTCATCACATTAAATAAAATGTCGCCCAGTTTTTATTTGCATTGTGTTTATTTGGGATTATTTCTCTGTTGTATTTACACATTAGTGAAATTGCATGGGACATTTTTTTCTTACAAAGGGATCATTGCATGAAACTTTTCAGTGATATAACCTTCTGTTCTATCAGCTTACATATTTCTATTGTGTTAGGAAATAATCAAGGTAATGGCGCTTAATGATGAATTAATTTGTCATATACCTACAACCATTGTTTTTGCAAATTCCATGAGTTCACTGGGAGTTACTAAAAAAGAAAACAGTGAGTCTGCCACTGCAGGCTACTTTTACATATCAGACAGATGAAGCAACTCTAAGATAGTTCAGTGAAGTGTAACCAGGCTTATAGAAGATTTTTTCACATCACTGACTTCAAAGCATCTGTTCAGTTATATAAGCTGTAGAAGAATGTGACTTCCCTCTAGTTTTCTTATATTTTGTTACATAACTCATTTTCTTCAAATTAGTATTAACTACACCTAATATTTATAGGACAAAGAAAGTAAAATGGGAAACAAACCATACTAGTACAAAAAGAAATAAGAGGAGGGACACCTGAGTGGCTCAGTCGGTTAAGGGTTCAACTCGATTTCGGCTCAGGTCATGATCTCACGGTTCTTGAGTTTGAGCCCCTCATTGGGCTCTGTGCTGCCAGTGCAGAGCCTTCTTGGGATTCTCTCTCTCTCTCTCTCTCTCTCTCTCTCTCTCCCCCCCTATCTGCCTTTCCCCAACTTGCGCTCTCTTTCCCTCAAAATAAACAAACTTAGAAAGAAAAACAGAATTCTGACAGTAGGATTGCAAATTGGTCCAATTACTTTAGCAAAACACGTGAGCACCACTAGGTAAGCTGCACAGCGACACACTGCCATCTAGCATTTGTACCTGTATTTGTTTACCAGAATTGCCATAACAAAAGTACTACAGACGAGATGGCTTAAACAACAGACAGTTATTTTCTTGGTTTTGGAGGCTGGACATCTGAGGATCAAACTTCAGCAGGTCCGGGTCCTCCTGAGGGCCCTTTCCTTGGCTTGTACGTGCCTTCTTCCAGTGTCCTCAAACGGCCTTTCCTCTCTCCATGAGTTCTCTGTATGTTCTAACTGCCTTCTGTTATCAAAACACAAGTCAGACTGGATTAGGGCCCCGTCTCAAAGGCCTTATTTGAACTTAATTATTTCTTTAAAGACCCTATCTCCACATACAGTCCCATTCTTAGATATCGGGAGTTAGGGCTTCAACATATGAATTTGGGAGACACACAGTTCAGTCCCTAACACTACCTCTAGGCATTATCAGCCAGAGAAATTTTAGCACATGTTTGAGCATGCTGATGGCAGTTTAGTTCATAATACTAAACAGACTGGATAATTCAAGTGTGCTGTCTTTCTAAATTTTCTTTTAATGTTTATTTATTTTTTAGAGAGAGAGAGAGAGAGAGACAGAGTGTGAGTGGGGGAGGGGCAGAGAGAGACACACAATCTGAAGCAGGCTCCAGGCTTTGAGCTGTCAGCACAGAGCCCGATGTGGGACTTGAACCCACGAACCACGAGATCATGACCAGAGCCGAAGTCAGACACTTAACTGACTGAGCCACCCAGGTGCCCCAAGTGTGCCCTCTTTCTAAAACGAAATGCTGTACCATCTAGTAGTGAACAAGAAGGAGCTATAGCTACATGCATAAATTTGCACTTCAGATTCTTACAAAGAGTATTAAGTGGAAAAAAAAGCAGTTACAAAAGTGTATATGTAATATAACTCCATTTATATTAAGGTGAAAAAAGGCAAAGATAAGTACTTATTTGGGGGATACATCTACGTAGCCTTAAAACTAAAATAAAGTAAACTCTAAAGAAAAGAAAGCCAATCAACAATAGCCAAAGTATGGAAAGAGCCCAGATGTCCATCAATGGATGGATGGATAAAAATGTGGTATACATACAATGGAGTATTACTCAGCAATCAAAAAGAATGAAATCTTGCCATTTGCAACTACATGGATGGCACTAGAGGGTATTATGTTAAGCAAAATTAGAGAAAGACAAATATATGACTTCACTCATATGACGACTTTAAGATACAAAACAGATGACCATAAGGGAAGGGAAGCAAAAATAATATAAAAACGGGGGTGGGGGGAAATAAGAGACTCTTAAATATGGAGAACAAACAGAGGGTTACTGGAGGGGTTGTGGGAGAGGGAGGGGCTAAATGGGTAAGGGGTAGTAAGGAATCTACTTCTAAAATCATTGTTGCACTATATGCTAACTGGGATGTAAATTAAAAAAATAAATAAAAATTAAAATAAAGAGAAACTCCCACCAAAAAAAAAAAAAAAGAAAGAAAAGAAAAGGTAATTAGTAACACAAAATTCACGATAGGGTTTCCTCTGGGAAGGAAAGAAGGGGGAATACATTCAGAAAAAGGCATAAGAAACTTACAAAGGTACCTCAGCATTCCATTTAACTTAGATGTTAGGTATATGTGTTCATTTTATTATTCTTTCATGGAGTAATAAAAAATGTATCTGATCTTAATTCCTGGTTTGGAGCTCAAAAAACCTTGGCATTTCCTGAGAGATAGGAATGTCTTGTTATTCTGGAGTCCCTTTCAACTTTATGTGAGTTTATGGTAATGAGGGGACTCGAGCAGGGGTTGGGCATATGAGGACCTTAGATTCAGGATGGAAACTGGTCAGCTGAAAAACAATCAGGTGATTACAGGGCAGGAACTTTCAGGCCCATCACCCTTTTTCCAAGTAGGGGAGAGGAACTAGAGATTGAGTTCAAATAGTCAATTATTTAATCAAACATATCTACTCAATGAAATCTCATAAAAAACCCTGAAACAACTAGGCTCAAGCTTCCAGGTTGGTGGATACAGAGACAGGCCGGGACAGTGGCATACCCAGACAGGTCATGGGAGTTCTGCACCCCCATGCCTCCCTTACCTTGCCCTACAGATCTCTTCCATTTGGCTGTTTCACTGCATCCTTTACAATAAAACTGTAATAGTAAGTACATCACTTTCCCAAATTCTGTCAGTCATTCTAGAGAATTTTCATACCTGGGGAAGGGGTGTGGTGGTCATGGGCATCCCCAAAATTTGCAGTTAGCTACATAGAAGTGGAAGCAGTTTGGGGATACCAGAGATTTGTGGCTGGTGTCCTAAGTCAGGGCAGTCTTGTGGGATTGAGCCCTTGCTTGACCTGTGGCTCTGCTCTAGTTAGATTTACATTATAGGATACCAAGTTGGTATCAAAGGATTGCAATTGACTTTAAAAATAAAGGAGAGGGGACGCCTTGATCTTGGGGTAGTGAGTTTGAGCCCCATGTTGGGTGTAGAGATTAAATAAATACACGTTAAAAAAAATTTTCAATATTGCTATTGAAATAATGTATCTTTATTTTTTTTTATTTTTTTTCAAGTTTTTTATTTATTTTAGAGAGAGAGCATGAGTTGGGGAGAGGCAGAGAGAGAGGGAGACACAGAATCTGAAGCAGGCTCCAGGCTCTGAGCTGTCAGCACAGAGCCCGATGCAGGGCTTGAACTCACAGACCTTGAGATCATGACCTGAGCTGAAGTCAGACACTTAACCGACTAAGCCACCCAGGTGCCCCTGTATCTTTATTTTTTTAATGTTTATTTATTTTTGAGACAGAGAGAGACAGACAGACAGTGCAAGCCAGGGTGGGGCAGAGAGAGAGAGAGAGAGAGAGAGAAGGAGACACAGAATCCAAAACAGGCTCCAGGCTCTGAACTGTCAACACAGAGCCCGATGAGGGTCTCAAACTCAGGAACCATGAGATCATGACCTGAGCCGAAGTCAGATGCTTAACTGACTGAGCCACCCAGGTGCCCCTGAAACAATGTATCTTTAAATGAGGTATATGCATGTATCACACACTCTCTTCTCTCACTTATATATTATATATTTAATAAGGAAAAATTCAACTACGTGCATTTAAAATCAATAAGACACCGTGAAGTAGCACATACCTTTAACCATGGGGCAATCGTTACCCAAATGTTCTAAGTCTTGAAAGAGCTGGGATTGCCTGTATCCTCACATCTAATCTTTTAGCCTAATAAGAGCTTCATTCTTTTTATGCACAAAACATTACCAATCTGTCCTTTTTCCAGCTTATTTCCCAAGAATTTACTTACAATCTGGCACACTAAAAACCCAACTTCATTGCTATTTGCCTCAGTCCTGAAAAAAATACATAAATCAAATTATTCCCAGGTGGCATTATAATGACAACCATTTGATTTTCCCCAGGTTCAGAATTCCAGAATTTAATAATAATTCATAAGGAAGCCATAATTCATGCAAAAAAAGTTATGTTAATTTCATGCATAGGTTTACTAAATATATATTTAATAGAGTCTCAAAATAACCTTTACCTGAAATAATATTTGCCAAATAACAAGAATGCAATAATTTTTGGATCAAAAAAAAGTCTTTGATCTTCTTAAGTACTCATTTAAATATATTTGCCTCAAACTGGTTCCTAAGTTTTTTAAATTAAAGCTAGCATTACAGGGGTGCTTGGGTGGCTCAGTCGGTTGTGCATTGAGCAGCCGACTCTTGCTGTCAGCACATGATCTCATGGTTCATGAATCAGGCTCTGTGCTCTATGAGATTGAGTGACCCCTACTCCTCCCACACTCACACTTTCTCTCTCTCAAAATAAATAAACTTAAAAAAATAAGGTAGCATTAGAAAAGTAAACAAAATAAATTAAACCTAGTATTATACAATAAATTGGCTTTTGGTTATAATATTTTATCATAGAAAATATTTATAAGGTAACTTTCATAGGACATAAATATGTGTGTGTATATACATATACCATGAACTTACTTCTCATCACATATAAATTTAGACCCCTGGGAGCTGTCTTTTCTCTAAATTATGCAAGCTCTTGGGGTGCCTGGGTGTCTCAGTTAGTTAAGTGTCCCACTTTGGCTCAGGTCATGATCTCGTGGTTTCGTAAGTTTGAGCCCCACATTGGGTTTGCTGCTGTCATTGCCGAACCTGCTTTGGATCCTCTGTCTCCCTCTCTCTCTGCCCCTCTGTGGTTTGTCCTCTCTCTCAACAATAGAATAAACACCGAAAAATAAATGTTATAAGCTTTTAAAGCTTTAAACCCATTAATTTTTTTAAGTTTATTTATTTTGAGAGAGAGCAATCCATGGAGGGGCAGACAGAGAGAGAGAAAAATCCCAGGTAGGCTCAGCGTCGTCAGGGAGGAGCCCAACACGGGGCCGAACTCATGAACCTGAGCTGAAATCAAGAGCTGGACATGGGGCACCTGGGTGGCTCAGTCGGTTAAGCGGCGGACTTCGGCTCAGGTCATGATCTCTCCGTCTTTGAGCTCGAGCCCCGCGTCAGGCTCTGTGCTGACAGCTCAGAGCCTGGAGCCTGCTTCAGATTCTGTGTCTCCCACTCTCAGACCCTCCCCTGTTCATGCTGTCTCTCCCTGTCTCAAAAATAAATAAACGTTAAAAAAAAAAAATTTAAAAAAAAAAGAGTTGGACACTTAACCAACTGAGCCATACAGGCATCCCAAACCCAATTTTTAAATGATACATACACTCACTGTAAATGTTAACAAAAAATGATTTCAAGAGAAAGTAAAACAATTAAAATAACTTGAAATGTCACTTCCTTCTTCTGCCTTCAGTTTGGCTAAATGAAAGTAAAATAAACTGCTACAAAGTGTATTTCTCACTCCTCTGCAGGTTCATATTTACAGACTATCATAATGTATTTAAGGTATGAACACGTGCCTCCTGAAAAAATGTTTTACTGATACCCAGAAATATAAAAACAATCCTTCAAACTACATTGTTAAGTCTTTATTCCTAGCACTGACCTAAGACTCCAAGGTATTAATAATTTCTCACCAAACTAAAATCTTTATTCTTTAATAACTCTTAAATGCCTATCCAGCAGGAGAAATTATTAAGATAGCCTTGAATAATCATTTACTCTTGCTCTCCTGTTTTTGATTTATTTCTGTTATGGAGCAAGGCAGCACAGATTTTGATTACAAAAGATTCTCTTGATTCTTCTACACACCCTTCAATCTATTTAGGAAAGATACATACAGTTCAGTTAAAAAAAAAGAAAAAAAAAAAAAGGAGAGCACCTGGGTGGCTCAGTCGGTTAAGCTGCCGACTTCGGCTCAGGTCATGATCTCTTGGTCCGTGAGTTCGAGCCCCGTGTCGGGCTCTGTGCTGACAACTCAGAGCCTGGAGCCTGTTTCAGATTCTGTGTCTCCCTCTCTCTGACCCTCCCCTGTTCATGCTCTGTCTCTCTCTGTATCAAAAATAAATAAATGTTAAAAAAAAAATTTTTTTAAAAAAAGGAAAGAAAAAACCCACTGGTGTCAATTCAACACTGCCTTTTACAATTACGCTTTCCTATAATACAGCAATTTCTTTTCTTTTTGATGAATTGTTTATCATTGTAACTCATATTCCCACACTGTTCAGGATTTCACTTACAATTTTCTTTTCTATCATAAAACATCCTCTCGGTTATATTCCAGTGGTTCCCAAACCTCCTTCTCCTCCTCAAAACAAACAAACAAAAAAAAGCAATACCTCTCATCCTTGGCTGCTGGGAGTGTAGAATGGACCACTCTATGAAGGGCAGCTGTCAGTACTTATCACATTTACAAATCCCTTTCCTATAAGGGGCACGTGGGTGGCTCGGTCAGTTAAGCTTCTGTCTCTCGATTTCAGCTCACGTCGGGATCTCAAGGTTTCCTGAGCTCTAGCCACCAGTTGGGCTCTGCACTGGCAAAGAGGAGCCTGCTTGGGATTCTCTCGTTCTCCTCTCTCTCTGCCCTTACCCCACTTATGCTGCTTCTGTCTCTCTCAAAATAAATAAACTTAAAAAAAAAATGCATTTCCTACTTGACCCAGTTCTCTTCAGACAATCTGACAGTTAATGCAGTGCAAATGTAGGATACGACATGTATTCATTAAAATATTGTTTCTAGGGGACCTGGCTGGCTCAGTCCGCAGAGCACGGGCTCTTGATCTCAGGGTTGTGAGTTTGAGCCCCACCTTGGGTGTAAAGATTAAAAAAAATTGTTTTGAATATGTAAAGGCTGGAAACTGTGTACATATAGTGGATTGGCTATAAATTGGAGTATGTCCACAAAATGGAATGTCACAGCTAAAAAAAGAAAAAGAAAAAAAAGAGAGGAAATGTAACTAGACAGTGATAAGGAATATCAGAATATACTATTAAGTGAAAAAAGCAAAGTACAAAACAATGCAGAAAATATTGAAGAAAGAATGGAGGGAAATAAGCATGCATAGTCATATTTGCTTGTATTTGCATGAAGACTGGAAGGATAAACAAGAAACTGATTAAAAATGGTTACCTTTAGGGGCGCCTGGGTGGCTCAGTCGGTTGAGCCACCGACTTCCGCTCAGGTCATGATCTACACAGCTTGCGAGTTCAAGCCCTGCGTCGGACTCTGTGCTGACAGCTCAGAGCCTGGAGCCTGCTTCTGCGTCTGTGTCTCCCTCTCTCTCTGCCCCTAACCCACTCGCATTGTCTCTGTCTCTCTCAAAAATAAAGAAACATTTAAAAAAAAATTTTTAAAAATGGTTACCTGTAGAAGACTATGAGGGACAGTACTGGTGGGGACTAGGAAGGAGCATTTCTTCTGTGTAGTTAGTGCTTGTAAAATATTTACTGATTCATGTCGTGTGAAGTCTGAGTTAAAATAAAAACTCCTGCACCTAACATTTTTTTCTATTTCTTAAAATCATAATAAAAGGCAATAAATATACGGGCGCCTGGGTGGCTCGTTGGTTAAGCGGCAGATTCTTGATCTCAGCTCGGGTCTTGATCTCAGGGTTGTGAGTTCAAGCCCAGAGCTGAGTCACCACCACCACCACCCTCCACCCCCCCATCCCCCTAACCTCCCCACCACCCCCACCACCGGTACTGGGTATAGTCTACCAAAAAAAAAAAAAAAAAAAAAAGGCGATAAATATATCAACCTTTAAAGTCTCTGGTTTGTAACAAAGATGCACTTATTTGCACTGATTTTGTCAAGAATTTAAAAGTGTGTTTTGTTAAAATCATTACAGGGCAGAAACATAAATATGTACTTATATATGTATTTTAAACCTAGTTTAATGAAATGAAGATGTATGTTAAAAGTCCGTGAGCTGTTAACCTAAAGAGACACAAGACTATGATCATTAAATACAACATGGGTCTCTAAACAAGTAAACCAGGTAAAACGGTACTAAAATTCAAAATTCCCTACAATCGTCTTACGAAGACCGTCAGGGGTAGCGTGCGCTCAAGGGCCACTCGGGGGTCCCGGGAGCGCGGGGGGATGGCGGCCGAGGCTGGGGCCGCGCTGACCTTGCAGTAGGTGCGGCTCAGCGCCACCTCGAACTTCGCCTGGTTCTGGTGCGGCTGCTGCGCCAGCTGAAAGGTCTCTTTAACCGACAGCAGCTTCTTCTCCGCCCCCATGGCGCCGTGACTCCGCTGGGACGAGCTTCGTCCGCACAGGGGTACTGCGGCCCCGACAGACTGCGGGACCAGACTCCAAATCCGCCTCCGGCTCCGGTCCGCCCGCGGCTGAGCACCCAGGGCGGGGTTACCGCCAGAGCGTTCAAAAGAACTCCCGCGGGACAAGCAAGTACCGCGAGACTACCGCGACACTGCCGGGAGGCGAAAATTTCGGCCCTGTCCGCCGTTTTGCGCGTGCGCAAAGGGTCGAGCCAGTGTTGTTTTTTGTTCTTTGTTTTTTTTTCCCGGCTGGAAGTGAGATGTTAGTGAGTGGTGAGATTAGGCCGGAAGTGGTGTTGCGTAGGGAATGGGGGGAGGGGGGACCAGCTGAACCGCCGCTCGTCGGGCGAAGCGGGAGGCTTGTGGCGCTGGTCTGGAGGTGAGAAGAAAGGCAGCCTCTGATAGGGATGGACCAGAGTCTGCTAACGGGAGATATCCCGGGTTTCATTGGGGGAGGCACCTTCTGGTTTCGCACAGGGGACGAATTGAGGCCTCCCGGGGCGAGAGGGACAGCAATCCGGGGTCTGATTGGAGCTATTCTAGGGTCGGTTGGAAGAGGCAAGCTGAAATTCTTAGAAGGCCTAGTTGGGCCCGAGAGGACCGGGGAGAAGTCAGGAATCCGCTGGAAAGAGGATAACATGTGAATATACCTGAAGGTGATACCTGCAAGTTGCTACCCTTAGGATCTAGTGTCCTACCTAATGAGTGCATCGAGGCAATACGGTAAACGAGAGTACAAGAGACAGAAGGTAATTTTAGGTTACGGGTTATGAGACAGATCTGCAGTGTCTTCAGGAGGGAATCAAGCCTTACATATCCTTTACAAATGTAGAATATTTTATACAGACAAAAGTATAAATCATACATTGTGTACTCGCCACCTAACTGCGGAAATAAATTACATAAATTCCTTGATAATATAAATTGAAGTCCTTTGTCTGACCCACGCAGTCTCATTCTGTTCCCTCTTGCCCAAGGTAGCCACTCTCCCAAGCACTTTTATGCTTTAATTTTAACAACATATATAGTAATGTTTTGCATAATTTTAACAATCAGCAGTGTATATATCCTTTTGTAGCTTGCTTGTTAACTTATGTTTTTAAGATTTACCAGTGTAACGTAACTCTGGTTCATTCATTGTAACAGCTGAACAGGTATTCCCTTATATTAATTTTTCAGTATTTATCCTTTTTTTTTTTTTTTTTTTTTTTTTTGCTTTGTATGCCCAGTGCCTGATACATTGTAAGTTCCTAAATATTAGTTAAGTGAATGAATGCTGTAGCATTTGAGGTAAATCATTTAAAGAATGACTAGGATCTCAAATGACTTAAGGATATTCCATACAAACAGAATACTAGTCAGAAGCAGAATCGTGGAAGTGCAGGACAAATTTCAAGAACTTTGGTAGTCTTAGAGCTTAAAATATAGAATTGTACGAAGGATAAGATGAGGCTTAGATTTAGAGAAATTGCCCTGAGGAGAATGCACTAGCTCAGAACCATTAGAGGTTTTGAATTATGAGAAAACTGATCAAAACTTTTTGTGAGTGCCTGGCAATAAAAATAAATGAAAAGCTGTACTTTTATTTTTATTATTACTTTTTTAATGTTTGTTTTTGAGACAGATGCAGACCACAAGTGGGGGTAGGGCAGAGAGAGAGGGAGAAACAGAATCTGAATCAGGCTCCAGGCTGCACAGAGCTGGACACTGGGCTCGAACTTGCAAACTGTGAGATCATGATGTGAGCCGAAGTTGGGCACTTAACCAACTGAGCCACCCAAGTGCCCCCAAAAGCTGTATTTTTAGAGGATAATATTCATAACACCATGGAGATATGTCTAAGATGTAAGAATTAGTGTCAGGGAATTAAAGATCACCTGTTATGCTTACAGCAAGAATGATCATTGCATTAAACATATAAGACAATCATGCATACTTCCTTAAAATCCTGAAACGTTTTCCTAGACCATTCATTCATAGCACCACTTTCCTGAAGAACTGTTTCACACCTTCTGTCAGACTTGTAACATTTTCTACTTCTGTGTTCCATGTAGCTGATACCTTGCTGATACCTTGTGTCCTGTTTCAGTTAAAAAAGGACTTACCCCCCTGGAGGCCTGGCAGGCTGAGTCAGAAGAGCTGGAGACTCTTGATCTCCGAGGTCAGGAGTTTGAGCCCCACATTAGGGGTAGAAATTACTTAATAAAAAAATAAACTTAAGGGGCGCCTGGGTGGCTCAGTCGGTTGGGCGACCGACTTCGGCTCAGGTCATGATCTTGCAGTCCGTGAGTTCGAGCCCCGCATCGGGCTCTGTGCTGACAGCTCAGAGCCTGGAGCCTGTTTCAGATTCTGTGTCTCCCTCTCTCTCTGACCCTCCCCCGTTCATGCTCTCTCTCTCAAAAATAAATAAACATAAAAAAAATTAAAAAAAATATTTAAAAAAAACAAAAAAATAAACTTAAAAAAAAAAAAGGAAAGGGTTTCCCAGGCTTTCGTTACCACTTGTACCAGGTCTATACCCTAATACATTTCCTCTACTATTATTGTAGGTGAATTGTCTGATTTAGGAGAGGGAGTACGCTCTTTAAGAATGCTTTTTGAGGGTGCCTGGGTGGCTCAGTCTGTTGGGCATCAGCCTCTTGATTTTGGCTCAGGTCATGATCTCACTGTGGGTCCAGCCTTGCGTTGGGCTCTGTAATGGCAGTGTGGAGCCTGGTTGGGGTTCTCTCTGCCCTTCCTCACTCCTGTGAGCATGCTCTCTGAAAAATAAATAAACTTAAAAAAAATACTTAAAAAAAAATATTTTTTAATGTTTATTTTTTTGAGAGCGAGCGAGAGACAGAGCTCGAGAGGGGAAGGGCAGAGGGAAACACAGAATCCGAAGCAGGCTCCAGGCTCTGAGCTGTCAGCACAGAGCCCAGTGTGGGGCTCAAACTCACGGACCGTGAGATCATGACCTGAGCCGAAGTCGGACGCTTAACTGACTGAACCACCCAGGCGCCGCCCCCCTCAAAGAAATACTTTTTTAATTCAACAGCCTGAAGTATAGCCAATTATAAACTCCTGAGAGGATTGGGTTGAAATAGGAGTGATAAAAATATTTTAAAAAACGCTTAAATGACAGTTGGTTTTGTCTAAAAGAATAGTAATTCAAACTTATAAGTGAGATACTAGTATTTTACGTGAGTTATTTTTAGGTAGATTTAGGTGCTAAGTTTTATAAACTAAATCTAAACATAGTTTACATGTATCTTTGTATAGGACCCTTCTTTCTGCTACTTAACTTTATAAGCAGTTTATTGTAAAATAGGGTATCTTTGATTATCCTATTTTAAAGAATATGTTTTACTAGCCTTTGTCTTACATATTACCAAATTGTTCAAATATAGTTTGGTAATTTATTTTTCACTGACTGGTAAAAATAGTGTCATTCATTCTCTCGTTTATTTCAAATACATTTACTGAGTACCTACCGTATGACAAACACATTCTAGGAACAGGTAGATAAGATTCATTTGTGCAAAATCAGTAACCTGAAACTACATCACATAACTATGTTAGTGCATCTTGGTATATAAGGAAACTTCCCCTACAACTAGTTGGTCAACTTAATTGAAATTCTATCCTAAAGGATGGCTACGCTATATGCACATCTGATTAAAGAGCATTATTGCTCGGAAATGACAACGGTCAACCTCAATATGTCTATCTTAAGCATCAGTGCACACGTTTATGATCTTTTAAGTTTTGGCCATGAAGGGATCTGTCCCAGCAGAGCCCATTTGGGCTGTAGACTTACACTGATGTACTTGCCCATGTTATGTATGGTATGTATATGTTCTGATGTACAGTGACTCCTAATTACGAATATGTCTCTTCAAATTAAAGTTCCCCAACTTATGGTTAGACCAAAAACAGGTTTGAGCCTAGACCCCAAAACTCCTATGACTTCCCATTAAGAGAAGTTAAACAAAAGGAGGGCAGACAAAAGACTTTGTAGCACATTTAACCCCTTTTTTTCTTTAGCTGTATAAGGTAAATATCTATAAAATACCTGGGGGAACATGGCATATTTTATCCTTAAAATTGTAATGGCTTGTGGAGCATCTGGCTGTCTCAGTTGGGAGAACATGCTATGCTTCATCTTGGGGTTTAAAGTTCAAGCCCCATGTTGGGTGTAGAGATTACTTAAAAATAAAATCTTTAAAAACAACAACAACAACAACAACAAAAACCGCTAGTGATTTGAGATTTCTTGGAGGGAAAGAAGTATTAAAAACAAGAAAGCATCCTTAGTGGAACTTTTAACTGAGAGGAAGAGTCAATAATTGTTCTCTTTCACCTTTTAAGGGCAGCTATGTATCTAAGGCAGATTGCTTTTAAGGCTACTGTGATTTCCCTCCAACTCTTCTTATTCATTAAAAAGAAATCTAGATGCAGTTGAGTTTCCAACAATTTAGTTCTGGTTTAAACATCGATGATATACACCGTGCTCTGACATCCAAGAGAAATAAACTCTCTAGTCCTTACCAACCTATCTTGGAAGACAGGACATAAGAAAAGCTCTGCCTTTTTCAGACCATGGTGAAATATTTGGAACATGCCATCTTTCAAGGAAACCTCTAACCAAGATTAAGTCAAGGCATCTACCAGTCCCCGAATTCTCTCCCAGATGCACATCTTTTTAAGTATAGCCTGGTACTGTATACAGTAGATTTCTAGTTACTTAGGCTACTTAGCCATCATTAAAGCATTTATAATAACTAGTCAAGCTGATATTTCCAAGCCCCTCCTAAGGCAACCAACATGTAAAATTGCCACCACTCTAATAAACCCTGACCTCTGTCCCTATCTGTAGGTCTTCCTGAGGGCACCAACCCTTTATATTACGGTAAACAGAAAACTATGCCAAGAGAGTGCTAGCCTAGAGACAAGGTGATGCATTTTGTGCTGTTGCGTATTACAACTTCATCCTACTCCTACAGCAACCCCCGTTTCCTCAGTGGCCTCTCCTGCCACTTCCCTGGCACCTTCCTGAAGCTGCATTCCAGCATTGCTCCAGGGTGCCTATTAAAGCTTTTTGTAAAGTTTCAGCCCTTAAATTCGAGATTTAACATTTGTCCAATGCTAAACTGACCAAACAGGACAGATTTCTCTTGACCAGCTCTTCACATCCCTGTTTCTCACTGAATTATGCCACATCGTGTGACCCATCTCACAGCCATCTTTACTCCTGCCTGTACCTCCAGATCTGTACCCTTCAGTTCTAACTTGCTTCTGTTTTCTGACATTTCATATCAGAGACCAACAAGGTACCTGAGTAGCATGCTAGGCCGTTATGACTGATGAGATCCTTGAGTAGTCCCTTTGGCATTTGAAGTCGGCCAGTATGAATGAGTTCACATTGGCACCTTTACCAAAAAAAAAAAAAAAGAAGAAGAAGAGGCATCAACAACTACACTTTGTCTATAATGTGTAATCTGTGCCCACAATTATGGTATGCTCCAGCAACAAAAAGATACACAGCCTTTGCTGATATCCTTATTTAAAATGCACCCATATGTACAGTCCAGCAGATTCCTTTGTATTTACCCACAGGAGTTGAAAAGTTATGTTCACACAAATATCTGCAACTGATGTTTATAGCTGCTTTTTTGATAATTGCCAAAATTTGGGGATGCCTAGGTGGCTCAGGCAGGTAAGCGTCCAACTTTGGCTTGGGTCACGATCTCACCATTCATGAGTTCGAATCCTGTGTCAGGCTTCACGCAGGCAGTGTGGAGCCTGCTTGGGATTCTGGCTCTCTCCTCTTTCTCTCTGTCGGCCCCTCCTCCACTTGTACATTCTCTCTCAAAATAAATAAATAAATTAAAAAAAATCGCCAAACCTTGGAAGCAACCAAGAAGTCTTTCAGTAGGTGCATGGATAAATAAACTTTTATATCTAGACAATGGAATATTATTCTGTGGTAAAAAGAAATGAACCATCAAGCCATGAAAAGACATTAAGGAACCTTAAATATGTATTACTAAGTGAAAGAAGCCAATGTAAAAATGCTTCATACTGTAAGTTCCAGTTTATGACATTCTAGAAAAGGTAAAACTGGAGACATTAAAAAAAAAAAAAAAATCAGTGATTACCAGGGATTGGAGGGAGGTAGAGATGAATAGGCAGAACATAGGATTTTTAGAGCAGTGAACATATTCTGATATCATAGCGATGGATACATGTCACACATTTGTCAATTATTGTCAAATTATTGTTAATAGTAAAGTCCATATAGGTATAATTAATGAAGTCTCACAGAAGAATATCACCAAGACTATAGCCTTTTCTTTATAGCCTTTTCTGACATCTTTTTTGCTCAAATTTACCGTTCTCTGTGATGCCTCTTTCCAAGCTGGCTTTATAGTTGAAAGGGTAGGTCCCCACATAAATATAACAGCAATAGGCTGATGAATATTGATGGCATATAGATAATGTATGGCTCATTTTTTTTTAATGTTTATTTTTGAGAGAGACAGAGACAGAATGTGAGTGGGTTAGGGGCAGAGAGAGAGGGAGACACAGAATCCAAAACAGGCTCCAGGCTCTGAGCTGTCAGCACAGAACCCGATGCGGGCTCGAACTCGTGAGCCACGAGATCCTGACCTGAGCCGAAGTCTGACGCTTAACCGACTGAGCCACCCAGGCGCCCCTGTATGGCTCATTTTTGAGAGCTGCTTGATATTCCTTATACCCATACCTTGCTTGTGTCCTAGTATACAAGTCTACTCTTTAACTCAGGTGAGGAATTGGTGGTAGTTAGAAAGGAAAATACTTAGTGTGTCCCCCTAATCAGGGGATTCTAATATTCCTCTCAGGTGAGTGGGGGAAATCTGCTCACCAGGCAAATAATAAGTAATCTTAAGATAATGTGTATTTCAGCTTTAACACTATGACTTCCTGGAAGAACTCAAGGGATGCAGGATTTATACTAAAAAGTAACAGGCCTTATGGGGACAATGGGATTAGGACCAAACTATATGACTGTGTAACTAGAGCAATAACAAAAATGATTCAAAACCTCTTCAGGATTTATCTTAATCAGGCATGATAAGACACACAGACACAGAAATGTCACACAGTAGGAAGTTTTTATACTCCCAGATCCCTAGAGGCAGGACATAGAGCATGCCAAGCCATGCAAGGGGCCACAGGGGGAAACAGGAGGTTTCAGGAGGCAGAGGGAGCAGAAGGGAAACTGCAGAAAAGCCTGTATTGTGGAAAAGCCTGGATATTTTCTAGGACAGAACCAGTGAGGCAGGATGAGCTGGCTAGGCAGGTTTAAAATTGGGTTTTTGATTGATTTCAACAGGCTCTAGGGCATAGGGGCTGTTCCTAGTTGTCAGATACCTGACTGTGAGATGACTGGGGTGGAGGGGAATATTGCCTGAGTTTAAGAGCCTGATTGGGGTGGGGTGGGGTGTGTGTGCAGGTGGGGTGGGCTCTAGAATGGTGAGTTTGCATATGAAAGTTGTGTTAACTGGTTGAGCTGGTTGCTATCTGTTGAGTTGTTTGCCATCTCTAGAGTAGTTTTGGGGGATGCCCAGTCCCTCTCTGATTCGTGAGAACCCGCAAGCCAGAGTGCATCAAGAATACAGATAATAAGAAAATATTAATGCAAATGATTCTAATAACAGTTATTCACGCTGTAAGATGTTGATTTTTTTTTTTTTATTTACTTATTCTGAGAGAGAGCGTGTGAGTGGAGGAGGGCTAGAGAGAGGAAGAGAGAATCCCAAGCAGGTTCCACACTGTCAGCACTGAACCAGATGTGGGGTTCAAACTCACAAACCGTGAGATAATGACCTGATTCGAAAGCAAGAGTTGGACACTTAACCGACTGAGCCACCCAGGTGCCCTTAAGTTGTTGAATTTCTAGTAAACACTACAGTAAGTGTAAGGCTTTACCTCCCTCCCCCAGAAAGGCGGAACAACTTGATGGAACGCTATGTAAGAAAGTGCTGTGTATGATACTAAGACCCAAATAACACCAAGGTCAAAGGGCAGTGCAGTGAGCACAGGTTTCCCCTTTGAAAATAGGGCATTCCTCTGAAATCCCCTGCTTTCAGAAAGTTGGTGTGAGGCCACTTTGCTTTTACCAAAGACCTACGTTAGTATGGTAACGGCTCTTTTCACAAAAGTGAAAATCCTCTTTGGATTTCTTTCAGTTAGCAAAAACAGGTATCAATGTAGGTCTGCCCTAGAAGTGAAATGGCATAACACAACCTTTTAGAAAGTGGGGGATACCTGTGCTTCTACGATGGACATACCCAAACTGAACTGGGAGGAAGTCTAAAGTGGCAGATAAACCATGGGCCTCCATGGCTCGCTGTATTCAGCTTTATTAAGTATACTTTGCAGTTTCTGATGCCAACTTCCAGGTTTTACAGACATCATTTTTTCTTTTTTTATTAAAAAAATTTTTTAGGGGCACCTGGGTGGCTCAGTTGGTTAAGCATCTGACTTCAGCTCAGGTCATGATCTCACAGTCCGTGAGTTCGAGCCCCATGTTGGGCTCTGTGCTGACAGCTCAGAGCTTGCAGCCTGCTTTGGATTCTGTCTCCCTCTCTTTCTGCCCCTCCCCTGCTCATACTCTGTCTCTCTCTGTCTCAAAAATAAATAAAAACATTAAATAAAAATTTTTTTAAATGCTTAATTTACTTTTGAGAGAAAGAGAGACAGAGACAGGCATGAACAGGGGAGGGGCAGAGAGAGAGAGACAGAGACAGAGACAGAGACAGAATCCGAAGCAGGCTCCAGGCTCTGAGCTGTCAACACAGAGCCCGACGCGGGGCTCGAACTCACGGACTGCGAGATCACAACCTGAGCTGAAGTTGGACGCTTCACTGAGCCACCCAGGAACCCCTGATATCATTGTTTCTATTTACCAATCTTGGTTTAGGTCATTTGCCTTACAGAAATAGACCTAAGCTGATGTGACATAGTGATGAGAAGAGCTTTAGGCCTTTTGCTTCAGGACCCGTGATCTTGGATATCCTGAAGGTTGCCATAGCTGGCAATAATAACCTCTGTATTCTAAAGTTTTAATGTCATCTCTCTGCTCTTATTCCCAGGCCAAGGATGCAGTCCAAGGAAGTTCTAAAAATATATCATCAGGTCCAACTTGGTAGTTGACCTAGCCATGGAAAGCCTCATTGGATCCTCACTGGGTCAGACCATAACTGGCATTCTTAAAAACTCTTCCCATCATAAAGTATCAAGAAGGAAAGTGTAGGATATATACCTACCACTTCAAGAAAGCTCCTGTACCAGCCAACAGCCTAACAGATTAGCTAGCTGCTTTGATCATCAAGCAGACGTACTCAAGCTCAGCACAGCACAGGAAAAATCTCTCTATCAACATTTTTTCACATTCTGTGTGTGACCTATTAGCGGGTCATGAAATCAGTTCTGTGAGTCACAGTGAAAGTTTTTTTAAAACAGTAAAATATATCAAGTGTTTTGTGTGATTCCTCTGCCAGAATTGTGCTACCAGGAATACTAAGGTCAATTTCAAGATCTGAAAAGAAAATTAACTAATGGAGGGCATATAATGAACAGAATGTATACTGGCTAAGAAATGGCTTTTCAAGCATTTGTCCACTGGTGTCTTGTTTCGTTTTCATAATAATAAAATTGGTGAGCAGTCTAGTTTATGTTCCCGTGACTTACAACTAGATGTGAAGTCTGAGATGTTCAACTGAGATGCATTTGCAAACTATATTTTTTGGGAAAGATGTTATCTAGGCTATATATATATATGTATACATATATATATACAATTTTTTTAGTGGCATTTAAAACATTTTAATTAGCATTACTTTTAAAATGGATCCTATCGTTTTTAAAAGAAAGAGGAAAAATGAAGTGAAATGTGCAGACACTTGTTCAAGTTCAGCTGCTGCACCTGGAAATGTGAATAGTGACCATGTTGAGAGAAATACTGACTGTAATCTGCAAACTTCAACCTCGTTTGAGCCACATTTCAAAAAGAAAAAGGTAAGTGCAAGACGTTATAATGAAGATTATTTAAAATACGGTTTTATCAAATGTGAAAAACTCTTTGAAAATGACAGACCTCAGTGTGTTATTTGTAATAATATTCTTGCAAATGAGAGCTTAAAACCTTCTAAATTAAAAAGGCACTTAGAAACTCAGCATGCTGAACTTACTGATAAGCCTCTTGAGTATTTTCAAAGAAAGAAAAAGGATGTAAAGTTGTCTACACGATTTCTCGGTTGTCCTACAGCTGTTAGTGAGAAAGCCTTATTATCGTCGTATTTGGTTGCATATCGAGTGGCGAAAGAGAAAATGGCTCACACGGCTGTTGAAAAAATAATTCTTCCAGCGTGTTTGGATATGGTGCGTACAATTTTTGATGACAAATCGGCTGATAAATTAAAAACGATATCTAGTGATGACATAATATCTCTTCGAATGTGCACTATTGCGGAACACTTAGAAACAATGCTTCTTACCCGGTTGCAGACTGGTATAGACTTTGCGATCCAGCTCGATGACAGCACCGATCTGGGGAGCGGCACAACACTCTTAGTTTATGTCAGATACGCGTGGCAAGAAGATTTCATGGAGGATTTTTTGTGTTGTTTAAATATAACCTCACACCTAAGCGGGTTAGATATTTTTACAGAATTAGAAAAGTGCATTGTTGGCCGATATAAATTAAACTGGAAGAACTGCAAAGGGATTACAAGTGACGGAGCAGCAAGCATAACCGGAAGACACAGCAGAGTAATTAAAAAATTGCTAGAAGTTACTAATAATGGCGCCGTGTGGAATCACTGTTTTATACATCGTGAAGCTTTAGCATCCAGAGAAATCCCACAGAATCTCTTGGAAGTGCTGAAAAACGCAGTGAAAGTTGTTAACTTCATTAAAGGCAGTCTACTAAATAACCAGCTTCTTGAAACATTTTGTTCAGAGATTGGAGCTAATCGTACCCACTTACTATACCATACCAAAGTTCGTTGGTTGTCTCATGGCAAAATACTAAGCAGGGTTTACGAACTCAGGAACGAGATCCACCTTTTTCTTACTGAAAAAAAATCTCATTTGGCAAGTATTTTGGAAGATGACATTTGGGTGACGAAATTGGCATATTTAACAGATATTTTTGGCATTCTTAATGAACTGAGTTTAAAACTACAGGGGGAAAATAGCAATATATTCCAACAGGTTGAACGCATCCAGGGATTCCAAAAGACACTATTGTTATGGCAAGCAAGGCTTAAAAGCAGCCGTCCGAGCTACTACATGTTTCCGAGATTTTTGCAACATATCGAAGAGAACGTTATTAGTGAAAACCTTTTGAAAGAAATAAAATTAGAGATATTGGTGCATCTCACTTCTCTGTCTCAAACTTTTAACTATTTCTTTCCAGAAGAGAAGTTTGAAACGTTAAGAGAAAACAGCTGGGTGAAAGATCCCTTTGCTTTTCGAAACCCAGAATCGGTAATTGAGTTAAACTTGGTGCCTGAAGAAGAGAGTGAATTACTGCAGCTCAGTTCCTCATACACATTGAAGACTGACTACAAAGCATTAACATTATCGGCATTTTGGATTAAGGTAAAGGAAGACTTCCCTCTGCTAAGCAGAAAGAGTGTCCCGCTTCTGTTACCATTCACGACAACCAGTTTGTGCGAGCGTGGGTTTTCAGTCCTGACCCAGTTAAAAGCAAAGGAAAGAAACGGGTTGAAAGGTGCAGCAGATATGCGGGTGGCACTGTCCTCCTGTGTTCCCGACTGGAGCGAACTTCTCAGCAGGCAAGCGCACCCGTCACCTTAAGTGAATCTTCCCTGATTTGTGTTCTTGTGTTTCTTATTTTGTGACATTTTTCTATGCTGAATTCAGATGCTAACACAGCATTGTATGTGCTAACTTGGTTTTTATTTTTGGCATATTTAAATATTAATGAAATCATAATGTAATTTCCATTCTTTGACCAAAACTTTAATAAACTTCTGTTAGAGGCCAGGAAGTTTTCTAGAGACATTTGGGATGCAAAATGAAGAAAGCAAAGATCATTCTGTAGTGGAACTTCGTGGAACTGGCAGGGAGAGAGACAGACAGACCATAAATAACCCTTAAAATATTTTAAAGGTAATAAGTGCTATAGAAAGAGCAATAAGAAAGAAGGCTCGGGAACTGTTATATGGGCACCAAATCATGAAGGGCTCTGTAGACCATCAAAGGGCCTCTGGGTTTTTGCCTGAAATGGAGAGCAGTTGAAGGATTATGCAGAGGAAAGATGTGATGTGAATTAGGTTTTAAAAGATTCACTTCATAGGTGCCCAGCTGGCTCAGTCAATAGAGCATGTGCCTCTTTTTTTTTATTTTTTATTTTTTTTAATATTTATTTATTTTTGAGACAATGCGAGAGACAGAGTGCAATCAGCGGAGGGATGGACAGAGGGAGACACAGAATCTGAAGTGGGCTCCAGGCTCTGACCTGTCAGCCCAGAGCCCGACGCGGGGCTCAAACTCCCAAACCGTGAGATCATGACCTGAGCTGAAGTTGGATACTTAACCAACTGAGCCACTCAGACGCCCCTAGAGCATGTGCCTCTTGATCTTGGGGTTGTAAGTTTGTGCCCCACATTGGGTGTAGAGATTACTTAAAAAAATAAAATAAGCTGAAATAAATAGAAGACTCTGGCTGACATTTTGAGAATAAATGGAATTCAACGTTAACTTCCCTAAAGAGGATTTTCCTAACCCACCTTAGTTTTTGTTCCATTATTCCCTTTGTTTCTTTTCTTGGTAGTGTATCATTTGTAATATTTTTATTTATTTGATAACTGATTCTGTCAATCTGCTACCCTGGAATGAGTGCTTCATAGGAGCAGAATTCATGTCCATTTTGTATGATACACAGTAAGTGGGGATGTAATGTACATCTTATTAACAAATAGTGATCTCTAACATCTGTAACTTGAGGTTGTACTCTCAGGAATAATTATTAAATGTGTGGCAAAGTCTCTTTCACATTTTTAAAAATATTTATTTTTGAGGGAAAGAGACAATGTGCGAGCACGGGAGGGACAGAGAGAGGGGGACAGAAGCGTGCTCTACATGGACAGCAGCGAGTCCAATGTGGGGCTTGAACTCCCCAACCTTGAGATCATGACCTGAGCTGAAGTCAGATGCTTAACTGACTGAATCACCCAGGTGCCCCCCACCCCATTTTTTTTTTTTTTTAACATTTTAAAATCTGATTTGGTCAGATAATCTCTATAAGCATTCAAAAATGGCATTGATTGATATGGCTTCCTCACATTGTTGCTGATAATTAAGCAACTTAAATTGCTTAATATGTGTTCCTCAAATTAATTTCAACTTCTGCCTTTATATAGTCACTGATTCCAGTGGGTGGTGTTTCTCTTGGCAAGGGCTCTCTCTAAAATTGTAAAGGTGAGCAATTCCTTTCCATCAGCTACCATGCTTAGGATTCTTGTAATATTTGTGTTTTCAGATTTTGTCTTCTATTGAAGGTGATTTTTTTACTTGCCTTTTTGGTACTCGAAATAAAGTGTTGGAATACAGTTCCCCATGAATATCTCACATGTCTGCTCAGTGTGGATTCTCTGAATGAAGGTATTTGCATCCACATTAAGAATGTTTGTAAAGGGAGACAGTTGAGGATCATGAAGCTAGAGACATACCAGGGAAGTAAAGATAAAGCCTTCTTTCCCTCCCTTGAGTTGTTTGCTTGCATTCCAGAGTAATGGATAATCTCCCTGGAGACGAGGATGGGAAGATATACCAGCAACCCCACAAAACCCTAGAGTCTAATATCATGCAACCCACTGCATGATGGAGAGGTGACATCTGATCCTTACCATGTCACGCTGTGGGAGTTGGGGTATGGGGAGCTAACAAACAAAACTGATGTGTCTGCTTCTTTTTTTTTGGCTGTGAGTAATAAATTGTTTCTGACTCAAACATCGTGTGTCTTTTTGTCGGTATATGACACTCTGCCGAATCCCTTTGTGCAAGGCACACATTCAAGGTTTCGGGGATTAGGATCTGGACATCTGTTGGGTGGTGAAGGGGGGACTCAGCCTATCACAGTCCACTCTTACCAAAGACTCAGACGCATCTTGCATGAGAAAGATACTCACCCATCTTGAATGTGACCAGAAGTCTCAGCCCATTACATCAACTCAAGTCCAAAACCTTGTCTAAGTCTCACTGGCTCAAAGGCTCAAGTCTTCCACCTAAATCACCTAGATTAGGTGTGGGTACAGTATCTGGGTATAATCTATCCTGAGGCAAAATCTTGCATCTGTGACCTGTGAAATTAGAAACCAGTTCTGTGCTTCAAAATACCCAGACTGTTCTAGGGTAATAGTCACAACCCATTCCCATTCAAAAAGGGAGAAAAACATTAAATTCTGGTTCCTTTTTGTAACAGTTCCCTCCTTTTTATCTCTTTTACATTTTACTAAAAGCCACAAAAAAACCCAGGACATACCTCCAATACTTCGCTTGGAAATCTCACATAAAATCCAAGTTCGTTGCTCTCAAGTCCTGTTTTCTATATAATTATAGGACATAATCCATCCTAAACTTCCCCTTTCTATCATTCTATAACAGAACCCCAAAAAACCCAAAAACTGTTGGTGAGGTGCTTCTGAGCCCTCACAGCAGTGCTTTTAACATCCAATTATGCTACAGTTTGTTTACAATGACTTAGGTATTCTTTTTTTTCTTTTTCTTTTTTAAGTAGGCTTCACGTCCAGCAGGGAGCCCAACATGGGGCTTGAACTCATGACTCTGAGATCAAGACCTGAACTGAGATTCAGAGTAGGATGCTTGGGGCACCTGGGTGGCTCAGTCGGTTGAGCATCCGACTTCAGCGCAGGTCATGATCTCAGGGTCCGTGGGTGTGAGCCCCGTGCGTGAGGCTCTGTGCTGGCAGCTCAGAGCCTGGAGCCTGCTTCGGATTCTGTGTCTCCCTCTCTCTCTCTGCCCCTCCCCCACTCACACTCTGTCTCTCTATCAAAAAATGAATAAACGTTAAAAAAAAATTAAAAAAAAAGAGTAGGATGCTTAACCTACTGAGCCACCAAGGCACCCCAATGATACAGGTATTCTTTAAGACCATATAGGTTTGGGGTGCCTGGATGGCTCCTTTGATTTCAGCTCAGGTCATGATCTCATGTGGGGCTACACGCTGACAGCATGGAGCCTGTTTGGGATCCTCTCTCCTTCTCTCTGCCTGTCCCCCAGTCACTCTCTCTCTCTCTTTCAAAATAAATAAATAAACTTAAAAAAAAAGGATGATATAGGTTTTTTCTACCATGCTCTTCACTCCTGAGACCTCAGAGACCTGAGTCTTTGACACCCATATTTCTACTAACAATCTGTTTTAAGGCAATGTAGATTTCTTCTACTGTGTTCCCCCAAATGGTTTCAGCCTCCGTGAAGTTGCAAACCACTTCCATATTTTGAGTATTTGTTCCAGCAGACTTGCCAAAATTTGAAGCCAGAAAAATCTCATTGTTTCGATGACTAGCTGTCTCATCTGTTCTCCAACTTCACCTCTGCTTTGGGGCACCTCCTTGCAGATTCTGGCCAAGATTAGCCAAGAGTAACTGTCCCTGGTGACATCCCAAGCTCAGTCTCGGAACTGAAGAAAACAGGGAAACAGAAAAGGGATACTTCCAGATCCTGCTCTAACAAGCTACCATAAACCTAGTGGCTTAAAACAACATGTATCTGTTTAGAAATGAGGTCAGAAGTCCAACGACAGTCTCCCAGGACTAAAGTCAAGATGTCAGCAAGGCTTGTTCCTTCTGGAGGCTCTAGGGAAGAATCAATCTCTCCTTTTTTTTTTTTTTTTTTAATTTTTTAATGTTTATTTTTGAGAGACAGCGACACAGACAGTGTGAGTGGGGGAAGGGCAGAGAGAGAGGGCGACACAATCTGAAGCAGGCTCCAGACTCCAAGCTGTCTGCACAGAGCCCAGTGCGGGGCTCAAACCCACAAACCGTGAGATCATGACCTGAGCCCAAGTCGGACGCTCAACTGATTGAGCCAATCAGGTGCCCCCCCATTTCTTTTTTAATATTTACTTTTGCAAGAGAGAGAGTGAGAGGAAAAGGGGCAAAGAGAGAGAGAGAGAGAGAGGAGGACAGAGGATCCAAAGCAGGCTCTGTGCTGACAGCAGACAGCCAGATGTGGGGCTTGAACTCACGAACCGCGAGATCATGACCTGAGCCAAAGTTGGACGCTTAACTGACTGAGCCACCCAGGCGCCCCAGGAAGAATCTTTCTATACATTTTCAAGCTTCAAGAGTCTGCCTACATACCCTGTCTCATGGCCCCATCCTGCAGCATAGCACCCCCAAGTATCTCTCTGCTTCCATCATTACATTGCCTTCTCTGTGTCTCTGATCCACCTGCCTCCCTTTTATAAGGGAGACAGAGCGGGGACTGGACTCAGGCCCCCTCAACCCTAACCCAAAACCCAGCATTCCTTGATAGCTGGAACTCTAGGCCTCTTGAGTAGCATTATCTTGCAGGAATGCAAATGAAGCATGCTTACCTAAAGGAGGGACTTCATCATGTACACTGGCAGAGAGCTAACCAAACCAGCCTTCGCCAAGGTGGACCCCAGTGCTGACCTTTCACCGACTTTCTCCCTCATTATAATACTAAAAATCCTGCGGGGGCGGGGGAG
Source organism: Panthera onca (assembly GCF_046562875.1). Lineage (NCBI taxonomy): Eukaryota > Metazoa > Chordata > Mammalia > Carnivora > Felidae > Panthera > Panthera onca. Next base: position 11,760,811 of record NC_138342.1, read on the forward strand.
GGAGGGAGGGTGGAGATTGAACATGCTAATGAGACATGCCCCAAGTGCTTGCCCCACTTCCTATATCTCTTCCCACCCATTCATGCTTAGGTCACTCCTTTCCCTCCTCAGTCTCTTTAAAAACATTCCCTGGCCTTTGTTCCTGTTGGACCCCCATCAATTTCTATTTCTTGGGGAACCCAAGGACTGGAGCTGGTGATATAAGGACCCTTTAAAAGACATTGGACCATCCAGACAATCCATTATAATCTTTCCATCTCAAGATCCTTAACTTAATCATTTTTGCAAAGTCCCTCCAACTGTGTAAGGTAATGTATTCACAGTTTCCTGGGGATTAGGATATTGTGGAGCCGTTACTCTGGCCTGCCACAACGGAAAATAAAAACAAGAAGCAAATAAGATGATAAGATGAATAAGTATTCAAAACATTCATTGAGAGAACATTATGAAACACACTGTGCTAAGACCTTTAAAAGCCTCATTTCTCTTCATCCTTTAGCAACCAAGAATGCCAGCCAACAAAAGAGACATGTTTAATAAGGAAGTCCGGAATTACTGAAAACTCTTAAAGTTCAAGGAAACAAAGTACAAATTAGTACTGAGTTCAAGGTTTTTGACTTGTGACCCTAGCTTTCCTATCAAGTCTCAGGCTAAACTCTATTTATCAATAAAACTAGCTTTTGATCTTTTTCCAGAAAAAGTCCCATGCTTTCCCATTATTCTGCCTTTGCTTGAGCAATTGGTACCATCTGAAATCTCTTTCCTCCAACTCTGGATGTCAGCATTCTATTCCTTTTTCTAGAACTTCCTATAAGGGGAATAATAAATTATACATATATTTTTTCCTGTAGCTTCTTTCACTCAGTGTGAACACTTTTAGATGCTTCAGTGTATCAGTAGTGTATGCCTTTGCATCGCTGAGTGGTATTCCATTGTATGACTAGATCACAATTTGTTTATTCTTTTCTTGTTGGACATTTACATTGTTTAGTTTGGGGGTTTTATGGACTAAGCTCAATGAACATTTCATGTGTAAATCTTCAGATAGACATGTGTTCATCTTTTTCTTGGTAAATATCTTCTTTGGTGAGGTATTTTTTCAATTATTTTGCCGATTTAAAAATTTGTGTTGCGTTTCTTGTTGTTTCTGAGTTGTTGAGTTCCTTCTATTTTCCAGACACAAGCTTTAAATCAATAATCAGCATTCACAGTATTATGACCTGTGAATATCATTCACAGTTAAACTTACAGTATTCTATGATTGTTTCCTTTCTTGTAAACTTCCTGCTCACCCCAGAGGTAATAACTATCTCCCCTCAACCCCCAGCCAAGCTTATTTGTTTATGTACTTGGTATTCTATTTAGTTTCCATGTATTGTGCTCTGGGAAGGATGTTTCTAAGGAAAGAAAAAGAAAAAGAAAGAAAGAAAGAAAGAAAGAAAGAAAGAAAGAAAGAAAGAAAGAGGAAGAAAGAAAGGAGGGAGGGAGGGAGGGAAGGAGGAGGGAAGGAGGGAAGGAGGGAGGGAAGGAAGGAAAGAAAGGAAGGGAAAGAAAGATATCAAACACACCACCTAAAATACAGACTGATACTTAAAAAAAAATTTTTTTTTTACTGTTTATTTATTTTTGAGAGAGAGAGTGAGAGAGAGAGAGAGAGCGTGCACGCACAAGCAGGGGAGGAGCAGAGAGAGAGGGAGACACAGAATCCCAAGCAGGCTTGAATTCATTCACAAGCTGTGAGATCATGACCTGAGCCAAAGTCAGAGCCTTAACCCACTGAGCCACCAAGGCGCCCCCAGACTGACACTTTTGAATGCATTGAGAGATTCATGCGTCTTGCAGAGAATTTGACCATAATCATAAGTGTCCATAGGATACCAAGCAAGCAAACAAAGAAGTGTGGGTGGTGGGTGAAGAATGGGGGAAGGGAGGAGGATAACAGAGATTAATTCTTTCCTCTAGGGTAAGGAAAAAGTTCACAAAAAAGGAAACAGAATCATAGAATACCACAAGCTCAGCCATGAATAATACTCACAGGTCATAATAGATGCTGATTACTGATTTCAAGCTTGAGATAAAACACTTGGGATGATGAAAGGCACAGAAAGATGCCTTCTGAGGATGTGTGAGGTTAAAGATAAAATTTCCTTTTCCATCCTAGGAAGTCAAAGAATAATATCCAAGATGGAAACATCAAGAAACAGCAGATAGCAATGTTTTTTGGAAACGCAGAAGTAAGTAAAAGGTTTTTTTTGAAATAATTAAAAATGCTCATTTCTGGAAAGTGAATTGAGTCAGGGAGGACTGGACAGGAGAATGTGGGTTTTGGTTATAAACTTTACAAATGAAAAAGAGAGTCAGGGCGCCTGGGTGGTTTAGTCGGTTAAGCATCTGACTTCAGCTCAGGTCATGATCTCACGGTTTTGAGTTTGAGCCCCACATCGAGTGAGCTCGAGCCCCGCTTTGGGTGAGCCCCACTTCCCTCTCTCTCTGCCTCTGACTCACTTGTGCCCTCTCTCTTAAACAAAACAAAGCAAAAAACTAAAAAAATAATAAATAAAAAATGTAGATGGGACACCTCGATGCCTCAGTCAGTTGAGTGTCCGACTTCAGCTCAGGTCATGATCTCCAGGTTTGTGTGTTGGGTTTGTGAGTTCTAGCCCCGCATCTGGCTCTCTGCTGTCAGCAGGGAGCCCCGCTTCTATCCTGTCTCGCATTCTCTCTGCACCTCCCCCACTTACACTCTCTCAAAAATAAATACACGTTTAACAAAATAAATAAAAAAGAGAGAAAGAGTCACATAAAATGTTATAGAACCCCCAACCCCTCCCCTCGCCAGCTCCCCATGTTTACCAGATGCTTGCTGTGGGCACTCCGTTCACAGCTATCATTACTGTGAGAATTGAGGATTAGGGCCTCCAGAATTCCAAGTGCAATTCTGGCAATCCTGGCTGTCTGAATTGCCTACCTCTGGGAGTTTGCATTTATCTGGAAGGGAGATTATAACCTCCCACAAGTTCCTTAACTTCCCGGCGTTTCCTCATCTCTAAAATGGGGATGAAAATAAATAACAAAATAAATAAATAAATAAGTAAATAAATAAATAAAATGGAGATAATAAACCCAGCTGGGAGGGATGTTGTGAAAAGTAATTGAAAACTATGCTTATAGAGCGCTTGGCACATAATAGCAGCTCAACAAACATTAGTGTTTGTGGTTATTACTTCCTGAAAACAAAACCCACTCACCATTGACCAGTAGAAAAGAGGGCTTCTATCAAAGATGTCAGAGTTTGGGACCAGAAATATCTTTCTTTCAATGACTAAACTTCCCAGGCCTATTCCCCAACCTTGTTTCTTTGGGAGCTCTTTCCTCCTGGCCAATATTAGCCCAGAGCCTGTTTTTCTGTTTGTTGTTTGTCAGACTGGCGGTTGCCAGGACGGGGGTGGGATGGGCGAAACAGGTAAAAAGGATTAAGGGGCTCCTAAATTAAAGAAGTCAGGAAGATGAAAAGTATAGCCTGGGGAATGTAGTCAATAGTATTATAATAACCTGTGATGACAGATGTTGACTACATGTGTGGTGAGCATGCGGTAATGTACAGAATTGTCCTACACCTGAAACTGTATGCTAATTACACTTCAATTAAAAACAAAACAAAAGATGGGGCGCCTGGGTGGCTCAGTCGGTTGAGCGTCGGACTTCGGCTCAGGTCACGATCTGCGGTCCGTGAGTTCGAGCCCCGTGTAGGGCTCTGTGCTGACAGCTCAGAGCCTGGGGCCTGCTTCTGCTTCTGTGTCTCCCTCTCTCGCTGCCCCTCACCCACTTGCATTCTGTCTCTGTCTCTGTCAAAAATAAATAAACATTAAAAAAAAAAAAACAAACAAAAGAGCAGAAGAACAAAAGGGGCGTCTGGCTGGCTCAGTCCGTAGAGCAGAGCACGCTACTCTTGATCTCAGGGTTGGGAGCCCAAGCCCCACCTTGAGCGTAGAGATTACTTAAAAATTAAAATCTTTAAAAAGAGAAGAAGGAGAAGAAGGATGAGGGGGAGGGGAGGGGAGGGGAGGGGAGGGGAGGGGGAGGAGATCAGCCAAGAGCCAGAGTCCTGTTCCCGGTGAAGTCCTAACTCAGTCCTGGAACTGAAGCAGCTGGCAGGGGCGGACAGCGAGGGGGTGGGGGTGGGGTGCGCGTCTGCGGAGCGCAGCTGGAGGGAGCCGGCTTCGTGCAGGGGAGAGGAGCGAGTCCAGAAGACAAAGTCCGGGGGATGGCAGCCCTGGGGCGCGCGTCCTCGCTGCTGTCGCTGCTGCCGCTGCTGCTGGTGCCCGCTGCGGGCGCAGGGGGCGCGCGGTGGCGCGGGGAGGGCACCAGCCCGCACCTACGGAGCATCTTTCTGGGTCGCTGCGCGGAGTACAGCTCCCTGCTGAGCCCGGAGCTGCGGTGAGCGCGGCGGGGGCGGCGGGAGGTCTGGAGGTGAGGAGGGCGCGGGGAGTCTGAAGGTCGGGGCCTGGGGGGAAGGGGAGGATCTTGACCCGAGAGGGGTGGGGGAAAGTGGGGGTTCTAGAGGTGCGGGGAGCCAAATGTGGAGAGTGGGGAGTCTAGCGGTGTGTGTGTGTGTGTGTGTGTGTGTGTGTGTGTGTGTGAGGCAGGCTGTGGGTGGTCGGCCTAGAGGGTGAGGCTTAGGTAGAGGGGAGTTTGGATGACAGACAGCATGTGCTCAGCCAGAGGGGTCAGACCCAGGAAGAGGGCCTTCCGCTGGAATTGGTGAGTCCCGGGACTTGGGCAATTCATTATCAGATCCCCTAAGGTAGAGGACTTTCTAAGTTTGAGTCTCTCTTGCCAGCACAGTGCTTTGTACTAATCTTTATACCTTCTTTGGACCTACTTTTGCTGTTTTCATAATGTCCTTTTCTTGTGCCAGGATTTTTTTTTGGTGACAAGGTTCAGACAAATAAAAACAGCAGACAATCGTGTACAGAACACCCATGATAGCCACTGCCCACCACAAGACATAAAAAGTTACAAATGCCTTGGGGAATGTTTTTGAAAAGCTAGAATGGACTTCAAGAGTGGTGGCTGTCGCTGGAGGGCATCCTTCCTGCTTCAGTGTCACCTGATGCAAAGGGTGACGGCTTGGGCGTGTCAGCAGATAGATCAGCCCAAATCCCTTGGCTTGAGCGATTGTTTTTTTGAGCGAATGTTTTTTATTACTTTCAGCGAGGAAGGAGACAGGGATAGTTCTCAAAGCACTGTCTCCTCTAACACAAACTTCAGAGCTGCTTATACTGCCAGCCGCACCATTTTGTTCAGTTATTCTTACAAATAGGTAGCTGGTCACAGGAACTTGGTAAACTTTGTAATCTTTCCAGCATGGCTTACAAGGGGTTAGCTTAACTACAATTTCCCAGGAACATTTATGATCTGTGTTCCCAGGCATCTACTCTCTCTCTCTCTCTCTCTTTTAAAAAATTTCTTTAAGTTTATTTATTTTGAGAGAAAGGGACAGAGAGAGTAGAGAGTAGAGGGTGCACGCGTGCGCGCAGACACACACACACACACACACACACACACACACACACACACACACACACACGTGGGGGAGGGGCAGAGAGGAGAGAGAATCCCAAGCAGCCTCCCAACCATCAGTGCAGAGTCTGATGTGGGGCTCCCAACTCACGAACCATGAGATCGAACCATGAGATCGTGACCTGAGCTGAGATCAAGAGTCAGACACTTGGGGCGCCTGGGTGGCTTGGTCGGTTAAGCGTCCGACTTCGGCTCAGGTCATGATCTCACGGTCCGTGAGTTTGAGCCCCGCGTCGGGCTCTGTGCTGACGGCTCAGAGCCTGGAGCCCATTTCAGATTCTGTGTCTCCCTCTCTCTCTGCCCCTCCCCTGTTCATGCTCTGTCTCTCTGTCTCAAAAATAAATAAACATTAAAAAAAAAAAAAAAAAGAGTCAGACACTTAACCGACTGCACCACCCAGGTACCCAAGGAATCTACTCTCCCGAGTAACTTTGGAGGGTTCCCAGAAACAGTGAGGTCCTCAAGGACTCGTGAAGCTGAAAACAAATATGCTGGAGAAACAAGATAGTTATTTTCTCACTGATGAGACATTAGGTCCCTGATGTGACCTTATTCCTAACTAACATTAGCAGCAGGTGTAACAGCTTTTCTCAACACACAGAGCCCATGCCTGGTTTTATAAGGTCTTGTCCACCAGCCTGATCTCACCTGGCCCCTGACACAATGGACCTTAGGTCTAAATGGAGAGGCACCTCAAATTGGGGGCCTGCATTGGCTTATTGGAATTGTCATCCTCCAGCACAGTGCTTTTTCTGCTGGTCTCTGGGAGCCTGAGACAAGACTTAGGTTCCTTAGCTCTGAAACACGTGTGTAACTCCTTCTGAGACCACTTTCACGGTCAGATTCCTAAATCCGTCATGGGTTTGTCTTCTCCTCTTCTGAGCTGGGGTTAATGCATGAGACATGACAGTTTGCTGCCCTTCTCATGCCTAGTTCTGCAGAGTTAATAAATGGCAAAATTGCTTGTAAAGCTGTTGAACTTTGAGAGAAACGACAGTATTTCACATCACATCATGATGTCGTTGTTTTTTTTTTTTCTTTTCTTTTTTAACTTGTACTTCTGTACAGGGACAAGAACTGCACAGCTATCTGGGAAGCCTTTAAAGTGGTTCTGGACAAGGATCCCTGTTCTGTATTTCCCTCGGACTATGAACTTTTTATTAGCCTCTCCAGACACTCCATTCCCAGGGACAAGGTAAAATGTTCTTCTCTGTCTCTACAGAGATAGATAGTGCCTGGGCCAGTATCTGTGACCCTGTGGGACCCTGTTTCAGTATCACCAAAAAATCAAGCAACAAACTCACCTGAGCTCTCTGATGGGAAGGCATCTTCACTGGTAATCCTGGGTCTCCTGCCTGTCTGGGCAGAAGGGACTTTCCTAGGTCAACAAGTCTGTGCAGGAATCACCACATAAGGACGTTGCCACACCTTCTTCCTGGGCCTCTGCCCCGAGCCAATTCTGAATAACCTGTGTCCCAACTGGCCCCATTTGGTCTGAACTTTGAGGGACTCAGAAAGGCTTTAACCTCAATATCTTCCCAGAAGACTGATCCCTCCTTTTATTATTATTATTATTATTATTATCATCATTATTATTATTATTTTAATGTTTATTTATTTTTGAGAGAGAAGGAGAGACAGAGTGTGAGCAGGGGAGGGGCAGAAAGAGAGGGAGACACAGAATCCAAAGCAGGTTCCAGGCTCTGAGCTGTCAGCACAGAGCCTGACGCGGGGCTCAAACTCACAAACTATGAGACTGTGACCTGAGTTGAAGTCAGATGCTTCACCAACTGAGCCACCCAGGTGCCCCCTGATCCCTCATTTTAAGGAACCTTAAGATTCTATCTGTTCAGTATCATTAAGAAAACCACATGTCTATGTTCTGAGTTATTTTTTTTTTTTTTATGTTTTGAGTTCTAATAAAATCAAAATAAATGAGAAAATCTACATAAAATGCTTGCTTAGAACAATACCTTGAGTTTAAAGAAAGATACCTTTATTGTTTCTCTGACAACATAATTCTTAACCTGATTTTTCATTGTAAAATCAGGTAACAATAATGTTTACCAATGAGAAAATCTTAACATCATTTCTGATAGAGCTGGAAGGTTCAGTGATATAATAGATTGAAAATAGGTTGCATTTTGTACCTTGCCAGCTCCCTGCCAGTAAAAAGAGGAACGATGAATTTTGTTCTTTCTTTGGTGCTAGCTGATGAACTCAGGAAATAGTTCCCAATTTACTTCCACCTGCTGAACATTGTGCTAAGGCAACAAGTGGACAATGTGCAACAGAGAACAAAACAGCCCCTCCCCCAGGAATCTTCCAGTCTGGGCATAGACCAAGTGGACTACTAAGGATCTAATGAGATTATGAGCGGGATATCGTTATTTGTATTACTGTTGTGTGAAAACACCATAGCTTTACGGTGGAAACTGTAAAACATAATATAAAAGTCACATATTTCTGAGGCACTTTATGCTCTGGGAAGTGCTTTTTTGTGGTTACATATTATCCTGAACACAACTGTGGTAGAAGAGAAAGGGCTCATGCTCCCCATTTTCCAGATGTTGAAACTGAGGCACAGGGAGATTACATGCTTTGCTCAAGATCACACATCTGGTGTATGAACAGACTCAGGATTCAAACCCAGGTCCTTTGATCTTTTTTTAAATCCAGGAATGTTTATATAAACGCTGCTGGGAAAGTATTTTGTTAATGTTTGCCTGATACCCTAGGAATAAGGGGAGTAAATATCGGGATACTCTCTGGGTAAACAGAGACACAAGAAAGTTCAGTTGTCAGGCAAGCTGGAGTTGAATGAGCAATGGACTGCCTGACGTGTCTGAAAAAAATCTGCCTTGATTTTATTTTATATGGTAATTTTGTGTTTGTTTTTTCCTTAGTCCCTGTTCTGGGAAAACAACCACCTCCTTGTCACTAGCTATGCAGAGAATGCCCGTCGCTTTATGCCTCTGTGTGATGTTCTGTATGGCAGGATTGGAGATTTTCTGAGCTGGTGTCGACAGGAAAATGCCTCCGGTAAGACTCCTGCACAAACCACAAGAAAAGTATGAGCTCCGGGGGCCTGGCTGGCTCAGTTGTTGGAGCATGCAGCTCTTGATTTCGGCGTTGGGTTTGTGAGTTCGAGCCCCCGTGTTGGGTGTAGGATTACTTAAAAAAATAAAATCTGTTTTTTAAATGTTTATTTATTTTTGAGAGAGAGAGACAGAGCGTGAGTGGGAGAGGGACAGAGAGAGAGGGAGACACAGAATCCGAAACAGGCTCTGAGCTGTCAGCACAGAGCCCGTTGTGGGGCTCGAACTCACGAAGCGTGAGATCATGACCTGCGCTGAAGTCGATGCCTAATTGACTGGGCCACCCAGGCGCCCCATAAAATCTTAAAAATGAAAGAAAAGTAAGAGCTCTCATTTAAGTAGATATTGTGCATTTGTGCTAAATGCTTTCATATGCATTTGTCTCATTTGATTCCCCCCAGATCCTCTGAGGTAGGTGGTAATAATAATTAATAATAACAATAATAGGTAGAAAGCACTTATCTTTTGCTGGGTACTCTCTAAGCACTTTACATATACAGTATTAACTAATTTAATCTCTGCACCAGCCCCAAGAGATAGGTCTTCTCCTAATTCCTGTTTTGATAAATGAGGACCCTGAGGCCCAGCAAGGTTAAGAAACCTGCTGAGGAGTGAACAGCCAGGAAGCAGCAGAGGCAGACAGTCTGACTCCAGAACATACACTCCCAATCCTGCACAACTTGGCCTCACCACCCTCAGTTTCCAGAAAGGGAAACGGACGCTTAGGGAGGTTAAATCACTGGAAGAAGCAGCGCCAGGAGTTAATTCTCTCCTGATGGATTCTGAAGCCTGTGCTCTTAAATGCCACGCCAAGTGCCGGCAGACATTTGGAGACTGAAATCACAGTGAAAGTCACAAGGGCTGGCCTGGTGGGAATGAAAACTCTCCTCATGCATCCTCATGCATTTTATCTCCCAGATCCTTCTGGGAACTGGGGATAACAGAGCCCCCATCCTCGGGGCGCTTATAGCCTTGTGAGGGACGTTCCCTTCTGTGCTGTGCTCTGACGCAGGAAAAGCCAGGTCCTAAGCAGTAGCACAGACACCAGCCTAGACCAGGGTATCCGTGAAGCTTCCCAGCAGTTCTTGGTTCTCAGTGAGTCTCCAAGGGTGAGCAAGAAAGGTGGAGGCGGGAGGGGGTGCTCCCTTGAGAAAACTGGAGATTCCTCCTCCCTGGGTATTGGAGTCACGTTCAAAGGTAGCCTAAGCGCAGTTCTGTGTATTCTCCTCCAGTCATCCATTCATCCAACCCAGAGCCATAGAGAGCCTACTCTGTGCCAAGCCCTCCTCCTGTAGGCACTGGGAACACAGCAGAGGATAAAACAGGCAAATTATACCCCATCCTTACACTATAGATGGGAGATAAAACAATACACAGGCAAGTAAAATAATCTGTGGAAGGGTGTCTGGCATATTTAAGGAACAGCAAGAACCACAGTGACTAAAGAGAAAAGTACAGGCTGTGAGGCTAGAGGAATAAAGGAAGGCCAGACAGCATGGGACCTGTGAGGACTCTGGCTTTCACTGGTGGGGAGATGGAAAATTGCAGGGCTCAGATCAATGCACATGGTCATTTGTTCAATGGACAGTGACCAGGAAGTCTGTGGCTATCCTGCAGCAGGGTGGGGAGAATGGGGAAGGGGTGTGAGAGAAAGAACGTGAAGGAAAGGAGAGTACGGTATAATCACAAACAAATGTTTGGTCTTTGTCCCCATTTCCTGGCACACAGCTTCTAAAGCCCTGGGAATCTGAGGAGAGAGAAGAGTGTCTTTTGTGGGGTAATGAGATGACTGATGGCTGGGGGCCCCTAAATAGCTTCACATGGGGGTTGGTCACCAGGAAGACCAAGGAAAGCCTGATTAGAGCCTGTGAGCTCTCAGCCCCGTCTCTGTCCTCCAGGATGGAAAGAGGGGCTGGCGGTTGAGTTAACTGCCAAACTGGCGATTTAATCAGTTGTGTCTGTGTAATGAAATCTCATAAAACCCTTGTGTAGTGGGGTTCAGAGGGTTTCTGAGTTGGTGAACGCAGATGCTGGGAGGGTGGTGGACCTGGAGGGGGCGTGGGAGCTCCCCATACTTCCCCTCGGAAGCACATATGTTGCCCTGTTTGGTTCTCTCTAGGACAACTTGTCACTGAGTACCTTCTCCTTTTTTATAGAGTAAATGGTGGACATGATCCCATTATATGGCTGCTGAATTCTTTTATTAAAATTTTAAAGAATTAATACATTTTAACACTTTATGTATATATGTATATGCACAAAAATGTTTATTTGAATTTTGAAAGATTATGTAATATTATATTAGTAACATTTTAATTTTGAAGTTTATAGAATATTACTCTTTTTATGTTTTTTTAATTTTTAAAAATTTTAAAATTTACATCCAAGTTAGTTAGCATCTAGTGCAACAATGTTTTCAGGAGTAGATTCCTTAGTGCCCCTTACCCATTTAGCCCCTCCCCCTCCCACACCCCCTGTAACCCTCTGGTTACAGGAGTAACCCTCTGTTTGTTCTCCATATTTAAGTGTTTCTTATGTTTTGTCCCCCTCCCTGTTTTTATATTATTTTTGCTTCCCTTCCCTTATGATCATCTGTTTTGTATCTTAAAGTCCTTATATGAGTGAAGTCATATATTTGTCTTTCTCTGACTGGCTAATTTCACTTAGCATAATACCCTCTAGTTCCATCCACGTAGTTGCAAATGGCAAGATTTCATTTCTGTTTGATTGCCGAGTAATACTCCATTGTACACATATACTACATCTTCTTTATCCACTCATCCATCCATCGATGGACATTTGGGCTCTTTCCATACTTTGGCTATTGTTGAAAGGGCTGCTATAAACATTGGGGTGCATGTGCCCCTTCAAAACAGCACACCTGTATCCCTTGGATGAATTACCTAGTAGTGCAATTGCTGGGTCGTAGGGAAGTTCTATTAATTTTTTGAGGAACCTCCACACTGTTTTCCAGAGCGGCTGCACCAGTTTGCATTCCCACCAACAATGCAAAAGAGATCCTCTCTCTCCGCATCCTCACCAACATCTGTTGTTGCCTGAGTTGTTAATGTTTGCCATTCTGACAGGTGTAAGGTGGTATCTCATTGTGGTTTTGATTTGTATTTCCCTGATGATGAGTGATGTTGAGCATTTTTTCATGTGTCGGTTGGCCATCTGAATGTCTTCCTGGGAGAAGTGTCTATTCATGTCTTTTGCCCATTTCTTCACTGGATTCTTTGTTGTTTGGGTGTTGAGTTTGATAAGTTCTTTATAGATTTTGGATACTAACCCTTTATCTGATACATCGTTTGCAAGTATCTTCTCCCATTCCATCGGTTGCCTTTTAGTTTTGCTGATTGTTTCCTTCATTGTGCAGAAGCTTTTTATTTTGATGAGGTCCCAGTAGCTCCTTTTTGCTTTTGTTTCCTTTGCCTCTGGAGACGTGTTGAGTAAGAAGTTGCTGTGGCCAAGATCAAAGAGGTTTTTGCCTGCTTTCTTCTCGAGGATTTTGATGGCTTCCTGTCTTACATTGAGGTCTTTCATCCATTTTGAGTTTATTTTGTGTATGGGGTAAGAAAGTGGTCCAGGTTCATTCTTCTGCATGTCGCTGTCCAGTTTTCCCAGCACCACTTGCTGAAGAGACTGTCTTTATTCCATTGGATATTCTTTCCTACTTTGTCAAAGATTAGATGGCCATATGTTTGTGGGTCCATTTCTGGCTTCTCTGTTCTCTTCCATTTATCTGAGTGTCTGTTTTTGTGCCGACATGTTATATATTTTAAATTTTATAAAATATCTATTTTTTGGCCAAGGACTATCACTTTCTTGGTGTATTTTTGTTTTATTTATGTCCAAGACCAGGGCTAACTGGAGAAAGCACTTCTCCCAACAAAGCCAAGGTTTTTTTTTTAATTAAAAAAATTTTATTTGAGAGAGAGAGAGAGAGAGAGAGAGAGAGAGAATCCTAAGCAGGCTCCTCACTCAGTGTAGAGCCTGATGTGGGGCTCGATCCCACAAGCGTGGGATTATGACCTGAGCCAAAATCAAGAGTCAGATGCTTAACTGACTGAGCCACCCAGGCACCCTGCAAAGAGTTTTTTTAAAAAATAATTTCACCCGAACTTCAGTAAAGAAATAACCCAGCTAACATGCTGATGCTCAGTGGTCGGCAGCCTTACTCATTCACTAACTGCTTAGTTCTCTGCCTTCTTCACGTTTGTGCTGAGCAAAATGACACCTGTCCTGCTGTCATGGATTGGGTGATCCCTCACCACGTTCCTTGTGGATTGGGTGGGCAGAACTACTGTGAACGTCAAACTTGTAAACACAAGCTAAATAGATTTTGTGGGGCCAGCAAATATTTTAAATTAATTCTTCTCTGATGCAATGTTTGGAATGAAACATGTTTGTCTGTTTTCCCCTTAGGGCTCGATTATCGGTCCTGCCCTACGTCAGAAGATTGTGAGAACAACCCTGTGGATTCTTACTGGAAAATGGCATCTATGCAGGTAAGCATGGGGAGGGCAGCCGAGAGGCTAAGCAGGTATAGGCCTGCAAACATGAGACAGTGGGGTTCAGAGACTGGGCCCATCGGGTCATGACTTAACTTCTCTGAGCCTCTCTTCCCATCCATGTTTGGCACAGTCTGATTCACTCTGCTCCGTAGAGGTGTGAGGACGTAGGAGCCCAAATACTGCAGCGCCTGGCACAGGGGACACATTCAGTGAGTGTTGGTATAGATGAGGATATTAACTAGTCACTATTACTACCACCACACCACGGCTGCCCTAGTATTTTAAATCAATGTGGTTTTGACTGCTATGTAAAATGGGGTGACCCTTGTTTTATGCGAACTCCTGGGACACCTGAGATCGAGATGTGGGGGTCAGAAATGTCCCCGAGACTGATATTAATGATAGAGGAGGTGATAGGTGACAGGTGAGCAGAGGGTAAACTGGAGACCCGGAAATGGTCTTTTGTGGAAGGTCTATACAGCCACCAGTTCATGATAGTCTATTAACCGTTGGCTGTATTGACTAGGAGGCCAGTGGGCTTCAGGGTCCCATCACCTACAACCTCCCACCCCCTTTCAGGGCTGTCCATGTCCCTTTTTGTCCCATTCTGGATCCCCAGGTGTCCACTGGGTCCATTGTTAATCAGGGTGACTTTTGTTCGACCCTCTTCCACGTTGTGGTTTAGAGCAGGGCAATGGGCCTGCTCCAGGCAAAAGGCACTGTTAATGTCTGCACTCTCCTGCTGCGCCAGCGGGGGCACCCCACTTTTGCTCACTACCCATAGGCTTCGTTTCCAGTGGAGACTCCGCTCAGTGAGCATTGGGCTGCCAGCGCTCACGGAGGCTGTGGGTGCCTCATCGCCTGAATGTGGGGTTGGTCGTCACAGTGACTCAGGGGCAATGTCAACATTCTCGTAAAACAACAACAACAACAACAACAACAAACCATGTACTCTTTGCAGTGCACCTGCCCCACGTCAAAGAGTGTGCTCCAAACCAATCTCCTCTACCTTCTCCAACTCTGGAATGGGAGTCCAAGAATCATACCCACGTTTTAGGAGTCCTTGGAATGAGCTGGGTCATCTATGCACAAGGAGAGGAGTTTAGCATAACGATGAGGAGAGGGTCTGAATTGTAGCAGAGAAGTATTCATTCAATAGATGTTAATAATTATTTAAAAATTTTTTTAATGTTTATTCAGTTTTGAGAGAGAGTGAGCAGGGGAGGGGCAGAGAGAAAGACACAAAGTCTGAAGCAGGCTCCAGGCTCTGAGCTGTCAGCACAGAGCCCCATGTGGGACTCGAACCCATGAACCATGAGATCATGACCTAAGGCGAAGTCAGTCAGACGCTTAACCGATGGAGCCGCCCAGGTGCCCAATAATTATTATTTTAAATGATTGAATCTTTACAACAATCCTATGAGGGAGGGATCCTTATGAGGCACAAAGGGATCAGGAAACTTAACCAGGCTTATTACAGAGCTCGTAAGTCGAGGAGTCATGGACTTACATCCGCTGCGTCATATAGCTTCAGTATATCTGCATGCATTTTTTATTACCTTTTTTTCTTATCAATGTAGTAGCTGCTCAGGATTAAAAAGATGACACATTAGGGCCGCTTGGATGGCTCAGTCGATTAATTGTCCGACTCTTGGTTTTGGCTCAGGTCGCGATCTCCCAGCTCATGGGTTCAAGTCCCAAGTTGGGCTCTGTGCTGACAGTGCAGAGCCTGCTTGGGATTCTCTCTCTGTCTCTGTCTCTCACACTCTCTCTTTCAAAAATAAACAAATAAGCATGTTTTAAAAAAAGAAGAAGAAATATCTGGACGTTCTTTCTAGACTTATTCTTAAAAAGTTATTTTTAAAAATGACAAATTATAGAAAATATAGATAAGAAAAAATTCATCGTGTATAAGTAAAGGTGACCCCTTCAGCATAGTGGTCACCAGACTTTGGCATTTGTGGGTTTAACCGTGACCATTAACATTATTTTGAAGCAAGCTAAAACGTACACAGCGTGAAGTGCACTGTCGCTTTGCTGCTGCTGGCATTAGGTGTCACTTTGTCAGAGAAGAAGTCCAGCCGTGGATATCTCATTGCCACCTGCCTTTCCGGCCCCCGCCTCGCTAACGGAAACATTTTATCAGGGAAATCGCATGTTCCAGTACGATTCTTTTTCTTTCTTTCTTTCTTTCTTTCTTTCTTTCTTTCTTTCTTTCTTTCTTTCTTTCTTTCAGATTTTATGTTTAAGTCATCTCTGTGCCCAACGTGGGGCTCGAACACACAACCCCAAGACCAAGAGTTGTATTCTTTACGGACTGAGCCAGGCAGTAGTATTCTGAACTGGAGATTTGGGAACTTCTCTGGACCTATCCCTTCCTTGGGAATTTTGGGGGGTTGACTAATGTTCCCAGACTTTTGCCCGTTTATTTTGAGCATTGAGGGCTCATGCTCAGTCTACGTCATCCTGCATTTCGTTTTAAATGTGAGCGCTTCTTACACTTTTGCAAATCTCGTGTGGACTTTTAGTAATGGTTGGCTAATATTTCAGACATGTGAGTACTTTGGGTTACTTACCATTCCTCTGTTGTTGCCTATTTTAGGTTGCTTACAGACAACACTGCCACACACACCTCTGTGCACAGTGCTTGTGGTGGTCCCTAGGGTTGTGTAGAGTTCTTTACAAAATATGTCTGGCTCATCTTCCACACACATGGTTTGCATTTCCCTGACTGTTCAAGTTGCTTGGGTGTGACTTGCGATGGCCAAAGAGATGTGAGAGGGAGTGTGCGTGGTTTCCGGGCAGGCACCTTTAAGAACTGGTCTGTGATCTGCCACCGTCCCCTTCCCCTTCCCTGACAATCAGCGACTTTACAGACATGGAGTCTTCATCAGCTTGGGTCCCAGAGCGAGGACTTATGGAGCAAAACCTCAGTCGACCTGTGATAAACGTGTAGTGTGAGCACGAAACAACTCTTTCTTGCTTAAAGCCACTGTGATTTTGACGTTGTTTGCAATGGCTGTGTAATTTAGTCTGTTTCAGCTGCTACGATGCTGGAATCACATTGTTTCCTCAGTAGATTCCCAAACACGGAATCACTGAGTCTATGAGGTTTTGACATTTCAGAGCAATTTGCTTTACAAGATACACTAGTTGTATCCCTACCAGCTATATGGAATATCAAAATTGTTTGGAAATACCAAATTTTAGTAGATCCTTGCTAATACTGAGAATCATTAGTTATATTTTTTATTTTTTTACTTTTTTGAACGTTTATTTATTTTTGAGAGAGGGAGAGACAGAGCACGAACAGGGGAGGGCAGAGAGAGAGGGAGACACAGAATCCGAAGCAGGCTCCAGGCTCCGAGCTGTCAGCACAGAGCCCGACGAGGGGCTTGAACCCGTAAACTGCAAGATCATGACCGGAGCTGAAGTTGGACGCCTAACCAACTGAGCCCCCTGGGCTCCCCGAGGATTGTCAGTTTCAAAAACTTGCTCATTTCGTAGCTGAAAAATGACATGTGTTAATTTACTCAAAATAGTTGTTTCTTCTTACAGTATTCGAGGGATAGTACTGGGGTGATCCACGTCATGCTGAACGGTTCAGAGCCCAAAGGAGCCTATCCTGTGAAAGGGTAAGAATACCAGCATCAACAAATACAACGAAGAATGCCGAAATGTTCATTTTGTGTTTTTAAATGCAGGCTTAAGAAAATTGTCTTCATTCCCAGTGTAATGCTTGCTTTTGTAAATTCCAGTAAAGCAAAACAATCGAATGACCTGGAGATCAGGGCCACGTCTACACATTTCTGCCATTAATAGCTGATGAATGCATGAATGAAATAGATCACCTAAAAATAAAAGCTAAAAATACCCCCCCAAAACACCCCTCAAAACAAAAGTGATGTGTAAATCAACTAACGAAATGGGAAGAGTATCCTATTGCTTTAAGACTTTAAGAAATGCCTTTCCTGTTTCTCAGTTTTTTTGCAGATTTTGAAGTTCCCTACCTCCAGAAGGATAAAATCACACGAATTGAGATCTGGGTTATGCATGAAATCGGGAGACCAAAGGTGTAAGTCATGGTGTTTCTGATGATGGTAATTGTGCAAATATGCTTTTCTTGATTTTCATATGATCAAGTCCGTTTTACATTTTCATTTTTGGGGACACAACACTCTTCTCTGTTTCTTTTTAATTAAAAAAAAAAATTTTTTAATGTTTATTTACTTTTGAGAGAGAGAGAGAGAGAGAGACAGGTGTGAGTGGGGGAAGGACAGAGAGAGGGAGACACAGAATCCAAAGCAGGCTCCAGTCTCTGAGCTGTCAGCACAGAGCCCGACATGGGGCTTGAACCCACAGACCATGAGATCATGGACTGAGCTGAAGTCGGATGCTTAACTGACTGAGCCACCCAGGTACCCCTCTTCTCTGTTTCTAATGTCATGGGTAAAGAAAGACAAAGGCTTGACTTTTTTGGAAATGCCACTAACCAGTCCCGAGTCCAGAGAGAAAACCTCCTTTATTCAGATACTATTCTCAGCTGAGGAAGATTGTCCTTTCTGAGCTACCTGGGTAGCATTGGAGAGTTCCTTATGCATTCGTGTGGGTCAAAGCCAATTTCTCCTCCTGGTTGTTTGAAGGCCCCCACCAGGAGTTCTCACAATGAACCCAAGGAGTATGTAATGAAAACTATTCTCAGAAAAGACCCAGTTCTACAACTGGATCTTAGTTCACTGGCCAAGGAAATGGTTAAGGTCCATCTTTTCTGGAAAACCACCTGAGTTTATATAAATGCAAGCCTGAACTCATCCTTCTCGTCAGTGAGGGGCATTGCTGGAAAAAGTAAAGATAAGAAACATAAACTCAGGGATGTCTGGGTGGCTCACTCGATTAAACGTCTGGCTCTTGATTTAGGTTCAGGTGGTGATCACGTGATTAGTGAGTTCGAGCCCCACATCGGCTGTGTGTTGAGTGCAGAGCCTGCTTGGGATTCTCTCTTTCCCTCTCTCTTTGCTGCTCCCCTGCTCTTTTTCTTTCTCTCTCTCTCAAAATAAATAAACATCAAAAAACAAAAACAAAAACAAAAACAAAACATAAACCCAGTTGATTCAGAGACAAGCCGATCTGGCAGCTGCAGTGGAATGTCAGAAGCAAGTTGGGGCCTTGTTCTTCAGAGCACTGATGCAAAGCGTTGACAACCCCAAGGACTATGTTCTGGGAGAATCTTAGCAACCTCCCCATTTCAGGCCCCTAGGACCCTCTAAGACTCACCACATAATGAGCGATTATTTTTTCCTGTGTCTTAGGCAAGAGATTAGGTTCGCAGATGACTTACTATAGTTCTACCAGATCTGCATTTCTCTTCCCAGAAGACAAAGTATACTTATGTTGCATAGAAAACAGCACATGTTATTTGTCTTACTTCTGTGGGAAGTTGCCTCTTGTCAGGAAATTTTGCTTCCTTGTTATTTTAACGTTTCTCTCAGAGAAAGCTTGCCCTTCGAACCTGCCTTTAGTGAGATAAGGAAATTGCAAATGATGACCTGGCCTGAAATAATCCTGTCTTTTCTTTTGCTGACAACTTCCTCGTCACACCCTCCTGCCCACACAAAAGCTTTCCACCTTGTGCAACTCCTCAGGGCGCTGTTTCCTAGAAGGGTCTATTCCTGAATTGTTGAATGAAGCCAATTAGATTTTCAGATTTCCTCAGTTGAATGTTCTTTAACGCTATGGAAGAACCTTAAAATGCATTCAAAACCGTGGTGCCAGAAAACCTACTTTCAGGAATTTATGCGAAGGAAATAAGTAATTCAAGATGGGTGTGAAAAGGAAGCTTCAACAGGGTTCATTTTAGTGTGACATCAGCCTTGAGGATCAACAAGAGGGGACTGGTTTTATGAATCATGTCCTGATGATGACGGTGATCATGCCGGAAGTACATATATACACTTCAACAGACACGGGCCAAGGCACACTACAAACTGCATTGGATAGCAGAAGGCTATTGTTATACTTAAAAAGTCTCTGGGGCGCCTTGGTGCCTCAGTCCGTTAAGCGTCCAACTTCGGCTCAGGTCACGATCTCACAGTCTGTGGGTTCGAGCCCCACATCAGGCTCTATGCTGACAGCTCAGAGCCTGGAGCCTGCTTCGGATTCTGTGTCTCCCCTTCTCTCTGCCCTTCCCACGCTCATGCTCTGTCTCTGTTTCTCAATAGTAAATAAAAGTTAAAAAAAATTTAAAAAAGTCTCATGGGAATGAATGCATTTCAAAGATTGAGAACGGTATACACCAAAATGTGAACCGTAGTTATCTCTAGCGATGTGCGATTGGGGTGATTTTTTTCCCTATGGGTTTATTTGCATTTTTAATAATTTTTGGTTTGTATGTTCTTGCTTTCATTTAAAACATACTGTATGGGACACAAGTCGCCAGCATTCTGGGGCCCTGGGGCTCTTCCCTAAGGTGTGTTGCTGGGGGGAGGGCTGCGGGGTGCCCTGTGACCACCACCATGTGCCAGGGCAGGTCCCCCCCCCCCGCCCCCCCCCCCTCCCCAGCTGGACCCGCCAAGACAGGTTCTCAGCGTTCAGCTTTCTAGGGTGCAGCGGGTTTTCCCATATTCCCTCAGAGTGGAGACTAACCCAGGAAGCACGTGGTCATGGGACATTGTAATTCACCCAGAAACAACTTCCTTCTTCCTCCTTTAATTTTATTTATATTCTATGTTTTTGTATTTTAGGGAATCCTGTGGAGAAGGCAGTGTGAAAATCCTGGAAGAGAGACTGGAGAAAATGGGCTTTCAGTACCGCTGTATTAATGATCACCTGTAGGTGGTATATCCTAATGAGTGCACAATTTCCAAGGCGGAGTGTTGATTTTGGAGGGCAAGGGGCCGTTGGAAAGGGTCCTGCTGGGATCAGCGCTGAGGGCCCCTGGACTGTGCCTTCTGGGTTGTCACTGGGCGCGAGGGCTGAGGGTGCCTTCTGGCCAGGCCTCTGCCTGGGTCCCACCCACTTTTGTCCAGAGTCTTTAAGAAAAAATGCTTCAAGGGGATACCTGGGTGGCCGAGTCAGTTGAGGGTCTGACTCTTGATTTCCGCTCAGGTCGTGATCCTGGGGTCGTGGGATTAAGCCCTGTGTTGGGCTTGGGCTCCATGATGAGTGTTGGACCTGCTTAAGGTTCTCTCTCTTCTCCTGTCTCCAGCATGTGTGCGTGCTCTCTCTCTCTCTCTCTCTCAAAAAAAAAAAAAAAAAAAAAAAAAAAAATGCTTCAAGGACAGACAGTAAAGTCCTGTTTCCTGGCTGCTTGTCCCATTTCCCCTCCCTTGCTTACAGCAAAGGTGAGTCGCCTGAGGATAGGCACTGTGGTCCCGGGATTTGTGGATGCCATGGGTCCTTGCCTAAGATAGGTGCTAAGGTGGGTTTGTTTGAGATACTTACAGATAGACCTTGACAGTGGACCCATAGGAAAATAGTAACAGCTACCATTTACTGAGCACATTGTAGGCTAAGCACTTTATGTATTTACATATTGCCTGAGGGCTTTCCTGATTCTTGGAAGTTTAGATAAGCTTGGCTGAAACCCTGATACCTGTTGGAAACCCTCCCCTGGACTGGGAGTTCTTACCTTGCTGCTTCCTGCTTTTCTCTGCCTCACTGCCTAAGTCTGCAGCCTTGCTCGGTTCCTCGGGGCCGAAGTCCAGCACTGCAAGGCCTTAGTGGCTTTCCCCCAAATTGGCAAGGGTGGCAATTACATCTGCGGTCTTGGCCAGGCCCCACGACCATCCGTCTGGCTCTACTGTACCATACCTTCTCCGTGGCTCTGGGGGCTGGGTAATCGTCCCCACCGAGCAGAGCCCACGGGAAATGTGGGCTGTCCTCCGCTTTCCCAGAGAAGGAGCCCCACAGCTTGAAGCTGGCCCAGCGTACTCATCTGTTATTGTTAACGCTCTCAGGAGACTCAAAAGTTAGGTGTTGCCATCTTCTATTAAACACAAAACAATGTCCTCTTTTGGGGGAAATATAAACTATGTACGGGAAAATGCACAAGCCCTAAGTACACGGTTGAATGAATTTTCACAAGTTCCACACGCACCTGTCTGGATCGAGGAACAATATAACCAGCACCCCAGAGTCTCCCCACCTGCCCACAATAGTAGCCTCTGTCTAGACTTGTGGTGGATTCGTTTTGTCTGTTGTTAAGCTTTGTATAAACACCTGCTTTCCATGGAGGGATAAATTAAGGGTCAGAGAAATTAAATAAGTTTTGCAAGGTCACTACTCTGTGGCAGAGCTGAGTTTTGAACCTAGCATCGTATGGCTTTGAAGTATGCTCTTTTCTTTCTATGAGAGGACTCTTTCTTTCTTTCTTTCTTTCTTTCATTTTTAAATTTATTATTATTTATTCTTGAGAAAGAGAGTGCAAGCAGGGGAGGGGCAGAATGAGAGGTAGAATCTCAAGTGCCACACTATCAGGGCAGAGCCCGACGTGGGGCTTAAGCCCATGAAACTGTGAGATCATGACCTGAGCTGAAATCTAGAGTTGGATGCTTAACCTGTTATGCCCAGAATTCGTGATCCCCAAAGACCGCCAGGGAGCCGAGTCCTATGTAAAAGCAAAAGAACCTTTATTCGAGCTAGCTCGAGCTCAATCCCCTACCTGCACCGACCCAGCGGTGAGATACCGACCCAGCGGTGAGATACCGGAGAGAGAGAGTTTCAAAAGGACAAAGGTTTTATTGGGGCCTAGGGGCAGTTGGTGAGGTAATGGCTGTGGCCTCAGCCGATTGGCTGGGGAAGGGTCCAAGTCCTGTTAGGCAGGTGAGGGGGGGGGGTGGGTGTTACACAAGGGGAGGAGGTGTGGTCAAGGTGAAGGACACAGAACAAGATGGAGTCAGCCGGGCCGGCCCGCCCTTTCAAACCGACTGAGCCACCCAGGAGCCCCTCTACTATAGGACCCTTCCTTTCTTAAAGCACCAGATTTTATTTTATTTATTTTTAATGTTTTCGTTCAAATTGCAGTCAGTTAACATACCATGTAATCTTAGTTTCAGGTGTACAATATAGTGATTCAACACTTCCATAGAGCACCCAGTGCTCATCACAACAAGAAAGCACCAGATTTTTGTATATTTTTCTTGAAAGGCAGTTTTTGTCTTTTGTTTTGTTTTTGTTTTTGTTTTTTTTTACTAAAACTGCTCAGTGATGGAGAAAATTGTGCCAAAATGTTCCACATGTGAGACACTTTGCTTTGGCCCAGAACTCCCTCGAGGAAGTTGTCTTTGTAAGTCGTCAGGCCACGTATGGTGACCCAGGCCAGAGCCCAAGGTCTCCTTCCCTGCGCATGGCTGTCCTCAGGGACTTAGCCTGCTGTCACTTGCCCTAGTGTTGTCCCCACTGATGCTGGCCTTCAGGGCTCTTCCCTTGCAAGCCTGGGTCAGCTCCCCTTCTCCCACTTCTTTACTGCCCACGGGCTCTTGTGTTAAGGTGGGGTTTTGTTTTGCTCCCGGGGCACAGGGGAGGTAACAGAAGGCTTACTGCAGGAGAGTCACAAAGGGTAACAAACCAAACTCCAACCCAGATGTAACTGAGAACCTGCCCCATAAAATTCAGGTGATGTTGTCCTCTGTCCTGTGGCAGACGGAAGTTCTCTGTCCTGTGGCAGACGGAAGTTCTCCCCAAGATTCTTGCCAATTCTGGCCACATCTTCTCTTGTCATAGCCTCTCTTGCCTCCTGGTTGCTTTCTGTGAGCGCTGTCTTGGGCCAGACTCAGTGAAACTCAATGACTTTGGAGTGGGGGGCATGAAGCCACAGCAATAAACTACGGTCATAGCAAATAGCTGTGTATCGTAGACTTTACTGGAAAGTAGGCAAGCCTCGGGGAGCAGTAGAGCGTACACACATTTCCTGTTTCTCCAAAGTCCCTTCCAGCCACCTGGTCAGGGAGGGAGCCCCTGTTGGCCTGACTCCTACCTAGTGTGCCCTGTGCTCCTGTTACCCGGCTCCTCTCTTCACTACTGCTTTCCCTGCCCTCCTGGGATGCCATGTCTCCTCCCTCTACTCGCAGAGCCAGTCAGCTTTCTTTGTTGCTGGAGCCTGGGCAAAGGCCATCACCCGTGTGCTTCAAGTCCAACTTTCTGGCCAAAGAACTTATCAAGAGGATTTTCCAGGCAAGACTGTACATGCTTGCTTGGGTGGTTCTGCGCTTGGGCTCTGGAGTGAGCCTGCAGGGTTCGCATTCAGCTCACATTCCGCACCACAGCCGTTAGTGTGTGTTCTTGGGCCAGTTACTCTGATCAGCTTTCTCACCTGTAAACTGGAGATGGTATTAATACCTGCTCTGTTTGGTCTTTGTGAGGATTAAATGGCAAAGTCTATATAGAAAATCTCATCGGGGGTGCCTTGGTGGCTCAGTCGGTGAAGCGTGAAACGTCAGCTCAGGTCATGATCTCTCGGTTTGTGAGTTCGAGCCCCGCGTTGGGCTCTGCACTGACAGCTCAGATCCTGGAGCCTGCTTTGGATTCCGTGTCTCCCTGTCTCTCTGTTCCTCCCCTGTTCGCACTCTGTGTCTGCTATTTCTCTCTCAGCAATAAATAAAGATTAAAACAATTAAAAACAAATAAAAAAATCCATCATCAAATTTCTTGGTATGTAGTAAGTGCCTAATAAATGCTGGCTAATATTTTTAAAAACAAACAGTTTGTGTTCTTTTAGGTGAGAGACTTTGTATCCCCGGTACTTTCCAGGCATACCGTATATGTTTGATGAGTGAGAGTCATTTAAATAATCCCTTAAATATTATTTCTTTTCATTCTGTAGACCAGTGAAGCTCTTAATGTGTGTGGACCACAGCACTCATCCTGACTGTGCCTTAAACTCGTAAGTAGCTGTCCTGCCCTGACCTTTTTGCCTCCCCAAGATAAGCGGGACTACTTTTAGACCACTGATGAATTGCAGTATGATTTTACACACGCGCCCTAGAACATGTGGCTGCGGAGGGAGTCCTGTGCTTCTGCACTGAGCGGCTCGGGCTCTCTGAGCGGCTAAGATGGTGCAGGTTTGATGAACACCTGCCCAGGTGAGCTGAAGTCCATACCATCCGTTCTTCCATCTGTAAGGGGAAAAGAGTACCCTGGCTGCTGCACATTGTGCTGTGTGCGTCACATGGAATATTTTGTCCATTTTGGGGCGCCTGGGTGGCTCGGTCGGTTGAGCGTCCCACTTGGGCTCAGGTCGTGATCTCGCGGCCCGTGGGTTCGAGCCCCGCGTCGGGCTCTGTGCTGACAGCTCGGAGCCTGGAGCCGGCTTCAGGTTCTGTGTCTCCCTCTCTCTCTGGCCCTCCCCTGCTCGTGGTCTGTCTGTCTGTCTGTCTCTCTCTCA
Organism: Panthera onca; assembly: GCF_046562875.1. Classification (NCBI taxonomy): domain Eukaryota; kingdom Metazoa; phylum Chordata; class Mammalia; order Carnivora; family Felidae; genus Panthera; species Panthera onca. The sequence continues at coordinate 11,785,386 of NC_138342.1, forward strand.
AAGATGAATAAACGTTAAAAAACATTAAAAAAAAAAGAATATTTTGTTCAGTTTCCTAACTAGTCCATTAGAAAGAGAGAAACAGGCAGACACAGAAAGAGAGAGAAGGACTGCTCACCATCCCCACAGAGCTCTTGTCTCCTTCATTTAGTACGGGAACCCTCGCATTTCAGTTGGGCTCACGGCTGCCAAGAGCAGCGGGCGTGTTTCCTGGCTTCCCTTTGCGCTGCGGTGGGGCGATGGGCTCGACTCCACGTGAAAGGAAGGGACGTGTCTTCCCTGTGTGCGTTCCTGCCGCCCCGTGGATGGACCTGGGCCACGCGGTGGGGACCGTCCTCGGCTGGGCGCGCAGAGCCGCACAATGGGGGAGGCTGGGCGCTCCCGACCGTGGAGCTGCCGTGTCCGCCCCCGGACTGTTCCTGGGAGGGAAGTAACGAGCAGATCCCACCATGACAGCATGTGACCCTGGAGCTGACCCCTCGGAGGAGGCACGCAGTTTTCTCATCCTCTCATGAAAGAGCAAGAATGTCCTATGATCCTGGGTCCTCACTTGCTTCACGTGGAAAGGACACCCACCGTCCCGTCCACGCTGCTCAAAGACCTTCAAGGTTCCTGTGACCGATCCAGACTTCTAGTCTGGCCTTCCGGGTCCTTCACACTCTTTCTACACACACCAACCCCCAACTTCTCACCGGGAACTTTCCTGCCCACAGACTGTGGACACTGAGCCTTTGGGCGGCGGTAAGAGCACTGCGCTTGGAGTCCCATAGCCTGAGGTGGGCGGTTTTCTCAGGCCCCAAACGAAAAATAATGGAAACCACCTCACAGGATTGTCGTGGAGATTGAAGAAAGCAACAGGTGTATTAGCCCCCCACCTCCTTTCTCGACAGGACACTGGAAAGACTCTTAAAGAGCCAGGTCTGGGCACAGGGCCCAGGTTCCTCAAGTTCAAGTAGGTAGGGCATCGGTCGAAATTCTTGTCTACAAGCATCACACATCAGCTCTAGGTAGTTCAGCAGAAATGGGATGTATTCAAAGATTTTAAGGCACCGCACAGAATCTTCCTGTGAGAGCCGGGGAAGCGGGACCGGAGTCCAGGCCGAAGTCTGACCCAGAACTGCCAGAGGGGAGCCTGTGTGGGTACACACAGCTCAGAGAGTGAGTACCTGTGCTCACACCTGGGTGCTTCCACAATCTCTGCCACTGCAGCCTCAGAGCGCTGGTGCCTTAGGCATCCTCACGGTTAGCATAGTTTACTTTTTAAGCTTATTTATTTTGAGAGAAAGAGAGAGTGTGAGTGGGGGAGGGGCAGAGAGAGAGGGAGAGAGAATCCCAGTGCACTCAGCAGAACCCAGTGTGGGGCTTGATCTCATGAACCATGAGATCACGCCCCGAGCCGAAATCAAGAGTTAGACGCTAGTCAAATGAGCCACCCAGGTGCCCCTAGACTAGACGTTGGGGGGCCCTGCTGTCTCAATCCACTGTGCTCCAGTGGGGACAGCTGGTTGGCAGAGTTTGGTCATGTGTCTGTGCGCTAACTGCAGGGCAGGGTGCGAAAGTGAGTATCTGCTTTAAATCCAGCCTCGTGGCTTTAAATCTCACCTATATGCTGGTGCCTCCGGAATGAATGTCTCTAGTCTAGGTCCTGTACGGAACGCCATACTTGCATATTTAACAGTCTACCCAGTGTTTCCACTTGGATGGTCTAATACGTATTTCAATCTCAACACATCCCAAACCGAACTGAGTTTACCTGCTCTGGTAGGCCGAATCATGGCGCCTAACGATACCCAGTTGTCATCCTTGGAATCTGTGACTATCACCTTGTATGGCAAAGGGACTTTTCAGATGTGATTACGTTGAGGATCTTGAGATGGGGAGACTATCCTTGGTTATCCAGGTGGACCCTAAATAGAATCACAAGTGTCCTTATGAGAGGGAGGCAGAGGGAGATTCGATGCACAACACAAGCAGGCAGTGTGATCATGGAAGCAGAGATTGGACTGGTGCACCTTATTTATTTATTTATTTATTTATTTATTTATTTATTTATTGAGAGTGCAAGTGAGCAAGGGGCAGAGAGAGAGGAGAGAGAAGCGGGGCTCACCTGAAGCGCGGCTCACCTGAAGCGGGGCAGGGCTCCAGCTCACCCGATGCGGGGCTCGAACTCACAAACCGTGAGATCATGACCCGAGCTGAAGTCAGATGCTTAACTGACTGAGCCACCCAGGCGCCCCTGGAAGGGTGTACTTTAAAAGGGCAGGGAAACCAATTCTTCCTTCAGGAGGCTCTCCGGAACGAAGGAGCCCCACTGACACCTTGACTTTAGTGTGGTGAGACTGGTTTCTGACTTCCGACCTTCAGAACTGTAAGAGAGTAAATGTGCGTTGTTTTAAGCCACTGATTGATTTATTGCAGTGGCAACAGGAAACTAAGACACCTCTAAACTTGGTCTACCCAGAGTCTTCCTTGTCTCAATTGATGGCAATGCCCAACTTTCCCCAAATCCCCAAATGCCTGTTCCAGAAATCTTGGAGCCGTCTTTGATTCCTTCCCTTCTCTCATGCTTTACCAGAAAATTCCACTGGTTCAACTTACAGATTGATGGAGTATGCAGTCACCTACCAGAACCAGCCCGGCCAGCAGTCAGCTAGATTACTTAGCGGGCCCTAATGAACCTTCTTGCTTTCACCTTGTCCCATCCTTCATGGCCTGTTTGAGGCCCAGCTGCCATTTTAATTGTTTATTAGGGAAACTTCCAGAAGTTCACAAAGTATAGAGTGTAGTTCTGTAACTATTCAGTCATGGGAGTTGTCGGCTCACAACTCTGCAGTCACTCCCACATCGCTCAGAGTAAGAGCCAAACAGCCTGCTCTGGCCCAGTTTTCTCCAGCTTCTTCCTTGCTCCCTTCTCCTTTCTGTGCCTCAGAGTGGCCTCCTGGAACATCCCAGGTGCATTCCTGCCCCAGGGCCTTTGCCTGCATTGTTTCCTCTGCCTGGAAGTCCTTCCCCTAGCTGTCAATGGGCTAACTCTCTCACCTGCTGTATTAGCTTGTATCTCACCTCCAGGAAGTTATCCTGACCTCGGTATTTTAAATTACAGCCTGCACCATGGACTGGCTCTGTGAAACCCCTCCTGTGGCTCTATTTCTCTTTTTTATGATGTTTATCAGCTTCTGACTTATTTGCTCATTAAGTTTATTCTTTTTTTTACACACTTTTTTCTTAAAGTTTACTTATTTTGAGAGGGAGAGAGAGAGCAAGAGAGAGTATGTGTGCATGCAAGTGGGGGAGAGGCAGAGACAGAGAATCCCAGGCAGGCTCCACACTGTCAGTGCAAACTCACAAATGATGAGACCATGACCTGAGCTAAAGTTGGATGCTTAACCGTCTGAGCCACCCAGGTGCCTAAGTTTATTCTTTACTGCCTATCTGCCACCTGTTAGCACATAAGCCCCAGAAGGACAGAGACTTTTACCTGTTTTGTTCACTGATGGATGTTTCCCAAGAGATTAGTATGGAGCCTGCAACCTGGTAGGCACTTGGGGGGGGGGGGAGGGTAAAGGAAGAAAGAAAGAAAGAAAGAAAGAAAGAAAGAAAGAAAGAAAGAAAAGAAAAGAAAGAAAAGAAGAAAGAGAGGGAGAGAAAGAAAGAGAGAGAAAGAAAGAAAAGAGGGAGAAAGAAAGAAAAAAGAGAAAGGGAGAGACAAAGAAAGAGAAAGAAAGAAAGAAAAGAGAGAGGGAGAAAGAAAAAAGAAAGAGAGAGAGAAAGAAAGAGAGGGAAAGAAAGAAAAGAGAAAGGAAAGAGGGAGAAAGAAAAAGGGAGAGAGAAAGGAAGAAAAGAGAGAAAAGAAAGAGGAAGAAAGGAGAGAAGAAATAAAAGAGAAAGGAAAAAAAGGAGAGAGAAAGAAAGAAAAAGAAAGAAAGAAAGAGAAAGAGAGAAAGAAAGAAAGAAAAAGAAAGAAAGGGATTGGTTTCCTCTTTGTGGAAGCACGTGTTTGAGACAATGTCTCAATCCGGCCAAGTAGCCAAAAGGAATGACAGATGCCCTAGGGAAGTTGGAGACATGCCTGGTGGTAGCAAATGTGTAAGTTCCAGATTTCGATTGCAAGAAACAGAAACCGATGGTTCACTTAGGCGGAGAAAAGGGGAATAAGGTTGTGGGAGGATTTAGTGGCCTGGGCAACCCAGTTTGCTGGGGACTTCAAAAGGCCTGGCCGCGTAGGCTCCTTAGCGTTACAGTGTAACTCGGGTCTTTACGGTTTTACTCCGTTTCCTTAAGCAGACTGTCAACTTTATACAGATACAGATCACGTAAAGTTTCTTTTTGTAAAACCACTGGGCCCTCCACTGCCATTCCTGAAAGAGGCAAGTGGTGCCACGCTGGCGCCCCGTGCCTCAGTTTACCTCCTCTGCTGCAGGATGTGCCGGGTGACTGAGGGTGGCTCTCCTTACCTCTCCCAGGCCTTTCTGAGGACTTTGGGTGTGTCGGGCTTCCAGTGCGGCAGTCTGGGGTCATCATCTTGCCTCCTGATCACGTTCCTGGAAGGTGGGCAATTTGATCCCACCAGTGATGCTGAGGGGGCTAAGTGATCTCTTAGAGTCATTCAGGACTGGCTAGAGCCACGCCCAGAATGCAAGTTCGTGTGTCAAATCCTTGTTTTTCCCACCAAACCACACTGCCTCAAAATGTCCCTGTGGTTCACATCACAGCAGATAAGGAAGGATTTTTTTAAAAAATGTTTATTTTTAAGAGAGAGAGTGAGGGGGAAGGGGCAGAGAGAGAGACAGGATCCAAAGTGAGCTCTGTGCTGAGAGTGGAGAGCCTGATGTGGGGCTTGAACTCTCAAAAGTATGAGATCATGACCTGAGCCGAAGTCAGACGCTTAACCAACTGAGCCACAGGCACGCCAGGAAGGGGCTTATAGTCCCTGATCTGTTCTTTACTTTGTTTGGGCATTCTTTCAGTGATTGTTGAATAGATTTATTTATGACAGTTCTTTCCCAGTTCCATTGAATGTCAAGAATAAAACCCTCTTGGCACTTGCACCCCCATGTTTATAGCAGCACTATCAACAACAGCCAAAGTATGGAAAGAGCCCAAATGTCCATCGATGGGTGAATGGATAAAGAAGATGTGGTATATTTGTAGAATGGAGTATTACTTGGCAATCAAAAAGAATGAAATCTTGCCATTTGCAACTACGTGGATGAAACTGGAGGGTATTATGCTATGCAAAATCAGTCAGAGAAAGACAAATATATGACTTCACTCATATAAGGACTTTAAGGTACAAAACAGATGATCATAAGGGAAGGGAAGCAAAAATAATATAAAAACAGGGAGGGCGACAAAACATAAGAGACACTTAAATATGGAGAACAAACAGAGGGTTACTGGAGGGGTGGGAGGGGGGAGGGGCTAAATGGGTAAGGGGCACTAAGGAATCTACTCCTGAAAACATTGTTGCACTAGATGCTAACTAACTTGGATGTAAATTAAAAAAATAATAATAATAATAAAAAAAACCCAAACCCTCTTTCACTCGTTGCCAGATTTTCCTCCACTCTCATTGCCCTGGAAGGAATTTTACTGATCTCTTTTTTAAACAACTTCATTAAGAATATTGATGGATAATTTGCAAGAGATGATCCCCAAATGGCAAATACGGAGAATGAGTTCCTCCTTGTAGTAGTAATGAGATATAATTTTTTTAATGTTTATTTGTTTTGAGAGAGCACAAGTCGGGGAGGGGTAGAGGGAGAAGGGGACAGAGGATCCTAAGTGGATTCTGTGCTAAGAGCAGTGAGCCCGATGTGGGGCTCCAACTCACGAACTGAATGGCAAGATTATGACCTGAGCTGAAGTTGGATGCCCAACCGACTGAGCCACCCAGGTGCCCCAAATGAGATACAGGTTTCATGAGGTGCAATTTTCACCACAATGTCTTTGACATACAGTGGAAAAAATATTTTAAAGATGTTATTAAATGCTTGATGCCATTATAAGTTTGTAAATTGCTTTGGGAGAAAAATTTGACAATATGTATCAGGCATTATAAAAATATTCATAATCTTTGACCTTAAGTCAGACCTTAGGGTACTTCTGGTACCCTCTTCTAAAGAAACGATTCAGAATGTGGGCACAACCTCTATGCTCAGAGATGTTCACCAAAGCATTCTTTATAATACTGAATCAGAGGTAGATATCCAATGAGAAGTGAATGGTTACATCAAAGGGTTACATTTACTGGAATAGAATGTAGACATTGTATGTAGATTATATCTCCCTAAAGCTGGGTGGGGGAAACAGTGATAGGATAATCATACAGCAATATGGAGAAATTCTCATGAACAATTTCTCATGAAAAAATATGTAGAAAACAATCTTGTAGACTCCAGTATTGGCCAAAAATTCAGTACAATGACAATACAGGATTGGTGAGGAAATGAGAAAACAGACATACTTATGTTATTGAAATAAGGACTCCTTGTATCAATCGAGGTCAAGGAGAAACATCAAAAGTCTCATCTTGGTCGGAATTCTCTGTCCAAAATGCATTGTCTCTCCTCCCCCCACATACCCTAGGACACAGAAGTGGGAAATCCAAGCTCAACTTGCTTTGGAATAGTGGAACAAAAGACTTTTAATCTACAAAGGTTTAAAACGGAATATATAGATGTTAATATAAATCCAACTCATATTATTAATAGTTTTGTGGAAAGTTGGGGCGCCTGGGTGGCTAGGTTGGTTGAACATTCGACTATGGCTCAGGTCATGATCTCATGGTTCATGGGTTTGAGCCCCATGTCAGGGTCTGTGCTGACAGCTCAGAGCCTGGAGCTTGCTTCGGATTCTGTCTCCCTCTCTCTTTGCCCCTCCCTTCTTCGAGCTCTGTCTTTCTCTCTCCAAGATAAATCAACATTAAAAAAAATAGTTTTGTGGTAAGTTTAGGAAGAACTTGCATTTTTTGGTATTTAATTAAATTTGGAGCATTTTAGAGAATTTAGCATATAAAAATAGCCCTGTGATTCCAAATATGTATGTAACTATTAAATAGCTGATTGTAGACTTGGGTTTTTTAATGTTGAAAGTTATAAGAGATTTTACTTTTTAGCCAAAATTGGAATGTTTAAGAGAATTAAGATGAAATTTTATACCTTTATTAGATTTACTAGAATCAAGTGTTTGAGAAGGTGTGGCTCGTTTAAAGTCACTTGAAGTATTTAAAAAAATGTAACATTTAAAAAAGATAAGTTTAAAATAATTTAGTCTAAAATAACCTGAGTTAAAAATATTCAAGGAAATTTGATTAAGTATGAAATCCCCTTAAAACTTATTGTCAGAGGCACCTGGCTGGCTTAATCTGTAGAGCATGTGACTTTGGATGTTGGGATAGTGAGTTCAAGCCCCATGTTGGGCACAGAGATCACTTTTTATTTTTTAATTAATTTATTTATTAAAAAAATTTAATGATTTATTTATTTTTGAGAGAGAGAGAGAGAGAGAATGAGCAAGGGAGGGGCAGAGAGAGAGGGAGACATAGAATCAGAGCAGGCTCCAGGCTCTGAGCTGTCCACACAGAGCCTGATGCAGGGCTCGAACCCATGCACCATGAGATCATGACCTGAGCTGAAGTCAGACGCCCGGCTGACTGAGCCACCCAGGCACCCCAAGATTACTTAAAAAAAAAAGTTATTATCAGAGGTCCCTAGGTTTTTTTATTTTGTTTTAAAAGTAAGCTTTAGGCCCAATGTGAGGCTTGAACTCGTGACCTCGACATCCAGAGTTGTGTACTGAGCCCACCAGGCGCCCCCCGCCTAGGTTTTTAAACAGAAAAATATGACACGTAAGTCAACTAGAAAAATGTTTGGAGAAATAAGGTGTTTGAATTTATAAGCTTAATAGCTAGAATTAATTTTTAAAACCAAAGTAATTGCAAATAGTGTTTTTTCTTTGCGTAAAAATTGCCCTCCAGCACAACCTCATGTGGACAGGAAAAGTTTAAGTTGTGACAAATCAATGCCTAGAACATGAAGCCAGTCGTGAAAAGCAAAGGAGAACTACGTGTTTATGGGTGTGCGCGATAATGGATGTCAGTGATGAAACGGTCTAAGGAAATGAGCTCCAAATTGCTACCAGTGGTTACTTCTATAAAAGGCAGTGAGAACTGAAAAAGGGTGGAGACTCTTATTATGACTATGTTTAGTTCTGTAATATTTTATTTTCCTAAAAGAATAAAAATAAGTATACCCTTGGATTCGTTAATTATTGTAAAGAAAAAAAAAATTTTGAGTAAATCAAGTCTGAAACGTGAACTGAATCAAAAGTGCAATTGTAGTAAATTTCCAGCAGGGGGAGCCCTAGTACAAACTTGTGGCTGCTTGAGGTTCCTTTATTCCATTTTTATTAATTTGTTTTTTATTTGAGTGTAGTTGACACACAATGTTACATTAGTTTCAGGTGTACAATATAGTGATTAGACAGGCTTATACATTATGCTATACTCATCCCAAGTATAACTACCATCTGTTAGCATATAACGCAGTATCATTAACTAAATTCTCTATGCTTTTCTTTCTTTTTCTTTTTTTTTTTCTTTGTGACTTATTCATTCCATAACTGGAAGTCTGTATCTTCCACTCCGCTTCATCCATTTTGTTTTGCCCATTCTCCCACTCTCCTCCCCTCTGGCAACCATCAGTTTGTTCTCTATTTACAGGTCTGATTCTACTTTTTGTTTGTTTATTCATTTGTTTTTTTTTTCTTTTAGATTTACATATAACTGAATCATATGCTTTTTGTCTGTCATAATCTGAATTATTTCACTTAGCATAATACCCTCTAGGTCCATCTATGTTGTTGCAAATGCTAAAAATTTCATCCTTTTTGTGGCTGTGTAATATTCCTGTGTGTGTCTGCATGAGCACGTGTGTGTGTGTGTGTGTGTGTGTGTGTGTGTGTGTGTGTGAATACCACATCTCCCTTATCCATTCATCCATCAATAGGTTGCTTCCATATCTTGCTATTATAAATAATGCTGTAATAAACATTAGTGAATGAGGGGTGACCAGCACTTAGATGGAGTCCCAAACCATGGGATAAATTTCCAAGCCAACATTCGATGGTTTCATGATTTAAAAAGATGTATCTTTGAATTGGTTTTTAAAAATTCAGTAATTTCTGTTTTAAAAAATCCAGTCAGTGGTCAGACTCTATTTGTTATGACAAGTCCATGTTTTGTTTATGTATTTATTTTTGAGAGAGAGGGAGAGAGAGAGAGAGAGAGAGAGAGCGAGCAAGGGAGGGGCAGAAAGAGAGGGATGGAGAACCCAAGCAGGTTCTGTGTAGAGCTTGACGCAGGGCTCAAACCCACGAACTGTGACATCATGACCTGAGCTGAAGACGGATGCTCAACCAGCTGAGCCACTCAGGAGCCCCGACCAGAGTCCATTTTTTTTGGCCGGGTCCTCTCTTGGTGTCTTTAAGTCAAGATAGGTTTTTCCACGCCAGTTAAACTCTGACAATGTAATGTCGATCAGTAGGGAAGTTGGCTAGGTTTATGGTATATCCATACAGTAAGAATTCATCCATGAGGAAGAATGAATTAACTCATATGCACAATATGAAAGTATGTCCAAAATATGATGTTAGGGGAAAAAAATTACAGGTTGCATTTGTACTCAGATGAAAGGGTGTGTGAAGGTGTGTGTGGGAACATGTGTAATGCATGCATACGTGTTACGTTCTTGGGAAGACAGTTCAAACCGTCAGCAATGATTCTCTGTGGAAAGCAAGAATGGGGGAGTCGAAGGCACTTTTACTCGTCACTTGTTAACTTTCTGCACTATTTCAATTTTTTTTGCAGCATGCATGTGTATTTTTGACAGTAGGCGTTGCACACCAATACTGAAATTTTCTCTTTCCTTTTTAATTTACAGAGCAGTAACCTCCACTCGAAGAGAAGCCCCACCCCTCTGTGCAGAACATGGTGCCAGCCTCTTCATTCCTTTCTTAGTGGTTCTGGCTTCAGTTATTCAACCGTGACTGGAAGCCCAGCTGTGCTGCCCTACCATCCCCAGCCCTGAAACCCGCCCTTGCACATTCCTCTGTCTTGTTCTGTGCATACCAGGTGGTTCCACTGTCTAAAGAAGCTTCCTTCTGGGAAAAAATGTTAATGTTTTCAATGATACACAAGCTCGGGATTTCAGAGACAAGAAATTAGTCTAGTTCTACTTAGCAGGTTAAAATTGCTGCATTAGAATGAAAGCAAGTTATTAGTTTCTTGTGTCATATTGTATAAAGCATTGGGACCCAGACTATTGTTACATAATAAAATATTTTTAGAAAATTCTAGTAGAATTAGATTTTATATTTTTTCTGAATTTTCCTGTATCCCCTGTGGGGCACACTGCTTGCTTATTGATAGCTTAAGATATATATACACTCTATAAATGTATATATATTTGACGTGCAAAGATTTATGAATAAAGGTGTTCACTTAATGGTTATGTATAATGAGGAGGAGAAACTCATAATGTCCAATAATAGAGAACTGTTTTCATATGGTTTGGTATATCTGTAGGTTAGAATCGCGTTCAACTGGTAAAAGTCATGTTTACCAATCCAAATGTCCTTCAGCTGGTGAATGGATGGGCTCACTGTGGTACATCTATACAATACTCAGCAACACTCTCTATATAGTCAGAAAGAAAATGTTACATGAGTAACACTCAGATGTGCTAATACAAGAAGCCAGACCAATAGACGACATACTGTATTATTCTACTTATATGACATTCTGGAAAAGGCAACACTGTAGGAATGGAGAATAGATCAGTGGTAGCAAAGGGTTAGGACTAGGGGAAGGGGGTAACTACAAAGGGGTAGTGTGAGGGAATTTTGGGGGAGTGAGAAACTGTTCTGTATCTTGATTGTGGTAGTGAATCTATGTCTTTGTCAACACTTAGAACCGTACATCAAAAAGAGTAAATTTCACTGTGTGTAACTGAAATGTTTTCAAAGAACGTTTAATGATACAGAAAAATGTCAACAATAAGTACAAGAAGCGAGATATGAAACCTTCTAAAATATAATACAAATTTAACAAATTCTATTATGATATGCATATTGTAAACGAATGAAAGAAAAAGTAATAAACTCAAAGGCAGAGCAATTATCTCTGAGTGGTGGTCTTATCAGTGATTCCTATTTTTGACTTTGGCATTTTCGAGTTTTTCGGATGTTCTCTAATGAGTATGTGTTACTTTTATAATCAGAAAAGGAGAAATCCACACACATATACACACACGCACGTATCATACGTGTGTGGTACTTTGTCTTGACACAAAACATTTCCAGAAGACAAAAATAAAACCAAAAGCTTGTCACAGACACTTCTCTGTTCTCCTTATTCCTTTTCTTACCTAAAGCATGTGTGGGGGTTTCAGACATGAGAACTCCCTGATTCTGATGCCCCGGTACCCAGAAACAGGCAGCGGGAGCTCTTTCACTTCCTGCAGGGCCTGTAAGGGGGAAAAAAAAGATTGTCTGAGGGCGGTAGAGCTGTTCCTCAAATGTGTAACCCTGAGCACAGGGCTCTTTCTCTCTTACCCCAGTGCCCCTCATCTCTAGGTGAGGCCCCCCTGGCAGTGTCTCTCCTCAGTTTTTGTGGACACTTGACCAAATAGTCCCTATACAGTTGGAAAACTGAACAGCCTCATGATCACTGTGTATAACATAGACACACATAACAACCCCATGAATAGCTAAAGAGCATCTCAGACTGCCCTGGGCTGGCCTCATCTCTCTCCCTGGGAATGACATCAAAGCCTCTTGACTAGTTCCCTCTGTCTCCCATCTCTTTCTCTCCTGTTTCCTTCTCTCCCACCGTTACCCCTCCCTCGTGGCATCCACCGGCTCATTGGCCCATTGCTGGTGATTTGGCAGGAGAGACCAGCTAACTTCCTTAATCACTGTCATCAGCTACCTTCATGATCATCACCATCATCATGACCATAGCTAGCATTTCATGAGTTCTTATCATCAGCCAGGCACTGTTGTAAATGCCTGATAAATGATTTAATCATTCACATAGTTATCATTACTATCTCATTTTGCAGACAAGAAAACTGAGGCTTGACACTTCCTCAAGGTCACAAGGCTAGTAAGTGGAAAGGAGTTTTTACAACTAGAGTTGGAGTGCTTGCCCATCTGCTGTACTAAATAAGATCCCACAAATGTTAAGGATCCCTAGATTCTGTTTCAGAACCATCTGAATGGACTCCTTTCTCAGTAGATTTCCAACCTTGCTATCCACGTATCGTCTTTGCTTTTGCTTTTCCCTTGCACTTTGACACAAAACAGTCTCTCTTTCTCCCAAACTGGACTTCTCTCCTGTCCATACTGGCACCTCTCTTGCTTGCCTTGGCATGTTTAACGACACCTGTCAGGGTAACATAATTTCTATCTCACTTCCAAGGGCTGATGTTGTCATATCCCTACTCAAACCGCCTGAGCATTGCAGGTGGAAATTAGACTTACAGTTAATGGAAACAAGAGTTTTCCATGCATATGAGCCTGGCTATTCCCAGTGCCCAGATTTCTATTTTAGTAGCTGAGATCCCATGGGTTTTTTGAGAAACCTGGTGTGGGTGATTGAATTTGGGGGTGTTTTTTATTTTTATATAAAGGTTAGCCACTTGTAGCCTTCGGCATACAATATCAGACCACGGATATCTTCCTTTAGCTTCAAAGGGGGTTGGCCAAACATTTGGCCAAGGTTTATATAAGAAGGTGGGGTGGGGGGAGAGAAAGGAAGGAAGGAAAGAAGGAAGACAAGAAGGAAGAAAGGAAATCTCTGGAGTGTTTCAAAATCCTGCCCCAGTTCCAGCACCGTGACAACCCATATCCTATGACAGGCAGTAGGGCATTGTTACAAGATCAGGCAGGATGAACAAGCTTGCCAGAGCAACTTTTCTTCTCATTGAGGCCTTGGAGTTTCATGATTTCTTCTTCCTTGTGTAGATTCCAGCGTGACACTCCCAAAATGAACTCTAAGAGGTTTCCAGACCTTACTAGATACTGTGTTATCAAGAATATCATTTGAGTTCCCCTCTCTTCCCATTATGTCTAGCAACGCTAGATTAGACAAGGGTTCAAACAATACAATCCTACCGGCCACAGAGGAGGGAGGAAGCAGAACCAGCCTCAAAGGCATGTGATCTGTGCAGGGGCCCAGGGACTCCTCCTCAGAAGGGCCCAGCTTGGTCTAATGCTCTTCTGTTTCTGTCTTTTAAATTTTAAATTTTTGAGCAAGGAACCTAGCATTTGCTCTTTTCACTGGGCCCTGCAAATCATGTGGCCGGGCCTGAGTGGAAGTAAAGTATTGCCAGACAAAGGGGGTTTTATTTTGTCTTAGGTGGCTCTGTTTCATAGATAAGAAACAGGACAATGGAGGCTCTGGCTCTGTCCCCTCTTGGAAAACAATGCCTCCAGGCTTGACTACAGACCTCCAGCATAAAGGGTGAGGTCTAGCTCCTTTGGAGCACATTTCATACGCCTGGGGGCCTTCTCACCCTTTAAGTCCTATGTCTCCAAGAAAGAAGCTAGCCGTCTGCTTCCCCCTTTGCCCTTGAAGCCAGGATGCCGATACTTGATGTAAAGCTCACCAGTTGGGTGCACGTGCTTGAGGCTTCCTTTCCGGGGACTTGCGGCCAAGGAGTCAGACTGTCCAGAGGAAAGGACAGTGGTGGGCGGGGTCCTAATGGTGACGCTGCTGTTTCCGTCCGAGGTGACTGTGCCGGTGGTGGGCTCAGGATCTCTGCTGGGCGGTCGGACATGGTTAATTGGGGCTTGGTTCCGAGTTGCACAGTCTGGAACCTTCATCCCCTGGCTCTCCTGGAGATTCTATACTTGCTCTCTGCTTAAACTGGCCGGAGTGGATTCTGTTCCAAGTCCTGACTGATCAACTTGTAATTCTAATTAAAGGTCTCCCAGCCAAGGGCGAAGGGAGGAGATGACTTGGCTCAGCCATGTCTCCACATTTTCGTAGCTTATAGGGTTTTTCATTGGTGAAGAGGGGCATCCCCCATGTGAAATGGCAGTTTTTGCCCGTGTGCACAGAGCTGGATGGACTGCTTGTCTGGGCTTGTTCTGCTGGTCGTGAGGCCCTTTGCTGTGCACATTCTTTCTAAGCCCCGTGATGCACAGCAGTACTGAGGCTTCGGCAGTTAGCGGTTTGAGCCATCACCTCTTGTTATGTGAATCCTACCAGTCCCTCCTGCCCCACAGAAGAGGTGCTGTCATAGTCTGTTTGGGCTGCTATAACAAAATACAACAGGCTTGGGTAGCTTACCACGAGCAGAAGTTTCTTTTTCATTGTTCTGGAGGCTGGGAAGTCCTTGGTAAGTCCAAGGCACCATCGTGGTCGCGTTCTAGTGAGGACCCTCTTTCCAGATCCACAAGCTCAGGCCTTTCTGCTACATCTTCACATGGTGGGGCACTAAGGAGCTTTCTGGAGCTCCTACATATGCACCAATTGCATTCACGAGGGCTCCACCTTCCTGGGGGCCTCCCAGAAGCCCCATCTACTAATGCCGTTACTTCAGGCAATAGGATTGCAACATGGGAATTTGGGGGGGACACAAACATTCAGACCGTAGCAGGGGCTGATGCCCGAACAAACTCAGAAGAGGCTTCACTGCTCTCAATTCTCCACCATTTCGCCTGAGAGGAGTCAAGCAAACTCTATCGACGAAATGGTCTGACTCCCTATGGGTTCAGATGTGCTAATCTTCTGTTCCACCTTCTGTGTCCACCAAATAACTCCAGCCCATCATCTGGATCTCAGTTCAAGGGCCTCTCCCTCAGTGATGGTTTTCTTGACCAATCCTCCCAATCGAGGTCAGGTTCAGAGTTTTTTTTTTTTCTTACTTATTTCACTTTGTAATTACACGTGTGTTAAAAACAAAGGTGGGAATTGGAGGTGGCATTAAGAAATATTTAACCATTGTGGTACAGCCTGGTCAATCAGAGCAGACACCCAATGGCTTAAGCAGGAAAGCCACCAGCCTTAACAACTGGCCCACCATGTTGTGGGTACCAACAGCAGCCATGGCAGGGATGAACTAACTCTGCTCATGGCTGCATCTTCAGCCCCTGGCCTAGGGCTTAGCACTTAAAAGATGTTTAATAGATGTCCAGTGAATAAGTTATTGTTCTCTGTTGTTGACCTTTTTTTTTTTTTTAATGTTTATTTTTGAGAGAAAGAGAGAGAGAGAGAGAGAGAGAGAGACATGCAGAGTGCCAGCAGGGGAGGGACAGAGAGAGAGGGAGACAGAATCCAAAGCAGGCTCCAGGCTCTGAGCTGTCAGCACACAGCCCAATGTGGGGCTCAAACCTATGAACTGAGATCATGACCTGAGCAGAAGTTGGACGCTTAACTGACTGAGCTACCCAGGTGCCCCTTGACCCTTTTCTTTCTTTTTTTTTCTCCTTTTTTAAGATTTTATTTTATTTTTTTAGTTTACATCCAAGATAGTTAGCATATAGTGCAACAATGATTTCAGGAGTAGATTCCTTAATGCCCCTTACCCATTTAGCCCAGCCCCCCTCCCACACCCCTTTCAGTAACCCTCTGTTTGTTCTCGATATATGAGTCTCTTATATTTTCCCCCCATCCCTGTTTTTATATTATTTTTGCTTCCCTTCCCTTGTGTTCATCTGTTTTTGTGTCTTAAAGTCCTCATGAGTGAAGTCATATGATATTGTCTTTCTCTGACTGACGAATTTCGCCTAGTATAATACCCTCTAGTTTCATCCACGTAGTTGCAAATGGCAAGATTTCACTCTGATTGCCGAGTAATACTCCATTGTGTGTGTGTGTGTGTGTGTGTGTGTGTGTGTGTGTGTGTATATATATATATATATATCTTCTTTATCCATTCATCCATCCATCCATTGATGGACATTTGGGCTCTTTTCATACTTTGGCTATTGTTGATAGTGCTGCTATAAATATTGGGGTGCATGTGCCCCTTTGAAACAGCATACCTGTATCCCTTGGATGAATTACCTAGTAGTGCAATTGCTGGGTCGTAGGATAGTTCTAGTTTTAGTTTTTTGAGGAACCTCCATACTGTTTTCCAGAGTGGTTGTACCAGTTTGCATTCCCACCAGCAGTGCAAAAGAGATCCTCTTTCTCTGCATCCTCGCCAACATCTGTTGTTGCTTGAGTTGTTAATGTTAGCCATTCTGGCAGATGTGAGGTGGTATCTCATTGTGGTTTTGATTTGTATTTCCCTGATGATGAGTGTTGTTGAGCATCTTTTCATGTGTTGGTTGGTGTCTATTCATGTCTTTTGCCCATTTTCTTCACTGGATTCTTTGTTGTTTGGGTGTTGAGTTTGATAAGTTCTTTATAGATTTTGGATACTAACCCTTTATCTGCTATGTCATTTGCAAATATCTTCTCCCATTCTGTCGGTTGCCTTTTAATTTTGCTGATTGTTTCCTTCACTGTTTAGAAGATTTTAGTTTGATGAGGTCCCAGTAGTTCATTTTTGCTTTTGTTTCCCTTGCCTCTGGAGACGTGTTGAGTAAGAAGTTGCTGCAGGCAAGGTCAAAGAGATTTTTTCCTCCTTTCTCCTTAGGATTTTGATGGCTTCCTGTCTTACATTGAGGTCTTTCATCCATTTTGAGTTTGTTTTTGTGTATGGGGTAAGAAAGTGGTCCAGGTTCATTTTTCTGCATGTCGCTGTCCAGTTTTCCCAGCACCACTTGCTGAAGAGACTGTCTTTTTTCCATTGGATATTCTTTTCCTGCTTTGTCAAAGATTAGTTGGCCATATGTTTGTGGGTCTGTTTCTGGGTTCTCTATTCTGTTCCATTGATCTGAGTGTCTGTTTTTGTGCCAGGCCCTTTTCTTTAAATTCCACTTTTGCTTCATGACTTTCTTGGACCTAGTATTTTGGACCTTCTGAGACTTCCTAGGGTATGGATACCAGTTAGCTTTGTTCCGCGAAGCTACTTGGCACCTCACTCAGGCACCTGATGGAACAGTAGATTCCTTCCTTCAAGCCAGGACACCCTGGGGCTCCCTGGGGGTACCACCTACACAGAGAGTGGGTGAGGTTGGAAACGAGATCAAGTTCAGAATAGGTTAAGTAAACAAACTATGGGAGAAAGAATGGAAGGGAATGAAACCCAAGAAGATCGGCATGTGGTGGAATGTTCATTAGTGTGGCCACTGGGATGGTTTATGAGTGGTGTCAACTTCTTGGAGAAGTTGTACCCAGCTGGGCACCATCAAACCATGTACCTTGTCATGACCCAGATGTGCCCTACTCTCTCAGCCCTAGGAGTCTTGAACATGCTGTCTCTCTGCACTGATTTTCCTTCCTGCTCTGCCATCCATTGGGCAGACTTTTTTAAAGATCTTCCCCCAGCATCATCTCCTCATTGAATCCTCTGGCACTCTCTCCTATCGGAGCCTTGGTTGTGATTTGCCTCTTTCTCCCCAGCCCCCTGCGAATTCCCCTAACATGGTCCATCTCCACTGTCTTGTCATTATTTGGAACTATGGCTTCTTTGAAGACTCACCCATCTTTGCATCCCCAGCCCAGCCATGCCTGGATGAAGTGTACATTCCACAAGTGGGTTTCATGAGAGAATGGAGATGTGGATGAACTGGGTGGGTGATTCTTTAATATCCTTTTAATGTAATTTTATTCATGTATTTATTTTAAGTCAGCTCTACGTCCAACGTGGGGCTTGAACTCATGACCCTGAGATAAAGCCTCACATGCCCTGCTGACTGAGCCGGTCAGATGCTTTTTAACTTTCTTTCAGTGTAAGTTTTGTTGGAGGAAGTCAGGGATGGTACGAGAGGAGATTGAAAGCATCATAAGAAACAAAAAGCATCATGGGTCATACTTTTCTGTATTTATGCTCTACACCCATAAGTGTATATGACATATGATTAGTGGGGGCTAGGGGAGCAGAGCAGAGGGTGACAAGAGACACAAGAACTTGGAGTACCTAGAAAGGAAGAGAAAAGGCCCCAAGTGATTTCTAGTCCACAGTTTGTGTCGGGGCCAGCAGCTTCTCAGGCTAATCCCATGGAAGCCCCAGCCAAGGCATCTCTTGGGCCAGGCTTGGAGAACACAGTGTTCACTGCCTTTCAGTTGCCTGGGTTACCGGTTGGCCTGCACAGTCACTCACAGCACACCGGCCTGTGACTTATTTAGATGCTGCCAGTGATCTAGCAAGTAAATGGGTTTCTGTGGAAAAAAAATGCTTCATTTAGAAAATAATAATAACTTTCCTGCTTCCTGAATCTAAAGTTAATAACACCTGCTCACTTGAAAGATTTTCAACAATACCAACAAGGTGGTGTTTTGTTTGACATTAGGAATGGAATCGAGAGCAGAATCATTAAATGTCACGTTCTAGGCTTTCTACACATTAAAATGCTGATTTCAGTCATAGAGTTGCCTCTTGACTGGTCTCCTGGCTTCTGATGCATTTTCCCTCCAGCCTAACTTCTATAACACTGCTTGAGCAATCATCCTGAGCAAGGGTCAGCCCTACTTCAAAATCATCAGTGCAAAATAAAACCATTTTTATTTTTTAAACATTTTTAATGTTTATTTATATTTTGAGAGAGAAAGGGAAAAAGAGGATGAGCAGGAGGGTATAGAGAGAGATAGAGACTGAATCTGAAGCAGGCTCCAGGCTCTGAGTTGTCAGCACAGAGCCCGACATGGGACTCGAACCCACCAGCCATGAGATCATGACCTGAGCCAAAGTCAGATACTTACCGACTGAGCCACCCAGATGCCCCTCTAAAAACCCGTTTTTAAAAGTAACATTCAAGATCTTTTCATTTGACCCCAAGCTGCCTTTCCAGCCTTGTGTCTCCAGAGACCCTTCATGTTCTCCAGGTGCCCTCTCTCAGCTCCCCATTCTCACTCAGAGCATCCACATCTAGTACCTTTGCTCACCTCCTCCTTGATGCCTCACTTGGTTCCAGTCTCAAATGCATTTGTTTTTATGTCTCTCTTGAGGACCGAGTCTTGTCCATTTGTCTTTGTGTCTGTCACCGTGCTTCACCCTGACCAACCATGACCCAGTGAGCACTTGCTATGTGAAGGATGTGAGAAATAGGTCCACCAACCCAATCAAAGGAGGGACATGGAGACTCAGAGCACAGTGAAGTGAGGCTTTAATCAATGTTCTTACATGAGTGGGTGTCTGATGGACAGGCACACCCAAGGCAGTTACAGCAGACAATTTATCTCCTAGCATGCAAGTCCCTCCCCTGGTTCCTCATTGGCTGAGCACTACAGAGGTACTGCCTTATCAGGAAGTCGCCTCTGCCCATGTAAGGCAAAAAATAGTCTGATTGGAACAAATGTACATTCCCTGAGGTGATGCAGAGACTTTCAGTCCCTCCTACCTTAGTTCTTTGGTGCATGCTCATTACAAAGTCCAAGAAAATAAGCCCTTGAAATGGAGAGGAGAAGAACCAGGAAGTGAAATGTCTAAAGGTTTGGGACTCCATTATGTGGGGGGACGGGTTTGTACATATTTCCCATAGGTTGTAAACCCATTGTTAACTAGACAGCACAGTTTTTATTTGGTATTTGTGAAAATGAATCATTTCCCTTACTTCTCACAAAGGAATCAATGTTGAATCTGTATTTAAAATTTAGTAAGATTATCAGGTTTGAGGAATGTAAAGAAAAAACCTCCTCCTGTGTTTCTCCTGTGTACACAGAACATTTCACTTCTGACATTCTGGTCACCAAACATGTGGGGTTTTTTCCACATCAACCAGTTTTCTGACACCAGTTGGGTGACCTTCAATTCAACTGAATTCTGACACTATCTACCTGGAGATACCTTCAGATTCTACACGTTAAGGGTTCAGTCCTACAAGACTGTGCCCCAAACCCTCTTTACACCAATCATGAATCCGGATTGTCACCTGTGCTTCTGATTGAATTGCTGTAGATCAGCGGTTCCCATGATTTTCTCCTTGGGTTAAATTAATTTACTAGAGTGACTCACAGAACTCAAGAAATCCATTTACTGGCTAGATCACTAGTTTCATACTCAGGATATAACTCAGGATATAACTCATACAGGATATAACTCAGGAACAGCCAGGTGAAAGAGACACATAGGTCGAGGTATGGTGAAAGGGTCGGGGGCTCCATGCCCTCTCCAAGTGCTGTTTTCCCCCTCATCTTCATGTGTTCAGAAACCTGGAAGCTCTCTGAACCCCATCCTTTTGGGTTTTTATGGAGGCTTCATTTAATAGGCATGATTGATTAGATCATTGCCATCGGTGACTGATTCAATCTCTATCCCTTTTCCCCTTCCTTGGAGTCAAGGGATGGGACTGAAAGTTCCAACTCTTCCCACGCCTATTTGGCTCACTTGGTCAACCCCTAGGTGTGGTCCAGGGTCACCTATTAAAATAACAAAAGACACCTTAACCCCTCTCAGGATATAGGAAATTCCAAAGGTTTTATAGTGGCTTTTTGCCAGGAATGGGAGGAAGACCAAATATTTATTTCTTACTATAAATCATGATAGCACTGGGAACCATGTCAGGTGGCCGCCCAATATTGTGGCTGACAGCATGTGTTCTGGGGTCTCACAATCTGGCCCAAATCCTGCCTTTATGACTTGCTAGCTGTAAGACTTTGGGCAGATTGTCTATACCTCTGAGTCTTTCATTGTAAATAGTAATTACAAGTGCTTAAAACAAGGGGTGTCTGGCTGATTCAGTCAGTAGAGCTTCTGACTCTTGATCTTGGGGGATGCGAGTTTGAGCCCCACATTGGGTATAGAGATTGCTTAAAAAATAAGTATGTAGGAGAGCATAGGTGGCTCAGTAGGTTAAGCATCCACCTCTTTGTTTCAGCTCAGGTCATGATTTCACGGTTCATGAGTCCGAGCCCTGCATAGGGCATGGAGCCTGCTTGGGATTCTCTCTCTCCCCCTCTTCCTCTGACCCTCCCATGCTCTCTCTCTCTCTCTCTCTCTCTCCAAATAAATAAATAAACTGAAAATATAAGTAAATAAATTTCTGAAAACAAACAAATGAAGTGCTCAGAATGAAATGAGTTCGTGTGCATAAAGAATCCAGAATGGTGCCTGGCAGGTAAGTGAGCACTGTGTAAGAATTCGTGGCTAGTACTGTTGTTACTCCTACTATGACCCTGTTTTACAGAGGAGAAAACGTGAACATAGGGAGCTTTCCTTTCTTGGCCAAGATCCCACAACTTCGGTGCCCCTGAGAGGTCCTCCTGGTCTGGATGGCAGTCAGCTTGAGCTGAAGCAGCAATGCCAGTCGGCTTCTTCATGAGCTGACACATCCACTGCCAGCACCACACCAGCACTCAGCAGGAACTTGATGCATGTCAGCTGAGTGAGTGATAAGTGATTTGACCATAGGAGAAATGCTCATGGAAGGCCCCAGAGCAGAAATAGGCAGGTCTGTGGGAGAACTGGGTTCTGATCTTCTTTGTTTTGTTCTGGGTCTCTGTGATAGCCACCCTAAAAGGTGGTCATTCCCTCTTGCACAATAGACTTGATAACAAGGGACTTTGGGACTTGAAGAGGAAATGGTAGAAACCATGATGGTCAAGACACTACCCACTCAACAAGTCTGAAGACACAGTAGCTTTAACCTGCACAGCAAGGCAGGGCTCTCTGATGGGAGCTGACTCAAAGCCTACAAGCCCGCCTGGCTTATTCAGTCCATGTCAGTGTTTCCAAAAAGCTTCATAGGTAGCAGGATAAAATAGAAACCCAATCTGGAAAGGAATTTCAGACAAATTAGGAAAAACTATCGCCATCTATGTGAGGCCTTCTTTGCTAAGACATTCAATCTGCCTGGTGCATCCATCAAGGTAGTGGAGGGACATTCACAGAGACTGGAGAATGTGGGAATGTTAATCAGGGAGGACCCAGTTTTAAAGCAAATGATGATGCTGGTCAATAAAAAGGGAGAAAAAGAATGAGAAAAAAAATCCCCCCCCCCCAAAAAAAACCCTCCTGAATATTGGTGGATTTAAAATATATTTGGGAAAGCACAGGTCTTCAGTCAAAAAGCATGCCAACCCTTTTCCAATGGTCTTCAAGGATATGAAGTGGGAGTGATCATATCTTGGTTGCCTGATAGGTTACATGTCTGAAATTCACCCTGGACACAATTATTATCGACTAACTTGCGTCTGCCCCAAATTCGTATTTTGTTAAGGCAGCCCCAGCAAACCATTAATGAATGTGTCAAAAGGAAGGTGTAGAAGCACACATGTGCTGAAGTGAAAACCATCATTCATGATTCCTTCTTTCATGAGATCATGGAAATCGAGGTTTGCAAAGGGTGCCAGGTAGATGTGGGTGAATACACAGTGCCACTTGGAGAAGTGATCGTGGACCCCACTCCACAGGGGACTGTCCAAAGCAGAGCTGATCCTGCTCTTAGCGCTTATTCTTCTGTAATTCCTCGGTGCAGAAAGTGGAACTCATGGAAAGGAATCTTCATCGAAAACTTTGCAGTTGTCGGAAGCTAATTAACAGGCTTGTGAAATGCAGAACTCAGCTTCACACTACACAGGGGACTTTTGGCGCCAAGAGGAAGGGGGAACTGCAAGCCTGTGCTGGCCAGCAGGGCACCAGTATTGTTGAGACTGGGAAACTGCCTTTTTGAGACCTGGTGAGGATTCTGAACATTCACGTTAATAACCAATGAAGCAAGTTGTAGAATCTGAACTTTGCTAATTTCACTACAATTATTCCTTACTTATAGCATTATGTTTTTGTGTTTTCTTGGTAGAGTCGATCTTAAGATATGTCCCAATAATAAGAAATGTATATGTATTAAATTACTTTACTTAGCATTTTAGGAATATAGTTCTTTCTTTCCCTCAAAGATATGGATTGCAGCAGGTTCTCTAAAGCATATTTATTCATTGTTATGATATTTTGGTACCTTGAAAGTCATATTATCACATAGCTGTTAAAGGGTAGCAGTCAAGATTACTACCCAAAGTCTTCATTGAAATGACCTGTTTATTTGCGAAAAATGCACAGTGCTGAAAAGCCAATCCAAGTGTGTGAATTTCCACCTTGTGCAGAAGTAGAAGGGATTTAATTTGGCTTGTACCAGCTGCATCTGCAGGATTTTGTGATACAAGTGTGACATGATTAACTCTAAGATGGTTCTTGTAAAATTTTACTGTTTGGGAAGAACTTGTGCATAGTTAAAAGCTCTCAGAAGAACACATTAAACTTGCTTGGATTCTGAGCGACACAGCGATCTGTACAGAATTACAATCAGAATGAAGTTCTTTACTGCTGCTGCCGTTAAAAGAATTCAGGGGACATGGTGTGGTGGTTGGGGGTGGGGAGAAAAAGAGAGAGAGACTCTCCAGACCCTCACCAACTGATCACTAAATTGGTCATGGCTCTCTCTTTTTATGTGTGTGATGGAGACACAGGGTGTTTGGGGATTCATGGTGGAGGACCTAATCTAGTCTAGTGTCAGGGAAGGAAGACTTTCCAGAAGGAGTGACCTATAAGTTGAGATGGGAAAGATAAGGGTTCTTTAGCCAGATGAGAAGTAGGAGTGTGAGGGGTGAGTTGGAAATATTTCCAGGTAGGGAGACTTACATGTGCAAAGGTTTATATCCTCAACTACTCAGTTTGTTTTAAATGTTTGCACTTTATTGATTTATAAATTTATATACTCAGCCAAAACTTACTGATTATCTTAGGACTCTGGGAGAAGTAGTGACACATGTCTTACATCCAAGGACACAAGACTGTTTTGAGACTCTGCTGGTCCTCTCCTCTAATAGATTTGTCAAACAAGGCTGTCTTAGATGAGCACAAGCACCAATGGAAATTAGCTATCATTATTTAACCACTGGATTGTCAGGCTTTCCACTAGGGGCCACCCCTGTGTAACCAAAGGTGGATAAGCCCTCGAGGATGTCACACACATGATGTGGTAACCTTGCCCAGGAGTAAACATGGTCCAAGAATTCCTTGCTCTTAACACTTATATTACGAAGTTCTTCCTTTCTGAAAGAGGGTGATGGAGGTTGGGAGGTGGAAACAGGAGAGCCTAGGCTGATAAATAGGGAGAAATGCTGAGAAATTCTGTCCCTACCCTGGATAGCCTTCATGAAAAATCACAGTGAGAGGTTCTGGGAAGCTCTCAAGCTTCACAGGGGCTTACAACGTAGTGTGTATATGTGTTATGGTTGAAGGGGAGCCATAATCAACGGTATTTTTTTTTTTAAGATTTTTTTTTTTTTTGGGGCGCCTGGGTGGCTCAGTCGGTTAAGCGTCCGACTTCAGCTCAGGTCACGATCTCGCGGTCCGTGAGTTCGAGCCCCGCGTCGGGCTCTGGGCTGACGGCTCAGAGCCTGGATCCTGCTTCCGATTCTGTGCCTCCCTCTCTCTCTGCCCTCCCCTGTTCACGCTCTGTCTCTCTCTGTCTCAAAAATAAATAAAACGTTAAAAAAAATTTAAAAAAAAAATTAAAAAAAAAAGATTTTTTTTTTAAATTTTTTGAGAGACATAGAGAGACAGAGCACAAATTGGGGAGGGGCAGAGAGAGAAGGAGACACAGAATCCAAAGCAGGATCCAGGTTCCGAGCTGTCAACACAGAGCCCGAAGTGGGGCTCGAACTCACAAACTGTGAGATCATGACCTGAGCCGAAGTTGGACGCTTAACCGACTGAGCCACCCAGGCACCTCATAATCAACAGTATTATTGACAGTATGTGTCGATGGTCCACAGCAGGGGCCAAATTTGGCCCATCACTTGCTTTTGTACAAAAAATCCACGAGGTGGTTTTGCCTTTTTAAATTGTTGGGAAAAAAAGCAAAAGAAGAACAATATTTCATGACATCTGGAAATTACATGATGTTCAAGCTTCAATGTCCATAAATAAAGTTTTGTTGGAACCTAGCCATGCTCCTATCTGTGGGTGCTTTCAGGTTACAGTGGCAGAGTTGAGTAGTTGTGACAGAGATTGTGTGGCCCTCAAAGCTGGAAGTATTTATTATCAGTCCCTTTACAGAAAATGTTCCCTGACCTATGGTCCGAAAGTCCAAGAAGGTCAGCAGTCCCTGACCCAGCTGCTACTCTGGGAGAATCACGGACAATCTGGTTGGTGCATGACGCCTCCACTCTCTACTTTCTTCTCTGATGCACGATACAGACAAATAATATTTTATTTTCTTATAACATCTTCAGCTCAGCTCTGTGGTCACACTGTGACAAGCCTGTGACAAGTTGTGAAAAACAATTTCTTAGGGAAGAGGAGGAGGTCCTCCCTCCCACTGGCTTTTGCTGAACTTTTTTTTTTTTTCTTGAGAACCTAAAAATCAAAGAATCCCTTTCATTACTTGAGGCAGATTTAAGTCTGTTGTCTGATTTTAAGTTGTTGAATTTCCTCAAAAGTAGACCCTGTGACAGAGTAAATACTGGTGGTTGCTTTGGAAGGTTGTTTCCAGAAAGCACTGGTGAAGGAGCGGAAGTGAGACTAGAAGGGCAGGAAGCCAATCCAGGGTTACCAAGGGAAGGCAACTGGAGTTTATTTCTACAGACAGCATAGGACATACTTCCGAGTGTTGTACCTGAGGCGGGAGGAGGTTGAGACATTTATCTACCAGAGACCTGCTCCATGAGGACATCTAGCCTGCACTGTGGTTACAGCTGGCTGCCGCAGCAGAGATGCATCAGGGGAATCATCAAAAGACCATTGCGTAACTTTACATTTAAAACCATATTTGGGGCACCTGGGTGGCTCAGTTGGTTAAGCGTCTGACTTTGGCTCAGGTCATGATCTCATGGTTTGTGAGTTCGAGCCCTACATCAGGCTCTGTGCTAAAAGCTCAGAGCCAGGAGACTGCTTCAGATTCTGTGTCTCCTTTTCTCTCTGATCCTGTCCCACTCCTGCTCTGTCTCTCTCTCTGTCTCTCAAAAATAAATAAAGGTTAAAAAAATTACAAAAAAACCCCCAAATTCAGGGGAGCCTGGGTAGCTCAGTCAGTTAAGCATCCAAATCTTGGTTTCCACTCAGGTCATGATCTCACAACTTTGTGAGTTTGAGCCCAATGTCAGGCTCTGTGCTGGCAACATAGAGCCTGCTTGGGATTCTCTTTCTCTGTCTGTCTGTCTGTTTCTCTCTCTGCCACTCCCCCACTCGTTATCTCTCTCTCTCAAAATAAATGATTAAACTAACAAAACAAGGGGTGCCTGGGTGGCTCAATCGGTTAAGTGTCCGACTTCAGCCCAGGTCACGATCTCACGGTCCGTGAGTTCGAGCCCCGCGTCGGGCTCTGGGTTGATGGCTCAGAGCCTGGATCCTGCTTCCGATTCTGTGTCTCCCTCTCTCTCTGCCCCTCCCCCATTCATGCTCTGTCTCTCTCTGTCTCAAAAATAAATAAACATTAAAAAAAAAAACTAACAAAACAAAACAAACAGGGGTGCCTGGTTGGCTTTGTTGGAAGAGCATGTGACTCTTGATCTCGGGGTCATAAGTTTGAGACCCATGTTGGATGTAGAGACTAAAAAAAAAAAAACCAAAAAACAAATTCAGACTTACACATAATTGACTTGTACAAGAGTTAAATCTTTTTAGAAAACTGCAAGTTATCTGTTCTAGGGGTACTATAATTTACATTATGAAATAATTTTTCTTACTTAGTTTAATGCTGTCAAAGCCTCTAAAATACAGGTTACAACTCTAGTAACAGCTGTATCAGCAGAAAATCCTTCTCAAAACTTAGATGATCAAAATTATTTGTGATACGGAATTTGCCAAGAGTGACTGACAAGCTTCAGTTAAATGGGTTGACAATGAAGTT
This sequence comes from Panthera onca, assembly GCF_046562875.1. NCBI lineage: Eukaryota > Metazoa > Chordata > Mammalia > Carnivora > Felidae > Panthera > Panthera onca. Next base: position 11,812,290 of record NC_138342.1, read on the forward strand.
GCTAAAAGTATGAACTTTGATGACCTGATAAGTGAATTTTCAGAGAGGTTGAGCCATGGCTGTGTTTTGGGTGTTGCAATTGTGCAACATCTGGTATTGATCTGAGATCTGAGTATTTCCATTCTTCCAATGTGCAGTAATTCAGATAAATGTCCAAAGGTCCCTTTGAGAAAGCTTTGGGGAAATCATGATTTTACATGCTTGCTGTGGCATTATAGGCACCTTCTTCCCCTAAAATGATTGGATGTGGGTCTGAGATTCCAGATACAAGTCTGGGAACTGGGTGGTAGGTTGTGACCTTCCACAGTAGTAGTTGACATCTGCCTTTGGCTCAGTTGATCAGTTTTGATGGTAAAGGTGGAATGCATCTTCACTGAGTGCCCATCTCTCTTGCTGTAAGGAACTATAGGATCTCATAGTCTCTGTCTCAGATTCCTGCCTGTCAGTTCCCCATTAGCCATGTTGACTTTGTTGCCATTATGGCGGTCATGTATGCCTTGCCTCTGCTAACTGAGTGCTGCCTCCCAGGCTCTGCTATTTCTTCTTGGCTCTAGGAAGCCCTGTCTCATAACTACATCCCCACCATCATCCCTGGCCTTCAGCACACAGTCATTCCGAGCTTCTCCATGAGGCCAGTATCCTCATTACAAGCACATTCTTTCCTGCTTTAATAAATCATAATAGTCCTGTTCTTTCAAGCATGCCCATCTCTCTGAGCCTTTAACCCCACCCAACTCCTTTTTTACTGCTCTGCCAAAGTAGAGTAGTAGATACATCTTATTTACTTCAAGGCATCTTTTTTTCCTAGGTTTCAATGAACCATTCCAACAGTGTTATTAAGACTGACTCTCGGTGTCCTTGGTGGGTTGTTAAACTTGAGTGGTAGGACAGTGCTCCCTTACAATACATTCTGTCTTATCCAGTTTCTATGTTCCATATCACCATGCCCAGTCCGGTACCATGCTTAGGCATGTTTTCCCAGTTCTTGGCCTACATATTAGGCAGATCCTGTAATTTTCCTGGTTAATAATTCCTTTTCTACACGAGGGCAAATTCTCCCCCCGGGTGCATGCTTGAGCCTAGTTATCAATCTAGAAGCAACTAAGGAATGTAGATCCTGGAGAGGACAAGCATCATCTTGCAATGTAAGGCCTGTGCTGGTCTCCAGGTAAAGGGAGCTGCTACCCCCCAGGAAGGGGGAGAGAGCTGCTCCTACCAACTCTGGGGGCTCAGAGATGTCCCCATCCCAGGTCTCAGGGCCCTACACCTTCCCTATCAGGGAAGGATGTCTACCAGGATGTGAATTTGGACTTCTTATCCCTCTGCTCTGCTCCACAGTGAACATGCTCACTCATAGTACACCTAGATGTTCAGCACAGTTTGTCCTGGGCTACCTTCCTGTAGGGAATAAGGGTCTCCTTACATACACCATAGAGGTCTCCTGACTTCACACCATGCCCCGAGTCAATGGCTAGCTGACCCTATTCTGTCATTTCCTTCCCTTAGCACTTTGTGGCAGTGGAAAAACCATCAACTAACTCCACATCCCTTATAATCACCCTTTTGCTTTCATCTCTCAGTTGTTCAAACGGTGTGTAAATCAACGCACCCATTTCCCCCAGCACGTCACAGTTTGCCTCAGTGAGGGTCGTAGTGATGTAATGTGGTAGTATGCCAGGGGAGGGGGGCTGAGACTGGGGAGGGAAGAAGCCAGTGATGGATGGATTGCTAGGCAAAGTGTCACTGAGGGCAACTAGAAATGAATCCTGCAGGGAGTTTGGGTTGGCAGGGTGAAATATTCCTCAGAGTTATCTCAGTGGAGGCACACGTGAGCTGAGGCCTTTCTCCTTCATTCCTGTCAGTCACTGGTTGAGCGCTGCTCCCAGGGAGGATGTTAATCCCTGGGCGTGTTCAGGCTGCCCTGAGCATGGGCAGAGCAGGTTTTGGAAATCAGAGAGGGCTCTGGGGCAGAGTTACAGGTGCTTGTCGGAAGTTGGGCGGGTATGCCCAGAGATGATTATTGCCAAAGGGACAAGCATGAGGCACCAGCATTTTCTGCTATAGCCAGACTTTTTGTCACTTGATTTAATGCTTCCCAGTTGACAGTTTAGATTTTATTAATACATTTACTTTATTCAGAGCTTCTTTCTGGGATCTTTTTAATTTTGCCCCTACCTCAAAATTCTTTTATGCTTCTGGCTAAATCCATGGCAGACTTCCTATTCTATTCACTATCTTCGTCACTTCCTTATTGTTTTATTTATTAGATTAACAAATCTAAGAGAGGGGGGCAGGGAACAGGAGAGAGGCAGAGACGGAGACACAGAATCCAAAGCAGGCTCCAGGCTCTGAGCAGTCAGCACAGAGCCCGACGCGGGGCTCGAACTCACGGACAGTGAGATCGTGACCTGAGCTGAAGTCGGATGCTTAACCAACTGAGCCACCCGGGCGCCCCGTGGAAGACTTTTAATATGTGTCTCTGCTCAGAACTAGAGATATGTTTATTAATTATTTGTCAAAGAGAGCAGGATAAGTAAGATATAGATCTCAAACTCAAAGAGCTGCTGCCAGGGCTATGCTTTCCAATATGGTAGCCACTAGCCATTTGTGACTACCAAGAACCGATATACGACCAGTCCCAAGTGAAGCGGGCTGTCAGTGTAAGATAAACACTATATTCCAAACACCGAGTACAAAAGGGAGAAGAACATAAAATATCACATTCATAATTTTTATACTGACCTCATGTTGAAGTGACAATGTTTATTTATTTCTTTTTCTGGGCACCCTGCATAACACATGCACACAATGCTCACTTTCCTGAATCAGGCTGTGCTTATGTCCCTGGCTCTCATTTTTAATCTCACTGCATAAGCTCCGATATTTCTTATTTTTCACATATCGGATGCGTTCCTCTTTCATAACAGTTCATGGTAATGGGGGAAGGCGGCTTGTGTCAGATAAGGAAGTAAATTGCTACCAGTTTAGAAACATGCTAAAAAGCTTTAGTTTCGTCCTCAGAGCAATGGGTTGCTACTGAAGACTAAACGACTCTGACAAGGGAGATGTGTGGTCAGATTTGTGCTTCAGTCGCAAATTCACTAACAAATAGCACTGTGTGTCTATGGGTTCTGGGCACTGTTCTAAGTGCTGGGATTACTTCAGTGAGTGGACAAAAACCCCTGCCTTCTTGGAGTACACATTCTAGTAGGCGGTGGGCATAAGCAATAAGTCAGCTCGTATCAAGTAGTAAATTGTATTTTGCAAGGTGATGCATACTATGGAGAAAACTATAGCAACGAAGGATACAGCAAGTGTTGGGCTGGCCTAGGGTTCTAAACACAGAGGTCAGGAAAGGGTTCACTTAGATGACACTCAAGCAAAGATGCAAAGTTGTGGAGGGACGAAGCTGTGCCGATATCTGTGGAGAGAACATTTTAGGTAGAAGGAAACAGCAGAAGCAAATGCCTTGTTGCAACCCCATGTCTGAACTATTCAGCAACAGCTAGGAGGCCAGGGTGGGAGGATCACTGTGAAGGAAGGGAGGAGGCCAGATCAGGCTGGGTCTTGCAGGCCATTTCACAGACTTTTCTCTGAATGAGATGGAAAGCTGTGAGAGGGCACTGAAAGGGGCCTTGCAAGGGTGCCTAAGAGGCTCGGGTGCCTAAGCGTCCGACTCTTGGTTTCAGCTAGGGTCATGATCTCACAGTTTGTGGGATCGAGCCCCGCATGGAGTTCTGCACTGATAGTGCAGAGCCTGCTTGGGATTCTCTCCCTCTCCCTCTTTCTCTGCCCCTCCCCCACTTGCTCGCTCTCTCTCTCTCTCTCTCTCTCTCTCTCTTTGTCTCTCAAAATAAATAAATAAACTTAAAAAAAAGAAAAGAAAAGAAAAGAGCCTTCTGGCTATAGTGTGTTGATGCTGAGGATGTTAACCAAAGAGAAATCACTAGGAAGGTAAAGTGTTATCCTGTTAGAGTTGTAGGTGGCAATGGATGAAACTCCTCCTTCATCATATCCTCCTCTAATATGATACAAAATACATCACACTGTACTCTTCTTCCAAAAGTCAGACCGTCTCTGGAGCTCAGATAAGTCTGGGCTGATGGCATGGGGCTTCCAGAAGTCTGCTTGTCGGGGAAATCGTCAGATAATCAAGGAGTTCTGGAAGTGGAGGAGAATTAGATGGTCGCCATGTTTGTAATGGAGACGGTCTTTGTGTGTGCGTGTGTGTGTGCAGGTGTAAGGACTAAACTTCCTGGTTGGCCCACTACCAGGCCAATTGGTGTCCTTTGTCCGGGTGTAATCATGAATAGCATCCTAATCAGCTAGGGAGAGCCCCGGGGAGAGAGAGCGTTGTGAGATACAGAGTCACGAATGGCATGGTGCGGGGACCCAGCTTTCAAAAGGTGACCTAGCCACGGCAGAGCTGAAGATTCTCAGCGAAGGTGGCCGCCAAAGACAATGGGGGGACGCAACCAAACTGCCTTGCAGAAAGGACCAGAGTCTGTAACAGTCAGGGTCCCAGCAGACACAGATGATACACTCAGATTAAGATACTGTGAGGAGAACTGAAGAAAGCACCCCTTACAGAGGCAGCGATAGTGTGCTGGAACACACGGAGGCCCGAAGGGAAGAGCGGATGGGGGTGGCCACAGGGATCTGGAGGGAAAGGGTCCCCTGGAGAGGTCATCTCTAGGGGAGCAGCGCCCTTCTGTCAGTGAATCCAGCAGGCACAGCCCTGCAGGGAGGGAGCCAGTTGGGGCAATGCTATGGTCTGAGTGTTTGTTTTCTGCCACTTCAAATTAATATCTTGGAATCCTAACCCCTGAAGACAGCAGTATTGGGGTGTGGGCCTGTGAGAGGTGCTTAAGTCATGAGGGTGGAGCCTGATGAATGGGATCGTATCTTGTAAAGGAGATTCCACACAGATCTCTCACTCCTTCCACCGTGTAAGCACTCAGCAAGGAGGCACCAGCTATGAACCCGGAGGAGGGCCCTCGCCAGAACATCCCCAGTGCCTCGATCTCGGACTTCCCAGCCTGTAGAACTGAGGGAAAGAAATTTCTGTTGTTTATAAGCCCCCCGATCTTTGGTGCTTTGTGACAGCAGCCCTAAAGGACTCACTGTCCTTCCTCTCTCTGGGAGAGCCTGTCGGCACAGAGAGCCAAACGAAGAGAGGTGAAGCATCTAGAAGGCCAGCGGTGCCTGACTGACTCAGTTGGTAGAGCGTGAGACTCTTTACCTTGGGGTCATGAGTTTGAGCCCGATTTGGGGTGGAGATTACTTAAAAGAAAAAGCATCTAGAAGGCCAGATGGAAGATGTGCAGCCTGCAGCCTCTTCAGTGTAGTCACCAGTGGTGAATGAGCAGGAAAGGAAAATCTGGATAGAAGCCATGGGGCTGTGTGAGCAGAGATGAACCACTTGCCATGAGGACCTGCAGAAATAATGAAGGGGGAGACTCTCTGAGAGTGGCTAATGCTCTGCAAAACAAGGAGAGGTTTCAAAAGCTGCTGAGGTAGAGCTTTTGGGGGGTCACTGTGATCCCATCGTGAAGAGGCCAAAGGGACCCAGGGAAATGGGTATGTTTAGCTTGGGAACATTTCTGGATTTCCAAATAGTCTTCTGTTAGGCATACACATATTCATGAGTGCTTCCTTTCTAAGGGACTTATGATAAATATTTATACTTCCTTTCTGGGGCTCTGTTCTCAGCGCCCCTGGGGTGGCTGCAGGAGGGCCAATGAGGAGAGGGAGGATATTGTCATTAGCTTTGTGTGGTTTTGAATCACATGAAGAAGGAACAAAGGATAGGCGGCTGTACACACGCTGAATTTTGTTGGTTTCTCAGCTGGAGGGGCTTTGATAAGCATGCCCCATAAGAGGTGAGACCCGTGCTGTCCCCAGTGGTCCATTTTAGTAATATAAACAGCTATTTTTGTCTTAGATCATATCTGACGATGTTCACATTATTTCTGAAAAGGCAATCTATATACGTGGCTCGTAAATGGAAACAACAGCAAAAGCCTCATTCCCGCCCTGGATCTTTCGGTTCCTCCACGTTTCACTCTGATGACCACTTTTTTCCTTGCTGGAGACACAGCACCTATGGATAAACATTAGGACTCCCCATCTTTTCTTACACAAAAGGGAGCACTCAATCCACAATACCTTGTGTCTTGCTTTTTTCTGCGTACTAACGTATCCTAGACATTATATCAACACCTAGAGAGATTCCTCACTTTTTTAAAAAAGTATAGCTACATAATATTCTGTAAGGAAGTTGTTCCATAATTCACTTAACCCATTCCCTGTCTACAAATTCAATGCCTACTGCGTTCAATTTCCAAATCCGTGAAGTAAGTATGGTAGTATAACCTCCCTCAGGGGGCTATTTTCAGGATTTAATAACATGATACATGTAAGAGCCCAGTGGCATGTTCAGCACCTGCTTAATGCTCGGTTAATGTTTCCTCTTCCTGTTTCCTTTTCTTCCTCTTTCCCCTCTCCTCTACTTCCATTTTTTCCTCCTCTCCCCCCCCCCCCCCCCCCCGCCCCGCCATTCTCTTTCCCTCCTCCTCCTAAGAGTGATGAAAAGCAGCATGTGAACAGTTCTGCCTACGGAAACAATTTTCCCTATTTCCAGGTCCAGGAGGAGTTATGGGGAACAGTGCCAAAAAGCCACCGTGTCATTGGATAGTACCATAAACTAATACATGCTAAATATACCTCGTTTCCTTGTCTTTTTCTTCCCCTTGGTTTTTCCCCAGCGGCATCAAATATGAAATGGGCTGTCTTCACATCAGATCCAGGAAAATTGGACAGAGCTGCATTAAAGAATGTAAACTTCCATAAGGGCAGGAACTTTTTAAAAACATTTCTATTGAGATATAATTCATGTACCATAAAATTCATCCTTTAAAGTATACGATTCAATTTTTTTTTAGGTTTATTTTTGAGAAAGAGAGAGAGAGACTGAGCAAGTGGAGGAGGGACAGAGAGAGTGAGACAGAGAATCTGAAGTTGGCTCTGCATTGTCGGCACAAAGCTGGATGCTGGGCTCGAATCCACGACCTGAGATCATGACCTGAGCTGAAGTTGGACGCTCAATCAACTGAGCCACTCAGGCGCCTCTCACTGGCTTTTAGTATATTCATAGTTCGGCAACCACCACACAATCCAACTTTAGAACATTTGAATCAATGTAAAACGAAACCCCATCGTCTTCACTACTCATTCCCCTAACATACAGCTGTAGGCAACCAGGAATCTATTTCCTGTCTCTATAGATTTGTCAGTGCTGGGCATTTCATATAGATGGAGCTATACGATATGTGGTCTTTTGTAACTGGCTTTTTTCAGTTAGCATCATGTGTACTAATTACTAATTCAAATATTAACAATAAAGTATTAACCAACAATAAATTATTAATAAATCCAACCAGCCAAATATCAATGATACATTAACCAATTTAATTATTAACAATAGATTATCAATTAATAACCGATTATTAATTAAATAAATAATTATAAGCAGTAATATAATTAATACATTATTCATTAACTAGTATTACATTATTAATATTAATGGTATTTGCTTTTTAATTTTTTTTTAACGTGTTTATTTATTTTTGAGACAGAGAGAGACAGAGCATGGATGGGGGAGGGGCAGAGAGAGAGGGAGACACAGAATCGGAAGCAGGCTCCAGGCTCTGAGCCATCAGCCCGGAGCCCGATGCGGGGCTCGAACTCACGGACCGTGAGATCGTGACCTGAGCTGAAGTCGGACACTTAACCGACTGAGCCACCCAGGCACCCCGATATTTGCTTTTTAAAATGACATTTGCTTTTGAGTGATAAAGTTATGAGTCATTTAATTTTCTTCGTACTCTTCTTAATTTTCAAAGTTACATAGGAGCATGAGATTGTTATTATAGCTTGAAAAAAGTAATTGTAGACCTGTTACTTTGCAAGAAGGGGTATCTTTCTAAAACATAAATTTAAATTTTATTTGACTACTAATTACTTAGTAAAATCAGCAGAATTTTAAAACTCTTTAGGGTGAAAAAAATTTAGCTTCAGAACACACTACAAAATGACCAAAATGGCCTTTAGTAAGTGAATGGATAAATAAACTTTAGTACATCCAGACTATGCAATTATTCAGTACTAAAAGGAGATGAGCCGTTAGGCACGAAAAGGCATGGTGGAACCTTAAATATCTATTACTGAGTGAAAGAAGTCAATCGGAAAGCCTCCACACTCTGTAATTCTAATTATATGACATTCTGGAAAAGGCAAAATCATGGAGACAGTAAAAAGATCAGTGGTTGCCAGAAGTTAGGGGCAAAGGAGGAACAGAGGGGCACAGAGGATTTTTAGGGCAGCGAAGCTATTCTTTGTGACACTGTAATGGTGGACATAGGTCATTTATACGTTTGTCAAAACCCTTGCTATTTCTAGGATTCAGAGCCCCGGGAGCTTTGTATTTTCTGCTCAATGTTGCTGTGAACCTAGAACTGCTCTAAGAAGTTAAATTTATTTAAAAACAGAACAAAACAAAACAAATCAAGGGGCCGCCCGGGTGGCTAAGCGTCAGTTGAGCGTCTGACTCTTGGTTTTGGCTCAGGTCATGATCTCATGGTTTTGTGAGTTCAAGCCCTGCATGGGGCTCTGTGATGGAGTCTGCTTGGGATTCTCTCTCTCTCTCCCTCCCTCTCTCTGCTCTTCCCCTGCTCATTTTTTCTCTCTCTCTCTCTCAAAGTAAATAAACGTAAAAAAAAAAAAAACCCAACACAAAAAATAAATAAAAAATTTTAAGGCAGTAAATAATATTCAGTACCTTCACTTTCAGTGAATTTTATCTGGGGCTTTGAGTTTTGCTTTGTTTTCTTTTGAGCCTGCTCTCAAGAGTACATTCCTTGCAGTTGCCTCTTAGATATTCAAGAATGTGCTCTCCTCCCAGCTGAGATATTTGACCTTTAGCCTCTCTGTGTTGGAATAGAAGAATGGAAAGCCCAAGTGTGCCAGGAAATCAAGTAAACATCTGACAAGAAAATCTGCTGAGAAAGTTTGGGCATGAATTTTGGGGTGCTCTGGGTGGCTTGAAAAGCATATGTGGGATGACCGATCTATAAACGGCCCAAGTTGTTAGGAGTGGGCTTAATCTGACATTAATCTGTGAGCTTTCCTGTTGTTTTTGAAATTTGGTCTCTATTCACCCCTCTTCTGCTGACAATATCCTGACTTTCCTCTGGGGAACTTGGTGGCTGCTGGGCTCTCAGCCCAAGTGCGGCTCCACTCCCCCAGGTCAGGAAGCTGGAGACTCAGACCCAACGTAATCAGAGCACATCAGCCACAGGATGCGGGTTTTGAACTAAAGGCAAGGATTTTCTTTCTTTCTTTTTTTTTTTCTCTTTCACCCCAAATAGCTATCATCTCTATCTATCTCTATCTTTATCTCTATCGTCTCTATCTCTATCTCTAGATTTGTATATATGTATATATATATATATTTTAATGTTTATTTATTTTTGAGAGAGAGAGAGCATAAGCAGGGTAGGGGCAGAAAGAGAGAGGGACAGAGGATCTGAAGTGGCTCTGGGCTGATAGCAGAGAGCCTGATGCGGGGCTCAGACTCACTAACCGTGAGATCATGACCTGAGCCAAAGTCAGATGCTTAACCACTGAGCCACCCAGGCGCCCTTCAAGTATACATATATTTTAATTTAAATCCAAGTTAGTTAACGTATAGTGTAATATTGGTTTCAGGAGTAGAATTTAGTGATTCATCACTTGCATATGACACCCAGTGCTCATCCCAACCAGTGCCCCCCTTAGTGCCCATCACCCATTTAGCCCATCTCCCCACCCACCTCCCCTCCAGCAACCCCCGGTTTGTTCTCTGTACTTAAGAGTCTCTTATGGTTTGTCTCTTTTTCTGTTTTTATTTTCTTTTAAGGCAAGGATTTTCTTAAGTGGCTGGAACTATGTAGGGGGTGTGTGTTTGCTTGGCTACCAGACAGCCTGGTGTAGAGGAGCGTATATTCTGGAGCCCATTGGGCAGGTTTGAATCCCAGCTCCCCAATTCACCTTGGGTAAATCACTCATCCTCTCTGGGCCTCAGTCTCCTCCTGTAAAATGGGGCCAAGTGTACTCCCTCACTTGTGGGTTGTTATTGGGGTTGAATGGTCATATTTGTAGGACCCGGCACGGTGTTGCCTCCCCAGCGTTTTCACTTGGGTATCTCATTGACATCTCAAATGTAACCTGCCTCTAATGAATTCTTCTACCAGAGTCTTCCTCAACTCAGTAAATGACAATTCCACCCTTCCAGCTGTCTCAAGCCCAAATCCTTGGAGTTGTCTTTGACCTCTCTTTTGGTCTCTTTACTCTGTAAAAGATCCTCCCAGTTCTACCTTCAAAAGACACCCAGAATCCAACCACACCCACAGATGCCGCCCTGGTTCAAGCCACTGTTATCTCCTGTCTGGATGACGGCATCATGGCCTCCTAAGTGGTCTCCCTGCTCTGCTCTTGTCCCACTTCAATTTATTCTCAACAAGGAGTCAGAGTGAGTCCGATGAGATGCAAGTCCGGGAATGTCTTCTGCCGTCGCTGCACACACACCGCCCCATCTCTGTTCTCATCTTCTTTCCTCCTGCTCTGTCTGCACCACGCTTCCCGTATTTGGCCTCTGCTGCTCCCTCAACACACCAGATGTTCAGCACTTGCACTTTGTTTCCCTCTCTGCTGGAACTCTGTGTCCCCAGATGTCCTGTGGTTACCTCACCTTCCTCAGATCCTTCCTCAGACGCCACCTTCTCAGTGAGAACATCCTGGCCTTCCACCTGACGTTGTAATCCTCTCCTCTAATCCTTATCCCATCCCCTGCCTGTTTCATTTCTTATCCCTCATCACCACCTCACATACACTATGATTTACTTTTTTATCTTGTCTATTGCAGGTCTGACCCCCCCCATTACAATTTTTTTAAGTTTATTCTTTATTGTTTATTTTTTAATTTAATTTTTATTTTTAGTAATCTCTACACCAGTGTGGAACTCGAACCCATGACCTGAGATCAAAAGTCATTTTCTTTTGTGACTGAGCCAGCCAGGTGCCCTAGGACAGAATTTTTTTTTTTCTTTCTTTCTTTCTTTCTTTCTTTCTTTCTAGATATTTTTTTAAGTTTATTTATTTATTTTGAGAAACAACATGAGTGGGGGAGGGGGGTAGGCAGAGAGAGGGAGGGAGTGAGAGAATCCCAAGCAGGCTCCATGCTGTCAGCACAGAACCCAATGCAGGACTCAAACCCACAAACTGTGAGATCATCACCAGCCCAAATCAAGAGTCAGATGCTTTCTAAAAAAAAAAAATTTTTTTAACATTTATTTATTATTGAGAGACAGAGAGACACAGAGCATGAGCAGGGAAGGGGCAGAGAGAGAGGGAGACACAGAATCCGAAGCAGGCTCCAGGCTCCGAGCTGTCAGCACAGAGCCCGATGCAGGGCTCGAACTCACAAACTGCGAGATCATGACCTGAGCTGAAGTCAGACGCTTAACTGACTAAGCCACCCAGGAGCCCCTACTTTTTTTTTTTTTTTTAAACCTTTTTATTTAAATTCTAGTTAGTTAACCTACAATGTAATATTTGTTTCAGGTGTACAATATAGTGATTCAACACTTCATATATCACTTGGTGTTCATAACAACAAGTATACTCCTTAATCCCCATCACCTATTTAACCCATCCCCACACCCACCTCCCTTCTGGAGGTGTTATATATAACATTTTATTGCTCGATTCATCATTGATGAGTGGGTTGCTTCCACAACTTGGCCATTGTGAAGAATGCTGCAGTGAACATGGGTTTGCAAATCTCTCTTTGAGATCTTGTTTTTAATTCTTTTGGGTATACACCAGAAATGAACTTGCTGGATGATATGGAAGTTCTGTTTTTAATTTTTTTTTTTCTGAGGAAACTTCATACTTTCTATATAGTGGCTGCACCATTTTACATGCCCACCAATTATGTGCAAGAGTTTTTAATCTCTCCACTTTCTTGCCAATACTTGTTATTTTGTGTAATTGTTGTTTTAATATTAGCCATCCTAATGGTTTTGATAGTCTCATTGTGGTTTTGCTTTGCATATCCCTGATATGCCTGTTCCTCATTTGTATATCTTCTTTGGAGAAATGTCTATTCCAGTCCTTTGCCCTTTTCTTTAAAAAAATTTTTTTTTTAAAAATTTATATCCAAATTAGTTAGCATATACTGTAACAGTGATTTCAGGAGTAGATTTCCTTACTGCCCCTTACCCATTTAGCCCATCCCCCCTTCCATAGCCCCTCTAGTAACCCTCTGTTTGTTCTCTGTATTCAAGAATCTCTTATGTTTTGTCCCCCTCCCTGTTTTTGTATTATTTTTGCTTCCCTTCCCTTGTGTTCATCTGTTCTGTGTCTTAAAGCCCAGGACTGAATTTTCTTAAAGCACTGTATCCTCAGTCCCTAAAACAGTCCACAGAACACAGAAGGTGCTTAGTGAGTATTTAATGGATGAATGGAAGAATAAGTGAATGAAAAAAAAAAAAGATTTGTGTTAAAGTGTGATATTCATCAACACACAGTTTTGTAGTGCCTACTAGGTACCAGGGACTTGTAAGTCATTAGAATCATACTCAAGAAAAAGACTGTTTCGGAGTTCATTTACAGTCTAGTGTGGGGAAAAAGGCGATGAGGAAACCATCCAAATCCAAAAATAGAAGCAGGAAGTATAGGATGTATGAAACCTCAAGAATGACAGCAATGAGAAAGCTCATAAAAGATGTCCAAGGCATAGGGTGTCTAAGCTGTCAGCTGAAAGTTCAGGAAGAGCAAGTAAATAGGTAATGAGGGTGGAGGGTGGAGAGAGTTGAGAACTTACTCGATCTGTTAGGCTGAGGTCAGCCTGAACTGAGAGAGTGGTTGAGAAGTTGACTTCTCATGCACTCACACCTCTACCGGTTTAACTAAACAAGCAAGCCAGTGATGCCCAAGTGAATGAAAAGCATTTCAAGGCATTCTCCAAAGTTCTACTAATTCTTGTATCATTGACAATGCAGAATAAAGAGCGAATTCAGCTCTGCTCATTTGCTGGATGTGGGAGGAGAAATCATAGCTTTCCTTGTGAAAAGGAAAAAACTACTAGAAAAAACCAGATCATCGGCTGACATCAATGAGTGTGCTTCTCTGTTGTTTTTTGTTTTTGATATTCAGCATCTATTCACTTTTTTTTTTTTTTTTGTGTGTGTGTGTGTGACAGAACTTTAATTTGAGGAGGTGTAAAACACCTTGAGAAGATAAACACCTTCCTAGGAAAACAAGTCCACCCCAAGTTTTTCAGTGATGCTCAGAGCCTCATGGTTGCCACAGACCCATGCTCAAGAACATGTTTCCAAAAGGCCCCACTCTAGATCACAAATCCTCTGCCAGCACAGGATCAGTGTGCCAACTCTGAGCCAGCACATAGTGGGTGCCCTTTAACTATCTGTTGCCTAATGGCACAGGGGTAGTGTTAGCTGGACCGTCTTGAAATGAGATTGTCTGGGTTCACAACCCTTCTTGACTAACTTAACTTTGGCCAAAACTGCTTACCTTTCCAAGTCTCTGGTTCCTCATTTGTAATACAGAAACAATAAACTGTTTACATGACAGCAATTGCTGTAGGGCATTGTACACAACGTATTTGACATGCGACAAGGTTAGCAATTATTGCTGAAGGAGGAAAAAGAAGAATTATGTAATTAACCCTAGCCTCTCCCATCTTCTCCCTTCAACACTGCACTTCACCACTCAGCAGATGAACAACAGACTTTGATGGATGGGTTATAGCTGGGGAATCTGTTGAAGACCTTGGACCTATTAGTTTCTCTATTCCTGGTGGATGATCAGTCTGTTGTCACTGGGTTTTTTGAAAGCATTGCTTGAAAGCCAATTTCATACCAGGCATTGATCTGATGTTAGGGGCTCAGTGGTGGACAAAGATGGGCATTGGTCCTGTTCTCATGGAGCCAACCTTCTAATGGGAGGTGTAAGGAAAGGAAGAAGCCCCATTTCTAAGAAGTTGTACCAGGGCTGTTCTTTACAGGGTCTTACAAACAGCCCAAGACATGGGGAGATATATAGGATCAGATACTCAGCTCAAAGCTACCAAGGGGTGCAGAACGGGGATCTGAACCTGACTCAGTGTTTTGGGAGAGGAGACAGAGGCTGGCAGGACCAGTGTTTTGGGAGAGGAGACAGAGGCTGGCAGGAACCACAGTGAAGTGGAAAGAGCAGAAATTAAAAAAAAAAAATGTATATATGTATATATAAAATATCAAATAGTATATAGTATAGCTACTTTTAAAGCCATCAGAGATTAAAAGAAAGGCTAGAAGAAAAGATACCAAAATGTTAAAGGTAGTTGGGTTAGGGTTTTGGAACGCGGGTGGGGACATTTTTCTTCTTTTTCTCTTTCCAATTTGTAAAATGTGATTGTATTCCTTGAATGATTTAAAAATAGCTAATGAAGGAAAGAAGAGAGCTCAAAACCCACACTTCCATATGCCAGCTATGTGGCTCAGAGGTAGTCACTCCTCTCGTGCCCTAGAGTTTTTCAAGATCCCGGCAGTCCAAGAGGATGTACCAAGTGGCACTCACACTAGCCTTGCCCAAGAATGCAGGTTTTTCCACATTCACACAGTTACACTCTCGGACTTGGCTTTGTCTTCATTTCTGGTTTTGAATCAGCAGTGATTTGGGAGCACTTCAGCTTTTAGTTTCTCCTTCTGTTAAATGTAATGAACCTTGGAAAACGGAATCTAAAACGACCCTGCAGTCTTTTACTCCTGCAAAGTCATTTCCTTTGTGAACCTTCTCATTTGGTATTTCTCTTTCTGCAAGTGAGGTGTTCAGCTACAAGTGTCAGACACTCTAGTATGCCCTTGGGGATAAAGATTACAAATGCAAAAGAAAGTGACCACCCTCCCAGGACGCCATCTAACTGTGTTCTGATTTGGGGCAAGTTGCACTTTTGAATTTCATTTTTTCCTCTGTAAAATGGACACAGTGTAATGCCTACTTGTCAGGTTAAAGTAGGGATTGGGGCGCCTGGGTGGCTCAGTCAGTTGAGTGTGCAACTTGGGCCCAGGTCACGATCTCATGGTTGGTGGGTTCGAACCCCACATTGGGCTCTCAGCCGTCAGCACAGAGCCTGCTTTGGATCCTCGGTCTCCCTCTCGCTCTCTGCCCCTCCCCCCCTCAAAAATAAATAAGCGTTACAAAAACACTTTTTAAAATTTTTTATATTTATTTATTTTTGAGAGAGAGACACAGAGAGACAGAGTATAAGTTGGGGAGGGGCAGAGAGAGAGGGAGACACAGAATCCAAAGCAGGCTCCAGGTTCCGAGCTGTCAGCACAGAGCCCGACACGGGCCTTGAACCCACAAACTGTGAGATCATGACCTGAGCCAATGTCAGTCGCTTAACCAACTGAGCCACCCAGGTGCCCCCAGAAAAACTTTTTTGAAAAAGTAGGGATTACCTGGGATAACAGACATACCTAAGACAGGCTGGGCACTCGACACATGGTAATGTTGTTATTGTGGACTTATTTGCACATAGTTACAATGCACTGAGGCTCCAAAAATGGTGTATTTTGACATTCATTCATTCAATCAGTATTAGGGACCTTGTGTCAGGCACCATGATAGCTTGCTGAAGGGACAGACATAGACTGGCCTTGAGGAATCCCTGTGTAGAGCAGTAAGAACACAGCCTTTCCGATCAGGTAGACCTGAGTGGGCCCTTCCCCTTGGGCAAGTAATCAAAGCTTCTCTGGAGGACAAGTTCCTCTTCTGTAAAATGGGCTTAAAAATATCCGTGGGTATCACTGAATTATTTTGAGAGTTGAATCAGGTGACATATACAGAGAACTTAGCCGAATGTCTGGCATCTAGCAAGAAGCCAACAAATAAGTACAGTGGTCCCCCTTAACCACGGGGCACGTTCCAAGACCCCCAGGGGATGCCGTTGGCACTGAACCCTATATTTATTCTATGTTTGTGCCTATACATACACACCTATGAAAACGTTCAATTTGTAAATTAGGCACAGTAAGAGATTAACAACAATAATTAATGATAAAATAGAACAATTATAACAACGTACTGTAATAAAAGGCATGTGAATGTGATCTCTCTGTCAGAATGTGTTATTGTATTGTACTCACCTTTCTTCTTATGTTGATGCCTGCGAGATCAGAGATGCAGGGAGGTGAACGGTGCCGGCATGTGAATAGCGCCAGCCCGTTATTGACTTTCTGGCTATTTTTCAGAAGGAGCATCTGCCTCGGAACACGGTCACCACTGGTAATTGAACCTGGGGAAAGTGAAGCCGTGGATAAGTTGGGGGGATGGCATGAGTAGTGTTTGGATGGCTGCGTGCAGACAGGAGAGATCCCAATGAATCAGAGTAGATTCTAGGAGGGCTTTGGAAAGAAAGCGACACTAGATCACGCTGTTCAAGGACAAAGAGAAAGTGGGGGAAGGCATTCAAACAGATCTGTAGGGATCACTGCAGAGTGGATCCTGGGACGTCTGGGGGCACTAGGCCCTTTGACCCCGGAAACCTACTTTTTAAATTTGCTGACACAAGAATATTTATTCCAAAATTTTATGTCATAACAAAGGAGCAGAAAATCTAAGTGCCCACTGATATGGGTCTAGTTAAACAGACTTTAGTAAGCTATACAATGGAATCCTAGAAGTCACTTAATAGAATTAAGTACAGCGATGTGTGCTAATAGAGAATGTCTTCAACATATATCACTATGTGAAGAAAGCCTGGTGCACAACAGGACATATGATACGCTATGATTTTTATGAAACTGTGACAGCTTGCTTCTCTGTATCTACATATCTGTATGAATGCTGCTTGCTCCTTACTATAGTAAGAGGCAAGTCCAGGGAAGCAGAAAGAATGATTTTCTGCACATATCACTTTGTTCTATTTGACTTGCACTTCATGTATATTTATTATCAAAAATAAACACCCTTTCGAAAGGGGCTGTTTTGTGGCAGCTCTTCAAGATTTTACAAGCCTGAATAATAGTGGACTGCTCGGTTCAGCAAGGAATGGGTGCCAAGCTTTGTTACACATGAAGTCATTTTGTTTTGTTTTGTTTTCTTTTGTTTTGTTTTTATGAGTAGATTTATTGAAGATTGAACCTACATTGTAGAACAGGAACTATTATCCCACCAATACTTTTTTTTTCCCAATATATGAAGTTTATTGTCAAATTGGTTTCCAGACAACACCCAGTGCTCATCACATGAAGTGATTTTGACCTTGCACCGTCTTTATATATATAAAAGGACATTTGTGCTTAGGACAAGAGTGTCGAGGAAGCGAGATGATGAGCAGAGAAGAGGATGCTCAGCAAAACCAACATTTCTCATCCCATTTCCACATAATTTTGTTTAGATCTGGGATTGTGAGAATAGCTCTATGAATGCAGTTTAGAAAGGGTAGAATAATGGGTGCCACGAATAAAATTTTGCTTGGTCATTCATTTATTTATTCATTCAACAAGCCCTTGTGGATACCACTTTGAGTCCTGGGACACTAAGGTAATAAGCTTCAATTCCTGCCAACTTAGCCGAGCAAACTCGGAGCAAACTCCGAGTCCTGTTGGGAGGGGACATCCAGAAAAAATTTTCAGAGGATGTGTTCCAGGGCTGGGCTGTCCAGACCAGAGCTTTGGAGAACAGTACTGGCCCGGGAGATCTATGGGTATCTGTGTTATTCTGTTAGGAAAGTGTTCCATTTGGAGATAGAACCCAGTTTGGCAGCTACATGGGATTTGGATAGGCTACCTGAGGACGTCACATGAAGGAGATCAGTAGGAGTTAGGACGGGGAGGCAATGGCAACTTTGAAGGCTCCGGGGAAGAGCTTGGTCTGGTTGGGGACAGAGGGAAGGCTGGCAGTTCTGGAGCGCCTTGGGGTTGGGGACAGACGTGCCCATGCAGGCTGGGGGAGTAGCCAGGGGCTTATGCACTTCTTGCTAGGTCGAGAACGAGTGGAGAGGTGAGGTCATCAGGACGATGCTTCAAAAGTTACTTCTTTACAAAGGTTGGCTAAAAGGAAGCCACCCCCCTGTCTGTGGTGGAAAGGATGACAGAGGAGGTGGGGAGGGCAGATTTGGGGAGATCGGCTGGGAGCTCTTCCTAGGTGAGAAAGAAGGTAGACTTTCTCTTAGACTAAGCCAGTGGTAGTGGAAATAACAAAGTGGATACTTAATGGTGTGTAGGCAGAAGGAACCAACTTCTAGGTGGGTATGTAGGATGAGGGGAAGGAGCGCAGAAGATTTGAGCCATGGAGTGGGGATGTGGATTCTTTTTGCCAGATTTCAAAAGACCAGAAAAGGAAGGGCACCGGGCTGGCTCGGTCAGTAGAGCATGCAACTTTTGATCTCAGGGTCATGAGTTCAAGTCCCACATTGGACATGGAGCTTACCTAAACAACAACAACAACAACAACAAAAATAACAACAACAACTAGAAAAGGAGATGGGAACCGGTTTGAAGGAGGAAGGTGAACAGCTCAGTTTTGGAAGGAGCGACTTGTAAGTGGAGATGTTCCCTCCTCTAGCAACATTTTGGCCTCCTAAGGACCTCCCCGGACCTGGGCTCTCCTCTTCAGTGTCTCAAACCCTCCTTCTGCCCTGACTTCAGTTTCTGCGGGCCTTTGGAGAGATGGCCCATTATTAAAATCCCATCTTTGCTTCCCTCCTTGCTTTTCTCTTACTCCATTGTACTTACCTGGGGTGATCGGCTGATCGGTGTCCCCCTTGCCCCACATTTCAATGCTGAAGGTGACTGGATTTGGAGACGGGGCCTTGAAAGAGGTAATTTCAGTCAAAATGAGGTCATTGAGGTGGGCCCTAATCTGATAAAACCGGTGCCCTAAGAAGAAGAAGAAATTGGAATGGAGATACGGGGACACACAGAGGGGAGACCGTGTGAGGACACAACAAGAGGGCAGCCGTCTACAAGCCAGGGAGAGAGGACTCAGAGGAAATCAGCCCCATGGATACCTTGATGTGAGGCTCCACAACCGTGAGACAGCAAGTTTCTGCTGTTTAAGCCGCAACAGGCTTTGTGGCTTTGTGTATTTGCTCTGGCAAACCCACAAACCCCAGCCTCATCACACCTCCCTCTCTGCCTACTTTCTGCCCTTTCTACTAGGCAGCGGGGAGCAGCTAGACAAGAAGAACACCCCCTCACTGACTGGCCTTTCTTTAAATTCCTGACCGCCTAACGACACCCCGAGACCGTCTCTCATTTCCTTACTCCATCCACCACTCTGCTCGCCTCCTGCGTTCTACCAGCTCTCACCCACTCATTTCACTGAGAAGCGCTCACGAGGGTGTCCACGTGTCCCTGCCGGCCAGTCCACTAAGCCGTGTTCTCTACCTTCCTTCTGTGAGGCAGCTGGACTCCCACCCACACCCCCCCACCCCTGCCGTGCCTCAGTTTCCTACCACCTCCGCATGAGCTTTGCAAATTTTAAGCTTTTTCCAGCAATTCTCCCCTCTTCTGCATTATCAGCTGTTGCCTGTCTCTTGGGTCACCCAGTCATCCCACAGACATAAGGTTGTAGGTCTGTCCTCAGAGACAACATTTTGTCCTCCTGCTACGTCCTCATTTCTCTATCCGTTTGACAGAAAGTCTTCAGGATGAGCCATCGAGATCACTGACATGTCTTCCTCTCACACACTCTCATGAACCTACTCTCATTGGGCTCTGTCCCTCCACCTTCCTCTGCAATGGCTCTTGTCGAGCATGCACCGGTAGCTCTCTGGTCTCAGGCTGCTGTCTCAGGGGTCGCCCTCGCCAGCATCCTTTGCCCGAGCCCTCCTCATCTTCCTGACCTTCAGTACTCATTGAGTCTCTGAAACTTCTGATTATCCCCTTGGCTTTAAAAACTGTCTGTAGGGGGGTGCCTGGGTGGCTCAGTCGGTTGAGTGTCCGACTTCGGCTCAGGTCATGATCTCGCGGTCCATGAGTTCGAGCCCCGCGTCGGGCTCTGTGCTGACAGCTCAGAGCCTGGAGCCTGCTTTGAATTCTGCATCTCCCTCTCTCTCTGAACCTTCCCCGTTCATGCTCTGTCTCTCTCTGTCTCAAAAATAAATAAACGTTAAGCAAATTTATTTTTAAAAAAAATTTTTTTTAACGTTTATTTATTTTTGAGACAGAGAGAGACAGAGCATGAATGGGGGAGGGGCAGAGAGAGAGGGAGACACAGAATCGGAAGCAGGCTCCAGGCTCTGAGCCATCAACCCAGAGCCCGACGCGGGGCTCGAACTCACGGACCTCGAGATCGTGACCTGAGCTGACTTAACGGACTGAGCCACCCAGGCGCCCCTGCAAATTTAAATAAATAAATAAATAAATAAATAAATAAAAACTGTCTGTAGGGGGCGCTTCCTGGGTGGCTCAGTCGGTTGAGCATCCCACTCTTGATTTCCGGCCAGTCATGATCTCACAGCTTTGTGAGATCCAACCCTGCGTGGGGGCTCTGTGCTGACAACGTGGAGCCTGCTTCGGATTCTCTCTCTTCCCCTCTCTATACCCCTCCCCTGCTCGTGCTCTCTCTCTCTCTCTCTCAAAATAAATAAATAAACTTAAAAAAATAAAAATAAATAAAAACTATCTGTATGGTAAAGCCTCCCATATTTATGTTTCCAGTACTGACCCCTTGAATTCCAGATATTTTTACCCAAATAGCTACCTGATGTCCCCTACTCGGGGTCTACTGAACATCTCAAACTTACCTCCCAAACCAAATTTTTGGTTGGAACCTTTTTTCCCCAAACCAAATCTATCTCACCCCCAGTTTTTCCATCACTATAAATGGCAGCGCTGTCCTTCCTTTGGTGAGTTACTCAGACCCAAATTCCTGGACTGCTCTTTGACTCCTTTTTCTTGCAACCCCCCTCCCCCATCTGACTCCACAGCAAATCCTTTGTTGCTGCTACTTTCAAAACGTATCCAGGATCCAACTGATTATTTTCCTGACTCTCTTGTTACTACTCTCCTGGTCAAAGTCATCATAACCGGTCTCCACCTTTCCATCCTTCCTTACTTTCCTACAATTTATTCTCAGCGCAGAAGCCAGATTGAGCATTTAAAACGTCAAGCCAGGGGCGCCTGGGGGGCTCAGTCGGTTAAGCTTCAGACTTTGACTCAGGTCACGATCTCATGGTTTGTGAGTTCAAGCCCAAGTTGGGCTCTGTGCTGACAGCTCAGAGCCTGGAGCCTGCTTCGGATTCTGTGTCTCCCTCTCTCTCTCTCTGCCCTTCCCTGCTTGTGCTCTGTCTCTCTCTCAGAAATAAATGAACATTAAAACAAAATTTTAAATGTCATGCCTGGTCAAGTCACCCAATGACCTTGAATGTGTTCAAAATAAAATTCACAGTCCAAAAAGTCCTTATCCTGTCCCACAGGGCTATTAGTGATCTGGTCCCCTGCTACTCTCTGACCTGTTCGGTCTCCCTTAACCCTGCATTCCAGCTCCAATGGCCTCCTTGCTGCTGCTGCCACAGGTCAAGGGCTTTTTTTTTTTTTTTTTTTTTTTTTTTGCCTCAGAGTTTTTGCACTTCACCCTCTGGAGAACTTTTGGCCCAGGAAGTCCTGTGGCTTGATTTTTCACTTTCCTTAGGTCTCTGCTGAATGTCACAGATGGTCTTACTGCTAAGGAACCTTGAGAGAGGACAGGCAGGGCATATCCGAGACTAGTCAGTCGATTATTTATTGAACCACCACTTGGAGTGCTTACGGCATGCCAGATACTTTTCCAAGCACATCCCATGGGTTATGGAAGCAGGTGGTAATAGCTAACATTTATTGAACACTCAGCCTGTGCCAGGCATGGTGCTAAGCACATTGTAAATGTGAACTCTCTTAACCCTCACCATACCCCATGAAGTAGATGCTGCCATTATCCCAGTCTTAAATCTGAAGCACAGAGAGATCAAATAACGTGCCCAGTATCACTCCAGTAGTGGGTAGAGGTGCCGAGTTTGAACCCAGGTTTCATTACTGATGCCACTTGAGTTAAGGGACGAGGCTTGAGTGGAGCTTTTGAAGAGGGCTGAGCAGGCATTTGTCAAACTTGTCAAGTAGAGGTAGGGCACCCTCCCTCTCCTTCTCCCCCCACCCCACAGACAGCATTGCTTATGGGCAGGTGCAGAGGTAGGCAGCCGGCCTTCACACTTTCCAGGAGGGGGTGGGGCTAAATTGTAAAGTGCAAGGTTGAACAAGGGAGCTGGTGGAGAAGCATAAGGATATATTGTGTTTTTCCGGGGCCTGCAGAGAAAGCTTAAGGAGGCCGCTTTTTCCTGCAACTGCAAAGCGTGGTCCTTGTCTGCTCAGGAGTCTGGAAGTGAGCGGCGGCGGTAGTCGTAGAGGCCTTTCAAGTCCTTGAAATCCTTATTGGTCCTGCCGGCCAAGGGACTTTGGAAGAGGGGGCGGGGGTGGGAAAGGAAGCCGTGCAAGATAAAGGGGAGGTGCATTTTCAGAACCGGGCTAGCTCCGTCCTCGCTTTCGGACCGGCCGCGGGTGGTCTCTCCTGCAACTTCGCGAGCGGACCCCACGGCGGACCCCATGGCCGACCACAGGTTCAGGCCCGTGTCCGGGGAGAAACCCTGCTGCGACATTTCCAAGAAAGCCCGGATCTGTCTCTGCGTGGTTTTCGGTCTCCTGGTCGTGGTGATCATCGCGGTGGTGGTGGGGATCGTGATGTGGCGCCAGCCGCCCCAGCACCAGGAGTGGAAGGGGGCGGGCACCACCGCCCATTTTTACGAGATAATCCTCGGACGGTGCTACACCTACACCCAAATCGTGCGACCCGAGCTGGGGTGAGTCGGCGTCCGGTGGCGCGCGGCGGGGCGCGGCGGGGCACCGCGGGGCACCGCGCGCGAAAACAAAGCATCTTGTATTCCGCCGGAGAGCCCGCCGGCCAGTGCCGGCTGGGGAGCGCTGGCCTTGACGTTCCGCGCCGCTCGCGGGAGCGCCTGGCGTCGGCACCTGCGCGCGCGGGCGGGCGGGGAGCGCGCGGTTCCGCGGCGGATCCCTGGGCGCAGACGCCCGCCTTCTGGGCAAGGTGCGCGGCGCCGGCGGGGCCCCCCTCCGCGCTCGCCGCCGCGCTGCAGGCGCACAACTGGTGGGCGCGGAGGATCGCGGGCGCTCTCTGCTTTGCAGGGGACTTCTGTGCGCGGGCTCTGGCCCGGAGAGTTACCGGTGACACCTGCCTGGTTAGGAGGCTTCTGGAGCCTGCAGGTGTGTGTGTGTGTGTGTGTGTGTGTGTGTGTGTGTGTGTGTGTGGCGGGGGGAGCGGGAGGGGAGGGGGGAGGATGGCATCAGAGGGGCCAGACCACTACAGTGAGTTTTATTCATGAATATAAAACAGCACTTCTTGGCGCCCCCAGGGATAAATGGGACAGAGAGCTCAGTGACAAAATTAAACCAAAACACTAACTTTGGAACGTGAGATAAAATTTACACTGTCAGGTGCATCGGTTCGACGCATCGGTACCCACCCTGAAAACACCACCCACATCAGTCTGCGGAACCTTTCCCGAGGGTTCCTCTTTCCTCCTCCCACCTAATCACCCCCAGAGGGAACCGCTTTCTTGACTTTCATTCCCAGGGTTTGGTTTCACCCACAGAACTGATTTTTGAAGTTGTGCATGAAGTAGAACCAGCCGGAAGCAAAAAGCTACTTCTCAGGCTGCCGAAGGCGGGCACGGGAGCCACAATTTCTGTTGGGAGTGTGGGATCGCGCAATGAATTCCGCCTGCAAACCATCCGCAGCCCGGGGAGCCGAGCGGTAAAATCCGCACCCCAACCCCCCACCCCACCAGCCTCCCCGCGCGCTTTCCGCCCCCCGATTCTTGCACATTTTTTTCCAGGCCAACGATTGCCGGGGTCGGTCCCGTAAGTGTTTTGCTTCCCAGTAATTAAATAGTTAATTGAGAAATCAGAAGTTGAGGCGTTTCCCTTAGGCTACACTTAAAGTGTTGATAAAATCAAGCGCTATCTATCCTGACTTGGTAATGATCGACGCGGACGTTTAAGTTTCATTTCATGTAACAGTTTTAAGATTTCTGTTGTTGTTCAATGTAAATTCACGCTATTGGTTAGATTATCATCACCGGGTAGCAAGCCCGAGGCTCCGTAGGGACCACATGACTTTTTTAATGTTTGTCAGGGCGCCCGGTCAATATTAAACACACACACGCAGACACTATGTAAATGGGTTAATAATTCATACGGTACCACGTGCTTGTCACTTAAGAAATATGAAATCACCGAGTCCCATAACAACTAACTGTGTGAGGCACTTGACTGCCGCCCCCATTTTAGAAACGAAGAAATTGAAATAGAGTTTGAGTCAATCGCCCAAAATTTGGATCCAGAAACTGGGCTCACCCCCTGTGCTATGTTGCCTATGTATGTCCTGTATGTAGAGTGACCGCAGAATTTACTATGTCTGGGACATTTTGAAGACAAAGGGGATGCTGTTACTAATTATGCTGAGTCCATAGACTTATACCAGAATGTATGGTCACTTTATCCTCGGAGAGTTTAAGGACACAACTTCGGGAATGACACTGGCTGGGGTTTAAATCTCGGCTCTGTCAGTCACAGTGTAGTTTTGGGCAAGATACTTTCTCTGGGCTGCAATGATCTCAGAATGGAGAATGGAATGATGTGGAAATTCTTCCACATGTGGAAATTCTGAGGATTAGGAGGAATAATCCCGATACACACAAAGTGTTAATGCTATTGTTTTTGGAAAGGCAGTATCACAGTCACCTTTTAACAATAATAAATAGAGATCAAGGCCAACATGAAAATGGATACCTAGTATTAAAGCTATTTAAATTACAATTCAGTGTATCTGTCCTCCATGTTGTTTCCTTTTTTTTTTTTTAAGTTCATTTATTTTGACAGAAAGAGAGTACAAGCAGGGAAGGGGCAGAGAGAGAAGGAGAGACAGAATTCCAAGCAGACTTCACACTGTCAGCACAGAGCCGGGTGGCAGGTTTGAACTCCCAAACCCTGAGATCATGATCTGGGATGAGATCAAGAGTTGGAAGCTTAACCCACTGAACCACCAGGTGCCCCAAATTTATGTTGTTTCTAATTTTTTGTTTTACTGTTATTTTTTAAAAAATTAAACACATGGCCCTGGAGATCTTTCCGTGTTAGCACAGGTAGATTTACCTCATTATTAAAAAAAACAAAATTTTTTTTTTAGTGTTTATTTTGTTTTTGAGAGAGAGAGAGAGAGACAGAGAGAGAAAGAGAGAGAGAGAGAGAGAGCATGCATAGGGGAAGGGCAGAGAGAGAGGGAGACACAGAATCTGAAGTAGGCTCTGAGCCATCAGCACAGAGATCATTACCTACAACCTTATGTCTGTGGGATGACTGGGTGACCCAAGAGACAGGCAACAGCTGTCTTAACCCACTGAGCCACCCAGGTGCCCCTGATTTATCTCATTCTATAGGGTAGAGGTAACTATTTCGGTCCACAAAAATTCGTTTCCAATTTTCTTTTTTTTAATTTTAAAAATATTTTTATTTATTTTTGAGAGAGAGAGAGAGAGAGAGAGAGAGAGAACGAATGAGCGGGGGAGGGGCAGAGAGAGAGAGAGACACAGAATCTGAAGCAGGCTCTGGGCTCTGAGCTGTCAGCACAGAGCCCGACGCAGGGCTCGACCCCAAGAACCGTGAGATCATGATCTAAGCCAAAGTCAGACACTTAACCAACTGAGCCTTCCAGGCACCCCAAAGAAATTGAATTTTTAATTTAAAAACTACCAAGAAAGAAATCTCCAAGCCCAAGTGGTTTTAATGTAGAATTCTTCCAGATATTTAAAGAAGAATGAAAACCTATCCTACACAATTTCTTTCAGACATAGAAGAGGAAGAAATAATTCCCAATTTTTTTTTATAAAGCTAGTATTGCCCAAACCAGACAAAAACATAAAAATAAAAAAATGAGAAAAGAAAGAAAACTTCAGATCAATATTCCTCATAAATACAGATACAAAAATTGTGTTTTTTACAAAAAATTTTTGACATTTATTTATTTTTGAGAGACAGAGAGAGTCAGAGTGCAAGCAGGGGAGGGGCGGACAGGGAGGGAGATACAGAATCCAAAGCAGGTTCCAGGCTCTGAGCTGTTAGCACAGAGCCCGATGCAGGGCTTGAACTCACAAACTGTGAGATCATGACCTGAGCTGAAGTCTGATGCTTAACCAGTTGCCCCTATTTATTTCTTCTTACGGGCATTCCTTATATATTGTAGATCATGTATGTAGTATTTTCTTTCTCTCTGCTTGTTGTCCTTGGAACACTTATAACTTCTGTTGCTCCCCTGACTCTTGAGACTTTAACTTCAAGGTTATGACTCTGGTCACTAATCTCCTTCTTTCTATGTTGTTGAAAGTCTGGCATGCTATTTCCCGTGTAGTCATACTTCTCAGAATCAGAAATCTTTTCCCTGATGAGTTCTGAGATCATTCCTGCGATCCTCTTTTCCCATCTACTCCTTGCTGGGTCACTGTTCCCTGCTTTGGTCTTTTATACTGGGCCAGAACTTCACTTTATGTCAATTATTCAACCTTGTAATTCCATTTTGACCTGGTATTTCTAGTTCTTCTTACCTCTGTAGGTCTTTATTATAACTACGTGTTAATATACACAAATTTGACATGTTACGTGATCCCAGGCAAAACAAAACCAGTATCAAAAACAATGTATATGACAATCGTAACTATATAAAACTGAATGTAAATGGAAGAAAGGCAGTGAAATACGGTACTGCTGGGTTAAGGGAACTGTTAACGGCTGATTCTTATTATTCCACCACTGATTTTAGGCCTTTAGTAAGTTTCTTGTAGATTTCTTTCCTTATTATTCTTCAGTTTCAAATGGTCTACAATTGGCATCTTGCTTATCTGTGACTACATAATAAACGACTCCAAAACTTAGTGATCTAAAGCATAAAGCATTTCATTATTTTACATGACTCTTGGATCAACTGGGCTTAACTACGTGTTTCTTCTGCTCCTTGTGATGTTGGCTGGGACTGGAGTTATTTGGGGGCTCAACTAAGTTGACATATCCAAGATACAGGGGACATCACTCACATGAGGGACACCATGGAGGGGTCTGCTGAAAGGCTGGCATTACCTGGGATGCTGGAAAGGTGGACTATCACAATGTCTCTCTGTTGTCTCAGAGTCTAGGAGTCCCAGCCCTGATGTTTTGACCCTGTGAACATGGTTTACTGGCAGCCCCTGGATGTGATTACTGCCTCGTGACCATTTCTTAGTTTGATATTCTTTTACCAGGAAAGACTAGGAATGAAAAGCAGCTTTATTTTCCAACCCAGCAAATCCTGACTTGGAAATGTTTGCTCTTGATTCTGTCTAAAAATGAATCTGTACCTTATCGTGTGCGGTGAAAAGAAATGAGGTGCGCCTCTGACATTCTACCTGGAAATCTCCTTAGGCAAATTCCTAAGTTCCTCAAGTATTTCTATTACTGCGGACGACAGTGTTACCACAACCATCTAACATGGGTCAACTTTTTCTTAGACTCCAGTGACAGTTTCCTTCCTGTGTGTCCAGCCTTTAGGAACAGTCCCCTTAAGGTCTTTCTGTCTTTCTTTTTTCTTTGTAAAGTTTTATTTACTTAAGCAATCTCCACACCCAAGGTGGGGCTTAAACTCAGAACCCTGAGATCAGCAGCCCTACACTCCTCTGAGCCAGCCGGGTGCCCCTCCCTGAGGTCTGTCTTACCCCAGCCTGCCACTCACTCCCAATGCTGGTGCCACGCTGTGGTAGTCGGTGTTCTCCAGGGAGAGGGAGAGAGTGAGAGAGAGGTGAGGAGGGGCGGGGATGGGGGGAGAGGAGATGTTTATTTTAAGGCATTAGCTCCCACGATTGTGGCAACTGACAAGTCCAAAATCTGAAGGGGGTGCAGACAGGCTAGAGACCTAGGGAAGAGTTGATGTTGCAGCTTGGGTCCGAAGGTTTATTTGCTGGCAGAATTCTCTTTTTCTTGGGGGAGCTCAGTCTTTTTCTTAAGGCTTCAGCTAATTGAATGGGGCCCATCCACATTATGGAGGGCAATCAGCTTTACTTAGAGTCCATCCATTTAAGTGTGACATCCACATGTGTGTGACCAAATATCTCGGTCAAGTGTACACAGAGAATGAGCGATCATGCTCATGTGTCAGGGTTCTGTTACAAATCACCTCACTTCTGGGTTCCACTTTCTGTTTTGGTTACCTATTGCCGATAAACTACCCTAAACTGTAATGACATAAAATGACAATCACTTACTATCTTTCAAGATGCTGCGTGTTGGCTAGCATCAGTTGGATGATCTGCTTCACTGAAGTCATCTGGGGGGTTGAGTCGACTGGAACGCCCCAGACGTTGTACTTGTGTGGTGGTGCTGTGGTGCGTGGGCAGAGCGGGGATGGCCAGGGCTCTTTTTCTCTGTGTCATTTCAGGGCGTCTCCTCCTCACAGCCCCCCCACATGACCTCACCGTGGTGCAGCTACGTGTCTTCAGAGTTCCTCAACTCTTTCCAGGGGAGCCTGGGTCTAGACCCCTAACTAGCACAGCATCTCTTCCACTATATTCATTCTTCAGGTTAAAGCGGTCACCAGGGCAATGAGAAAGAATGAAATATGGCCCTTTGTAGCAATGTGGATGGAACTGGAGGGTGTTATGCTAAGTGAAATAAGTCATACAGAGAAAGACAGATACCATATGTTTTCACTCTTATGTGGATCCTGAAAAACTTGGCAGAAACCCATGGAGGGAGGGGAAGGAAAAAAAAAAAAAAAAAGAGGTTAGAGTGGGAGAGAGCCAAAGCATGAGACTCTTGAAAACTGAGAACAAACTGAGGGTTGATGGGGGGTGGGAGGGAGGGGAGGGTGGGTGATGGGTATTGAAGAGGGCATCTTTTGGGATGAGCACTGGGTGTTATATGGAAACCAATTTGACAATAAATTTCATATATTAAAAAAAAATAAAAAAATAAAACGGTCACCAGGCCTGTCCAGGTTCAAGAAGAGAGAAAACAAGCTCTACTCTGTGATGAGAAGAGTAACAAAAATTTTGTGGACAGCTTTAGTCCTTCCTGTATCTTTATGTTAGCTTTTAAATTTTTTAAAACATTTTACAAATTTATTTATTTATTTATTTATTTATTTATTTATGTATTTATGTATTTATTTATTCATTTATTTATTTTTGAGAGAGAGCAAGAGGGAGAGAGAGAGAAAGACCTCAAGTGCGGGAGGGGCAAAGGGAGAGGGAGGGACAGAATCCCAAGCATGGAGCCCAACGTGGCCTGGTCCCAGGACCATGAGATCATGACCTGAGCAGAAATCAAGAGTCAGATGCTTAACCAATGGAGCTACCCAGGGATCCCTTTATGTTAGTTTTAAAATTTTTTATTTCTTTCTTGTCTTTTTTGTTCTTCTGTGACATCGATTGCTCTTTATACATTATTACCTTTTATTAACTAGATTTAACAATGATAAAAAATGATACATGCCTCCTGGAATATAAGCTCATTGAATCTAGGGGCTTTTTGTTGAGTGGTATATATTTATGACCTAAAATAGTGCCTGCAATACAGTAAGCAGAAATAGTTAGTTGAATTAAATGAACAAGCCAGTATATTACGAATAATAAAAACAAACAGAGCTATAATAAATATACCTCCCCAACAAACTTCCATACCATTGCTCCCAAATCCCCATCAATCTCTATTTTGGGCTAATAGAGCATTGATGTTTCTTTTATATAATAGCTTCTCAATATTTCTTTGTAGGTCTTTGGACTTTATCTTCTTTATATGTTCCTTTTCCTTCATTTTCCTTTTCCAAAATCTCTTACCCCATACAAGTCACTTTCTGTCAGTCTTTTAGTGTGGGTAGGCAAGTATTGAAACTTGTCCCTGCTTATCAAGATGGAACTTCCTTAAGTTAAACCAGGGGCAGAACATTCCGGAACAGGTGACACCTGGTTCTGCTGTCTCAAGGTCACACCCAGGAGCTGCATTATGACCCAAGATGGCCCTGGGCACGAGACCTAAGAGACGTGTGGCCAAGACTCACCAGAGTGTTATCAGGTGCTTAGTGCTGACAATTTGGAAATATTGGTACTGTGGGAGACTGTCACCTGTCCGGGCAATAGTCAGGAGCCAGGGAATGTGGGTGGAGGGTGGAGCAGAGTCTGCAGGTGGAAATGGAGAGCCAGCACCCAGGGAGAGATGGGCCTCCAGGGAGGTAGCCAGAGGTGTAGTTCAGTTCCAGGAATCTTGCTGCCTTGGAGAAGACCAGCCCTCCCCATGAATTTCAGCCATTGATGATAGCTGCTGGCTGTTCAGGAACAGGAGAGGGCCTTCTTCTGATAGTTCCCTTCTTCCCTGCCCCATACAAGCTGGGGTTCCTGAGGGAAGATACCGTTTTACTCACCCCTGCATCCTCTTTCGTCCAGCACATTGCTTGTCACATTATAGTCCCTTGGTAGATGCCTGCTAAGGCGAACTCAGTGAAGTCCTCATCATGCTTGTTGAAACATAGACATACACAGTATTTAGAGACTCAATCAGAGAACATTCTTCATCCATCTTAACTTGCTTTCTGATGATCACAGAAAGATCATCTGCCCTGTGCCTGCATTGACTATTATTTCTGATTCCTTTTTCTTCATTTCACAATTTCTTTTTGTTTCTCCTTCCTCTTCAAAATTTCTAGCAAGATTTCTCAGGGACCAATTCTTCATTTTCACTTCCCCATGACTCCCATTTGAATGACTACAGCATTTTATTAACTTCTACTCAGTGAAATTTATGAGTCCACAATGTACAAAATACAAATTCCTACAAACACATAATAAAGATGCACGGTGCGCCTGATGCTGGGGCTCCTGCGGGGGGAAGTGGGGTTCAGAGAGGAAGAAAACACCAGTCCTGCTGTCCAGGGTCCTGAGGGGAGGTCTGGGAGGACTGGCCTGGAGACAGTGCTGCTGGGCAGTGTGATCTGTAATGGCACATGGGTGTGTACGTGGATGAGAGCGGCTCCTTGGAGGGAGGGGTGGTTTCTGTGCTCTAAGCCCTTTGCTAGATTCTGTAGGGGTAAGAGGTACTCAAGTACCTGTCAAACAAGAAAATATGTGAATTGCTCTGAGCCAAGTGCCTGCACCATGCCACAGAGTTTCAGACATGAGCACCATCCACCTGGTGGACCAGAGTTGGGAAAGACTTCATGAAAAAAGTCACGTATGAGGTCTTACTTTTACCATAGAATTTCAGCAAAGGGTGTTCTGAAGAGTGTGTGTTAACCTGTTGACTGAACCTGGGAGACAGATAAGATGGTACTCTTGGAGGAAGACTGGCCAATGAATGGACCAAAACTCTTTAAAGGCTGTAGGACCTTGGCAGGACCCCACTGGTGAGAGGGTGTGAACCTCATGTTGGCCCACCCACAACCTGGACCCTCTCAGTGTGTGAGAGAATGAGCGTGAGTGTATTTGCACAGGACAGAATTCTAGCATGTTTTCCCTGTGGGTGATGGGATGACCACCAGCTCAGTGTCTGTATTCCCAGCTAGACCCTGAACATCATTAGAGCAGAATGAAGTTCATGGCCTCACATTCACCTGTGTGTCCTCGATGCTTAGTTCTATCATGATTATCAGGCTTCCTTTAACCCCATTTTTCATTCTGGGGCTCTGAAACAGAGACCAGTAGCCAGAGTCTTAGATGCACCTGACTAAACATGGAGGGCAAAATAGGGAAAGTGAAATTGGTTTCAAAGTGTAGGCCTGGGTGCTGCTGTGATTACAAATGTGGAAGTTGGGCCACAGAGCTGAGTTATCTCTGGAAGGAAGGGTGGAGTACAAATGCAAACACAGTGTGTTTAGAACTTCCAGACTTGAGCTGCTACCAGGACACCTGAGAAAATGTAGCTCTGGGGTAGAATCTTCCAGAAGAGGAGCCTGCTTGAAAGTCTTGGGAACACATCAGATGGCTGAGTAAGGAAGGATAGAGGTAAGGGAAGAGGGAAAAGGAGAGACGTTACTTCTGTGATTTGCTTTAGAAGTTCCTAGAAAGGTCATGAGTGCTCACTGCTGACATCCAGTCCGTGCTTCTTGTTCTGGTGTTATTATTAACAGCTGAGGGAAGTGGCAGTATTCCTCCTGTAGAAAACTTGTTCTGTATCACAGTGGACACTCATGACTTGTCTGCTTCCTCCTTTTGTCTTTGGAAAGAAAGCCCTTGAAAAACAGTTGCCAGAAGTCCATTTAGAAATTTTGAACAGAGAAAGATTGGGAGTCAATGTTTATGGGCTGTCTACAATGTACTCAGAAATTTATATATATTTTTTAATTTACCTTACTTATTTTATTTTTATTTATTTATTTTATTATTTTTTGCTTCTATTTTTTAATATAAATGTTATTGAAATTTAAATTAAAAAAATTTTAATTTATTTTTGAGAGGAAGAGAGAGCAAGCATGGGAGAGGGGCCAGAAACAGGGAGAGGAAGACACAGAATCTGAAGCAGGCTCCAGGCTCTGAGCTGTCAGCACAGAGCCTGATGCAGGGCTCGAACTCATGAACTGTGAGATCATGACCTGAGCCGAAGTTGTATGCTTAACCAACTGAGCCACCTGAGAGCCCCTAGAATATTATTTTTTAACTTATTTATTTATCTATTTTTGAGAGAAAGCATGAGTGGGGGAGGAGCAGAGAGAGAGAGAGAGAGAGAGAGAGAGAGAGAGAATCCTAAGCAGGCTCCACACTGTCATTATGGAGCCCAATTTGGGGCTTGAACCCATGAACCGTGAGATCATGACTTGAGTTGAAGTTAGACACTTAACCGACTGAGTCACCCACATGCCTCTATTTAAATTTTAGTTAATTAACATACAGTGCAATATTGGTTTCAGGACTAGACTTCAGTGATGAATCACTTACATACAACATCCAGTGCTCATCACAACAAATGCCTTCCTTAGTGCTTATCACCCATCTAGCCCATCTCCCACCCATCTCCCTCTGTCACCCATAGTTTGTTCTCTACCATTAAGGATCTCTTGTGCTTTGTTTCCCTCTCTTCTCTTCCACCCACTTCTCATATATTTGTCTGTTTTATTTCTTAAATTCCAAATATGAGTGAAATCATATGGTACTTGTCTTTCTCCAATTGACTTATTGTGCTTAGCATAATACATTCTAGCTCCCTCCACATCATTGCAAATGGCAAGATTTCATTCTTTTTGATGGCTGAGTAATATTCCATTATGTATATATTCATATATATATATATATATATATATGTATAAAACATATTCTTTTTAAAAAAAATAATTCATTGTCAAGTTAGCTAACTTATAGTGTATACAATATAGTCTTGGCATTAGGAGTAGATTCCCATGATTCATCCCTTACATACAACACCTAGTGCTCATCCAAACAAGTGCCCTTCTCTTTTTTTTTTTTTTTTTTTTTTTAAATTTTTTTTTTTCAACGTTTTTTTATTTATTTTTGGGACAGAGAGAGACAGAGCATGAACGGGGGAGGGACAGAGAGAGAGGGAGACACAGAATCGGAAACAGGCTCCAGGCTCCGAGCCGTCAGCACAGAGCCTGACGCGGGGCTCGAACTCACGGACCGCGAGATCGTGACCTGGCTGAAGTCGGACGCTTAACCGACTGCGCCACCCAGGCGCCCCAACAAGTGCCCTTCTCAATGCCCATCACCCATTTTCCCTGCCTTCCCAACCCCCCACCCCCATCAACCCTCAGTTTGTTCTCTGTATTTAAGAGTCTCTTATGGTTTGCTTCCCTCTCTGTAACTTATTTTTCCTTCCCTTCCCCTATGGTCTTCTGTTAAGTTTCTCAAATTTCACATATGAGTGAAAACATATGATATCTGTCTTTCTCTGACTGGCTTATTTCACTTAGCATAATACCCTCCAGTTTCATCCACGTTGTTGCAAATGGCGAGATTTCATTCTTTTTCATCACTGAGTAGTATTCCATTGTATATACATACCACTTCTTTATCTGTGCATCAGTTGATGAACATCTGGGCTCTTTCCATAATTTGGCTATTGTTGATAGCGCTGTTATAAACATTGGGGTACAAATGGGGTACAGCACTCCTGTATCCTTTGGATAAATTCCTAGTAGTGGTATTGCTAGGTTGTAGGGTAATTCTATTTTTAATTTTTTGAGGAACCTCCACATTGTTTTCCAGAGTGGCTGCACCAGTTTGCATTCCCACCAACAGTGCAAGAGGGTTCCCCTTTCTCCACATCCTCACCAGCATCTGTTGTTTCCTGAATTGTTAATTTTAGCCATTCTGACAGGTGTGAGTTGGTATTTCAGTGTGGTTTTGATTTGTATTTCCCTGATGCTGAGTGATGTTGAGCATCTTTTCATGTGCCTGTTGACCATCTGCATGTCTTCTTTGGAAAAGTATCTGCTCATGTCTTCTGCCCATTTCTTCACTGGTTTGTTTGTTTTTCAGGTGTTGAGTTTGGTAAATTCCTTATAGATTTTGGATACTAATCCTTTATCTGATATGTCATTGTAAATATCTTTTCCCATTCCGTTGGTTGTCTTTTAGTTTTGTTCATTGTTTCCTTTGCTGTGCAGAAGCTTTTTATTTTGATGAGGTCCCAGTAGTTCATTTTTGCTTTTGTTTCCCTTGCCTTCAGAGACATGTCAAATAAGAAGTTGCTTCGGCCAAGGTCAAAGAAATTGTTGCCTGTTTTCTGCTCTAGGATTTTGATGGTTTCCTCTCTCACATTTAGGTCTTTTCATCCATTTTGAACTTGTTTTTGTGTATGGTGTAAGAATGTGGTCCAGTTTCATTCTTCTGCATGTCGCTGTCCAGTTCTCCCAGCACCATTTGCTAAAGAGACTGTGTTTTTTCCGTTGGCTACTCTTTCCTGCTTTGTCGAAGATTAGTTGGCCATACATTTGTGGGTCCATTTCTGGGTTCTGTATTCTATTCCGTTGGTCTATGTATCTGTTTTTGTGCCAATACCATACTGTCTTGATGATTACAACTTTGTAATACAGCTTGAAGTCTGGGATTGTGATGCCTCCAGCTTTGGTTTTCTTTTTCAGCATTACTTTGGCTAGTCAGGGTTTTTTTGTGGTTCCATACAAATTTTAGGATTGTTTGTTCTAGCTCTGTGAAGAATGCTGGTGCTGTTTTCATTGGGATTGCATTAAATGTGTAGATTGCTCTCAGTAGTATCGGCATTTTAACAATATTTGTTCTTCCTATCCAGGAGTGTGGAATGTTTTTCCATTTTTTTGTGTCTTCTTCAATTTCTTTCATAAGCTTCCTATAGTTCTCAGCATACAGCTCTTCTACTTCTTTAGTTAGGTTTATTTCTAGGTATTTTGTGGTTCTTGGTACAATTGTAAATAGGATCAATTTCTTGGTATCTCTTTCTGTTGCTCCATTATTGGTGTATAGAAATGCAACTGATTTCTGGACATTGATTTTATATCCTGCGACTTTGCTGAATTCATGTATCATTCTAGCAGCATTTTGGTGAAGTCTTTTGGGTTTTTCATGTAGAGTATCATGTCATCTGTGAAAAGTGAAAGTTTGACTTCTTTGCCAATTTCGATGCCTTTTATTTCATTTTGTTGTCTGATTGCTGAGGCTAGAGCTTCCAACACTATGTTAACAACAGTGGTGAGAGTGGACATCCTTGTCTTGTTCCTTATCTCAGGGGGAAAGCTCTCAGTTTTTCCACATTGAGGGTGATATTAGCTGTGGGCTGTTCATATATGGCTTTTATGATGTTAAGATATAGTCCTTCTCTCTTGACTTTCTTGAGGGTTTTTATTAAGAAAGGATGCTGTACTTTGTCAAGTGCTTTTTCTGTGTCTATTGACAGGATCATACGGTTCTTACTCTTTATTCTATTAATGTGATGTATCACATTGATTGATTTGTGAATATTGAACCAGCCCTGCATCTCAGGAGTGGATCCCACTTGATCATGGTGAATAATTTTTTTTTATACACTGTTGAACTTGATTGGCTAGTATCTTGTTGAGAATTCGTTAGGGATATTGGTCTGTAATTCTCCTTTTTAGTGAGGTCTTTGGTTTCGGAATGAAGGTAATGCTGGCTTCATAAAATGAGTCTGGAAGCTTTCCTTCAGTTTCTATTTTTTGGAATAGCTTGAGAAGAATAGGTATTAACTCTTCTTTAAATGTCTGGTAAAATTCCCCTGGGAAACCATCTGGCTTAGGACTCTTATTTGTTGGGAGATTTTTGATAACTCAATTTCTTTGCTGGTTATGGGTCAGTTCAAATTTTCTATTTCTTCCTGTTTGAGTTTTGGTAGTGTGTGTGTGTGTCTAGGAATTTGTCCATTTCTTCCAGATTGTCCAGTTTGTTGACATATAATTTTTCACAGTATTCTTTCATAATTGTTCATATTTCTGTGGTGCTGGTTTTGATCTCTCCTCTTTCATTCATGATTTTATTTATTTGGGTCCTCTCTCTTTTCTTTTTGAGAAGTCTGGCTTGGGGTTTATCAATTTTGTTTATTCTTTCAAAAAATCAGCTCTTAGATTCATTGATTTGTTCTACTGTTTTTTTTTTTTTTTTTTTGTATTCTATATTGTTTATTTCTGTTTAATCTTTACTATTTCTCTTCTTCTGCTGGCTTTGGGCTTTCTTTGCTGCTGTGTTTCTAGTTCTTTTAGGTGTGTGGTAGGGTTCTGTATTTGGGATCTTTCTTGTGTCATGAGATAGGCCTGGATTGCAATGTATTTTCCTCTTAGAACTGCCTTTGATGCATCCCAAAAGGTTTGGACTGTTGTGTTTTCATTTTCATTTGATTCCACATATTATTGAATTTCTTCTTTAATTTCTTGGTTGACCCATTCATTCTTTAGTAAGATGTTCTTTAACCTCCATGTATATGGAGGCTTTGTAAATTTTTTCTTGTGGTTGATTTCAAGTTTCATAACGTTGTGATCTGAAAATATTAATGGTATGATCTCACTCCTTTCGTATTTGTTGAGTGCTGTTTTGTGACCAAGTATGTGGTCTATTTTGGAGAATGTTCCATGTGCACTTGAGAAGAATGTGTATTTTGCTGCTTTTGGATGGAAAATTCTGAATATATCTGTTAGGTCCATCTGGTCCAGTATGTCATTCAAGGCCACTGTTTCCTTATTGATTTTCTGCCTACATGATCTGTCCATTGCTATAAGTGGAGTATTAAAGTCACCTACAATTACCGTATCTTTATCAGTGAGATTGTTTATGTTTATGATTAATTGATTTATGTATTTGGGTGATTTCATATTGGGGGTGTAAACATTTACAATTGTTAGCTCTTCTTGATGGATAGACCCTTTAATTATTATATAATGCCCTTCTTCATCTCTTGTTACAGTCTTTGGTTTAAAATCTAGTTTGTCTGATATAAATATGGTTACTCCAGCTTCTTTTGACATCCAGTAGCATGATAGATGGTCTCCATCCCCTCACTTTCAATCTGCAGGTGTCCTCATGTCTAAAACGAGTCTCTTGTAGGCAGCATATAGATGGATCTTGTTTTCTTTTCTTTTCTTTCTTTTTTTTTTTTTTTATCATTCTGATACCCTAGTCTTTTGATTGGAGCATTTAGTCCATTTACATTCAGAATGGTTATTGAAAGATATGGATTTAGTATCATTGTGTTCTCTGTAGGTTTCATGCTTGTGGTAATGCTTCCGGTCCTTTGTAGTCTTTGCTGCTTCCCACTCACAGAGTTCCCCTTAGGATCTCCTACGGGGCTGATTTAGTGGTCATAACCTCCTTTAGTTTTTGTTTGTCTGGGAAAGACTTTATCTTTCCTTTTATTCTGAATGACAGCCTTGCTGGATAAAGGATTCTTGGCTGTATATTTTTCCTATTAAGCACATTGGATATTTCCTGCCACTCCCTTCTGGCCCACCAAATTTCAGTGGATGACAGGTCTGCTGTAAACCTTGTGTGTCTATGCTTGTAGGTTAAAGCCCGTTTGTCCCTAGCTGCTTTCAGAATTCTGTCTTTATCTTATGTTTTGACAGTTTCACTACAATATGTCCTTGTGTTGACCTGTTTTTGTTGATTTTGTAGGGTGTTCTCTGTGCCTCCTGGACTTGGATGTCTGCTTTCTTCCCCAGATTAGGGAAATTGTCAGCTACAATTTGTTCAAATAAGCCTTCTGCCCCTTTCTTTCCCTTTTCTTCTTCTGGAACTCCTATGATATGGGTATTATTTCACTTCATTGAGTCACTTAGGTTTCTAATTCTCCCCTCGTGGTCTAGTAATTTCCAATCCATCTTTTTTTTCAGCTTCATAATTTTTCATAATTTTATCTTCTATTTCACCTGTTCTCCCCTCTGCTTCTTCCATCCTTGCTGTCACTGCATCTAGTTTATTTTGCATCTCATTTACAACATTTCTTAATTCATCGTGACTATTTCTTAGGTCCTTAATCTCTATAGCGATAGAGTCTCTGCTGTCTTCTATGCTTTTTTCAAGCCCAGCTATTAGTCTTGTGACTATTATTCTAAATCCTTGATCAGATAAATTGTTCATATCTGTGTTGAGCAATTCTCTGGCTGTTATTTCTTCCTGGAATTTCTTTTGAGAATTCTTCCACTTCATCATTTTGGCTAGTTTTCTGTCTTCTATGTGTTTTAATAGCTTGTTATATGTCCTGCACCTTCAAATACTACTATATTAAAAAGGGGTCATACACTGTCCAGGGCTTGGCACTTTAGGAAGTGTTTTTAGAGTGTGTTGTGTGTACTCTGTTGCATTTTTTGTTGGTTTATCTCACTGCTCGTAGTGGTGGATTGGTCCAGGTGTGTTTTGACTTGTTCATTAAAGTAACCCTGGAAAAAAGGAAAAAAGGAGGGGAAGGAAGAAGCCTTATCTTATACAAAGAGAGAAATGACAGGGGCAGAAAAAAAAAAAAAAGATCAGGCAGAGAATCAAAGAAACTATAGGGCTTAATCCAGAGATAGAGAAAGAGAGGAAAATAAAGAAGAAGGAGATACAGAAAAGCTGTAAAGAGAATAGAATAAAAGTGCCCGATGAAACAAAGAAACACCGGAACAGAGAAAGAAAGACAGAAGATGAAACAATAACAACAAAAAAACAGACAGACCTACAAAACCACAGGACAGTTGTCTGTTGGTGCCTTGGAACTGGTGGCAGTGCTGGTCTGGAAGAGGGGCCCTCTGGTTCCGTCAGTGTCAATCTCACTCTGGTCGATAAGCAGTTAGCAGACCCGCAGGGGCAGGGTTTGGTGTAAGTGGTCCTGCCTCCACTGGAGGCTGTTGTCCTGCTCCCTGAAGTCCCACCTTGTTGGTGATGGGAAGAAAAATGGTGACAGTCTCTCCTCCCTGGACTGAGTGTCTCAAACCATGCTGCTCAGGCAGCCTTCACAGAGTAGCCCAGGCAGGCTGGCTCGCCCTGCTCCACAGTCTCCTGCAGCTCCTAGGTGCTTTGCTTGGATTCAAACCCCTATGTCTTAAGGTATCCTCCCCAGCCCGGGTCTAGGGGAGTGCCACTCTGCCCAGCTGACAAAGGGCCTCTGGCTGGTGCCTGCTGGGTCTTTTGTCCATGTGTGGGCAATAAACCCTCTTCCCACAATACTCAAGGGAGGGACTGCTCTCTCCCAGTGTGTCCTTGAGATTACTGCAGAACCTGTGGCCGGCTCCCCTCCCACTCAGGTGCACACACACAGCCAGCTCTGGTCTGGAACAAGTTGTGCACCCCTGAAAACTCTGATCTTTAGCTCCTAAGGCTGTTTGCAAGGTAGAAACTGGCTCTGTCCGTATTTTTCGTCCTCCCATCCATGGTCCAGAGAGGTTTTTCTCTTGTCCAAATACAATCCCACACTTACACAACCTCTCTTTCTCTTCCATTTTTCTCTCCACTAAAGGGGATACCCCCCTCCATGCCTATGCTGCTCCTTTTATCTCTCCTGATACACAAACACACAACTCTGTCCTGCCAACCTGTCTCTGTATGTCTGTGGGGATGTTTCTGTCACTCTGGAGCCTGGATTCCTGGTGTTCCAACTGTTCTGGCCTCAATACTGCTGTGTTTGAGGGATGAGGGAAATTCCAATCTTCCTACTTCTCTGCCAGCTTGACTCACTGCTTATACCACATCTTTATCCATTCATCAGTCGATGAACATTTGGGCTCTCTCCCTAGTTTGGCTCTTGTTGATAAAGCCGCTATAAACATCGAGGTGCATGTGCTCCTTCGAATCTGTATTTTTGTATCCTTTGGGTAAATACCTAATAGTGCAATTGCTGGGTCATATTGTAGTTCTATTTTTAGTTTCTTGAGGAATTTCCATACTGTTCTCCAGAATAGCTGCACCAGTTCACATTCCCTGGGTCTTTTGTCCTTGTGGGGGCAATAAACCCTCTTCCCACGATACTCGAGGAAGGGACTGCTCTCTCCCAGGGTGCCCCTGAGATCACTGCAGAGCCTGTGGCCAGCTCCCCTCCCGCTCAGGTGCGAAAGTTGGTTCTTTTTAAACTTTATCAGAATCGTGTCAGAAAAGTCTCGGGATGCACATCCTGTGGTTGGGGAAATGGAGCCTGAGAAAGGTTAAATAATTTGGCTTACCCTACAGTCAGAACAGGCTGGGTAATTTGTGGGTCCCAGTGCAAAATGAAAACGCAAGACTCATTGTTCAAAAAGCAAGAGAAAGCTCTTACTTTCTTCTGAGGTCTTGTCACACCGGTCAGATGGTTTTTACTTGCTATTTAATGTTGAGATCCTTGGACACTGGGATTCTTGCAGGGACAAAGCTGACCCTCCCAGGTACCTGGGGCCACACTCTACAATTCAGCTGATCCTTACCCTCCTGCACTCATGCTCCTGCGGGGGGTGGAGGGTGGCAGCTGGAGAACCTTCCCTCCCTTGGGAGGTGAGAAAACAGTAAGAGGTCTGAACAAAGCTTCAAGCCCCTGGTTCAGGCTTCAGTTGCCCATTGGCCTTCTCCTACAAGACACAAAGCAATGATAAAATTATTGAGAATTTCTAGACAGCAACTGCAGAGCATTAAACTCCAAGCATGGGAACTTTCTGAATCCAGGGCCCCATGTGACTGCTTTGGTCAGATGCCCACGAAGTCGGTTTTGTAGTTAGTACATGGCAGGGTGGGGATTGAAAGTTGTTTTCTTTCCATACTTGGGATCATCAGACCCACCAGACTGATGGAGAAACTGAGACATGGAGTGATTCTTCTAAGGACCAGGGCTGGTAAGTGCGAGAGCTGGTTTTTGAACTAACTGCACAGCCTGCAGCCATTGTATCCTACAACTTCCAAAAGACTGTGTTCTCAGCACATCTCAGGGCCTGAGGCAGCCCATTCCTAACATAGGAGCATTTGTGTAGTCTCCTGATGGAGGCATCTGTTATTTTGTCTGTCTCAAAGGTGAGTCATGAGGCCGCAGTGTGAGGTCCTTGGGCTCCCCCTTTTAGGGAAGCAAGGTCCCAGAGCCCAGAGCATCGTCGTACTGTACTTACAGATCTCTGCAGGTAAAGCAGCAGAATGCCGTGTCCTGCCTGGTGGCCAGAACATTTTCTTTGTGGCTCATCTCTCCTCTTGAACCATCACCTCCTAGAGCTGGGTCAGGAAAGATGGTAGTGTATGCTCTGCTCTCCTAATCCTGTGCCTGTGGAAGGCATTGCTGAGTGATCCCGGCACACCGGGTGAGCCTGGCCCAGCCTCAAAACTGTCTACACAGCGTGCCACATAGATGCCTACAGTTGGCCGGAGTTGGCCGGAAAGATACATTCCAAGAGATCTATTCGTCATTCTGTGTCAGAATTGTGTTGCTTGTCAGCCTAAGTAGGTCAATGTAAAGTCTTATTTATCCTACCTGGGAAGAGCCACCATCATCCCATCTGTTTTCAGTCCTAGGTGCTTAAGTTCAAGAGTGACTAACAAGTGAGTTGATCCTGAAGTGGGGGCAGCAGGAGAAGAAGCTGGATAAAGAAGTTTGAGGGCCTGGGGCTGCTTGGCTTGAAGAAATCTGATGTGACAGAGTATGGGTGACTTGGGGGTCTCTTTTGGGTGAAGAATAGTCTCGATGCCAAGGGATCAGGCGGGTGTTGTGTTGCTCTCTCTGTAAGGCAGAATCAGAGCCTCAAATAGCAAAAAGTCAAGAATAACAGCCAACATTTGCACAGCTCCTCACGACTGGAATTTATGTGTCAGGGTAGAAGTTTCAGCAAGTTAAGAGCACGCCTTTCATTAATAGAAGCAACGCATGCCAAAGATTTATTTACTCATTTATGAAGAAATCAGTAAAATGATAACGTCAGTTCAAAGAACACCTTGGGGGCACT
Organism: Panthera onca; assembly: GCF_046562875.1. Lineage (NCBI taxonomy): Eukaryota > Metazoa > Chordata > Mammalia > Carnivora > Felidae > Panthera > Panthera onca. Next base: position 11,854,821 of record NC_138342.1, read on the forward strand.
AAGAATTTATACATATTTAAAGTAGAATATTAGATAGGTTAGGCACAAAACTGGTTAATGCTCTGCAAGTTAATTAAAAGCCATAACCTTTGGGATGTATCTTTTCTATCAGACAAAAATTATTTGCATCTTTAGCCAACAGGATGTATATTGTTACCACCTAACTTCATAAGCTTTGATAGTGAATAAAAATAACAAAGATACATTCTGCTAGATAATTAAATAACTGTCGGGGAAAACCTATCAAACAATTCCCCGTTAAGACATTGAAAGGACATCCTGCCCACTCCAAATTGTAAATATTTTCATAACACATTTATCCCGTAAGTATTTCTCAAGCTCCTGTTATGTCCCAGAAACTCTTCTCAATCCTAGGGAGAGAGTAGTGAATAAAACAGACTACGCCCTTGCTCACAAGGGTCTTTTATTCTAGTGGGATTGGGGTCCAGACAGTGAATAAAGCAGGAAAATATACCGTGTGGCAGATGATGGAAAGTGCTATAATGTGGGCTCGGGGGTGGTGTTAGGTACAATAATAAAATAAGAAAAGCTTCACTAAAAGCTGACATTTTAGCAAAGACATGAATAAAGAGGGAGAGCAAACCCAGAAATGTCTGGGGGAGAGCCTTCTAGGCAAAAGGAAGAGGTGCAGAGGCAACGCGAAACAGCACAAGCCCCAGTAGGATTGGAAGTTTTTGTTATAGAAATGTTCAAAAAAAAAAAAAAAAAAAAGGCAAACTAGAAAGAATAGTAGTTAACCCCATTTCCTAATACCCATCCTTAATGATTATCAACATTTTGCTGTCTTATTTCTTCAATATCCTCACTTTTCTTTCCCTCTAAAGTACTTTAAAGCAAATTCCAGACTTCATGTCATTTTGTGTATAAATACTTCAGTCCATATCGCTAACAAAAAAATAACATTTAAAAAACATAGTTGAAATGCTATTGTCATACTTGACAGAACTTGATTTTCATAGTTAAAAAAAGGTTTTTCTTTTTCCACTTACCCAATTTATGTATGGTGCAATTAAATTATATAATTAAAACAAGTAAAAACATATTTACAAGTTTGTGGGTTTATTTTTATTTTTATTTTTTAAGTAGGCTTCATGCCCAAGGTGGGGCTCAAACCTACAACCCTGAGGTCAAGAGTTGCACGCTCTACTGACTGAGCCAGGCAGGTGCTGTAAGACCAAGTTTTCTTTAGCATGAAGATGTTAAGAACAAAACGGGAAGCTGGATGAGATAAAATCAAGAATTGATTTCATGCCCACACACGCGCACGCGCGTGTGTGTGTGTGTGTTTCGCGTGTGTATGTGTGTGTGTTTCAAAGACTCAGGGTTTGGTAGGGGAAGAATAATTTTTTTCATGGATTTTTGTAATTGACCTCAGTGGGGAATAGGGCATCATCTTTTTCAACAAAATATCACCAGTAAATATCTACTCTGAAAGGATGGGATGATGAGAATCTTGTTTTGAAGACAAAAAAGAAAGTGAAAACTGACATCAGAAATTTCAAGAATAAATGGAGAAAGAGAGTAACTTTCTTTGTCCTTGCAATGACTTATTTTTTCCTAATTACAAAAATAAAACAAGCCTATTAGAGTATATTCAGAAAAATACATAAATATAGAGAGGAATACAAAATCACTTGACCCCCAAAATGGAATTCTAAATAGTGATGAATGCCACAATTACCAAAAAATAAAAAATAAAAAATAAATAAAAATAAATAAATAAATAAAAAGGGAAGTGTCGAGCTGCTTAAATGGATGGTTTCAGAATAAGCAGTTTTACAGAGCTAATTTAAATACCTTGTATAATATGACATTTACAAAAATTGCTAAGGTCCGGTTTTCCACTTCCTAGTAGGATGTATCAAATATGATGTATCCACGTGGTAGAAAGTTATCTACATCTTTGGTCCTTGGATGCTTCGAAACAGTAAAGTCTGACTTGAAGGGACATTAGAAATTCCCCAAGGCATATATTTCTTTGGTCTCCATCCATGTTTGCCTTGATTCTGTTCAAATGTTACTTTTATTATGACTATCAAGCAAATATTATAGTTATTGTGTTGGGACCGCACAGTTTATTTTTGTTTATTCTTTTTTAAAGTTTATTGATTTATTTTGAGAGAGCGAGTGTGTGAGCGGTGGAGAGGCAGAGAGAGAAGGAGAGAGAGAGAATCCCAAACAGGCTCCATACTGTCAGCACAGAGCCCAACACCGGGCTGGATCTCATGACCATGAGATCATGACCTGAGCCGAGATCAAGAATCTGACGCTTAAGGAACTGAGTCACCCAGGAGCCCCTCATAATTTAAATATTATCAAATTCATAATAAAATTTTCCTCCTCATTATTGCGTCTCCTGGGAGTAAGAATTGATTGATGAATGAACTTATCCAGAGCAGGGTCAAAGTTGGCAGTGACCAAATCTCCTTGGGAATTCTTCAAGAGCAAAGAAAGACTAAAAACATACAGAAACTGAGAGATGTAAAATTTCAAAGAAGGTGTGAGACTTAGGTCAAAGATGGTCGATCACATTTCATGTTTTAGCACTTTTTAGATGCAATTTCTTCAAAAGGACTGTTGAACTGCCGGATAGGAACACATCCATTTACCACCACCAATAGCCTCCTTTGTCTTTACCTGGCTAGTTGACGTCATCTTCCCTCTCAAGGGACGTCTTTTGCTTTCTTCAGTATTCCTTATTCACACATCAGTATCTCCTCTCGATTTGTCTTTTTTTTTTTTTTTTTTTTTTAGGCTTAAAGAAATAATGTGTGACCGGGAAAATCAAAATACACCTCCCTTCAGTTTCCCTTCTTTCTCAGAGGCAAATACTGCTGTGTGTCTCTCTTGCATCTTTTTAGAAATGCTCTCTGGATATCTAAGCATTTTTCCCATATTCTCTCCCCCGCCCCACACATTGTCCCCTCTGTGCCTCACTCTTCTGTTTTCATTTTACAGTTGTATCTTGATTATTAGTGTAGTTCTGTCTCATTCTAATGGTTACATCATATTCCAGTGTATGGATTTACCATATTTTACATTTGTACTGATGGGCAATTGATGTTTTTAAAAAAAACTTTTGTAATATCTTACAAACAGTGCTGCAATAAATTCTTGTGTGAGATAGAATCTTGAAACGAATCACTAAATTCAAGGCTATACCATTTTTAATTTTGAAAATAGCCAAATTTCTATGAGGCAAATCACCTCTTGAGGCAATAAAAGTTTCTGTTTTGCCATACCTGTACAATATAGGGTGCTTTCAAACTTTCTGATTTTTTTTTTATCAATCTGATAAGAGAATATGTTACTGCATTCTGATTTTAATTATTATTTATTTTGTGTTTTGCCCTGCAGAGTAAGCTTTGTTTTTTCCCGTTACCAATGTATTTTGGTAATCGTAATCATGTTGTTTTAGAGATTTATCCTTGTGGATATATGAGCTCCAGTTCATTTATTTCAACTCGTGTATGAGATCCTGCTGAATGACCATATCTTACATGAATTAATCTATTCCCTTATCCTCAGTTTCTGCTGGCATAAACAATGCCAGAACACAAGTCTGCTCGTGCATATGATTTCCTCCTAAGGCATTTAGCTAGAGATAGAAATACTAAGCCAGGGGGCGCCTGGGTGGCTCAGTCGGTTAAGCGTCCGACTTCGGCTCAGGTCACAATCTCGCGGTCCGTGAGTTCGAGCCCCGCGTCGGGCTGTGTGCTGACTGCTCAGAGCCTGGAGCCTGTTTCGGATTCTGTGTCTCCCTCTCTCTCTGACCCTCCCGCGTTCATGCTCTGTCTCTCTCTGTCTCAAAAACAAATAAACGTTAAAAAAAAAAAAGAAATACTAAGCCATGGCGTATGTCATCTTCCCCTTTATTGAGTGTATTAGTTTGCTAGGACTGCAGTAAGGAAGCACCGCTAGCTGAGTGGCTTAACAAATGTATTGTCTCACATTTCTGGAGCCAGAAATCTGAAGTCAAGGTGTCAGAAGGGATTGTTCTTTCTGAAGGCTGTGAGGAAGAATCTGTTCCATATCTCTGTCCTAGTTTCTAGAAGCCTTGGCTGTTCCTTGTCTAGTATAGGCCATTCTCCCTGTGTCTTCACATTGTCTTTCTTCTGTGCGGGTCTCTCCCTGTGTCCAACTTGCTCCCTTTTACGAGGATCCTGGTCATATTGGACTAGGGTCCACCCCTATCATCAGCTTAACTTGAACATCTTCTAGGACCTTATTTCCAAATAAGGTCACAGTCTGAGGTCGTGGGGGGACATCTTTTGGGTGGACACAATTCATCCCCTAACAGTGAGTGTACCAATTAAGATGCTTTTGGCTACAAGTAAAAGAATACTCAGCTGAATGTAGTTTACTTATTTACTTATTTAAAATATTTTTTAACGTTTACTCATTTTTGAGACAGAGAGAGAGAGAGAGAGAGAGAGCGTGTGCGCACACAAGCGGGGGAGGGGCAGTGAGAGAGGGAGACACAGAATCTGAAACAGGCTCCAGGCTCCGAGCTGTCAGCACAGAGCCCGACGTGGGGCTCTTACTCATGAACCGTGAGATCATGACCTGAGCCGAAGTCGACGCTTAACCCACTGAGCCCCCCAGGTGCCCCTGAAAGTAGTTTAAAACAAGAGGTTTTTACAGACACACATAACCAGCCAACCAGAAGTGACGTGGTCCTAGAGTCCGGTTCAGCTGCTCAGTGATGGACCAAGTCTTCTTATTCACTCTCCCATCTCCCTGGGTGGCTTCTGGTCCCAAGATGGCTGCTGCAGTTCCAGCTATTATGTCTTTCCTTATAGAACGATGCCCAGGGACAGAGAACAGGAGGATGGCAAGAATGCCCCCATTTCAAGTCTCTTTTTATCAGAGAATAGCATCTTTCTCGGGAGACCTCTCTCCATTGCCCCTGTGCTGAATTTCATTAGCCAGAATAGAGCCACATGGCTCCCCAAACTGGAAAGGAGGCTTGTGAGCTATTTGATATTTTGAATCAACGTGATAGGAGGCATGCTTTGCCAAGAGGGAAGAAGAGTGAGGAAAATCTGTTTGGGCTGGGAACCAGCAGTGTCTGCCATATTACCTATGGCCAGACTGGTCTCCACATTTGTGGTGTCACCTGACTTTCGGAAAAGTCCTTGTTGCTCTGTCCTCACCATCGCTCGGAACAATTTTGCGCATCTTTTTGTGGCTTCAGTTTTCATTTTCCTGATGACTAACACAACTGATCATCTTTTTATGTGCTTACATTGGCCGCTCTGGTGTGTGTGTGTGTGTGTGTGTGTGTGTGTGTGTAAAGTACCTATTTTTGTATTTTGCCTGTTTGTATGTTGAATTGTCTGTCTCCTCTACACATTCAAGATCCTAATTTTTTGTTAGTTTTGCAGATTGCGAATATGTTCTCCCGATCTGTGTCTTGACTCTTGACTTTATTAGATTCCTTGTATTACTGATGATTTTAATGTAATCATATTTATCTTTTGTGGTTGTGCCTTTTGTACCCTATTTAAGAATTTGTTTTCTCAGAGGTCACAATAAAGGTCACATGTATTCCAAAAATGTTAAACATTTGCTTTTTGCAATGAACTCTTTTATCCACTTGGAATTTGTCTTCGTGTGTGGTGTAAGGTAGGGACTTAATTTCATTTTTTCCCCACAGATGGATAGTCAGTTCTGTGAGTACTATTTATCAAACAATTCATCCTTTCCTAAGGGCTTTATAATGCCACTTTCGTTTGCATTTCAGACCTGTTAGCTTGTTTCTGGGTTCTCTAATCTGTTCTATAATCTATCCCTAAACAACTACCACATTGTTTAAATCACTAATGTCTTGATATCCAGCAGGCACTGTCTGATTTCTGTTACTAGATATTAGTTTACATTTTTTGGGAGTACTTATATAAACAGAATCATATCCCGTGTACTCCTTTGTGTCTGGCTTTTTCATGGCCTCCATGTGATGTTTTCGAAATTCATCCCTGTTGTATGTATTAATAGTCTGTTCCCTTTTATTTCTGAATAGTAGTCCACTGTGTGCTTATATACCTGAACTTGTTTATCCATTCCTCTTTTGATGAACATTTGGCTTGTATTTCACTTTGGATATTGTGAGTAAAGCTCCTATGAACAAAGTTTCTGTGTGGATATACAGTTTCGTTCTCTTGGGCAACTACCCAGAATTGAAATAGCAGAGCCACATGCTTTAGCTATTTAAGAAACTACCAAACTGTCCTACAAGGTAATTGTATAGTTTTACATGTTCACCATCAGTGTACAATTATTCTAGCTGCTACACATTCTTTTTTTTAATCTTTATTTATTTGTGAGAGACAGAGACAGAGCATGAGCAGGGGAGGGGTAGAGAGAGGGGGAGACACAGAATCCGAAGCAGCTCCAGGCTCTGAGCTGTCAGCACAGAGCCTGACGTGGGGCTCGAACTCATGAACCGTGAGATCATGACCTGAGCCGAAGCTGGCCGCTTAACCGACTGAGCCACCCAGGTGCCCCTAGTTGCTACACATTCTTACTAACACTTGATATTATCAGACTTTTACACTTTTAGCCATTCTGATGCATTTGTAGTGGTATTTTTATGGTGCTTTTAAAAAAGCATTTATTTATTTATTTTGAGAAAGAGAGAGAGAGATGGTGAGCACACAACCGGGGGAGGGGCAGAGAGACGGGGTGAGAGAGAATCCAAAGCAGGCTCTGAGCTGTTAGCACAAAGCTCAACGTAGGGCTCAATCTCATAAACTGTGAGATCACGACCTGAGCCAAAATCAAGAGTTGGACATCTAACCAACTGAGCCACCCAGGCACCCCTTATGGCACTTTGAATTTGCATTTCCCTCATGACTAATGGTGTTGAACATTGTCTCGTGGGCTTATTGAAGTATGCTTTCAAATCTTTTGCCAATCGTAAAAAAAAAAGTTGGTTTTTGTTCTTACTATTGAGTTGTCAGTTTAGGTATTCTGGATGCAAGTCCTTTGTCAGATGTGTACTGAAAGTTTTTCTTTCATTTTGTGACATGCCTTTTATTCTTCTTTAATGGAGGCTTTTGAGGAATCAAGTTTTTTTTTTTTTTTTTATCTTGATAAGATCCAACTTGTTCACTTTTTCTTATATATATCTTGCCTGACTTATGATGAGGTTACATCCCAATAAACTCATCATATATTGAAAATATCATAAGTCAAACATGCATTTACTACACCTCACCTACTGAACAGCATAGCTTAGCCTAGCCTACCTAAAGTATGCTCGGAATTCTTACATGAGCTTACAGTGGTCACAACAGAGTATCAGACTGCATACCTCTGGCCTGGGAGGAAATCAAAATGCAAAATTTGAAGTACGGTTTCTACTGAATGCATATCACTTTTGCATCAAATCATCAGTGGAACCATCGTAAGTTGGGGACTGTATAGCTTGTGCTTTAGGTCTGTCCTCAACTCCTAGTTAATTTTGTGTAGGGTATGAAGTAAGGTAGGTTTCAGTTTTCTTTCACATATGAAAATCTATTTGCTGTCGCATCATTTATCGAAAGAGCTTTCCTTTCCCCATTGAATTGCTTTGACACTTTTGCTGAAAATCAATTGATCATGTCTTAATCTGTTTGGACAGCTATACCAGAACACTATAAATCAGATGACTAATGAACAACATAAATTTCTTTCTTCTTCTTCTTCTTCTTCTTCTTCTTCTTTTACTTTTTTTTTAAAGTGTATTTATTTTGAGAGAGACACAGGCAGTGTGAGTTGGGGAGATGCAGAGAGAGAGAGGGGGAGAGAGAGAGAGAATCTGCCAGTGCAGAGCCTGATGTGGGGCTTGCACTCCCAAAACTGTTAGTTCATGCCCTGAGCTGAAATCAAGAGTTGGACAACTTCACTGACTGAGCCACCCAGGTGCCCCCAGAAATTGATTTCTTACAATTCCGGAGGCTGGAAAGTCTAAGTTAAAAGGCCAGCAGTCTCAGTGTCATTGCATTTGGAATTAAAACAGCCCTTCCTTGATGATAATTCAGACAGTCAGTTCTCAGTCTGCATATTCCTTGGCTAATCAAGAGCATCTGACACAGTCCATCACTTCCACCACCTTAATACACTTTCTTCACTTGGCTCCCAGAATAACCCATTCTCCTGCCTATTGTCCTACATTCCAATCTTTATTGGGTTTTTCTCCCCACCTCTTCTGTCAGATTGCCTCAAGGCTCAATCCTTGGTCATCTTCTCTCTTTTGTATTTTGGTTGCTGATCTCAGGTAGTTTCATGGCTTTCTCTCTCCTGAACTTCAGGATCAGACACCCGTCTGTTTAGTCCACAGCCTCACTTGCACATCTAATAGAAACTTCAAGCTCAGCGTGTTTGAAACAGAACTGATCAATGCCATCCCCACTAAACCTCTCCATCCCAGTTCATGGCAACTCCATCCTTCCAGTGTCCCAGGCTACGAACTTTGGAATTATTATCGACTCCTTATTTCTTTAACACCACACATCTTAATCCATTAGGAAATTTAAGGCTAAAGGGAATCTATCACTTCTTACCATCTCTCCTTCTACTACCCTGGTCCACATCACCACAGCAACTTGCTCACATTACTGGTCTAGCTTCCTCTTTCGGACTATACTCACTGAAGCTGTCAGAGAAATCCTTTGAAACTTAAGTAATATCATGTGCTTCCTGCGCTGTGGATCCTCTATGGCTCCACGGTTCTCCATGTGTAGAAGCTCCATTCCTGACAATGGCTCTGGGAGCCCCACCCACTATGCCTTCCTTTCTGTCTACTGTCCACCTGGCTTTCTCTGCTCCAGCCACCAGCTGTACTGGCTTCTTTGCTGTTTCTTGAACATATCAGGCATTTCAGGCCAGATTAATGGAATTAGTGACTTCTAAGCTTTCCTGAAGATTTTTTTAAAATATAATTTATTGTCAAGTTGGCTAATATACAGCGTATACAGTGTGCTCTTGGTTTTGGGGGTAGATTCCTATGATTCATTGCTTACATACAACACCCAGTGCTCATCTCAACAAGTGCTCTCCTCATTGCCCATCACCCATTTTCTCCATCCCCTCCTCCATCAACCTTCAGTTTGTTCTCTGTATTTGAGTCTCTTATGGTTTGCCTGCCTCCCTCTCTGTTTGTAACTATTTTTTCCCCTTCCCTTCCCCCAGGGTCTTCTGTTAAGTTTCTCAAGTTTCACATATGAGTGAACACATATGATATCTGTCTTTCTCTGCCTGACTTATTTCACTTAGCATAATACCCTTCAGTACCACCCATGTTGCTACAAATGGCAGGATTTTATTCTTTCTCATTGCTGAGTAGGATTCCATTGTATATATAAACCACATCTTCTTTATCCATTCATCAGTTGATAGACATTTAGGCTTTTTCCATAATTTGGCTATTGAAAGTGTTGCTATAAACATTGGAGTACATATGCCCCTATGAAACAGCACTTCTGTATCCTTTAAATAAATTTCTAGTAGTGTTATTGCTGGGTCATAGGGTAGTTCTATTTTAAATTTTTTGAGGAACCTCTACACTGTTTTCCAGAGTGGTTGCACCAGTTTGCATTCCCACCAAAAGCGCAAGAGGGTTCCCGTTTCACCACATCTCGCTAGCATCTGTTGTTTCTTGAATTGTTAATTTTATGACTCACTATGACTGGCGTGAGGTGGTATCTCAGTGTGGTTTTGATTTGTATTTCCCTGATGATGAGTGATGTTGAGCATCTTTTCATGTGTCTGTTGGCCATCTGGATGTCTTCTTGGGGAAAGTGTCTATTCATGTCTTCTGCCCATTTCTTCACTGGATTATTTGTTTTTCAGGTGTTGAATTTGGTAAGTTCTTCATAGATTTTGGATACTAACCCTTTATCTGATATGTCATTTGCACATATCTTTTCCCATTCCGTCAGGTGCCTTTTAGTTTTGTTGATTGTTTCCTTTGCAGTGCAGAAGGTTTTTACCTTAATGAGGTCTCAATAGTTCATTTTTGCTTTTATTTCCCTTGCCTTTGGAGATGTGTTGAGCAAGAAATTGCTGCAGCTGAGGTCAAAGAGTTCTCCTCTGGGGTTTTGATGGTTTCCTGTCTCACATTTAGGTCTTTCATCCATTTTGAGTTTATTTTTGTGTATGGTGTAAGAAAGTGGTCCAACTTCATTCTGCATGTTGCTGCCCAGTTCTCCCAGCACCATTTGCTAAAGAGACTGTCTTTTTCCCATTGGATACTCTTTCCTGAAGAGTTTTTTAAGTAAGCTCTATGCCCAATGTGGGACCTGATCTCCTGACTCCGAGATCAAGAATCCACAGACTGAGCCAGACAGGAGCCCCAAGAGTCTTCTTCTGTCTTAACACCCTACTTGCAAAATTCTGACTTCCTCAGGGAATCCTGCTGGTTGCTCTCTTTGCCCACAAGGTGGCAATCTTTGCCTTCAATTCAGGCTCCCTCAGTCTCAAATTAAAGAATTAACCACTGAGTTAACGGGCTCTCATGTTTTCTTTGGGCCAAGACAATGTTCCCTGCAAGACTTCACGGCAGGAAAAGTTATAGAATGAGTGTAACTACCCCTTGAGATCTAAGTGTTTTTAGGGATGAGGATTTTAGGCTCTGATAGCTTTCTTGGGGGAGCAACATATTAGGTAGTTGATGTTGCTTTATTGGTGGGGACTTTGAAATAGAACCATTATTTGTGGGAAGGGTGACAGCATATCCTGAGAGGTGACAGCACCAAGTTAGGAAGTGTGAAGTAGGCTGACAACATACAGATTTAACCACCAAATGTACTTGGTTTTCACCTTGGTATAAGACTTTAACTCTCTGCCCATCCCCTGTTGGCTTTATCCCTTCGCTTGGGAAACAAGTGTCTATTCTGGTCTGTACCTTTGCATTCGATCTAGGGAAAGGACAGCCCCTCTGGGGTCTTAGGTCCTCATTTCTGTTAGGAACAACTTCACCTCCTGTGGGGGGCAGCATTGTTCAGAGAAAGAGTGGAGTTTGGAATGTCAGATAGGTCTGCCCCTTGCTAATTGTTCGGCTTTGGTCTTGTTGCTAAACTCTGAGCTTCAGTAGCTCTAATGATAGGAACTTCCCCACAGGGCTAGTGTGAGATTTAAATAGTATGAGTTAAGGAGTAAGCACAGTGCCTGGCACATGGGGAGCACTCTGTGGTGGTCATACACTTTTCCTTCTTCCTTCGAGTGCTCCCTCCTGTCTCTGGGCTCCTGGAGACAACTGCCAGGGTAGGTCAGAAGTAGGGAGAAGGGGGGAGAAGCCAACAAGAAGGGTCGACTCATGGGGGATAGGGCAACTGAGGAACCGTCTGGGGTCTGCTGGAAGGAATAGAGTGGTAGGAAGGGGGAGGACGTGCCACTGACCTTGAATCCTAAGGAGGCAGGCAGAGAAATACTGTCATGGCTAAGACACCAGCTCAGCCTGCAGACTTTCTTACTAACAAATCGAGTCTTCCAGAAGCTGCTTTTGGAGCTTCTGCCAAGCATAAACACTGATTAAGGCATGCTGGTTTTCACAGGCCCTCTGATTCTTGAATATCCTTCTCAAGATTGGAGGTTACTGTCATTGTCCCTCAGCCCAAGACCACCAGGAACACAGGGCAGTTGAACAAGATGGGCTTCATCTCTCTTTCCAAGAGTGAGCCTTAGTACGAGGGCCCCCAGGGCAGGGGAGGGTTCAGTGTGAGCATGTTAGAAAGGATTGATAGGATTGGGGCTTGTTTTATGAGCTTTTGGGGGAAAGAGGCTGGCTTTGCCTGGATGCTGCCAAGGAGTACAGGGCAAGGGGGTCATTCTGTGATAGGGTCTGCCAGGCTGCAAGCATGAAGCAAAGCCAAAGCTGTCACTGGTAAAGAGGGAGCAGCCACTGATACTTACTACAATACAAGGGTATTTGGTCTGTGTGCGTGTGTGCGTGTGTGTGTGTGCGTTGTGGATATTGTCTGTTGACATCACAGTCTCAGGGTCACAGAGAGGCTTTATTTGATGTCAGGTGCCCTTGAATTATGTTCAACAGGAGAACACCAGGACAATGCAATTCTCTTTTTCATCACCAACATCTCCATATATAACCTTGTGCTCTCTGGGTCCCCAGGAGGAAGGAACTACAGCAGCTGGGCTGTGATGGCTTTACTTAATTTTGGAAGAAGGGATGATCCTGAGGGGAAGAAAGAAGGCAAGCGAGTGGGCTAATGGTCTGGTCAACTGGACCTCCAGGTAGATAGACTAACGCCATTTGCTAGAATGAAGCAGCCTATGTTGTGAATCCCCTTAACAGGACGTCCTTGGTTAAAGATGACTTAGAGAAAATTGATTCATCATCTGTGAGGCGTGATTCCCTTGAAAGTCATGTAAGCAGTGGAACTCTCTGGGTAATAAAATGGAGATATTTCATCCTTTTAATCCTTCTCGTTGTGTAACGAACCCTACAGAACCCAAAAGGTCACTTCATGGTGTTATCCGTGATTCTGGGCCAGAAAGCATGTGTCTCATGCAGGAAGGCAGGCAGGACACCAGGGGCGATATAGGAAGTGGCATCCCTTCCTCCCTTCCTTTGACTGAGCCTCTCAATGACTTGTCTCCTTGATATGATTCATCAAGTCTGACTCTGAGTATGATCTGTGATGAGGAGTGATTTGACAACCCAGTCTTGCTTGAGGATGCAAGAAAGTCTTTAAAGGGGAGACAGTTCCACTGGAAAAAGTCTGTGGCCCTAACCCCTACCCCTCCTCATATATCACATCACTGGGCCTTGAGTGGTGGGGCCAGGGCATCTTGCCTGATTACATGCTATTGTTTTTAACAGGATGAGGGGTAGAAAAGACACTTTGTAGCTAGCAGACGTGAGGGAGGGCGCAGAAATGATGGGTGGTGACGGAGTAGAGATCCTCTTCTGTCTCTGCTGGATACAGGAATTCCTAAGGTGGTATGTTTTCTTTAAACCCAAGTCCTAAGCTTCCCAAGATTCTCAAGTGTTTGGTCTAATTGCTCAAGCTACTCTAAAAGAAAATAAAAGTTTTGTTATGATCGCTATTGTAATATATGTTTATTGTAGGAAAAGTCAAAGTATAAGGATGGGACGATTACAAGGCAACCTTATACTCCTCACAACCAGGTATAACTATTTTAAAACATGGTTTGAGGGGCACCTGGGTGGCTCAGTTGATTGAGCGTCTGACTCTTGACTTCTGCTCATGTCATGATCTCACGGTTTGTGGGTTTGAGCCCTTCATCTGGCTCTGTGCTGACAGCGTGGAGCCTGCTTGGGATTTCTGTCTCCCTCTCTCTCTGCCCCTCCCCCGCTTGCTGTCTATTTCTCTCTCTCAAAAAACAAACAAGCAAACAAACAAACATGGTTTGATTGCCGTGGTTTCTTTTCCTTTTAGTTTTAAAAAATTGGTTGTGGGGCACCTGGGTGGCTCAGTCGGTTGGGCGTCGGACTTCGGCTCAGGTCATGATCTCACGGTTTGAGGGTTCGAGCCCTGTGTCCGGCTCTGTGCTGAAAGCACAGAGCCTGGAACTTGCTTCGGATTCTGTGTCTCCCTCTCTCTCTGACCCTCCCCTGTTCATGCTCTGTCTCTCTCTGTCTCAAAAATAAACAAAAAAAAAATTAAAAAAAATAAATAAAAATAAAAAATTGGTTGTGATTTTGCTATATCTTCATTTAAAAAAATTGAACTTCCCTTCCCCCCTTTTTGGCTGGCTTGGATAATCCGTTGTTAAATTTTTTCTTTTAATGTTTATTTATTTCTGAGACAGAGAGGGACAGAGCCTGAGGGGGGAGTGGCAGAGAGAGAGGGAGACATAGAATCCGAAGCAGGCTCCAGGCTCCGAGCTGTCAGCACAGAGCCCGACGCAGGGCTCGACCTCGCAAACTGTGAGATCGTGACCTGAGCCGAAGTCGGTCGCTCAACCGACTGAGCCACCCAGGCACCCCTTGGATAATCCATTTTTATCGTAAACCAACAATACAGAAAAATATGAGGTGAAAGTGGAAATTTGCCTTTATTTTTCTTCCAAGAGACAACCCCAATTACCAGTTTGGTGTGCATCTTTTTCCTGTTTTCTAGAAGGTGAGGTCTCCTTTCATCACTTACCATAAAATAAACATCCCCCAAGTGATTCCAAGCTCTGTATTAATACGTTGTTCAAAGGCTGCTTTGTTTTCCGCTGAGCAGAGACACCTTTTGACGCCATTCCCTTCTGTTGGCTACACAGCTCTAATCTCTGGAACCCATCAAAGGCAGCGAAGCCAGAAAGGGGGCACATAGAAACCCCGGGCGGTTACAAATATAGATAGATTTTGCATGCCACAACAACAGGGGAGCCCACAAAGAAAAATCATTTTCAAAAAAGAAGACTGCTTAACATTTAATCAAGGAGTTTTTGTTTTTGTTGTGTGGTTTTAAATCCCGTGCCTATCCTCTGTAGTAGAGAATTAGAAAATGTTGGACTATTTATTGTGTTTTCAAGTTTTAGTGCCTTGGGCAAAAGTCACCGGTGCTTTGATTGTAATTAGTTCTGGTCTTTCTCTGCCCTCAACCATCATCTGAGTGCCTTGAGGATAGCTCTGTGCCTGGTGGGAGGCTCTCGGTAGGACCCCGGGAAGTATTTGTGGAAGGAAAGAGTGGGTGATGAAGCAGCCCAAGTGTCCACAGTGGGTAAACAGATACCCAGAATGACGTGTAAGCCTACAGTGGAATGTTGTTGAGCCTTTGAAAGGGCAGGGGATTCTGACACCTGCTACAACACGGGTAAGCTGTGAGGACATTGCACTAAGTGAAATCAGCTGGTGATGGAAAGACAGGTACCCACAGTAGTCAAATTCACTGAGATAGAAAGTGGCAGTGCAGTTCCCCTGGGAGGAAGGGGGAAGGGGAGGCTTCTGAAAAATTCTCAGTTCTACTCTTTCCACCTTTGCCATTCTGACTTGGTTGGCCTGGAGTCGGTCTTTTCCGAAGCTCTCGGGTGATGGTCAAGTGTGGCCAGAGCTGAGAGCCACAGGACCCGATGACTTCCCACAGTCTGATCCCGGCACAGACAGCTCTTGGGAATAGCCCTGGGGCTCACAGTCTCTATCCCAGGCAGCAGGTCTGCCTGGAAGTAGCACCATTGTGGAATGGAGAGCCATTTTTAATGCAAAAAACAAAACAAAACAAAACAAAACAAAACAACAACTTCCAGAAATGGCTCTTCCTTCCATGCTGCTTCTTCAATTTTTTTATGTTGTTTTTATCTTATATTTGAGAGAGAGAGATCAACAGAATGTCAGCAGGGGAGGAGCAGAGAGACGGAGACAGAACCTGAAGCCGCCTCCAGGCTTCAAGCTGTGAGCGCGGAGCCCGACGTGGGGCTCGAACCCATGAGCAGTGAGATCGTGACCTGAGGTGAAGTCAGCCGCTCAACCGACTGAGCCACCCAGGGGCCCCCCATGCCGCCTCTTCAGTCAGAGGCGCACCTCCATCTCTGTTGGACACAGACATTCCCGAGGCCACCTGTTTCTTGTAACCGGCCAATTTACTCGGAGCAGCTTGGCTTGGCTATCATTTGATCTGATGGAACGGTGCTCTACCCCGGGGAACAAACATGAACACGGGGGATTCTTGCAAAGAAGCCACACTAATGAACTTGAGGCTCCTTTCCGCATTGACGTCTATAAATGAGTACTGCAGACACCTCCCTATAGTGCCATCCCAACGCCTTCTTAATTCTATATATGTATTTATGCCGATCAAAACGGTGACTGGCACATCCAGGGTGCAATGTTTACTTTTGAGTTTAAGGATAAAAAGAAACTTCAGGGGCTTCTGGGGGGCTCAGTCACTTAAGCATCTGACTCTTGATTTCAGCTCAGGTCATGATCTCAAGGTCGTGAGATCGAGCCCCACATTGGGATCCGTGCTGAGACTCGGACCCTGCTTGGAATTTTCTCCCTCCCTCTCTCTCTGCGCCTCCCTGCGCTTGTGTTCTCTCTATCTCTCAAAATAAAGAAATAACACATTAAAAAAAAAAGTAGCTTCATAAAGCTTGACCCCAGACTTCTGATTGCTCCTCCTCATTTTCTCTCAGTTGTGGACACAAGGAGGCTGTGATCTCTGAGACAGAGAAAGGGAAGGCAGTTAAATCATAAACTCGTCTCACGTCTGTTTCAGCTTATGTTCTAGAACTCTGCTCCTTCTAGACAAGGAGCTCCGTTAAATTATTATCAACCTGGGGATCCTTGAGCCCAGAAGGTAGTGTCTCCTGAGCTGGGGGTCTACATACCTAAGAAACATAAAAATAATTTTAGAGGTTCGTGAGTTCTCCCGGAGGCTCCATCAAATCTTTGGTGATTACATAACATGTTCATAAAAACATCTGGTAAACAGTGGGTTCTTGGTGCACGTTCATTTCTCTTTCCTGCCAGATTTTTTTTTTTTTTTTGTAGTGGAAAATTCTCTTGCTCTTCATCTCAGGGAGACATCTCTCCCCCTCCAGCCTTTGTCTGCCCCCAGTTCTGCAGATGCTGGTAGAAGAATTGTATGAGGGAGTTGGAATCCGGAACAGGACATTGTTGAGAAGGCCACTGAATTAAATTAATGGAAGTAAAACATGATCCCCCAAAGTGACATAGCCACCAAACACTTTTTCTCTAAACTTGCCATGATGGTGCCCCATACGTTTTGATTGACATTGAAGTACATAATGCAATAACCCGTTTTCTTTGAAATGTGCAGTGTATGAAGAAAGCCAGTGTATGGTTTCCTGGCCCAGCTTTGGAAGGCAAGCCATGAGGCAGTTGAAATGTCCTGTGCAGACTGGGGAGTAGAGGGATCTCGGCTTGAAAGAGCCCTCCACGAAGCCTGCAGGTGTTGTGTGTGAGCTCATCGAATTCTCTCGAACCTCCCATGAGTGAAGTGATATTACCTCCCTTTCACAGATGGGGAAACTGAGGCTGGAGCGCTTTTCTAGCCTGCCTTCCAAGGCAACGCTGTAGTAGGGTGGTGGGAGCCTGACCTTCAGGGTCACACAGACTCGGGACCTGTCCCGGCTTTCCCACTCACTCATCCTGTGACCTCT
Source organism: Panthera onca (assembly GCF_046562875.1). Classification (NCBI taxonomy): domain Eukaryota; kingdom Metazoa; phylum Chordata; class Mammalia; order Carnivora; family Felidae; genus Panthera; species Panthera onca. The sequence goes on from NC_138342.1 coordinate 11,871,918, forward strand.
GACCGGTTCTATAACTTTGCAGCCTTCAAGTTTCCTCATCAGTAAAATGGGACAACGGTAGGATCTCCCTGTGACCAAGGCCCTTTCTTCTCTAGAATCGAAGTAGTGATTTTAGCTCTGCAATGGCCATCAAGGTGAAAGATTGCTTCGCACCTTCCTTTGCAGCTAGGTGTGGCCTGTGATAACATCTTAGCAAATGAGATGAGAGCAAATAGAACATCTTCTAAGAGCCTGTCCTTAAGAAGCAGCCCACGTGCCCACTGCTGCTGCTGCTGCTTTCCCCTCCTCTTCCTTCTTTCTCTTCCTCTTTCTTTTCCTTAACCTTTCCTGTTGGCTGGAATGTAGTCATGGTGGCTGGAACTGAAGTAGTCATTTTGGACTGAGCAGATGGGTCTCTGATATGTGCAATGTCATAGAAATCCCAGATACTGGCCTTGAGCTTGAGATATGAGCAAGAAATAAAATTCTCTGTTGCGTCCCTGCAATTTTAGGTCTTACTAAGTTGAATCAAATACTGATACATTTGCTCAGAGAAATGATAGGAGATTAGATGAGATACGTATGTGCAATATATATTAAGCCCCCAATAAATGCTACCTTTTGTTGTCATTGTTTATTACTACTACTACTACGAAATTATTATCATTATTATTGCCTCAGCCCACCCAGCTACCGGATGACTGATCTGGAATTCTGTCCTGTGGCTTTTGCATATCGAAGCCATTACATTTTACAGGCTGATTCTTACTACGAGTGGAAGATCAAGGAGACAATCATATTGCCTGCGGACAAGGGGATGGGCAGTACTATTGCCCTCTGGGTTGGGTTTGCACCCTAATCTGACCCCAAGGGGCCGGGTGTTCTCACCTCCCCAGGTGCAGGACATACTAACTCTGTGTGCCCTTCCGGGCCCTGTGAGGATGAGCCCCATTCCTAAGTTGGCCCAGGAGTTATATGGGCCACGCCTGCCTCTATGGGCTGCAGATGACTGCTCACAGCCAGCAAGGTCTGAGCAAGGGGCCCAAAAAGAAAGACAGGAAATATTATTGCTGATGTTGCGTGAACCTTTATTCTGTACTGGGCAGTGTGCCGAAAGGATTTACCGTGTGTTTTATTTAAGCCCCCAAAGGTTGGGGTTTATCCTGATCGTGATACCTGAGCGCTCCCAGGGGAGACCCACCTCTTTGTCCCGAGGAAATGATGGGTTTCTGTGCACCTGCTAACAGGAACAGAAGGGATTTCAGCTGCTGTCTTCTTAGCCCCTCTCTGTGCCCCCATCCCTCCTCCCTCCGCTCTTTCCCACCCACCTGCCTCCTCATGGCTGGGGGCTGTCTGGAGGGGACGAGGAGTCCGAATTCTATTCCAGAGACTTCTATCTTTAGGGCCAGCTCAGAATTTTCTAGTGGTGGCTCAAAAAAAAAAAAAAAAAAAAAAAAATCAGATGAGACCACTCTCATGCTTAAAATGATCCAATGGCTTGCCAGTAATTAGAGTAAAATTTGAGATCATTTCTTTGGTCCAAAAGACCTAAGTGATCTACCGCCTGATTATTTTTCTGACCTGATTTCTTACCACTCTTTTCCTTATTCCTTTCTGTGGCAGCTGTGTATTTCAGAGTCTTTGTCCTTGTAGTAGCCTCCGTCTGGAATGTTCTCCTTCTCATCATTCAGTCTTAGCTTAAATGATCTTTCAGGGACACCTGTCCTGACCAGCCTCCCTAACCTGGTCATTGTATCCTGCTGTCGCCCCCCCCCTTGATTTTCTGAATACTTGGAATAGTCCGTACCGATTTTGTTAACTTATTTGCTTGTTTGATTACTGTCTGTGTCTCTAACCGGAGAAGCAGCTCTGGGAGAGGCAGGGACATTGCAGGGTGGGGAGGATAACGGTCATCTCTTAAAAAATGCTGTCCGGATGTGCGTGAAGTTCTAGGCATGCAGCCCGTGCTTCGTAAATGACACGTGCCCAGGTAATTATGTTCAAAACCTAACCTTTCATGTTTTGTTTTGTTTTCCGTGTTTTGTCTCACAGACATAAAGATTGCCAAAAGATAGGGAAGGCATTCACAAATGCATTTCTTTCTAAGGATCCTTGCGGCAGCACGGAACAGGACTATCAGCCATTGATGGAGCTGACGAATCAAACTGTACCTTGTGACAAGGTAACGGGATAGAGTTATTGATTTTTTTTAAAGTTTATTTATTTATTTATTTATTTATTTATTTATTTATTTAGAGAACCAGCAGGGGAGGGGTAGAGGGGGGAGGACAGAGGATCTGAGGTGGGCTCTGTGCTGACAGCCCCTGATGTGGGGCCCAGACTCATGAACTGTGAGATCATGAGTCAAAGTCAGATGCTTAACTGACTGAGCCACCCAGGCACCCCGAATTATTGATTTTTAAAACTGAGGATAAAAAAGGGTGCCTGGGTGGCTCAGTCAGTTTAACATCCAACTCTCGATCTCAGCTCAGGTCGTGATCTCAGGGTTCATGAGATTGACCCCGCATCAGGCTCTGTGCTGTCAGCTTGGGATTCTCTCACTTCCTCTCTCTGCTCCTTACTTGTGCGTGCACTCTTTCTCTCAAAATAAATAAACTGCAAAAAACAAAACAAAACAAAAAACAGGGGGCGCCTGGGTGGCTCAGTTGGTTAAGCGTCCAACTTCGGCTCAGGTCATGATCTCGCGGTTTGTGAGTTCGAGCCCTGCGTCGGGCTCTGTGCTGACAGCTCGGAGCCTGGAGCCCGCTTCGGATTCTGTCTCCCTTTCTCTCTGACTCTGCCCTGCTCACATTCTGTCTCTGTCTCTCTCAAAAATAAATAAACATTAAAAAAACCCCAGCAAAACAAAACAGGATAAAAGCCAAAGGAAGAGACTACAGGACCAAATTTTGGCCAGGATGATGGAGGAGAAAAATCTGGAGGTTAGGGTGTATGCGTGGTTGGCCGAGATGGCGTCTGTGGAGATTTTGCGGCACCTGGATATCATCTGGATTTGGGACATGTGAGGAAGGAAATTAAGAGAGAACCGGGGACAGGGAAAGTGGAAGGAGACGTGACCAAAAATCAGGCAAAGCAAACCTGTGGGAAACCCAACCAACCCAAACAAAAAGGACCCGACTTTATATAACTGCGAAACTCTCCCTTGACCTCTGACGATGATGATGATAATTCATAGCCACCCTGCAGAATAAACAAGTCAAGAGTCAACACCCCCATTTTACCGGTGAGAACACTGAGACTTGGTGAGGTTTGGCGGTCAGTGACTGCTCACGTTTGGTGGCCTTGAAAGTGACCAGTTGAAATGTTGGTAGCCTGGGATTTGGAGCCAGAGAGGCCTGGGGTTTATACATAGACTGTACTGGAACAAGTGTGGAATGGCGTACAACTTTCCTCAAGTCAGCATTTAAGGTGAAAATTCAGCGCACCCCAAATCATCTTTGTGTAGCCTCCGAGCCAGGCACCTATTATAGCCTCTCATCCCCTCGGTGGAGAGCTAGGGTTATTCCAGAGAGCCGGCCAGGTGCACCGACACGGGGCGTACAGAAGAGCTGCTTGGCAAATAACCCCAAGGATCCCTAACTCGGCAACAGACCCGGGACTAAGCACTTTTTATTTGCAATTGTCTCATTTCATCTCACATCTCGGGTTCCTTACAGTCACTATCGATACCATTTTACAGATGGGGAAAGTGAGGTTTCGTGATGCTCTGGCTGCCCAGGGTCAGACAGCTGTAAGTAGTGACGCTGGTTTCACAGGGCACGTGCCTCTGGGGCCCACGCTTCAAACCACGCCCTCCACGCCCTCCTATCGGGAAGGAGTAGAGGGGCACCTGGGTGGCTCAGTAGGTTGAGCCTGGGACTCTGGATTTTGGCTCAGGTCATGATCGCATGATCCATGAGATAGAGCCCGAGTTGGGTTCTGTGCTAACAGTGTGGAGTCTGCTTGTGATTCTCTCTCCCTCCCTCTCTCTCTCTCTCTCTCTCTTTCTCTCTGCCCCTCACCCCCTCACAAAATAAAGAGATAAACTTAAAAAAAAAAAAAAAGAAGGTGCCATTTGCAACTATGTGGATGGAACTGGAGGGTGTGATGCTAAGTGAAATTAGTCAGAGAAAGACAAATATCATAGCACTTCACTCATATGAGGACTTTAAGATACGAAACAGATGAACATAAGGGAAGGGAAGCAAAAAGAATAGAGAAACAAGGAGGGAGACAAAAGCATTAAGATATTCTTAAATATGGAGAACAAATAGAGTGTTACTGGAGGGGTTGTGGGAGGGGGGAGGGGCTAAATGTGTTAAGGGCATTAAGGAATCTACTCCTGAAATCATTGTTGCACTGTATGCTAACTTGGATGTAAATTAAAAAAAAAAATAAGTAAAAATTAAAAAAAATTAATTTAAAACTAAAAAAAAAAAAGGGAATAGATCCATGGTCTGAAGATTGTTCTGGTATTTGACCTTTACAAGGGACCCTAAAAAAATTTACTGTATTTGTTCTTTCCTTTCTCTCCTTTTTCTTTGTGGGAATAGGAAAGATTTGGGGAAGGAAACAGGGTTCTGGAGCCCTTTAAGAACCCAAGAGCACTTCTCCCAGAAAATAGCACGTAGACACAATTGTTTTGCAGATGACTTTAGGAATTTCCTAATGTCTCCTCCAGATGTGCTCTAGTTCTGTGTTTATTGTAAGATTCTCATCCGTGGCTTTCAGACTTTTTTTCACTGCCACCAAAAATAATAATGTGACCTACAAAACGCACACACACACACACACCCTCCATCCATGGACACAGAACACAGTGATGCACTCAGCAACGCTCACTTTTACTCTAGGGGTTTTACTCTGGTCTTTTCTATCTTTCTCTCATTTAAAAAGATGTGGATTTTGTTTTTGTTTTTGCTTTTTGACTCACTGAATTACTCTCAATAACAGGTTGTGTTTTTCTTTCCTAGACCCTCCTTTGGAGCAAAACAAATGAGCTGGTGCACGAATACGCATGGGTCCAGCGGGAGCTGTTCACCCTCGAGAACACACTGCTGGGTTACATGGCGGACGGCCTCAGGTGGTGTGGAGACCTAGGCTCTTCTGGTGAGGGTCTGGGCTGTCTGGAATTGCAGGGAGTGCAGGGCGAAGGAGCCCTGGGCTCTGCCAGGTGCATTGGTGTGGTGAGGAGCCACAGGTACCTGCCCTGATGCCATCTACACACTTAACGATAATTCAGGTTCCCGTAAAATAGCGTTCCTTAGATCAATTCAGCGTTCTAGAAAAAAACTGATTTGCGAGGTTGGGCCCGTCTGTGCTCCCTGATCTGTCCACTCTGAGAGCAAGGGTAGCCTGCTTCTGAACTGGAGGTGTTTGCTCTGTGAGGGCATTATTCGGGACTAGAGAATGGCAGAGCAGGCTGAGGCCTGAGAGGGAGCCAGGCCACAGCCCTTGTTCCACGGAATGGCCACGGCAGCAGGTGGATGGGCTCCTCCGCGTCTCAGGCCAGTGCGTGGCTCTGCTGTCATTGTTCAGAGGTCGCCTTATCTTGCCCAGAAAGACCCAGAATGCTTCACTGTGGGGAGGTGCTTTCTACCCAGAAAACTCTATCGAGCCCGTTTTTACTTCTTTGTGTTTTTCTTTCTCTTTTTATTTATACGGTGGATATTTTTATTTTATGTTGTTTTATTCTTTTTTTTTTTTAATGTTTATTTATTTTTGGGAGAGAGAGGGAAGGAGAGAGAGAGACAGAGGGCGAGCAGGGGAGGGGCAGAGAGAGAGAGGGAGACACAGGATCCGAAGCAGGCTCCGGGCTCCGAGCTGACAGCACACAGCCCGACGTGAACTCACAGACCGGAGCACAAGATCATGACCTGAGCCAAGTTCGACCCTTACCTGACTGAGCCACCCAGATGCCCCATCTATATTATTTTGTTCTTATTTTTATTGCTTTTGGCTGTTTTAAAAAAACTTATTATGGTAGCTTCTTCTTCCCAGGTTTACATTATTTCCAATTATAAAAAGGCTGCATGCTTATTTGCCAAGTACAGAAGTGTTTAAAGAGTGAAGGTCACCTTGTACCTTCTCCAGTCCTCCATTTCCATGTTATTTCCCGAAGGGGACTGTTGTCAACAGTTCGGTAAGAATCCTTCCACACATGGCCCCGTGCTCACATAAACACATGTGTTAAAAAGTACACATACACAATCTGCAAGTTTGCTTTATTCGTTTAGAATTAGTAGATAGAAATTACAGCCATATTTTTTCAAAAGCCCTCATGTATCTCCTCTGGGGATGGTACCGTAATTTATTTAACCCAATCTCCAATTGATGGACATTTAGGTTGTTTTTAGATGTTGTTGCTTAGCAACTGTTGCTTCTGTGCACAACAGACACTCACATGCTTACACACACCCACACTGGCACACACCCAGGGCTCACATACAGCTGCGTGCTTGTGGAAGCACTTTGGACAGATACATTTCTACAAATGAGATTTCAGTGCTGAATACACTGTGGTAGAAACAGATACATTTGTCATTCAAAAGGAGATCACCATTTACACTCTCATCAGAATCTGTTACATTACTTATTCACCCATACCCTTGCCAACACTGGATGTTCGCACTTATGAAAATGCTCTTGCCAATTTGATAAAGAAATAATACGTCGGCTTATTTTGCACTTCTTTGGTTGCGAGGCCAATCGTGTTTATATATTTCATGGTAGATATTTCTATTTCTTTTATAAACTGGCTGTTCATATATCTTGATGATTTTTATTGGATGCCTGTTCATATATCTTGACTATTTTTGTTAGTTCTATATAAATTAATAGTAGTAGCTAGTACTTATTGGGTACTTACAAAATCCCAGCCTTTGTGCTACATGCTATGTGAGTATCCACTCAGTGAGTCCTTCCTTACAGCCCCAGGAGGTCCCGTGATGATCCTATTTTACAGATGAGAAGCCTGAGGCTGAGGGCTGTTATATGATTTTCCCGTTAGTAAGTGCTCCCTGAGCACTAACTCCCTGAGTTAGTAAGTGGCAGGGCTGGGAGCGAACCCAGGCTTCCTGGCTGGAGCCCTTGTGTCTTAACTGTGTGTCATCTCACCTCTTCTCTGGAGTACTGGTGGAAAGCCTATTTTTGTCAGTTTTTTTTTTTTTTCTTTTAATGCTGTTTGTATTCTGTCTTCTGCTGTACAGAAAGGCAGTGAATCTGCCGACCCTTTCCTATTTGGCTGCTGGGCTTCAAGTCGAGGTTAGATTTTCCTCCGTCTAGATTGGGGACTCTTCATGTGTGTTCGTTCCATTGTCATCAACATTTTTGCCCCTGTTGAGAGATGATTCAAATTTAATTTTGAATGATAATTTAGTAATTATTTACGTCTGTGCATGGAAATGTTTCCTTTTTTATTTGTGTGATTTTGTTTTTAAAGCATACCTCCCCCCCCCTTTTATTGCTTATTCTTAAGAGAGAGAGAGAGAGAGAGAGAGAGAAAGAGAGAGTGTGCGTGCACCAGCTCGGCTAGGGGTGGGGCAGAGAGGGAGACACAGAATCCGAAGCAGGCTCCAGGCTCCGAGCTGGCAGCACAGAGCCTAATGCAGGGCTTCAACTCAGGAATCATGAGATCATGACCTGAGCCAAAGTCAGATGCTTAACCAAGTGAGCCACACAGGCACCCCCACGCATGTACTGCCCCTTCTAAAATGGATACCACTCGGGCGCCAGGGTGACTCAATCAGATCAGCATGCCGACTTTGGCTCAGGTCATGATCTCATGGTTCACGAGCCTGAGCCCTGCATTGGGCTCTGTGCTGATTGCTCAGAGCCTGGAGCCCGCTTCGGATTCTTTGTCTCCCTCTCTCTCTGCTTCTGCCCCCCACCCCCACCCCCGTACTCTGTCTCTATCTCAAAAACAAATAAACATTAAAAAAAAAAAAAGAGATACCACTCCTATTGGACTAGGACCCACCCACACTAATGACCTCATCTTAACCGATTATATCAGCAAAGACCCTTTTTCCAAACAAGGTCACGTTCCCAGGTACTGAGGGGTTAAGTCTTTAACATATCTTTTGAGGGGACAAAATTTAACTCATCACGGGAGGAGGTAGAAAGACGGCTGCTTCTCTAGGGTCAGCTGTACACATATCCACAGAGGAAACTGCTGCTCCATGCCTGCCTTTTGGGACAGAAGAAAGTTCCAGGGCCTCTCGTCATGCACCTGCCCTGCCTGCTTGATAATTCAGAATGGAAGTCAGACGGCTGCAGATTCTGCCCGCATTCTCACTCTGCCCTCCTGTCCCGTATCCAGTCAGTCACCAACGTGTTTGCCTTTTCTATCGCCATTTCTGCTGCCTGAGTCCAGCACTCGAACGCACCCTGCTTTCTTGGTGGGACTGTTGTAAGATTCTTACTGCTCACTCCTTACCTCTCTGGGCTGGCCTCCAGGTGGCCACCGCAGTGGGATGGTTTCTGTCTTTGACCTGAAACCTCAATTTCACCTCTAGGATAAAGTCTAAGTTCCTTAGCATGGTCTGGGCTCTGTCTTTCTTATGCCTTATCATCCATCATTCCCTCCTCACCCGTCTGTTCTGGTGGTGCTAATCTAAACCTGTTGGGCCTTTGCATGTGTCCTCTCTGCCTAGAGCACCTTTCTGTCTGGTCTGGCCGAAGACTCCTATTCTTCCTGCAAAACCTAGCGCTGCACCAGCCTTCCCAAATGGTGCTGCATACCCCCTCCAACCCAGGTTGATCTTTCTCCCATTGATTTGGTTGTATTAGATCATGTGGTCTCTGAAAGCAGGGCTTCTATCGGATTCGTCTCTTTATCCTCGGGACCTAAGTCTCAATGACTGTGCGTGTCGTCAAGTGCAATGGATAAAACAGAGGAAGTATGTACACATACACACGTACAGACACAAGGGAATATTATTCATTCTCTTTTTTAAAAAAGGAAATCTCAGGGCGCCTGGGTGGCTCAGTCGGTTAAGCGTCCGACTTCGGCTCAGGTTACGATCTCGCGGTCCGTGAGTTCGAGCCCCGCGTCAGGCTCTGGGCTGATGGCTCAGAGCCTGGAGCCTGCTTCCGATTCTGTGTCTCCCTCTCTCTCTGCCCCTCCCCCGTTCATGCTCTGTCTCTCTCTGTCTCAAAAATAAATAAAACGTTAAAAAAAATTAAAAAAAAAAAAAAGGAAATCTCATTTGCAACAACACGGAGAAATCTCAGGGCATTGTGCAAAGTGAAATAAGCCAGACACATGACAAGTACTGCATGATATCAATTATATGTGGAATCAAAAAACAAACAAACAAACAAACAAACAAACGAAAAACGTCAAACTCCTAGAAACAGAGAGAAAAGTGGTTTCCAGGGGCTGGGAGGAGGTGTGGGATGAGGGAGAGGTCGGTAAGAGGGCACAGACTTCCAGTTATGAGGTGAATGAGGTCTGAGGTTCTAATGTACTAGAGTTGCTAACACTGTATTATCTAATTGAAATTTGCTAAGACAGTAGAAGTTAAATGTTCTCGAACACACAGCTCACACACACAAAGGTAAATGCGGGAGGTGATGAATGTGTTACATTAACTCCACATGGGGGAATCTTTGCACAATGTCTCTATGTATATGTCTCTATGTAGGATCCTCACATTGTACACTTTCAATGGCTTATAATTTTAGGGGGCGCCTGGGTGGCTCAGCTGGTTAAGCGTCCCACTTCAGCTTGGCTCATGATCTCACGGTTTGTGAGTCTGAGCCTTGGTCAAGCTCTGTGCTGACAGCTCAGAGCCTAGACCCTGCTTCGGATTTTCTCTCTCTCTCTCTCTCTCTCTCTCCACCCCCCCCCCCCTCACGCTCTGTCTCTGTCTCTCAAAAATGAATAAACGTTAAAAAATTTATAAATATCTTACAATTTTATGTGTCAATTATACCTCAAAAAAATTTTTTTAAACGGTGGTGCATTAAGGCAGATACGTTTGGGGGAGGTACCTCAGAAACAATGTGCTCGTGCGCTGTATCTGCTGTATCTCACCAACTCCTGAGCCTGTCTCGATGGGGGAGAGTGAGTGTAGACGGACTCGGGGGCTCTCTGAGCCTGGGGATGTGGAGACTGCATCAGGAGGGGGAGGAAAGCTGTCAACAAGGGAGCTGGCAAGAAGCAGAGGGATATTTGGCAAGAGTGGCTCCTGCGGGCCCAGTGTTAGCTCTAGTTTTTCCTGGACAAGGGGATAATGCCTAGGGCTTGTCTCTGTCAGATGAACTTCAGCTGCAGTTTCCCAGAATGATGACTCAAACCTTGTCATTGTGTTCCTGTCTGGGATTTGGAGGGTAAGGTAAGGACTTGGAAGGGATTCAGGGGCATTTAGTCAAAGTGGGGCGAGAGGAGTCCATTGTCCATCTTCCATCTTGGCAGCCATGCCATTGGAAAATGGCTCCACGGTGATCAAACAGCCTGGGAGGAATGGACTTTAATTATACCCTTTCTTTCCTACTTTAATTATTCTCTATAAACTATGTCTTTTAGAAATGAACTATCAATCTTGTCCAGACCGGAGGAAAGACTGTAGCAACAACTCTGTTTCTGTATTCTGGAATACTGTGTCCAAAAGGGTAAGTACCAAAAGGGAAATTTTAGCATTTTGGCGACCGAAGAACTGAAGAGGTCATCAAGTCAGTGGTTGGTGTTCATTCTCTTTGGATCACAGGCTCATTTAGGAACAAAAGTTTAGGATTCTTCCTTGAGAATAAAGGTACCAAAGCACATATCAGAATACTTTCACATACAATTTTAGGGCATTCATAGAGGTCCCATAGGCCCTAGATGACAAGTCCTTGCTCTTTTCCATTTTTGGGCTTTGGCTGCCAGGAACCTTCAGCTTGGTTTAATCCTCTGATCTAGGCATTGACCTATCTTAGATTCCTGGGAGAGTCTGAATAATCAACATTTACAGACCACTTACTGTGCACCAGATACAGGCATCTTCACGTGGGTTAAAAGCTTTCCCCCCCAGAAGAATCCTATGAAGTGGGTGGCATGAGTATCATACTCATTTTCTAGATAACGAAACAGAGGTGCAGGTATAAATAAACCGTCTACTAAACGTATGTAGTAAGTGGCAGATCTGGGAGTTTATCCCAAATTGTCTGGCTCCAAAGCCAGAATTCAGGCGAGGAAGGACTCATCCCTTCCCCACTGCTATCTATTTCTGACTTCACTGCAAGCTGCCTTGGGACATACTTATTTTTCTTATAAGTTGCTTCTTTGCAAGTGAACTAAGGAAAATGGGAAAGAAAGGAGGAAAGAAAGAACCGAAGGAGAGAAAACGGGAGAAAGTAAGTCTATACTATTTATAATTCTCTGGAATTGAGTGTAGACATCTGAGGAGCTGGGGCAAGTGAAACTCACATTTGTTGAGTGCCTATTTATGCCAAGTCCTGGCCCAGGTGCTCTGCCTGTGTCTCCTCATTTGATCCTCACAGTAGGTGCTGTGGGAAGGTGCAAATCCCCATGTTACAGGTGAAGACACTAAGACTCAGAGGTTAGGTGACCCATCCAAGGTCACTTGGGCTAGTAAGTAGTGGAGTCGAAAGCCTCACACCCTTGAGGAGATTCCGGTAAACTCTGGCATGGTGGAGACGAGGGGCTAGTCTGGGATTTGAAGTAAGGAGACCATTTAAACTTGGACAGATTCTTTAAACCGTTCTGACCTTCAGATTCCTCACTTGCCAAATGGGGATGAGAATAATACCTGTCCCATGGGGTTGCTGCTATGTCGAAATGCCACTTTCTTCGCTAACTCAGAATGCATTCCTTTAACAAATATTTGCTGAGTACCTACTAAGTGCTGTATAATTATACACAGGCACTGTAGAGTTTGTTGTTATTGTATGTTTGCTTGCTTGCTGTTTCTGAGAAATGTTCCTATTTATTTTCTCCTTCTCTGATATGTTTTGGGACAGTGCTGTTGTGAACAACTTTTATTTTTTATTATTTTTTTAATTTTAATTTTTTATTTTAGAGGGAGAGTGTGAGTGGGAGAGGGGCCGAGGGAGAGAGAGAATCCTTTTTTTTTAAGTTTATTTTTGAGAAAGAAAGAGAGAGTCAGAGAGAGAGAGAGAGAGAGAGAAAGGAAGACAAAGATTGCCAAGCAGGCTCTGTGCCTACAATGGAGAGCCTGATGCAGGGCTCAAACTCAGAAACCATGAGATGGTGACCTGAGCTCAAATCAAGAACTGGTTGCTTAACCGAACAAGGCACCAGGCACCTTGAGAGAGACAATCCTAAGCAGGCTCCACACTCAGTGCAGAGCCCAACAGGGGGCTGGATCCATGACCCTGGGATCGTGACCTGAGCCGAAATCAAGAGTCAGATGCTCAACCAGTTGAGCCACCCAGGCACCCCTGTCACATTTCATATGTGTCAAGCACCTACTTGGAGCTAGGAGCGAGCACAGTGGTGAAGGTGACCAAAGATGCCCTGCCATCCCCTGGGGCCGCAGCTTTCTGTTGGCCAAACGCTCGTAGATGTGCATAGACAACCTTGTTTTATCAGACAAGATCCTTTCTTTTTTAAAAATTTTAATGTTTCTTTATTTTTGAGAGACTGAGAGAGACAGAGCACAATCAGGGGAGGGACAGAGAGAGAGGGAGACACAGAATCCGAAGCAGGCTCCAGGCTCCGAGCTGTCAGCACAGAGCCGGATGCGGAGCTTGAACCCACGAACTGCCAGATCATGACCTGAACTCAAGTCAGATGCTTAACCAACTGAGCCACCCAGGTGCCCCAAGATCGTTTCTTTTTCTGACAAGAGAGAGCTGCTTGGGGTTTGAATCCCCACTCTGCTTCCTTGCTTCCAAGTGATGTGACCTTGGGGCAAATTAACCCAATGCTTATTTCATGGGGACTCGAGTTTTTGGCACCCCAGAAGGACTCTGTTGACTTAGCACTTTGATTGGTACTAATGGGCCTCTTTCTACTTTGTCCGAGTAGAAAAACGGAAGCTGCACTGGATTCTAATAATTTGGTTTCAGATTGTTCAGTGGTGTTTTCTCACCTGCAGAATAAAGGCCAGGTTCCTTGGCCAAGCATTCATGGTGCCCTGAACTCACTTTTCGACCCAAATTGCACATCCACTGAGGGTTTCACCAAACTACTCTTTTCTCAGACCCCTTGGCCTTTCTGTTTGCAGCTGCCTCAGCCTTTACCAGGTGAGATCCTATGTGTCCTGCTGGACTTAGCTTTTGTTGGCCTCTGGGATGCTTTTTCTGTTCCTTTCCTAATCTCCATCGCTGAGTATTTGGACTTCCTGCTTCCATTTCCCTCCCTTCCTCCTTCCCTCCTTTCCCTCCACAGATTTTCTCTGGGCACCCATTCCGTGCCATGCACTAGCTCTAAGACTCCAGGGCTGTGGTGACAGGCAGGACAGCCAAGGTCACAGCTCTCAAAGAGTGCTCATTACTGGCGACTGAACCCGCAATGAGCTCATTGGCACAGTATCATACAGGAGTGGACCTGAGCTGGTCCCAGGGGCGTGGGGGGTGCTTCTTGGAGAGAACACGTAGATTGTTTTGCTTCATTCGTTTTGTTTTTTCAGCACCTGGCAAAGATTCCAGCTGAACGTTTATTGCATGAAGAAATAACTCCCTGCTCAATGATATATTCGTTCATTCATTCTCTCTTTCCCTTTGCACCTGTGCAGGCCTGTGACACCTTCTCTCCTCAGTTTCCCCTTTTTTTGTGTCCCCTTTTCCTTTGCCCCTGAATTGTCCACGCTGCTCTCCCTAAGGGAAATGTGCAGCGTCTACAGTGCATGGCACCAAGAAAGCACTTTTGTCTTCCTCCTCCAGCAATATTTCTCTTACTCCCTGGACTTCCAACTTCTGAGCCATCAATTTAACGACACTGTCGACAATGATGTTGACCTTCATTGTTCAAACACAGATGGGAGCATCTGCTTCCAGAATTCTCATCTGAAGCAGAATCCTGCCAATGGCTTGGGATGAAAATTACATCCACCTGGCATTACTGAGCTAGACACACACAGGCTACTCCCTCCTTCACCAGCTAAAGCCGAGAGTTATTTTGGAAGGAGCTGCTGGAGTGTGGCAGTGAAATTTGCGTGCTGAGGAATGGCCAGCTTCTTGTCTTTTTCCTTTTAAGTTTGCAGAAGATGCCTGTGGTGTGGTCCATGTGTTGCTCAATGGGTCCGTCCATAACACCTTTGATGAAAGAAGGTACTCGTTTCTTTGCATCCTATTTGCAAGTGTTAGCACAGCCTCCTCGTAAATATTTCATCCCTAGAAGAATATGCTTTTCATGGTTAAGTCAGTACAGAAGATTTGGGCTGAAAAGGTAAAATGTTTGTTTTCTACGGAGAGATTTGTCTAAGTCAGTGTTTTTGTCTGGTGTCTCCTTTTCATAAAATCCTCTAAATGTCCTAATGGCCCTTGCACTGTGTCCAGTCCCTCCTCTTGGCTTTTTGAGGCCTGGTGCAGTGTTCTGAGCTCTCCCATTTCCCACCTTTGTTCATGGGGTTCCCTCATGCCTGGCTCCCCTCCCTGCACCCACCTGTTTAATCCTCTTCATCCACGAAGACCTGCCTGGTTTGACTCCTCTGTCCCCTGTGAAGAGTGGGCATCATAGTTGAGCAGTCAAACCACTACTGGGCTGGGTTCTTGGCCCTTAACTATCTCTATAGGCATTGCCCCTAACTTATGATAGTGTTAAAAGTAGGGGCTTTTAACTTCCATATTATGATAGTGTTAAAAGTAGGGGCTTTTTTTTTTTTTAATTTTTTAATTTTTTTATTTTATTTATTTATTTTTTTTAACGTTTATTTATTTTTGAGACAGAGAGAGACAGAGCATGAACGGGGGAGGGTCAGAGAGAGCGGGAGACACAGAATCGGAAGCAGGCTCCAGGCTCTGAGCCATCAGCCCAGAGCCCGACGCGGGGCTCGAACTCACGGACCGCGAGATCGTGACCTGAGCCAAAGTTGGATGCTTAACCGACTGAGCCACCCAGGCGCCCCAAAAGTAGGGGCTTTTAACTTCCATATTATGATAGTGTTAAAAGTAGGGGCTCTGGTCTTACTGTGTGACCCCTGGGAGCCCCTGTGGCATGCACCTGCAGAGGTGTTGATGATTTGAAGATGAACTGAGATAACGTATGGAAAGTGCTGAGCTCTGTGTCTCACAACACAGAGACGGCTCAGTGAGTCGTAGCTATTACTCTCTCATTTAATCTGCAGCGCTGAACTGGGCCACACCAATGCCTTCCCTCTCTGACCTCTTTCTATACAGTTTTTACCACATGGTTACTTTTCCAGCCTTTGTTTGCCACTCTTCCTCTGGATAAGGCTGGATTGAGAGGAGGGGCGGCTATTGATGTGCTCCTGGCACTCTGGGTACCCCAAATTAATTTTCCTTCTCTCCAGTTTTGATATTGACTTCTGCAAAGAAGCATCTGTCTTTTTGTCTTCTTCTTTTTTTTTTTAGAGTTCTTTTTTTTTTAAGTTCATTTATTTTGAAAGAAGGAGAGCACGTGCACGTGCACGAGCCGGGGAGGGGCAGAGAGACAGGGAGAGAGAAGGAATCCCAAGGATGCCCAGTACTGTCAATGGAGCCCGACATAGGGCTTGAACTCACGAACCATGAGATCATGACCTGAGCCGAAATCAAGAGTTGAACACTTAACCGACTGAGCCACCCAGACGCCCCATCGTCTTCCTCTGACCCCAAGCTTGTAGGCTTTTGGGTGAGAGCGTCAACATTCCGGGATTTCATAATCTGATATTCGGGGTCCAAGTTCTTGCCGCAAGAGTGGCAGCTGTCCGAGACCAGTGGAGAAGAGTTTAGGACTGGGGTCAGAGCAGGGCATCCGGGGCTCTCAGAGGAGTGCATCTCGAGCCTCACTGAGTGTGGGTCGTCTGGGGACTGTTTGGCTGCAGATTCTGATTCAGCAGGTGCTGGTGGGCTGAGATTCTCTAGGTCTAACTAGGTCCCAGACGATGCTTAGGATGTTGGTGGGAGGCTCCTCTTTGAAGAGCAAGTGCTTGAAGAATCATCATCAATGTCCTGGTGAAGAATCTTATTTTGAGAATCCTGTTCAGCGAGGGTCACGATGAATGAGAATGGCCGTTTCTAGTGCAAATCATGGGTCAATCCCACAACGCAGGCTCGGTCCAGTGGTTCCCTGCCTGCTGGTTTTTGACGAGGCCTGTGGTTGGCTGAACGATTCCGTTTGGGGTTAACAATGTTCTCTGCCTCTTCTTACCTTAGCACTTTTGCACGTGTGGAAGTCTTTAATTTGCATCCAGAGAAGGTTCATACGCTACAGGCCTGGGTGATGCAGGACATCAGAAATATTTCCAGGTATATGTTACTACGTTGTGCGTGTATATTCTCAGGGTTATCTTAGGAATCAGTCCAGGGAAAAAGCCACAGTCACAAGAATGCATTGAGAACAGGTTGGCTCAGGAAATGATGGGCTCAGCATTCGGCCCATCGCAACAACCTCTCAATTTCATCACCACTCCCCTGCTGGCCTGTGAGCTCTTAAAAGCAACTTCTGCTTTCACTTTTCCCAGGGGCTTGCCCAGGGCTTGCTACCTAGAAGAAACCGAGAGACTCAGGAAATGGTTGTAAGACCTTGTCATTTAACTCTTTTTTTCTTTCTTTCCCAGTGACTCGTGTTCGGATGCCTCCATTAAAAATCTGAAACTGATTCTAAGCAAAAGGAATATTACATTTACCTGCGAGAATAATTACAGGTAATTGACTTCTGGAAAAAAAGAAATGGCTGTCTTGCCATCTATAGGCATTTTTTCCCCCTTTCCTCAGCCTCTTCTGAGCCAGGAGGGCAGTGGGAGCCCCTCTCGGGCCTTGATGGTGATCTAGGATGATGACCTTTTCCTGGCTTCCCACATGAGAGGCCTGACACAGGGGTGCAAACCTGCTGACTTGCAGGGGAACAAAAGCACGTTTTGTCAAATGCAAAGATTTTGTACAACCTTTGTGACATGGCAATATTTTGCATGTGAAGTTTCTTTAGTTGGATCTCAGCATAGATGCCTGACTCTTGGTAAGTTGCCACATGGAAGTCTACCAAACTTTATCTTTCATAAATTAGAAAATGCAAAAATCTTAATTTTTTTTTTTTTACCAGTAATATGTGTTTATTAGGGAAAAGTTTACAATTACAGATAGGTATATATTTTTAAAGTCATCAGCAACTTTGCTATCTAAACTGGGACCCTCACTCATTTCTAAGCAGGGACTCCTTCCAGAAGCATCTTTGGGGATTTTCCCATAAGTGACGGCTTACAATAAGACTGATGCAGAGAGTAAAAAATTCTCAGAGAACACAGAGGTTGGAATCTGGGAACCCTTTTCCTGTCTCCTTCTGTCACCACCTTCTCCCACCAACCCTAGCAGAAAGGCAGAAGGACAGATTCCAAGAACATTCACTGAGGGCTTTTGTCTCAAAATGACCTGAATTCCCCCTCAGTCAGCTGGCTGCTCTCTGGAAACTGCTCTCTGGGAAGAACACACGCTTTCCACCACAGTCAGATGGGAAAACAATCAGAACAAAGGGACAAGAACAACTGTAAAAGAAACATTGCAGACATCTGACCCGTCTAAGTTACTCAAAGATGTGTTGTGTCGGGAAAA
Organism: Panthera onca; assembly: GCF_046562875.1. NCBI lineage: Eukaryota > Metazoa > Chordata > Mammalia > Carnivora > Felidae > Panthera > Panthera onca. The sequence goes on from NC_138342.1 coordinate 11,889,576, forward strand.
TGGGACGCTAAAGACCTAGGAGAAGATTGGGGAATGGGCCTGGGTCTCATCCTCAACTATCCTCAACATCCTTCTCCCCTCCCCCCTCATTTTAATTATTCCCCTTTCTTGTATTAATGGCCATCAGTCAGCCTCATTCATGCCTACTGCAGACTCCAGTTGAGCTCACTTGTTCTCTACCTGGGAAGATGCAAAAGGCTACCTTCCATCTGGACTTGGCCCACATCAAAGTGGCCAACATCAAAGGAAGTGATTTGTAAGCCAACACCTGTCATGCTGAGCATCAGCTCATGTGACCTTAAACTTGGGGGTCATATTTGAAGTCACTGGTCCTTTTCTCCAACCATGAGGCTGTAATATATTCAGCATGATTCTTTAAATTACCAGCTCCTCGGGGCCCCTTGTATGGTAAGAGTTCTGTGGCTTTTCAAGAAAGCTGCTTGTCCCCACGGGAGCCTACAGTGAATATCATGCATATCGACATATCCTGAAGTTGAAATCACTCCATGTCAGACGTACCTTCCAATTTAACCAACTTTTGTCCAGCTGTTTTGGTGTGATTGTTTAATAGGCAAACAGAAGTGTGAATACATTTATATAGATCAGACTTCCTGTGGATTCTGCTGTTACCCCTTTATAAATCCCACCTGGGGACGAATACTATTAACCTTTGGCTGTATCCCCTTCACGTCCTTTTCCTTTTTTCTGCATGCACACACTCACAGTCCTGATGAAATATGTACAGGATTTCTTCACGTTTTCTTCAGGATTCTACAGGATTTCTTCATGTTTTAACCAGTGGAATCAAGTACTTTTAGGTTAACAGTACTTTTTTGGATTACTGGAAAAATGTCAGTGTGTTTTCCTGGTTAGTGCCCCCTTGTGGCATATTTTTTAAGAACCTAAAGGGTGCACTACTCCCTGTAAGTTACTTCAAAATATACTCTGTCTCTATCCATCAACATGTTGTCCAACATATCCAAAGTGTGTCCATTTTATTGGAACACTGGATATGAATATTTTCATATTTATGGAGAGAGAGCATCTTAACAGCATAATTGCTGCTTCTTTTCCAAAATTGAGTTTCCCCAAATTAAAAACTAGTTAAGGAACGTATTCCTGTTCTCCTCATTTAGTATAAAGCAAAGGTGCCTTCAGAATCTTAGCCACCTTCTCAGGTCTTAGAAGGATTTCTTTTCCATAGCAGTATCTCCTTAAGGAAAAGGACACTTCCCTCCTCCCCCCCCCCCCCCCCCCCCCCGGATTCCAGGTTACCATATTGGCGAGGATTGGAGCCACTGTGTCCAGCTGGTCATGATAGTTGGCTAGAGACAAGCCTGAGATGGCCCATCCCAGGAGCCCAGGGTGCTGGTTGCTGCCTCTAAAGATTTCTCTCTTTCTTGACTCACATTTAACAAAATCAGGTTCAGCTACAATTTAATGGACCACAATCTTCACTATCCACTCTTGTCCATAGACCAGCCACTCCCACTGGACCCTATTGATTTGTTATCTCATTTTCATGAAACTGAGAGGCCCTCACTGGCTAGATTCGTATCTAGGATTTGTTCTGTGCAAACGGCGTGCGGTCTTCCTCCTGGTGGCCACCAGCCTTCCTCCAGAGAGTCTTTACCCTCTCTCTATCTCTGACCCTGTGGCTCAATCCTCTCTCAGGAAGCTTCTGGAGAGAAGAAAGCAAATCAGCAGAAAATATTGGAGAGCCCTCATCTCAGGCTGCTGCCTCCGTTGTTTCTGGTCATCAGCTGACATTCATAGCACGTACTTGTGACATGTTAGAGCCAGACATTTGTTTTCATCTCCACGCATTGTCATCAAACATATCTTCTCAGTATTTATTTCTCTGGCTTTACAAGTGACATGAAACCAGATTGGGCCACGCTTTAAGTTGTTCACTCCTGGATTTGACCTTTCTCTGTGCTGTCACCGCAGGAGAGGAAATTGTTTGGATGTCGAGTGGTTCATGTATTCTTTTGTTGCTAATGAAGAGGCTATGTGCACTGGGGAATTGAACCATAGATATACTGTACTGCCTCTTGATCTCCTGTTTTTGTTTTTGTTTTTGTTTTTTTCCCTCTCTCTTGTCATAGGCCTATCAGGTTTCTTCAATGTGTGAAATATCCTGAGCATTCATCTTGCAGATCTAAGATATGAGCCAGTCAGCATGGTGGTTTCAGATCTTTGAGTCTTGTGGTCTGCATCAGCATGGGTAACTCAGGAGACACGCTACTGCTGGGAAGCTGAGGACTTGGGGGGGATCTTCTGTCATGATGCCAACACTAGAGCTGGGAGCCTTCCCCCCAACGTTTAAAAATAACTTATGTTATTGGAATAGTTTTTACGTTGACTTTCTAATACTGATGAAAAAATTATGGTATGAAATTAAAACGAAAATTTTATGTTAAATTATTTCATTTAATTTTCATATGTGCTTTTATGTTGTTTATATGTTGGTAGCAGCCTTTTTTTAAATGTTCATTTATTTTTGAGAGAGAGAGAGAGAGAGAGAGGACAGAGCATGAGTGGGGGAGGGACAGAGAGAGAGAGAGGGAGACACAGAATCCGAAGCGGGCTCCAGGCTCTGAGCTGTCAGCACAGAGCCCAACGTGGGGCTTGAACTCACGAACTGTGAGATCATGATCTGAGCCGAAGTTGGCTGCTTAACCGACTGAGCCACCCAGGTGCCCTGGTAATGGCCTTTGTTTTGAAGATGACCACCCTAAAGCTTTCTTATTGATACAGGTAATTAAGGGAAGGTAAATACCGACACTTCCTGGAAATGATACATTTCTGAATGAATGACCTTGTCCCAGGATCTTATTTTGTATCCTTTCTACACATAGTTAAAGTATAAATGCCATGGTTATGGATCATGTTGGGGAAAGAATTCTGTAGGATAGAAGCCACCCATGTGTTTTACCTCCCACTCTTCCAACAGCCTTATGAGGTTGGTATTATCATCTTCCATTTGGTAGACTGGAAGTGGAAGTTCAGAGAGATTATATAATATGCCTAAAGTCATACATTTAGTTCAAGGTGGAGGCTGGATTTCAGCTCAGCTCTGTCTGACTCCAAAATAGGTGCTTTCTTTCTAGGCCTATAAAGACATGCTTTATGTTCTTCTCTAATAAATGCATGTGAGTTTAAATTGAATATAATAGAATCTGAATTACGATTTTTATGGATGGCTTCAAAACAAATACATTTTTCTCCTCTTTCTCCTCCTCCTCCTCCTCCTCCTCCTCCTCCTCAGTGTCTTACCTATATAATAGGCAATTAAAACATATATTTGTTTCCGATACTGGCAATTTGTTGTCCCTTTCTTTCCTGATTAGTTGTGCTTGAGGATTTATCACTTTTATTACTCTTCCAAAGAACTGACCTTTAGCTTTGTTTTCTCTTTCTATTTAATTGTTTTTCACTCTTCTCTTTATTATTAGGGATATAAAAGTTCTTTCTAATTTCCTTGGGCTTCTTTATTCAGCTTCTTTCTTTTTAATGTTTACATATTTATTTTTGAAAGAGAGAAAGTGAAAGAGAGAGCAGGGGAGAGGCAGAGAGAGAGAAGGAGTGAGTGAATAACAAGCAGGCTCCATACTGACAGCACAGAGCTTGACGCAAACTCATGAACCATGAGATCATGACCTGAGCCAAAGTTGGATGCTTAACCAACTGGGCCACCCAGCGCCCCACTTTATTCAGCTTCTTAAGATAGAAGCTTAAGACAAATCACTGATTTTCAGCACACTTTCTTTTCTTATTCATCAGTTAGTACTATAAATCTTCTTCTCAGTGCTGCTTTTGCAGATCTTAAGTTTTCATGTGTCTCTTTTTATTATCATTCAGTTAAAAAATATTTTCTACTTTAATTGTTATTTAGAAATGTGTTGCCTAATTTTCAAACATCCGGAGATTTTCTAGGTTTTCTTTTCTTTCTTTCTTTCTTTCTTTCTCTTTCTTTCTTTCTTCTTTCTTTCTTTCTTTCTTCTTTTCTTCCCTCCTTCCTTTCTTTCTTTCTTCCTTTCTTTTTTTTTATGTAGAATTGTTGAATGAAAAATAAACTAATCTGAGGGTCTTTCAGGGAACACATTAGATTTATTGAAAACAGCATGAATTTTGGAGGCAGGAGTTTCTGGGTTCATATTTTGGTGTCGCTCTGTTATCTTGAATAAAATACCTAACTTTGAACTTTGGCTTCCTTGCCACTCAAACAAGGATTATAATTTACCCCCATGAAGGTGTGGTGAGGACTAAAAGATGACAACAGTCAACAGTCTTTCACAGTGCCTTGTATGTAAGCAAGCACTCCACCAAGTTTGACCACTTTCTGCTGCCCCTGGGTGGCAATCCAGTGTCTTTCAGGAGCCATGGCAGTTACAGCCACTGTGGGCAGTCCACGGATCTTTACTGGCCCCCGTGTCCACATAGGCACATCCTATGGGCTTTCATTTGGGCTGGACATGAAAATGGGTGCTCAGGACCAGTTCTGATTAAGACTCAGGCTTGCCCCAGGATTCAATGAACTCCACCTGCGGCCTGTCTTCAGTGATAGGTCCCTGCTAACCCCCTGGGTGACCTGGCTGTTTTCCTCTCAGGACTCTCTTTGCCTTACTGATGGGTATGCTTGCTGATTTCTGGGCTCTCGAATGTACTTTCCTTCTTCACCAGGATATTCCTTGAAGTGTCAGAAAAATTTTGTTCTTTATGTCCCCTTCTAGATAAAACAGATTGAGCAGTAGTCAGTTTGTGAGAGGCTTCCCCCAAGAAGACTCATTTGAGTGTTCAAGTTCAAAGCTGGGGGAGACTAAGAAGAGGCAGCTGGGGAATTCTTTCCTTGTGTACCATCTCTGTATCTTCATTCCCATGATGCCCATCCCTGCTTCCTGTCTGTCTGCAGTTCCAACTTTGGGTATCTTTGCCACTGACCATACAGCCGTCTCTAGCCCTAGGGACTTTCTGGTCCACATACATAAATAGATCCTCCTTATCCCTCTTCTTATAAGTGACATCTTCAACTGAGTTTCTTACTGCTCATAGTCTCATTCTTTACTCATCTCCCCATTCTATCCGTGTTTGCTCTAGAATATGCTCTTACCATCCCAACTTGTATCCACTATCATACTTAATCTGAAGGCTGGGATCCAGGACCTAAGTTCCCTTTTCTCACACCAGAGGGCTCACTACTTGCCTTCTGTAGTAGTTCTTGACCTTATAATATTTGCGACACACTTTCAAATACAGTTCTGAAAGTTTAGGTTAAATACTTGAAAGAATATACAGACACATAAACCCACACTCGACCCATGTCTGCACATTCCCTGATACAAACGACCCAGTGGGAACACCGTTGATTTACTTCCTGGCATCCCACTTCTCCTTAAAACAATTCCTAAGACTGTGATTTGAATTTTTCAGGTAGAATCCATACCACACAGAAGGGTTTTTGTTTGTTTGTCTGTCTGTCTGTTTGTTTGTTTGTTTTTAAAGGCAAGGATGAATGTTATGCATGGCAAATTAAAACTGTGTATGCAGTAAAATGTTAAAGTAAGCCTAGAGTATGTCATAACTTTAAAAGGCATTATGTGAATGCATTGTTAACCCTGGCATTTTCCCACAGTTTTTAAAAAAATTATGAAGCAGTTAATTTATTTATACCACTCAGAGTTGTCATTTTAACATATGTATATTTTTTAAAGCAATTTACCAGGAACTCAGTAGCTGGGTGTGCTGCCCTGAGAGGCAGTGATTAGCTGGCCCTCAGCAATCACTCACAAGGCACAGAAGGCTTTGAACTGGTCCCTGACAGAGCATTTATCCTTGAACTTGATTCATATACGTGCGCAGAGCCATTCATCCTCTGATCGACGTGCAAACAGAACAAGGTAGTGAAAACCATGGAATTAACAGTGACCCATTGGGCGAGTTCGTGACTTCTGTAAATGTCAGGCTCAAAATATACTTATAACAGACATGAATAAATTACCCCAACAATAAAAGAATAATACAAGGCTTTGTGGAGTTATTCTTTTAAAAACAGTTATTTCCACAAATACCAGAAGATCTGATATATATGTGGAATCTAAAAATGTCAGACTCCTGGGGTGCCTGGGTGACTCAGTTGGTTTGAGCATCTGACTTCGGCTCAGGTCATGATCTCACAGTTCGTGAGTTTGAGCCCTGCGTCTGGCTTGCTGCTGTCCACACAGAGCCTGCTTTGAATCTTCCGTTCCCTTCTCTCTCTGCCCCTCCCCTGCCCGTTCTCTCTCTCAAAAATAAATAAAACATTAAAAAATTAAATTAAATTAAAGTGGTGGTTGCCAGGGGCTGGGGGTGGGGAAAGCAGGCAGACAAACCTGGTCTTTTAGGTACAGGAGGAATATGTTTTGGAGACCTAATGTATGGCATGGTGACTATATAAATAATACAGTATTCTGTACTTGCAATTTGCTAAGAGAGTAGATCTCAAGTGTTCACACACACACACACACACTGTGTGAGGTGATGGATATGTTAATTAGCTTAATTGTGGTAATTGTTTCACAGTGTATACATATATCAAAACATCACATGTATACCTCAAATACATACAATTTTTGTCAGTCATACCTCAATAAAACTGGAAAAAAACCACAGTCAACTCTGGGCTTGAAAAAAGAATTAAGGGGGTGCCTGGGTGGCTCAGTCAGATAGGCTTGGGTCATGATCTTAAGATTCGTGATTCGAGCCCTGCCTTGTGCTCTCTGCTGTGAGTGCAGAGGCCGCTTCAGATCCTCTGCCCTCCTCTCTGTCTGCCCCTCCCCCACTCTCACTCTCTTGCTTTCAAAAATAAATAAACATTAACAAAAATAAAAATAAAGTGAAAACTTAATTAAAAAAAAAGAGAGTTAAGAAAACTGGGGATACACTCACTGCCAAAGGCATTAGTTTCTCTCACGAGCCCCATCCCAAGGTGGGGGAGTTGGGCAGTTGGAAACAGGATGTTTCATCATCCTGAGTGTGTCTCATGAGTAAAGTAAACAAGGTGGGAATCGATACCCAGAAGAGTCTGAACTTACAGTCTGTTGAAAAGCCAAAAGTCTTCATTCACCCCTCTTTATCCTTGAGACATCAAGGAAGGAATAGCGCTGTTTGCTTTCCAGCAACAATCTCTGCTTTAAGAATCACATGATGATGCACTTTTGTTCTCTATGAAGAAAACTCACCTTAAGACCTCCCAGTAGTTTAATGTGATGGCATAGCACAATATGTGATTCTTTTTTTTTTTTAATGTTGAATTTTTTTGTCAACTTATTTTTTTTAAGTTTTTATTTATTTGAGAGAGAGAGAGAGAGAGCATGAGTGAGGGAGGGGCAGAGAGAGAGAGAGAGTGAGGGAGAGAGGATCCTGAGCAGACTCCACACTGTGGAGTGAGGATCCTGACATGGGGCTTGAACTCATGAACCGTGAGAAGGTGACCTGAGCCAAAACCAAGAGTCGGATGCTTAACTGACTGAGCCACCCAGGCGCCCCGTGTGATTCTTAATAAGGTACATAAACATTTAAAGGCTGAATGCACAGCACAGATATGCAGAGAAGAGAAAACTGACGTGTGGCACACCAAGCACTTCACATTTTACATCAGCCAGTGATCTCAGCCACAACAGAATACAACTCTAGCTGGAAATAGATTGCTAGACAATATCAACAGCTTATGGATTCTCCAAGAGGGCAAGGAAGCAGTCTGGAAGCCTCTTAGCTAAGAACCACACCCCAAATTACTCCACAGACTGATCAGGTAGAGAAGTTGCTCTTGCCCTGAGGACCCATGGCTGCCATCTTGCCACTGCCAGATGTGGCCCCTGCTGTTTCTGGGACTAGAAGTCCGGTGGCGTCCCTACCCTTATCTGTGCGGGATACATTCCAGGACCCCCAGTGGATGCCTGAAACCATGGATAATACCAAGTTCCATATATACTAGGTTTTTTCTTGTACATAAATATGGTAAAGTTTATAAATTAAGCACAGTGAGAGATTAACAACAATAACTATTATTAAAACAGAGTAATTATAACAATATGCTGTCAATAAAGTTAAGTGAATGCGGTCTCTCTCTCAAAATACCTTGTTGTACTGTACTCACCCCTCTTCTTGTGATGATGTGAGATGACAGAATGCCTGCATGATGAGATGAAGTGAGGGGGATATACAGGCATGTGACATAATGTTAGTCTACTGCCGACCTTCTGACAACAGGTCGGAAAGAAGATCATCTGCTTCTGGACTGTGGTCAACCATGGGTGACTGAAACCACGGATGAGGGGGGACTACTGTAACCAGAGTGCGTGGTGGATGGCACGTGATGCATGGCACCTGCCTCCTTGGTTCACTAGCCTCAAGTTCATGGCTGTGCAGATCCGTCTGGGCTTGATACATGTAAAATGCTTAGAACAGAGCTCAGTTTCTCTACCTATAAAATGGGGTGATAATAGTGCCTGCCTCTTTGGGTTATTTTGAGCATCAAACAAGACAATAGATGTACAATTCTCAGAATAGTGTTTAACACATAGTAAGGGCTCTATTAAGGTTAGTTTTTTAAAAAAAATGTTTATTTATTTTTGAGAGAGAGACAGAGCATGAGCAGAAGAGGGGCAGAGAGAGAGGGAGACACAGAATCCGAAGCAGGCTCCAGGCTCTGAGCTGTCAGCACAGAGCCCTACATGGGACTCGAACTCACGAAACTGTGAGATCATGACTTGAGCCGAAGTCGGCCGCTTAACCGACTGAGCCACCTAGGTGCCCCAAGGTTAAAAAAAAAAGTTTGAACTGTTTTTATTCTGGAGGCAATTCCTTGGCAAACCTGTTGTTTTAGAAGCTGAGACCCTGGGGGCAATGGAGAAGAGGGTAGGGTATGGCCATATTGCCATCCAGCATGGTCATTCCATCCCAAGTTGGATGCTGACAAACAATATCAACAAAGCCTCCCTGCTCCAACCTCCCCACTGCCCCAAGTCTAAGAATTTGACATTTGTAATGTTTATGCTTCAAGCCAACCAGGAGTTCAACAGCCTCCCCTGACATGGCCAACCCAAGTGGCTGCTCTCTGGTGACAGTAAAGGTATGCAGCTCTCCTTGGTAGATGAAATCAGAAGGAAAAAGGTGCTGGATGTAGACATTGTTTCCCAGTGTAATGAGCAAACTGAAAGAACATTGGAAAAGGGTAAGACCTAGAAAAAATGGGGTAGCCAACACAAGCCTTCACTTAGAAAGGAATAAATCTCCCTTTGTGAATGACACAATAATTAGTTCAGTTTCCTCAGAGCTGCCTTCCAGGAATTTCCCTGAATGGGTAGCATAATAAGACCCATGTTGACTGTTGGACAGAGAAAAGCTCCTTTGGGAGCCACTAAGTCTCAGATTACTCTTTGTTGCTCAGAGTCTTATGACTTTGGCTCATGGCCAAAGAAGTCGGGAGCTTCTCCAGGCACAGCTTGGTTGGGCTGGTGAGGTGGGAGGAAGGAAGCTCTGTGTGGTGGTGTTGGGTGTCCTCTCTGCTGTCAGCTTTCTAGAACATGGGGATGAGTCATTGAGTCTGTGCTGTGAGATGGGTAATTGTGAAGATGAGTTATTTTTTCAGGGTCACCCATGGCCATTACCGTGTCAAATACTTTCACAATGAAAGTAACAAAGTAGACGTTTCTGTAATAATATATTACAGAATCATGAAAGAATTCTGGAACATTATGGCTACAGAGCAATGATTCCACTCCTTCCCTTGACAAGTGAAGAAAAATCCTTCTTTTTCTGGGTGTTGAGTTGTAGGCAGTAGCCTCAGAGTCAAGGTTGTCCCCGTGGATGTCTCCCTTCTTTTTTTTTTAATTTAAAAAAATATTTATTTTTCAGAGAGAGACAGAGTGCAAGTAGAGGAGGGGCAGAGAGAGGGAGACACAGAATCCAACAGGTTCCAGGCTCTGAGCTGTCAGCACAGAGCCTGACATGGGGCTTGTACTCACAGACTATGAGATCATGACCTGAGCCGAAGTGGGATGCTTAACCAACAGAGCCACTCAGGCGCCTGTGGATATCTCCCATTCTTATCACAAAGCCTGAGAACTCACAAACAGGAATGGTAGAGATTGCTGACTGTTGCTTAATATCCATTATTTCCTCCTTTCTAAAAATAAATGGTATTTCCCCACCTCCATTATTAACTGGGAGCATGGTTTCCAACCACAGAATACATTCCCAGCTCAGTGGCTGGGTCTGACCAGTGGGATGTAAATGGACATGATTAATGCAATTGACTGGTGGCCTTAGAGACAAAGGCACTTGCCCCAGATTTTCCATGTCCTCCCTTCCCTTTGCTGGAAAACAATAAAACTCTAGTAATAGCCTTAGAACTAGAGATGGAAGCCACAGGCAGAGGGCAGCAAGCCCCTTCCCCAGCCCCATCCATTTTCATCCTGAATCTCATCCCGAATCTCATTCCAGGATGCAAGACTTGATCTGCTTTATCCTCAACCCTGGACATGTCATAAAACTCAGAAAGTATTTGCTCCCATCTCCATGATACCCTGTTTGATTCTTGCCTTGCATCTGCAACTCAGTTCCCTCTTCCATGTTTGGCTTTGCTGGCTGGTTCAGCCTCACTATTAAATACTTGATTTATTGTTTATTCATTCAGTCACTGCTATTAGTGCATCCTTTTCTGACTGCCAGGTGCTAGGGACAGAATATTGATAGAAACAGACAAGGGCCATCTTCATGGAGCTTATGGCCGACTCTCTGTCGATAAAGAGGGGAGGCTCTTTGCTGCAGCTTTGGCCTGGAACTCATTACCCTGCCTCACTTCACAGTTGCTCACTGTGTTGACTGGGAAACTGGTTTTTCAAGAGAGCTGAAGATGACATGGTTAGCACCGTCAAGGATCCAGATATGCTCCATGGGCCAAAAGCACACTGCTGGATGGCAGGAAGCAGAGGATGAAAACTTCCCAAAGAGAAGGGATTGATTAGTTTTCCTTTAAAATGGTTTTATTAGCCAAGTTCCCATTTCTTCAAAGTAAAGCCATACAGATAATAAAAAACAAAAATGAAATCATTGATAAGCTTACCACCCAGGGGTCATCTTATGTATATATTGTACATTTTCATGTAAATCACATTTTTCATATAAATCACATGTTTCCCCACATTTTGGAATTTCTGAAATCAGGATATGTCTTAGAATCGATGTTTAAAAAGCAGCATGTCATGATTTAATTGGCAGTATCTTTCTTCTTAATGATGAGTATATTAATGGCCCATCTTGCATCTGATAACATCCAAGATCTAATGAAATAGGTAACATGTTTAGAGAAATGGTATCACCCTCCAGTGACCTGAATTTTCCAATATGTTGTAAACATCACACAACTCAATAGAGCTCTATATTGTCATTTTTTTGTTTTTGTTTATTATATTTATTTTGAGAGAGTTAGAGAGAGAACATGTGTGCATGCAAGCAGGAGAGGGGCAGAGACAGAGGGAGAGAGAGAATCCCAGGCAGGCTCCGCACTGTTAACGCAGAGTGCAACATGGGGCTTGAACTCACGAACCATGAGATCATGACTTCAGCCAAAGTCAAGGGTTAGATGCTTAACTGAGCTACCTAGGTGCCCCTGCATTGTCATTTTTAATTGGCACGATATCCCACGATGTAATTGTACCATAATTTGCTTATTTATCCCCTATTTTGCTACATTTATTTATTTCCATTAAAAAAATAACCTTGGGGCGCCTGGGTAGCTCAGTTGGTTGAGCGTCCGACTTCGGCTCAGGTCATGATCTCACGGTCTGTGGGTTGGAGCCCCGCGTTGGGCTCTGTGCTGACAGCTCAGAGCCTGGAGCCTGCTTCTGATCCTGGGTCTCCCTCTCTCTCTGCCCCTCCCCTGCCCTCACTTTGTCTCACTCTGTCTCTCAAAAATAAATAAATGTAAAAAAAAAAAAAATTAAAAAAAAAATAACCTTAGTGGAAGAGGCTATATGTAGTGGGGGGCTGTGCATATTTGGAGATAGAGGTTATATAAAAACTTTCTTTACTTTTACTTCAATTTTGCTGTAAAATTAAAACTTCCCTAAAAAATAAAGTCTACTAAAGAGAAATTAAAAAAAAAACCAAACATATTATGAGCAATGCAAGTCAAAGCAAGTCACATGGCCAAGCCCAGATTCAAAGTATAGAGAAATGAAGTCCACCTCTTGATCAGGGAAAGTGGAAATTCATGTTGTAAAAGAATGTGTGTACAGAAATGGGAGGGATTTGTGGGTATTGTTTTTACCACTGAGCACACGTGGGAAGGTTTTTTAAAAAATTGATTTATTTATTGTTTAATTTACATCCAAGTTAATTAGCATATAGTGCAACAATGATTTCAGGAGTAGATTCCTTAATGTCCCTTACCCTTTTATCCCACCCCCCCCCACAATCCCTCCAGCAACCCTCTGTTTGTTCTCTATATTTAAGACTCTCATATGTGTTGTCCCCCTCCCTGATTTTATATTATTTTTGTTTCCCTTCCCTTATGTTCATTTGTTTAGTATCTTAAATTCCTCATATGAGTGAAGTCATATGATATCTGTCTTTCTCCGACTGGCTAATTTCGCTTAGCATGATACCCTCTAGTTCTACCCATGTAGTTGCAAATGGCAGGATTTCATTCTTTTTTGGGTGCTGAGTAATACTCCATTGTATATATATGCCACATCTTCTTTATCTATTCATCTGTTGATGGACATTTGGGCTCTTTCCATACTTTGGCTATTGTTGATAGCGCTGCTATAAACATAGGGGTGCATGTGCCCCTTGGAAAGAGCACATCTGTATCACTTGTGTAAATACCTAGTAGTGTAATTGCTGGGTCATAGGGTAGTTTTATTTTTAATTTTTTGAGGAGCCTCCATACAAGTTTCTAGAGTGGCTGCACCAGTTTGCATTCCCACCATCAGTGTAAAAGAGATCCTCTCTCTCCACATCCTCTCCAACATCTGTTGTTGCCTGAGTTGTGAATGTTAGCCATTCTGACGGGTGTGAGGTGGTATCTCATTGTGGTTTTGATATATGTGGGAAGGTTTTCAACAGGGCAGAGACATGATCAGGTTTACAGTGTGGAAAGATCATCCTGGTGACTTTATGGAGAATAATTTGGAAAGAGGTTCCACTGGAGGTAGAAAAACTCTCAAGAAGGTATGGGCACACTCCTACCCAGCAGCGAGGGTGTAAAGGATGCACAAATAGGATCGGAGAGGGGACTGCCAGCGTGGTAGACAGTAAGCCATTTACAAAAGACTAGAGGAGAAAGGCTCAGAGGATGGAATTGTCAGAAATGCTAGAGATGAAGATAAAGACAACCTTAGGAAAGGAGCTCTTATCTTTGGCAATGTGGTGGTTGATGTGTCCTTTCTGGAACATTCCTTTGGGAGTGGTTGAAGAATTTATGAATTAAGGGGCCTCCAAGTCTACCCAGAACTACTGGGAGATGCAAGACAGCTGGCAACTCCCCTCAACTTTGGAGGGACAGGCTGCACGTCCCTCTCCGTGGCTGCTGCCCTTCAGGGTGCTGGTGGAGGCCAGGCTGGGCAGATGGAGCCTGCCAGAGAGATGGAACCTGAAGGGAGGCTGTGTCTCAACTAGGAAGCCATTTTTAAAATAATAATCCCCGCCCCACCCCCCTTTATAATTGAGCAGTAAGAAGAAAGGTAACCAAGATCAGTGGTAACAACTGGGGAGGCTTGTGACCCTGCTTGTCTGCAGGCCTCTCACCTGACGACATTCTTCCTCCATGTTCTTCAGCCCCAGCCTTGTAGCTTCCTTGGTGCTTGCTCTTGCCATCACCCCTCAGCACGCACTGTCTGTGGCCAGGCATATTCTGTCTGGCAGTAAAATTCAGTCGTTGAATAAGGCTCTGGGGCCCACTCTGGGCTTGAATCCCACTGCACCTCTTATGAGTTGTGTGACCTTGGCCAAAGTTCTCTGGGCCTTGGCTTCCTTAAGTGTAAAATGAAGAATGCCTGGCTAGTCACATGGATTCAATAAATAGCTCTTTTGTTATTGTTGTTGTTATTTTATTTTTTTAGAGCTTATTCTCACATGGAGCCCCCGTTTGAAAGAGGGTGAGAGTGAGAACAGAAGTGGTCCCAGGGGATAGCATGGAGTCTTCACCAATCCCAGGCTCCAGGACTGTGAAGATTCCAGCTCTTTCTCCCACTGTCTTAAGCTTATTGAGCTTTAGTTTCCTGGTCTGTAAAATAATAATAACTTAGCTTGATGGATTTTAGTAAGGTTGAAAATCAGTAAAAATTAGATTTATCCTCAAGTGACAGAAACCCCATAATAACAGTGGGTTAAATCTGATAGGTGTTTATTTGTCTCTCATGTAAGAGCCCAAAGGAGAAGGTCTGCAGCTGTTAATATGGCTCTGCTCAGATGGTCCTCGGAGACCTGACCTCCTCCCTCGTCACTATGATGCATCCTCTTGGTTTCATGGTCCAAGATGGATCCCAGTCATCAAAATCTTGCTCTGTGCAGTAGGAGGGAGGAAAAAGGATGACAAAGAGCCAAAGAGTAAATTCACACTGTCTCTTTTTTTGAACAAGATAGTCAGCTTCTCCTTTGAAGCTTTGAAGCCAGTATTTTTTTAAATTTTTTTAAATATGAAATTTATTGTCAAATTGGTTTCCATACAATACCCAGTGCTCATCCCAACAGGTGTCCTCCTCAATACCCATCACCCACCCTCCCCTGCCTCCCACCCCCCATCAACCCTCAGTTTGTTCTCAGTTTTTTATTTATTTATTATTATTATTTTTTATGAAATTTATTGTCAAATTGGTTTCCATACAACACCCAGTGCTCATCCCCAAAAATGCCCTCTTCCATACACATCACCCACCCTCCCTTCCCTCCCACCCCCCATCAACCTTCAGTTTGTTCTCAGTTTTTAAGAGTCTCTTATGCTTTGGCTCTCTCCCACTCTAACCTCTTTTTTTTTTTTCTTCCTTCCCCTCCCCCATGGGTTTCTGTTAAGTTTCTCAGGATCCACATAAGAGTGAAAACATATGGTATCCGTCTTTCTCTGTATCACACTGTCTCTTGGGTAAGTTTTCAGAAAACTGCCATAAGGCACTTCTGATAACACCCCATTGGCCAGAACTTACTCATGTGCCTTCACCCAGCAGGAGAGAAGGCCAGAAAATGAAGGCTTTATTCTATCCAGCCATAAAAATGCTATTCCTTTAGAGGACGGTTAAAAGTGGGTTTTGGAGAGACAGCTGGTTGGCTCTGGCTCATTGCACCATTTACTCCTTAGCACATAGTAAATGTGCAACAGATGCCTGTGATCATGACTCTTATTGTCCATTTATGTACACTTTGCTCATCTGAGAACTCAGGAGAAAGACTCTCCGCTCAGTTCTAAGGTTTCTGGCACTCCACTGTTCTGATCCCTGAAAGCCAGGTGCAGTCCTTGGAACTGTGAAGCCAGAAGTATTCTTCTGTGTGTCCCTCCAAAGGCTTCACCCACGGGTTTGAAATTATCAGAAGGAAATCAATATAACTGTGTTTTTTCTAGAAATTGGGAGATACATTCTTCAAACATATTGAGGTAGACAGGCCTTCGGTCTTCATGGTTTAAAATAGAGTCTAATCTTAGAATTGTATTGAAATGTCAATATGTTTTAAAAAATAGCTGATAGAGAGGAGCCTGGGTGGCTCACTTGCTTGAGCGGCTGACTTCAGCTCAGGTCATGATCTCGCAGTCTGTGGGTTCGAGGCCCGCGTCGGGCTCTGTGCTGTCAGCTCAGAGCCGGGAGCCTGCTTCGGATTCTGTGTCTCCCTCTCTGTCTGCCCCTCCCCCACTCGTGCTCTATTTCTCTTGTAATCAAAAATAAATAAACATAAGAAATATTAAAAATAGCTGATAGAAATAGATTTTATCCAAGTCAATTATGTATGGAAGAAGACAAGTTGGTAGAATTAGATGGAAATGATAAAGTGTTTGAAAATGTAGATATCAAGATGGGTTGTTCCTCTTGAGTCGACACAAGTAAGACATTAAATTCATGCAATGTTACCAAATCGGGCATGCATACGTATATTTTCAGTCAGAAACTTAAAAATGAATAGGACACTTCAGAGCCAGATCAAGCGTGTTATCCATGTCTGTTCTATTTGGCAGAGTCGGGACGAGGGTGAATTAAAATTAAAGTTAAAAAGAGTTACTCAGGGCACAAATTTTAGGGAGGTGTCACTCTTAGGGCCTTACAATTCCCTGGGTGTCATATTTATCTCACCTAGTTTTGTCCTTGCCATTCAACGTGTAGTTTTTCAATGGACAATGTTTAAAAAAAAAAAAAAAAAAAAGAGGCAGTCTTTAAAGATTCTGCACTGAAAATTTCAAAATATGTGAAGGTTTTTGGAATATACTAATTAATATGTAAAGGAACCATAGAAGAAGACTCACCGGAAATAATCTGAGCAAATGAGAAAATTTCAGTTAATATCACTGAAATGCTACTAAAATATTTTCGGGAAACATGATTTAGTTTCTAATAATACCTCTCAGACACTGTCAGATAAGAAAACTGAGGGCATCCTACTTTTTAAAGTATATAGTAATTAACAATGTTCAGTCACTTCATGAATTCATGACTATAAAATTAACAGGGCAGTTAATAAAATAATATATCTTCTCTTTAAATGTCTCTTACAGAAGTATTTTGTTTTGTTGGTAAAGGTTTTCATTCATAAGTGAAACAACAATCCATCCAAAGGGAACTGATAATAGCCTATCCGCTCAGAGCAAAAAAGTGAGTTCAGGTTAGCAGCCACTTGTATTTCTGCCATACAAAACAGATAAAATTCTCAGAAGGTACATGCAAAAAGCTCTACTACGCAGATGGCCACAGAATACGACCATTTAACCATACTACTGGTGATGACAATGTGACTCCAGACGTTCCCAAACTCTACCACTCAACTTGAGCTCTCATTTTAGGCTTGATATCTTCCTTTCCCAGTTTTACGAAGGACACAAACATGATTTAAATCCGTGATGTATTAATTATAGTCAAAGGCACATCCTACAACACCTGAATCCGGAATTTCATATCCATCCAACACAGTCTGATTTAAGGGAGCGCTTTCACCAGCAAACTTGCAACGCTGACCATCTTTGGATTAAGCTGCTTGACTAAGGGAAGCAAGATTTGTATTGTTTGGCCAATGCCAATTCTATCTATAGCGACCAAGACATTCTTTCCAGTTAAAGTTGCAAAATCATCTCCATAAATTTATTTTACGGCTCCAATTGAATGGTCATTACAATAGCTCTTCAGTCTCATAAAATCTGGAGTCGGGGGAAGGATCTATTACAATTTCTGTTCAGTGCTTTGTTATAATCCAGGAAGTCAGTAGAGAATTTACAGTCCCCGCCCCTCCCCTCCCCACCCCCAGGGCCTGCAGTTACCCCAGCTGGGCTGCCCTGTGATAGCCTCTTATCTTCACAGAGGTTTTTTTTAAGGTTTCTTTCTTTCTTTCTTTCTTTCTTTCTTTCTTTCTTTCTTTCTTTCACTTATTTATTTTTGAGAGAAAGAGAGAGAGAGAAAACAGGGGAAGGGCAGAGAGAGAGGGAGACACAGAATCCAAAGCAGCCTCCAGGCTCTGAGCTATCAGCACAGAGTTGGATGTGGGGCTTGAACCCACGAACTATGAGATCATGACCTGAGCCGAAGTTGGAGGCTTACCCGACTGAGCCACCCCAAGTGCCCTCACAGATTTTCAAGCGTAAGCTGTTTTGTTCTGTACATGATTAGTTCTTTAGGAATAGGTACCTTTTCTAAATCCTCAGTGTAATGATTAGATATACAAAATAAATCTAGGTCATAACCTGGTTTAGGGTCACCAATAGTGATACAGGGCTGTGGGCCACCTAACGGAACTAGCTGAGCACGGGGAGCACCCAAGACTGTTTTTAACTAGCCTTTTGAAATTGTTAACACAGGTTGGATGACCAGGCCACCTCAACAGCAGCCTCTTTTAGTAGAAAGAACACTGGACTTGGATAGAGGGTGACCAATTTGTCTTGGTTTGCCCAGGACTGTCCCAATGCTGACACTGAAAGTCCCTCATCTTGGGAACCTCCTCAGTCCCGGGCAAATGGGACCCCTGGTCATCCTCACTTGGAGTCAGAGTCCCAACTCTGCTATTAACTAGTCATATGACTTTGAGCTCGCTGCTTCATTCCCTGAGTTTGTTTCCTCATGGATACAACAGAGGGAGAGGCACCTCTCCTTCAGGTCTATTGTGCAGTTCTTGGGTGAAAACAGTGCCTGAGCCTTGGATTCCAGGATCCAGGCACTGCTCATTCCCAGGGACTCAGCTGATCGTCTGCCACTCAGTGAGAAGGGGTCCTCTGAACCCATATAGACCTGGCTGACTTGTATATATAAGGTGTTTTTGACTCAGGTATTTGTAACCCAAGGACTCCTTTTCTGTATTTACTAGAAGAAAATTCTAAGCCTTGGTGGTTTGAGATATTACCCTACTGGAGGCCCAACATCTCATTATGCTGATAAATGTGTCTCGTGTTTGGTTACGGGGCTGTAGTTTATCTTTGGGTTTTTAATGTATTCAGTGTCACATCAGGGGGACTTCTAAGAAACACTATTGATGTTTAAATGCATTTGTAGAAAACCATTTTGAGTTTTTGAATTACAACCAGGATGTCACCTGATTTTCAAGAAAGTCAGGAAAAGCAAGGCTGAGTTTCAAACTGGAGAAAGGGATCTGGGCTTTTCCATTTTCCTGAGTCCTTAAAGGCACCATCCTGGGGCTGGATACTGCATCTACCGCAACTATTGGGGCTGATTTGAAAGGCAGTGGTCAGGTTTTCTGAGTACGTTGTTTCTTAAATGTCTTTTCTTTGCTAAAGACTAACATATTTTTCAGCAAAGGCAGGAAAAGAAGAGGATAAGTGTTGGCTGAGTGTGTGACCCAAGTGGATTGAAGTTGGATATAAAAATATTCTGCAGGGGTGCCTGGTTGGCTCAGTTGGTTGAGTGTCTGACTCTTGATTTCAGCTCAGGTCAGGATTGATTTCAATCCCAGGGTCATGGGATTGAGCTCCACATTGGACTCTGCTGAACGTGGAGCCTGCTTAAGATTCTCTCTCTCTGTCTCTCTCTCTGTCTCTCTCTCTCTGTCTCTCTCTCTCCCTTTACCCCTCTTCCTTGCATGCTCTTTCTCTCTTTCTAAAATTAAATTAGATTAAATTAAATTAAATTTAAAAAAGAATATTCTGGAAAGTTAAAAATGCCAAACAAAGGCAAGCTCTTACCGATTTCTTCAAATTCAAGAAGCTTATTCATTTCACATTTCAAAAGTTCAGAGTATCTTAAATTTGGAATCTTTTCTGAAAAGCTGTTAGTTATTGATGATACATTTCACAATTATTGGCCACTTATAGTAGAGAAAATATGTTATTCCAAATTCTGATATCCTACTATTTCCCACTGTTATCCAAATCCAGAAAAGTTCAGTGGTGGTTAAAGTCCATCATTTCCATAAAAAAGAAAAAATAGAACTGAACAAAACAACTTAATGTAGCTTAGTAAACAACAATAACAACAAATACATATGTTTGTTGTTGTTGATGTATATTATATGTATATATACACATGCATATGCTGTTGTATATAATATTATATGTATATATATGTTAGATATAATATTATATGTATGTATATGTGTATACATCAGGTAGTAGACAGATTTAGGAAAGATGAATATTGAAGCCAGAAATTGGTACCAGGCTTAGAGCTCACAAGAACAATTTTTCACTGGTCCTGCTCTGTCTCCTGGGCCCTTCTGTGTGGCACAGATCAAATCTGGTCACTTATCTGGAGCATAAATTCCCCCATTCAAAGGTGACTCTCCCAGATCTGGCAGCTCTTTGAGCAAGACTCTTGCTGACAGCACACTCCCCCAAAAGGCTTCTCTGGATGACTTAGAAACCTCCTTAATGGCAAATGGAAATGTTAACTTTGAAAACTTAGCAGTTAACATAAGATTGCCTGTTCCTATATCCTGATGAATAATGCAGTTAAGAGCACGGAGTAAAGAAATGACAGTGCATTCTCAGGAATCAGCTCCCTTCTCTTCTCCGTCCCTGTCCAGCCACCTCTCAAGGGATTGTGTCTTTTCGTATCGTCCAACACAGTGCCTTGAAGAATAACCAAATCATGATGATTACAACCACAGCAGCAAGAACAGCCCAGTGCTGACTGCTCTCGATAGTCTTACCACCTCCCTTCATCTTTGCCACGATTCTGTGCAGTGGCTGCTATCATGATTCCTTCTAAAAAGGAAACAAGGGAGGAACAAGGCTTAGAAAGATTTAATAAAGTGCTCAAGGACACCAATATGAACGGTGGAGCTTGGATGTGAATCCAGAAAGCAAGACTCCAGAGCCTAATACTTAATCATATTTGAGTCGATAAGGAAGGTCTCAATAAATGCTCGTGGAAAAGGTCAACATGTAGTGTTTTACAATTGTCAATAGCTTTTCCATGCATTTGGTCCTCAGAAGCACTCTGTGACTCGAATGAGTATTGCTGTCTTATGGATGAGAAACTAGAGGCCCAGAGAGGTAGAAAGACCTGTCCAAGGTCACACAGAGAGTCTAGATCTTAAACATGAGTCTTCTGATGCTTAGTCAAGGGAGATTTCCCAGCCAGAAATTCTTTGAGCTTCAGATTCCTTACCTGTAAAGTGAGGACAGAACCTACCCACATACCTGCTTACCTGACCGCTATGACACGTCTCAGAACACAAGGTAGGCACCAAAATTAAACCGTCCTATGAGTCAGCGCAAGGTCACATGTAATTAACATTTGAAGTTTTCTGAATTGAAGGTGAAATGGAAGGAGAAAGTGCAACACTCTCCTGAGAGGGGAAAAGACAGAGAAATGCCCTGAGTCTCGCTCTACATAGGACAAGATGGCTGTAGGCTTGGATGTCCAGACAGGAAGAGAAAGCCAGGGCAAGGGTGGGGTGTGGGAAGAAAACAGTGTGGACTCTGGAACTGGGTTCAAATCCCAGCTCTGGAATTTCGTGAATCACTCAGGCACGGTGGGCAAGTCAATTCCTGTCTACGCTTCAGAGAGTGGACATGCAAAATGGGGTTAGTAATGGAAGCCACTTCACAGAGAGGTGGAGGGTATTAAATGGCCTGGTGTACTTGTTACAGTTGATGCTATGCCTGGTGTGGCTTTAGAAGGCAATAAATAGTCCCTATCACAAGGGAGATTAGGAAAACATTACATAAAACAGAAAGCACTGTTATGGTGGGTGTCTGTCTATGGTTTTCAAATTATCCAAGGTTTCCTGTCATACGAGGCACATTTTCCAGTGACAAGAAGACCGGATTCATGGAAAAACATTCTACCTCAATCCCAGAGAAGAAAGTCCCACCTTTTTGAGCCTCAGTATCTTCTTGTGTAAAATGGACATCTTACCTACCTCATGGAGAGGATATGAGATCTCGTGAGATAATGCAGGAGAAAATGTGGGGAAAAGCCGGAGACAAAAGCGGATTGCTGGTGTGGCGGTGATAACGACGATGGTGACATTATGGTTTTCCAATTATCTTGAAGTTTAAGGCAACAATAGAGTCTTTATAAACCCGACTCTACCTAAGATGCCCTTAGATGCAGGGGCACCCGACTCTTGATTTTGGCTCAGGTCATGATCGCACGCTGGTCATGAGTTAGAACCCCTCATCCGTTTCCGTGCTGACAGTGCAGAGCCTGCCTGGGGCTCTCTCTCTCTCTCTCTCTCTCTCTCTCTCTCAAAATAAATAAATAAATAAAGCTTAAAAAAAAAAACAAACCCAAATATGTAAATGAAAGCTATGACAACTGTTCAAGGTAACTGTGTACCAGAATATCCACCCAACAGCCAGTGTGTAAACCGAAATACAAGGATGGCCAGCAGAGGGAGGCAGACATTCACGCTGGGGTAGCAGCCCATCTTCCCAGTACTCAGAGTGGACTTGACAGTGGCCCTGTGTGCAGACTGAACTGGACCGTAGGGCATCCGCATGCTTGCTCTGGCTCCTGTTCCATATGCTCTGGGGATTCAAGGGATTAAACGTTTGAACAAGAACTATGACTCGAGGGGGCTGATGATTAAATGGGACGGTCCTCTCCGAGGCCACATTTCCACGGCTCTTCTTTACTAATTCCTGCCCTGGGGCCTCCCTCACCCTCTGCTTCTCCAGTCCTCTCCCAGAACTCCCTCATGCTTTCGTAGTGCCCGGTACTCCCCCTGAATTACCCTCCCTCACTCTTCTCTCGGCCCCACATCCAGCCTACAGAGGATCCCATTAGCTCGACCTCCAAAATATACCCGGAACCTGACCACATCTCACCATCCTGCTCAAGCTCCTAGCTTCCTGGGGTTCTTGCAAAGGCCTCTTTGGTTTCCTGAGTCTGCTCCTTGGCAGTTATTCTCCCCAGAGCAGCCAGAATGATGCTTTTGAAACACAAAACAGATAGCATCACTCCCCAGGCTAACACTTCCCAAAGGCTCCTCAGTGCACTAGAGCAAAAGCCAAGATGGACGGAGTCTCAGGGGCTTCTCCGCTTCCCCCATCCATGCCTCTCTCTCCTCATCTTCTCCTTTCTCTCCCTTGTTCGTCTGCTCTTGCCACACTGGCCTCCTTGCCGCTTGCCAGTCCCCATTTGGGGCCTTGTGCTGGCTACTTCCTCAGCCTGCAACACTTGCTAGCTATCTGCACGGCGAGTTCCCTTTGCTCTCCGTGTCTTGGCTTAAATGTCCTCCTGTGAAGTCTTCCTTGATCACACTGTACTCCTTCAGGCAGCTTATAGGCCTCTGCCCCTTCTCTGTGTGCTGTTTTCAAAAAAGTTTATTTTGAGAGAGAGAGAAAGAGAGAGAGAATCCCAAGCAAACTCCTCACTGTCAGCACAGGGCGCGATATGGGGCTTGAACCCACGACCCGTGAGATCATGACCTGAGCTGAAATCAAGAGTTGGATACTTAACTGGCTGAGCCACCCAGGCGCCCCTGCACACTTATTTAAAATTTCATAGTTCTTCCAGTGTGCTGGAGACTATCTTTAGCGCTTCCAAAATATCTTGCTTTCTTCGCACAACATCCCCTACGATGTGAGCCTTATTACTACTCGCACTTTATAGATGAGGAAAGTGAGGGACAAAGAAGTTATGTAGCTTGACCAAAGTCCCAGAGCTAGCGTAGGGTGGATCCAGGCTATACACTGTGCCCGGGCTCCCTTCCAGGTCACTTAGCACCATGTGACCTGGTATTTACACACGTACTCATTGATTTTCTCTCTCCCTTCACCAGGCTGTAAGTTCTAAAAGGGCAGGGACTTTTGTCAGTTTTATTCACTGCTGTATTCCTAGAAAAGGGCTAGCACATAGTAGGTGCTCAGTAGGCATTTGTTGAATGAATCATTAAACTTATCATAAGTAAAATACATAAAGAATAGTGCCCAAGGTCTTGTTTGCTTCTAACCCTCAGCGCCTGGAGAGTACTTGGCCTGGAGGAGGCACTCAATAGGTATTCTCAGATGGAACAGTGAAGAGGTTCCAGCTTCCTTATCAGTAAATGAGGTAGATGACCTTTAGGGTCCCTCCAGCTGGCAAACTGGACTTGCCTTTCATTCATGTTTTCTTTCCTTTAACATTGAGGAAGAGAATCACTGATGATTTACTATAGAAAAGTCACGTGATCTCCAAAGGACAGCGCCTGGCACGGCCGTTCTCCATAAACCATTACTGACTCGATCAATGATCAAGGGAATGTTTTTGGAAGAGCTTCCTGTGTGGTTGTGTGGATTGTGCTGTGCATTGAAAGGAACACAAGCAGGGCAGGGAGGGGACCGATGACGGTGTTGCCACAAGATCCAAGTGAGAGGCGGTAAGGGCAGAAGGATGTGAGGCACAGGGCAGAAGCCACCAGCCAGCTGTGGGCACAGCTAGTGGGAGGTGCCACGTTCCATCCTGGGGTGGCCGAGGGAAGAGAGCTACTCCCTGGGAGGAGAGAAAGGAGAGAGGGGTTTGGGGAGTGATGGGTGTGGACAACGTGAAACATGCATTCGGAGAGGTCCACTCAGGACCAGAGCTGGGGTGAGGAGTTTTACAGAAACCAGCAGAGATGAGATCATCAGAGAACAGAGCGAGGAGAGAAAAGGGCCAGAAACAGATTCTGGAGGGACTTCCCAGGTCCAGGAAATGGGGGTGAAGAAGGGCAGAAGAGGGACAGTCAGGGAGATAGGAGAACCAGAGAGCACAGTGCAGTGCAAATCAATGTGGAGATACGTCCACAAAGAGAAGGGGAGCAGCCCCAATACCTGCCCAGAGATCAGAACGAGCTGGGAAGTTGCAAACCACTGAGCCTCTCAGCTGGGGAGGGCACTGGGGGTGCCCAGTGGTGAGGGGGTGGAGGGTGCATGCAGTGGCCAGCCCTGTCCTTTGCTGTCTGCTGGCTGTGGCTTTGGGCACGTTACACATGTACCCTGGGCTTCAGCTTTTTCATCTATGAAACACCTCTAGCATCATGTACCTCCATCAGAGGGCTGTGAAAGTTAGACAAGACGAAGCAAATAATGTTCTTAACGCCCAGTAAGTTTTCATCACACGTAAACTGCAATTAGTGGGAAGTACAATAAAAATCAATGGGGATAAGTTTGGAACTGAAAGGAATGGTTATCTTGGACTCTGAAGCATAGGTGGGTCAAGGAAAGTCTTCTGTGAAAGGTCATTGGGCTTTGCCCTTGGTCACTCCTGGCAGAGATTCTGCATAAGAAAGAATCAAAGAGGCCAGAGGTGGGTGGTTAGCCCAAAGTGTCCGAAGGGAGGCTGGGAGACTGGGAGGCTGGGAGGGTGTGTCCCAGGGAGGAGGAGGGATGCCCTAGACTGGAGCAAAGGGCAAGAACAGAATGCAGGGAAGCAAGTGATGAGTTTGAAAAATGCAGAAAAGGACAGCTACTCCAGCAATTGAAAAGTTTAGCATTCTTGGAGTTAATTTAGACCCAGCGTTCCATGCAGTATCCTTGGATGTTTGCTTTCCATTCTAAAAAGCATAGATGGGGTCCAGCTCTGGCCAAACCTGGGATACAAAGACGAATCAGGCTGAGTCTTCACCTTAAAGAGCTTACAATCTAGAGGGGACAAACACAATGACAAATTCATTCATTCATTCATTCATTCACTTATTCATTCACTCATTCAGCAAGTTTTATTAAGCCCATTTTCTATGGCTCATGGCACTAAGACCCACCTCAACTCTCCATGCACACCTCCAAAACATGGCTTATAATAATGGTCTATTTACATGTCTGTTTCTCTGCGCTGGCTAAGCTTTTAGAAGGCATCTGTCTTTTTCATTACTTTATTTCTAATAACACAGTGCTATACAATAACATAGCTCAGCATATTGATTGAAACTGAAGTATAACATATTAAAAACCAAAATGAAATCATCAAGGGTGAAATAAAGCAGACCCTAAAATCAATACAGACAAGCAGCAAATTAACTCAACTGTATATCACATTGATAACTCAACCATCCAGACAATAAGAATTAATTCAAGACTTGTTTTATTTATTTATTTATTTATTTATTTATTTATTTTGAGAGCTAGAGAGTGAGAGAGGGAGGGGCAGAGAGAGAGGGAGAGACAGAATCCCAAGCAGGCTCCTCACTGTCAGCACAGAGCCCAGTGTGGGGTTTGATCCCATGAAATGTGAGATCATGACCTGAGCTGAAATTAAGAGTTGGACGCTTAACTGACCGAGCCTCCCAGGCTCCCAGATTCAACACTTGTTTTGTTGGAACATCATACCTCGGTTGTGCATTATTAGTGCGGTCTATTCTAAGAGCAAAAATAACCACAAATAAATCTTGAACTTTAATTAATAGGCTTGTATTGACATCATGTTTTGCAGGTTAGACCAAAAGAGTACTTGAATGGAGATGTAAAATGGGGGAAGTTGAAGATTTGAATTTGTGGGGTCATTGTGAATGCCTACATATTTGCAGATGCAAAATCATTTGGCTACATTGCTAATTTTGCCATATTTATTTTAATTCCTCTGAGGTCTTAATTCAACAACATTTGTAGAACATTTACTATAGTCTGGACACCATACTGAGCACTTTACATGAACTATTTCATTTAATCCTCACCCACTACTCTGTGTGATATATATATAACTCTTATTAGAAAGGTGAGAAACTGGCTCAAGTTGATGGCAAAGCTAAGTTTGGTCTGACCCCAGAACTGTGCTTATAATCCAGAGGTAAATAAGACTATTTGTATTTTAGCCTCATTTTAAAGCACTGCATTCCTTTGTGACACTTAACTTGATGTTACTGCTGAAATAAGCAAGCCTTATGGGGGAATACGGGACTCTTTTTGGAATCACCTAATTTGTCAATGAAAGCATTTGTGCTCATTTTAAGGGGCCTGGGAGGCAAGAATGTGGGTTTTATACCTGGCTCTGCCAATCTGGAGCACAGCCTTGAGCAAGTACATTAGACCTCCTGAGTCTCTGCTTTCTCTTATCTGAACTGAAGGAGCTGGAAGACACAAGGAGTCGCTGACTCAAATGTCCACAAGTTTGACGCAAATGAATAAGATGGCCTGACGACGTGTGTCCTGTCTATGGTGTCAGTGACCTCTCACCTCCAGACGTGCACACCTGAGGTCACCAGATCTTCCTCCTCACGAAGAGGAGCCAGGAATGCAGATTTTTATGTGACATCTTTCAAATCTTAAGTTAAAAAAAAAAATGCTTGCGTGGATAAAAAATAGACGCAAAAAAAAAACAACAACCCCAAAACAAAACCAACACTACCAGTATGTGGTCCTTAGGCCAACGCCGTGTGGTTTCTAGATCAGATGATCTCTGAAGTCCTTTCAAGGACTCTTTGTAGAAAATGAAATGGTCCCTTCAGGCATGGAGCAGATGTTTTGGGCCTTAACTTGTGATGCTCAGAGCTGATTATCTCGTTCATCTTCTCAAACTCTTCAAGGTTACATTGGGAGAGTGGACATGTCTATGTACCTCTTTGGACTTCCATCTGCTTACCTGTGGAATGAAGACACTGAAGGTCTTTGGGAAAGGGAAATAAAACTAATATCCATTGAGAACATGCTGTATGTCAGCGACTGTTCAGGAATCATACCATTTGTATTAGTTGGGATTCTTCAGAGTCACAGAATCAAAATGATGTGTGTGTGTATACGTGTATATATATACACACTCATATCTGTATGTGCATGTGCACACACACACACACACACACACACACACACAGATTTATTTTAATCTTTTTTTTTTTTTAAATAGGCTTCCACACCCAACATGGGCTCAAACTCATGACCTTGAGATCAAGAGCCACTATTCCGCCAACTAAGCAAACAGAGTGCCCCGAGAGATTTATTTTAAGTAATTGGCTTTTGTGATTGTGAAGTCTGCACAGTGGGTTAGCAAGGTGGAGACTCAGGAGAGCTAATGGTGCAGTTCAAGATTGAAGGTTGTCTGCTGGCAGAATTTCTTCTTGTTCAGGGGAGGTCAGTTTTTGTTTTATGGCCTTCAACTGACTGGATGAGGCCCACCCATTGAAAAAATTATATCCTTTACTTAAAGTCCACTGATTTAAATGTTAATCTCACCTACAAAAAACACAAGCTCGGAAACATCCAGGGTAACATTTGACCAAATATCTGGGAACTGTAGCCCAGCCAGACTGACATAAAATTAACCGTCATACTGTTCGATCATCACAATGATCCAACCAAGTAGATTACTGTTCCCATTTTACAGATGAGGAAAGTGAAGATCTGAGAAATGAAATGACTTATCAAAAAGACAATTAGGGGTGGAGCTGGCATTCAAACTTAAGTCTGTCTGATGCCAAAATTCATTTCTTTACCCACTTTTAACATGATACTAGTTATTAATACTACTATTTGACATTAATACTACATTAATACTAGACATTAATACTACTCTTTGATAACATTTGATTTGCTTAGCTCCACGTTAGCGATAGATTCCAGGAGAGAACTGCAGGACCCAGATCTCCAATCTAGACATCCAGAGAGACCTCCACAAGAGGATATTGTCAGCCAAGTTGCCTTACATGGACTATATCATGGATGCTCCTTCCTTGGATCAGGCAATGAACCAGGGAATCATTTTCTTACACCTGGGCCTTTTTCAAGATCTGCTTTCCAACAAATATTTTCTGGGCATTTCCTGCATGCCAGGCATGCTTCTCGGAGGCTGTTGATACAGAGGTGTGTGAGACACATCCTTGGCATCAAGTTGCTGTGGGTCTAGTTAGGGAGCAAGGCAAATACAGGCTTGTAAATGGAGCCCTGAAGGGAACCAGAGAAAGGAGATCTAGTCCTTTGTCCCTATGACTCTGGAGTCCAGGTCTGCCTGGATTTTGTATCCTTGGAGCCTAGCACTCTGTCTAGCACATAGTAGGTGTTCAATAAATGCCTGCTGAACGTCTGCATGAGTGAAGGAGTCAAGGAAAATTATTTATTCACATGTCTATACACTTTACTACATGGTTATCTCTTTGAGGGCAGGGGAAGGAGCTAAAATTGTGGGCTCATGACTTGGATCATCTGACTCTAAAGTCCAGCCACCCCTTACTGGCTGTGGAATATGATCACTCCATGGCTCAGTGTCTTTGTGAAATAGTGCTAATAATAACACTTGTCACAGAGCCATCGTGAGGATCACAGGAGTCAATGAAGTGAAGGTGCTCAGTGGAGCACCCAGCACAGAGCAAATGCTCTGTGACAAGAACTGTTTCATTGGCATGGTCACCATTAATTTCTGTCTTTGGGCTATAACCAAACTCAGTAAATAATTGAGGGTCATCAATGGGTGACTGAACTAACTCATCTTGGGCTACTGGGGAAGGCAGGCAGGCAGACCCTTCCTTTCTTTTCCTCTCTGGTTTCTTCACTTCATCTCACTGCTCCATCTCCCTCAAAGCCCCACTAGCCCTATGACCTTGGGGATTGGGGCAGTCTAGTCCCTAAATTATTCACATCTCAAGTTGAGTTGCCTGTTCTCAAGTGGATGGAGAATTTGGGCCTTCTTCAAAGCGTGAAGGAAAGAGGAGTAGGGTGGCCTTCCTCTCTCCTATATACACCCCACTAGATGTTCATTGGAAGCACATTCCATTTGGACGTCAGCCACGTTAGCCCTCTTTGGAAAAGAGTGACTCTCTGTAACTGTTTCCTAGCCCTCCTAGTGAAGCCGTGAGGACTTTTCTGGGTCTCTGGCTTCCCTGACTTTTCCACATACTATCTCTTCAGTGGTAGGAATATTTTCAATCCTTAAGGAGCATGTGTCTGATGCTCTGGGCATCTCTGCATAGAGGCAGATAAGTGGAGATAGGCTTGAGGATTGAGTTAGCATGGAAACAACTTGCTTTGTGGCCTTGGGTGAGTCACTTCACTTCTTCAGGCTTCAATTTTCTCATGCATATAGTGAGAGAACTGGACGAGGTGATTGATAACATCATTCTTGCTCTAAAATTCTATGATCCTCAAACCACGGAGTCAATAAATTGCCTTCAGCACACATGTGTGAAAAAAAAATGCTGTCTTAGGGAGATTTGTCTAACAGTAGCTTGTAGAATAGATTGGGGAACTAGTAGACCCTGCAAAAGAGGGGACCATGTAGATGCCCATTAGAATCCGGGAAGGTGACCACTCCTTGTGTTCACAATCAGAGCGACCAACGTACTCAGTGCCTCCCCTTTCCTACCACATGCCATCTGACACCCAACCAGCTTCCAGTGATTCATAGCAATGATTGCCACCCTCCCTAATGAGGGCAGCCTAACATACACAATTCTTTTAATGAATACTCTGCGATTTCCTTGAAAATGATGAACATGACTAATTCCCAGAAATCCCTGCTATACTTTGGTTGTTCCAGACCAGAGTAGGGAACACTGTTTAAGGGGATCAACTCTCTTGGCTTCTCATTTCCCATCTCCTTAGTTACACCATGTTGTACTAGATCAGACAGTGCCACTATGGATGTGACTTGGCATGATGGCCAGAATTAAAATTTGGAGCACGTCAACTTATCTTTACATCTCACCCTTTATCTTGGCTTGGCAGAAATTATTAGCGATGGGAAAAGATTACATAAAAATGTCCACATTTCAATTAACCTTCAGGTACCCTTGTTTGAATTCAGTCAAAAGTTTTTGCCACAGAGATGCAATAAAATATACTTATTTGAGCCAAGACAGGGGGTGTGGGGTAGCAAAACAAATATATTTTGGAAGACGGAATAATATTCAAAAATATTTGCCTATGTTTTGTCTTTTTAGCTTTAGAGTGACAATATGTCCAATTCTCTCTCTGAATTGAAGACCAGTTGTAGTCAGTTAAGAATATATTCTTGTTGTAAAAAGTTTATTTATTTTGAGAAAGAGAGAGAGAGAGAGAGAGAGAGAGAAGGAGAGGGAGAGGGGGAGATAGAGAAGGAGAGAGAGTGTATCACAAGCAGGCTCTGTGCTGTCAGCCCAAAGCCCAGTGTGGGGTTCCATCCCATGAATCATGAGATCATGAACTAAGTCAAAATGAAGAGTCAGACACTTAACCAACTGAACCACCCAGGTGTACAAAAATATATTCTAGGGGCGCTTGGCTGGCTCAGTTGGTTGAGTGTCCAACTTTGGCTCAGGTCATGATCTCATGGTTCATGGGTTCAAGCCCTGTATCTGCCTCTGTGCTGACAGCTCAGAGCCTGGAGGCTGCTTCAGATTCTGTGTCTCCCTCTCTCTCTGCTTCTCCCCTGCTTGGGCTCTGTCTCTCTCTGTCTCTCAAAAATAAAGTAAGTTAAAAATAAATAAATAAATAAATAAATAAATAAATAATAGAAAAAGAATATATTCCAAATAGAAATGTGAGAAAGAAAAATTAATGGACATAATCTTTGGATGACAGATTCCAGATTAAACTGATAAATATCAGAGCATTTAGGGTTTGGCCCCAAACTTTCAAGTGTGGGCTCTGCCTTCCTTGTTGCCTATGATGTCTTTGTCAAAGACTCAATGCTGGGAAAACTTTATGATCCCTTTGTCATATAATATGTCTGAGGTCAATGGTAGTCTCTCTCTCTCTCTCTTTTTTCAACTTCAAAATACAAATGATTCAGAAAACACTCAGGCTATTTATTTCTGGACTAGAGAATTAATGACAACTCTACATATCCTAAATATTGATATTCAAAACTTGATCTTCAACTTCTGTTGAGTTGACACATCTTATTTTTTCTTATTTAAAATTTTTTTAATGTTTATTTATTTTTATGTGAGAGAGAGAGACAGAACACGAGAGGGGGAGAGGCAGAGACAGAGAAGGAGACACAGAATCTGAAACAGGCTTGACTTCACGAACCCCTCTTTCCTCCTCTCCAGAAGTAAACTTGTTCAGCTTTTTTTTTTTTTGATGTATATTACAATGGGTGGTATCTTAGATATGATGAATTGAGGTATATATCAAGAAAGACTTAGAGTCAATACTCTTTACCCAGATGTTTACTGTAGTGTTATTTCTACCCCAAATTTAGAAACATAGCCGTAGATCAAATACATAAACAGGGTATGATTCCCTCCAGTTGGAAAAATCATTGTGTGGCCATAAAAATAAGGCTTCAGGAAGACTTCCAATGACTTAGAAAATTCCTATGTGGCCATGTTAAGAGGTATAAAGTGGGCTAGAGATATCTCATGAGAGATGATGGATGAAACACAAGCATTTACTTTTTCTGACTTCCAAAATCACACCAAATGAGAATAAGTGAGACACATAAAGAAAAATAAATCTTTCAGGATAAAGACTTTAAAAGAGAAGTTAATGATAACTAAAATTTGGAAAGTAGACAGCAGCTGCAGTTGAGTGGACTTAACAAATCCAAAAGAGCTAAATCTAGCTGGCATGGGGGAAGCCAAAGTTATTCAATTTTATACTGCTTGTTATGGGTTGACTTATGTACCCCCCCATCATACTTTGAACCCCTAATGTCTGGTACCTCCGAATGTGATTGTATTTGAGATAGGACCCTAAAGAGGTGATTAAGTTAAAATAAGGTCATTAGGGTGCGCCTTAATCCAATTTGATTGGTGTCCTTATAAGAAAAAGAAATTAGGACACACACCTGCGGGAATGCAAACTGGTGCAGCCACTCTGGAAAACAGTGTGGAGTTTCCTCAAAAAATTAAAAATAGACCTACCCTATGACCCAGCAGTAGCACTGCTAGGAATTTACCCAAGGGATACAGGAGTACTGATGCACAGGGGCACTTGTACCCCAATGTTTATAGCAGCACTCTCAACAATAGCCAAATTGTGGAAAGAGCCTAAATGTCCATCAACTGATGAATGGATAAAGAAATTGTGGTTTATATACACAATGGAGTACTACGTGGCAATGAGAAAGAATGAAATATGGCCCTTTGTAGAAATGTGGATGGAACTGGAGAGTGTGATGCTAAGTGAAATAAGCCATACAGAGAAAGACAGATACCATATTGTTTTCACTCTTATGTGGATCCTGAGAAACTTAACAGAAACCCATGGGGGAGGGGAATGAAAAAAAAAGAGGTTAGAGTGGGAGAGAGCCAAAGCATAAGAGACTCTTAAAAACTGAGAACAAACTGAGGGTTGATGGGGGGTGGGAGGGAGGGGAGAGAGGTGATGGGTATTGAAGAGGGCATCTTTTGGGATGAGCACTGGGTGTTGTATGGAAACCAATTTGACAATAAATTTCATATATTAAAAAAAAAGAGAAATACACAAGACTTTGCTAAAAAAAAAAAAAAAAAAAAAAAAAAAAGGACACACACCTGCACAGAGAGACGACCTTGTGAAGATACAGGGAGAAGACACCATCTATAAGCCAAGGAAAGAGGCTTTAGAAGACACCAACCCTACTGACACATTGATCTCATCTTCTTATTCTCCAGAATTGTGAGAAGATGAATTTCTGCTGTTTAAGCCACTCAGACTGTGGTACTTTGTTGTGGGGGCCTGAGAAAACTATATACTGCTGATCCCTAAAAAGGAATTAGTAAAAACAGATACCTCTGGGAGGGAAGGGAGAGTGGTATGTCTGACCGGAGTATTCCTTAATGGTCTGTATGAGAAGTATTTGAAATCCCTATATCGCCCCCCTGCCCCGAATTTATTCGTCTCCACCCTGGCTGATGATTGGAGGTTTATTTTCCAAAAAGGTTAAAATAGATAGGATCTTAGACAGGTGGTCATGGTCACATGTGAGAGCAGTGGTAAATACAAAAACAAAATGAAGTATCAGGTAAAATTCTCAATGCAGAGACTTTGCTCCTACTCTTCTTTTCCCACTCAGTCTTTACAAAATTGAAGGGTAGCTTTCCATTCAGAAGAGATTTGAAGAAGCTCCTCTAGTAAATTTGACCAGCCTATGACATTAGAGGTTTCCTTGATGAAACAGCCCAGTCAGAACACCCTATAGTAAAACCCACACTCTAAAAGCATCCCTGCTCCTGTCCCTTGTGCTCAGGATTTCCAATGACCTAAGTCATTATCTTCCCTGGGCACCCATGATGCCCTTCCTCCTGAATTCCCAATTCAGTTCTCTCAAAGGGAGTCCCCTTCACTCATCCTCTCTTTAATCTCAACTCCTGACCTTTCTGTGCCCTGTACAAATCACCTTGTTGGCAGAAAACAGCTGGCACACTCATAGGGCAATGAAAGAGAGTTGGAAGAGGGGTCATCCTCCAATGGTCTGGGCAGCGTTAATGGAACCGACAAAGAATGGGAAGCAGCCAGTGGGTAGTAACAGGGCGGAGTTGTTACCACTCCTAGGTATGAGTGTTACACGGAACCTGGGAAAAGCTGTAATCATTGGAGAGGGACCACCTGCCAAGAAGAGTAGCCACACCTGAGGAAAGAAGCTACTGCTACAATCTCAGACCAGAAAAGAGGAGTAGGAATGACAGTCATCTGATTCTGGCTGGTGTGGGCCCTAGACTGGAGCCGTTACCTGACTCCACCATGTTGGCACCATGAATATGCCTCAGGAAACTTGCCTAAGCAATCTCTCTTTTTTCCTATTGCACCCCCATCTCCAACCAGTGTCTTCCATTGTCTGAACCTAACCAGAAGCCAGAGGGCATGGGAGCCTGGAGCGAGCACACCATAGAGATCAATCCTCAATGTCTGTGACGGGTTTACGACACTTCTTAGTCACCTGCCCTTTTGCAGATGCTCAGGACTGTGACATCTGACTCGCAACTCCTTTGGTATCTGAGATCTATTTTATCTGTATATCTCAATTGAAAGGTCCAATTTACCCTTTCGTGACAATTGCCAAATCAGTTATATCATCAAGTTCTAATCAGAAAAAAAAAAGAAAGAATTCTAGGTATTTACAACAAAAGAGACTTAATGCAAGGAATTTATTACATTGGTAATGAAAGGGGCCAAGAGCCAGATTGGGACTAGAGATGAGTAACTCCAAGAAGCCATCACCACCCCCTGGCTGGAAAACCAAATGGAGGAAATGTGTCATCAGAACCTAGGGGCCAGGTGACTTGACTGGAGATGGGACCGTGACGGGTCTGAAGGGCAGAAGTGGTGGTGACAGACTTGCTGCTGGAAAGGCTGACTGAGGCAGAAAGAGTTCGAGAGTAGCACCCACTTATCCCTTCCCCTTGTCTTCCAGGCTCCCATGAACTCTACCACTGACTGAACTCAGCAAGAAGCCAGAGGGCACAGGAGCCCCGAGTCAGCCTCCCTGGATTCAGAGTAGTGCAGGGCAGAATGATAAACCTGAGGGTGATAAGGCCCAATGTAGTCCCTCAAGAGCAGGAAGAAGGACTCTTAAGGTGTCGACCTTCTCCTCTTCAATCCTCTGAGAACCTCAGCAGTCTTATCAGTGCAAGGGAACCAGTTTAGCTTTCAAATGTCCTAAGCACAGAGTCTGTTTCCTGGCCACGCTGTGCCACTGCAGAACACGAGTCTGACATCACCAGTAAAGGTGGAGTAACTCTTCAAGGAGGTCTGACTCTTTGTCACGCTTGGACAATGGGGCCCATGCTTGGGGCTCCCATGGTAGGAAACTTTGTTGAAATTCAAATGCTTAACAAGTCCCCAGAAGCATGATCATCAAGCCAGCATGGTGGGGTCAGGTGGGGATTCCAGTGGTAGGTACATACAAGCCAGAATCACCCTTTCTATCATGGAAACTTGGTCTGGAGCCTGACTTTCCACTTCCTCATATGGAAATGCGCCCTGGAGGCATAACCTCAGGCAAGATCACTCCAACCACCAAAAACATTCTACTAGCACTGAGCTGCAAAGAGAAAGTTTTCAAGTTTTTATCCCTGTTCTCTCAGGAAGCTCTCTGACCCCTAAGAAAATTTCCACCTCTAATCCAGTAACCAACTGTATATCAAAGGAGGATTGGGAGAATCAATTTTGTCAAGCCAGAGGCATTCTACCAGCATTCCTCCAGGGCAATATATGTCCATCCAAGTTAGCTGAAGACCTTGTTAAAAAACAGATTGTTGGGGCGCCTGGGTGGCTCCGTCCGTTAAGCGTCCGACTTTGGCTCAGGTCACGATCTCGCAGTCCGTGAGTTCGAGCCCCGCGTTGGGCTCTGTGCTGATTGCTCAGAGCCTGGAGCATTTTTGAGATTCTGTGTCTCCCTCTCTCTCTGCCCCTCCCCCGTTCATGCTCTGTCTGTGTCTCAAAAATAAATAAGCGTTAAAAAAAATTAAAAAAAAAAAACCAGATTGTTGGATTTCTGCTTCAGGAGGTCTGGGATGGGGCCTGGGAACCTGCTTTACTAACAAATTCCCAGGTGATGCTGATGCAGTTGGTTTGGGACCACACTTTCAAGAGCACTCTTTTAGAATGTGTATGCTTAATATTAAAGAAACAATATCAAGCTGATGAACCCTTCTCTGTAAGACACAGCATCACAAGCATGTTCCCCTGAAACACTGCAAACTCAGAATGTGGAACTCTTGCAAATTCTCTCTAAACTTTGGAGCTTAAGCTTGGAGGTTGATGCACTCAGCTGACCTGAGCAGAGACTCTCATGTTTGGGTAGAAAGTGCCAAGGGGCTTTAATGGTTGAAGACAGTTGTACGTTTGTATTGTTTGTACATTTGTATGTCAGGAGAGTAAGTTGTGTTGCTTTCTGCCACCATCTGGTGTTCAATTATTTGTGTTGCTTACAAGGCTAGCATGGCTGTTCAAAACCACTTGCTGCATCAGAGACAGGGAGCTGTATATAAATGCTTACAGAAGAAGAAATCCATCCAGAACCCCGTCTTAAAATCTCATAGTTATACCAGGCTTTTTTTTCTTCCCCATCCTCACTTGATTCCCAAGTTCTAACTTAATACCTATGTTGATAGTATTTTTCTTCTCTCTTGTTTCCATCCCTCTCTGATTTTCTCATCCTTACATATTACCTCTGGCCTGAACTATGGCAATTGCTTCTTCCATCAGTTAAGAATGTGACCAGTTGTAACAGAAAATCCAACCTGTCATGGCTTAAATAAATGTGGGTTTATTTTTCTCATGTAACTCAAGTCCAGAGATTGATGTTGGTTAGAGTTGATTCGGTGGCTCTGCATTGTCAGTGGTTTTGCACTATGATTTTCTTGGTCTTTCTCCCATGCTTGCTACCTATTTGTTGCAAAATGACTGCTCTACTCCAAGATACCACATACGAATTGAAGGGGAAATAACAAGTAAGACTGGCCTCTCATGTCTTTATCTTTTGTCAAACTAAACAATGGATATTTTATTGGCTGGAAGTGTTTCATTGGCACATAAATAGTTCTAGCTGTAGTAGAGCTTCAGATAGTAATTTTCTGAGCTTCAGAAAGTAAAGCTGAGCTTTAGAAAGTAAATTTTTTCTAGCCTCTAGAGTAAAAGTGGGACGGGAGACAGAGGTTGGGAATATCTATCGATTTGGTTAAAAAATAGTTTTCTTTTTGGTTTCCTCATATATCTTCCTCTCTCTAATATTTCCTTCTGAATCAGAGAAAATTATGTACATGGGGGCACCTGGGTGGCTCAGTCGGTTGAGTGTGACTTCGGCTCAGGTCATGATCTTGCAGTTCGTGAGTTTGAGTCCCACATTGGACTCTGTGCTGACAGCGCAGAGCCTGGAGCCTGCTTTGGATTCTGTGTCTCCTTCTTTCTCCGCCCCTCCCAGCTCATGCTCTGTCTCTCTATCAAAAATAAATAAACATTAAAAAAAAAATTAAAAAAAGAAAAAAATGAGGTACATGGCATTAGGTCTCTTAAAGCCACCATGAAAAATTGCCATAAAACAATGAAAACAACAGAAATCTGTTCTCCTACAATTCTGGAGGCTAGAAGTCCAAAACAAAGGTACCACTGAGCATGGCCATGCTTCCTCTGAGACTCTGGGTAGAAACTTTCCTGGTCTCTTCCTAGCTTCTGGTGACAGCTGGTGATAGCTGGTGACAGCTGTTGATTATTGGCGTTCCCTGGTTACAGCTTCAGCTTTCCAATCTCTGCCTCTGTCATCACATGGCATTTTCTTCTTCCTATAAGGCCATTAGTCCTATTGGTTTGGGGCTCACACTAATAATCTCATCTTAATTTGATTATATCTGCAAAGACTCTGTTTCTAAATAAGGTCACATTCACAGGTTCTGAGGGTTATGACTTTAACATTTTGGGGGAGACACAACTCAACCAGAACATGCATCTAAGTGTTACCAGTTTTTCCTAGTACTTGCTATCCTTATTCACTGCAAAGATCTCAGCTTTTAAAGCTATATCTCAATTTAAGAAAATCTAATCCGCTTCTAGGACAGAAAATGACCCTAAGTGATTCAGTACCTTAAAAATGTTTCAAAATCTCTTTTAAAAAGTCCACTGCTGATTTTCTTTAAATGGAAACTTCTATTTCATTAAAATGTAATTTAACTTACAGCAGTTCTATTTATATAAAACTTTTTTTTTACTTACATAAAACTTAAAAGATTGGTTTTATTGTGAGAAGTAAGGCCTACCTATAATAAATCTAATGAATATTCTTCAAAATGCTGTCAAGTAGCACATTCCTTTTGCTGACTTCTGAGAAATTATAGATTAAAATGTGTCTGATTGAGTAATTAGAGAGTAGAGTAAGTCAGTATG
The DNA here is from genome assembly GCF_046562875.1 of Panthera onca. NCBI lineage: Eukaryota > Metazoa > Chordata > Mammalia > Carnivora > Felidae > Panthera > Panthera onca. The sequence goes on from NC_138342.1 coordinate 11,927,875, forward strand.
TAATTCAGAGCCGAATCGTGTGGTACCAACTAAACATGCTTGTTCTCTGAAGCCTATCATTCTGTAAGTAAAATCTTGAAATTCAAGCTCTTTATACAGCTAGAATGGAATGTGAAGAGGAAGAATAAGAATTTCCTCATCAATCTGGGAAAGCCTGGACTAGTGTTCTAATCTCAGTTCTGCTGTGTATTCTTTTTGTGACTTTGGGTAAGGTAATTACTCATCTGAGCCTCGGCTTTCTCAAAATTTAGTGGCTCAGAAAAAAAACCACCTTACTATGCACAAATCTATGGGCTGGGAATCTATCCGAGTCGGGGTCCAGCTGGAACAACTCAAATGTCCCCCCATGTGGTCTCAGCTGGCATGGCTTGTGGGGGACTGGAGGATTCAAGATGGCCTCACTCACGCATCTGCTGCCTTAGCTGGAACGGTTTGAATGGCTGGGGACTGACTAGGATGACTGGGTGTCACTCTTTTGGTGTTGGCTGGAATCACTCATATGTCTGGAACCTAGATTTGCCTCCATGTGTTCTTTTATATCCACATGGATACCCTGGACTTCTTTCTATGGTTGGCTGCATTCTGTGTAAAGGAATCTATGAGGGCTTCTTAGGGTCTGGGCCTGGAAATCCCGAAATATCACATGGGCTGCATTCTATTGGTCACAGCAAACCACAAAGCCAGCCCTGATTTTGAGGTTGGGGACACTGACGCCTCTCCTGACGTGAGGAGGGGCATAGTGATCATCTTTGCAGACAATCTGTCACAAAGACTAGTGAGGAAAGTCAGCCTTTGCCACACTTCTCCATGAACTTGACTTCTCTCGGCGTTACTCAAAGTTGAAAACTGAAGAGTACTCAAAGCCTATCTGTGGCAAGGACACAGTCTTGAAGGGAGAGGAAGGAATAAAAAAACCATTCTGACCAACTTGTACACACGTAAACCTAGGGTTGCAAATGCAGAGCAACAGCTACCTCTCAGCAATCCTGTGTCCGCTGTAGACAGCATGCATCAACAACAAAATCCATTTGTGTCCTTACCACCCTTTACAAGACAAGGCTCTAGGCCACCGTTACAAATCTAGCGGCTTGAAAAAGAGCAAGTGCCCGTCTACCACACTGGCTCAAACTTCTGAGGGGCAGGGGAGATGTGACTATTTTGAATACGCTCCACAGGTTGATCCTGGCATACACTGCCCTCCCCAGGCTGAGGCCACCCCTTTGGCCCCTTAGTTTAGAATGGCAGAGTGCCCCTAATACAGTGGTATTTGAACAGGATTGTATTCGGTTCTCACACCTCAGATGAAAGAGGAGAAAACTAAGACTTGGAGAAATTGAACAATCTGCCCAAACTCCACCGTGGGATACTGGTGGCTCCAGGCAATCTCTTCTACTGTCCATAAAGCCTCACATAATCTCAAACTCTCAGAATCCTAGACCACGGGAGCTGAAGTAATGGCATCAGGACTAAGCCCTTTGTTTTACTGGTTAGGAAACAGAGGCGTAGAAAGTGAAAGATCTTTCCAGTGTTCAAATCCCACAGGGCAACTTAACCTCAAGGTTAGAGCCCAGGGTTTCCTGATTCCTAGGGAATTGCCCTTAACCTCAATTTCAGCGGTTAATCAGTGCAACTTAGCTGACTTCAAACTTTTGGCTCATCCATTTGGCTGATCCGGGCTATGAAATCAAGTAGGGAGGGAGGTAGTTTCTCACCGAGTCTGACCTACAGCCTGAAGCAGCTCTCATACCTTAATTTTGTCATAAAGGCTATAGAACATTTAAATAAATCTTTGGGTTTAAAATCAGCCTACGTAAACAGGATACCAAAGATATGAAATATGCTGCTCTTCCAATGTTGTTTTTGCCTTTGATTTAATATTTTAATAGGAAGGCATTTTATTAAGAATGAAATGTTTAAAAAATTTGATGAGTTATTTATGGATAAACTTAATCTCATTAGCTTCTTGTATTTATTTACTAGACATACAACCTCTCAGTACAGAGATTCCCAGACCTGAAAATTGTGATTTAGGGACAATAAGACAAGTCAGTGTCGTTGTCATTTTTTGAGTACTATTGGGAATGAGGCACTCACCTATATTAAGTCATTTTGCCTTTATAAAATCTAGGTGAGATAAGCATTATACGTGCCAGTTATGGATAAGGCAACTGAGAATATATCCCCCCAAATTTTCCACTGGTTTCTATTAATTGTTAGCTTTTTGCTAAACATTATTAAAAAATTTTTTTTAAATGTTTTTATTTATTTTTGAGACAGAAAGGGACAGAGCATGGGCAGGGGAGGGGCAGAGATGGAAGGAGACACAGAATCCAAAGCATGCTCCAGGCTCCAAGCTGTGTGCACAGAGCCCGACGCGGGGCTCGAACTCACAAACCAAAATGTCATGACCCGAGCCGAAGTCGGATACTTAACCAACTGAGCCACCCAAGCACCCCTGCTAAACATTCTTATCCGCACACAAACATGCAGCTAATTTTCCATTTAACAAAATGCAGACACGCAAACAGAAAGATGCTTTTCTGGACCCCTGGATTGGTGATCTTACTTCTTAGCTCCCTTTTGCAGCAAAATTCAATGAAAGAGTTAACTAAACTCATTGATTCCTATTCTTTTCCTCCTAGGCTCTCTTGAAGTCACCATCAAGAGATGGTGATGCCTTTTGGCCCATCACACTACCAAATGAGCTCTGGCCATGGTCATAACGACCTCCATGTTGCTAAATGCGCTGGCCATTCATCAGTGTTCACTCTCCTTGACATCTGACCCAGTTGACCACTGAATCCTCAGAAACATCCCTACTTCCTTTGCCTCCCAGGATATCATACTCTCTTGGTTATGTCCTACCTTATTGACAATTCCTCTTTTGTCTACTTTGCTGCTTTCTATTTTCCACCCAGACCTCTTCATGTTGGAGGCCCAGGTCTCAGTCCTAGGACTCCACATATTCCCTTGCTTGCCTCTAATCTCATGGCTTGAAATACCACCATACACTGATGGTTCCCTCAAATTATGTCTTCTTTTCAGACCTCTTTCCTGAACTCCAGACTCAACTATTCAAATATCTCTTGAAACCTGCACTTGGCTTTTTAAGAGCTATTTCAGGGGTTCCTGGGGGGAGCTCACTTGATTAAGTGTCCAACTCTTGATTTCAGCTGAGGTCATGGTCTCACAGTTCGCGAGTTTGAGCCCTGCATTGGGCTCTGTGCTGACTGCAAGGAGACTGCTTGGGATTCTCTCTTCCTCTCTCTCTGTCCCTCCTCTGTGTGTGCTCTTTCTCTTTCTTAAAATAAATAAATAAACTTAAAAAAGAAGCTATCTCAAATTTAACATATCCCAAATAGACTACTCCCCATCCATGATGTCCCTTAAACTCCTACTCAATTCTCAGGCTGCCCCTGTCTCAGTTGTTGACAACTTTCTCATTCCAGCTGGTCAGGCCAAAACTTTTAGAGTTGTCCTTGGCTTTCTCTTTATCTACTACACCCCCTGCAAGGCAGTCCAATCAATTACGCTTTCAGAATATATCTAGAATTTGCACATGTACTGGCATTTTTCCTGTTACTTCCGTGATCCAAGATACTCTCACCCTTTATCTGGATTCTGGGAACAGCCTCATACCTGGTCCTCAGTTTTGCTTTTGCTGTTCCTAGTATCTTTTCCACAAAACAGCTGAAGATTTTCTTTCAAAATGTAAATCAGAGCATGTGCCCTATATTGTTCTTAGATCTTTATTGTTTTTTAGAAAAGCAAACAGTGAAGGGCATTTAGGTTTTTATGTGAAATTTTCAGAATTTTGGAGACTGTAGTTGATCCTTGAACAACCTGGGATTTAGCAACAGTAACCTCCTCGCACAGTTGAAAATCCATGTATAACTTTGACTCCCCTAAAACTCAACTACTGGGGCTCCTGGGGAGCTCACTTGGTTGAGCGTCTGACTTCAGCTCAGGCCATGATCTCATGGTTTGTGAGTTTCAGCCCTTCATCTGGCTTGCTGGCTGCTGTCAGTGAAGAGCCCACTTCAGTTCCTCTCTCCTCTCTCTGCCCCTTCCCTGCTAGTTTTTTTTCTCTTTCTCTCTCTCTCTCTCAAAAATAAATAAATGTCAAAAAAACCCACTCAACTACTAATGACCTACTATTGACCAGACTTACCAATAACATTAACAGTTGATCAACACATATTTTGTATATAATATGTATTATATGCTCTACTTTTATAATAAAGTAACCTAGAAACAAGGAAATGATTTAAAAAATCATAAGAAAGAGAACATACATTTATAGTGCTGTGCTGTATTTATACATAAAAAAAGATATCTACATGTGAGTGGATCCACACAGTTCAAACCCCTGTTGTTCAAGGGTAAACTATAATTACAAATGTTAAAAATACTGTCTAGGACACCAAAACCCACATGTCAGCAGGCCACCTTTTCTTCCTTTTGTGCTAAGATCAGCTCCCTGCTGAAAATTCTGTTCTGGTCTCTCACTAGACTCAAGTCCCACTGCAGTGTGTTAGTAGCTTTGGTATTCTTTTTGTCTTCCTATTGGTGTGTGTGTGTGTGTGTGTGTGTGTGTGTGTGTGTGTTTTGGGGAGGGTAGAGCATTTTTACTTTTACTGTGTTTAACATACACACATAAAGGTACACAAATTGTAAAAAAGCTCATGAGTTTTTCACAAGATGAACACCCATATAACAAGCCCTCAGGTCAAGAAACCACATTTTTGCCACCCCAGAATCTTCTCTCACGCCCATTCCAATGACTACTTGTCATGGATAACCACATCTTACCATCCTACAACAGGGAGTATTTTTGCCTCTTTTAAACTTTATATAAATGGAACCATAGAATATATACTCTTCTGTGTTTGGTGTTTTCAGCTAAGCATTGTGCTTGTGAAATTCATTCCTGCCATATGTTGTTATAATTTTCTCATTCTTATCACCATACAGTATTTTCTTGTGGGAATATATAATAATTCATTTACCCATTCTCTCGTGATGAGCATTTGGAGAATTTCCAGTTCTGGGGTATTAGAAACAACGCTGCAACCATCTCATACATGCCTCTTGGCAGACCTACGTACACATTTCTAGTGGGGACATATTTGAGGAGTGGATTGCTGAGTCATAGGTTATGCATCAGTGGTTGCTACCAACAAAGTTTTCCAAAGCGATTGTCACAATATACACTATCCCAGTGAATGAAGGTTCACATCCTTGCCAACACTTGGCATTGTTTATCGTTTCCATTTTAGACATTGTGGTAGGTGTCAGGAGACACTGAATTGTGGTTTTAGATCTGCTTTTTTCTTTCTTTCTTTCTTTCTTTCTTTCTTTCTTTCTTTCTTTCTTTTGTTCTTTCTTTCTTCTTTCTTTCTTTTCTTTCTCTTTTTTTAAAATATGAAATGTATTGTCCAATTGGCTTCCATACAACACCCAGTGCTCCTCCCAACAGGTGTCCACCTCAATGCCCATCACCCACTTTCCCTTCCCTCCTACTCCCCATCTACCCTCAGTTTATTCTCAGTTTTTAAGAGTCTCTTATGATTTGCCTCCCTCCCTCTTTTTTTTCCTTCCCCTCCCCCATGGTCTTCTGTTAAGTTTCTCAGGATCCACATAAGAGTGAAAACATATGGTATCTGTCTTTCTCTGTATGACTTATTTCACTTAGCATAACACTCTCCAGTTCCATCCATGTTGCTACAAAAAGCCATAGTTCATTCTTTCTCATTGCCAAGTAGTATTCCATTGTGTATACAAACCACAATTTCTTTATCCATTCATCAGTTGATGGACATTTAGGCTCTTTCCATAATTTGGCTATTGCTGAAAGTGCTGCTATAAACATTGGGGGTATAAGTGCCCCTATGCATCCACACTCCTGTATCCCTTGGGTAACTTCCTAGCAGTGCTATTGCTGGGTCATAGGGTAGATCTATTTTTAATTTTTTGAGGAACTTCCACACTGTTTTCTAGAGTAGCCGCACCAGTTTCCATTGCTACCACAGTGTAAGAGGGTTCCTGTTTCTCCACATCCCCTCCCGCATCTGTAGTCTCCTGATTTGTTTATTTTAGCCACTCTGACTGACATGAGGTGGTATCCCAGTGTGGTTTTGATTTGTATTTCCCTGATGAGGAGTGATGTTGAACATCTTTTCATGTGCATGTTGGCCATCTGGACGTCTTCTTTAGAGAAGTGTCTATTCATGTTTTCTGCCCATTTCTTCACTGGGTTATTTGTTTTTTGGGTGCGGATTTTGGTGAGTTCTTTGTAGATTTTGGATACTAGCTCTTTATCCAATATGTCATTTGCAAATTATCTTTTCCCATTCCTTCGGTTGCCTTTTAGTTTTGTTGATTGTTTCCTTTGTAGTGCAGAAGATTTTTATCTTCATGAGGTCCCGATAGTTCATTTTTGTTTTTAATTTCCTTGCCTTTGGAGATGTGTCGAGTAAGAAATTGCTGCGGCTGAGGTCAGAGAGGTTTTTTCCTGCTTTCTCCTCTAGGGTTTTGATGGTTTCTTGTCTCACATTCAGGTCCTTTATCCATTTTGAGTTTATTTTTGTGAATGGTGTAAGAAAGTGGTCTAGTTTCATGCTTCTGTATGTTTCTGTCCAGTTCTCCCAGCACCATTTGTTAAAGAGACTGTCTTTTTTCCATTGGATATTCTTTCCTGCTTTGTCAAAGGTTACTTGGCCATACTTTTGTGGGTCCAATTCTGGAGTCTCTATTCTATTCCATTGGTCTATGTGTCTGCTTTTGTGCCAATACCATGCTGTCTTGATGATGACAGCTTTGTAGTAGAGGCTAATGTCTGGGATTGTGATGCCTCCCGCTTTGGTCTTCTTCTTCAATATTACTTTGGCTATTTGGGGTCTTTCATGGTTCCATACAGATTTTAGGATTGCTTGTTCTAGCTTTGAGAAAATGCTGGTGCAATTTTGATCGGGATTGCATTGAATGTGTAGATAGCTTTGGGTAGTATTGACATTTTAACAATATTTATTCTTCCAATCCATGAGCACGGAATGTTTTTCCATTTCTTTATATCTTCTTCAATTTCCTTCATAAGCTTTCTATAGTTTTCAGAATACAGATCTTTTACATCTTTGGTTAGGTTTATTCCTAGGTATTTTATGCTTCTTGGTGCAGTTGTGAATGGGATCAGTTTCTTTGTCTTTCTGTTGCTTCATTATTAGTGTATAAGAATGCAACTGATTTCTGTACATTGATTTTGTATCCTGCGACTTTGCTGAATTCATGTATCAGTTGTAGTAGACTTTTGGTGGAGTCTATCGGTTTTTCCATGTATAATATCGTGTCATCTGCAAAAAGTGAAAGATTGACTTCATCTTTGCCAATCTTGATGCCTTTGATTTCATTTTGTTGTCTGATTGCTGATGCTAGAACTTCCAAAACTATGTTAAACAACAGTGGTGAGAGTGGACCTCCCTGTCGTGTTCCTGATCTCAGGGGTAAAGCTCTCAGTTTTTCCCCATTGAGGATGATATTAGCTGGGGGCTTTTCATAAATGGCTTTTATGATGTTTAAGTATGTTAATTCTATCCTGCCTTTCTTGAGGGTTTTTATTAAGCAAGGATGCTGAATTTTGTCAAATGCTTTTTCTGCATCCATTGACAGGATCCTATGGTTCTTTTTTTTTCTTTTGTTAATGTGATGTATCACATTGATTGATTTGCAAATGTTGAACCAGCCCTGCCCAGGGATGAAGCCCACTTGATCATGGTGAATAATTCTCTTATCAAAAATCTCCCAACAAATAAGAGTCCAGCACCAGATGGCTTCCCAGGGGAATTCTACCAGACATTTAAAGCAGAGATAATACCTATCCTTCTCAAGCTGTTCCAAAAATTAGAAAGGGAAGGAAAACTTCCAGACTCATTCTATGAAGCCAGCATTACTTGGATTCCTAAACCAGACAGAGACCCAGCAAAAAAAGAGAACTACAGGCCAATATCCCTGATGAATATAGATGCAAAAATTCTCAATAAGATACTAGCAAATCGAATTCAACAGCACATAAAAAGAATTTTTCATCTGCTTTTCATTTAAATTTGTGTGAGATGGCTCTTCCTGATGGCAGCACTACTATTTAACCTATACAATGCTTGAGGAGCTAATTTAATTTAAATTCCTTAAAGGGCCCTCCACTGCTTTTGGGAGAGAGCTAAAACTCTAAGAACGGTCCCCCCCCCCCATTTCCCTCAAGTGCCTTCACTCAAATCACATGGAGCATTTGCTCTTCATGCTCCCCCCCCCCCCCCCCCCGTTTTTCCTCTTTCATGCTGTTTCCCAGATTTCGTCTATGTGTATAGTTTTCTCTACCTGGAACCCATTCTCTGACATCAGTACCTGACTGGCACATATTCAGTCCTTATGACCAAGCCAAAACATTGTTTCTTCCAGGAAGCCTGTGCCGATCACCATGACTTAGCTGCTTATACTGGGCCAAAATGCACACTCTGCTTGTTCACGTCCATCAGTTCTTCAAGGGCAAAGGCAACTTATGCTTGTCACAGTGTATAAGCGGCAAATGTTTGTTGAGTGAATGAATGAACAAACAAATGAATGCATTAATATGGGGGATTTGGAAATGGGAGCAGAGATTTGACTGTGTTATTTATCTAAGAGGATTAACAATAATGTTGGTAATAATAATAATAATAATAATACCCTGTGCTACCTTTTGCTCAACTGGCTTCAGCAGAGGGTTGGTTCTGGAAAGCACAACAACACATTCTTCATTCAGTTCAATTCCAGTGTTGAAAGGACATTGAGAGACACTCCAAGTTCATGCAAAAATGAATTCCTTTAATAGCAGTTAGTCAATAGGCCATAGGAAAAGTGATTGAAATAGATGATTCACTGCTGGGTTCAGTGAGAAGTAGTTTCAACCCTCCCCCGAGTACCTGGCAGGTAGGGAAGCTTGATGTCCTTTCGGCTGTCTTCAGACTCCAACATAGTCAACACAGGTTTGATCACTTAATATTTCTTTCCAGATTTCTGAAATAGGGAAGCTCTTATAATCCAAGAATTACGTATGGAACAATGGGCCACCAGTGGGTCACTGGATTTAGCTTTAAATATCAAAGTGCTATGATTCTTAATGAATAACATATTGATTAGTTCCAGACTTAAAAGTAATGATGGATAAATCTAGCAGTCTAGCTTAAGAAACACTGCTCTAAAGCAGTTACCAATGTATGCCAGTGATACTGGGCTAAAATAGAAAGAAAAGGGGTGTCTAGCTGGCTGAGTCAGTGGAGTGTGTGACTCTTGATCTCAGGTTTGTAGGTTTGAGACCCACACTGGGTGTAGAGATTACTTAAAAATCTTTTTTAATTTTATTTTTAATTTTTTAAAATTTACATCCAAATTACTTAGCATATAGTGCAACAATGATTTCAGGATTATATCCCTTAGTGCCCCTTACCCACTGAGCCCACCCCCCCCTCCCACACCGCCTCCAGTAACCCTCTGTTTGTTCTCCATATTTATGAGTCTCTCCTGTTTTGTCCCCCTCCTTGTTTTTATATTATTTTTGTTTCCCTTCCCTTATGTTCATCTGTTTTGTCTCTTAAAGTCCTCATATGAGGGAAGTCATCTGATATTTGTCTTTCTCTGACTGACTAATTTTGCTTAACATAATACCCTCTAGTTCCATCCATGTAGTTGCAAATGGCAAGATTTCATTCTTTTTGATTACCGAGTAATACTCCATTGTACATATATACCACATCTTCTTTATCCATTCATCCATCAATGGATATTTGGGCACTTTCCATACTTTGGCTATTGTCAATAGCACTGCTATAAACATTGGAGTGTATGCGTCCCTTCAAAACACACACCTGTATCCCTTGGATAAATGTCTAGTAGTGCAATTGCTGGGTCATAGGGTAGTTCTATTTTTAGTTTTTTGAGGAACCTCCATACTGTTTTCCAGAGTGGCTGCACCAGCTTGCATTCCCACCAACAATGCAAAAGAGATCCTCTTTCTCCACATCCTCGCCAACATCTCTTTTTGCCAGAGTTGTGAATGTTAGCCATTCTGACAGGTGTAAGGTGGTATCTCATTGTGGTTTTGATTTGTATTTCCCTGATGATGAGCGATGTTGAGCATTTTTTTCATGTGTCAGTTGCCCATCTGGATGTCTCCTTTGGAGAAGTGTCTATTCATGTCTTTTTCCCATTTCTTCACTGGATTATTTGTTTTTTGGGTGTTGAGTTCTTTATAGATTTTGGATACTAACCCTTTATCTGATATGTCGTTGCAACATATATGTGCAAATATATGTTGCAAATATCTTCTCCCATTCTGTCAGTTGCCTTTTAGTTTTGTTGATTGTTTCCTTCACTGTGCAGAAGCTTTTTATTTTGATGAGGTCCCAGTAGCTCATTTTTGCTTTTGTTTCCCCTGCCTCCGGAGACGTGTTGAGTAAGAAGTTGCTGCGGCCAGGATCAAAGAGGTTTTTGCCTGCTTTCTCCTCAAGGATTTTGATGGCTTCCTGTCTTACATTGAGGTCTTTCATCCATTTTGAGTTTATTTTTGTGTATGGTGTAAGACAGTGGTCCAGGTTCATTCTTCTGCATGTCGCTTACTTAAAAATCTTTAAAAAATAAAATAGAAGAAAACATTAAATCCATAACCCAGATGGAACTGCCAGCTTTATTTTTTCAAATTCAAATAATCAGGCTTTGTTGAAAGAAAATTACCTGCTAGTGAAAGTCATTCATTAGAGTTGCTTTAAGGATACAATGTTATTTTAAAATTGTTTTCTTTCTGTAAAAAGTAACAGAATGGGATCAAAACTACAATGAGATGTCACCTCACACCCGTCAGAATGGCTAAAGTCAAAACCAAAAGAAACAACAAATGTTGGTGAGGATGTGGAGAAAAAGGATCCCTCGTGCACCGTTTGTGGGACTGCAAACTGGTGCAGGCACTATGGAAGACAGTGGTGTATAAGAGGCAAATGTTTGTTGAGGAGTTGAGTGGATGTTCCTCCAAAAGTAGAAATAGATCTACCATACGATTGAGTAATCGGACTACTGGGTATTTACCCCCAAAATACAAAAACACTAATTCAAAGGGATACACGCACCGCATGTTTATTGCAGCATTATTTGCAGTAGCCAAATTATGGAAGCAGCCCAAGTGTCCACTGGTAGATGAATAGATAAAGGGGAGGTGGCGTATATACACAATGGAATATTATTCAGCCATAAAAAGAGTGAAATCTTGCCACGTGCAGCAACATGGGTGGAGTTAGGAGTATATTACTAAGTGAAATAAGTGTCAGGGAAAGGAAAATACCATATGATTTCACTCATAGATGAAATTGAAGAAGGAAAACAAACGAACAAAGAGGAAAAAAGAGAGAGAGAGAGAGACAAACCAAGAAACATATTCTTAGCTATAGACAATAAATTGATGGCTATCAGAAGTGAGGGGGCTGGGGGATGGGGGGAATAGGTGGTGGGGAGTAAGGAGCGTACTTGTGGTGAGCACTCATTCTGAGTATAGAATTGTTAAATCACTCTATTGTACACCGGAAACAAATGCAACACTGTAGGTTGACTATACTGGATTAAAATTAAAAACTTAATAAAAGAGAAGAAAAAAAAAAAAAAAACCACCCCCAAACGCCAAAACCAAAGCAAAGCAAAACAAAACAAGACAAACAAACAACCAGTTCCTCACCGTGCATGTCCAGGATGTGGCCTTCATCCCCAAGCTCCAAGATGCCAGCTAGTGTTGCAGGATGCTTCGAGCATCAGGATGGAGGAAGGGACCAAAAAAGGGGAGCAGAGTACCTTTTTTTAAAAGCAGATTTCTACGGGTGCCCAGGTGGCTCAGTCGGTTGAACGTCCGACTTCGGCTTAGGTCACGATCTCACAACTCGTGGGTTCGAGCCTCGTGTCGGGCTCTGTGCTGACAGCTCGGAGCCTGGAGCCCGCTTCGGATTCTGTGTCTCCCTCTCTCTCTGTCTTAAAAATAAATAAAACATTTAACAAAATAAATAAATAAAACCAGATTTCTGTTTACATTCCATTGGCCAGAGAGTAATCCCATAGCCACAGTTATGGGAATACAGGGAGGGCAGGGGCATATACTTTTTATATACTTTTACATAAAAGTAAAGTTCAATAACAAATCTTTTGTCCGTAAGACAGACATAGTATTAAGCCTTTGTCCTAAGAAAATTTGAAGCAGAGGAAGGTTACACAGGTACTGGATGGCCAACTCAAAATTTAGGAATTCTAGTCTGTGTCATTATACCATGTCGTCTCTCAATCTCTTATTTAACAAAGTAAATACATGATTTCTACACCAGTACATTTAAAATTATAAATTTTTAATGTACTAGTGGAACTGGAAACATACTATTGACCCAAGGGAGAAGGAAACTAGTATGTTCCAAGAGGGGGGAAAAAAAAGGAGTAGCAGAATGGGGAATTCTATGTATCACCCTTGGAAAATGCTTGTGTTCTTTGGGGGACCACCCAGTACGCCACACCCCTCCCACAAGCACGAGCTCCACAGAGCTAGGGACCATGTTCTTCGTCTCTACCTTCCCAAGGCTTGGTGCAGAGCCTGGGCCTGATAGATGCCCAATAATCCTTTGAATGAGATGGCATTTATCACCCACACATCAGCCATCTCTGTGGATTTTGTTTTCGCTGTGCAGCCACTTTTGAAGCGCAGCTCAGCACTTTCTTACATCTATAACGAATGAATTGCATTAGCTTCCAACGTCGATTTGACTGAGAGGTTTTTAGGGAAACTAGAGAAAAAAGCTTACCTTAACAGAGCATGACACACTTTGTCTTCCCTCAAACATGCACTTCTCGTCTCTCACTCTGTCTTAGTTTTCAGCACTGATTCCTTCTCCCTTAGAAGTCTATGTTTCCCAAGGAGTAAGATACATATCCATAAGAGACGTTTTTTGTTGTACATGGAACGATTTTACATCATTCCTAGAAATGATGTAATATCAAATCTTGTGGGCCGAAAAAACTATTCTTAACAAATTTTTTTCTTAATCCTTCTGAATACGCCAACGAGAATGATTTCAGTTTGCTATTATGTCTCCTTTATTTTTGCATTTGTTCTATGCCTATCTTTTTGTTGTTTTTTTTTCCCTTTTCTTTTTCCTCTTAACAAAAACTAAGTAGTTAGTACTCAGGCCAGAACCTAGATGAGATGGTGGTTTCTTTTCCGTTTTTAAAAATGTTTATTTATTTATTTTGAGAGAGAGAAAGAGAGGGAGAGTGTGAGTACAGAAGGGGCAGAGAGAGAGGAGAGAGAGTCACAAGCAGGCTCCACACTATCAGTGCGGAATCTGATGCGGGGCTTGAACCCATGAACCGTGAGTTCACGACCTGAGCCCAAAATCAAGAGTTGGACACACAACTGACCAAGTCACCCAGGCACCCGAGATAGTGATTTCTAGCTAGACTTTAGTACCTTAAATTTCTTCAAATTGTATTCATTTTTATAATTACTTCTGTATATATGAAATTATACTAGCTTTTATTTCTTTTATTTTTAAGTTTATTTATTTATTTTGAGAGTGAGAGAGGCAGAGAGAGAAGAGAGACAGAGATTACCAAGCAGGATCTGTGCTGTTAGTGCAGAACCCGATGAAGGGCTTGAACTCATTAACTGCAAGATCATGACCAGAGCTGAAATCAAGAGTTGGAGACTTAACTGACTGAGCCACCCAGGTGCCCCTAGCTTTTATTTCAATGTAGTGCAATAGATCTATCTTCTAGAATAAATTTAAATTTAAAACTCAGTCAATTCAAAGAAAAATAGTAATTGATGATTGATAACTTTAGAAAAGTAGAAAATGGTAATATTTGGGGTTTGGAGAAATGGCGTTAGATTGAGTTGGATTTTTCGTTATTATTGTTGTTAAGAACAGAGACTCTGGGATGGCATAATGGCTACATTTATGTGTCAACTTGGCTAGGCCACTGTACCTAGATAGTTGGTCAAACATTATTGTAGTTTTTAAAGATACGACTAACATTTAAATCAGTAGACTTTGAGTAAAACAGACTATCCTCCATAATGTGAGTGGGCCTCATCCAATTGGTTGAAGGCCTTGAAAGAAAAACACTGACCTCCCTCATGTAAGAGGGAATTCTGTCAGCAGACTATCTTTGGACTCAAACTGCTACTCCTCCCTGGGTCTCCAGCCTGCTGGTCTACCCTGAAGATTCTGGACCTGCCAAGCCTCCACAATCATGTGAGTCAATTTCTTAAAATAAATCTTGCTCACTCTGTCTCCGTGTCTTTCTTCCTCTTTCTGTCTTCATATACACACCCACATACACACACCCACACGCACACACCCTATTGATTTTGGTTCTCTCTGGAGAACTTTGACTAACACACAGTGTTACCTGCATTTTAAATGAGGCTCAAAAGTTAACTGACATCCCTTAAACGTGGCAGGGCCAGGACTCAGCCATGGTTCCGAGTCTGTCCATGATCCCATGTGGCCTTTGCAATTACAGAACCTGTTAGAGAAGAAAAAGAAGACAAAAGTGTTTTCAAACTTTAGTCATGGCCCAAGAGATCCACAGGGTTCACAGGTCAGGAGAAGCAGGTAAAATGGATGTGAAATCCCTGTGGCCAAAGAAAGATTCCTCTTGGATGTCATCCTTCAGAAAGTCCCTAACAGTGCCCGTGCACGCCTGTGCGCACACACACACACACACACACACACACACCAAACTAATACAGAGCTCAGGTCTAGGATCAGTTACTTGTATTTATTCTTCAATGCTTCTTTATGAAAATATTGCTGGAACAATCATCAGCCAATCTGAGTTTATTGCCACCTTGACCAGAATTGGGTGGGGGGCAAAGTCAGGATATTTGGATATTTTGAGGTGTGAGGGTCTGGTTTAAGACAGGTCTTTCAATGCAGGGGCTTGATTAGGATCCGTGGACACAACGAGGCAGGGGCTACCAGGGGGAAGGTTTAGAAGCGTCTTAAGGTATAAACGGTCATTCGATATTCTCTATTGAAATATTGAGCAGTCTGATGTTCACTTACATCTGTTTGATTTCAGAAAGTTCCTAACAGGAATAATAAAGTCATTTGCAACTTTTTATCTTCCTGGGCAAGAGTTTCCTGGAATAATAAAGTCATGTTGTCAAAGACAGTAATGGTGCAATTTGTTTTTGCCATTTAACAACTTTGCAGCACGACTTAGTTGTTTTTTTTTTTTAATTTTTAATTTAATTTATTTTTAAATTTACATCCAAATTAGTTAGCATCTAGTGCAACAATGTTTTCAGGAGTAGATTCCTGAATGCTCCTCACCCATTTAGCCCCTCCCCCCTCCCACAGCCCCTCCAGTAACCCTCAGTTTGTTCTCCATATTTATGAGTCTCTTCTGTTTTGTCTCCCTCCTTGTTTTTATATTATTTTTATTTCCCTTCCCTTATGTTCATTTGTTTTGTCTCTTAAAGTCCTCATATGAGTGAAGTCATATGATTTTTGTCTTTCTCTGACTGACTGATTTCACTCAGCATAATAACCTCCAGTGCCACCCACGTAGTTGCAAATAGCAAGATTTCATTCTTTTTGATTGCCAAGTAACACTCCATTGTATATATATACCACATCTTCTTTATCCATTCATCTATTGATGGACATTTGGGCTCTTTCCATACTTTGGCTATTGTTGATAGTGCTGCTATAAACATTGGGGAGAGCACAACTTAGTTTTTGCATTCACAAAAAAACTTGTATTGCTGTACAATGTTGATTTTACTAAGAGATTTTTTAAGGGGCAGTAGAAAAAATAGGTTTGCCTTGCAGAGTAAAGTCATGTTGATAAAGACAGTAGAATACTAATGTCATGTCAAGGTAGACAGCATGTGGGTGTTCATGGGTTTGTTCTTAGGATGAAGATTTTTGGTTACAAGTGGCAGAAAACACAACCCAAACAGGAATTTCAGTCAAAGAGATTCTGTTGGCTCATGATCCTGCAAAGAATCCAAGTGCAGGCATGCCTAGAACCAGGGACTCTCACTGTTACATCATCTGTTATGCATATATGATTATTGAAAGATATATCACTACTGTGTTCCTCTCTATTTCCCAACTCTGCTGTCTTCTATATCAGCCATATTCTCAACCCAACCCCCTCTACTTGTGGGGAGTAGCACCATGGAAAATGATGGAGGGGTGCTATTTTAGAGAGACAGACCAAGACTGTCTCTAGGAAGAAGGGATTTAAATCAGCCATGTGAATGCCTAGGGCAGGCCTTCTGGGCAGAGGAAAAGGCAAGGGGCAAGGACCTCAAGTCAGGAATAAGTTTGGGGTGTACAAAACTGGGAGCAGGCCAGTGTGATTGGAAAGGGTAAGCAAAGCAGAGAAATGAGTTGGAGATGCTGCAGATTAGAAATGAGACCAGAGAGAGAAGCAAGGGTCGGATTATACAGAGATTTACAAGCGGTCAGACTTTATTCCATATGTGACAGGAAGACTTTGGAGGGTTTGGGCAAGGAAGTGACAGGTCTGTCTTATGTTTTAAACCATTCTAGGTGGCGAATCCACTATAGGGGAATGGAAGCAGGAAGACGGATTAGGATACAAGGTGAGAGATGAGGGGGGGTTTGATGATAGATCAGCAGGACTTGCTCATGGACCAGACGTTAAGGCATAAAGGAAACAAGGGAGTCAAGGATGGGTACTAGGTTTATAGCCTGGATGCAGGGATAATTGTGCTATTTATAGAGGTGGGGGCACCTGGGGAAGGAGCAGGCTGGGAGTCAGAGTTCTGGACATGCTTCCTTTGAAATGCCTGCTGGACGTCCACGCAGTGTGTCAAGCACTTGGACAAAAGGGTCTGAACCCAGAGGACAGATTGGTCTTGGGACACTTTGGGAGGCAGAACTGTAAATGACAAAAGCATGGTTCCGAGAACCCATCCTTGGGGCACTCCAACATAGAGAGGTTGGGAAGACACGAAACTGCCAAAGGCAACTGAGAAGTGATGACCTGTAAGGTGAGGCAAACCAGGAGTATGATGTCTGGCATCCAGGTAGAGTGAGTATTCCCGGAAAGACTGAGCGATCGATATGTCAGAGGTCCTCAGACTTTGAGTAAGGCAAGCTCTCAGAGCCCACAAGCAGAACTGAGCGCATTACAATTCAGATCTACAAAACACACATTTTCTGTGGATCACTGGTTCTGTGCTTTGAAATCCTCATTCCTGCTAATGATGGTGGAAGAGGGGCTTGGGTGATTCAAGATTCCTTCCCTTTTTTTTGGATTTTAATTATTCTCTCTGGGAGTAACTCAATGTCTTTGGGGTCAGTACTAAGTTCAAAGGTAGAACTGCTCATCAGCGTTATTTTTCCCTCTCTCAAGGGATTTCTCCTCCACCACTTTATTCTCAAAAAGGCTCTGGTGGCAGGAGGGAATATATGGGGCAGGGGTGGGGCCACTGGGTTCTGGTCTTTTCTGGTGTGTGTGGCTCCTGACGGATGGTTCTTTAGTCTTGGCACTGTTCCTGCTCTTGGCCTTTGTCAGCCTCCCAGGCCTCTTTTGCTGCATGTTTGAGGCCTCCCTTCTCAGGATGGGGAGCACAGCGCTCTGGGGGTCTTTCACTGCCCTTTCAAAATCCCTCAGCCATGGCCACCTTAATGTGGGAGCCTTGCTAAATGAAGGCATTCTCTCAGGGTCTTGCCATTTACCTTAGAGATGAGAGGAGAGCAAGAATGAAGTTCCTCCCTTATATTGACTCCAACCTCATGTAGATATTTCTATTGTCCTTCACTCCCTTCTACATTTAGGGGCTTTTATCTTGAGTGGGCATAGCCAGGACACTTCCTTCTGACCCCTTTGCCCTATTCTTCTTGAATTTCCTTTTCCTGCAGAGGCACATCACTTACGTCATATCCAGGGGTCTTCCCTCTGGCCTGTGGTGTGATTCTGTGATCCTTGGCAGCCAGATTTGGTTCTAGATAAGTAAAGGAGAACTTTTCCAATATAGAGAAGACTTTCCTGAAAACAAAACAAAACAAAACAAAACTTGGTATTTAACCCTACTGTGTCCCTAGGAAGTCAACTTTGAGAGTCAAGGCTAAGAAAAAAAAAATTTTTTTTAAAGGAATGAGTGTTGAAATTTGTCAGAAGTTAGTCAGCACTTATGTAACATAATTTTACATAGTAAATAGTAACATAATTTTCTTCTTGAATCCATTGATGTGATGCATTCTATTCATGAATGTTCTTATATTGATATATCATATATTCTCTTTTTCAACTGAAGTATACATGACACACAACATTGTATCAGTTTCAAGGGTAGAACACAATGATTCACTATTTGTATATATGGTGAAATGATCAGCACACTAAGTCTAGTTAACTTCTTTCACCACACACAGTTACAAAGTTTTTTTTTTTTAATGAGAACTTTTAAGATCTATTCTTTTAGCAATTTTTAAATATGCAATATAATACTATTAATGCTAATCACCCTGCCATACATTACATCCCCATGACTTATTTATTTCATAACTGGAAATTTGTTCTTCTTGTGTATGAAGTTAATCAGAAATACCTTCTAATTAGCTCCTCTTCCAAAGCAGGATCCATCCATCTATCCATTCAGTGTGATATGGAGCCACAGGGCAATATTCTCTAAAAGGAATGAAAAATACAATTATTTATTCAGGCACACTATTTTAATAACATTATCTCCTTTTTGTCTGGCCTCTTACAACACCGCCTGGGGTAGTATCATGAACTAACTGCTCTTACTTCTCGTGGGCTTTCCGGCCATATCGAAGCAGTTATCTCTCATTCCATACATTCGAACCACTCAAACAGTCCATGTGCAGCGGTGGGGGCGGGGTGGGGGGGGGGGAGCTCTGCTTCAGTCTGCTCCTGCCTTTGCCAGACAGACATTGTCAGACGGTCCTGAATTCAAATTGTGTTTCTTGCATCCCCATATGTGTGACCATGTGTAAGTTACCTCTGCTTTCTGAGCCTAACTTTTAACTTAATTATAAAATGTGCATAATAACACTGATCTCAAAGGATCATTGCAAATATTGAAGGGAATTCATAAATGTAAGAAGCTGGCTATGGAGTTGGTATTCCAAAAAAAAATACAATATAAGAGTACTTAAAAGGGAATTCAAATTTCTGATCATAGCCTCCAGGTCTGGTGGCTGGGCACTCTCTATGTCTAAGGATTTAAGAAAAAAATTTAATGTTTTTATTTTTGAGACAGAGAGAGAGCGCGGGAGCATGAGCAGGGGAGAGGCAGAGAGAGGGGGAGACACAGAATCTGAAATGGGCTCCAGGCTCCAAGCTATCAGCAAGAGCCCGACACGGGGCTCAAACTCTTGGAGTGTGAGATCATGACCTGAGCTGAAGTCGGACGCTCAGCCGACTGAGCCACCCAGGCACCCTTCTACATCTAATGATTTTTCTGTCTAACCAGCCAGTCCTGCAACCCCAATGGGTGTCAGACAATTCAGTTTGGTTCTGTTATGCCCAGAATTCGTGATCCCCAAAGACCACCAGGGAGCCGAGTCCGATGCAAAAGCAAAGAGCCTTTATTCGAGCTAGCTCGAGCTCAATTCCCTACCTGCACAGACGCAGCGGTGAGATGCTGGAGAGAGAGCGGGTTTCAAAAGCGCAAAGCTTTTATAGGGATCTAGGGGCAGTTGGTGGGGTAATGGTCATGGCCTTAGCCAATTGGCTGGGGAAGGGTCAGAGTCCCCAAGCTTCCTACACTTTGGTCAAAGTTTGGCTACAAAGTCAAGGGTTCCTACCCCTCTCCCTCCCCCTGGTTCCATAATTTGCTTCTATGATTCGCAGAACTCAGGGAAATGCTCTGCTTACTATCACATTGTGTTGTAAGGGATGAAAATGAACAGCCACATGAAGCAGCATATAAGGCCAAGGCCAAAGGCACCTGAGCACAGGAGCTTCTGTTCCGTGGAGTTGGACTGCATCACCCTGCCGGCACACATGACTGCCAGTGTGTAAGTTCTCTGAGCCCATTGTTTAAAGCGTTTTACGTGGGTTTCATTATGTAGGCGTGATTGATTAGATATTTGGCCATTAGTGATTGAACTCCACCTCCAGTTTCTGTCCCCTCCCTAGAGTTTGGGGCATTGGGCTGAAGGTTGTAACCCTCAAATCCTGGGGCTGTTTCCTCTGACAGCTAGCCCTTACCCTGAGGCTATCAAGAGTTACCTCATTAGCGTAAACTCAGGTAAGGTTCACAAGGGCTCCTTATGAATAACAAAAGTTGCCCCAATCATCCCTGTCACTCAGGGAATTCCAAAGGTTTTAGGAGCTCTGTGTCAGGAAATGGGGACGATGACCAAATTTATTTTTATTATTATTATTTCACCAGCTTACCCCCTAGTCTTTGGCGACAGATCCCTCACAGCAAAATGATCATACCTGTCAGAGCATTCACATCTAATTTAGTATTTTAAAAACAGATACAGCAATAGTACCAACATGAATACACCTAACAGATTTGGAGAAGCCAATGTAAGCTAGAGATAGGTTTAAAGAAATAACTAATTTGTCTCATAAAGCCATTACATACACTTTCATATTCTTGACAATTACATGCATTTTCTCCACTCTGCTTAAAAGTTTTCCACGCACAAAAACAAGGGTGATATGTATTTCTGCATAGCACACTGTGGCACATGGGGCTGCCGTTTGGTTATTTTAAGATTTGATTGCTAATTGCATTGCTCTTTTCCCCTATGATCTACCGCCTTTTGTGCTTCTCAGGAGCTGGGGCAGAACTACTTAGCATAGAAATCAGCTGATGGTTAGCTAGATCCAGTTCCTCCGCAGGCCAGTCAATTTCTGTAGGTGTTCTGTCCTGAAGAGCTTTTGACTCAATCCCCCAATACATTTGATAACCAATATCAGTGTTATCACAAGACTACATGAAGTACTAGCCTTACCGACAACATCAGTATTACGCCATATGGCAGTAGGGTCACGGTACAACTTGGTACCATGAAAAATCTGAAAAATAGAAGCCCAAAGATACAGTTGTGTTACCAGAGCTCCTTTTGTTGGAGAAGTGGATAAAGGGCACCGAAGATGGCTGATTGGACTAAAACAAACTTTGGTCTCTAGCTTCGAGACCCCTCCTCCGGTTTCTTCTTCCTTTGTTTGCCGTGCAAGCGAAAACCCCCACAGATATGGAGGCTGTCGGCTATAAATTACCCTCCTCACTTGCATTCCGGGCTCAGACCTTTGGAAAAACAGCCTCCTCTGAGTTTGCCGTTGTAAAATAAATCTCCAATCCACCAAGATGTCTGAGTGCCGCTTGGTTTTTCCGCCAGCGTGCCAGCCTGGTTCCGTAACACATTTAGTCATTAAGGGATGGTCCAGTTCATTCTCATATCACATCATATGGCCAGAATGTCTTCCAGGGTGATCTCACTCAGATTTGCAGACTGCCATTTGACCTTGTCAGATTCCAGAAGCAGGAGTGGTCTTGGCAAACACTAGCTTCACACTTCTGGGTCTCAGTATAACTGTGCTAAGAGATAATACTATTCCTTTGCTCTGAGTCTCTTTAGAGGTATTAATATAATATTGGATTTCACTTGTTGCATAGCTCACTTATCATTTCTTTACTCTCAGCTATTATTTCTCCTTCTCTCCATTTTTTTAAGTTTATTTATTTATTTGGGGGGGGGGGAGGGGCAGAAAGGGAGGGAGAGAGAGAATCCCAAGCAGACTCCATGCTGTCAGTGCAGAGCCCGACATGGGGCTCGGTCCCACAACCATAAGATCATGGCCTGAGCCTAGATTAAAAGTTGAATGCTTAACCAACTAAGCCACCCAGGCAACCTTGTTTTTTTTGTTTTGTTTTGTTTTGTTTTTACACAAACTTTTTCACCTTTGGAAGGGACATTGGTCCAGATATCTGGCAGTAATACTAGCCTAGCAACTGCCTACCCTTCAGTCCACTCCCATTCATGTAGGGTAGGGTGACACATGGACAGAACTAGTGGGCCATCTCAACCACAGGCAGCACAATAGCATTTACTCTCAACTCCAACTTTCCCAGAGAGGGTGCAGACACAATCTACCCATCGGGCCTTGAGGAGTTCTGACATAAAGATTTAAAAACGTTGTTATGGTTTCCTACTGAGGAATCATCTCTGCTTCCAGTAACTGCCATGGGACCCCTGGCTCTGGAAGCACTGCATCATGTAGGAAAAAAGAAAGTCATGGGAGAGAACTGTACGACTGGGCCAGCATTCCCCCTCACCCCTGTTCCCAGATATCCCAGAAAATTAGAGGGATCCATCCAGTGGGGACCCTTAGCCCCACTCGTGTTGAGTGTGAACACACAGTCATGAGGTTGTGTAAGCCAGCCACTCACACATTTATCTCTCCCCTCCCCATTTTATTAACAAGTTTCTTTAAGATTTTCTTTTTAAGGAATCTTCACACTCAATGTGGGGCTCGAATTCACAATCCTGAGAGTCGCGTGCTCTACCAACTGAACCGGCCAGGCGCCCCTCTCCACTCCCCATTTAGACAGCAAATGTTCAACTGTCCATTTGAATTCGCTATTAAACCTCTCCTCGGAGAAATGATGTGCAGCTCATATGCCCATTTGATGTGATACCCCTTGCCCGCTGTTGGAAACTATGGGCTATAAAGTGCATCCTTCGGTCTGAAGACATGTAACTCAGCCACCTCAATTGATCCAGTATATTCTGTTCCGATCCTTTAATAGTGGTGTCAGCATTTGCACACACTTGGGCACACACGGCCCAGTCTGGAGTAAGAGTGTTCCGCTCAGGGCCCACGTATATAGCCTCCTGGGGCCACCAGCATTTTTCCGATGCATCCACTCACCACCTGTGGGTGGGACTTTTCCCCCGGGGAATTTTCCCCATTACCACTTGCAGCCT
Source organism: Panthera onca (assembly GCF_046562875.1). Lineage (NCBI taxonomy): Eukaryota > Metazoa > Chordata > Mammalia > Carnivora > Felidae > Panthera > Panthera onca. Next base: position 11,950,884 of record NC_138342.1, read on the forward strand.
CTCTTGTTGGCAGACAGAACAGTTCTTGGCATTTTGGGACTCGAGAGGGTGCACGAGGAATGAGTTTAGCCACAGCTCATCTCCACGTTGCTGCAGCACTGCCCTGCCCTCTCATTTCATGGACTCAGGCAGTCGCTTCCCGGGAGAACACCAGAAAGGCCCCTTGGTGGTTCCAATCACCTTCTGAACCTGGAAAAGAGTTCTTCTGATGGGCATCAACATGTCTCACTTTAATACACTTCTTAAATTCCCAGAGTGATTTCCATAGGGCTGCACACTATATAGGCACCCTTGAACAGGCCAGTTTTCTGCTGCTCGTTTACCTGACCACGTGGCCAGGCCATTGGCTCCTGCCCATGAGTTGGTGAAAACTCAAACACAGGGACCTTTATCATTGTTCAATTCTGCCATCGCTACTACGAAAAGGGCATGAAGTTCAGCCAGTTGAGCTTATTTATTCTTCCCTCCTTCAGAGTCTTTCCATCCACTGGTCTTAGACTTGCAGCCTTGCAAACAGGATACTCTCCATTCGCCTTGGAACTGCCACATGAACCAAGTGGCTTGGCTGGTCAGTTGAGTGCTGTTCATGCGATAGGTTTCAGCAATTTCTGAGGTGATCCCAGTCAGTCGTAGGAGAAAAGCGGCTACTTCCCTAGGTGTAGAGGCAGGTGCCTCCTCAGTTCTCCTGGTAGCATGCTCCTGTAGGAACTGTTTCCATTTTCTTCTGGAACTCCTCTGGACCCTGCCTTCCTTATTAGAGTGCTTCTCTGATGTCACCCAAGGCATTATGGGTATCTCAGGGATCGTGGTTATTTCACGTCTTTCAGTCATACAGGCAGTCTCAAATGCCCAAGAGCAAGCTAGTAATTGTCTCCCAAATGCTGAGTACTGGGCAGTGGCATGTGGAATTTTCTGGTCCAAAATTCAATGCTTGTCCCTGGGAGACACACACAGGTTTTTGCCGTAGGCTTCAGTCTGCATGTACAATAGCAGATACTTCTAAAATTGTATCTGAGCAGGGATCACAGGGCTTAAAAGCACTGAGAGAGTTATCCTTTTATATAATTGAGACGTGGCCTACTTTTGGTCAGCTCCCGGCTCAAACATGGCCTTCTCTAGGGAAGTCTTGTGAAACTAGCAATATTTCCAGATGTGAAATACGTGTTCTCCAAAATCCAGATAAACCAACCAAATGCGGGGCTCTTTGTTTGGTCCTAGGGGTGGGTAATAAATAACAGCGGTTTGTTTTCAGTCACTTGTGGAATGTGCTGGATGGTTCCTGCCCAGATTAGTTTTCGAATATCGCTGGTTGAGTAGGTCCTTGGATCTTTGTTGGATTTATTAATCTACCTTGCACGTTCATGTGAGTCACTGCAGTGTTCAAGTCAGCCCTGGCTTGCTCTTAGGTTTCCAATATTATCATAAAGTCATCATCAATATAGTATATATTACACTTGGGACTTGCACCAAATCCAATCCCTTCTGACCAAATTATGACAGTGAACTGGGTGGATTCAAGATCACCCTGTGGCCGTAAAGTAGATGTATATTTGGATCCTTTACACATGAGGGCGAACTCTGTTGGTTGTCTTTTGAGACTGGAAAGTGTTTGCAAGCTCAATCACAGGGTATTTTATGATCTGTTTTTACTCATAATACTTCTGACAGTAAATGCGTGTGTTTTTTCCCCCTCCACACCAACCAATTCCACTTTCTGGATACCAAATAGCTGTTCTACAATTCAGTTTGGATCTGAGGCCAACCTCTTGCAGTTAGTCTCAGACTCTACAGCTTAAAAACTTTTTTTAATGTTTATTTTTTAGAGAGAGAGACAGCGCATGAGCAGGGGAGGGGCAGAGAGAGAGAGAGAGAGACAGAATCCGAAGCAAGCTCCAGGCTCTGAGCTGTCAGCACAGATCCCGATGCAGGGCTCGAACTCATGAACTGTGAGATCATGACCTGGGCTGAAGTCGGACGCTTAACCGACTGAACCACCCAGGCACCCCCAGAAACTGCTATATTCCTAGTTTGTCTAGTGTTTCCTCCCGGTGTCATTTAAGTTGTTCCTTAAGCCCCTGTATTTCCTGCACTCCTGATGATATACAGATACTTGACTAGATTCACATTAAATACTTTTTCCCCGAATACTTAGCTTTCCTATAGCTGCTGTAACAAATTATTACAAATAATTTGTGTGGCTTAAAACCACACAAATGCATTACCTTGCAGTTCTGGAGGTTAGAAGTCCTACTCAGGTCTCACTGGCTAAAATTAAGGTGTCGGCTGGGCTGTGTTCCTTTCCAGAAGTTCTCAGGGAGAATCAGTTTCTTGGTCTTTTTCATCTCCTAGAGGCTGCTCACGTTCTTTGGCCATGGCCCCCTCGTCCACCTTCAAAGTCACATTGTATCCCTTTGGCCATTCTTCTGCAGTCACCTCTCCCTCTGAAAGTTCTCTTTTAAGGGCTCCCATGATTAGATTAGGCCCACCTGGATATTCAGGGTAAGCACGCACCTGCAAAACTCCTTCTGCCAGGGAAGATAACACATGCACAGATTCCAGGAACTAGAACACGGGCGTTTTGGTGGGGATCCGTGTCATGCCTACCACAAGTTCACAGGTGATACTTCGTGGGTCATCAGAACAAAAGCCCCATTAGGAAACTGTCCTTCTACTAGTAAAGCCAAGTTTCAGGGGGTTCAATAACGGAGAGGAGAGCAGTTAGCAAAGCCATGTGGGCACAGAGCTACCTGGGTGTGCGGGGGAGGGGATAAAAAAATGTAGCTGCCAGAACCCTACCCCAAAGATTCTGATTCCTTAGGTCAGGGCTGGTAGCTGCCATACGACGTCCTCTTTCCTCCTACAGAAGTCGGTGAATCACCCTTGCCCAAGCCTGGGGCCCAGTTTTGGAGGAAACAGGCAGGAGATTACAGGTAGAAGCTTGTTTTCTTGATCTCCTTCTGAGGTCTGGCCTCTCAAGGGCACCTAGTTGGTGGAGTCATTTCCCCATTTGCCAATAGTCGCCAGCAAGAACGAACATGCAGGTGACAGTCAAAATCGGTGAGCTTCCTCAGGGAAATGGTCACTGACAGATTTACTTCCGTGGGAGACAGCAAACTTCTTCATCCAGGTCATTTGCCAGAAAAAAAAAAAAAAAAAAAAAAAAAGCAGGGGCTGACAAAATTTTTTTGCAATATTTAGCATTTAAATTATATGAATTTAAAAATGTGAATTTTAACTGATTATATTAATTTAAAAAAGGCAGTAGAAAAGTTGAAAAAAATCAAATGTGTAAAAGATAAGCCTCCTTCCCTAGTTCTCCTTGTTAGAAACAGGAGATTGATTGTCTTGTCAGTTCATCTCCTTGTTATCAATTTGTTATGTATCCTTCCAGAAAAATATTCTGTTTCCACAACATATTTATGTAGACATGCCTATATCTTATACAAATGAGACCATCCTATACAAACACCATTCCATATTTTGCCTGGACCTGACTTCATATCAGCATGTAAAATCTCCCACATTCCTTTTACAATTGCACACCTTGCATGGATGACAAGGATTTATTGTGCTATCTCCCTATTTATGTTCTTTTAGGTTCTTTCCAGATTTTGCTACTACAATCCTGAAGTAATTACTAATCTTGCATAAATGGCATTTCCCACACATCTGAGTCTGTTTTAGGGCAAATATCTAGAAAGGGATTTCCTGAGTTAAAGGGTTTGTTTATTTATAAGTTTGATTAGATACTACCAAAAAGGTTGTGGCAGTTATAGTCCCAACCAACAGAGTGTGAGAGTGTCTATTTCAAAACACCTTCTTTTGGGGCGCCTGGGTGGCTCAGTCGGTTGAGCGTCCGACTTCAGCTCAGGTCGTGATCTCACGGTCCGTGAGTTTGAGCCCTGCGTCGGGCTCTGTGCTGACAGCTCAGAGCCTGGTCCTGTTTCACATTCTGTGTCTCCCTCTCTCTCTCCCCCTCCCCTGCTCATGCTCTGTCTCTCTCTGTCTCAAAAACAGATAAAACATTAAAAAAAAAAAAAAAGAAAAAAAACACCTTCTTTTACCCACTCTTAGGCAACTGGAATCTCGAACTAGAGTCTATTTTAGGAGATAGGCCAGGTTTCTGAGTGTGAGGGAAAGAGCACCAGTCTAAAAATCAGAGCAAATAGGCCCTAGTTCTGGCTCTCTCATTCCTTAAAAGACCTTGGACCACTTATTCTTGGGACCCAGGTTTCTCTGGGACCCAAGTTTCTCATCTGATAACAAGACGTTTGAACTAGAGACATGTTGACTCCACGAACCCATGTGACTCCTATCCAATATGGCGATGGTCATTCACCACAATGTGTGAAGTAGCTCAATCCATACACTCTGATCAAGTCCCCTTATGAGCCATCGTCATGCGTTCGGTGGTAAAAAGATAAAGCGTGAGCCTTGACCTTTTAAGAACCATAGCTAGCAAACCTCAGGGAAGTAGCAAACTACAAATGACAGCATATAATCCAGGGTCATACTGGGTGGCGTGGACTATAGGGCTGAGATGGTTCAGAGAAGGGAGGCCGGACACCAGGCACTTGGTTTCAGCAGAGGATTCATAGAAAGGTGCTGTTTCTTTAAGATTTTCTTTTTTTTTTTTTTTTTTTTTTGGTATCATCACTATTTTTTTTTTTTTAATTTTTTTTTTTTAATATATGAAATTTACTGTCAAATTGGTTTCCATACAACACCCAGTGCTCATCCCAAAAGGTGCCCTCCTCAATACCCATCACCCACCCTGCCCTCCCTCCCACCCCCCATCAACCCTCAGTTTGTTCTCAGTTTTTAACAGAAGTAGAAATTTACCAGGCGAGGCTGGCGGGAAGGAACCTGGGGGCATATGGTGTTGTGAAAGCCCAAGTCACATAATGGAACATCACACTGGGGCACGGGGAAAGCCCCCACACCCAATGTGGTTGTGCCTTATCACTTGTTGGCATGATCACTGAGAAAAGTGAACTCCTAACCTGACATTCCTTCCATAGCATTTCCTGCCTCAGGTGATGGTGGCTCTCTTCTTTGTTTGGTTAAACCTTCAAATCACCGTGGACTCCTCTTGTTCGTGTCCGGGCAATCGCCAAATCCTAATGACTCTATCACCAAAAGAGATCCAAAATTCGAGTTCTTGTCTCTACCTTCACGGCTCCCACATCTCTCAGCTCGAGTGCTGGGTATTCTGTTTCTACCCGTGACTGCTTGCCTGCTATTCTCCACATAGAGGTCAAGGGATCCTGTTAAAATGAAAGTCAGATCATGTCACTCTGATGGCCTCCCGTGGAACCCAGGGTGAAAGTCAGTCCTTGTAATGACAAGATGCTACAGGATGTGAGCTGTCCCTCCTGTCTCTCCCCAGATCTCATATCTGTCATTCTCTCGTCTTCATTCACTCCTTCCCTTCTATCCAGCCCTACTAGCTTCCTAGTTAACTCCTGGCACACTCCAGCATCAGGACTATTGCACTGGATGCTCCCTCTGCCTAGAAAATTCTTCCCTAAGACAGTAGCAAGCTCATACCCTTGCTGCCCTCTCAATGAGTCCTACCCTACGATCCCAACCCTCTGTATCATGTTCTTTTTCTCCCAGCACTTACTTTACTATATAATAAAATCATGATTTTCTTACATTTATTGCTTACTGCCTGGCTCCCCCAAACCCCTGCCCCACTAGAATATCAGGTCCATGAGGGCAGGAATTTAGGTCTGATCACTGCACTGCCTTAATATGGTGCCTGGCTCATAGAAGGACTCAACATATATTCATTCGAGGAATGAATAAGTAAATCATGGCATTTTCTGATGAGCTGCTAATGAAGACAGAATGGGCTGGACAGTCATCATCAAAATGGGTATTTTCTCTTGCCCTGTTTTTGTGTCTGGTAAGAAAATTTAGTATCTCTATTCTGATTCTCAACTGGATGCCAACCTATCCATTATGAAGTCAGAGGGGGAAAAGCAGAGTGATTGTACCAATAACTTCGCTTCTGGTTCTGTCACTCTCCCTGGACCTCATTTTCCTGTTTGATTCAGTGCAAACTGGGGGCAATGATACAAACCTCCTAGGTTAAATAAGAAAACATAAGAAGCATTTTAGTAGGACGCCTACTTTGTAAGTACTTAAGAGATTTTAATCAATTACTGATATGTAACAGAGACATTATGTCTTCTCCTAGAACTATCTTCAAGAAGGGCCTCAAAACTCAGGGGAAGCTCCTGGCTCTAAGGAAATTCACGGCAGAAGTGGGTGGGGGTGGCCTGCCAATCACGCCTCGGGGCTCTCACCCAGGACACCCTCTTTTCACTGCACACTCATTGCACCTGCAGATTTCCCCCAGGTTTGCATTTCCTCTTCTGCGAAGTCACCTCCCCGTGACAATCTTTTGCCAGCAAAGCGGAAAAAGCCAGTTTGGGTCTTAAAAAAATAAATAAATAAAATAAAAGCTAGCTCAAGGCCAACCTGGTAAGAACTGCCCTACCTGCCAGTGACTCCTTGTCTCTCCTTCCCCTCCCCTCCCTTCCACCCCTCCCGCAGGAATTAAGGAAAAGAGGCCGTCAGAAGGCACGGGGCGGGCAAGAACAAGGTGGGCACGTCGAGGCTCCGGCGGCCTGCCCGGCGAGCGAGCGCAGGTAGAGGAGGTGCGGCCGGAAGGGCGCTCGCACCCCGCCCGCCCCGCCCTGCAGGCTCAGGTGCCAGCCAGGTGGCAGGAGAGGGCGGCGGGCGCGCTGATTGGCCGGCGCGCGTGGGGCGACATCAGGCGGTGGGGCGGGGGACGGGCGCGGCCGGCCTGGGGCGCCCGCTCTGCCGGGGGCGCGGCCCCTGCCCTGCTTCCCTTCTTCCCCAGGTGCGAACCGAGCCCCCCCCCCCCCCCCCCCCCCCCCCCGCTGCCAAGTGGGTGACTGAGTCAGCTTGGTGGGAAAGGAGAGCGAATTTAGAAAGAATGATAAAGGTTTCCGGACCGACAGGTGGCCGCCTCCAGAGGGAACCCTCCCTATAAAAGAGGCATTTCATTGGCCGCTGTGATGAGTATCTTACGCGCTCACCCAGTGGATTCTCACAACAATCCTAAAACGCAGGGAGTGTTTTAAATTCCCACTTTATAGATGAGGAAACTGAGCCCCAGAGAGGCTAAGAATTACCCAGACCTCTAGAGTCCGCAAGGGGCAGAATCAGGCTTCCAACCCACAGCTCTTTGCCTCCGAAGGGACTGAATTGCTAGCCTGCATTTTTTGTTTTTTAAAGACTGTAAGTTTCTGTTAATAAAGCATCTTCTTTTTACAATTGAAATATAATTGACATGTAATACTATATTAGTTTCAGATGCACAACATAGCCATTCGATATATGTATATATTACAATGTATATCTGATACATATTCGATACATGTATCGGTGTATCTATTATGATGATATACCACGAATAATGGTCACAAGTCTAGTTAACATCTATCATCATACACAGTGACATTTTTTTCTTGTGATGAGAAACAGCCATCTTTAGAATGTTTGGCTTTGTTTTGCTTTGTTGTTTGTTTGTTTAAGTTTTAATTTTAATTCCAGTTAGTTAACATACAGTGTTGTATTAGTTTCGGGTGCACAATTAGTGATTCAACAATTCTATACATCATCCGGTGCTCCTCACGAGTCCTCCTTAATCCCCATCACCTATTTCTTCCCTCCCCCTACCCACCTCCCTTCTGACAACCATCAGTTTGTTCTCCATAATTGAGAGTCTGTTTTTGCGTTTGGCTTTCTTTCTGTGTCTTTTTTCCCCCTTTGCTTGTTTGTTTCTTAAATTCCACATCTGAGTGAAATCATATGGTATTTGTCTTTCCCTGACTGACGGATTTCACTTAGCCTTGTACTCTCCAGCCCCATCCATGTTGTTGCAAATGGCAAGATTTCATTCTGTTTTTTTATGGCTGAGTAACATTCCATTGTGTATCTCTCTATACCACATCTTCTTTATCTGTTCATCAACTGATGGCAACTTGGGCTGCTTCCGTATCTTGGCTATTGTAAATAATGCTGCAGTAAACACAGGGGTGCATGTATCCCTTTGAATTAGTGCTTTTGCGTTTTGGGGGTAAATACCCAGTAGTGAGATTGCTGGATCCCAGGGCAGATAGAAGTGCCTCTACCACTGGGCCACCTGTCACCCCTCACCTATTTCTCTGCAACTCTAGCTCTCTCCCTTCCCTCTCTCCATTTCCCTCCTTCTCCTTCTCCCTCACCTCTTTCTCTTTTCCCTTCTTTCCTCCAACTTCCCTTTTCACCTTCCCCCAGTCTCTATCCCCACCTTTCTCACCTGCCTCTCTGCTTTCCCCTACCCCCTTCCTTATCTCTTCTCCATCCCTGCCCCCCTCCTTCCCTTTCTCCCTCCCTCTTCCTCTCTGACTCTCTCATGGGACAGAGAGGTCAGCTGTGGAAACAAGCAGAGTTAGCTCATCATGATTGACTTGGTTTCCTGGGAACGTGTTCCATTCCAGAATCCTCTCCTTGAATTCCTGACCCACGTCAGGTGCTATGCTCAGGCCTAGGGAAACACAGGGAAAAACCACCCTCCCCAGCCTAGGTTCACAGGGCTATAAGGAGTCAGCTATTCAAACAACTAATGAGCACCTACTGGGATCCAGGCACTGGGTGCTTGCAGGGGTGAAACTGGCTTTACTCTGCCCTTAGGGAACTGGGAACTTGCCAGCACCTGCCTTTGGTGGCAGCATAACAAAGATGGAGGGGCACTGGGGGGTGTCAGGGGGCTACCGCTCCACTGGCCTGAAGGGGTCAGGGGTTAGCAGAGGACCGACAAAGAGCCTGGAACTATGCTTTCAAGCTGAGTTAACACCTGTCGAGTGGGTTCCCCCATCCACTCCTGATGGGAACATAAATTGGGATGCTATTCAAAGGTGGAGAGTTGGCACAAGCCATGAAGTGAAACTGCAAATATCCCCTGGCCGAGGTCTCTACCCCGTGGGATCCCAAAAGCTTACCCGGAGACAGGTGCGGCGGTGTTCACGGTAGCTTTGTCTGTCATCGAGAAAGCACAGGAAACAATCCCCAGGGCTGGGTTCAAGAAAGGAATGTGCTGGAATGAGTGCAGCCCAGAAAGAGGCAGGTTTGTATATGTTGCTACAGAAAAATAGCCAAGATATAGTAAGTGGAGAAAACAAGATGCAAAACCATGTAACTCATCATCCCTTTCTCTAAATGGGTTTAATGGGGGAGGAGGTGGATATGCTGGTCTGTGCTTTATAGATCGGGTGGGTGGGAAGCTCAAGAAACTGTCCGTAGCGGTTCCTTTTGGGAAAGCCATAGGAAAGAGGAAAAAAAAAAACCAACAACCCGCATTCTGTTTTTATTTTGCATCTTCTGTTCTGCTGGAGTCTGTCTGACCTTGTGTGATGGGCTGAATTGTGTCCTCCCTAAATTTCCTATGTTGAAGGTCTAACCCCTCAGTACCTGAAAATGTGACTATGTTTAGACAGGGTCTTTAAAGAGGTGATTAAATGTAAATGAGATAATATAGGTGGCTGTGACCCAACATGACTATTCTCTTTATGAGAAGAGGAGACTGAGACCCCGATATGCTTGGTGGATGTGGGGAGAAGGTGGCCATCAACAAGCCGAGGAGAGGTGTCAGGAGAAACCAACCTGCTGACACGTTGATCTTGGACTTCCAGCCTCCAGGACCGTGAGATGACACAACTCTGTTATTTAAGCCCCTCAGTCTGTGGTACTTTGTATGGTAGCCCGAGCAGACTCATCTACCATGTGAATGTATTACTTTTGAAATATATATTTATATGTATATTTGATATATATATTATATACTTCTCAGAAAGTCAGTGGAGTTATTTTTTTTTTTTTAATGTTTATTTATTTTTGAGACAGAGAGAGACAGAGCATGAACGGGGGAGGGGCAGAGAGAGAGGGAGACACAGAATCGGAAGCAGGCTCCAGGCTCTGAGCCGTCAGCCCAGAGCCCGACGCGGGGCTCGAACTCACGGACCGCGAGACCGTGACCTGAGCCGAAGTCGGACGCTTAACCGACTCCAGGCGCCCCAGTGGAGTTATTTTTTTAACATATTTATTTATTTATTTATTTATTTATTTATTTATTTATTTATTATTTATAGACAGAGAAGGAGGGGGAGGGGCGGAGGGAGAGGGAGAGAGAGAGAGAGAGAGAGAGAGAATCTTAAGCAGGCTCCAAGCCCAGTGTGGAGCCCCATGCAGAGCCCAGTGTGGGGCTTGATCTCACAGCTGTGAGATCATGACCTGAGTCGAAATCAAGAGTTGGACATTTAACCAATGAAAAAAACTCCTAGTAAGTGTCATGTCAGGAAATCCACTGTGCTTGGCCCGGTTTGGGAGGTGGGGAGCAGGGGAGAGGAGAGCAGGGAGGGGAGGTAAGCAAAAGCAGGGACGTGCAAGGTCCCAAGGTGCTGGTGTGGTGGCAGTGGGCAGGGGGTGGGGAGGTATGTCTCAGTGAGCAGGTTGCTCAGGGTCAGGACTGGCAGGACTTTGGGCTCTGGAGGAGTTTGGTCTTGCCCCTGAAGGTGGTGGGGATGCGTGGAGGGTGTCCCGCAGGGAACAAGGATGTGGGCTGACTATTGCATGGAAAGACCATACAAGGGGACAAGGGTAGTGAAAACCAGACGGGGATCTGTTGTGGAAGTTCTGAGAGGTCACAGCAAGCCAGAACCTACGCAGGGCGATGGGCAGGGACTCTGGAGCCAGGCGACTGGGTTTGAATCCACCTCTGTCACTTAGTTGCTGTGTGACCTTAGGCCAGTTGGTTAATCTCTCTGTGCCCCAAATCCTAGCTGCAGGGCAGGGATACTGAGAGTGGAGGGCGGTCGGAAGGCTCGACTGGATGAATATATGCCGACAGTTTGTAACAGTGTCTGGGTGTGGTAAGCACTCTCCTGTGTCTGGTTTGCTACGTTGTTACCTTCCCCAGGGTTGAACACATGATGCGTGATATATGCTTAACCCATTCTCCTGGGGTGATGGAGAAAGCGTGCAGCCCCGGGTTGCCGGCTCATATTAATTAGATAAGAGAAGGGAGTGTCCCAAGTCCACGCAATTAGAAAGGTGGTGGGCTGGAATGTGAATCCAGTCTGTCTGTCTCCAAAACCTGAACTCTTAACACTACGTAACCTAGCTCGGGCCTGCTACTTAGTAGGACCTCAATGAGTCATTTCTAAGTGAGTCGACTGAAATTAAGGTGCACAGAGCTTAAATGACGTGCCCAGGACCACACAGCTCGTCAGCAGCCGCTGGGAATAGAACCTCGCCTTCTAGTCGCACAGGCACATCTCAGGCCACCAGAAAGTGGGGAGGTCTCAGTGGTTGTGTGGGAATCCTCCGAGGTTCCTGGCGTCCATGTCTGTGGAGTAAACTCTCCCTAAATGAGCAACGATGTGGCATCACACTGCATCAGAAGCGTATCATGGGATCTGCCGCCTGGAGCTCGACTCTCTGTTACTGGGCAAGTTCCGTGGCATTTCACTCCATTCCAGCAGCATATACCGGTCAGCCTTGCTCTCGGTAAAACTTGGTAACACGCTGGTCACCAGAGATCACTGACCTGACAATGTTGGTTGTTCAGTCCGGACAGGAATGAGGTTAAGAAATCATCTTCGGGAGCCCGATGGAGCTAGTTTCGGAGCCCTGCTGCGTAAGTTTCCAGCCATCAGTCTTGGGGCGCTTAGCTTGTCTTTAAGCCTTGCCCACCCCTCCTGCACATGAGAACAGGAGAGAGTAAAGACACCCGACTCTCAATTATACGAATAGAAATTAGTATCCCTTAACTTTCCAGAAAGCTATGTCTCTTCAACCATTGAAATAGGTATTAACTGGACACTAAAGCTTGTATGTACTGACAAGTGAATACATGCTTCAGCCTTCACTAAAAGCTTAAATATTCTTATTTGGGTTGCCTGCTCTACGGCCTGCCCTACCCCCCTTTGAATGAACTTAAGAGAGCGGAAATGTATAGAATTTATTTTCAAACACATTTATTCACAAGGATTCCAATTTTGTAGGTTGGACCTGGTGAGATGATAGAAAATACGTATATTGGTCTCTGCCCCAGTTCCTGGCACAGAGCTCCCGAGACCCTTGTAACTTCCCCAGATCCTAGGAGCATCTTCTGTTCCTTTGTCTATGACTCAGTTCCTGACCCAGAGTTCCCAAACCCCTCGGAATTTCCGGGGTGACAGGAGCGTTTTGTGTTCTAATGAAGTGACTCTTGGTGGGCTCCTGGATGGGGCTGGTCACCAGAAAGACGAAACCATGATTAGAAGCTTGGAATTTTCAGCCCCACCTCCCATTTTTTAGCGAGGGCAGAGGGGGTAGAAATGGAGTTGATGGCGAATATGCCTCCACGATGAAGCCTCCATAAAAAATCCCAAAAATATGGGGTTCTGAGAGCTTCCAGGTGGTGACATACCCCACCTCCCTGGGGAGAGAAACTCCTGCGCTTGAGACCCTCCCAGACTTCACCCTATGTGAGGTCTCTTCATGTGGTGTTTCACCCGTGTCCTTTATCATATCTTTAAGAAGCTAGGAAACTCAGTGTTTCTCCGAGTTCTAGGAGCTGCTCTAGCAAATAAATGGAGCCCAACGAGGGGGTTGTGGGAACCTGCCGATTTGTAGCCGAATGGGACAGAAGCTGTGGGTACCCTGGGACTTAGTACTTGTGACTGGCATGAAGGGGGGGAGGGGAGGGGGTGGGAGCAGTCCCATGGGACTGAGCCCTTACCTGTGGGATCAGATGCTGTCTCTGCGTAGTGGGAGTAAAGTTGTAGGGCACCCACGGGTGTGGCAGGATTGCTTGATGGGGAGAACCCCCCACATCCAGTGTCAGAAATGTTATGAGTGTGGTATTGGTATCAGAGCAAAGGTGGTGGGGCAGGTGGGAAAGAGTGGGTTTTCTGACCCAGACCTTTATGCTCCTTAACTTGCGCTATGGACACCTTAATTGAAGGAGGCTGTAGGATTTTTTTGTTTTAATTTTTTTGTGTGTGTGATTTATTTTTTTAGAGAGCGAGAGAGGCAGAGCATGAGCAGGGGAGGGGCAGAGAAAGAGGGAGACACAGAGTCCAAAGCAGGCTCTGGGCAGCTGTCAGCACAGAGCCCGGCGTGTGAGATTGTGGGGTTTTATGGAAAGAATATACAGACAAGCCGCACTGCAAAACACAGGCGCATGAGAAGCCCTAACTAGTGTTAGTTGTCTCTGTTTTAGGACTGTCAAATTGCCAGTGACTCACCTTGTGCCCCAGGCCCTGCCTTCAGTGTGTTAATCTCAGAGAGACAGAAGTTTCAGCACACTCAAGGACTGGAAATAGTCAAAGACCCTTTGTCCTCAGCCAAGAGAAACTAAGCAACATTCAAACACCGTCCACACCACTTCCAGCCCTTGGCCCAAGGCAGGTATTTTATTTTATTTTTCAAAATGTTTATTTTTCATTTCTGAGAGAGAGAGAGAAAGAGAGAGAGAGAGAGAACGAGAGAGAGAGAGAGACTCTGAACAGGGGAGGGGCAGAGGGAAAGAGGGACAGAGGATCCAAAGCAGGATCTGCACTGACAGCAGCCAGTGAACCGATGCAGGGCTCAAACCCATGAACTGGGAGATCACGACCTGAGCTGTAGTTGGACTGAGCCACCCAGGGGCCCCCCAAGGCAGGTGTTTTAAAATGTAGGTTTCATCTTTATTTCGGTTCAGTGAGGCCCGCAGGCCAGAAGATGATTGCCATTGAAAAAATAGTTTGTTATTCCCAGTTCCCCAAGAGAAGGGGGCACATCATACCATTCGAGGCCACTCAGGGAGGCGCCAGGGTGGATCAGGAGGCAGAGAGAGCGCAAGGAACTCATGGCAAGAGTCTGTATTGTGGTTTCTGCAGAAGCGATGTGCAAGGCAGGTTAAGCAGGCTCAGAAATCGGCCAGTCTGAATAACTTCAGCAGGCTCTGGGGCGTAGGGGCTGTCCTGAGTTGCATGATGCCTGGCCTGGGATGATGAATGCAAGGGAATATTAGCCAGTAGTGAAACAGTCCTGTGAGAACCTGAGGGAGGAGATGTTTGGGGTGTGGGCTTTGCACGTAAAAGGAGCCCTTGGTGGTGGGTCCTTTGATGTTTCTAGAAACTGGCTAGCCAGGGGAGGAGGAGTCCCTCTTGGGTCAGCAAGGCTTGAAGATGTCAAAGTGTCAGTGAGTGTAGAAAATAAAAAACATGATTAATATAGTGGGGCGGTGACCTTGGCTCTATGATGCCCTCAGAGAGGTTGGGCTGCGGAGCACAGCCAAGCTCTGCAGCCATGAGCAGCTGATGGAAGGTGCGAGATGTCCAAAGTCCTGTCACGCCCTCTGGGACGGGAGTCTCAGCTGTCCTATGTGGTTTGCACTGCAGCGCAGCAGGGGTGAGTGTTGCCTCTCTATTCTGTAGCAGAAACACAGCACTCAGCCCGGACGACCTCCCCAGCAAGAAGCCTGGCTGTGAGAACTTCCGTAGGCAGAGCATTTTCTCCTTTTTCATAGTCATTTCATTTTGTTTGTTTTCCAGGAAAAGGATACATCGGAGGTCAGTGGACTTGCTTCAGATTTAGTTAATTCTATTTGTTTCCCCAGGGGAGGAACGGTCACCAGTGCTGTCTGTCTGTCCCGTACAGCCTCTCCACCACCACTGCCCTGCTCCAAACTGAGCCCTCACCCCATCTGGGGCTGGGAGAGACAGCACCTTGCTCACATTCACCTCTTTCTGATGGGAAGTGGTAAGAAATGCATCCCCACATCATTGGGTGAAGGCACACTATTCATTAGTATAGCGTGTCAGCATTGTTTTGTTTATGTATATATTTTAAAATGTGGACAATACTTAGTCGTTGCTAATACTTACCATTGCTAGAAAGCATTTATAATTTTTTTTTAATGTTTATTTATTTTTGAAAGAGAGACAGCCATGAGTGAGGAAGGGGCAGAAAGAGAGGGAGACACAGAATCCAAAGCAGGCTCCAGGCTCCGAGCTGTCAGCACAGAGCCCGATGTGGGGCTCGAACTCATGGAACATGAGATCATGACCTGAGCTGAAGTCGGACACTCAACCCATTGAGCCACCCAGGCGCCCCATAGAAAGAGCATTTATCAATATTCATCATTGTGGCATCGTGAGCTGAGTTTTTAGAGAGCATCTGTGAAGGAGAAAGGTCAGTAAGGTTCCCAGTAGGCGTCTCTGTCCCCTTCCCCAAGCCCCTTGGAATCCAGCACCAGTGTGCAGAAGCAGAGAAAGTCACAAGTCCCCGGGTTCTCCGGAGAAGCCTGTGGACCCTCGGGGAGGCCGGCCTGGCCCAGCTGGGAGAGTTCTAAATGACCAGCAGAGCCAACAGGAAGAGGGGAGGGTGCCTGAGAGAGCGAGGTGAGGCCAGGCACAAATGAATGACCTGCTTTGTCTTCTCAGAGCCCTCTGAGAGGGAATTAGGTAACAGATTGCCTGAAGCCACAGTTGTCCCCCAACAAGAGGGTCAGGGAAGGCAACTGGGAAGACCGAGAAAGCTGATGGTGATTTTCACTGTATTTCGTCTTCTAAAGAGGGTGAGTTCTAAGGGGGGGTTGACTACCTGCCCGGTGTGTGCCAGCCTGCAACCTCTGAGAGGCTCAGAGAGACAATGAACTCATTTTGGAAAAAAGAAGGAAGAGTTCTAGAAGCATGGGGGAGGGGAGGGGTTGGAGCCCTGGAACAAAGAAGTGAGGCCCCTGTGGCCACAGCACAAGGTAGGGGAAGAAGAGCGTGGTTGGATGGAGATTGCAGAGTACGTTCTTCTCTGTGACATGCGACAGAGCACTCTTTTCGGACTCTCCATGACACCCTCAGTAAAAGGTAGACCCTTCATCAATGGCATGTTTCAGGTTTACTCTTCTGAGCATTGAGTCTCACTCCTTACCCATCCCCTGCCTCTGGTGCCCAGCACGGTTCTTGATAGATAGTAGGTGCTCAATTAGTGTTTACTGCATGAAAATGTCTCCGTGGATTTGCCTTATCTTCCCATCACCACATCCCAAGTCCAGGATGGACCTGGATTATTCCAGTGTCTTTTCCACAGCTCCCATCTTTCCAGGCTGTCCCATTGTAAATGTAGCCTGCATTCCATCACCACTGATCTCCAGCACCACCTGGATGGTAGTTTTCATTGACTGATCAAACTTTAGCAGTTCTATCCTTTCCTTCTTGGAAATCTGAAAGGGCCCCCCATTGCCTAGAATCCCATCTACATTCTCCATCCCGAGGGTTTAAGTCACCTGGAGAGTTTGAAAAATGGAAAGAACTCAGGTGTGTCAAAAGTTCTTGCAAAACATTCTGAGTGATACAGGTATGAGTTTCCTATGGTAGTCATTACTCTTTCCAGTTTTCTCTCACCCAGATACACAGTAAGAGGGCATGTTCCTGCCTCTTAAACTTGGGTGTGGTTGCTGGATTTGCACTGGCCAAAGAGTGGAAATGAGTGTATCACTGGGTGGAAGCTTTAAAAATCTATGCCTCATTTGCCACACTCTTCTTTTCCAGGAGTAAGACCACCCTGGCAGGTCCCCAAGCCGTCCTCTGGGGTGAGAACCTCACAGAAGAAACGCCCAGGGCTGATGTGAGACAGGCATATGGTAGGAATTACTGTTCCCATTTACAAAACAGGAACCATTACACCTCGTATGGCAGGAGGGGAGTGGGAGGGAGGCTCTTACCCAGGTCACTCTGCTCTTCAGGGGTAGAACCAGACCTCCCTGCTTCCAGTGGGAGACCTCATCACCAAGGGGGCCACACCTGGCCCTTCCAGGAAGACACATGGGTAGAATGAAAGACACAGAAACTTTGTCATTAGACAGACCTGATTCAAATACCAACTTTGGTGTTTGCCAAGGAGTCCCAGTTGACAACAATAACAATAGTCTGTCCTATAAATTTATGGGAAAGGTGAAGTAAGCTAGGGTGGGGAGCCCTGGCGGGCATGCGTAGGTCAATTAGCCTTGTCTCTTTCCCGGTTTTGCTCTCCTCTGAAACCCTGGAATGATCACAACCACTGTCACCTCTGAGATCTTGCTCAAGATGTTCTCCCTGATTATAAATCCTTCCCCACCTCCTCCCCACACTCCTCTCAGAGCCCAGCTGAAGTCCCTGCTTTTCCACACTGCCTGCTCCTGTATTCCTATTCACACTCTTCTCCCCCCACATGGATTTAACTGTTTCCCTGGTGAGAAGCTTATCTCCCTAACTATACCAGACCTACCTCATGGGCATTGACTAGCCTCAGCTTCCTGCATCCTTACTGAGTCAGTGGCTCTGGGCACCTCCTTTCGCATCACTGTGCCTAATTCCTCCCTTATCCATGTGGGGAGTCACTCGAGGGGCTCTGAAGACTCTCCCACCCATGGCCATCAGGTGAGTAAATTCAACAACTGGGCCTAGTCTACAAGTAGGAAGAGACCCCTGGGGATGGGTTGGCTTTCTTGAGCGCCTCTATGGACCAGGCATCGTATCCAGTGCCTTGCATTATCTCTAGCTGTCAGAAGGACTCTAGGTCGTGAGGTGTTTATAGATGAAGAACACAAACTTTGGCGGTATTTGGCAACTTAATTGGCAATGATCAATTGAGAATGACTTCTTGTTAATAACCTGATATTTCTGTGTCAAGGACTGTGCTAGCGATTCAGAGAGGTAAAGAAGGCAGATGTGATTCCTAGTTCCATGGAACTCACAGCCCAGCTGATGAGACATTCAATGATTCTGTGAACCCTCCTCCTCTGCCACATCCTGTTCATTATATTCCATGTATGAGAAGCACCACCATCACTGCAGTTACCTCTAATTCAGCACCTCTCGTAAATTGCCACCAAGTAATTTTATAGACACTATCTCATATACTTAGAACATTCAGAAGGAGAGGTATTATTGTTCACTGATGTCCTCTAAGTGCCCAGCTTAGTGTTTGGCACACTGCAGGGGACACTTTTAATTGAATAAATTTCCATTTTACAGATGAGGTTCATGGGGATTTTGCCCCTGCCGATGGGGAACACGAAGCTGGGATCCAAGGAGTGAGCGTGTTTTGTTCCTTCTTAAAGGAAAATACCGGCTCTTTGCTTTCCCCTTTTACCCTCACCCTCTTCCCCAAATGACATTTCTTGTTTTGTCTTTCAGTGTGTTCTGAGCCAATCAGCATGCAGTTGACTTTTAAAAAATCTTTTTATCTTTTTTTTTTTTTAAATTCAAGTTAGTTAACATACAGTGTAGTCTTGGCTTTAGGAGTAGAACCCAGTGATTCATCATTTACACACTATACCCAGTGCTCATCTCAACAAGTGCCCTCCTTAATACTCATCATCCATTTAACCCATCCCTCCCCCAATCCCCTCCAGAAACCCTCAGTTTGTTCTCCATATTTAAGAGTCTCTTAAGGTTTGCCTCCCTCTCTGTTTTTATCTTATTTTTCTTTCCCTTCCCCTTTGTTCGTCTGTTGAGTTTCTCAAATTCCACATACAAGGGAAATCATATAATATTTATGTTTCTCTGACTGACTTATTTTACTTAGCAATATACCCTCTTATTCCATCCGTGTTGTTGCAAATGGCAAGATTTCATTCTTTTATATTGCCGAGTAGTATTCCACTGTGTGTGTGTGTGTGTGTGTATACACACACATCTTCTATGTGACTTTCTTGGTTGATGCAGCCAACTGTGGGCCCCAAATAGTCCTATTGCCAGATAGGAGGGATGAGCTTTGGAGGACATGGTCTTTGAGACCTCGCCCAAGTGAAGCAAGAATCTCTTCCTCAGCTCTTTTTGCAAGTGGCCAAACCTTTAGTTGTTCTGGGAGAGAAATTCAACTGGAGACCAAAAGAAGTGCCCTGAGAAAGAAACAGACTCCTCCCACCTCCACCCCCCTCAAGATAAAAAGTGAAATAACACACATCACAGTAGACTCTTACAAGCCAAATCAAACGAGCTAATAAACACCAGTGCTGTTCAAATGTTCAATTCATCTAAACATAAAGATTGCTGGTTTCCAGCCTGTCTGGCTCTAGTCCAACAACTCTCACTAGAGGCCTTCATTCAGCCTGATAGGGTTGGGGGTTTTGTTTATGGGTATGTGTCTTTTAAGTATATCTGGAAAATTTCCTCACTGAAGACCGTTATGTTGCTCAAGGTGCCTTGAATTCTGTTGGATGAGTTCACGTTTTGAAGCTTAGCCTCCTGCAAGTTGCAGAGAGAAGCATCTTTTCCTGTTGGGGGTCTGGACAAATAATCAGGCAAGGAGTGTAAAGGGTGGTTGGCCCTGGTCCCTCCAGGTCTGGGCTCCATCAGCGATCTCTCTTTTGAAGTGTGACCAGCTTCTCCCTCTTCTCTGCTTCTCCTTCTCTACCAGTTCTTTTTTAAAGCCTATTTCATATCATAAAGCTCCACACTGAGCTGGTGGTCCTTCTAGGTATCATTCTACTTTTCTCCCTCCTCATTCAGACTTGTAAGCAGAAGAATCTACATTCTCAGTGCCCACCTCTTCACTTCATTCCTCAACCCATGGCACTCCATTCACCAACTTCAGTCATTACTGCTCTTTTGTTGTTGTTATCGTTGTTTAGCTTTTATTTCATGATCATATACTTCTCTCTGCAATCCAACTGAACTTGGAGGGGAGTGAGGAAAACAAGGGACCATGGAACTGCAGAGGGAGCACAAAGATTATAGGAGATTTCGAACAGATGGGGGCAGAAGGGCGCTCTCCTGAGCTACAGAAGGAACGTTCTGGTGGTTAAGATAAAAGTCAAGTCAAATTTATTAGATTTGTCCACAGTCAGCAATGGCGATCTTCTTGCTGGTCTTGCGGCTCCTGGACCCAAAACGTTCCATGGCTTTGGTGATGTTCGTGCCCTCCTTCACCTTGCCAAACACCACGTGCTTGCCATCCAACCACTCCGTCTTGGTGGTGCAGAAGAAAAACCGGGAACGGTGGCGTTGGGTCCAGCATTCATCATGGACAGGATGCCAGGACCTGTGTGCTTCAGGACAAAATTTCCATCATCAAATTTCTCCCCGTAGATGGACTTGCCACCAGTGTGATTGTGGCGTGTGAAATCCCCACCCTGGCACATAGATCCCGGGATGATCCTGTGAAAGCAGAGACCTTTGTAACCAAATCCTTTCTCCCCAGTGCTCAGAGCACAAAATTTTTCTGCTGTTTTTAGAATTTTGTCTGCAAACAGCTCGAAGGAGATGCGGCCCAAGGGCTCCACGTCCACGGCGATGTTGAAGAACACAGTGGGGTTGACCATGCCTGGGCGGCGTGGGTGGTTCTGGGGTGGCAGCGTCTGCAAGGCCCATTACTGCTCTTTCTGAAGACACTCATGACCTACTATGTTCTGACCAGCAGCTGCGCTTATCTTTTTCTTTCTACAGTATTTAATGGTGTTGGTCCTCTAGCCTCTGCTCTCAGCAGCTTCATTCTCCTGGCTCTCCTTGTCTTCTCTGGTCTTTCTCCTTGTCTGTCTCCTTTGTAGTGGTTCTCCTCCACCTGCTTCTCGGTGCTAATACTCCCAGACAACTTGGCTCTCTTCTCTGGACATCCCTTTTCCTGGGACATCTTATTCACTCTCATGGTTTTAAACTAGAATTTACCTACTGATGGCTTTGCTATCTAAAGCTGTAGATAGAGACTAATCAGTATTTGGATGCAAATCAGAATATCTGCTAGATATCTACATTTTGATTTTTCATAAACAACTTAGATTCAACTTGTCCTGAATGAATCTTGGTCATCCAAGAGGATCCTGGCTTTTGTCTTCACTAAGAACCACCAATTTCTATCTTTCTGGTTTAAAAAGTTTTTTTTTAACGTTTATTTATTTTTGAGACAGAGAGAGACAGAGCATGAAGGGGGGAGGGGCAGAGAGAGAGGGAGACACAGAATCGGAAGCAGGCTCCAGGCTCTGAGCCATCAGCCCAGAGCCTGACGCGGGGCTCGAACCCATGGACCGCGAGATCGTGACCTGAGCTGAAGTCGGACGCCCAACCGACTGTGCCACCCAGGCACCCCATATCTTTCTGTTTTTAAAATCGAAGCTTAATCTCTTTCTTTCATTCTATTTATGCCCTTTTCCAGTTCCTTGTCATCTTTCACCTGGATACATTCCATCTCCTTCTATCTCTGTCTCTTATTCTTCACCATCTCTCACCTTGGCCCTTCTTTTCTCTGATCCAGCAGGTCTCCCTAGCTCATGCCACACTGCTTGCAGCTCTGTCCACTGAACTACTGCCATAGAGGTCTTTGTGAAAACCCATATCTGACCAGATTGCCTCCCTATGCAAAACCCTTCAATGGCACTCATCACTAATGGGATAAAACGCCTTAACCTGGAAGTGCTGGGTGGTCTCCATTTGTCCTTCCAGATCGACTTGCCACCTTTCTCTACCCTTCTCTGACCTAGGAGACTGACCTCATAGACTGGTTCAGCTGGGCTCATTCACCCTCTGGCCTCTGCTTGGGTTTGGCCATGGGGAAGCACCAGAAAGATGTCAGGAGGCAAGAGGAGAAAGAAGCTGGATATTTTCCTGCTTCCCTCTGGACTGGCCAGAGGTTCTCTTACCAAAGGCTCCACATCCAGTGGGGGGGGGGGGGGGGGATGGTGGGGAGGGGGAAGGGTGGAGTCTCTAGGGTCCAAGTCACCATTTCCACCTTGGGCTCTAGTAAAATCCTCTCTTTTTGCTCCTTCTGGGTGAGTGCTGGCTGCCTGGCTCGGAGTTGCTGGCCCAGGTATCCCACTACTCCTTGGTGATTTCCCTCAACTCTGGCAACATCTTGCAATAGTCCCTTCATTAAACTCCCTTTTGTTGCCCTGCATCTTACACCTGTATCTGTCAAGCACTTGCTCGATTGGTGGCAGATGAGGCTTTCTGTAGGCTGGCCACTGCTTCATCTTCTCCGTTCCATCCGTAGGCATTGCCCCCCAGCAACATCCCGCTGCTTGAGGCTCTCCATGGAGCCACGCTTTCACTTACCACCATGCCCTTGCCCATGCTAACCCCGTGTCTAAGTCCTGAGGCATCACCTCATCTGAGAAGGCATCCACGTGTCCAAGCTGGGTTTAAGGTTCTGTGGGTTTTCATTGTATTTGTCGCTTTCTTATTAAACTCGTCTTTTACCTTGATATTTAAGAGCATCGGATTTAATGACAGATAGCTTGGGTTCAAACCCCCATCCTGCCTCGATTTTTCCCTTTGAAAATCAAAAGTCCCTCCCTTGTAGGATTGCAGTGTTGGTTAAGTGAAGTAACACATGCTGAATGCATAATGCCATGCCAGGCACGTAGCAATGTCCGCTGTGAGCTTTTAGCCGATGTCTGCCTCTTGCCCTTGAGAATCAGTTCTATGAAGAAAAGGATCTTTACTTCGTCAACTTTCGTCGCCCAGATGTGATTTAATGACTGGCATAGGGTGGGTGCTCAATGCAAAATTGTTGAAATAAAGAAGGAATAAAAGATGGGAGGAAGAAGGGAAAAGTTAAAAAAGAGAGAGGAAAAGGAGGGATGCCAGACTTGAGGGAAGCACAAGGGCACCAGAAGTCAAGAAAAGGAATCCTGGCTCAGCTGGAGACGGGAAGGGAACAGAGGGCGGGGAGGAGCATTAGAAAAGGACTCTTACAGTTGGCCACAGGCGCAGTGGAGGGGGAGGGTCCTCCAGGCAGACACAAGCATGGGCAGTGGACAGAGGCAGTTGGCTTGAGAGGGCACAGGGCACTCTGGAAAGGGAAAGTGGTTGGATTTTGTTGGACGGTTATCTAGCAAGAGCTGAAGGTCGTGGGAAGAGGGGATACTGGCAGGGCAGGTGGGGCCGAGCACCTCCTGTATGCTGCCCTACATTTGCATTCTATTCTGAAGGCGATGGGGAGCCACTGAGGAGTTTGAAGCAAGGGAGTGACCTGACCAGATGTGCTGCCCACCACCCTTCCTGGTCTCTGAGCAGTCCATGCCAAGCAAACAACACCTGCCCGGCGTCTGCCTCTCCCAGCCGGCATCATCTGTCACCAGCTAGCATCTTTGACATTTGTCACATCCAGGGTGACCGTTGGGAGAAGGAGCTTTGGAGTAAGACGGACTTAGGTTCTAGGTTATTGGACTTGTTGAAACCTCATTTTTCTCCCCTGTAAAATGGCACAAGTTCCTGCACCTTCCTGAGGGAGATGTTATGAGCTAATGTGCTAAGGCTCTCGGTTGTCTCCTGCTTTTCCTGATGTTATAGTTATAGCCTCAGGGCTGTGGTGTCCCAGCTACAACACCCACCCATATGACATGCTCCTGGTGAATCAGAACAATTTCAGCCATCTGTGAGAGGCCATCCAAGTCCCTGGCAGGCTCTGGAATGTGAAGAGCCTCGGGCTGTTTTTCATCAGATGCTGCCGAGATTGCTTAAGTTTCTTTCTTATCTCTTCAAGTGAAAAAAAAATTGCACAGAAGCCCTGGGAACAGATAGCTCCCACCTCAATCAGTGGTGGGGGGATGATTGGCTTCCGAGTTTGGGTTTGTTTTGTGCCTTCGGCAGCATGTGGAGCTGACGGGAGAGCAGACCTGGCCTGGCTCTCAACTCTCCTTCGTCTTAAGTGCATTTAACAGTCCATAGAGTCTTGAGAATCAAGAAGCCATTCTTGGAGACTCTTCTGAAAGAATCGAGCTCATGGGATGTTGCCTGAATTTCATCTTAACTCTGAAAGGACAACGAATCGCCCTGATACTGGAGGGGGTGATATATCACTGGTCACCTTCTTACTGAAAATGTCAACTCCAAAGTCGCATTCCAATATAATAGCTCTTCCTGACCATTTAAAATTAGTTACTTCTTTTATTCATAAAGGAATAGTACCATAAACCACATGAAATTGCTGTTTTGTGGGTCAAAAATGACGGAATGTTGGCAATGTCATGTGGCTTAGATTATTCCAAAGCACAGTGAACGAATTTTAAAGTACAAAGTGTAAAGAGATCGCTCTCCTATCCCAACCACCTGCTTCCTCTCCCCAAAGGCCATAGCTGCTGCTAATGACTTGAGAAACCACTGGATACAATTTGAGACATGCTTTACACACATGTCTTTACATTAGTTTACAAACATATGGAGGCCTGATAAGCATGCTGTTTCATTAAACCTTTATTTCTTTAGTGGCATCTCTTAGAAGTCATTCCAGGTAGCTCATTCATGTTTTTAAACTGTGCCTATGGATATGTCCATTGTTTCCAGTGTTTTGCTATTATCAACAATGCTGTACAAGCATCCACACATGCGCATCTTTGTCACGTGTAAGTAGACGTAGCTTAAATCTCTGAAAGGGAAATTATTAGACTAAAGGGCTTAAGATTTAAAATTTTGAGAAATCCTGACAAATTCCCCTCAAAATGGCTTATACAATTTACATTCTCTCCAACATAAGAGAAGCGAAGGCATGGGGGGCTGAAGCAAACTCGTCTTCTAGACTCCCTTGCCCACTGGCTCCTGTTAGGATTGGCCAGTGGAGCAGAGAGAGGGAAGAAGCCAGGACACTGCTCGCTCTCTCTCTCTCTCTCTCTCTCTCTCTCTCTCTCTTTCTGCTGTCATTCCCAGTAGTCACTGATGCTAGTTCCCCCGAAGGATTCCTTCCTCCAGGGTCCCAGCTCCAGATGGGTGCCCTGGCTCCTGGACTCACTATGCCTTGTCTGTCCTTTTAGCTTTTCCAATATCTTTGTAACTAATTCCCCATTCTAAATCACCTCTATGGAATTATTTGCTTTAGTTTTGTGTGTTTGATTCCTTCCTGCCACCCCACCCCTTAACTGGACGCTGAACCGGCACACCCAGAGTTGGCAGAAGTGAGGAGAAATGGCCATGTTCTTATACTGTTGGTAGGAATGGAAACAGTTGCAAAATTTTTTGGTAGGCAGTTTGGCAATATGTTCCAAGAGCTTTAAAAATGAGTGTGCTCTTGCCCTATCTTTTAGAGATATGTGTTGAAATGTTTATGAATGAAATGATGTATGTCTGTCACTGACTTCTAAACAATCCAGGGGGGAGAATAATTGGGACATCGTGTAGACCAAATGAGATTTGGGTTGATAGTTGTTTAAACTGGGTGAAGGATACTTAGACATTCATTACGCCCATCTCCTTCCTTGTGAATGTTGAATTTTTCAATAGTAAAAAGTGTCTTTCAAAAGCCAAATCTTGGGCATTGCAGTCTACTTTCCAGGGATTTATCCTAAAGAAAACAAGTTCCTCAATGTAAAGACAAATAAATATCTTTAAAGATAGCTTTTTGTTTGTTTGTTTTAGAGACAGAGTGAGTGAGACTAGGGGAGGGCGGCAGAGGGGAAGAGAGAGAGAGCCAGAGAGAGAAAGAGAGAGAGAGAGAATCTCAAGCAGGCTCCAGACTCAGCACAGAGCCAGTTGTGGGGCTCAATCCCATGACCCTGGGATCATCACCTGAACCAAAATCAAGAGTTTGGTGCTCAACAGACTGAGCCACCCAGGCGCCTCTAAGGATAGTTTTTAACAGCATTGTTTATAATAAACAATTGGCAACAATCTAATTTTTCAACAGTGGAAAGGTTCTACGGTAATTTTAATATATCACATACCGCAAACTGTTTAAGCTTAAAAAAGATGTTGCAGAAACAAGTCTATCATCAGAGATGTTCATGCCTTTTTTTGGTTCATGACAATTTAAGTAAAAAAAAAAAAAAACAAGTTATAAAAGCATGAGATATTGTAATCCAATGAAAATATTTTTACATGTGTCTAAGGGAGGATGTGAGGGATCCATACCCAAGTATGATCAGTGTTGTCTCTCTCTCTCTCTTTTTAAAGTTTATTTATTTATTTTGAGAGAGAGAGAGGCAGAGGAGAGAGAGAGAGAGAGAGAGAGAGAGAGAGAGAAATGTGGGGTGACCGGGAAGGTCAGAGACAGAGAATCCCACACAGGCTCTACGCTGTCAACACAGAGCCCAGCTCTTGATGTGGGGCTCGACCTCATAAACTGTGAGATCATGACCTGAACTGGAATCCAGAAGTGGATGTTTAACTGACTGAGCCACCCAGGTACCCCAATCAGTATTGTCTCTTGATGGATGGGGCTGTGTTCTTTCTTCCTTACTTGTGTGCACTTTCTGGTTCATTTGTTATTGTTCTTGTTATGATGTACTACTTTGGAATTACCAAAAATGACTAGCACATTCTTTCTCTGCCCCCCTCCACCCCAGCCCCTTCTTTTTTTTAATGGCCCCTTTCAAATGGACACTGCCCTGGATGGAAGGTGTGCGTGCACTCATTGTGATAAGGAGAGGAAGGGGGTCACACCTTAGCTTCTTTCTAGCAAATGCCAATTATCTGTCAACCTTTGCCAGGCAGGGCTTAGGAGAAAATGAGCAGTTTGGGGACAGAGGGAGGGAAGAGAACAGTGGGTGCTAAGGGAGATGGGGGCGACCACAGTGGCTTCCACACTTGGCTGGCACCTGTGATCGGGGACTCAGGGGTGAGAAGCTGTGGATGACAGGGACAGACACTGCCTGGCATGGCCCCATCACATGATCCTGGCTATGCTGGCCTTGTCCCCTCTTACATGCCTCTGTCTATCAGACTACTGGTCCCCCCGCCTGGGATTGGCTTCGGTTTTGCCTTTGCTTGCCCTTCAGCACATGATGCCTCCTGTTTCGAGTGATGCTCTCTTCTTGATATCTGCCATCCCACCTGCTGACCCATTTTTGTAGTCTAATAATGATAAAGAACCAAGAAATAAATGATGCGCCGGAAAGATTATAAGAAGCTTCACAAACACCATCTCATTAAATCACCAGTGCTCTGTAAAAGTGACAACATCCCCCTATTCAGCAGATAAGAAACTGAAAGAAGCAGAGGAATGAACTGACCTCCCCAAGCACCTCCCCCCACCCCGCCCAGGCACTAGGGGGCTGGAGTGGGTTTCAAACCAAGGTCCTCGCTCTTTCCGTTATGTGGCAGTTGCTTTCGTGCCGGTATTTTTGCCTGTGCGTGTGGGCTCTGGAGGCAGGCAGCCTGGGGGAGATTCTAGGCTCTGCCTCATTCCCACTCTGACCCTGGTAAATGGTGAACTTCCCTGCATCCCCGGCTCCCTATCTGTAGGACGGTCTTGACCACAGGGCGGTCACTAAGATGAAATGAAATCATGCAGGGAAAGCACGGTGAACAGTGCTGGGCGGAGCAGATCTCAACCTTAACCAGGCATCGCAATCATCTGCGCAGCTTGAAAAATCCCTGTGCTTCGATGACACTGGTCTGGGAACAGCCCGGGCAGTGCGGTTTTCTCAAGCTCCCCGGGTGATCCTGACCTGCAGGCAGGGTTGGGAGTCACAGCTCCTAGTATCAGAAAGCACCCTGTCTGGTCCTCCCACCTGCTTCTGTGTCTGGCCCTGCCTCGTTCCCAGAGTCCGAGGTTCCAGGCTCAAGCTTCCCGGACCACAGTGGTGTGTTTCTTCTGGGTTCTTAGGCTCCTCCTGGAACCCATCTGGGTTCTCGGACTCCTGCTTTTGCTGAACCCCAGCCTGCCCTGGGGCTCCCAGTACTTGGCTCAGAGACACCCCCCTGCCCAGTTCTGGGAAAGACAATTCCAGAGCATTTGTGCTGCCAGAAGGGCGTGCAGAAGGTGTTGAGGCTTGAGCACCCTAGATGCTCCGGAAACCCTCTGTGGTCCAGCAGACACACCCCCTCCCCTGCTGGTCATTATGGGGGCTGTCACTTGACTTTGGAAGGCAGTTCTGACTGCATACAGCACACCACTGCCATTGCCGAGTCATATTGCACATGGCGGTCACGTTCTAGGGTCAGTACCTGCTTTGTAGAAATTCATTTTAGTCAAAATTGCCTTGGGGCGCCTGGGTGGCTCAGTCAGTTGAGCATCGGACTTCAGCTCAGGTGGTGATCTCACAGTTCCTGAGTTCAAGCCCCGCACGGAGCCTGCTTTGGATCCTCTGCACCTCTCTCTGCCCCTTCCCCACTCTCACTCTCTCTCTCAAAAATAAATAAAACATTGAAAAATTATTATTTAAAAACAAAATGCCCTTATGGACTTTCTTTGGCGGAGTGCCAGAAGAAGTCATTGGTTTGCATTTAAAGCTGAAATAAAACAGGATAATTCTCAACACTGGGAGTGACAGAGTAACAGCCAAGTCACCTCTTCCACGTCGCGTGGAAACCCCTGCGGACCACCTGCTGCATTCTCACCTGGACACTTCTGTCTCCACCCCAGGCCCTCGCAGTGTGGAATGCACTGTGCACCCTGAGGATGTGTCACAATTTCCCTGTTGTCCAGTTGTTCTCTAATAGGGGAGAGTCTGTCCCCAGGGCACCTAGGACCCCCACACCTAAAGGCGTGCTGCCTCTTTGTGCAGGCGAGGCTGCAGGAGACAAGGGATTGAATCAGAGACCCCCGTGTGGCCAGGACTGCTGAGCAATGTTTTGGTCCTTTTATGATGACGGTTGAGAGAGTGTCTCCAAGCTCCGCAGGGGCCACTCTCTGTGCACATTTGGTTTGCGCAGGGAACCCCCTTTCCCTAAAGGTCTGATCTCCACCATCATGTCTTTAGGGAAAGCTTCTCTGACCTTGCGACCACTCCTCCCCCTCCTTTGGCTACACTTGCTGCCTAAGCGGATTGCACTTCCCACCCCACCAGTTGGCCCTACACCATGCTTCCAGCCCCAGGGCATGTTTACACTGGAGCTTCCAGCTTTCGAAAGTGCTCTAGTGGCCAAATGAAGGGCCCCTGCAGCCAGAACGCTTCGACTTGACTTCCACGTCTGATACTTACTATGACCTCGAGCGAGTTTCCTAACTTCCTCGGCTCCTTCAGAGGAAGAAGGGTAGTGCCTCCTTGTGAGGGATTCTGAGGATTAAAGGAGATAATACACGTGGGTAGAGCAGAGCCTGGCTTGCGGTACACGCTCCGTAAACGCTGGCTATTCTGGTGACTTATCCCGTTGCCCCTGGTGGCCAGCACACAGAAGGCACTCAGTTGCACTTGCTGGATGAAGGAAGCGGGGTCTCTGAAACGTTGAGGAACATGCCAGGGTCGCACAGCTAGTAAGCAGCAAAGTCAGGATCCAAATCCATATCTCAGGAACCAGCGCCCAGGCTCTTGCCTCCAAGCCGGTCTGCCTGCAAATGCACAGCTCCTCTGAGCCTCTCACCCCACCCCCCCTCAACTCACCTGGAGGAGATGGTAAGCCCGGCAAGAGCTCTGAGCCACGGGGCAGAACTGGCACCCCTTCCGGAAAACAGGGCCCTTTGCTTCTTGCCTACCAGAGAAGGCAGCCTGCTCTGGTCCTCTCTGATTTCTCCTTGCAGACCCCCACTCTGTCCTGGCCCCTCTGCCGGCTAAGCTTCTTTCCTGTTCTCAGCAATCAGATTATCTGGGGTCCACGCTACACCGATGTGTTCTTTCACTTATCCTTTTTTCTTTTTTAATGTTTATTTATTTTTTGCCCGAGTCCAGCTCCAGCAGGTCCAGGGGTTCCCGAAGGAAGAACGGCGTTGGTGAAAATAAAATAAAACTAAAATAAAACAGTGGAAAATAAAAAACTAAAAGAAAAATCTAAAACTAAAATAAAATGGACACAGGCAACAGCAGTGTGTTGAACTGGCCGATTTATTGTAGCAAACGTGAAATTATATTTGCTAGCGATTTCCTTGGAACATACGCCATCTATGTTTTCCTACATTACCTAATTTTGAGAATGTTCCTATGTGTAAACAACCTTTAAGAAATAACACGGCGATTTTCCCCTAACTTTCCCGCATACCCTTTGATTATAGATGAATTTCTCACATTATCCCATCATGCATCTGCGTTTATCTATAATGTACAAAGCATTCGCTTTGCTGTTCTCGTGAAAGGCCCTCCATTTCTCAACACCTCAAGTGGAACAGTTACAGGGACATGACCTCCTAACCCCATGAGGCCAGAAGAACCATGTGTTTGCCTCGGTCCGAGGTGCCAGAAAGGGGCCGGAAAAAACCTTAGAAACCCGTGCCTCATACATTCCGAGAGAGACAATGCATCTAGGAACCAATGAACCATTCTGTAGCTTAACCCACTAGGTTCAGTCATCATCTGGAATGCCTCCGGGGGGCCAGGTGGGCCTAGGGGTTGAAGTCACCTGTGCCCAGAGATACACTCCTTAGTTGTCAGAGTAGGGCTTTCAAATCCATATGTCTCTCCTTTACAGGCCCTCTTTGCTGGCAAAGGGATGAGGCTATCCTTTCTGTAAGTAGAGGAGTCTCCATAGGGGATGGCAAGGGCTAAACGTAAGGCCACGCAATTTCTTGCGGAACCTTATTTTCTTCCTAATGGTTCTTTTCCCAGGGGGCCTGCCGAGGGCAATTCCCCGACAGACAATACCCCAGGTAGTTTTAAGGCCAAATTACCTAAAGGCAGGAGTACAGAAGCTTCACTGTCGGCGGGCCGCCCTGCAGTCACCAATCCATCCACAGCCCCGGCCCTGCCCCTCAGGCTGGGTAGCTCGGCTTCCAGCAATTTTTGAGAGAGATACAGATTGCAAGTGGGGGAGGGGCAGAGAGAGAGGGAGACACAGAACCCGAAGCAGGTTCCAGGCTCTGAGCTGTCAGCACAGATCCCGATGCGGGCTGTGAGATCATGACCTGAGCCCAAGTCAGACGCTTAACCGACTGAGCCACCCAGGCACCCCTTTATTGACTCATCTAATTCATAAGAGTTTCTTAAGTATTATTCTCCAGTTAAGGACACTTAGACTTATTAATGGAAGCACTGTAACCTCAATCACCTTTCACCTGAACGGGAACTGAGGCCGAGGGCTGTCCGACAGACAGACAACTTGTCTCTTGATTCTCTTGTGGTTACATTGTTTTTTCAAACATACGGTAAAACCTTGGATGGCAAGTAACTTGCTCTGCGAGTGTTCTGCAAGATGAGCAAATATTTCTAATAAATTTTAACTTGAGAAACGAGCGATGCCTTACAATATGAGTAGTACCTGATGCCAAGTATCACATGATCACAACCGAGCCAATGGTTCTTCTCTCTCTGTGGGATTGTGGGTGATTATCTTCTGTGCTCGGATACTCAGTCTCAGACCACAGTGTTTGGCAGAAATCAGTGATTTTTCAGAACGTTGGAAGGTTTCCACAACTGGCAGTGGTGTATTTTTTGTCCCTTCAAAGCACCTCTGGACAGTCCTTTGCTTTTCCATACAAGAGGAAGCTTAGGAATGCTTTGCTTCGTTTTAGGTCAGGTGATGCCTGCGGATATAGACCCTTTCCTCTGCTGTTTCCTCTAATTGCCAGTTACACTAAATAACAGTATATGACAAGAGTTTGTTAATACTGGAGTGAGGTCACCATCTATGAGAGAGTACACAACGGCCCCCATGCAGAAAAAGTTTGAAAAGAAAGGTGGTAAGAAGAAGGAGATGATTTACAGTGGAAGTTAAGAAGGAAATCATCGAGAGGTATGAACGAGGTGGGCGAGTGGCCGAAATTGCAAGATTTTATAAGAAGTCTATGTCGGCACCTCGTCTGCAGAGGAGGAGGAGAAAAAGGCAGAGGAATCCCTCACTTCAAATGAGATTAGGGAGATGTGTAAAATGTAGGAAACCGTGCAAAATTTTGTAGAAAAGCACCACGTGAATAAGGCTGTAGCAGTGCGAGCGATGAATCTATTTGACGACAATGCGATGTCACATTTCCATGAAATCCGCAACAGGAGGCAGAAGCAACTGTCATTGGATAGACTCCTTGTTAAAGTTGCACAAAAAGAAAAAGATTCCATTGAGCCAATAGATAGCAGTGATTCCGTTAGTGAAAGTGAAAGTCGTTTTACGCACTAACCTCCTCTCTCTTGTCTCCCTCATACCAGCCACAAAGGTTTTCAAAGGCAAGTACATGTTAATGTGTTTATTTTTCTTTATATTTTGTATTTTCTTATTCTTTTGTATTATATTACAGTATTGTAATCATTTTTATATGAATATTTTTGGGTTGTGGAATTAATCATCTGAGTTTCCATGATCTCTTATGGGGAAATTCTCTTCGCTCTACAAGTGCTTTGGATTACAAGCACGTTTCTGGAATGAATTATGCTCGCAAACCAAGGTTTTGCCCTAGAGTTAAACAGGTATCTAGAGCTACACTTTTTGCAAAATGCTGGAGGAACAGCAGTGACCAAAACAAAGTCTGCTCTCAGGGAGCTTATATTCTGAGGGGAGGCAGCAAGAAACCGATAAGCAAGTGAAACAGGTAAATATAGTTACCTGTCAGGTGGAGAGAAGTGGTATGGGGAAAATAAAGCAAAATTGAGGACCAGGGTGACATTTGAGTTGACATCTGAAGGAAGGGAGTTCTCTAGGTAGAGAGAATAGCAAGTGCAAAGGGCCTAAGGCAAGAGAGTACAGAGTGAACTCCAAGAACAGCAAGGCCAGGATGGCTGGAGCAGAGCACCCCAGGGATTATATCAGGATACTAGGTCCGAAAGTAGTGAGGGTCTGGCTTATAGCCTTCTGTAAGGCTTTGTGAAAATTTTTGGCATTTACTCTGAGTGAGATGATGAGCTGGGTAGTTTTAGCCGAGAAGGGGGTGCTCCTACAAGTACTTTGGACGGGATATCACTGCTGCTGTGCTAGAACAGACCCAAGGAGGCAAGGCCAGCGGCAGGGAGATGGGTTAGAACCCTACTGCAATTATCCAGAGGACAGGTTGGGGCTTGGTCCAGACCGGCAGCGATTAGGTGGCAAAATGCTCTGTTTCAGACTATCCTCTGCAGGTGGAGATGGCAGATGAATTAGATGAGCTCAGTGAGAAGAGTCAAGTATGACCAGCAACAGTTCTGACTTGACTCATGGGAGGGATGGAGTTACCATAAACTAAGTTGGGAAGGACATGGAAGGGTAAGAATTAGTGGGGGAGGTGGGGGGAAGATCGGCAGAGTGTTTGGGTATATGATGTTGAAGGCACCTTTTGGGTATTCAACCAGTGAAGCTGAATGAGTCCGGAGGTCAAGAGAGAGGTCTGGCTGGAGATGCAAATGTGGGAATCACTGGTGTGCACATGGCATGTGGAACAGCGCCCCCCAGGGACAGGACACAGGCAGCCAGTGGTGCACTGAGGCTTGCAGCACTCAAGCTGTAGACGTGTGTGAGACGAAGGGGTAGCACCGTGGTGGGTCCCTGAAAGGCAGGTTGTGAAAGTCTCAAAGGTTGCCCCAAAGAACAGCTTTGCCTTCTTCTTCCTCCTATTTCTTGGAAAGTGCTTCCGTCCATGTGTGTGGGATGCCTCCAGGGCCGTTAGGTAGAGGGTGGTCTTTGGGAGGTGATAAGGAGCAGCCAGGCTCCATTTGGCCGGCATAGTGAGTCTTGAGTCTCATGTAGCCTTCCTAGAACATTTCCTCCTTGTCTTCTCTCTCAACTAATTGGCTCATTCATTCATTCATTCACTTATAACCAAATCTTAGTGAAAATCTAATGTTGTAAGGATCTCACTTTAGACTTTAGTTAAATCATGTCTAATTCCTATTGGATGGATACTCAGACCCCTTTTATAAACAGGGAATCTGAGACTAAGAAAAAATAACCTGTCTCAGGTCACACAACTAGAAACTCAAACCCAGTTTCATTTACTCTGAAGCCCATAATCTTTGCCCTTGCCCTGATTTCTCTCCTGTCTTATTCACTCAACCAGTATTTACTGAGGATCGATTATATGCTGGCCGGTGACCTAAGTGCTGGGCTGTAGTGATAGATGAGACCACTTTCGCTGTGTGATTTCCCACATATCCAACTGCCTTGATGAAAATTCCCCTTGGATAACCCACATCAAGTTCATGAGATTCTGAAACACCCTTTTTCTGGAATCTCTTCCATTTTTCATCCCGATCCCTCATTTAGCAGGGTTCCTGATGGGTGTTTTCTTGCACATTGTTCATGAAGTCTCACTTCATGAGAGACATTTCACGGGGAGTACTGTGTATGTGGCATTATGAGAACCAACACCACAGATGACGGCTATCCTCGCGTTTGTCGGCTCCAAACACTTTTGCCTCCTTTCCTTGTTCTGCCAAGAACAATTCCAGAGGGAGCCTGGGGAAAGAGGTGAATGGGTAGGAGGCCAGGTGAGATGGGCCGGACTCCAGAGATTCAAGTCAGTACTGGTATGGTTGTGAATTACTACACAGAGCCAGTGCTGGAGGCAGGGAAGAGGCTCTCTTTCTGCTGAGAGGTAGTTTTATAAGGAATACAAGACAATCCCATTGCTGAGCTGCTTAGGGAATGCAGACATGCCATCCTGAAACACCTCTTACCTATCTGAAAGTGTCCTGTCTCTTGCTATTAAGAG
This sequence comes from Panthera onca, assembly GCF_046562875.1. NCBI lineage: Eukaryota > Metazoa > Chordata > Mammalia > Carnivora > Felidae > Panthera > Panthera onca. The sequence goes on from NC_138342.1 coordinate 11,985,312, forward strand.
GGAATCGTATCTTAAGTGTGCACACACACACACACACACACACACACACACACACAAGCTGGCCTCTCTGCTTCACATTCAGAAAGTCTCCAGAGAGAAAATATTGAGTGGCAAGTTGGATGGAAGCTAATGAAAAATCTTTGTTGTGTTTTAAATTTGTTTTTTTTTTTTTTTACTGTGTTTTTAAAACATTGGGATGTTTTAAAGCCTTGGGATATGACTATGAAGGAAGGCTGAGCATGAACAAAAGCTTTAGCTTCTGGAACTTACTTTTTGTAGAGCATGGAAGGGGATATGTGCATGGAAGTGACAGGCATCCTGTTCACTTCACATCTTGGTCCAAGTCTAAAACCACAAATTTCATTCTTCTCCCATCAAGCGAAGAAAATCACGAGCTTCAGACACAGAAAGGGCGGGGGGACCTCTGGACCTGGCTTTCTCACTTACAGCCTCTGCCATTTCATGCTTTGTGACCCTGGAAAGTTGCTCAGCTTTTCTGGGCTTCAAGTTCCTAATCTAGGAAATAAGGATGGATCACACTTACTAGACGGGGGTGTTGGGGGTATTACATAAAAGAAGAGGCAAAGCCACTGGCACATATTAGGTTATCAATATACTGGTTCCTATTCCCTTTTTGTACTAAAAAAAAATAAACTCTAACTTTTAAAGGACAAGAACCTTTTCAACTCCCTCCACAACTAGTGCTGTGAACTTTAGACAATCACTTGTGTTGAACAGCTCCTGAGCAAGCAGTGGGTCACTAGGTGCTTGAGATTTATTGACCAATGTGAGTCTTACAGCAGCCCTTAAAGGTGGGTTTCATTGTCTCCATTGTTGAGATGAGTTCATTGGAGTTCAGAAGAGTTAAATACTTGGCACAGTGATGCTGTGCAGGAAGCATTAGAGGCAAACCTCCAGCCCAAGTCTAGATGACTCCACCATGTTGGAAACAAACCACCTCCCAGTTTTTCCAGTGGCCAAAGTCCATTAGTGAACAAGAAAAACCACCACCTCCTGGGCTGTAAATGACCTTAAAAGTCTTTGAATCTAGTTTGGTCAGTTCTTCAATGTTTATGTCACTCATAACATAGTGTTATTTTTTAATGACCCCTGGAAGTGTTCAACAGGACTATGTAGAACCAAAGTGTATGAGTAGGGGAGAAGATCCAGAAAGTTCACAACCTGTGTCCCTCCTATGGAGTGGCTAAGAGAAGCTTGGGACAGACTGGGATGGTGGTTCAGTTCTCTTGCAAATGGGGGTAAGGTTCATAAATCAGGTCCTGGGTTCTGTCCTGCAATGGTTCTGCAACCTTTGATGTTTCTGAACGTGCCAAGCACGAGCTAGTCATTGGAATATAAGAACCATGAAAAAGAAAGATTTTTTTCCTTTTTGTTTGCTGCCATTTTCTAGCCCTAGCACAGTGTCTGGCATATAGTAGGAGCTCACAGTAGGCAATAAATAAACTAATTAATTTCAGGGCATTTGCACTGACTGTTCCCTCCGCTTGGAACCTCTTTACCCCAGAGAGTTACCAGCCTTGCTTCTTCACTTCATACACGTCTAGTCTCAAAAGTTACCTCCACAGAGAAGTCTTCCCTTACCGTCTTGCCTAAGACTGGGTACCCTTCATCACTGTTACCCTGTTCTCCTTTACTTTCCCTGTCTCTTGTATGTTTTTGATTTTGTCATCACTTTCTCTACTGGTAGCTGCATGGGGGACGATGCAGAATATCACGCTGTGGACTGATGTATCTCCAGTGCCTAGAACAGACTCTGGCAGAGTCAGTGCTTAATAAGTTACATGTTGAATGAAGGAGTGAATGAGTGAATGTATGCAGACACCATGGAAAGAGCCCAGTGTCTGGAACATAGCAAGTGGGAGAGAGATGTTAGTGGTGATAATGTGAATAATGACATTCAAACGTATCTCTGAAGCTGTCACACTAGATTGGCCACTGACAATGCTCAGTGTAGGTCCTGGTAATTTGGTGAGTGTAAATGTCTACTCTTCCATCCCACATGCCATTCCTCCTTATAACTTTCAGAGATTCTAAAGTGCAGGGTTTTTTTTTAACCATTTTTGCTCCTTTTGCTCTTAGTGAAATTGTGACAAGACATTGGAGCTACAATCCTCCTTTCTCCCCAGCTCCTGAATAAAAACAGTTTCAGATCCTTCTTACTAACATGTGAATGACTAACAGTAGTGTCATCCCTACATCCCACCATATTCCAGCCACAAGTCTTGTCCCAGCTTCTAGGATTTTTACGTTTCTTTGCTTTCACACATGCTGTCATCTGTCCAAAGTGCTTCCATTCTGCCCTATTTCCTACCCAAGGATACTCTTTCCAAATTCCAGCTCCATAATACCTCCTCCGTGAAGTTCAACCAGAGTTTTTCCAGTAACTTTCACCTCCTCTCTCTGGTTTTCCACATTGCCTTTTCCTCTTTCCTTTGGAATTTTCATCACAGGACACTGTACTTAACCAAGCCCCTTTTCCCCAGGCCAGAAATGAGCTTCTCAAAATCTGGGGTCCCAAATATAGCAAGAAGTAATGTCCAGCCCTGACCTAAGTGGAGGGCATTCCTCTAGCTGTGTACTTGGCTGTACAGAAGTTCTGGGTTCAAATCTTGCCTCCCTTCTTACCATCTGTGAGACCCTGATTTGTGTTTTTAATTATTCCATGCCTTATTTGTCCCACTTGAAATCAGGGATCCTAATTATTACAGTGCAGTTAGCCACAAACCCCACGGACCAATGGATGAAAAGACAAAGATAAGGATTCTTGAATGGCTCATCTTTGGGGATGACTTAGGATGGGTGGGAAACAAAACATCATTACTTAGATATTTTCTTTCCACGGATATACGGGGACTGTTTATGAGTTCATTGAAAGTTGACATAAAGAAACAAAAAAATTGTCTGAACATATTTCTGAAAAACATCCAGAGCTTTATTAACTTTGCTAATTCACCAGAAAGTGCATTGCACTGAAATCATCACTCTGGCTCATTCAACTCAGAAAATGGTCCTTGCTGCTCGTCTACACATAGCTTTGTGGGCCATGGAAACATATGCTGAGGGAAACAACCCCTGAAAGTAAAATTTAAGGAAATGAATATAAAGCAAATTCCAAAACACAAAAACAAAAATTATAAAATCTGTTTAAATATTCTACTGCACTCTCACAGCACAAATGTTCATCTTACTCGGAGAGCTTTACCACATGCTAAAGAGGTTTACATAGCACCTCCTAAAGGACTCTGTTCTCTTTTGATCTCATTAGCATGTATTGTCCTGGATCATGGTGATGAAGAATTTGCAGATGGAGCTCCAGGATTCCCCACAGTAGTCCAGGGCCATCTTCTGCTTTATCAAGTCTGGGTCCTCTGCACACTTGGGATCCTTGGTGGCTGTGGTCTGGGTCTCTGCTGGGCCAGAGGGGATGTGTTCTTTGACCTTTATCTGCTCCTTAAGGGATAACCCTTTGGCTTTGTTAGGCTCCATGAGGGAGGCTTCACTGGCTTTGCTCTGCTCCCTGGATGAGGGTTCCATTAACTCCTGGCTGGGTTTCTTGTTCCAAATCAGGGTGGAATTCACCAGCTTGAGATTGGATTCTGGAAACTTCTTTCTGCACACTCTGGTTTTCAGGATGGTTTCGGCATCCCCACAGAGGACCTTCTGAGAGCGCAGGTTCCGGCCAATTTGTTTCCAATAGACATTCTTCTTGTTTGACTCTAGGCAGGAAGTTGGATTGCCCGTAAAGACACAGGAAAACTTGTTGTCCTGTCGGGTGCACTCGACCTTCAGCACTATGCCCTTTTCTTGCTCAGTTACCTCCCATCTGCATTTGGCATGGTCTTGGGTGACAAATTTGCCTTTGGTCAGGCGCTTGGGTGGCTCAATCTGGGGCTCTCCCAGAGTATGCAACTTCTCTGTGGTGCCTTTGCTGACATGTCTATTCTTTGCTTCCTTTTTGCTCTTCACCAGTGACACCTGAGCAGCCAGAAGAAGGAAGAACAGGGTGAGGCTATGGATCCTCATGGCTTCAGTGTGGTGGGAACCTGTTTGACAAGAACAGGTGAATCAGCGCTTGGCAATAGTTCAGCAATGCAGGGCTGCAGATGACTCTCCCTTCATCCCGACATGTGTCTCCTTGCTTAAGAGTGAGGTCAAGAATCCTCTGGACCCTGGAATTACTAGACCAGCAGCCCATCTGTTCACATTTCTGCTTGACCAGAGTCCTGAATGTCAAAAACCTACTCTTCCTTCCTTCATTCACCACGTCCTGAGCCAAATGAACTCTTATCCCTCGCTCACTAGTCCTTTTCTCCTGCATTTGCTCACTCACTCACTCCTTCATTCACTCACTAAACAAGCATTTATGGAACATCTACTATATACCATGCACTAGACTAGATGTTGGATTTATCAGTGTGAATGAGGAGGTCGCATCTTAGAGATTAGAAGAAACTTTTTGAGGAATTTAAATAGCATTAACAAGTAGTCTGGCCCAATTCGGCCCCCAACTTGATCTTGGCCAAGTCACTCTCCTCTCTGATCTCAGTTCCCCTGGATATCGAGGTGTTAGATGAAATAATTGCCAAAGTCGCCTCTCGCTCCATGTGCTGGATTTCTAACCCAGTTCTACATGGACTCAGGTGATCACACAACGAGAAAGAACATGGAAAGTGGCATGAAAGGTGATGATTGGCCGAAAGTTCAAGATGTGTGGCGTTTGGCCACTCTGAGATAGATGGGTTTGTGAGAGGGGGCAGTAAGAGCCTAAGGAAAGGCATGAAGGAGCAGAGGTAATCCAATTTGACTGTACAAAGTAAACCAGATGGATGGGGTGAATTTCTACCACAGCATTTAGACTAGGAAGTTGAAGGGAAGGGTGATACCTAATCGATTTCTTGAGCCTTGTTGTGGCACAGTGCTGACCATGTAGAAAGCTCTTGACCAATGCTTTTAAAAATAAATAACTGAATAACTAGGATGACCTTGAATGCTACACTAAACTGCATGGATTTTATCAGGTTAGCATTACAAAAAAATCTTGAGGGGAGAAGAGAAATAGTGCTTCTACTTGACACCTACTATGTGCTATGCCCTCAACCACTATTTGATTCTCACCTTGTTTAATCCACTCAACAGCTGTCTCTGGTAAGTAAAAATAAATCACCCCCAGGTAACAGATGTAACAGTTCAGGCTCATCCTGGCAAATAAATTGCTCAATATCCTATATTGGGCAAGTGAAAAGGCTGGGAAAGAAGCCAGACCTGATCTCTTTGGTCTTTTTATACGACCAACTTTGCTCACCTCTTGCCTTTCAACTTTACTCTGTCCTTTGGAAAATATTGACAACAAATAAGAAAAGTTATGGATTACTCAGGGTTTCATTTGGTGTCGTTCATGATAAGATGATTCATATTGTCCCTGCTCCGTTTTAAAAGAAAACACAGATTTTTCTTGTATAAGGAGCAGGCCCAGAAAATGGTTGAGATCTTATTTCCACCCTGGGCATGTGGCCTCTCCTTAAGACTGAGAGAGGGAGACAGTCACAGGTGTGTGGTCTCCTGAATGAAGGGCGGACAGGGGCCCAGGTATACCACGTGAATACCCCCTTGTTTATTAGAGCATTGGGACTCTGCCTCCATGTGTCCCTGATGGGATCCATAGCCCAGGCTCCTGATGTCCTCAGGGGTATGAGGAAAAAAAGGTGGAGAATGAAACTCTTAAAAGAGCCAGGCTCTTACCTTGCTCTCAGTATGCAGATCCAATGCAATCCCAGATGTGAGAGTGAGCTTGCTGGCCCTCAGCTGTCTCGTCTGCAGTGCCAGCCACGGAAGGCCCTTCTTTTAGGGAGCCCTGGAAGAAAGGGATTTTATAACACACACACCTGTCAATCTTTATCGCACGCCTCCCAGCCACGCCCCTTGGGAGGGAGCCAGTTCCTGCAAGGAAAGTGGTTGATGTAATCCTATGCGAGTGGGGTACATGCAGAGCATTACACTTGCTTCTTCTAAGTGCTCCCCTTTCCCCCAGGCCCAGGATAGGAGGACAGCTCAGCCTTGCAGAGACCCTCCTTGATGGGATAAGGACCCCAGTAGCAGTATCTGTGGGAGAGTGATAAACAATAACAAAAACTATCATAGCTTCCAAGCCCTGTGCTGCCCATTTTACCTAAAGCTCTCCCTGAATTCCCATCACACCCACCCCCAAGATATGGTAACTAGGATTCTTACTGCTTTACAGCTGGAAAATTGGAGTATATTGATAATTCAGGGCTTGTCCAAAGTCACAGAGCTGGGAGGATGAGGAACCCAGAGTTGAACCCTGGGACTACCAGCATGCATTGTGTGAACTTTCCTACCTGTCTCTCTCAAGAAATACTTGGTGAATGATTAACTGAGGCTGGGGAAGCCATCTCAGTTTGAGCCCATTTTCACTGAGGCACCTGAAGTTACTGTGTGGGCAGAGGAATCCATGGGCTCTGAGAGGCTGATAGAGAGTGTGTTCCTGGTCTGGGGGGTTTCTGCTGAAAATATTCACTTTCAGGTCCCACAAAAGGACTTCTCTCTGGTTGGCCTTCTATTGGCAGGGTCTCGTACCAGAATGACCTATGTGGAATCCGGAGATGGCATTCTTTTAGCTCTGTGACCTTACTACCCCAAACAATAACCTCTCTGAATCTCCATTTATTCATCTACAGATTGCTGACAATAACAGTAGTTTATATGGGGCTACATGCTAAGTATTTTATGGGGTTGAGCTATTCACAGAAAGTGAAGCAGAGTAAGTTTGGCTCATATTGGGGTTTCAAGTTGTATTCGTTAAAAACAGACATGCTTGGTTTTTATAATAAGTATATTGAAGGAGACTCATGTCATAAAGAAGGTGTGGACATTGCTACATGTTGTCACCCCACTTTTCATGTTATTCGGGCACAAAAAATTATTTATTTATTTTTATAAGTCAGGTATAAAGAAACAATAACACCAGAGTGATAGTAAATGCCAATTGACCCTTGCCTTTGGGACAGGGATAATAGAAACAGTAGGGAGTGTGACAAACTGGATGGTTCCTGATATCTAAGTGTTAACACACAGCAACAGTTGACTAAGAACATGTTGGCATGAGAGTCAGTATTTTCAGACCTCATGAATTCTTTTCACATATAGTTTTGTAAAAATAAAAGAGGAGACTTCATGTACTTCTAAGAGGTACATTAACACCCAGACGTGTACATATGAAATTGGGTTGGCATCTAATAGAAATTTTCTAAAAACACTGTCCTGGCCCACAATAAAGATACCAAAGGTCATAACTATGATTGGCTTCCATTCAAAATCCACCTGTTTGGGAATTCCAAGGTCACAGAGATAGGGATATTGACTGGTTCACTCAGAGGTTCAAAGAGTTTCTTCATGAATTCCATCAGAGGTGGCTATTTCCCCCAAACTCCAAGCTTCTTATAAAACAAGATCACCCCAAGATCCATCCCCATACACCTTATTAAACCATGACCTCCATATACACACGCTCACAATGTGGTATTTAGGGGGATTATTTGGAAATAGGAAAAATGAAACTGCTTTGTTTCCCAGGGAGCTACAAAACAAGAAATTTGTCTTGATCCTCGGGTGGCAGCCATGTTCTTTCTGGAAGGAGACTGTAGGTCAGAACATGAAGTATATTATAAGGAAACATGGACCCCAGAATATTTTTCTGAGAATTGTTTCTGGCCTTTGCTAGGGAGCATGGAACATCCCCTCACTAGCTTTGCATGGACCTTCAGCCTTCCTGTGATCTCATTCCAACTTCTGCCTTGATTGTTCTTTTCCAACCAGATGGAAAATATTACCCTAAGCTGTGTAGCTCTTCCCCTTTTGGCTCAGCCTGTCATTCCAAACTCATTTACACACACACACACACGCACACACACACACACACACACACACACACACACACACTATCTCTCTCTCTCTCTCTCCATTCTGGACACACTCAACACCCCCCCCCCCCCCACCAACATTTCCTGAATATTTGGTGCATTTGCTTCTTCCTTCCAGTTGTTGATTCTGCTGTTCCCCTTACATGGAATGCCCGCAGTCCTACTTTACCAGGCACACACCTGCTTATCTTCAAGATTTGGCTCAAATGTCATCTCCTCCCTGTTGGAGTCATTGGTCCCTTCATCCTTAGTTATGCCCTCCACCCTTTCATGGATGTTCGTGGAGAGAAATAGACCATCATTGCCAGTTAGTGTATACAGTGTGCCAGCACTGTGCTGAGGCTGAGCTATTATTTCACATGTTGATATACTCAGAAAATGTTACACTTGTACTACAGTGCCCTGGGGAGACTGGAGAGGCTTGGGGCCCCAGGAAGGCTATCCACAACGAGTTCCCTCCAGCTCCCCATGCTCCCAGGACCAAGGGGATTACTGACTCCTGGAGAAATATGTGAGGCTCATTGACTTTTTCCCACATGAACCCTAGGAGGAAGTACATGTGGATCTTCAAGGTATAGACATGGAGCTGAGGCTCAGGTGGGCAGAGCACATGCCTGGCACACCACTGGAGAAGAATTAAATGGAGGCCACTTCCAATGTTCTTATTAAAAAGAAATTAATGCTCTCAAACTTTGGTAAATTGTAAACTCTCATTTTTTTCTCTTCTCATTCTAAATTCACGTATTTTCAAATATAAGAATATTATTAGCCTTACAAAATAATTGGTATGTTTTTAAGTTTATTTATTTATGAGAGAGAGAGAGAACACATGCCTGAGCAAGCGAGTGGCAGAGAGAAAGGGAGAGAGAGAATCCCAGGCAGGCCTAGTGCTGTCAGCTCAGAGCTCGATGCAGGGCTTGAACCCATGAACCGCAAGATCATGACCTGAGCAGAAATCGAGTTGGACACTTAACTGCCTGAGCCACCCAGGCACCCCTAGCCTTATAAATAATTGTAAAGTTGGTTCTCTTGCTCCACTTCTCACCCAAATTTTTCTATCATTCATCTTTTACATTATAGTGCTACATTTATAAAACCATTGAGCCAATATAGATATATTATTACTGGTTGAACTTCATCCTTTGTCCAGCCCTCCAGAAAAATTCCCAGAGAATTACCACATATACCCTGTCACTCTCTGACACAGCTAATGACACTTGACAACATCGTCCACTGGAGAGGTACAATTATTATAGTTGATGAGCCTTTCTTGGCACATTATAACTACTCAAAGTCTACAGTTTCCAAAATAGCTCACTCTTGGTGTAAATCTATGTCTTTTGACAAATGTATAACGACATGTTTCCACAATTATGGCATCACACAGAGTACTTTCACTGCCCTAAAAATCCTGTGTGCTGCCTATTTATCTCTTCTGCCCCCATCCCCTGGTAATCTTCAATCTTTTTTACTGTTTTCATAGTTTTGCCTTTCACAAATATACAGTTGGAATCACACCAAATTTATTCTTTTCAGATTGGCTTCTTTCACTCACTAATATGATTTCAAACTCCTACCATGTCTTTTCATGGCTTGATAGTTCATTTCTTTTTAGCACTAAATAATATTTCTATTGTCTGGATGGACCACAGTTTATCCATTCTCCTACCAAGGACATATCGGTTTCTTCTGACATGTTTTTGCAGTTATGAATAAAGCTGTTATAAACATTCATGTGGGGATTTGGATGTGAACATAAGTTTTCATCCCCTAATGGATGATCCCAGCCAAGATTCCACATGACAGTTAACATCATGACTCTTCAAGTTCCTCTCGCCTGTGATGACTCTTAGCTGTTCCTTCTTTTCTGATGACCTTGAGAGTTTTCAGGAGGACTGGACAGGTGTTTTGAGACTGTGTCTCTTTTGGAGCTTGCCTGGGGTTTTTCTCATGATTGGGGTTATGTCATTCTTCTTTTCATCAAAGATTTAAATGATGGATGTCAGGTTTCCATGGGGGGGAGTCCATAAAGTCTGAACATAATTGGTGATACCCACAGATTAAGGCTGGTAGTTGAATGCATGCCTCATGCATTCTGGTCACTGGCAGGTGGTTTTAAGTTCAAAATCTGATTTTACTTTTTACTCTCATTTGTTTGGTACTGCAATATGGTTCTTTGACATAGGGGGCTGGCACCTGTAAGTGCAGTCATCATTCTATTACTGGGTGCGATTTTGTTCTGAGCTGAATCTTAACTCCGCAGTGATACCAGGCCATACTTGGTAGAAAATCAGTCCCTTTGTCAAAAGTGACCTCATGTTTAGACAAAATGCCGAGTTGCTGCATCAAAGTGATATTAATCTGTCACATCATGTGCTTTGAAAACTTAATCAATGGCAGAAAAGGAGGAAGTTGGCTAAACAACATCAGCTGAAAGCTAATTAGGTGGCAAAAAACATTCATCTTAGACCTGCTGAACAGTACTGGCATTCCAAGCTTAAACTGCTCATTAGTCATGGGATTTCTGAATTCCTATTTAGCAAATCAGGTGGTGCATAGTGCTAAAGGTTTACTTTAGAAAAATAAGAACCTGCAGAATTGATAAGGGATAGCATTTGGTATGAATGCAAATTGACAATCTATTAAAGTTTATTAATCCTAGCTTTCTTGCAGTGGGTTTGCCACCAGAACACAGGTGTCACGAAAGCCACCACTAAACCTAAACCAAAATGGGAAAGGAAAAGACTCATTTCAACATCATCGCCCTTGAACGTGTAGTTTTGAGAAGTCTACCACTACTGGTCATCTGACCTACAAATGTGGTGGGATCCACAAAAGAACTTCAAAAAATTTGAGGAGGCTGCTGAGATAGGCAAGGTCTCCTTCAAGTATGCCTGGGTCTTGGATAGACTGAAAGCTGAATGTGATCATGGTAACACCATTGATATCTCCCTGTAGAAATTCAAGACCAGCAAGTATTATGTGACCATCATAGGTGTGCGGGGACACAGAGACTATCAAAAACATGATTACAGGCACATCTCAGGCTGACTGTGCTGTCTTGATCGTCACTGCTGGTGTTGGTGAATTTGAAGCAGGTCTCTCTAAGAATGGGCAGACCTGTGAGCATGCCCTTCTGGCTTACACACTGGGTGTGAAACAACATATTGTTGGTGTTAATAAAAGGATTCCACTGAGCCCCTGGAAGTCAGCACCTACGTTAAGAAAATTGGCTACAACCTTGACACAGTAGCATTTGTGCCAATTTCTGGTTGGAAAGGTGACCACATGCTGGAGCGAGTGTTAACATGACTTGGTTCAAGGGATGGAAAGTCACCGTACAAAGGGCAATGCCAATGGAACCACTCTACTTGAAGCTCTGGACCAACTCGTCCAGCTGATGAGCCCTTGCATCTGCCCCTTCAGGACATCTGCAAAATTGGTGGTGTTGGTACTGTCCCTGTGGGCCGAGTGGAGACCGGTGTTCTTAAACCAGTCATGGTGGTCACCTTTGCTCCTGTCAATGTTACAAGTGAAGTAAAATCTGTTGAAATGCACCATGAAGCTTTGAGTGAGGCTCTTCCTGGGGACAGCGTGGGCTTCGATGTCAAGAATATATCTGCAAAAATGTTCGTTGTGGCAATGTGACTGGTGACAGCAAAAATGACCCACCAATGGAAGCAGCTGGCTTCGTGGCACAGGTGATTATCTGGAATCGTCCAGGCCAAGTCAGTGCTGGATAGGTACCTCTGCTGGATGGTCACAAAGCTCACATTACCTGCAAGTTTGCTGAACTGAAGGAAAAGATTCATCGTTGTTCTGGAAAAAAGCTAGAAGATGGTCCCAAGTTCTTGAAATCTGGTGATGTTGCCATCATTGATATGGTTCTTTGCAAGCCTATGTGTGTTGAGAGCTTCTCTGACTATCCTCCTGTGGGCTGTTTTGCTGTTTGTGACATGAGACAGATGGTTGCTGTGGGTGTCATCGAAACAGTGGAAAAGAAGGCAACTGGAGCTGGCAAGGTCACCAAGTCTTCCCAGAAAGCTCAGAAGACTAAATTAATATTATCCCCCATACCTGACACCCTAGTCTTAATCAGTGGTGCAAGAATGGTCTCAGAAATGTTTGTGTCAATTGGCCATTTAAGTTTGATAGTAAGAGACTGGTTAATGATGACAATGTATTGTAAAACCTTCAAAAAGAAAGGAGAATGTTTTGTGGAGCATTTGTGAGCGTGTGTGTGTGGCAGTTTTAAATTATTAGTTTTTAGTCAGTACTTTTTAATGGAAATGACCAAAATCCTGTCACAGAATTTTGAGACCCATGTGCAAAACTTGGTTCTTTTTCTGAATCCATCTAAAAAGTAACTCATGGTTTTGTATTAAATTAAGCCAAAAGAAATTGCTGTTCGTGGTAGGTAAAATTGGCAGAGGAACAGAAATTTTTAATAGATAGACCTAATAATAATAGTTAAGGGCTTTTACCTTAAGTGACAGAGCTGTTTCAATGTTTTATATGTTCCTTAAAATTTTTTTAGTGTCTTATAACAAATATTCCATAGAAGGAAAGTTCATTGATCATTTTCGTGTTCTTCATACCTTTAAAAAAAAACAGAATACCACTCCAAAACATCACAAACATCTTTTAAAAAAGTCTGATCCTTTTGGATAAAATTGCCAAAGTACACAGATGGCTGTGCACCTATGAAACATGCACACACATGCACACACACCTATATCACATGTGGGTATACACATGTATACACACCTGCCACCTCAGTATCTCGGGGCAGAAAATTCTCCCTTTTAAATTTTCATTCTCTAACTGATGTTTGTTACAAAGCGTGCCAGTTGCCACGCTGGAAAGCTGGCAAAGGGAGAAGACAAGCTTCCCTTTTTCTGTGTTACTGCTGTGAGTCACCATGAACTTGGGCAAAGGAATTGCTGCTTCTGTCACATGAAGAGGTGAAGATATTTAGATGAAAGTCATCGGAAAACAGCTCTGAAAAGGACTTTAAGGCACCTGGGGTCAATGGCACCCATGCCCAGAGAACCAAACACTCTCACATGCTGACATTGGTTGGCTCTAGGAAGTACAGGGCTGACCTCTAACCAAACATCATTCATTCTGCCATGCAATCATTCATTCATTCTGTCATTCCTTCATTCTTCTATTCACACAAAGAGCACTCACGAAGCGTCTAAGGTGTCAGGCTCTCTCTGTCACTGGCTGGAATGCAGCTCAGAGTGACATGTCTTTTTCATTAAAATGATGGCAAACAATGGGGGGAAGACAAGGATATCAATCATGACAATATAAGAGTAATTGCTATATTGGAGGGAAAGCTGGGGTGATCTGGGTGAGGACATCTAACCTAGCCAGAGGCAGAGAGAATTTCTTAAGAGCCTGAAACTGGCTAAGAGACACTCAAGAGCTGGAGGAAAAAGAACAGTATTTATTCAATCATCACTCAGTAACCACCCTATGCAAAATGCAATATTAGTCATGGTGGGGAATGCAAGATGAGTGTGATTAGTCTCCTACTCTTGAGACTGCCAGCTTAGTCTCTGGCTCACTATCTGATGATTGCTATGGTGGTGACATAGTGTCACTTCTAGCCTCAAGCCTCTGATAGTTTTTTATCCGCTTATAGAATGGGGTCCAAATTTTTGAGTCTGATATATGTGGCCTTTCCCTTCTCGATCCCAGTCAGCTTCAAGGTCAATACCCACTACACTATACACACATGTCCTTGGGCTTCAGTTGTATCTTACTATCCACTCTTCTCCCCACATATCAGGCTGTTTCAGGACACATTACCTCTGCCCAACTGCTCTTTGCCTAAGATTCCATCCCACACTTATCTACCTGGCAAATTCTCCCAGTACTTGACTCCCTGAGCCCTTGACAGATTTCAATATTCTTTCATCTGGGTTCTCTTAAAATTTTTCACAGACTTCACCATTATTATAGTTGATTTGTCACCTTGTTGTGGTTCATTCATGTACGTGCCACCGTCATCCTGGGAAGTGACATCTCTAGCCCAGAGCTCAAATATGAAGCTTAGAAAACATTTAGTACATACTTATTAGTTCTAATTGAATTTTGCATTTATCATATTGTTCTGATTGTAATAATAGGAAGAAAACTGAAAAAAGCAGAAACAAAAGTGGGAATTCATTAGAAGTTTCTTATAACTCATGGAAGGTAAGTGTTGTGTAGGACTACTGTCTCAAAGTGTACCTTTGAGATTTTAATTTATGGGAGTGACTAAATGGCTGTAGGAGAGGCCAATGGAATTGAAAGAAAAAATTATAGCTTACATTTCCCAAGAGAAGGGGGCATGCCATGCCACGCAGGGCCACACAGGGAAGCATCTGGTTTGGTCAGGAAGTAGAATCAAGAGGGAGGGGGAAGCTGGAGCCAGAGCCCTTATTATGGTTTCCAGGGGAAAGGTCAGGCTGGGCAAAGTAAACAGTTTTGGAATGGCCAGTTTGAATAATTTCAGGGGGGCTTTGGGGGCTACAGGTGTTCCTAGCTGTCAGGTACTTGGCTTTGGGTGGATTTAGGGTGGGGTGAATATGAGCTTGCTATGTGAGGGTCCATCTTGCTTGGGATAAAAGAAGGGCTTAACTTGCACATGAGAAGTATTCTTCCAGTTGTTGTCATCAGGAAATAACTAGCCCTGGGAGGGGCAGTCCATCCTCAAGTTTGTAATGCCCTCCAAGATATCAAAACGTCATAAAATACAGAATATTAAAGCATACTTAATTCAATCTATCATCTGATATTTTGACATCATATTAAAGAAATCTTGGTGTGATGGTCATGGAAACTTTTAGGGAGTAGGGCATAAGTTGCCCCAAATAGCAAAGAAAATATTTTATTATGAAAGTAGTATGGAGGAACACAAGTAGAGGTATATGGAGTCCTTGTAGGCCAGCCCATAAATATGCTTTTTATTATATGGCATAATCCAAGAAAATAGATCTAGAGTTTTGGGAGGTCTCTAACAACAATACCTTGGTGGAATTAGGAGCTGTTACAAAGTGTAAGTTTGACAATAATATCTCGGTGCATTTTTTGGGTCAAGGTGGCAAGTCCAGCAGTTATGTTGTTGGAGGGTATGAACTGATAAGTTAGTAAAGTATATGTAAATATTAGTGGGATTATGTGTAACTAAGGGGAAGGACTCGTATGGTGATCATGATTGGAGACCAAGGCAAAAGGCAGTGGTGCTAAGCTGGCGGGGATAGTAGGAGAAGGCACTGAAGAGTGGGTGGTCCTTTACCCAGTGGGTCATGGGATTGACTGACAAGAGGCAGGTATCTCCGGGTGACAGCCATAATTTTCATTAATTTCTTGAATGGCACAGGCAGTAGTAACCTTTACCAGACTTCCCTTTAGATACGAGGGGAGGGGTTTCATTTTGGCAAAGAGCAAGGAGTGTAACAGGATCATGAGCTAAACACATGAGCTCAGAAACACAATAGATCCCTAATATCAAAGGAAGAAAAGCAAAAAATGTACCGTGTTCAATTTGTACCTTAGGATAGGCAGCCCATGGGCATAGATTTCAGATTAAAATGAAGTTGTCTGTGGCACAGGGGTTGGATTGGAGTCTAAGGTGAAGTCTTGGGTAGGGTGATGTCAACTGAGGCCGTGTCATTTCCAGGGATGAGCTGGGCCAGGTGATGTCGTCTGGGATGTGGGACAGGGATGTCTTTCTAAGTAGGAACCCACTTGAATTGATATGGGTCTGAGCATATTCCATGTTTGATTGAAAAATTGGCTTATTTGGGGTATTTGGACCTCTAGACTATGCCCAGGAAAACCCCGAGACCAGGAGTAATAAAACCACCATCCATAGAAGGTATACAGCTGCACTAGACCAGTTTTGTGTTCCGTCCAAGTATAGGTTCAAATCAGTCCTATGTCACATGAGCAACCACTTGACTTTGGAACAATGTATGGCGTATGGGTTTCAGAAGAATATGCGCCCTGGATCTGACCTCCAAACCTTAGGGGCTGGGGGCGAGATAGAAAATCTGTTAAAATAGATTAAGGCCTGGTACAAAATAGAAGCTCTTTTAGAGGTTTAGTTGCTAGTCTGGAATAGTAAAACCAGTTATTTGAGAAGTGTCTCTCAATTACATTGGTTACCTGGGAACTGTCAGGGACATAGCAGATTTATTATTTATTTATTTATTCATTTATTTATTTCCAGGAGCCTGGCATTGTGTATTCTGAGAAATAAAATGTGTGTCTTAGTATTTGTAAAGCCTGTAACTCTGACGGGAATGTAGAATGCCCTGGCATGGCCTGGTGTTGTGGCCTTAGTATACACAGAGTCATGATTTTGATTGATGTTTTGGGTATCCGTGAGAAAAGAGAATCCCGAGTTCTTGAACCTGAAGGGGACAATTTTTAGGCAATGGGCCAATGGTTTATAACAAATATGAAGATAGAGCCACTTATCCAATTAAAATTAAAATAAGTCTCTGGCCCTTGTTTTGTTTTGAGAGGCAGATTAACTTCCAGAGACTGGGATTGTCTTTGCCAATGATTTAACTCAAGTTTGGTGCAAGAATTTTACAAGGCAATAAGCATACAGGATAATGTCTTTTAATAGGCTGTAAAGAAATAACATACCCCAAGCCAATGACTGATTAATCATATTGTCATTTCAGGCAAGGAGCGATGAAAGGAATAAAGTCCGAATTTAGTTGGGGTGGACCTTTATACTAGTTGGTATTAGAGAGAGAAGTTCAACGGCCAGTACAAAGTAAAAGTCTCTCATCGCTAGACACGTTGCTAGGGAACAATGGTGCTGGTGTTGACAGGCAAAAGTGTCTTTTTAGAGCCAGGCTGCTGTGAGGCTTTTGCCACTGCAGGTAAATAGTGGCCTTTACTGTGGCAGGAACTCATTGCCCCATGTCTTTGGAAAGCTCTCTCATATCAGCAAAGTGTAGCCTTGCCCAGACCAAACACTCTCAGATTGTCCTCACAAACTCTTGGTGTTGAGTTAAAGTGTCCCCTTGCCATAATGGTTTCTTCATATGTTTTCTTGATAGAACCCCAGTGGGGCCCCTCACCACGTGAGCTGCTGACTTCTTATCAAGGGCAAAGGATAAGATGATAACAATCTCATACGGCTTACTTCATTTTTGTATCGGAACAACTTTGCTTCTAAAAACAAGTTCATCTTTCTGTCTTTGTCATGAACAAATGGGTTCGAAATCCCATTACACCAATACATAACAATACATATATATTTTTTATTTAATTACCCTTTTTTCTCTCTCTACTTATACTTAGGGATTTTTTGGTTTGCTTGTTTAAACTTTTAGTTGCTTACAGCCACAGTTTTCAGTTTCTGTTTCTGGCTTATGGGAGAAAAAGGGGAAAGGAGAGGGGCCAGTGCCTTCAGGTAGCATCCTCCCCCTGTGGCAGCTCTGCCTGCAAATTAATCATCCCTTTCACTCTACTCCCTCTTTTTTCTCTTAAACAAAATATTTTAGAATGACATATCTCCAGAAGACTAAAATTGTCTTTTTTTTTTTTTCCTCTCTTGTCTGGAGGACCATTTTTCCCCCTCTCTGGGTATTTACCCAATAAGCTCCTGGTGGTCTTGAGTAGCTTCGGTTGTGACTGGCAGCCTCCCTTAATAGGGGGTCCCAGTCAACCTCAGAGGGTCTGGGGTCTACATAAAAGAAAGCAATGGTGGCAGAATCCTGAGTTTATTTTTTATTTTTTATTTTTTTAATATGAAATTTATTGTCAAATTGATTTCCATACAATACCCAGTGCTCCTCCAAACAGGTGCCCTCCTCAATGCCCATCGCCCACCCTACCCTCCCTCCCACCCCCCATCAACCCTCAGTTTATTCTCAGTTTTTAAGAGTCTCTTATGGTTTGGCTCCCTCCCTCTCTAACTTTTTTTTTTCCTTTCCCTCCGCCGTAGTCTTCTGTTAAGTTTCTCAGGATCCACACAAGAATGAAAACATATGGTATCTGCCTTTCTCTGTATGACTTATTTCACTTGGCATAACACCCTCCAGTTTCATTCATGTTACTACATGTTACTACTACAAAAGGCCATATTTCATTCTTTCTCATTGCCACGTAGTATTCCATTGTGTGTATAAACAACAATTTCTTTATCCATTCATCAGTTGATGAACATTTAGGCTCTTTCCATGATTTGGCTATTGTTGAAAGTGCTGCTATAAACATTGGGGTGCAAGTGCCCCTGTGCATCAGCACTCCTGTATCCCTTGGGTAAATTCTTAGCAGTGCTGTTGCTGGGTCATAGGGTAGATCTGTTTTTAATTTTTTGAGGCACCTCCACACTGTTTTCCAAAGCGGCTGCACCAGTTTGCATTCCCACCAACAGTGCAAGAGGGTTCCCATTTCTCCACATCCCCGCCAGCATCTATAGTCTCCTGATTTGCTCATTTTAGCCACTCTGGCGTAAGGTGATATCTCAGTGTGGTTTTGATTCGTATTTCCCTAATGAGGAGTGACGTTGAGCATCTTTTCATGTGCCTGTTGGCCATCTGGATGTCTTCTTTAGAGAAGTGTCTATTCATGTTTTCTGCCCATTTCTTCACTGGATCATTTGTTTTTTGGCTATGGAATTTGGTGAGTTCTTTATAGATTTTGGATATTAACCCTTTGTCTGATATGTCATTTGAAAATATCTTTTTTCATTCCGTTGGTTGTCTGTTTCCTTTGCAGTGCAGAAGATTTTTATCTTCATGAGGTCCCAATAGTTCATTTTTGCTTTTAATTCCCTTGCCTTTGGAGATGTGTCAAGTAAGAAATTGCTGTGGCTGAGGTCAGAGGGTTTTTTTCCTGCTTTCTCCTCTAGGGTTTTGATGGTTTCCTGTCTCACATTCAGGTCCTTTATCCATTTTGAGTTTATTTTTGTGAATGGTGTAAGAAAGTGGTCTAGTTTCATTCCTCTGCATGTTGCTGTCCAGTTCTCCCAGCACCATTTGTTAAAGAGACTATCTTTTTTCCATTGGATGTTCTTTCCTGCTTTGTCAAAGATGAGTTGGCCATACGTTTGTGGGTCCAATCCTGGAATGTCTATTCTACTCCATTGGTCTATGTGTCTGTTTTTGTGCCAATACCATGCTGTCTTGATGATGACAGCTTTGTAGTAGAGGCTAACGTCTGGGATTGTGATGCCTCCTGCTTTGGTCTTCTTCTTCAAAATTACTTTGGCTATTTGGGGTCTTTTGTGGTTCCATACAAATTTTAGGATTGCTTGTTCTAGCTTTGAGAAAATGCTGGTGCAATTTTGATTGGGATTGCATTGAATGTGCAGAATGCTTTGGGTAATATTGACATTTTAACAATATTTATTCTTCCAATCCATGAGCACGGAATGTTTTTTCATTTCTTTATATCTTCTTCAATTTCCTTCATAAGCTTTCTATAGTTTTCAGAATACAGATCTTTTACATCTTTGGTTAGGTTTATTTTTAAACAATTTAGTTGTAAGAGAAGGCTCTTAGTGCGTTGATAAGCAGGAGAACTCAGGAGTACCCAAACACTTTGTCCAGGTGAGAAGCCTCTTCAGGTGTTTCAGGAAGAGCAGGAACCAAATGATCTTCCTCTTTTCCTTTTTCATTAAGCACTGGGCCATCAGTATTCAAGGATGTGATCCCTTATATCACACACAGAAGACTACAAATTACAACAAACAAACAAACAAACAAAAATCACCCAAAACCTCAAAAACCCACAAGCCCATGTATTCTAAATGACATACTACTAACCAACCAATGGGTCAATGAAGAAATAAGAGAGGAAATGAGAAAATACTTTGAGAAAACTAAAAATGGAAACACAATGGTTCAAAATCTTTGGAACACAGCAAAAGTACTTCTAAGAGGGATGTTTATAGCAAGCAGGCCTACCTCATGAAAGAAAAATTCTCAAATAAACAATCTAATTTTACATATGAAAGAACCAGAAAAAGAACAAAGCCCAAATTTAATACAAGAATGAAAATAAAAATCAGAACGGAAATAAATGAATTACAGACTAAAAAAAACCCCAAAACCAACCAACCAAACAAACAAACAAAAAACCCACATAAAAAAGATCAATGAAACTAAGAGCTGGTTCTTCAAAAAGAGAAACAAAATTGATAATCCTTTAGCCAGACTCATCAGGAAACAAAGAGAAGACTCAAGTAAATAAAATCAGAAATGAAGAGAAGTTACACGAGCACAACAAAAGATTATAAGAGACTACAAAAAATAAATGCCAAAAAATATAAAACTTAGAAGAAATAGATAATATTTCAATATTCCAATGTTGAAACAGGAAGAAAAATAAAAGCTGAAAAAATTAATTACTAGTAATGAAATTGAATCAGTAAGCAAAAAACTCCCAACAAACAAAAGTCCAGGACCAGATGACTTTGCAGGTGAATTTTACTAAACATTTAAAAAAGAGGAAACACCTATCCTACTCAGATTATTTCAAAAAATAGGAAAAGGAAGAATGCTTCCAGATTTATTCTACAAGGCCAGCATTTCCCTGATACCAAAACAAGACAAAAACATTACAGAAAAAGAAAAATACAGACTAATATTCTTGGTGAGCATAGATGAAAAATCCTTAATAAATTATTAACTAAAATAATTCAAAAAATAGTAAAAGAAACAGTCATATGATCAAGTGGAATTTATTACAGGGATGTAAGGATGGTTCAATATTCACAAATCAATCATATGATACAAAACACTAGTAAAATGAAGGATAAAATTCATATGATCACCTTAAAATGTGCAGAAAAAGCATTTGACAAAATTCAACATCTGTTCATGATAAAAACTCTCAACAAATGGCTATGGGGGGCACATACTTAACACAACAAAGACCATATATCACAAACACATAGCTAACATCATAGTCAGTAGTGAACAGCTGAAATCTTTTCCTCTAAAATCAGGAACAAAATGGTTGTTCACTCTCACCACTTTTATTTAATAGAGTGTTAAAAGTCTTAGCTGCACCAATCAGATAAGAAAAAGAAATAAAAGGCTTCCCAATTGGTAGGGAAAAAGTAAAGCTATTTGCAGATGACATGATAGTATATATAGAAAACAGTATAGACTCACCAAAAACTATTACAACTGATAAATGCATTCAGTAAAGTTGTAAGACATAAAATCAATATACAGAAATCTGCTGCATTTCTATCCACAAATAACAAACTAGCAAAAGGAGAAATTAAGAAAATTATTCCATTTACAATTGCATCAAAAATAATAAAATGCTTGGAATAAATTTAACCAAGGAGGTGAAAGACCTGTACTCTGAAAACTGTAAGACATGAATGAAATTGAAATTGAAATTGAAAGTGATATGAATAAATGGAAAAATAGAGCATGCTCAACCCCTATCAAAATACCAATAGTATTTTTCACAGAACTAAAATAAATAATCCTAAAATTTGTATGGAACCACAAAGGTCCCGAATAGCCAAAGCAATCTTGAGAAAGAACAAGGCTGGAGGTATCACAATCTCAGATTTCAAACTATAGTAAAGCTGTAGTGATCAAAACAGTATGGTATTGGCACAAACATAGACACATAGATCAATGGAACAGAATGGAAAGCTCATAAATAAATCATACATATACGGTCAATTAATGTATAAGAAGAGAGGGAAGAATATACAAGGAGGAAAAGGCAGTTTTGTAAATAAATGGTGTTGGGAAAACTGGGCTTGCAAAAGAATAAAATGGATCACATTCTTATACCATATACAAAAATAAATTCAAAATAGATTAAAAACCTAAATTTAAGACATGCAACCAGAAAACTTCTAAAAGAAAACATAAGCAATAAATTCTTGGACATTGACCTTAACAGTATTTTTCTAGATATATCTCCCCAAGCAAGGAAAACAAAAGGAAAAATAAACTAAAAAGCTTTTGCACAGTGAAAGAAACTATCACAAAAAGAAAAGACAACCCACCGAATGGAAGAAGATATTTGCCAATGATATATCTGATAAGAAGTTAATATTCAAAATATATAAATTCATACAATTCAATACCAAAAACCAAATAATTTGATTGAAAATGGGCAGAGAATAAAAATGTTTCCAAAGAAGACATACAGATGGCCAACAGACACATGAAAAGATGGTCAACATCACTCATAATCAGGGAAATATGCAAATCAAAACCACAATGAGATATCACCT
This sequence comes from Panthera onca, assembly GCF_046562875.1. Lineage (NCBI taxonomy): Eukaryota > Metazoa > Chordata > Mammalia > Carnivora > Felidae > Panthera > Panthera onca. The sequence continues at coordinate 12,007,506 of NC_138342.1, forward strand.
CACAACCTGTGAGAATGGCTAGTATTAAAAAGACAAAAAAAAATAACAAGTATTAGCAAGTATGTGGAGAAAAGAGAACCTTTGAAACACTGTTGGTGAAACTGGTACAACCATATGGAAAACAACATGGAGGTTCCTCAAAAAATTAAAATTAGAAACTCCATATGACCCAATAATACTACTACTAGATATTTACCCAAAGAAAATAAAAACACTAATTTGAAAACATATTTGTACCCCTATGTTTATTGCAGCATTAATTATAATAACCATGGTATGGAAGCAACCTAAGTATTCATTGGTAGATGAATGGATAAAGAAGGTACGGTATATAGATACACAATAGAATATTACTTAGCAATTAAAAAGTAAGAAATCTTGCCATTTATGACAACATGAATTGACCGAGGATATAATGCCAAGTAAAATAAGTCTGAGAAAGGCAAAATGCCATATAATTTCATTTATATGTGGAATCCAAAGAACAAAACAAATGAACAAATAAACAAAACAGACTCACAAACACAGAGAACAAACTGGTGGTTGCCAAAGGGAGGGGGCTTGGGGAAATAGGCAAAATAGGTGCAGGGGATTAAGGGGTTTGAACTTCAGGTATAAAATAAATAGATCACAAGAATGATCACCATAGCATAGGGAATGCAGACAATAAGATTGTAATAACTATGTATAGCTGCAGAATGGTAACTACATTTATTGTGTTGAGCATTTTGTAATGTACATAATTGTGGAATCACTATGTTGGACACTTAAAACTAATACTATATGTTAACAATATTTCAATAAAAATGAAAAAAAACCTATTAGGAAAAAAGAAATGGAAAGGAAAAAAAGACATGATCAGTGTCTTTAAATGTGAAGTCTTTTCCAACTCTATTTTCTAAAGTATTGATAGATATATGACTTCAGGGGAATGTAAAAAAAAAAATACTATTAAAGGACCAGTCACAAGACCTCCCAGATGCCACCAGGATCAGACTTGAGCTCCACAGGCAGGAAAAAGTCCTTCATATATAGTGTCATGTTATCTTCAGATAGTGAAAGTTTTACTTCTTCCTTACCAATTTGGATGCCTTTTATTTCTTTTTCATGTCTGATTGCTGTGGCTAAGACTCCTGATACTATATTTAATAAGACTGGTGGGAGTGGACATCCTTGTCTTATTCCTGACCTTAGGGGAAATTTTTCAGTTTTTCACCATTGAGTATGACATTAGCTGTGGGGTTTTCATATATGGCCTTTATTATATTGAGGTATATTCCCTCTAAACCTACTTTGTTGAGGGTTTTTATGAATGGATATTGTACTTTGTCAAATACATTTTCTGCATCTATTGAAATGATCATATAATTTTTATCCTTTCTCTTGTTAATGAGGATGTATCATGTTGATTGATTTGCAAATACTGAACCACTTTTGCATCCTGGGAATAAATCCCACTTGATCATGATAAAAGAAATTGAAGATGACACAAAGAAATGGAAAGACATTCCATGCTCAAGAATTGGAAGAACAGATATTGTTAAAATATCTATAGTATCCTAAGCGATCTACAAATTTAATGCAATTCCTATCAAAATACCAACAGCAGTTTTCACAGAACTAGAAACTACAATTCTAAAATGTTTGTGGAACCACAATAGACCTCAAATAGCCAAAACAATCTTGAAAAAGAAAAACAAAGCTGGACGTATCATAATTCTGGACTTCAACTTACACTATAAACTATAATAATCAAAGCAGTGTTGTACTGGCACAAAAACAGACAAAATAGCTCAATGGAACAGAATAGAAAGCCCAGAAATAAACCCATGATTGTATGGTCAATTAATCTTTAACAAAGGAGGCAAGAATATGCAATGGAGAAAAAGACAGTCTCTTCAACAAATGGTGTTGGAGAAACTGGATGGCTATATGCAAAAGAATGAAACTAAATCATTTTCTTACACCATACATAAAAACAAACTCAAAATGGAATAATGGCTTCAAAATAAAAGGCTTCTGCACAGCAAAGGAAACAATCAAGAAAACTAAAAGGAACCTACAGAATGGGAGAAGATATTTGCAAATGACATATCTAATAAATGTTAGTATCCCAAATAAGTAAAGAACTTATACAACTCGACACACAAAAAAGGAAAATAATCCAATCAAAAATGGGCAGAAGACATGAACAGACATTTCCTCCAGAGAAGACATACAGGTGACCGACAGACACATAAAAAGATGCTCAAAATCACTTGTTATCAGGGAAATACAAATCAAAACCACAACGAGATATCACCTCAGAATGGCTATAGTCAAAACCGTGAGAAACAACAAATGTTGGTGAGGATGTGGAGAAAAAGAAACCCTCGTGCACTGTTGGTGAGAATGCAAACTGGTGCAGCTACTGTGGAAAACAGTATGGAGTTTCCTCAAAAAAATTAAAAATAGAACTACTATATGATCCAGTAATTGCACTACTGAGTATTTACCCAATGAATACAAAAACAGTAATTCAAAGGGATATATGCACTCCTATGGTTTATTGCTGCATTATACAAATAGCCAAATTATTGAAGCAGCCCAAGTGTCCATTAATAAGTTAATGGACAAAGAAGATGTGTTATGTATACACAATGGAATATTATTCAGCCATAAAAAGGATGATTTCTTGCCATTTGCAATGACCTGGATGGAGCTAGGGAGTATTCTGCTAAATGAAATAAGTCAGTCAGAGAAAGACAAGTACCATAGGATTTCACTCACATGTGGAATTTAAGAAACAAAACAAACAAAGGAAATAAAAGAGACAAACCAAAAAACCAGGCTGTTTAACTATAGAGAATAAACAAATGGTTACCAGAGGGGAGATGGGTGGGAGATGGGTAAAATAGATGAAGGGCATTAAGGAATACACGTATCATGATGAACACTACTGGGTGATGTATAGAGTTGAATCACTACATTCTACACCTGAAACTAATACAACGCTTTATGTTAACTATACTGGAATTAAAATTAAAAAAAAATCTTTCAAAGGGTTTCTTTAGCTGATTATAAACTGCAATCGTTCTGGAACTCAGAGACCTGAATATATTTGCAACTAGACAAATAGCAAGGGACTTCTCATGCTTATACTTTTCTTAGCCATTTTATTCAAAGCAGTAACATCTATCCATGATCCTATACCTCTCTCAGACATTTATTAAATGCTCCTCACATACTGGGATGGTGGTTCAAAAGGTCAGTAATTGTCCCAGTGCCCAATGTTCAAATACTGTTTAGATCATTGAACGTGAGAGAAGGAATATGTATCAGAGATAATGTAGTTAAAGGTCATCAGTTTAAATTTATCAATTCAGTTAATTTGACAAATATTTACTGATGTTCCTATATAAAGCCCAGACAGATTATGCGCCACTCACGAGGTCCTAGAGTCTGTGAAGCAGCAGAGGGTAGTAGCTGAGTACCGCCCATTGCTATAACAGTAGCACCCAAACGGTGGAGGCTTCACACACGGAAACGTCTATTCTTCCTCACAAGAATCCAATATGGGGGTTTCCATGGTGTATTATCATGAGCTAAATTCAGTTGCTTTCTCTAGAACCATGGCCTTGTCAGACTTTGTGACTGCAGCTAAACAGATTACGCATTTTGGCGGATTCTGTCTCGAATATGGCTAATGTCTTTTGCTCGATCTTTTTGGCCCAAAGTGTCAAAGATCATTTGTGTGCAAGCTCATCTGGACCAGCAAACATGTTTCCTGTCCTGCCACAGGGACCCTGGATGCTCACACTCGGTGCCACCAAGGCAGGGCCAGTAATGGGACAGGTCTTCCTCCCTCAGGGGTGACTGCACTGATGACCTCAAGCTGATGGGCTCCCAGGAAGAGCAGGTGGAAACCACTTAGGAGAAGAGTCCTGAGGGACCAGCCTCTAATCAGTCTTAGGAGGACTTGTGGACTGAGGCTTGAAGATCTGGTCCTGATACAGGAAAGGAAAAGTTACTCCCCCTACAGCCCCCACAAGCCAAGTGGGAAGCCTGGACTTAGTTCGACTGTTTGGGGAGAGGAGTCAATATGTGCTTCATCCTGGTATTTTGTTGAGGTTGAGCCCTGTGTACAAATGGACCAGAAAATCTGCCAAGTTTTCCTGGGACCTGAGTAGCAGGTGTGTTAAAGGCAGCACCACAGGTCACCTACCCCGGGGCCTGTAAACCCCAAGGACCATGCTGGAATCCAGGATTCTGACTCTGGGAAGTGTGTTGAGTGGCACCTCTGGCAGTGGAGGCACCTCTGCCTAGAGTCACTTCTTGGGCTCTGACTTCCTGCCCATATGGCTCCCTGCTGTGCTGTACCTGACACACTGCTGTGGCCCACTATTGGGCACTTGTGGAGAGCGAGTGGCTTTAGGGAGGACTGCCAGTTATCATTGTGTCCAGGTGTCCCCATCCTGCATTGCTCCCTCCCCATTGCCTTCTGGGAAGGCAAACATTTCTCATAAAAAATGGAAATGGAACATTCCAGAACAGCAAGTCAGGTCCCACAGACAGTGCTCTTCACACAAGGGGATAGTGCCTCATCTTTAGGGACCATTGTATCTCCCTTGATCACTCACACGGGAGCTTTTTGCTACCTGGAGATGGCTCCCAGGAAGGTCTCAGGATGCCTGGGCCTGGGTCACTGAAGGCTCATCCCCTATAAGATGATGTGTCCACGGTGTAGCAGCAGCCCTTTAAAGCCAATGACAATTCTGTAAGACCTACTGTGGTAGAAGCCCATCAGCCAAGCAGCTAAATTCAAAGCCACAGCCCTTAGGCAACACTCAACTACCAGGAAAGCATTTTATCCCCTCTTCTTAGGCTCTGGTTGGCATGGCAATCTTGTCAGTAGGTGACAATAACAGTTTCAGTAGGCACCCCTCTGTGGAATTAAGTGCTCTGGAAAGCTGTTGCTGCAAGCTTGGATGACATTTTCTGTGCCCCCAGGCAGATGCCCATGGGAAGGTGCAAGCTTGGAGCAGACTCACTGGAGCAATGTGGCAGCATCAGTATCTCCACCCATTATTGGACTGGGCATACTAATCTGCCATAACCCAACAGGCTGTAAAGATGGGCCTCCCTATTCTTGCCAAGGAGACTGAAATGGCTTATCAGGTCTGGCTCCTGTCAGCAGTTGATCTGTCTGTCTGAAGGTGAACCAGGACTCAGGTCTCTGCTTGGCCCCGCCCATGTCTAGCAAATTGAACACATTTGTCCTCTACTGCCATCATGTGGCTACTCTGGCATCTCTCGGCTTTTAACAACCCTATAAGGAGTTGCCATCCCGGTGCATGGGGTGGATTCTGGCCACACCAGAGTAGCACTGGAAATTAAACTGTGCCATATATTTTAGATATGGGAATCACTTCTGGTCACATGATGTCATTCCATTCATAGCAAAGAGGCTCTGACAGTGAGCTAATGACAGTGAGCTAATTCAATGGACATTTCATGTTCTTTTTCATTCTGACGCTGGTGGCATCATCGAGAAGTAGAATAAACTTTAAAAGAAATGATTGGAGGAGTTTTCTAGATAAACCATGTTATCAGTACTGCACACTACTCATATAGCCAGACAGTGTGAGCATTAATTCAGGTGATGCTTATAAGGAACATTCCCTTTGAAGCTATTGCTTGGAAAGGATTAAAGCAGAAGATACTGGGGTATGGGAAAATTGGCTCTTCATATCCATGAATCCACCCTAATAACCCAACCACTGCTCTTTTTTTTTTTTTCCAACTAACCCTAAAGTGTGGGAAGCATGACTCTTTTCATCATCAGGTGTCATCATTGGTGAAAACATGGAGAGGATGTTGCTTCTACACTACCTGGTTTTGGTAACTGGATATAAAGCATCACACAGCATGAGAATTATAATCAGTAGACAAAATTTGTAAAGCCTGGAGTACTCTTACATTGGCTCAGTTGTGAAGCAATAGGTGATTCCATTGAACAATGGAAGTTCTACTATGGTGCCCTAGCCCCTATGGTTCTGACCCATCTGGATGAAAAGTCTGAGGGTGAGTGAATCATGGGTTGGCAAAGGGAGATGTAGTAGTTGCTAGATTAGGACAAACAGATTATGTAATTATGAAGGGAAAGCACGTACCTAACTCCTGGGGAAGGAACACCTTTTACATTTAGGCATATGATTCATTTTCAGTTAACGCTTATGTGTGGAGTGAGGTAAATTTTTATTTTTAAATTTTTATTTTTTTAAAATAATGTTAAATTTTTATTTTTTTCCTCATATATATCTAGTTGTTCCAATGTAATTTCTTTTCCTTTACATTTACATAAAAACTAATTTTTAAAAAATTTTGGTAAAATACACATAACATAAAATTTACCATCTTAAACATTTTTAACAGTTCAGTAGTATTAAATACATTCATAGTGTTATATAACCATCACAACTTCTATCTCTTGAACTCCTTTTTTTGCAAAACTGAAAACCTATGACCATTAAACAATACCTTCCACCTCTCTGTAGCCCCTGGAAACCACCATTCTCTTTCTGTCTCTATGATTTTGACCACTCTAGGTACCTTATATAAGTGGAAAAATACAATATTTGCCTTTTTGCCCCTGCCTTATTTTTCTTAGTAAATGTCTTCATGGTTTATTCATATTGTAGCATAGGTCAGAATTTCCTTTTTATGACTGAATAATATTCCATTGCATGTATATACTACATTTTGCTGTCCATTTATTTGTCGATGAACATTTGAGTTGCTCCCACATTTTGGCCATTATAAATAATGCTCAAAAATCCTGTTTTCAAGTATTTTGAACATGTATCTAGAAGAGGAATTTCTGGATCATATGGTAATTCTAATTTTTAATTTCTTAGGAAATATCATACTGTATTTGACAGAACTGTACTATTAACCTTTCTATGAAGAGTACACAGGGTTCTGATTTCTCCACAACCTTATGAACATTTGTCATTTTCTATCTTTTCTTGACATAGTAACCATCCTAATGGTTGTGAGGTTGTAAATCATTGTGGTTTTCATTAGTGATACTGGACATTTTTCACGTGCTTATGGGCCATTTGCGTATCTTCTTTGGGGAAATGTCTGTTCATGATCTTTGCCCATTTTTGTGTTGTACTGTTCTTTTGTTGTTGTGAGTTTTAGGAGTTCTCTATGCATTCTGGCTCTGAATATTCATATATTCTAGATACTACTTCTTTATCACACATACTATTTGCAAATGTTTGTTTAGATTTTAGACAAATAATTGCTTTTGTTTAAACTTACTAGTCTTTTAAATCATGTAGGAAAAACTGACAGTAGACTTACAATTTTCTTTCAATTATACTAGCTCCTATAATTGCTCGATTATTTACCTTAATTGAGATCTTTATTTTTTCATATAGCTTGGAGTTACCATCTAGTGTCCTTCATTTCTACTTGCAGGACTTCCATTTACATTTCTTGCAGAGCTGATCTAGTGGTAATGGACACCTTCAGCTTTTGTTTATTTGGGTAAGTCTTCATGTCTCTTTCACTTTTGAAGGATAGTTTTGCTGAATATAGGATTCTTGCTTGACAGGGTGTTTGTTTTCTTCTTTTTAGCACTTCAAAGATATCAACCTACTGCCTTTTGGCTTCCAAAGTTTCTGGTAGGAAATCTGTAAATAATCTTTTTTGAGGATCCCTTGTATGTGAAAAATTGCTTCTCTCTTGCTACTTTCAAGATCTGTCTTTGTCTTTTGACAATTTGATTATAATGTGTCTAAGTGTATGTCTCTTAATTCATCCTACTTGGAGTTTGTTGAGCTTATTGGATGTTTGTATGCATGTCATTCATCAAATGCATTTTGGCCATTTTTTCTTCAAATAATCTCTCTGCCTTTTTCCTCTTTTCTTCCTTTTCTTTTTTTCTTTTCTTCCTTTTCTTCTAGAACTCCCACAAGGTATGTTTGTCCACTTGTTGATCCCATAGGTCCTTTAGTCTCTGTTAACTTTTTGAAAATAGTTTTTATTCCTGTTTCTAATACTCAACAATTTCAATTGTTGAGTATTGTCCTATCTTGAAGTTTCAATTGTCCTATCTTGAAGTTTGCTGATTCTGTCTTCTACCTACTCAAATCTGCCTTGATTCTCTCCAGCAAAATTCCCACTTCAGTTATATTTAAGTTGTAGAATTATTTGGGATTTTTTAAAGGTTTTATATCACTTTTTTGGGTGTTTCTATTTTGCTCATATATTGTTTTGACTTTCTCCATAACCTCCTTCAGCTCCCGGGCACCTTTAAGACAACTGTTTTAAGTCTTTGTCTAGGATATCTGTCCTCTCCTCTTTCTAAGGCACAGTTTTGGTTGCCTATTCCCCCCCCCCCCACCTTTGAATGGGACATAATTTCTGTTTCTTTATATGCCTTTTTGTTGTTGTTATGTTGAAAATTGGACATTTCAATCTAATAATGTAGTAACTGTGGAATCTAGATTATTCTCATTTCTCAAGGCTTGCTGTTTTTATTGTTGTTCTTTTTGAATGTTGTGGCCTGTCTTCATGCCATGTATCAGCCTGGGGTGTAAATCTAAGATCTTCTCAGTTCTTTTCTGAATCTACATCTTTAACTGGGTGTGCCAATGACTTTGTAATTTCCTCTTATATGTGCGGTTGCTTTGGAATGTCCTAGTTTTTAATATCTGGCTTTGAAAAGGAGAAAAAGGGAAAAATGAAAAAATGAAAAAATACAAAAAAGGCACTGGTTCTCTAAGCACCTGGAAATTTCTCAAGCCAGAGATGCAGTGAATTGCAACCATGGGGAAGAAGTGAAATAATGGCTGGTGTCTCTGTGTTTGTACCTCTGTAATTAGAAGAAGCAATTTGTGATCAAAACATAAACCCATATATTTGGAATATAGAATCCTTATTTCCCAACTGATAGTCACAAGCTGCATGCAAACTGGCTCATGAACATGTTTAGACCTGCCTGCCACAAGACTGAGGTAGAAGATGCATAGCCTCTGCTATGAGAGGAAATCTCAGCTAAGAGAGGAAATTGATTTCAATCAATCACAACTGACTGTCCAAGCCATCCCCTAGAATTTGTAAGTTCTCAATAGACTAAAGAGTGTCAAAATAGTACACTGGACAGATTCTGCTAATATAATTGTTGACTGGGTGGAGAGACAGATAGATATGTGGTGCTTCCCACTCTGCCATCTTCCCTTCCCTTTCCTTTCTGAATTGAATGAGGACACTTCTTCATTATATGTCATGATAGGTTAGCCAACCTATGAATCTTCCAGTAATTCCAATAATAAGGACTTCACTACATCACAGAGAACCTCGATCTGTTATTTATCGAAAGCCTACTATAGGAAAGTGGTATTGGCCCATATTTATTAAGCCTTATTCTGTGCCCAACATCACGTAGGCCATCACATCTACCCAATGAAGTGGGTGCAATCATCTCTCTATTTTTCAGAAGAGGAAACAAGACTTAGGATTTTGTGTAATTTCTCATGGGAGACTCATTTAAAACGTGGTTCTGAATCTAGCATCTGTTCATACTGCCTCTAATGGTAAAGCATCAAAGAAATTTAAGATATAAGCCTTGTGTACAAGCGTTTGAGATCTTGTTGGGGGAGAAGATTATGAAATAGGTGCTTCTTTAGGGAAGAGAGAGAAGTGATAGAACAAGTGCTTTGGCCTGGGGAAGCAGAGCAGTAGTTCAGGAAAGGCACAAGATGGAGCGGAAACACTTGTATACAGGAAGATGGGAATGGAGACAGACATTTCCAACTGAGAGTGGGCTTTGATCATGGTGGTTAGTCCTGTAAAGCTCTCCCATGGAAACACTCTTAGGATTTCCTCCCCCTTTTCCCTTTTCTTGTACGAAAGTTATATATGCATAGATCGCTCTGTCAGCAATCTGTCGTTTTTGATTGGGCTGAGCCACAGCTTTGGGACAAATACTAATTTTTAAAAGGATTAGGACCTTTCTGTTTAGGGTGATTTAAAATATTGCTTGGCCAACTTCATTGTACTTAAGACTCGCCTGTAAAGCTGTTAAAATACACATTTGTGTGTCTCACCTTCAAAGACCTTAGTTCAGTATGTCTGGGTTGGGACCTGAGAAGCAGCATTTCAAGCTGCCCAAGTGATGCAGATGTGTCTGCTCCTCAGGCCACACTTTGAGTAGCACTGATTTAAAGTGCATTTCATCTTTAAAAAAATACCAGGCAGCTATAGAGTGGTTTTTCTTTGTACTTTTTTTCCTTGAGAGTTGTTCTAGTGAGTTTGAAGTTGGGCATAAAGCAGTCGGTGCCCAAACTCATGCTAGACTGTGATGTTTATGTATTAAAAGCTACAAGCTATAGAATTGGGCAGACCTAATTCCCCTTTTTAGTGTAAAACCTCACGATCTGTTGGATTTTACACGACTCACACCTCTCTAAATTGCTAGAGTGTAGTTTATAATTAGGAATAAAACTGCTAACCTCATAAGGATGTGATGAGGATTATATTAGGGACAAGTGAAAGTTACAAAGCCTTTTTAATAAACAGGATTGATAAGTGTGTCATAATAGATGGTTGTATATTTTTGTTAGAAACTCAATGGCAGTAAACCTCCTCTGCCCTCTATCCCTCACCCATCATACTTCTGTATCTCTACACACTCATCAAATGTGTTGTCTTGGTCCCACCACTGACTCTGAGTTCCTAGGATGTTAGACGTAGTCTGATACATCATAGCAGATCATAAATAATATAAAAAGGACAAAATACATGTACAGGTTGAATTAGTATTTCTTAACAGATTTCATGTGGAAATCACCTATAAATTAAAAGAAAATACCACTGCCTGGGGGTACACTCCAGAGATTTTGATTTAATTAATCTAGGGCAGTGTTTCTCAACCTTGGATGTGCTTTAGAATCACCTGGAGAAATTTAAAAATCCACGTGTCTACGAATTACTTCAGAATCTCTGGTGAGGGGACCCAAGCATCAGTAGTTCTTAAAAGTTCTCATACGTAAGTTCATTGTGTAATATGGGCATCACTTGACTAAATGGAGAGACAACTAAAGTACATAAGCAGTAGATTCCTAATGTGTTCTTAGATAAAGATAAATATAAAATTAAGGGAAAGTGAGTCACTATTTTGCATGTGCCTGATAAAATCTTATTGTCTGCCCTTTCCAACTTTGTTCACTTAATTTACTTTCTGAGTGTTTAGAGCTGCTCTCTTTCAGGCTCACTTCTCTCTCTTTTTGGCTATTTGCTATTGCTCTTGGGTGACTGTGCTGGGTTGAATACTTTCTCCCAAAACTTCACGTCTGTGTGGAACCTGTGAATGTGACCTTATTTGGAAGTAGAAACTTTACGGATGTAATCAAATTAAGATGAGGTTGTAGTAGATGAGGATTGACTCCAGTCCAATGATTGTTGTCCCTCTAAGAAGAGGGAAATCTGGATACAAGACACACAGGACATGACTCCACGTGGTGACAGAGGCCAGGAGTGGAGACATACTGTCCAAGCCAAGGTGTGCCAAGGTTTGTCCGCAGCCACCAAGAGCTAGACGACAGGCCTCTATTGCTTGTGTGGCCCAAAACAATTGTATAGGGAGGCTGGAGAAGAAGGCGGATTGATGGATGGCCAGTGAGATGTGTTGGCACTGCCGTGGTTGTGGGTTTCTGCGCAAAGCCAGTGCTGAAATGTGGTTTTCGGAGGGAGGAGAGACCTCTCCAACACTGGGCAGCGTTGAGAGATGCAGACATGCCATCCTTCAGTACCTCTTACCTACCTGAAAACCTCCAATCTTTTGGTATCCAGGGGAATTATTCTTTAAGGGACACACACACACACACACACACACACACACTGTCTTTTTCACTTCATATTCAGAAAGTCTTCAGAGAAAAAATATGGAGTGCCAAATTGTACAAGGTAATGCAAAGTTTGTGTTTTAGCTTTCTTTTTATTTATTTTTTGTACTGTGTTTTTAGAGGAAACTTTCAAGATGGGACGTGATGAGAAGGTTGAGCAGGAAGGGAAACTTAAGTTTATGGAACCTTCTCTTTGTACGAAAATGGAAAGGGATATACTCATGGAAGAGATTGAGGCATCCTGTTCACTTCACAGCTTGGTCCACATCTAAAACCACAAATTTCATTCTTCTCCTACCAAGTGGAGAAAATCATGAGCTTCAGACACAGAAAGGCCTGGGGGACCTCTAGCCTTGGTTTCTCACTTACAGGCTCTGCCACTTCAGGCTTTGTAACCCTGGTAAGTTGTTCAGGTTTTCTGAGCCTCAGTTTCCTCATCTAGTAAACAAGGATGATAACACCTACCAGACAGAGTTGTTGGGGGTATTATATAAGAGAAGAGGCAAAGCCACTGTGGCATGTAGTAGGTTATCAATATAGTGGTTTCCATTCCCTTTTGTACTAAGAAAAGATCCCCATTAACTTAAAGAGTTTACATCAGGAAATGTTGCTCTCCCTCCACAACCGGTTCTGTGCTGTGAACTTTAGACAGTCGCTTGTGTTGAACATCTCCTGAGCAAGCAGTGGGGTACTAGGTGCTTGAGATTTATTGACCAATGTGAGTCTTAAAACAGCCCTTAAAGGTGGGTTTCATTGTCCCCATTGTTGAGATGAGTTCATTGGAGTTCAGAAGAGTTAAGTACTTGGCACAGTGATGCTGTGCAGGAAGTATTAGAGACAAAACTGCAGCCCAAGTCTAGATGACTCCACCATATAGGAAACAAATCTCCTCCCAGTTCTGCCAGTGGCCAAACACCATGAGTGAACTAGAAGAATCATCACCTTTATGGACTGGAAGAATCTTAAGAAATCCTTGGATCTGGTCTGGTTGGTTCTCCAATGTTTCCATCACCCAGACCAGACCAGGGTTATTATTTAATGACCCCTGGAAGCATTAAACCATCTTTTATTATCTCTAAACTATATGGGACAGAGATGTATGAGTGTAAGAGGGGAACCACAGGGATGACAGTCTGTGTAGAGTTTAAGGAATATGTCTTTCCTATGGTGTGCCTAGGAGAAGCTTGGGGAGGATCAGGGATGTTGGTTCAGTTCTCTGTGGTGTGGAGAGGTCCTGGACCCTCTCCTACAATGGTTCTGCAGCCTTTCATGTTTCTGAACATGCAGAACATGAGCATGCTTATATTCATGGAGCATGCTTATAATGTTTATAAGCACCATGAAAAGAGGGATTTTTGTTTGTTTGCTTGCTGCTATTTCCTCTTCTTAGAACAGTGATTGGCACATAGTAGGAGCTCAGACTAAACAATAAGTAAACTAATTAATTAATTTCAGGGCATTTGCACTGATTGTTCCCTCTGTTTGGAACATCTTTACCTTAGAGAGACACCTGGGTTGATTCCTCACTTCACTCATGGTAGGCTCAAAAGTCACCTCTAGGGAGAGGTCTTTTCTGCCATTGCATCTAATACTGGCTACCCTCCATTGTTTTTACTGCTTTCTCCTTTACTTTTTTCTCTCTATTACTTGTATATATCTGAGTTTATTATCACCTTCCCCACTGGTAGTTTTGTGGGTACAAAGCATCCATCTCCTGTTTACTATTGTACTTCTAGCACCTAGAACAGAGTCTGGCACAGTCAGTGCTCAATAAATTATGTGTCGAATGAATGAATGTATGTAGACTCCATGGAAAAAGCTTAGCACAATGTCTGGCAAATAGCAAGTGAGAAGTAAATGGTAGTTTTGCTGCTGCTGCTGCTGCTGATGACATCGAAATGTCACTGTGAGGCTGTCACACTCTGGATTGGCCACTGATGGCCCTCAGCATTAGTTCTGGTAGGCTGGTGGTGTAAAAGTCCAGCCTTCCACCTCACCTACCATCTTCCCTGCCACCACAAGGACTCTACAGAACAGTGCTTTCACCATTTCCTGCTCCTCACTTTTTGTTCTTTGTGGAATTGTGATGAAGCATTTGGGGGGCACATCATCCTCTCTCCCCAACTCTTGAATTAAAACACTTTGAGATACTTTATAGTGAGATGTAAATTACTAACAGCAATGTTATCCCTGCATCCCACCATATTCCAGCGATGGCCTCTCCCATGTTCTAGGGTTTTCTCATCTCTGTTTTCACACATCTGCCTAAAGTGTCTCCATTCTTCCTCATTTTTTACCTAAAGGTACTCTTTCCAAATTCTAGCTCTAATATCACCTCTTCTGTGAGGTTCAACCTGAGGTCTTCCAGCAGTTTCTACCTCCTCTCTCCAGTTTCCCATGCTGCCTTTCCACCCTGCCTCAGGAACCTTAAACTCAGGACACTGTACTCACCCAGGACCCTACCCCCCTAGATCAGAAAAAAGCTTCCTAGGGTCAGGGGTTCCACAAATTGAAGGTGGCAATGGACCTTGACTTGAGTCAATGGCAGGCATTCCTCCAACTTGTTGACTTGGCTTACAGACCTCTTGGGCTCAAATTCTGACTCCCTCTTATCATCTGTGAGATCCTGAGAAGTGTCTTAATCACTCCATACCACAGGTGTACCACTTGAAATCAAGGATCCTAATTATTACAGCTCAGTAAGCTTCAAACACCTCAGTGTTTCAACAGTGCTTCGAAGTATAAAGATAGGGATTCTGTAATGTGTCACTTTTGGGGTGACTTAGAGAAATAGGAAGTCACTCCTGAGAAATTTTTTTCACTTGAAATATGGTACCTGTCTATTAATTCATTTGGAACCATATGCAGAGCAACCAAATAAAACCATAATTATGTATTTAAAAATTTTTTAATGTTTATTTATTTTTGAGAGAAAGAGAGAGAGCAAGCAGGGGAGGGGAAGAGAGAGAGGGAGACACAGAATCCGAAGCAGTCTCCAGGCTCCCAGCTGTCAGCACAGAGCCTGATATGGGGCTCAAACTCACGAACTGTTAGATCATGATCTGAGCTGAAGTCAGACGCTTAACCGACTGAGCCACCCAGGTGCACCAGCCATAATTATATTTTTTTTGAAAAATGCTGTATTTTCTTTACTAATTCGACAGAAATTGTATCACACTGAAATTATCACTATGATGATTGAGCACAAAGACTCATCCTCAGTGCCTTTAAATGCACAACTTTGTGGGTTAGGAAAACATGTACTGAAGTAAACAGCCTCTGAAAATCACACACAAGGAGGTGTGACAGCAATTTTCAAACACAGAAAATTACAAATCCTGTTTAAAAATCTGCTATATTCCCATAGCATAAAAGTTCCTATCTCATGGGGAACTTGGAGAGCTTTACAGCCTATAGAGGAATAATAACATGACAACTCCTAATAGTCTCCGTTTACTTTGACCTCATTACAATTATTTGTTCTTTTAATAAAGGGCTGAAGATCTTGCAGAAGGAGCTCTCTGATTCATGATAGTAATTCAGGCGTCTCTAGTGGACTGTCTTCTCATATATACTCTGGTATGTCTGGAAGATTATCTACGGAAAATCTGCTTGATCTTGATATTTGAATTATGCCTACAATTGGATTTGGTGGCAGTAACTTCTGGAGCGGTGGTCTGTTCTGGGGTGGTTTTCTTTGATCATGGTCTGCTGTGTAGTGATGGTGTCTTCCTCAATCAACTCCTCTGTGGTTTCTTCAGTTACAAATGGGCACTGTGGGGGGTGGTCTTTAGGACTTAAATCACCTTTTTAGGTAAGGGCGGAATAGTCTATATCTGCTTCTTGGGAAAGTAATGTTTCACATTTTTAAAACTTGCTGGGGGAGCTCTTTTGACTATGATAGGCCACCAGGGATTAGGCTCCACATGATCATAGCTGGGACTGTAGATATAGTTGGATAACACCAATTTGAGACTGGATTCTGGAAACCTACCACCACATACTGGCTGGACCTCAGAACATGCTTTGAGTCCTCATAGATGTTATTCTGGTGGCTCAAGGAATGAGCAATTTGTCTCCAGTAGATCATCTTGGGTTTAAAACACTCCATGCAGGAAGCTGGATTACCAGCAAGGACACGGGAAAACTTGTAGTCCAATTGGGAGAAAACAGTTTTCATGGCAGTGCCTTCTTCATGCTACATCACAATCAAACTGCATGTAACCTGGTATGGAGTGACAGTCATGATAAGGACCATGTACTTTTGTTGCCAGATCCCTTGCACATACTGGGGGCTTGCCAAGAGGGATCCTTGGTTGCTATGCTGCTTTGCCCTTTCCCAAATTCCTGTTGGCCCTCCACTGAGAATGCCTGAGAGCCAGGAGGAGGAAGAGAGCACGGTGAAGCTATGGATCCTCATGGCTTCAGTTTGGTGGGAACCTGTATGACAAGGACAGGTGAGTCAGTGCTGAGAAGTAATTCAGCAATGCAGGGCTGTAGGATGACCCTCCCTCCACCCTGACACATGCCTCCCTGCTTAGGGAGATCAAGAATCCTTCTGGCTCCTGGAATCACTAGACCAGCAGCCCATGTATTCACATTTCTCCTTGACTTGAGTCTTGAATGTCAAAAACTTCTTTCACCATTTTCTGAGCCAAATTAGCTCTCAACCCTCACTTACCGACTCTTCCATTCACTCCTTCAATAAGCACTTATGCAGCACCTACTGTGTGCCATGCACGAGACTAGATATTGAATTAACCAAAGTGAATAAGAAAGTCTTATGTATTAAAAACTTAAAGGCAATTTTTTTGGGGGAATTTAAATAGCACTGATGAGTTTGCCCCAGTTCTGTCACCAATTTGATTTTGACCAAGTGACTCTCCCTCTGGCCTCAGTTCCCCTGGATATTGAGGTGTTAGATGTGATATTTGCCAAAGGAGAAAGACTGTAGGTTAGAACACAAAGCAAATTTAGCAGGAAACACATGGACTCCAGGCTTTTTTATGAGAAGTGTCTCTAAGCTTTGGCAGAGAACATGGAACTTCCCCTCAAGAGCTTCCCATTGACCTTCAGCCTTCCTGCCATCCCAAATTCTGCCTTGATCTTTGTAAACAGGTGGCAAAATATGAGACCAGGCTATGTAGCTGTTTCCCTATTGGCTCAGTCTGCTCTCAAAACTCATTTGCAGCCACACACATGCATACACCCTCCAATCTGGCCACACTCAACCTCTCGCCCAACATCTCCTGAATACTTGGTTCACTTGCTTGCTCTTTTCCACCCTTTGATCTTGCTGTTCCGCTTACTTGGAATTCCCTTCCAGTGCTGCTTTGCCAGGCACACACTTGCTCATCCTTCAAAATCCAGCTCATATGCCATCTTCTCCTCATTGGTGTTATTGATCCCTACATCCTTGTCTATGTCCCCAACCCTTTCATGGATGTTAATGGAGAGAAATAGACCACCATTCTTAGTGTATACAGTGTGCCAGCATTGTGCTGAGGCTGTGTTAGTATTTCACATCCATATACTGAGAAAATGATGCACTTGTACTACAGTGCACTGTGGAGACTGGAGAGATTTGTGTCCCAGCAAGGCTGTCCATAGTAGGTTCTCTACATCCCCATGCTTCCAGGATCAAGTTGATCACTGATTCCTAGACAACTATGTAAAGTCTCTTTTGACTTTTTCCCCCACACAAACCCTAGGAGGAAAGTGCACCCTGGATCCTCATGGTAGAGACATGAAGCTGAGTCTTAGGTGGGCCAAGTCCCTTGGCAAATGCCCTGAACTCTGTATGGCAGAACCTGAACTGACGGTGGGTCTGTTGTTGGTTAACCTCCCAGCAGAGTATTTTGGATGTTGCCTTATGGCTCTGAGACTTGAATATTTCTCAATTCTACATTGTGAGGAGAAGACAATGCCCTGCTGTCTTATGTACCTCCATGTCCTTATTATCCACAGCAGTTCCTGGCTTATACTGGGTGTTTTCATGAGAATTGTTGAAGTGATGAGTTCAACAACTCAATTTTATCCACTGAAAAGAATAGAAGAGGAAAACACTTATTGACCTATTTGGGCTATAGTAGGAGTAAGATGGTTCAGATACATATAAATCCAAGGGGTGAGATACATCTCTCTGTCTCTGTCTCTCTCATTATCTCTGTCTTCTGTGCACTCTCTGCTGTCTAGCTTCATCCTCAGGCAGGTCCCTTCCATTTGTCATAGAACAGAACATGACCTTTCATCCCTAGCACCATATGAATGCCCAGAAGAACTCTGATAGACCATCCCTGGTACATTTCACTGAGTCTGTTGCAGGGAGCAGAGACATGTGATGGACAGCCCACCAGAAGCACAGGGAGTGGAGGATGGACAGTTTTCAACCAGAAAAGGGGCTTCTGTTATCCACAGAAGGTGAAAAAGTGGACAAAAACAACCAATCTACATTTCAGCAGGTTCTCATTTAATGGGGACAAAGGCAGATAATGAATTATATTGGAATTCGCAGCTGTGGGTTAGTTGGCTACCCTCTGGAGAATGACTTCCTTCAGGCTAGGCAGGACTTCGCTAATTAGGGAAGCCATATCAGATTCATGGGACAGAACTGTTCCTAATCTGTTTGAGGATCAGTAAGTAAACTAGTTGCCTAAGGAGAAGGTTTATGACAGGAGAAGGTGGATGATCAGATCTCAAAGTCAAAGAGAGGTCTTGAATGCAAAGCTGAGGGTTTTGTTCCACAAGCTGGGGATGACAACTATTCAACCCAGGATCCCTCACTTTCCCTTCCAGTGTCGTTGGAAGACTGCCAATAGGCTGTGCAGGGCACTCCTGCTGAGCTCAGAGACAGCCCCAGAAGTCATTTCAACCCAGTTCTCCATAAAGCCACTAATCATCTATCGGTATTGACATGAAGGACAAAATCTATTTGCCATTCCTGCCATAGATGGGGCTTTTGACTATTTCTGGTATTTTTACCCAGAAGAGTGAGCAAACTCATACCTTAGAGAATCCACAAGCTTTACACAAAAAAGTGAACCTGTATCAGGAGTGGGACTTACACTGAAAATTTGCCTTTCCTTCACATTTAGATTCAGATTAAATAACCCTTGAGAAAAAGAAAAACAAATAGCATGTGTACCCAAGGGTCATGTGTCTTTCATTGATCTAAGAAAAGATTTATCTTTGGCCAACGAATCCCCCAGTGGAGATGGGAGGTAGAAACAATGCTATAGAGAGAAGACCATGGAAATGAATTCAAGGAAGCATACCTGGCTGGCTCATTTGGTAGAGCATGCAACTCTTAATCTCGGAGTTGTGGGTCAAGCCCATTTTGGGTGTAGAGATTACTTAAAAATACAATCTTAAAAAAAAAAAAAAAAGAGTTCATGGAACCAGAAATCTGAGCATTGCCTTGATGTCATCAAGACTGTGTCTGTTGGGGATATGATGTTTAGAAATATTCACATAACTAAAATCATTTTATCCTTTCATCAAACTGTGAGACATTATCCCCATTTGATAATTGAGGAAAGTGATATTAAGCATATTAATATCACTCAAGATATCTAGATGATAATGATGATGATCCTGATAGTAACATCATAACATAGTGCTTCTACATTCCAAGCATCAGTCTAAAGTGACCTCACTTCAAATCATGA
Organism: Panthera onca; assembly: GCF_046562875.1. Classification (NCBI taxonomy): domain Eukaryota; kingdom Metazoa; phylum Chordata; class Mammalia; order Carnivora; family Felidae; genus Panthera; species Panthera onca. The sequence continues at coordinate 12,027,070 of NC_138342.1, forward strand.
CAACTCTATTATGACTCCATTTCTATAATTATAGAAACAAAAGCACAATCAAGATAAGAAACCTTCTAGATAAGTTACTTAAACCTGCAATGTCAGATTATCTCATCTGCAAATGAGGAGAATTTGTACCTACCTCACAGGGTTGTATGATTCTTAAATGAGATATGACAACCGTGCTTAGCACAGTGCCTTACACAATTAGAGAAGAATTAAATGAGGGCTACTTCTGGCATTTTTATTAGAAATGAACTAATGTATCCATACTGCAAAAAATTCCCCTGTCCTTTCTTTCTTTTTTATTCCTCTCATTCTATCATAATAGTTTTTCAATCTTAGAATAATTTCAGATTTACAGAAATATTACAAAGAGACTTCTATTGCCCCACCTCTCACGTAGGTTGTCTTATCATTAACCTCTTACCTAATTAAGCTACATTTATAAAAACTATTAAACCAATATTTATATTTTAGTATGAAGTACAGACTTTATTCAGACTTCCTTAAATTTCACCTAATGTTCTTTTACAGTTTAATAAAATTAATAGATTTTATTTTTTGGAGCAATCTTAGGTTAACATCAAAGCTCATCAGCAAGTACAGAGTTCCCATACATGGCTTCCCCATACATGCATATCACTCACATGTAAACAACCCTACCAGAGTGGCACATTTGATCCAATTGATGAATTTACATTGATGCCTCATTACCATCCTAAGTTGACAGTTTCCATTATAGTTCACTCTTAGTGCTGTGCAGTCATGGGTTTTGACAAATATATAATGACATGAATCCACTACTAAAGCATCATACAGAATAATTTCATTGCCTTAAAAATCCTCTGGGGTCCACTGATTCCTCCTTCTTCTCCCCAACCTCTGGGTATCCTCAATCATTTTACTGCCTCTTTAGCTTTGTATTCCTGAATGTCATATCGTTGGAATCATGTAGAATTCAAATTTTCAGATTGGCTTCTTTCACTCAGCTTTGTAATTTTAAGGTTCCTCCAAGTTTTTTTTTTTTATGGCTTGATAGCTCATTTCTTTTTACCATGGAATAGTATTGTGTCATCTGGATGTATCACAGTGCAGTTACCCATTCACTTTCAGGAAAACATCTCAGTTGCTCCCATGTTTCGACAATTATGAATAAAGCTACTATAAACAACTGTATGCAGGTTTTGGTATGTACCTAAGTCTTCAACTCCTAATGGTCTTTTCTGTCCAGGATCTAATTCAAGGTTAGCTGTGACAGTTTCTCAGTTGTTCCTTGTTTTTCACAACCTTGAGTTTTCAGGAAGATGGGGCAGGTGTTTTAAGACTGTCCCTTTTGGAGCTTGCCTTGTGTTTTTCTCATAATCAGATTGGCATTAGTCATTCTTCTCTTCATCAAGGATTTAAATGATGGATGTCCGGTTTCCATGGGGATTTCCTTAAAGTCTGAACATAATTGGTAACCACTCACAGGTTAAGGTTGGTAGTTAAATGCATGTCTTGGGCACTCTGGTCACTGGAAGGTGACTTCAAGTTCAAAAGCTGATTTTACTCTCATGTATTTGTTACTGTAATATGGTTCCTTGACCTAGGGGGTTGGGACCTGTGGGTGCAGTCACCAAAATTCAACAGTGGATGTGACATTATTCTGAGGAGATCCTTAACTGTACCATAATACCAGGCCAAATTTGGTCAAAACCAGTCCTTTCTTCAAAAAAGACTTCATGAACAGGAATAGAAAATGCTTAGTTGCTACATCAAAATGATATTAATTTTGGGGTCAAATCATGTGCATTAAAAGTGCTTTCATTGTCAGGAAATGAGGAAATTGTCTAAATAAACTTCAGCCAAAATCTTATTAGTCTGGCAAAAAGCATTAATCTTAGACCTACTGAACAGTATTGGCATTCCAAATTTAAAGCGCTCATTAGTCATGAGGTTTCAGAATTCCTGCTCAGCAAATCAGATGATGCATAGTGTTAAAATTCTACTTTAGAAAAATGAAAAATGATGAAGGGTTGATGGTACAGCATTTGCTATGAATGCAAATTGCAAGTTATGAAGTTTATTAATCTTAATAGGAATATCCCATCTCACACCCCATATATTGAACCCATTTTGTTAGAAACCATGTGCAATATTTTATTCTTATTTGAATCTACCTAAATAGTAACTCATAGTTTGTGTATTAAGTTAAACCATCTGAAATTGCTATTTTTAGTGGGTCAAAAATGGTAGAATATCAAGAATCTTAAATTAACCAAACTAATAACAACAGTTTTTTTTCCTCAATAAGACTGTTTCAAAACCTTATATGTATTAAAAATAGTTATTTTTAGCTCTTTGTAACAAATTCTCCATACAAGGCAGGTTCATTGATTATCTCTGGGTTTTTTATATCCTTGTTCTTAGGGATATCAATCTTACAACATCCTTTTATTTTTATTTTTTATTGTTAAATATAATTTATTGTCAAATTGGTTTCCATACAACACCCAGTGCTCATCCCAACAAATGCCCTCTTCCCATCACCCACTTTCCCCTCTCCCCCCCCCCATCTACCATTGTTTTTTTTCTCAGCCCTTAAGAATGGAGGTTCCTCAAAAAATTAAAAATAGAACTACCCTATTACCCAGCAATAGTGCTGCTGGAATCTACCCAAAGGATACAGGAGTGTTGATGCAGAGGGGCACATGCACCCCAATGTTTATAGCAGCACTTTCAACAATAGCCAAATTATGGAAAGAGCCGTCCATCAACTGACAAATGGATAAAGAAGATGTGGTTTATATACATATTTTTTTAACGTTTATTTACTTTTGAGACAGAGAGAGACAGAGCATGAATGGGGGAGGGTCAGAGAGAGAGAGGGAGACACAGAATCTGAAATAGGCTGCAGGTTCTGAGCTGTCAGCACAGAGCCCAACGCGAGGCTCGAACTCACGAACTGCAAGATCATGACCTGAGCCGAAGTCGGATGCATAACCGACTGAGACACCCAGGCGCCCTAGAAGATGTGGTTTATATATACAATGGAATACTGCTTGGCAATGAGAAAGAATGAAATCTGGCCATTTGCAGCAATGGGGATGGAACTGGAGGGTATTATGTTAAGTGAAATAAGCCAGGCAGAGAAAGAGAGATGCCATGTGTTTTCACTCATAGGTGGATCCTGAGAAACTTAACAGAAGACCATGGGGGAGGGGAAGGGGGAAAAAAAGTTACAATATCCTTTTAAAGAAAGCTGCTCCTATTGGATAAAATTTTCTGAGACACATGAATATCTGTGATTCTCTACACACACACACACACACACACACACACACACACACCATTCTGCCTCAGTATTTGGGGATAGAAGGTAAGGTCTTAGGGATTCTCTCTTTCAAATTTTTAGGCTCTATCCTATTTTTGTTACAAAGAGAGCTAGTTACCACCCTGGAAAGCCTGCAAGGGGAGAAGACAAGTTGCTCTTTCTTAGTGTTATCTTGAGCCACCATGTATGTGGACGTATGTATTGCCCTTCTGTCACAGTAAGAGGTGAGGATGTTAAGATGAAAAGCACACCCAGGACCAGTGGATCACACTCACACCCAGAGAGCAAAGCACTCTCACATGCTGTGGCTGTGGGAAGTCAGGGACGGGCAGGGGAATAAGACACTGGTTGACTCCAGGAAGAACACGGTTGGCTTCTAAGAGACCTAATTCTTTCTGCCACTCAATCATTCATTTATTCTGTCATTCACTCATTCTTCAATTCATCCAAAGAGCACTCATAAACACCTAAGGTCTCAAGGTTACATGGTCTTTGTCCTCAAGGAGATGCAGACAGTAAGGGGAAAGACAAGGATCTCAACCATGACAATAGAGAGGTAATTGCTATGTAGGAAGGAAGCCTGGGGTGATTGGGTGGGAACACCTAACCTAGCCAGAGGCAGAGAGAATTTCCTAAGAGCCTGTAACTGGTTAAGGGACACTCAACAGCTGGAGGAAGAGATGTCACTTATTCAATGCTGACTCAGTAACTGCTCTAAGTCAGCTGTTAATATCAGTTTAGAAAATCAAAGGTGAATAGGATTTGGCTCCCACCTTCAAGGTGGACTGGTCTAGTCTGTACCTCATTATCTGATGACTATAGTGGTGGCACCTGTCACTTCGAAACATTCAGCATCAGATGTTTTTCACTTTTCCACAGAATAAAGTCCTAATTTCTGGGGGCAACATATAAGAACTTGCTTTTTTAAATTCCAGCCAAATTAGGTCCAGCATCATCACCCCCTATATGACATGTCTTTAGGCTGCATTTACATCTAAGTGTCTATTTTTCTTCCCAAATATTAGGCTATTTCAGAAGACTTTCTCTCTGCCAGACTATTATCTTCGTCCAAAATTTCCAGCCTGCAAATAGTTATTCTGATTTCTTATACCCACAACAGAATCCATGGTTTATATTATGTCTTATATCCACGACAGAATCTTTATGTGGGATCACCTAATTTTTTATAGACTTCATTGTTATTATAGTTCATTTGTCATTTTATTGTGGTTCATTTACATTCTTGCCAATGTCTTTCTTCATCCTGGGAAGTGACATATCTAATCCAGATCTCAAGCATGAATCTTAGATAGTATTTAGCAAATATTTTCTGGACTGAATTGGATTTGTATTACCCGAGAGCCTTCTTGCAATAAAAAATTATTAAATATAGTAAAACACAGAAAGTTGAGAATTTATTGAAAGTTTCTTATGAATCATGGAGGCAAGTATTGGTCAGGACCTCACAGACATACAGAACAGGGGACTTAAAAGCAGGGGAACCACCTGCTTTATATCACATCGCAGTTTTCTCTGCATGTGTGCTTTGATTTCTTTCCCTGCTTTTCTCCACGTGGTTGGAAACATGGGTGTCAGTAGCTCTGAGCTGAGCTGTAGTATGGAAATCTCAAGCCAAGACTTTGATACTTTGGGCTTGAGTCACATTCCTGCCATTGGGTTCCTCCCCCCCCCCCCCCCCCCGGCAAAAAGCAGGATTCTGGGGTGGAGGGCCCAGTCACCTAAAGCACGTAGTTGGATTTATAGGAGGAACAATTTTTCTCAAAGATGTGGAGAGCTGTTCCCAGCAGGGAGGGATTCTGTAGGTTTCATGTCTACACTGGAAGAAAGTTATGGATAAGGTAGAGAAGAAAGTGGGCAGGAGGGCATTCTAGATTCACCTGAGGTTACATCCAGACCAATGGCTCCCAATCTTTCCAAGCGTGAGAACCATCTATGACACCCACAGCCTGGGCAGACCTCCTTACAGCACTCACACATTTACTAAAAGTGCTGGATCAACAGGGATGCCTGGGTAGCTCAGTCAGTTATGACTGAGTTATGACTGAGTTATGACTCAGTCAGTATACGACTCAGCTCAGGTCATGATCTCGCGGTCCTTGAGTTTGGGCTCCGCGGCGGGCTCTGTGCTGACAGCTCAGAGCCTGGAGCCTGTTTTGGATTCTGTGTCTTCTTCTCTCTCTGCCCTTCCTCCACTCACACTCTGTTTGTGTCTCTCTCTCTAAAAAGTAAATAAACATTTTTTAAAAAGTGCTGGAACAACAATTTGGTGAGGGTGACAGCAGCTCTCACAAGGGCTATTATTACACATAGTTTGTGTTGTGAGCTCACTCAGTACCTGCTTAGCAGAGGGGTGATAGTCCTAGCCACATGCTGAAAGGAGGAAATGAAAGATCACAGACAGCTAGTGACTGGTGAAGCCAAGGCTCCAAATCAGTTCATGGAGACTCTAAAGAAATCCTTGCACTTACCATAGGCTGCTGTCAAAAGGTGCCACAAAGGAAATGGTAATCTATTTGCATTGGATTAACTACAATGCTATCTATTGTCATTTGAGAAAGAGTTGTGCATCTATTTACAAGATTATCAGTAAGATCCTCCTGTACCCCTGCCACACCTCCCCCAAGTCCCACACCCTCTCCACTCCTTCCTCCTGACAGCCCCTGCTCTGGGGCCTTTGGTCCAGTGATTAGAAAACTCTGAGATCACACAGGCTGCCAGCTTCACATGGGAAAGGCTTGGAAACTCCATTCTGGATGGGGAGGGGGTGATGGGACCAGTAGTTTGTCACCAGCTCATCCAGGTTTGTCTCCAGAACTTACACAGTTTTCAAATAGGAGAGCTGAGCTCTGAGAGTGACAGTGTCATCTGAGTGTGCCAGCGGGCAGGGACAGACAATAGGGCTTCAGCCATGGGGGCCCAGATTGTTTTGGTGACTCTTGGGACTGTCTTATTTCTTCTGCTCAATGAAGCTGTCCATTGTGGCCCTAACTTGTCAATAAAAGTGATATTTATTGAAGAAAAAGATGTTCAACTGAAAGCGGTTAGACTCCACTCATAGTATATGCACCTCTCGGGCTTGTCTTAAATCCTTCCTACACACGGTAGGATGGTTTTTGAAAAAGGTCAGGAACCAGCCTGTGCCCAAATTGTCCCATGTTCATATAAACTTTGACTCACCAAATGTAAGAAGAAGGATATGTATTAGAGATGAGGAGGTCAATACCATCAGTTTAAATTCATTAATTCAATTAATTTAACAAATATTTATTGATGATCCCAGATGGGGCCCAGATTATGTGTCTCTGACAAAGACTTAAGAGCCTGTGAACAGCACAATGTTAAATTAGGGGATGCAGTAGCTGTTCCAAATGCAGTCCCATGTCTTGGGGGCTTCACACACCGAAAAGTCAATTCCTCCTCACATGAATCCTATAAGGGGGTTTCCACAGTGGGTTATCATGAACTAAATTCAGTTGTTGCCCCTAGAACCTCAGCCTTGTCAGACTTTGTGACTGCAACTAAACTGATTATGCATTTTGGCAGGATTCTGCCTTGAATATGGCTAATGCCTTTTGTTCAATCTCTGGCACAAAGTGTCAAGGATCATTTGTGTGCAAGCTCACCTGGACCAGCAAACACGTTTTATGTCCTGCCACAGGGATACCTGGATGCTCACACTCAGTGCCACCAAGGCAGGGCCAGTAATGGGACAGGTCTTCCTCCCTCAGGGGTGACTGCACTGATGACCTCAAGCTGATGGGCTCCCAGGAAGAGCAGGTGGCAGCAGCCTAGGAGAAGAGTCCTAAGGAACCAGCTTCTAGTCAGTCTTGGGAGGACTGTGGACTGAGGTTTGAAGACACAGTTCTGAGATAGGAAAGGAAAAGTGACTTCCCTTACAGTCCTCACAAGCTAAGTGGGAAGCCTGGGACTTACTTGGACTGTTTGGGAATAGGAGCCAATATGTGTCTCATCCAGGTATTTTGTTGAGGTTGAGCCCTGTGTATAAATTGACCAGAAAATCTGCTAAGTTTGCCCAGGGACTTGGGTAGCAGGTGTGTTACAGGCAGCCCCACAGGCCACCTACCTCAGACCCTGTAAACACCAAGGACCTTGGTGGAATCCAGGATTCTGACACTGGGAAGTGTGTTGATTGGCACATTTGACAGTGGAGGCGACATGTCCACCCAGAATCACCCCTTAGGGCACCAACTTCCTGCCCACATGACACACTGCTGCTGGCCTACTATTGGGCACTTGCGGAGAGTGAGTGGCTTTAGGGAGGACTGCCAGTTATCATTGTGTCCAGGGGTCCCCATCCTGCATTGGCCTCCCCAGATTCTGGGAAGGCAAACAGGTTTCTCATTAAAAATGGAAATGGAACATTCCAGAGCAGCAAGTCAGGTCCCACAGACAGGTGTTCTTCACATAAGAAAGTAGAACCTCATCTTTAAGGACCCTTTGTATCTCCCTTGATGACTCACACAGGAGTGTGGAGTCCCAGGAAGGTCCCTGGAGATGGCTCCCAGGAAGGTCTTGAGGATGCCTGGGCCTGGTTCACTGAAGGCTCATCCCAATTACAAGGTGATGTGTCCCTGGGGTGGCAATGACCCTCTAGTGCCAGTGACAACTCTTTAGTACCTACAGTGCTAGGAGCCCATCAGCCAATCAGTTAAATTTAAAGACAACCCCTTCCCTTAGGGAATACTCTTAACTACCTAGAAAGCCTTTTATCCCTTCTTCTTTGGCTCTAGCTAGCAATCTTGCTAGAGGGTAACAGCCGACTGGTGTATCTTTTTGGATCCTGTGTGGATGCCCGTGGGAAGGTACAAGCCTGGATGAGGCTGACTGAAGTGATGTGGTTGATCAGCTCTGCCTAGCCCACGTGGTAGCATCAGTACCTCCATCTATTATTGGACCGGGTATACTAACCCTGCCGGCATACAACGGGCTCTAAAGATAGGCCTCCTTTATAGGCCAAGGAAACTGAAATGGTCTACCAAGGTTGTGGTACCTGTAACTGATCTGTCTCAGGGTGAACAAGGACTCTCAGGTCTCAAGGTGGGTCCTGTCCATGTCTGACAAATAGAACACATTGGTCTGCTGCTGCTGTCATATGGTTGCTCTGGCATCTAGTGGCCTTTGACACTTAACCCCACAACTAGAATTGCCATTCCTGTGCATGTGGCAGATTCTAGCCATACCACAGTTGCATTTGAGACCAAGCTCTGCCATAGTTTGGATATCTGGGACATTTGCAGTCATATGCTGCCACAATGCCACATATGCTATCACAGCAAAGGGACCCTGACAGTGGGCTTAAGAAATTAACATTCAGGGGACATTTCATATCCCTTCTGATTTTCAGGATGGTGGAATCATCAAGAGGCGTAATGAACTTTAAAAGACTTGACCAGAAAGGATTGCTGGATAGACCATGTTACCAGTATTGTAGACTCCCCGTATGGCCAGGCAGTATAAATGTAATGCAGGTGATGCTCAGAGGAAGCATTCTCTCTGGAGAAGGTGTTTGGATAAGTTTAAGACAGAAGCAGTGGGGGGTGGAGAGACAGCTTTTCATATCCATGATTCCACCCCCACAACCCCAACCATTACTCTGTGTTTTCAAATGATAATACTGCCTGTGAAGCCTGTAGCAGGTGGCATCATAAGTGACAACACAGAGACTGACTCTAGTCTGTTGTTTCTATGGCCCCTGGTTGATTATTTAATATGGAATATTACAGGCAATTAGAATTACGATGAGTTGGCTGAATTTGCAACCCCAGTGTAGTCTTACACTGGCTCACAGGGAAGCAATAAGGAAGTCATTGAACATTGAAAGTTCTCTTATTTTGCCTCTGTCTCATGACCCTGATCCATCTGGATGGAAAATCTAGTTTTGGGTGGATAATTGGTTGACAAGGAAATAGTAGTGGCTACTGTATCAGGACAAACAAGTTGTGACCATGGAAGGAAGGCAACACACCCAGTGGTTGGGGAGGGAATCCCTTTTACAATTAGGTCTATAATCCATTTTCAGTAGATTTTTTTTTTTTTTTTTGCATATGGTTTGAGGCAACGGTCAATTATCATATTTTTTTCTTATGGATATCTAGTCGTGTCAGTAAAATTTGGTGAAAAGAATTTCCTTCCCTTTCTGAATTGAATGGAAACATTTCTTCAGGGTATCTCGTGCAGAAGTGGACAGGTCTGCCAGTCTTTGTTTGAACCCTTAGTGAAAAGGAGTTCGCTGCCTCAGAAAGAAACCTGATCTGTTATTTATTGGAAGCCTGCTTATGGGCAGGTGACATTGGTTCCCTTTTACTGAGCCCTACTCAGTGCCAGGCCTGATGCTGATCGTCTGCCCAATAAAGTAGGTGCAATCCCTTCCCCTTTACAGAGGGGGCATGTGGCTAAGGGAGCCTGTACTGCTTCTCAAGGGAGAGCCACATGGGAACCCAGGCTTCTGAGTCTGATACCAGCCCATTCTGCCTCTAAAGGACCATGGGAATCAAAGGAACCTAAAGACATGGTCTTTGTGCACAAGTGTTTGAAATCTTATTGAGGGAGAGAGAAATGAAATAATCACTCATTGAGAAGATTACAGAAAAGGAGTGGGAGTGTCCAATCTGACCTAAGGAATGGTAGCAGTAGCCCAGGAAAGGCACAAGGGGGTGCAGGAACCCCTACCCTGGGAGGACAGGAATGGAGACAGTTATTTCAGATTGACAGTGGGCTTTGGGGCTGTGGTTAGCCCAGTAAACCACCCCCCTCCCCAACCCCACCATGAATACACACTCAGAACCAACTCTACCTCTCCCATTTCCCCAGCAGTTACATAGCTACTGATGCTCTGTCAAAAATCTATAGTATGCAGTGGAGCTTAGTCATATATCTTGGGCAATAGCTATTTTCTAAATGGATCAAGACCTTTCCCTTTAGGCTGATTTGAAATATTGATTGACCAACCTTACTGTGCTTCAGACTCATCTGGAAAGCTTGTTAAAATACACATTCTTGAGTGATATCAATACGTTGGCAAACTAGGATGCTCTATGTCCTCTGTTTCCAACAGAATTAACAACAACGTATAGCCAGAATAGTGTCATGAAAACTCAAGAGACCAGTTGAGAAACTACAGTTTCCAGATAAAAATAAAACCAAGAATGTATTCTTGTGAAAGCAGTAGAAAATTGTATGGCACTTCGCATTCCCATCTATGCCCCCTTCTGCTGCTAGGCATAGTGTGGTACAACTAAGAGGAAGCCTCTCATACTGGGGCTCCGCTCTAGGGACCTGTGCCCAATGTCTGGAATGTCTGGGGGCTGCCAAAGGCACTGTTTCCTGTCTTGCCTGACTCAAAGCCTGGATGGGATCAGGCTTAATTTGGTGGCCAGTGAAAACAGTGAGCACCTTAGCCAAGTTAGAATGCAGTCCCACAGGAAGCCACCAAAGAGAGGAAGAGACCATGGGCTTCTGAGAAGAAGCAGGAACAAGCTCCTTAGGGAATATGGGACAGTTTAAAGCTCATGCAGGGTCAAAAAAGAAGACCCATCTATATGTTGTCTATAAGAAACCCACCTTAAATATAAAGACATTTATAAATAAAATTAGATTAATGGAGAACAATGTACCATGCTAACACTAATCAAAAAGAAAAAAAAGCTAGAATAATTCCATTAATTTCAGAGAGAGGAGGCTCTAAACAAGAAAAGTTGTAAGGGATTAAAAAAAAAAGGCATTACATAATGAGGGAGAGCAATGGTCTAAGAAAGCATAACTATCCTTAATGTACATATGCCTAACAGAGCATCAAGCTATGTGAGACAGAATAATAGATTTGCAAAGAGAGGAAGGAGTCCACCATCATAGTTGGAGACTTCAACATACCTCTATCAAAAATGGGAAGATTGAGGAAGAAAATCAGTAAGGACAGAGCTGAACTCAATACCACTAACAATGAACTGGATCTAATTGACATTTATAGACTATTTTATCCAACAACAGCTCAATACACGTTCTTCTCAAACTGACCTAGAACACTCACCAAGGTTTTAACAAATTTAAAAATGTAGTCATCAGTTTTCTCAACACCGTTTGTTGAAGAGACTTTTTCCCATTGCATATTCTTGCTTTCTTTGTCGTAGATTAATCAGGCATATAATTGTGGGTTTATTTGTGGGTTGTCTATTCTGTTCCACTGATCTATGTATCTATTATTGTGCTAGCATCATATTGTTTTGATTACTACAACTTTATAATGTATCTTGAAATCTGAGATTGTGATATCTCCCATTTTGTTCATTTTCAAGATTGTTTTGGCTATTCAGGGTCTTTTGTAGTTCCATACAAATTTTAGGATTATTTGTTCTAGTTTTGTGAAAAATGACATTGGTGTTTAATAGGGATTACATTAAATCTGTATATTGCTTTGGGTAGTATATACATTTTAATAATATTTGTTCTCCCAATCCATGGACATGGAATATCTTTCCATTGGTTTGTGTTATCTTCATTTTCTTTCATCCATGTTTTTAGAGTATAGGTCTTTTGCATCCTTCATTAAGTTTATTCCTAGGTATTTTATTATTTTTGGTGCAATTGTAGATGGGATTGTTTTCTTAATTTCTCTATTATTTCATTATTAGTGTATAAAAATGCACAGATTTCTGTATATTGATTTTATATCCTGTGACCTTACTGAATTCATTTATTATTTGTACTTTGTTGGTGGAGTCTATAGGGTTTTCTATATATAGTATCATGTCATCTGCAAATAGTGTAAGTTTTACTTCTTCCTTACCAATTTGGATGCCTTTTATTTCTTTTTGTTTGATTGCAGTGGTTAGGACTTTTAGTACTATGTTGAATAAAACTGGTGACAGTGGACATCTTTGTTTTGTTCCTGATCTTGGGGGAAAAGCTCTCATTTTTTCACCACTGAGTATGATGTAAACTGTGGGGTTTTCATATATGGCCTTTATTATATTGAGGTATGTTCCCTATCAACCTACTTTGTTGAGGGGTTTATTATGAATGGATGTTGTACTTTGTCAAATACTTTTTTCCATCTATTGAAATGATCGAATGGTTGTTATCCTTTCTCTTGTTGATAAGATGTATCACACTGATTGCTTTGTGAATATTGAACCACACTTGCATCCCAGGAATAATTTCTAGTTGATCATGGTGATCTTTTAAATGTATTGCTCAATTTGGTTTGCTAATATCTTGTTAAGGATTTTTGCATCTATGTTCAGTTACATGCAAAAGAATGAAACTGGACCACTTTCTTACACCACACACAAAAATAAACTATAAAAATGGATTTAAGACCTAAATATGAGACCTGAAACCGAAACATCCTAGAGAGAATGTAGGCAATTTCTCTGACATCAGCCATAGCAATGTTTTTCTAGATATGTCTCCTGAAGCAAGGGAAACAAAGCAAAAATAAACTATTGGCACTATATAAAAATAAAAAAGCTTCTGCACAGCAAAGGAAACAGTCAACAAAACAAAAAGATAATGTATTGAATATGAGAAGATATTTGCAAGTGATATATGCAATAAAGGATTAGTATCCAAAATATATAGAAAAAGGAGGCATCTGGCTGGTTCAGTTGGTTAAGTGTCTAACTCTTGATTTTGGTACAGGTTGCTATCTCACAACCATGAACTCGAGTTCCACATCAGGCTCTGCACCGGGCATGAAGCCTACTTAAGGTTCTCTCTCTCTCTCTCTCTCTCTCTCTCTGCTCCTCTACCCACCACCTCTCTCTCTCTCAAATTACAAACAACAAAAACAACAAAATATATAAAATATATATACCATTTGTATATTTTATATACAAATTTTATATATATATAAAATATATATACCATTTGATTTCACTCATATTTAGAATTTAAGAAATAAAACAAAGAAAAAAAGAGACAAACAAAAAAGCCCCCGAGTCTTAGCTATAGAGAACAAACAGATGGTCACCAGAAGGAAGGCGGATGGGCGGATGGGTGAAATAGGTGAAAGGGATTAAGAGTGCACTTACGATGATGAGCACAGGGTGATGTATGTAAGTGTTGAATCACTATATTGTACACCTGAAACTAATATAGCACTATATGTTAGTTATACTGGAATCAAAAAATAAAAACGTATTTAAAAAGTATAATTTACATACAATGAACTGTACATATTAAAACTGAAAGAAAATACTGCTACATACATCTACATGCTAAAAATTTATATTAAAGAGAGCAGATTAAATTTGCTGCTTAGTTCCTCACATTTTTTCACATTAAAATACATTTTGGATTCTTTTTCTAGCTGCATATAGACACTTTCTTTTTTCTTCTTTCTTTCTTTCTTTCTTTCTTTCTTTCCTTCATTCTTCCCTCACTTCTTTCTTTCTTTCTTTCTTTCTTTCTTTCTTTCTTTCTTCTTTCTTTCTTTCTTTCTTTCTTTCTTTCCTCCCTCACTTCTTTCTTTCTTTCTTTCTTTCTTTCTTCTTTCTTTCTTCTTTCTTTCTTTCGTTCTTCCGTTCTTTCGTTCTTTCTTTCTTTCGAGTGTGCAAGCCAGGGAGAGGGACAGAGGGAGATAGAGGGATAATCTTAAGCAGGCTCCACATTCAGCAAGGATCCGAATGCAGGGCTCAATCCCACAACCTTGGGATCATGACCTAAGTGAAAATCAAGAGTTGGATGCTCAACTAACTGAGCCACCCAGGTGTCCCATTTCTTCATTCTTTTTAATTAAAAAAAAGTAATTATATAATATCTGCTTTCAGGCCCCAATGGAATTGAACTAGAAATCAATAACAGAAGGATAACTGAAAAATCCCCAAATACCTGGAAATTAAACAACACCGTTCTAAATAATAAATGAGTCAACAAAGAAATCTCAAGAGAAATGTGTAAATGTTTTGAACTACATGAAAATGAAAATACAACTTACCAACACCTCGGGATACAGAGGAAGTAGTGCTTAAAGGAAAACTTATGGCAGTGAATGCATGTATCAGAAAAGAAAACAATATGTAATACAAAATATTTAAGTTTCCACCTTAGGAAACTGGAAATAGAAGAGCAAATTAAATTTGCATTAAGAAGGAAAAAAGAAAGTATTATTATCAGAGAAAACATCAGTGAGGTTAAAACCACGAAATCAATACAGGAAATGAATGAAACCAAAAGGGGCTGTTTGAAAAGGTCCCTAAAATTGATAAGACTCTAGTCAGACTAATTAAGAAAAAAAGAAAGAGAACACAAATGACTAATACCGGAAATAAAAGAGGGGATATCACTCCAGATCCTATGGACATTAAATGCATAATAAAGGAATACTGTGAACAACTTTATGCCCACAAATTTGATAACCTATATGAAATGGACCAATTCTTGAAAGACACATTTGCCAAAACTCATATAAGAACAATTGATTGGGCCTATATCTATTAAAGAAATTGAATCAATAATTAATAACCTTCCACAATATAAAGTGTCAGGCCAAGATGGGTTCACCAGTGAATTCTACCAAACATTTAAGGAAGAAATTATACAATTCTCCATAACCTTTTTCAGGTGACAGAAGCAGAGGGAATACTTCTGAACATATTTTATGAGGCCAGCATCACCTGAATGCTGAAACCAGACAAAAACATTACAAGAAAGAAGGTTCAAGAGCAATATGTCTCATGAATATGAATGTAAAACTCAACAAAACATTAGTAAATCAAATCCAACGATGTATAAGAAAAATATATACCATGACCAAGTGGGATTTATGTGCTGTTGTCTCTTTCTCCCTTCAATTCTAGTCTTTTGACTAGACTTCAATTTTGACATAACCTCAATTCAAATGAGTTTGTTTCGTATATTTAGGAGCTCTGATGTTTGGCCTAAATATTGTTTTTTCTTCTTGGTGAATTAACGCCCTTATCATTACATAGTGACCTTCTTTGTCTCTTGTAACAGTTTTTGATTTACAGTGTATATTAGTGTGGCCATCTCTGCTCTTTTTTGGTTGCCATTTGCGTGAAGTATCTTTTTCTATGGTTTCAATTTCAATTCACATGTGTCCTTAGATGTAATCTGAGTTTCTTGTAGACAGTATATAGTTAGATGATGCTTTACTGATAAGGAAGGACTCACTCTACCATTTTTAAAAATTTTACAGGTGTTGGCAAGGATGTGGAGAAAGGGGTATCCTCTTGCACTACTGGTTAAATGAAAACTGATGCAGCCACTCTGGAGAACAGTATGGTGGTTCCTCAAGAAACTAAAAATAGAAGTAGCCTACAATTCAGCAATTGCACTGCTAGGTATTAATCAAAAGATACAAAAATGCCGATTTGAAGGGGCACATGCACCCCAATGTTTATAACAGCACTGTCAACAATAGCCAAATTATGGAGAAGGCCCATATGTTCATCAACTGATGAATGGATAAAGATGTGGTATATATATATATATACACACACACACAATGGAATATTTCTTAGCCATTAGAAAGAATGAAATTTGCCATTTGCAATGACATGGATGGAGCTAGAACGTATTATGCTAAGTGAAATGATTCAGTGAGAGAAACACAAATATATGATTTCACTCCTATGTGGAATTTAAGAAACAAAAGAGATGAACATATGGGAAGGGAGAGAAAAAGAGAAGAGAGGGAAACAAACTACAAGAGACGCTTAATGATGGAAAGCAAACCGAGGGATGATGGAAGGAGGTGAGTGGGAGATGGGCTAAATGGGTGAGGGGTAATTAGGAGGGCACTTGTGATGAGCACTGGGTACTGTATGTAAGTGATGAATCACTGAATTCTATTCCCGAAAACAATATTGCATGGTATGTTAACCAACTAAAATGTAAATTAAAAAAAAGTTGAAGAATTAACAGCAACCCTCCTCAAGCTCTTCTAAAAAGGTGAAGAGGAGGAAAACTTCCAAACTCATTCTATGAGGCCAGCGTTACCCTGACACAGAGCCAGATAAAGACACTACAGGAAATTAAAACTACAGACCAACATTTCTGGTAATTATCAATACAAAATTCCTCAACAAAATACTAGCAAATAGAATGCAACAGCACATTAAAAAGATTATACATCATGGCCAAGTGGCATTTATTCCTGGGATACAAGGATGGTTCAAAATAAGGTAATTTATCAATGTAATACACCACATTAACAAAATGAAGAACAAAAACCACAAGATCATTTCAACTGATGCAGAAAAAGCATTTGACAAAAATCAACACCCTTAAAAATCCCCAACAAGCTTGGATTAGAAGGAAACTATCTCAGCATAATAAAGGCCATTATTAATCTCACCACATTAAAGCCCACAGTGTACATCAAATTCAATAGGGAAAGACAGAAAGCTTTCCGTCTATGACCAAGAACAAAATAAGGATGCCCACTGAAAGCACTTCTCAGTAGTATCAGAAGTCCTAGCCAGAACAATGATACAAGAAACAGAAAAAAAGGAAAAAAAAAGTCATCTAAATTGGAAATAAATAAGTAAAATTAGCTCTGTTCGGAGATGACATGATTGCATATGTAAAAAATTCCAAAGATTACACACACACACACACACACACACACACACACACACCACAGATAAATTTAACCAAGTTGCAAGTTACAAAATTAATATACAAAAATCATCTTTGTTTCCATACACAGACAATGAAAGACCCAAGAAGGAAATTAAGAACACAATTTCATTTACAATAGCATCCAAAAGAATAAGATACAAGGAATAAACATAATCAAGGAAATAAAAGAGCTGGGCACAGAAAACTACAAAACACTGCTGAAAAAAATTGAGGAAGTCACAAATAGAAAGACATACCATTTTTATGGGTTGGAAGACATGATATTATTAGGATGTCAAACTACCCCCAAGATTTATAGATTCAACACAATCCCTATCAAAATCCCAGTGGCATGTTTGTAGAGGTAGAAAAAATCATCCTAAAATTCATATTGAATCTCAAGGGACCTAGAATAGCCAAGACAATTTTGAAAAAAAAAGAACAAAGTTGGAGGGGTCACATTTCTTGAATTCAAAACATATTACAAGGTTACAGTAGTCAAAACAGTGTGGTACTGACATAAAGACAGATATATAGACCAATGAAATAGAATAGAGAACTCAGTAAAAAAAAAAACAGCAACACATATATTGTCCAATTATCATCAACAAGGGTGTCAAGACCATTTGGTGAGAAAAGGACTATCTTTTCAACAAATGTTGTGGGGAAACTGAAAAGTTACATGTAAAAGAGTGAGGTTGGACCTTTATTTTACATAATACACAATTATTAATTCAAAACGAATTAAATACTTAGCATAAGGTCTCAAACTAAAAAGCTTCCAGGGGACAAAAAAAAAACAGGAGAAAAGTTTCATGACATTGGATTCAGCAATGATTTCTTGGATAAGAAAGCAAAAGCATGAACAACAAAAGCAAAATAGACATAAGGGACTGTCATATGTACATCAACGGACAAAATCCACAGAGTGAAAAGGCAACTTGTGGAATGGGAAAAAATATTTGCAAATCCCATATCTGACAAGGTGTTAATACCCAGAATATATAAAGAATACCTACAGCTCAACAACAACAAAAATGATATAGCTCAATTAAAAATTGGGTGAAGGAGTTGAATAAACAGCTTTCCAAGGTAATATATGATTGGTCAACAAACATAAAAAGGTGCTTAACATCACTATTTTTTAAAAAGGTGGTCTGTGCATAGTTTTGACCCTATGAGGCCTCATAAGAATGAGCTTGGGCCTGAAACACTTTTTCACCAAGAGATAAGGAGTGTATACAGCTTGTGCTGGATTTATCACCTTGTGTGGGATTATCTTTCCTTGTTTCAACTTGTGCTCCTTTGTTCTGCTTAAACATGTACATTATGTGGCAATGGGGCCAGTCTCATTACTGTATCTGTTCTCTGCGGAGAGGGGATAGAGTCCTTCTGCAACAGCATAGGAGGGATGTGCTATATGCTAATAGCCCTGAATCAGCTGCCAGGAAGGACCTATTGGACATAGGGAACTGATGCCCATGATGCCCACTGCTAAAACTGATCTTGCTCTTTCTCTTTTCTACGTGAGTAAAGCGTCTTTCCATCCAGGGTGTGACTGCATGGTTTTCCTTGGTGACTCCAATACCATGATGCAATGGGCAGAAGTGCTTGAACTTCCACTCTTGATAGCAGGCAAGAGGTATCACTTGCTCAACACTTATCACTAGACGAATAAAAATGAAAACCACAATGTGATATCAACTCACACCAGAAACCAGAATATAACTAGTGTTAGCAAGGTTGAGCAGAAACTGGAACCCTCTTGCACTGTTGATAGGACTATAAAACTGGCACAATCTCTATTGACGACATATGCCTGTTCCTCAAAAAATTAAAAATAGAGCAATGATGCGATCCAACATTCCTATTTCTGGGTATATTTACAAAAGGATGGAAAGCAGGATCTTAAATACATATTTGCAGACCCTTATTCATAGCAGCACTGTTCACAATAGTCAAGAGGTGAGAGTAACTCAAATGTCCATATGCGGATGAACGGAGAGACAAATTGTGGCATACACATACAATGGCGTATTATTCCACCCGAAAAAGGAAGGAAATTCTATCACATGCTACAACATGTGTGAACTTCGAGGACATTATGCTAAGTGAAACCAGCCAGTCATAAAATGACAGACAGGGTAAGGTTACACTTATAAGGTGTCTAGAGAAGCCATATCCATAAACACAAAAAGTAAACACAAAAAGTGGGGGACCTGGCTCCTCTTCTGGTCCAGACACATGAGCTGTGTGATGTTAGACAACTCACCTCTCTAAGCTTCAGGTCACTTCATTTATAATTGGGAATAAAACCGCTGACCTCATAGGGATGTAGTGAGGATTATGTGAAGGGACAAGTTGAAAGGCACAGAGCCTTTATAAGAAACAGATTTGATAAGTGTGTCAAAGTAGATGCTTGATTCATATAATTTTAGAAACTCAATGGCAGCAAACCTCCCGTGACCCCCCCCACCACCCAGGCTTCTCTGTCTCTCACACACCTCCAATGGGTTGTCTTAACTCCAACCCTGACACTGAGCTTCTAGGAGGTTATGCCTTGTGTGTTAGATCACCTTTGCTTTATCCAGTGTCTTGCACAGTGCTTATATGATAAATAAATAGATATTAATTGTATAAAATACATACAGAAGCTGTGTTAGCAGTTCTCAACCAGGGTATCACATGGAAAGTACCTGGGAATTAAATACAAATACGGCTGCTGGGGTACACTCCAGAGATTCTGACTTAATTGATCTCGAACAGTGTTCAACCTTGGTTGCACATGTAGAATTACCTGGGGAAATTTAAAAATCCACTGCTCGGGCCATATCTCCCACCAATTATATCAGAAGCTCCGGGCACGGGACCGAAACATCAGTATTTTTAAAAAGAATCTTCAGGGGCGCCTGGGTGGCCTGGTCGGTTAAGCGTCCGACTTCGGCTCAGGTCAGGATCTCACGGTCCGTGAGTTTGAGCCCCATGTCGGGCTCTGTGCTGACAGCTCGGAGCATGGAGCCTGTTTCAGATTCTGTGTCTCCCTCTCTCTCTGCCCCTCCCCTGTTCATGCTCTGTCTCTCTCTGTCTCAAAAATAAATAAACGTTAAAAAAAAATTAAAAAAAAAATAAAAAGAATCTTCAGGGGAACCCACTGTGTAGCAGGACTGGGCAGATTGGAAAGACAATTTACATACACAAGCAATGGACTCCTAACCTGTTCTTAGATGAAGACAAAAATAAAATTAGGAGGAGAGTGAGTCACTATTTTGCATGTGCCTGATAAAATCTTATTGTCTGCCCTTTCCAACTTTGTTCACTTAATTTACTTTCTGAGTGTTTAGAGCTGCTCTCTTTCAGGCTCACTTCTCTCTCTTTTTGGCTATTTGCTATTGCTCTTGGGTGACTGTGCTGGGTTGAATACTTTCTCCCAAAACTTCACGTCTGTGTGGAACCTGTGAATGTGACCTTATTTGGAAGTAGAAACTTTACGGATGTAATCAAATTAAGATGAGGTTGTAGTAGATGAGGATTGACTCCAGTCCAATGATTGTTGTCCCTCTAAGAAGAGGGAAATCTGGATACAAGACACACAGGACATGACTCCACGTGGTGACAGAGGCCAGGAGTGGAGACATACTGTCCAAGCCAAGGTGTGCCAAGGTTTGTCCGCAGCCACCAAGAGCTAGACGACAGGCCTCTATTGGTCGTGTGGCCCAAAACAATTGTATAGGGAGGCTGGAGAAGAAGGCGGATTGATGGATGGCCAGTGAGATGTGTTGGCACTGCCGTGGTTGTGGGTTTCTGGGCAAAGCCAGTGCTGAAATGTGGTTTTCGGAGGGAGGAGAGACCTCTCCAACACTGGGCAGCGTTGAGAGATGCAGACATGCTATACAATTGTAGATGTTTCTGAACGTGCCAAACATGAGCCAGTCATTGGAGTATGAGCCCTAAAAAGAGAGTGACTTTTTTCTTCTTCTTGGTTTTCTACCCTTTTCTACCCCTAGAATAGTGTCTGGTGCATAGTAGGAGCTCACAGTAGATAATAAATAAACTAAGTATTTTCCGGGCATTTACACTGAATGCCTTCTCCCTGTGGGACACCTTTACGCCCGAGAGTCACCTGGCTTGGCATTTCGTTTTACTCAGGTAGGCTCAAGTCACCTCCACAGAGTGGCCTCCCCTGTTGTCTCATTTAAGACTGGTTTTAGTCCATCACTTTTGCCCGTTTCCCCTTTCTATCACTTGCATGTTTGTGACTTTATCATCAGCTTCCCATTGGTAGTTCAGCGGGGCAAAGCGTCCATCTCCTTTGAGCTACTGTATCTCCAGGACCTATAACATGATCTGGCTAAGTCAGTGCTCAAAAAATTATGTGTTGAATGAATGAGTGAGTGAATGAATGCATGCCGGCTCCATGGAATAGCTTAGCACAGTGCCTTGTACATGGCAAGGGAGAGATAAATGTCAGTGTTGATGTTGATAACATCAAATGTCACTCTGAGGCTGTCACACTCTGGATTGGCCACTGACAATCCTCAGTGTAGGCAGTGGGTATTGGTGAGTGTAAAAAGTCACTCTTCCACCCCACCTGCTATTCTTCCCTGCCACCAGGAAAGACTCTAAAAAATAGTGCTTTTGCCATCCGCTGCCCCTGACTCTTTGTTCTTTGTAGAATTGTGACAAGGCATTGATGATCACATCTTCCTCTGTCCGTAACTCTTGCATTAAAACACTTTCCGATCTTTCTCACTAACATGTAAATGACCAAAAGCATTGTCATCCCTGCATCCCATCTTCTAAGATTTTCTCTTTTCTTTCCTTTCACATATGCTGTCATCTGCTTTCACTCTGTCTCATTTCCTACCTATGGATACTCTTTCCAAATTCCAGCTTCCCTACCACTTTTCTGAAAGTTCAGTTGATGCCTTTCTGCTGTTTCCACCTCTGTTGTCAATGCCACTATGGCCCCTTCTGTTGGTGTTTTCACACAGGTCATTGTATTTTCCCCCCCTCCTCTCACCCAGGCCAGATGAACGTTCTCAAGCTCACGGGCCCCACATATGGTGGGCATAATGGACTCTGACTTAAGTCAGTGAAGGGCATTCCTCCAGCCTGTGGACTTGGCTTACAGACCTCCTGGGTTCCAATCCTGCCTTTCCTACCATTTGTGAGACCCTGACAACTGTCTTAATCACCACATGCCCCATGTGTCCACTTGAAATCAAGGATCCTAGTTATTATAGTTCATAAATAATCAAATGCCTCAGAACAATAGATGAAAGTATGCAGAGAGGAATTCTGAAATGGGTCACCTTTGGGGACAACTTAGGATGGGTGGGCAACAGAATACTATTTCTTAGATATTTTTCAGTGATATATTGAGAACTGTTTATGAATTCATTTGGAACCAGACATAGAGAAGCCAAACAACTATTGGACATATTTCTGAAAAATGCGCAGAACTTTATTATCTTTGTTAATTTGACAGAAATAGCGTCACACCGAAATCATCACTCTGGCTCATTCACCTCAAAGGCGGATCCTCCCTGGGCATATACACATAGCTTTGTGGGCAGTGGAACTATACTCTGTGGTAACAGCCTCTGAAAATCACCTCACAAGTGAATATGAAGGAAACTTTAAAACAAGAACACAAAAATTACAAAATCTAAATATTCCACCGTACTCCCATAGCACAACACTTCATATTCATGGACAACTTGGAGAGCTTTGCAGCATACAGAGGGACAAAGGACGTGACATTTCTTAACTGACTCCATTTGCTTTTGCCTCATGATGATTATTTGTCCAGTAATTCAATGACTAAAATTTTGCCAAAGATACTCTTACTCCTCACGATAATCAAGGGCCATCTGCTGGGCAGTAACTGGATGTACCTGCTGTGCTATCTTCTGAACTGTACCCTACTATGGCTGCAGGTCTGTATCCAGGTATGTCTGCTGGAACATATCCAGGTCAGACTGCTGGAACGCATCCAGGTCGGACTGCTGGAACACATCCAGGTCGGACTGCTGGAACATATCCAGGTCGGACTGCTGGAACGTATCCAGGTCCGTCTGCTGGAACGTATCCAGGTCCGTCTGCTGGAAAGTATTCAGGTCTGTCTGCTGGCTTGTCTTTGGCTTAATTTTGATGGTAGAGTCATCCTTAAAATTAGGTTTGGTGGTAGTGGTTTGTATCTCCACTGGAACGGTGGTGGTAACCTCTTTGGTGTAGAATGATTCTGTGGGGGTGGTTTGTTTTGGGGTGGTCTCTCTGACTGTGGTCTGCTTTGTAGTAGTGGTCTCTTCAACCAACGGTTCGGTGGGGGTGGTCTGTTCCGGGGTGGTCGTGGTTGGCTGTGTAGTGGTGGTCTCTTCCACAACCAAACGTTCTGTGGGGGTGGTCTGTTCTGGCGTGGTCTCTGTGGTCGTGGTTGGCTGTGTAGTGGCGGCCTCTTCCACCATCAACCGCTCTGTGGTGGTGGTCCGTTTTGGAGTGGTCTGTTCTGGGGTGGTCTCTCTGATCGTGGTTGGCCGTGTTGTGATGGCCCCTTCCATAACCAACAGTTCTGTGGGGGTGGTTTGTTCTGGGGTGGTCTCTCTTACTGTGGCCTGCTGTGTAGTGGTGGTCTCTTCCTCAACCAAATCCTCAGGGGTGGTGGTTTCTTCATTAACAATGGGCACTGTGGGAGTGGTCTGTGGGACATGGATCACCTTGGTAGGGAAAGGAGGTATGGTTTGGGTCCGTTGCATGGGATAGTAGTGTTTGACATCTTTGGAGCTTGCATCAGTGTCTCCTCTGACAAAGATACGACACCAGGGGTTGCGCTCCACATTAGAATAGCTGGGATCGTGGATCAGAGAGGAGTACACCAGCTTCAGATTGGATTCTGGAAACCTCCAGCTGCACACCCTGGTCCTCAGGACCATCTTGGAGTCCTCACAGATGTTGTTTTGCCAGCGTAAGTTCTGGACTATTTGCCTCCAGTAGATTATGTCAGTTCTAAAACATGATATGCAGGAGGTTGGGTTGCCAGCAAAGACACAAGAAAACTTGTGGTCCAGTCGGGTGCACTCCACCATCAGGGCGATGCCTTCCTTCTGATCAGCCACAGTCAAATAACATGTGGCCTGGTCTCGAGTAACAATTACGCCCCTGACCACGTGCCTTTCTGGCCATCTTCTCTGCACAATTTGAGGCTTACCCAGAGGGATCCATTCATCCCTGGCTTCAGTGCTGCTTTGCCTTTTCCATAATTCCTGTTGGCCTTCCACTAAGTGTGCCTGGGCAACCAGGAGGAGGAAGGAAAGCAGGGTGAGGCTGTGGAACCTCATGGCTTCAGCTTGGCGGGAACCTGTTTGGCAAAAGCAGGTGAGTCAGTGCCTGGCTGTAGTTCAGCAACACAGGGCTGCAAGATGACCCTCTCTCCACCCTGACACATTTCTGCCTGATTAGGAGTGAGATCAGGAATTCTGGCTCCCGGAATTACCAGACCAGCAGTCCTTCTATTCACATTTCTGCTTGAGTCCTGAACGTCAAAACCTCCCACTCTTCTTTCCTTCATTCACCATGTCTAAGCCAAATTAAATCTCATCCCTCACTCACTATTCCTGCATCTGCTCACTCACTTCTTCATTTACTTATTCACTTAAGAAGCACCTACTGTATGCCATGCACTAAACCAGATGTTGAATTAACCAGGTTGAATAAGAAAGTCTCATATCTTAACCTCTTAGATAGAACTCTTTGGTCAATTTGAATGACATTAACCAGAAGTCTGTCCCAACTCTGTCTTTAACATGATCTTGCACAAATCATCTTCCCCCTCCAGGTCTTGGTTTTGTCAACTGGATATTGAGGTATTGGATGCAATGCTTGAGACTCTCTTATAACTCTGTGTACTAGATTTATAGTATAGGTTTATATGATGTCATTAGACCATGTAATGATAATAGACATGGCAAGTGACAAGAAAGGTGATGATTGACTCAAAATTCAACATGGGTGGAGTTCAGACACTCTGAGATAAATGGGTTTGTGAGGCTGGGCATTTGAGGTGTAGTTAGAACCCAAAGAAAGGCATAAAGGAGCAGAATTTATCTAATCTGAATGGGCTAAGTGAACCAGGGTGGATGGGGTGAATTTCTGCCAGAATGTTTAGACTAGGAAATTGAAGGGAAGGATGATGCCATCTCAATTTCTGGAGCCCTGTTTTGGTACAGTTCTGGGCGGGTAGAAAGCTTTTGACCAGTGCTTTTAAAAATAAACCATTGACTAGAAAGGGTGACCTTAAGAACTTACATAACTCAAATACCATAAAAAACCCCAAATAATCCAATTTAAAAAACAGACAGAGGACCTGAATAATCATTTTTCCAAAGAAGACAAATGGCTAACAAACAATGAAAAGATGCTCGACATCACTCATCATCAGGGAAATGCAAATCAAAATCAGATCTTACATCTTATACCTGTCAGAATGGCTAGAATAAAAAAGACAAGAAAAGTTCTGGCAAGAAAGTGGAGAAAAAGAAACCCTTGTGTGTTGTTGGTGGGAATGCAAATTGGTGTAGCTACTATGGAAAACAGTACAGAGGTTCCTCAAAAATTAAAAATAGAATTACCATATGATCCAGTAAATGCACTACTGGGTATTTACCCCCCAAAATGAAAACACTAATTTGAAAAGATATATACACCCCTATGTTTATTGCAGGATTATTTGTTTTTAAAGGATTTTTAAAAAATGTTTACTTTTTTATTTATTGTTATTATTTTTGGCATGAATAGATTTAAGGAAGACCTATAAATTTGCTAAACGTAAGTCACAAATCAATTTAGCACAAAGGTATTTAGCAGGTTAAACATGATCAGTTATAAGATCCACGCAGCTTCCTGGAAGGTAGCAACAAATTCACTGATGCAGACACTCATGATCATTTCTAGTCCTGCAAACAGAGAAATTCATATCTAGGATGTAGTGTCATTCCTTCATATAGGTGGATTCATGCAGTATTTGTCTTTCTGTGACTGGCTTATTCCACTTAACATAATGTCCTCAAGGTTCATTGATACTAATGTCTATTGCAAAATGTCCTTTTTCAAGGCTGAATTATATTCCAGAGTATGTATACACTATTTTTTCCTTATCTATTCACCTGTTGGACATTTGGATGGTTTCCATGCCTTGACTCTAGTGAATAGTGCCACAGTGAACATGAGAGTCCTAATATCTCTTCAAGACCCGATTTCAATTCTCTTGGGAAATATCCAGAAATGAATGGAATAGCTGGATCATATGGTAGCTATATTTTTAATTTCTTGAGGAATTAAAAAAAATTGTTTTCCATAGTGGCTGCGCCATTTTGCATTCCCACCAATAATGTGCAAGGGTTCCAATTTCTCTACATCCTTGCCAACACTTTGTTGTCTTTTTTTTCTTTTCGTATTTTATCCTTAGACCTTTATTACTTACAGATAATATTGTGTATATATTTAAAACAAAACAAAGGTCAAATTAATATGATTTAACCCCCAAACTGTTGGCGATATTGTAAAATATAGGCAACAGAGGCTCTTACAAAATACTTAAGAGAAAAATTGGCTCACTATTTTAGACTTTGAAATTTAATTAGTACACAAATGTTCAAGCTTAAAGAAAATTTCTAGTATTGATTTCTCTCAATTTAGACATTTTTAAATGGTTACATTATTTTCTTTAAATATGGTCAAACATTCTCTCAATGGTTTATACAAAACATGTTTCTCTGGAATAAATATGATTATCTCAAAGTTCCTATTTAATGATAGCAATCATAAAAGCAAAATAATAAAAATAATGAAAGCTCAGTTACCAAAAACCTTGGACATTTTTTCCAGTACTTATAATGAATCAATTGGCTTCCTGACATTGTTCTATGGAAACATGATTGAATAAATAACCTTAGTGGTGCTATCTCATCCCTGTGGAGAGCAGCTTGATTTTATTTTATTTATTTATTTTATGAGAAACAAATTACTTTATTATCTAATTTTTAAAAATTTAAATCCAAGTCAGCTAACATATAGTGTAATAATGATTTCAGGAAGGGGTGCCTGGGTAGCTCAGTCATTTAAAAGTTTGACTTTGGCTCAGGTCGTGATCTCACATTTGTGGGTCTGAGCCCCGTGTCAGGCTCTGTGCTGATAGCTCAGAGCCTGGAGCTTGCTTCAGATCCTGTGTCTCCCTCTCTCTCTGCTCCTCCCCCGCTTGTGCTCAATCTCTGTCTCTCAAAAATAAATAAATGTTAAAAAAATAACGATTTCAGGAATAGAATTTAGTGACTCATCACCTACACAACACCCAGTGCTCATCTCAACAAGTGTCCTCCTTAATTCTCCTTGCCCATTTAGCCCATCCCCTCAGCTAACACCCCTCCAGCAGCCCTCAGTTTTGTTCTCTGTATTTAAGAATCTTTTATGGTTTGTCTCCCTTCTGTTTTTACGTTATTTTTGCTTCCCTTCCCTTATGTTCATCTGTTTTGTATCTTAAATTCCACATATGAGTGAAGTCATATGACATTTGTCTTTCTCTGACTTACTTATTTCACTTAGCATTATACACTCTAGTTCCCCAAAGCAATCTACATATTCAATGCAGTCCCTATCAAAATAACACCAGCATTCTTTACAGAGCTAGAACAAATAATCCTGACATTTGTATGGAACCAGAAAAGACCCCAAAAAGCCAAAGCCATCTTGAAAATGAAAACCAAAGCAGGAGGCATAACAATCCTGGACTTCAAGCTGTACTACAAAGCTGTAATCATCAAGACAGTATGGTACTGGCACAAAAACAGACACATAGATCAATGGAACAGAATAGAGAACCCGGAAATAGACCCACAAATGTATGACCAACTAATCTTTGACAAAGCAGGAAAGAATATCCAATGGAAAAAAAAAGACAATCTCTTCAGCAAATGGCGTTTGGAAAACTAGACAGCGACATGCAGAAAAATGAACCTGGACCACTTTCTTGCACCATACACAACATAAACTCAAAATGGATGAAAGAGCTAAATGTAAGACAGGAAGTCATCAAAGTCCTCGAGGAGAAAGCAGGCAAAAGCCTCTTTGATCTTGCCCGCAGCAACTTCTTCCTCAACACATCTCCGGAGGCAAGGGAAACAAAAGCAAAAATGAACTATTGGGACCTCATTAAGATAAAAAACTTCTGCACAGCGAAGGAAACAATTCGAAAAACTGAAAGGCAACTGACAGAATGAGAGAAGATATTTAATTTATCAAAATCAACACCCCCAAAAACAAATAATCCAGTGAAGAAATGGGCAAAAGACATGAATAGACACTTTTCAAAAGAAGACATCCAGATGGCTAACAGACACATGAAAAAATGCTCAGCATCATTCATCATCAGGGAAATGCAAATTAAAACCACAATGAGATACCACCTTACACTTGTCAGAATGGCTAAAATTAACAACTCAGGCAACAACAGATATTGGTGAGGATGCAGAAAAAGAGGAACCCTTTTGCACTACTGATGGGAATGCAAACTGGTGCAGCCACTATGGAAAACTGTATGGAGGTTTCTCAAAAAATTAAATACAGAACTACCATATGACCCAGCAATTGCACTACCAGGTATTTATCCAAGGGATACAGGTCTGCTGCTTCAAAGGGGCACATGCACCCCCACGTTTATAGCAGCACTATCTATAATAACCAAAGTATGGAAAGAGCCCAAATGTCCATCGATGGATGATTGGATAAAGAAGATGTGGTATATATATATATATATATATATATATATATATATATACACAATGGAGTATTACTTGGCAATCAAAAAGTATGAAATCTTGCCATTTGCCAAAACATGGATAGAACTAGAGTGTATTATGGTAAGTGAAATAGGTCAGTCAGAGATAGTTGGAGCTAGAGTGTATTTATTTATTTTTGAGAGAGAGAGACAGAGCGGGAGAGAGTGTGTGCACAGGTGGGGGAGGGGCAGAGAGTGAGGGAGACAGAATCTGAGGCAGGCTCCAGACTGAGCTATTAGCTCAGAGCCTGACATGGGGCTTCAACCCATGAACCGTGAGATCATGACCTGAGCCGAAGTGGGATGTTTAAGTGGCTGAGCCACCCAGGTGCTCCTACTGCAGCATTATTTGCAATAGCTAAGATATGGAAGCAATCCAAGTGTCCATCCATAGATAAATGGATCAAGAAGATATAGTGTGTATATACAACAAAATGTTACACAGTCATAAAAAATGAATGGGATCTTGCCATTGCAGTAACATGGATGGATTTGGAGGGTATAATGCTAAGTGAAATACATCTGATGGAAAGGCAAATACTATACAATTTCACTCATATGTGAAATTTAAGAAACAAAACAAATGAACAAACCAAGAAAAAAAGAGACAAACAAAAAAAAGACTCAAATACCAGGAACAAAATGATGGTTGCTAGACAGGAGGTGGGTAGGGGAATGGGTGACACAGGAAAAAAAAATACATCACCTTAAAGAGTACATTAAACCTCATGGATTTTATCAGGTAGCCAGTAAAAAAACTACACTTGAAAGAAGAAAAATAGCATTTGTCTTTGTATTTGATACCTATTTACATGCTATGCCCTTGACTAGCATTTGATTCTCACCTTGTTTAATCCACTCAAGAGCTATGCCTCATAGGTAATAAAAAATCACCCCCAAGTAACAGATATGACAGTTAAGGCTCATATCACACAAGATCCCCCAAAGGACAAGTGACAAAGATGGGACAGGCAGCCAGACCATATCTTTCTGGTTCTGAATGCCATCACTTGATTGATGGTTGCCTTAAACTTATTGTATTTTTCAGAAAATATTGGCAACAAATAAGAAAACTATGAACTACTCAGGATTTGCTTTGGTTTAGATGATAAGATGATCCATATTATTGTGGATTCACTTTAAAAATACATTAAAATCCATTTACAGTGCTCTACCATAAAAATAAATTCAGAATTTTGTTTGCATAAGGGAGACAGTCTTCTGTCTTTTGAGGATTGAGAAAGGGAGACAGTCTCAGGTACGTGGGCTCCCAAATGAAGGTTGGTGGGGAACTAAGTACACCAGATGAATATCCCCTAATTCATCAGGGTATTGGGACTCAACCCCTAAGTGTCCCTGATGGCCTCCAGACTTAGGATCCTGAGGTCCTCTGAGGAGCTAGAAGGAGGATGGGGGCAGGTAGTGAAACTCTTAAAAGAGCCAGGCTCTTACCTTGTTCTCAGTATGCAGGTCCACTGCAATCCCAGATGGGAGAGTGAGTTGTACGCTTACAGCTGTCTCCTCTGCCATGCCAGGCAGGGACAGCCCTTCTTATAGAAGCCCAGGCAGATGGATTTTACAGCACACATATCTATCAATCTTTATCACACTCCTCCTAGCCACACCCTTTGGGAGGGAGCTAGTTCCTACAGGGAAAGTGGATGGTGTAATCTTGTGTGGGGGGGGGGGAGGTGGCGGGGGGGGGGGGGGTAGTACACGCAGACATTAGACCTGCTTCCCTCAAGCCCTCTCTTTCCCCTAGTGGCCACAATAGGAAGACAGTTCAGCCTTGCAAAGGCCCTCCTTGATGGGATGAGGATCCCAGCAGCAATATTCCTGGGAAGAGTTATAAACAACAACAGAATTATCATAGCTGCCAAGCCCTGTGATGCCCATTTTACCTACAGCTGTCACTGAATTGATGGCAAATGACATCTGATCTTTCTCTTTGACACAGCACAGTGGAGAATTGTGTGGACTGTGGTGAACTAGAGATTGTCTGCCTCTCTAAATGTCAACTCTCAGTTCCATTGGCTGAGTACACTTGAGGGTGGGGATCAGCATTGTGAGACTTTCTGAATTTCCAAATGCCTGAAATCCAGACGTTGATATGAAATTGGGTTGACATTTAACTCATATCTTCCTAACGTAGTAATATGTTCCAATGATATACAGATCAAAAGTCGTAACTGTGGTTTTATTTTATTCAAGATTCACTTGTTTGAGAATTACAAGGTCACAGAGACATGGATGTTGACTTGTGCACTCAGTTTTTCAAAGAGTCTCTTCATGAATTCCACTGGAGGTGGCTATGTCCCCAGACTCCAGGCCTTTTGTAAAATTGTTCATTAGGGGCCATCTCTATTATCTTGGTCACCACCGTTTAAACCCCTGATTTCCATAAAGGCAGATCTGCAGGGTTATTTGGACAAGGGCAAAATAAAGCAACTTTGTTCCAAAGAAAGATATAGTTCAAGGTGACCACCTAAAAAACGAGAAATTCATCTTGGTCACAGAAGGCAACCAGATACTGCCTGGAGGAAGACTGTAGGTCAGAATACAAAGCAAATTTAGAAGGAAACACATGGACTCCAGGATCTTTTCTGGGAAGGGTCTCTAAGCTTTGGCAGAGAACATGGAACTTCACCCAATGGCTTCTCATGGATCTTCTGCCTTCCTGTGATCTCAAATTCTGCCTTGATCTTGTATTACAAACAGGTGGCACAACGTGAGACCAGGCTGTGTAACTTCCCCTGTTGGCTCAGCCTGTCTTTCCAAATTCTAACAGACACACACACACACACACACACACACACACACACACAATCTGGCCACACTCAACTCCCCAACCAACATTTCCTGAATACTTGGTGCACTTGCTTGCTCCCTTCCAGCCTTGATCCCACTGTTCCCCTTACTTGGAATGCCCTTCCAGTCCTGCTTTACCAAGCACACACCTGCTCATCCTTCAAGATCCAGCTCAAATGTCATCACCTCCCTGTTGGTGTCATTGGTCTCTTCATCCTTGTCTATGCCCCCCACCCTTTTGTGGATATTCATGGAGAGAAATAGACCATCACTCCCAGTTAGTGTATACAATGTGCCAGCATTGTGCTGAGGCTGTGCTATTATTTCACGTGGAAATCCTGGGAAAATGGTGCACTTGTACCACAGTGCAATGGAGAGACTGAAGAGGTTTGAGGCCCAAGCAAGGCTGTCCACAGCAGAATCCCTCCACCTCCCCGTGCTTCCAGGACCAAGGGGAAACCTGCCTTCAGCTGACTGACTATGTAAAGACTTATCCCCTTTTTTCCACAGGAGAAATGTGGGATCACCTTGGAGTCTCATGGTACAGAGATGAACATGAGGTTTGGGTGGCCAAGTGTTTTTGCCAACCTCTGAATGGCAAAGCCTGAAATGATTGTGGGTCTGTTGTTGGTTAACCTCCCAGCAGAGTATTTTGGACATTGTATTATGATTCTGAGACCTGAATCTGTCTCAATTCTACATTATGTGGAGAAGACCCTGCCATGCTGTCCTATGTACCTCCTTGTCCTTATTATCCACAGAAGTTCCTGGCATATAGTAGGTATAGTAGGTGCTTTCATCAGAATTGTTGAAGTAATGAGTTGAAACCCTCAACTTCAACTGGCCTCAAAGACAAAAACATTTGACTGGGCAGTTGTAGGAGTAAGGTTGGTTCAGATACACATAGATTCAAAGGTTTAAAAGTCTCTTCTCTGTGTCTCCATTTTTTTTTTTCTGAATCTCAGACTCTGTCTCTCTCACATTCTTGCTTTCTCTTCTGTGCACTCTCTGCTGTCTAGCTTCATCCTCAGGCAGGTCCCTTCCATTTGTCATAGAACAGAACATGACCTTTCATCCCTAGCACCATATGAATGCCCAGAAGAACTCTGATAGACCATCCCTGGTACATTTCACTGAGTCTGTTGCAGGGAGCAGAGACATGTGATGGACAGCCCACCAGAAGCACAGGGAGTGGAGGATGGACAGTTTTCAACCAGAAAAGGGGCTTCTGTTATCCACAGAAGGTGAAAAAGTGGACAAAAACAACCAATCTACATTTCAGCAGGTTCTCATTTAATGGGGACAAAGGCAGATAATGAATTATATTGGAATTCGCAGCTGTGGGTTAGTTGGTTACCCTCTGGAGAATGACTTCCTTCAGGCTAGGCAGGACTTCGCTAATTAGGGAAGCCATATCAGATTCATGGGACAGAACTGTTCCTAATCTGTTTGAGGATCGGTAAGTAAACTAGTTGCCTAAGGAGAAGGTTTGTGACAGAAGGAGAAGGTTTGTGACAGGAGAAGGTGGATGATCAGATCTCAAAGTCAAAGAGAGGTCTTGAATGCAAAGCTGAGGGTTTTGTTCCACAAGCTGAGGATGACAAAAATTCAACCCAGGATCCCTCACTTTCCCTTCCAGTGTCCTTGGAAGACTGCCAATAGGCTGTGCCAATAGGCTGATTGTCCTGCTGAGCCCAGAGACAGCCTCAGAAGTCATTTCAACCCAGTTCTCCAGAGAGCCACTAATCATCTATCGGTATTAACATGAAGGACAAAACCTATTTGCCATTCCTGCCATAGATGGGGCTTTTGACTATTTCTGATATTTTTACCCAGAAGAGTGAGCAAACTCATACCTTAGAGAATCCACAAGCTTTACAGAAAAAAGTGAACCTGTATCAGGAATGGGACTTACACTAAAGATTTCACATTTAGGTTCAGATTAAATAACCCTTGAGAAAAAGGAAAGCAAATAGCATGTGTAGCTCAGGGTCATGTGTCTTTCATTGATCTGAGAAAGGCTTTATCTTTGGCCAACCAATCCCCCAGTGGAGATGGGAAGTAGAAACAATGGTACAGACAAGAAACCAGACAAAAGAGTGTGAGAGACCAGAAATCTGAACACTGCCCCCACGTCATCAAGATTGTCTCTGTTGGGGATTTAGTTAGAAATATTCTCCTAATAAAGTTCTCTCGTTCTTTCCTCAAATTTGTGAGACATTGTCCACATTTTACCTTTGCAGAAAGATAAGTTAAAGATATTGATGGAGTGTTTTCCCCTCAAGATAGCTACCTAATGGTGGTGATGGTGGTGATGATGATGATGATGATGATGATGATGAAGATGGTGATGGTATATAAGCATGGTCACAGAGCCTCTACATTTCAAGCACCATTCTGAAAGGTCATCTCGCTTTATTTGTACAACAACCCTATTATTACCTCCATTTTACACATGTAGGAAATAAACTACACCAAAGGTAAGGATCTTTCTAGACAAGTTACTTCAACCTGGGAAGTAAATATCTCAGCTGCATATAAGGGAGAATTATGCCTACTTCATAGAACTGTTTTGTGTTCCAATGCAATACGTACAGAAAGTGCCTTGACCGTGGATTGACACACATTTTAAATCTCGTATATGATAGACACTCCCAATATTTTAAAAATAAAATAATGTACTTATATGTTTAAAAACTCTCCCTGTTGTCCCCTTATTCTATTAAAGTAAAAAAATTAAAGTTTTAGATTTATAGAAAAAAATAGAAAAAAAAGGACCCCTGCCCCACGTCTCACTCAGGTTGCCCTATCATTATTCTCTTATATTATTATGGTACATATATAAAAATTTGGGGGCTGATATTGATACATTATTATTAAAGTCCATACATTATTCAAACTCTTTAGAATTCACTTTATTATTTTCTTATGTTTATTTATTTTTGTGAGAGAGAGAGCACAGGCAGGGGAGGGGCAGAGAGAGAGGGGGACGGAGGATCCAAAGTGGGCTCTGCACTGATAGCAGTGAGCCCAATGTGGGGCTCGAACTCATGAACTGTGAGATCATGATATGAGCTGAAGTCAGATGCTCAACTGACTGAGCCACCCAGGCACCCCCTTAATATTCTTTTTAAAGTTGTTAATAGAGTATTTTTTAAGGAAGCTTTAGGTTCACAGCAAAATGGCTAGAAAGTATGTAGAATTTCCATATACCTCCCATCTTCACACATATACAGACACCCTAATTGTCAACATCCAGCACTGACGTGTACATTTGTTACAGTGTTTGAACTCACATTGACACATCATGGTCAATGTTTCCAGTCCATAGTTTACAGTGTAGTCCACTCTTGGTGTTCTCCGTGCCATGGGTTTCGACAGATATAATGATAATGTATCCACCAATATGGTCTCAGAGAGAATAGTTTCATTGCCCTAAAAATTCTTTGTGTGCCACCTATTCATCCCTCCTTCTTCCATAACATCTGCTAATCACTGATCTTGTTTCAGACTCCATAGTTTTGCCTTTTCCAGAAAGTCATATGGTCAGAATCATACAGAATTTAGTTTCTTTAGATTGGCTTCTTTCACTAACTTTATTATTTTAAGGTTCTTCTGTGTCTTTTCATGGCTTGAGAACTGATTTCTTTTTAA
Source organism: Panthera onca (assembly GCF_046562875.1). NCBI lineage: Eukaryota > Metazoa > Chordata > Mammalia > Carnivora > Felidae > Panthera > Panthera onca. The sequence continues at coordinate 12,062,289 of NC_138342.1, forward strand.
CGCTGAATAATATTCTAACATCTGGATTCACCACAGTTCACTTATATGTTTACCTACTTAAGGACGTCTCAGTTGCTCCCATGTTTTGGAAAAATAAATAAATAGCTGTTATAAACACTCATGGTTTTATTGTGACCATAAGTTTTCAACCTCTCATGGTCTTTTCTGTCCAGGATGCCAGCCAATGTTCCACATCACAGTTAGCAGTCCTGACTTCATAGACTTCTTTGGATGGTTTCTCAGCTGTTCCTTGTTTCTGATGACCTTGAGAGTTTTCAGGAGGACTGGGCAGGTGTTCTGAGAAGGTGTCCCTTTTGGAGTTCACCTGGTGTTTTTCTCATGATCAGATTAGTGTTATGTCATTCTTTTCATCAATGATTTAAATGATGGTTGTCAGGTTTCTGTGGGGGGTTTCATAAAGTCTGAATACAATTGGTAACACACAAAGGTTAAGGCTGATTGTTGAATGCATGTCTCGTGTAGTCTGGGCTGGTAGTTGACTTCAAGTTTAAAAGCTAGTTTTAACTCTCATGTGTTTGTTACTGCAATATCATTCTTTGACTTAGGAGGACGGCACCTTAGGGTGCAGATACGAGAGATTCCTCAGTGGGTGCAATTTGGTTTGTGAGTTGAGCTTTGGCTGCAATAATACCAGGCTAAATTTGCTTAAAAAAACAAAAAAACCCACAAAAACATAGCAAAAACAAACAAACAAAACAGTCCGTCCTTCGAAAGTGACCACATGAATGCACTAAGAAAATGCTGAGTCAGTGCGTCAAAGCAATATTAATTTGTTGGGTCAAGTCATGTGCACTAAAAATTTATTGTCAGAAAATGAGGAAATCGTCTGAAAAATCTTAGCTAAGATCTAACCAGTCTGGCAAAATGTGTTTATCTTAGCTCAACTGAATGGTATTTGCATTCCAAATTTAAAATCCTCATTAGTCATGAGATTTCGGAATTCCTGTTCAGCAAATCAAATAATACATAATGCTAAAGTTTTCCTTTGTAAAAATAAGAGACAGTGAAAGGTTGAGAGTACTTGGTATTAATGAGAACTGAAAGCCTATAAAGTGTTTACCTTAATAAGACGTCCAGATTCACACCCCATAATATTGAACCCATGTTGTTAGAAGTCATGTACAATGCTTCGTTTCTATTCTAAATCCATCTAAAAAGAAATGCACATTTTTGATACCATTTTAAACCATATGAAATTGCTGTTTGTAGTAAGTCAAAAGTCTTAGAGTATCAGGCTTTTTTCCCCCTTCAAGTAATAGGGCTGTTTCAGCCTCCTATGTCATTACAATTTTTTTTAGTGTTTTATAACAAACTCTCCAGGAAGCAAGTTCATTGATCACCTCCAGGTTTTTCGTATCTTTGTTTTTAAGGAGAACATTGTAAAACAGGTTAAGCATGATTTAAAGAAGTCTATGTTTTTTGAATAATATTTCTGAGACATTCAGAAAAAGGCTAGTGGCCCTTTTGAATTTTCATGTGTTACAAAGAGAGCTAGTTGCCACCATGGAAAGCTGCCAGAGGGAGAGGACAAGTGGCCCTTTCTCTGTGTTACTTCGGTGAGCCACCATGCATGTGGGCATATAAAACGCAGCTTCTGTCACAGGGAGAGGTGCAGATGTTAAGCTGAAAAGCACACCCAGGACAAGTGGATCACACACCCAGAAAGCAAAGCTTTCTCACATGCTGTGGGCTGTTTAGGGGAAGTCAGGGATGGGCAGGGGAATAAGACACTGGTTGGCTCCAGCAAGAACAGGGTTGGCCTCTAACCAGACCTCATTCATTCTGCCACGGAATCATCCATTCATTCTATCATTCACTAATTATTCCATTCATCCAAAGAGCACTCATGAGACATCTAGGGTCCAAGGCTCTCTCTGTCATTGCCTGGAATGCAGTCAAGGTGACATGGTCCTTGTCCTCAAGGAGATGCAGACAGTAAGCAGAACGACAAGGATCTCAACCATGACAATAGAGAGGTAATTGTTATGTAGGAAGGAAGCCTGGGGTGATCTGGGTGGGAACACCTAACCTAGCCAGAGGCAGAGAAAATTTCCTAAGAGCCTATAACTGGTTAAGGGACACTCAACAGCTGGAGGAAAAGGAATGTTGTTTATTCTGTGCTCAGTAACTGCTCTATGCCAGTTGCTAATATCAGTTTAGAGAATCAAAGGTGAATAGGAGTTGGTTTCTGACCTCAAGGTGGGCTGGTTTATTCTGTGGCTCACTATCAGATGATAGCTCTAGTGATGACACCTGTCACATCCAAACATTCAGCAACAGATGAGTTTCATTTTCCACAAAATAAAGTCCTGATTTCTGAGGGTGACACAGGAACTTTTTCTAATCCCAGCCAAATTTGGTGCGGTATCCTCTGTTCCTTTTAGGCATATCCTTAGGCTCCATTTACACCTGAGTATCCATTCTTCTGCCCAAATATCAGGCTATTTCCAGAGACTCAACCTCTGCCAAACTGTTACTTTTGTCCTAAAACTCCATCCTACCGTTGTCTACTTGGCAAATAGTCATTCTGATTTCCCGTGCCCACGTACACACACACACACACACACACACAAAATCCATGGTTCTTTACCTGGGTTTCCCTAAATTTTTACAGACATCACTATTATTACAGTGGACTTGTCATTATATTGGGTTCATTTACATTCTTGCCACTATCATCATCCTGGGAATGAATCTCCAGCCAAGATCTCTGGCTTGACACCTTAGAAAAAACTTAGCATATATTCCTTGGATAGAATTGGACTCTGTTTTTCAAGAACCTTCTGCTTTCAGTAATAGGAACTAATTATTTTTAGCATATTACAACAAAGAAAATTGAGAATTTGGTGGAAGTTTCTTAAGTCAGGGATGCATGCATTGGGAGACCACCCAGACAGAGTTTGGGCCTGAAACTCTGGTCACACCACATCTCAGTTTTCTCTGCATCCGTCCTTTGATTTCTCTCTTCTGCTTTTCTCCATGTGGTTGGAAACATGGGTGTCAGCAGCACTGAGCTGAGCTGCAGTGTGGAAATCTCAGGCTGAGACTTTGATAAATTGGGCTTGAGTCACGTTCCTGCCATTGGACCCCTCCACCCTGGCAAAAGCAGGATTTTGGGGTGAAAGGTCCAGTCACCTAAAACATGTGGTTGGATTTGCAGGATGAACAATTGTTCTCAAAGATGTGGAGAGCTGTTCCCAGCAGGGAGGGGCTCTGTAGGTTTCATGTGTGCACTGGAAGAAAGTTATGGATAAGGTAAGGAAACAAGTGGGCAGGAGGGCATTCTAGATTCACCTGAGGCTACATCCAGACCAATGGCTCCCAATCTTTCTAAGCGTGAGAACCATCTATGACACCCACAGCCTGGGCAGACCTCCCCACAGTGCCCACACTTTACAAATGAAAGATCACAGACAGCTGGTGACTGGTGAAGCGAGGGTTCCAAATGAGGTCATGGAAACTCTAACAAATTCTTTGCCCTTACCCTAGGCTACTGTCAAAAGGTGCCACAAAGGAAATGGGAATTTGGTAATCTGTTTGCATTGGATTAACCACAATGCTACCTGTTGTCATTTGAGCATGAGTTTACATCTGTTTACAAGATTATCAGTAAGATCCTCTTGTACCCTGTCATACCTCCCTTCAAACCCCACATCCTCTCCACTCCTCCCACCTGACAGCTCTTCCTCTGGGGCCTTGGGTCCAGTGGTTAGAAAACTCTGAGACCACACAGGCTGCCAGCTCACATGGGAAAGTCTTGGGAACTGCACTCTGGACAGGGAGATGGTGAAGGGACCAGTAGTTTGTCACCAGTCCCTCCAGGTTTGTCTTCAAAACCAAACACAGTTTCAAATAGGAGAACTGAGCTCTGAGAGTGACAGTGTCATCTGAGTGTGCCAGCAGGAAGGGACAGAAAATAGGGCTTCAGCCCCAGGGTTGGGGGAAGAAGTCGGGGTGGGGGGGTAGGCTGGGTTTAGTAACATGATGCCCTCTTCAGTGAACATCAAATGACCTAAAAGCAGAAAAGCATCAGTCACCTTTTCTTAATTTCTCTTTAAGACAATCATCTGGGGGTACCTGGGTGGCCCAGTTGGTTAAGCATCCAACCTTGGCTTAGGTCATGATCTCACGGTTTGTGAGTTCAAGCCCTGTGTTGGGATTCTGTGTCTTCTCTCTCTCTGCCCCTCCCCCACTCATGCTCTGTCTCTCTCTCTATCTCAAAAATAAATAAACATTTAAAAAAATTAAAAAAAATAAACAAGCATCTGAATAAATTCAAAGATTTATTTTGTCTGAGATTTAAACTTGTTCTAACCACCTTCTGTAACAGATTATTTATGGTTCAAGTCAGGCCTATTTAGGCTGATGGCCTTCTTGGTGTGATTGGGGGACCCAATTTCACTGTTTTCACGAGCATTGGTGACTCTATATCATAGCTATGTGGTGCTCATATACTGGAAAAACAGATTGGGATATAAAGAGCTTTTCCTCTCCCTTGAATATTTCCATATCTTTTCTCTTGATTGATGATCATACTACACTCCCACATGGCACCATGTCATTTCTAAAGCCTTCACTGCACCTTGCTATGTGAGACCTTATCACAACACCATCAGGAATGGCTGTTATTTCAAACAGAATTAACAAGGAGCTAACTGACCTAAACGACTTCCCTAAAGTCCCAAACTCATTTCTCTCAGTTGCACTAGATCTCCTGGTCCAGGTGCAGCCTTCTTTCTGCTCTGATATAATAAGATAAAAAGTGATACCATAACTCCAGACCAAGCCTGATGGCACCTGGGTGCAGAATTCTGGAAGAATCCAGGAGGAGAAGTCCTGGTAAGACTCTGGCTTTCAGCCTGGCCTGGAGTGGCTCCAGGGGAAGAGGGGAAGGAGAGGGAGAGAAGCAGAAAGGGAACAGGGATACCTGGAGGCGTGGTAGGGTGGTATTGGAGATGGAGAGGTATTGGGTGTGGAGATGGACCACACAAACATGGTCATTATCTTTAATAGGTCTGAAGTTTTTCCCAGCTCTAACTTCTAGAGCATGGCACGCATGACTTCAGGAGACCATTAAACAATATAATATATATATATTATATTATATGCATATATAATAATATATATATTATTAAAGGACCAGTCAGAAAACCTCCCAGCTGCCTCCCAGATGGCGTCCGACTTGAGCTCTTACAGGCAGAAAGAAGTCCTTCCGAGGGTTCCTCTGTGCTGATTATAAACTGCAGTTTTCCAGGAGCTCACAGACCTGGATGTATTTGCAAGTGGACACAAAACACGGATTTTTCATTCTTGCATTTTTCTTAGCTATTTTATTCAAGGCAGTTAGACCCTGACCATAATATATGCATCCCTCAAGGCATGTCCTAAATCCTTCCAGCAAATGGTGGGATGATTGTTAAAAGCTAAGCAACTGGTCTGTGCTTAAACTGTCCCATGAACATATAAACTTTGATGCACCAAATGTGAAAGGAAGAGTATATATTAGAGATGAGGAGGTCAACACCATCAGCTTAAATCCATCAACTGAATTAATCTGACAAATATTTGGTGATAGTCCTTTAAGATACCTAGTCAGATTATGAGCCACTCACAGGGTGCTAGAATATGTGACCCAGCAGAGTGTGGTAGCTGGGTACCGACAGTTGCTGTAACAATAACATCCCAACCTTCAGGGCTTCGCACATTGAAAACTCATTTCTTCCTCACGTGAATCCAAATGGGGGTTTCCACAGTGGATTATCATCAATGAAATTCAGTTGATGCCTCTAGAAGCCCAACCTTGTCAGACTTTGTGACTGCAGCTAAACAGATTACGCATTTTGGCAGATTCTGTCTAGAATATGGCTAATGCCTTTTGCTCGATCTCTTTGGCCCAAAGTGTCAAAACTCATTTGTGTGCAAGCTCACCTGGACCAGCAAACATGTTTCCTGTCCTGCCACAGGGACCCTGGATGCTCACACTCGGTGCCACCAAGGCAGGGCCAGTAATGGGACAGGTCTTCCTCCCTCAGGGGTGACTGCACTGATGACCTCAAGCTGATGGGCTCCCAGGAAGAGCAGGTGGAAACCACTTAGGAGAAGAGTCCTGAGGGACCAGCCTCTAATCAGTCTTAGGAGGACTTGTGGACTGAGGCTTGAAGATCTGGTCCTGATACAGGGAAGGAAAAGTTACACCCCTACAGCCCCCACAAGCCAAGTGGGAAGCCTGGACTTAGTTTGACTGTTTGGGGAGAGGAGTCAATATGTGCTTCATCCTGGTATTTTGTTGAGGTTGAGTCCTGTGTACAAATGGACCAGAAAATCTGCCAAGTTTTCGTGGGACCTGGGTAGCAGGTGTGTTAAAGGCAGCACCACAGGTCACCTACCCTGGGGCCTGTAAACACCAAGGACCATGCTGGAATCCAGGATTCTGACTCTAGGAAGTGTGTTGAGTGGCACCTCTGGCAGTGGAGGCACTTCTGCCCAGAGTCACTTCTTGGGGTCTGACTTCCTGCCCATATGGCTCCCTGCTGTGCTGTACCTGACACACTGCTGCTGGCCTACTATTGGGCACTTGTGGAGAGCGAGTGGCTTTAGGGAGGACTGCCAGTTATAATTGTGTCCAGGTGTCCCCATCCTGCACTGGCCCCCTCAGATTCTGGGAAGGTAAACAGATTTCTCATAAAAAATGGAAATGGAACATTCCAGAACAGCAAGTCAGGTCCTAAAGACAGATGCTCTTCACACAAGAAGGTAGTGTCTCATCTCTAGGAACCCCTTGTATCTCCCTTGATGACTCACACGGGAGCCTTTTGCTACCTGGAGAAGGTTCCCAGGAAGGTCTTGAGGATTCCTGGGCCTGGGTCATCCCAACCCTAAGGTGATGTGTCTACTGGGTGACAGCAGCCCTGCAGTGCCAGTGACAACTCTCCCACTGTGGTAGGAGCCCATCAGCGGATGGGCTAAATTCAAAGCCACTTCCCTTTCTGTGGACAGTACTCTTAAGTACCAGGCATGACTTTATTATCTGTTCTTGGACCTAACAACCTAGTTCGTGGTTAAGAATGGCACGTATATTAAAAGCACCCGTCTCTGGAATTGTGAGTTCTGGAAAGCCGTTGCTTGATGAAACTCTTCTTGTACCCGATGTGGACGCCCATGGGAAGGCACAAACTGAGATGAGCCTGACTGTAACAATGTGGCTGTTCTAGCCTGTAAGTACCGTAAGGACAGTATTGGTACCTCAATCCATGTTGGACCGCGTGCAGTATTCCTGCCACTAACTGGATGCGCTCGAAGGACGATCCTCCACCTGTACGCCGAGCAGACGGAAATGGCCTATCAGGACGACGGTACCTGTTTGCAGCTGATCTGACTTCCTAAGAGTAAACAAGAGCCCTTAGAGCTCCAAGGGCCATGACCTTTCCAGGCAAATAGATTGCATGTGCCCTCTGCTGCCATCTTGTGGCAACTTGTGGCTTCTTGTGGCCTGTGACACAATAACTGAAATTGCTATTCTGAGGGGGTGGAAGATTCTGGCCACACTATAGTAGCACTTGAGACCAGGCTCTGTCATATTTTGGATATCTGGGATATTTACAGTCATATACTGCCAGAGGGGCCTTGACAGTGGGCTAACGGACATGACATTCAGTGGACATTATATATTCCTTTTCATTCTCAGCTGGTGGCATTATCAAGAAGTAGAATGGATTTTATTTATTTATTTATTTAGTAGTAACTTTTAATTAATTAATTTTATTTTATATGTAATTTATTGCCAAATTGGTTTCCATATAACACCCAGTGCTCATCCCAACAGGTGCCCTCTTCAATGCCCATCACCCTCATTCCCCTCTCCCCCACCCCCCATCAACCCTAAGTTTGTTCAGTATTTAAGAGTCTCATGGTTTGCCTCCTTCCCTCTCTGTAACTTTTTTCCCCCTTCCCCTCCCCCCTTGTCTTCTGTTATGTTTCTCAGGATCCACATATGAGTGAAAACATATGGTATCTTTCTCTGCCTGACTTATTTTACTTAGCATAACACTCTCCAGTTCCATCCAAATTGCTACAAATAGCCAGATTTCGTTCTTTCTCATTGCCAAGTAGTATTCCATTGTATATATAAACCACATCTTCTTTATACAAGAAGTATAATGGACTTTAAAAGACTTGATTGGAAAATATTGTTGGGTAGATCATGTTATCAGCATTGTAGACCCCCCCTTAGAGAAGACAGTGCGAACATATGCAGCTGGTCCTTGGAGGGAGTGTGACAATGGCTGCCCCCTTCCACGACTGCACCTCTGTGATTAGAAGCAGCGGTCAGTGCTCAGAACACAGCTCTCTGATGTCTGAGGGACAGGGTCCTTATGGCCCCTCCTGGCACTCAAAGTCTGTGTACCAGCCACTCCAGGAACACATACACAGGTACCTGTGATCAGACTTGGATGAGGGGTGGGTTGGAATTGCAGAGCTAAGAAATGAAATTCACTGAAGTTAACCACAATTTACCATCCAAGACTCCCTTGGAATTTGCCATGCCTTCAATAGATTTGGAGTTCCAAAATAGTTCATCAGAAAGATTCTGCCAGTGTAATTCCTGTTTAAGTAGGGATGTGGGTCCTGATGCTTCTTAATCTGCCATCTTCCTTTTCCTTTCCTTTTTGAACTGAGTGAAGACTCCTGTTCATGACGTCTCACAATAGGTTGACCAGCCTTTGCTTGAACCACAGGGACAACAAGATCACTAGCTCTGAAAGAAACTTGATCTATTTACTGGAAGGCTGCCATGGGCAGGTCACATTGGCTCCCTTTTACTGAGCCCTACTCAGTGCTGGGCTGGATGCTGATCATACAGCCAATAAAGTGGGTGCAATCCCCTCCCCATTTTACAGAAGGGGAATGTAGCTAAGGAAGCTTGTACTCCTTCTCAAGGGAGAGCCACATGGGAACCCAGGCTTCTGAGTCTGATACCAGCCCGTTCTGCCTCTAAAGGACCATGGGAATCAAAGGAACCTAAAGACATGGTCTTTGTGCACAGTGTTTGAAATCTTGTTGAGGGGGAGAGAAATGACATAAATGCTCATGGAGAAGAGGACAGAGAAGGAGTGGGAGTGTCTGATCAGACGCAGGGGGTGGTAGCAGTAGCTCAGGAAAGGCACACGGGGGTACAGGAGCCCCTACCCAGGAAGGAATGGAGATGGGCATTTCAGACGGAACCGGGCTTTGGGGCTGTGGTTAGCCCTGTAACCCTTCCCCCACTCCATGACCACTCTGGACCGGCTCCACCTCTCCCACTTCCCCAGCAGGTGCGTGGCTGCTGATGCTCTGCCAACAATCTGCAGCTTGCAGTGCCACTGAGCTGTACATCTTGGGCAATAGCTATTTTCTAAATGGATCAAGACTGTTTCCTTTAGGATGACTTGAAATATTGCTTGGCCAGCGTTACTGTGCTTCAGACTCATCTGGAAAAGCTTACTAGAATTCACATTCTGGGGCTTTACCCTCAAAGACTGGGATTCAGTGTATCTGGGGTGGAGTCTGAGAATTAGCATTCCCACAGCTCCTCAGGCCATCCAGATGCTTCTGGTGTTCAGGCCATACTTTGGGTAGCACTGATTTATATTGCATTTTGTCATTAGAAAATACCAGACAGCTACAATGTGGTTCTAGTTTGAAATATTAGGAATGCTTAGGAAATGGTTTGTGCCCAAACCCACCCTAGCCTGTGATGTGCATGGACTGAGAGCCAGGGGTTTACATTCTGGGGCACCTGGCTCCTCTTCTGGTCCAGACACATGAGCTGTGTGGTGTTAGACAACTCACGTCTCTAAGCTTCAGATCACTTCATTTATAATTGGGATTAAAAGTTCTGACCTCATAGGGATATAACGAGGATAGTATGAGGGGACAAGTGAAAGGCACAGAGCCTTTATAAGAAACAGATTTGAGGGGCGCCTGGGTGGCTTAGTCAGTTGAGTGTCCAACTCGATTTTGGCTCAGGTCATGATCCAGGATCATGGGATCGAGCCCCATGTCAGGCTCCGTGGTGAGCATGGAGTCTACTAAGATTCTCTCTCTCTCCCTCTGCCCTTCTCCCCGATTCGTGCTCTCTCTAAAATAAAAAAGGAAAGATTTGATAAGTGTGTAATAGTAGGTGTTTGATTTATACTATTTTATTTATTTTTTTATTTTTTTAAATATGAAATTTATTGTCAAATTGGTTTCCATACAACACCCAGTGCTCATCCCGACAGGTGCCCTCCTCAGTAACCCTCACCCACCCTCCCCTCCCTCCCACCCCCCCCATCAGCCCTCAGTTTGTTCTCAGTTTTTAAGAGTCTCTTATGTTTTGGCTCCCTCCCTCTCTAACCTCTTTTTTATTTTTTTTTCCTTCCCCTCCTCCATGGTCTTCTGTTAAGTTTCTCAGGATCCACATAAGAGTGAAAACATATGGTGTCTGTCTTTCTCTGTATGACTTATTTCACTTAGCATAACACTCTCCACTTCCATCCACGTTGCTACAAAAGGCCATATTTCATTCTTTCTCATTGCCATGTAGTATTCCTTTGTGTATATAAACCACAATTCCTTTATCCATTCATCAGCTGATGTACATTTAGGCTCTTTCCATAATATGGCTATTGTTGAAAGTGCTGCTATGAACATTGGGGTACAAGTGCCCCTATGCATCAGCACTCCTGTATCCCTTGGGTAAATTCTTAGCAGTGCTATTGCTGGGTCATGGGGGAGATCTATTTTTAATTTTTTGAGGAACCTCCACACTGTTTTCCAGAGTGGCTGCACCAGTTTGCATTCCCACCTTCAGTGCAAGAGGGTTCCCGTTTCTTCACATCCTCACCAGCATCTATAGTCTCCTGGTTTGTTCATTTTAGCCACTCTGACTGGCGTGAGGTGGTATCTCAGTGTGGTTTTGATTTGTATTTCCCTGATGAGGAGTGACGTTGAGCATCTTTTCACGTGCCTGTTGGCCATCTGGATGTCTTCTTTAGAGAAGTGTCTATTCATGTTTCCTGCCCATTTCTTCACGGGTTATTTGTTTTTCGGGTGTGGAGTTTGGTGAGTTCTTTATAGATTTTGGATACTAGCCCTTTGATATGTCATTTGCAAATATCTTTTCCCATTCCATTGGTTGCCTTTTAGTTTTGTTGTTTCCTTTGCAGTGCAGAAGGTTCTTATCTTCATGAGGTCCCAATAGTTCACTTTTGCTTTTAATTCCCTTGCCTTTGTGATGTGTGAACTCAGAAATTGCTGCGGCTGAGGTCAGAGAGGTTTTTTTCCTGCTTTCTCCTCTAGGGTTTGGATGGTTTCCTGCATCACATTCAGGTCCTTTATCCATTTTGAGTTTATTTTTGTGAATGGTGTAAGAAAGTGGTCTAGTTTCATCCTTCTGCATGTTGCTATCCAGTTCTCCCAGTACCTTCTGCATGTTGCTGACCAGTTGTTAAACAGACTGTCTTTTTCCATTAGATATTCTTTCCTGATTTGTCAAAGATTAGTTGCCCATGCTTTTGTGGGTCCAATTCTGGAGTCTCTATTCTATTCCATTGGTCTATGTGTCTGTTTTTGTGCCAATACCATTCTGTCTTGATGATTACAGCTTTGTAGTAGAGGCTAATGTCTGGGATTGTGATGCCTCCCACTTTGGTCTTCTTCAAAATTACTTTGGCTGTTTGAGGTCTTTGTGGTTCCATACAGATTTTAGGATTGCTTGTTCTAGCTTCGAGAAAATGCTGGTGCAACTTTGATTGGGATTGCATTGAATGTGTAGATAGCTTTGGGTAGTATTGACATTTTAACAATATTTATTCTTCCAATCCATGAGCACGGAATGTTCTTCCATTTCTTTATATCTTCTTCAATTTCCTTCATAAGCTTTCTATAGTTTTCAGAATACAGATCTTTTACATCTTTGGTTAGGTTTATTCCTAGGTATTTTATGCTTCTTGGTGCAGTTGTGAATGGGATCAGTTTCTTTGTGTTTCTGTTGCTTCATTATTAGTGTATAAGAATGCAACTGATTTCTGTACATTGATTTTGTATCCTGCGACATTGCTGAATTCATGTATCAGTTCTAGCAGACTTTTGGTGGAGTCTATCGGGATTTCCATGTATAATATCATGTCATCTGCAAAAAGTGAAAGCTTGACTTCATCTTTGCCAGTTCTGATGCCTTTGATTTCCTTTTGTTGTCTGATTGCTGATGCTAGCACTTCCACCACTATGTTAAACAACAGCAGTGAGAGTGGGCATCCCTGTCATGTTCCTGATCTCAGGGAGAGAGCTCTCAGTTTTCCCCCATTGAGGATGATATTAGCTGTGGGCTTTTCATAAATAGCTTTTATGATGTTTAAGTATGTTCCTTCTATCCCGACTTTCTCAAGGGTTTTTATTAAGAAAGGGTGCTGAATTTTGTCAAATGCTTTTTCTGCATCGATTGACAGGATCATATGGTTCTTATCTTTTCTTTTATTAATGTGATTGATTTGCAAATGTTGAACCAGCCCTGAAGCTCAGGAATGAATCCCACTTGATCATGGTGAATAATTCTCTTTATATGCTGTTGAATTAGATTTGCTAGTATCTTATTGAGAATTTTTACATCCACATTCATCAGGGATATTGGCCTGTAGTTCTCTTTTTTTGCTAGGTCTCTGTCTGGTTTAGGAATCAAAGTAATGCTAGCTTCACAGAATGAGTCTGGAAGTTTTCCTTCTCTTTCTATTTTTGGGAACAGCTTGAGAAGGATAGGTATTATCTCTGCTTTAAATGTCTGGTAGAATTCCCCTGGGAAGCCATCTGGTCCTGGACTCTTATTTGTTGGGAGATTTTTGATAACTGATTCAATTTCTTCACTGGTTATGCATCTGTTCAAGTTTTCTATTTCTTCCTGTTTGAGTTTTGGAAGTGTGTGGGTGCTTAGGAATTTGTCCATTTCTTCCAGGTTGTCCAGTTTGTTGGCATATAATTTTTCATAGTATTCCCTGAAAATTGCTTGTATCTCTGAGGGATTGGTTGTAATAATTCCATTTTCATTCATGATTTTATCTGTTTGGGTCATCTCCCTTTTCTTTTTGAGAAGCCTGGCTAGAGGCTTATCAATTTTGTTTATTTTTTCAAAAAACCAACTCTTGGTTTCATTGATCTGCTCTATAGTTTTTTTTTTTTAGATTCTATATTGTTTATTTCTGCTCTGCTCTTTATTATTTCTCTTCCTCTGCTGGATTTAGGCTGTCTTTGCTGTTCTGCTTCTATTTCCTTTAGGTGTACTGTTAGATTTTGTATTTTGTATTTTTCTTGTTTATTGAGATAGGCCTGGATTGCAATGTATTTTCTTCTCAGGACTGCCTTCGCTGCATCCCAGAGTTTGGATTGTTGTATTTTCATTTTCATTTTCATTTGTTTCCATATATTTTTTAATTTCTTCTCTAATTGCCTGGTTGACCCATTCATTCTTTAGTAGGGTGTTCTTCTTTTTTTTTTTAATGTTTATTTATTTTTGAGACAGAGAGAGACAGAGCATGAACGGGGGAGGAGCAGAGAGAGAGGGAGACACAGAATCAGAAGCAGGCTCAGGCTCTGGGCCATCAGCCCAGAGCCCGACGCAGGGCTCGAACTCACAGACCGTGAGATCGTGACCTGAGCTGAAGTCGGACGCTTAACTGACTGAGCCACCCAGGCGCCCCTAGTAGGGTGTTCTTTAACCTCCATGCTTTTGGAGGTTTTCCAGACTTTTTCCTGTGGTTGATTTCAAGCTTCATAGCATTGTGGTCTGAAAGTATGCATGGTATAATTTCAATTCTTGTATACTTATGAAGGGCTGTTTTGTGACCCAGGATATGATCTATCTTGGAGAATGTTCCATGTGCACTTGAGAAGAAAGTATATTCTGTTGCTCTGGGATGCAGAGTTCTAAATATATCTGTCAAGTCCATCTGATCCAATGTATCATTCAGGGCCCTTGTTTCTTTATGGATTCTGTGTCTAGATGATCTATCCATTGATGTAAGTGGAGTATTAAAGTCCCCTGCAATTACCACATTCTTATCAATAAGGTCGCTTATGTTTGTGATTAATTGTTTTATATATTTGGGGGCTCCCGTATTTGGTGCATAGACATTTATAATTGTTAGCTCTTCCTGATGGATAGACCCTGTAATTATTATATAATGCCCTTCTTCATCTCTTGTTACAGCCTTTAATTTAAAGTGTAGTTTGTTTCATATAAGTGTGGTTACTCCACCTTTCTTTTGACTTCCAGTAGCATGATAGATAGTTCTCCATCCCCTCACTTTCAATCTGAAGGTGTCCTCAGGTCTAAAATGAGTCTCTTGTAGACAGCAAATAGATGGGTCTTGGTTTTTTTTATCCATTCTGATACCCTATGTCTTTTGGTTGGAGCATTTAGTCCATTTACATTCAGTGTTATTATAGAAAGATAGGAGTTTAGAGTCATTGTGATGTCTGTAGTTTCATGCTTGTACTGATGTCTCTGGTACTTTGTGGTCCTTGCAACATTTCACTCACAAAATCCCCCTTAGGATCTCTTGTAGTTCTGGTTTAGTGGTGATGAATTCCTTCAGTTTTTGTTTGGGAAGACCTTTATCTCTCCTTCTATTCTGAATGACAGACTTGCTGGATAAAGGATTCTCAGCTGCATATTTTTTCTGTTCATCACATTGAAGATTTCCTGCCATTCCTTTCTGGCCTGCCAAGTTTCAGTATATAGGTCTGCCACTAGACTTATCGGTCTCCCTTTATATGTTCGAGCATGTTTATCCCTAGCTGCTTTCAGCATTTTCTCTTTATCCTTGTATTTTGCCAGTTTCACCATGATATGTCATGCAGAAGATCGATTCAAGTTACATCTGAAGGGAGTTCTCTGTGCCTCTTGGATTTCAATGCCTATTTCCTTCCCCAGATCCGGGAAGTTCTCAGCTATGATTTCTTCAAGTACACCTTCAGCCCCTTTCTCTCTTCCTCTTCCTATTTTACAGATATTGTTCTGTTTCATTGCATCACTTAGTTCTCTAATTCTCTCTTCATACTCCTGGATTTTTTAATTTCTCTTTTTCTCAGCTTCCTCTTTTTCCATAATTTTATCTTCTAATGCACCTATTCTCTCCTCTGCCTCTTCAATCCGAGCTGTGGTCACCTCCATTTTGTTTTGCACCTCATTTATAGCATTTTTAGCTCCTCATGACTATTTCTTATTCCCTTGATCTCTGTAGCAATAGATTCTGTGCTGTCCTCTATACTTTTTTCAAGCCCAGCGATTAGTTTTATGACTATTATTCTAAATTCTTGTTCTGTTATATTGCTTAAATCGTTTTTGATCAATTTGTTAGCTGTCACTACTTCCTGGAGTTTCTTTTGAGGAGAGTTCTGTTTCGTCATTTTGGGTAGTCTCTGGGGTAGAACTGCAGGGCACTTCCCCTGTGCTGTCTGGAGTAAATTGTGTTGGTGGGCGGGGCCGTAGTCAGACCTGATGTCTGTCCCCAGCCCACCGCTGGGGCCACAGTCAAACTGGTATGTACCTTATCTTCCCCTCTCCCAGGGGCAGGACTCGCTGTGGAGTGGTGTGGCCCCTGTCTGGGCTGCTTGCACACTGCCAGGCTTGTGGTGCTGCTTCGATGGGATCTGGCCAATGGCGTATTAGCCAGGGTGGATCTGCAAGGTGCACAGGGGCGGGGGGGGGGGCAGGCTCAGTTCACTTTGCCATCTGTGGTCCCCTACAGGAGGGGCCCTGCAGCACTGGGAGGGAGGCTGACCCATCAGAAGGTTGGATCCACAGAAGCACAGCATTGGGTGTTTGCACGGTGCAAGCAAGTTCGGTGATGGGAACTGGTTCCCTTTGGGATTTCGGCTGGGGGATGGGAGAGGGAGATGGCGCTGGCCATCTCTGTCTTCCAAGGGTCAACAACCTTCCCTCCCGGTGTCCTCTCACCCTCCCGCTCTCTGAGCAGAGCTGTTGACTTATAACATTCCAGATGTTAAGTCCCGCTGGCTGTCATAACTCATGGGGTCCGGCCCCTCCGCTTTTGCAAGCCAGGCTCAGGGATTCCACCTTGCCGGTGGGCTGCCCCTCCGCTGCCCCGGCTCCCTCCCACCAGTCCGTGTAGCACGCACCGCCTCTCCACCCTTCCTACCCTCTTCCGTGGGCCTCTTGTCTACACTTGGCTCCAGAGAGTCCGTTCTGCTAGTCTTCTGGCGGTTTTCTGGGTTATTTAGGCAGGTGTGGGTGGAATCTAAGTGATCCGCAGGACGCAGTGAGCCTAGTGTCCTCCTACGCTGCCATCTTCTTTCTCCAATTCATACAATCTTAGAAACTCAATGGCAGCAAACCTCCCTTGATCCCCACCACCACCCAGGCTTCTATGTCTCTCACACACTTCCAGTGTGTTGTCTTGGTTCCAACACTGACACTGAGCTTCTGGGAGGTTGGGCCAATCTGTTAGCTCACCTCTCTTCCACCAGCGTCTTGAACTTGCTTGGGACATAGCAGATGATAAGTAGTTACCTATTAATTGGATGAAATGCACATGGAACTGTATTTGTAGCTCTGAAGCCAGGCTGCATGAGAACTGCATGGGGTGTAGCCCAGAAAGTGGTCTGTTAATCCAGGGAAGTGTTTCTCAGCCTTGGCCGTCTATTAGAATCATCTGAGGAAATTTAAGCATCCACACGTTCAGGCCACTATATCCAAATCTCTAAGGGTGGGTCCTCAGCATCAGCCACGTGAATCCATTGTGTGGCAGGGGCCAGGCATCATGGTGTTAGATGAAGAGACACTTTATGCTCACAAGCAGTGGAGTATTAACATGTTCTTAAATAAAGAGATGAACATAAAATTAAGAGGGAGATGAGTCACTATTTTGTGTGTGTCTAACAAAATTTATAATTTTTCTATCTTTTGTGATTTTGGTAATTTAACTTAGTTTCTGTGTGTAGAGGGTGTATAGTGTTGCTCTCCTTTGAGTTTCCTTCCCTATCTTTTTGGCTATTTGCTATCACTGCTGGATGACTGTGCTGGTCTGAATGGTGTTCCCTCCCAAATTCATATCACCTAGAACCTGCGAATGTTTGTCAATAGGTTGTTTGCAGATGTGATGAAATTAAGATGAGATCATTCTTGATTAGGATGGGCCCTGATCCAATGACTCCTTAGAAGCAGAGGAAATCGGGACACAGGCACCCAAGGAAGACTCCATGGGAAGACAGAAACAGAGACTGGAGTGAGTGTCCAAGGAATGCCGTGGATCATCTCAATCATCAGAATCTAGGAAAAAGGCATGGAACAGACTCTTGTGCAATCGCCCTTGGAGGAACCAGCTGTGCTGATGAATGCATTTTAGACTTCCGGCCTCCAGAACTGTGGGAGAAGGTACTTCTGCTGCTTTAAGCCACCCACCTTGTGTAACTTGTTACAGCAGCCTTGAGCAAATGACACAGTGACATAATCAATGTCTATAATATAGGTATGTGTTTCAATAAGAAGATTAGAGTCAGATTTCTGAAATCACTTTTATTGTTCACACACACAACTGCTATTTGCTGGATTTTGTCTAGCTACAAGTCTAGGTTCCCAAGCAATGAAATATGACACAATTCATGGCTTGTTCTGAAAACTAAACTGGAAATGAATGAATGTAATACATATTGGAACTTTCATAGAAGGCTCAGATGATTAAAGCAAAACTTCTGGAGAGAAAACAAAACAAAAACCAAAACAGCTGTGAATGCACACTTTTTACTCTTTGGCGCATCGATGAGTGTTGCATACAAAAATCACTAAACTCTGTAAACTCTGGAAGGGAAGGTTTCTTTTCCAGTATTCAGAGACGCTGTAGATCAAGAACTCGTGCCGTTGGATCTGTTTAAAAACTTTGTTCATACAGTCTGAGTGGAATGATGTCTATGAAAACCAATATTACCATTTTCCATACTGTAACAAAAATAAATACACCAAAAACACCATGTTATCTCTAAGATGAAGTATTCACATTGTGAGCTACAAAGGCGATGCAAGGGGTCATGAAAAGCACAGGAGCATTTGTTAAATCTACAAAGAGAGTAAAAAAGCTATATTCACATTCTGCTCCCTTTAAAAACCAAGCACTGAAACAGCCATTTTATATATTAATAAACCTAACCTATAAAAATATCATTAATTTAACAAGTATTCCTTCAGTGCCTTGTGTGTGCCGGCCCTGTTGTAGGGGCATCAGCACGGATTTTTATCTGGGCATATCTAACGTTGTCATGTAATTTTAAGATGCTATTAATTCCGTTTTAAAAGTCCATCACATAATAATAAAGACCTCCCCAGTCCCATCTTAGGAATATGGTTTTAAAAAAAAGAAAAGGCTTACTTTTTGACGGATACAGTTTCAGCACTATAAAATACTAAAAAGGGAGATACAATTATTGTTTTTAATTACGATCACAGCTCGACAGCTGGATCCCCCACATTTTTTTTTACCCTAATACAGACACTACCCAAGTACATTCAGGAGAGACACACATCACGAAGGAGGTGAGTGGAGTAAAACACGAAGCATAAAGGTATATACTACAGAGTCAAAGTGAAAACTAGTAAACACAGCTATAAAGTAAAGTGCCAAATCCCCAAGACAGAGGAACTGCAAACAAGAAATAAGAAGGCTGGTTAAGGACACTGAGAAGATGAAGCAAGAGGGAGAACAGTTAAAACAAGCATAAGAAAGGTACAAAGAAGACACCTGACCAGAGTGACCCCCTACTTTAAAAAAAGACCAAGTTTAATCTCATCAGAGCTCGTTCTGAAGTCAGTGCCTCTTAGAAAATGACCCCCCTCCCCCAGCCTCTGTAGAAACGTGTCTACTTACTCCTCATACACATCCTCTGAATCCATTCGACGATAGTACTTGGCCAGCTTTACAGCAAAAATGAGAGCCGGAAGTAGAAATACGGTGGCTTTTCCTATGCCGAACCAAAATAAATTCTAGGGAAAAAAAGAAAATCAGGAGGATCAGATGCCTCAAGACGGGAAAATGGAAAGCAGCGGTCGCTTTTTTTCTTTTTACCGCCATTGTTTAATGAGGTTTAATTTTGTTCATTGAAACCATTTGTAAATGCAACGGGAGTCATCTACTGTGTGAAAGGCTACACGTTGCTGCGATTCATTAAATCTCTCTGAAAACCTTGACTCGATCCTATTATATTTATTTTACAAATGAGGACCAGTGGGAGCAAGTGGGGAAGCAAGGGTTTGCATCTAAGACCCCACCAGATGGCGTCCCTTTGCTGCCTACGATAGGAGCATGGCGGGCCAGCAGGCCTGAGCTTAATCCCTTTTCTGAGTTGTCTGACGCGGCTAATTCACCTTTCTGGCGTTGTTCTGCATCAGAACCGCGGGACCGAAGCATCTTTATCCCATAACACTATTGTGTGGAGAAGGCAGGATCGGCGCTCGGCACCTGCTAGGCTCTCAACAAACATTCCATATTTAACTTAACCAAGCTTAAGGGCAGATCATAGGCTGCATTCAACCCTATTTTGTTAAAAAAGCATGTGAAGGTATTTTCAGAAGATAGTTGCCAACATTCCTAAGTCAGGCTTCACACAGAAATCTGGAGTCACGTCTTTCTTGAAAAGTCTTCAAGTTCAGTCTCATAAACTGAGCCCCCATCCCCCCAAGGCAACACCAGCGGCCGCTGAGTGGTGGTTCTTCCATCAAGAAGGTCCGCGTTTGGTTGGGGCCTGGCCACACCGCTAGCTTTTGCAGGGGTGACGCCCAACGCTGTTTAGCCTTATCCACCAATCAGAAGAGACGCAGCTGGAGACCCCGACGACACCATACACCAGCCAGTGTCTTACGCTTGGCCTGTAGAGGTTCGGGTCTATGGCCGCTGCCTTAGGGTGATGTTGTAGGTAACACCAGGACAGCCTCCCCAGCCTACCGGGAGGGAAAAGGCAGCTTGGATGTGACAGCGGCCCTCCTCCGCTGCCCTCCAACCCTCACAGCTCAGCCACTGACGTTCTGCCTTCCTCCGGACAGAGCGCACTGTCGGATGGCAGTGGCACCTCTTGACCCAGAATTTCCAGTAAATTTGTTCTCCTTTCCCCACGTGTTCTTTTATTGGTAGATTTCTGTGCATTCAAACCTCGCTTTGAGAGGCTTTAGAGCTTTATGACAACCAATCCTTTTACTGGAAGCTGCCATAATTCTTTCGGGAACAATCAAGGTATAAAAGAAACATGTTGGGCAGCCTGGGGTCCACTTTCCTGGCAAAATCAATGCCCAGAGCTCTTTCTTACTATTTAAACCACCTCGCTACAAAGCTCCAGCCTCTAGGCCTCCCTTCCACTGGTCCTCAATTACTGGGGGAAAAGCATCGATAGTTGGGTGATTTGACTGGCTGGGGGCAGGTGGTGAAGACCGAAGGCAAGGAGATCAATTCAGAATCCACCAGGTTAGGGGCACCTGTGTGGGCTCAGTCGGTTCCACGTCCGACTTCAGCTCAGGTCACAATCTCGTGGTTCATGAGTTCGAGCCCTGCGTCGGACTCTGTGCTGACAGCTCAGAGCCTGGATCCTGCTTCAGATTCTGTGTCTCCCTCTCTCTCTGCCCCTCCCCACCTCATGCTCTGTCCGTCTGTCAGTCTCTCTGTCTCTCAAAAACAAACAAACATTAAAAAAAAAAAAAAAGAATCAACCAGGTTAGCCTAGGACACACCTACAAAGCCATCAGCAGGGGTCCAAGAAGCAGCACAAAGGGATTAGGGTCTGGGGAGGAGGGAAGTGGCCAGGAAGCCAAACCTTGGGGACTGCATGGCTAGAAGAGGACAGGAGCATCTCCATTCAGGTGTCAAAGTCCGTCCAGCAGATAGATGGGCATGTGGATGTGGGACAGGGAGATGACAGACGGAGCAGTACAGATGCACTTGGACAGACAGCTGTTTGATCATCCTTCATTCATTCAACTGCCTGTGCCAGGCAATATGCCAGAGGACAGGGACACAGCAACGCACAGGCCCTCTGCTCAGGGGGTTGACGGTGTTGCAGGGGACAGGTCTTTTTGTTGTTGTTTTTTTTTGTTTATTTATTTTGAGAGTGGGGGGAGAGGCAGAAAGAGAGGGAGAGAGAGAATCTCAAGCAGGCTCCGTGCTGTAAGCACAGAGCCCGACACGGGGCTCGATCCCACGAACCGTGAGATCATGACCTGAGCCAAAATCAAGAGTCGGGTGCTTAATCGACTGAGCCACCCAGCCGCCCCTGAAGTATCCTAACACATTCATCTCAATTTTAGATTTCAGGTCTTGGATTCTACACCTGTTAACAGACCCAAGCACAGAACTATTTTATATCATAGGGTGTACTACAATCTGCAAACAAAAAATGAAGACTGATGAGTTTACTGTGTTTCCTGATCTTGAAAGATGAAATTTCACCATTCTTACCATGGGGTCGATAATGTAGCTGCACAGAAAGACGTCAACAGCAGAGTCTAAAGCGGTGGCCACGGGTTTGCAGGCTGCAATTTTGTCAGTAATCTAGGGGGTAAGAAACACGAGTGAACTTTGAGGCACACGCACAAAAATCCACAAGAATCAGACGTGCCATTTATCTTTGACCTATTTTCACCAAAAGGATCTCTACACCCTCGTTGACATGGAGCAGAATGCTGATTTCTATGGATGAGTTTGACAATGTTTAAAAGCAGGTACTTGAAAGCAAGATGCTGATTCTCTCTGCCTCTCGGTCTCTGGTTTCTACACTTGTTTTGTGGAACCATAACACCCACCCTTACCAGGCTCCTGAGAGAATGAAGTACAAGTGTCAGGTCCAGGGTCTCGGGCTGAATTTCTTACCTGATCCCTTTGAGATCTGACAAAGGATGTGGAAGAAAATGGAAAGCTAATAAATCAATAATTATATATTTTGGACCAGGGCTTGGCAAACTCTTCCTAGAAAGGGCCAAAGAGTAAATATTTTCTACCTCGCAGGACAGACCAAGACATTTCTGTCACAAGTGCTGGACTCTGAAAAAAAAATGGTGAAAGCAGCCGCAGATGATGTATAAACCAAAGGGGGTGGCTGTGTGCCAATAAAACCGTGTTTACAAAAACCAGTGCTACCTGCAGACCCCATTTTAGAAGACAGAAACTAAAATAAATAAGGAAATAAATAAATAAAATTAAAAAAAAATAAGAAGAAAATAGGGGCGCCTGGGTGGGTTAGTCGGTTGAGTGTCCGACTCTTGATTTCAGCTCAGGTCCTGATCTCAGGGTTGTGGGTCAAGCCCCACTTTGGGCTCCGTGCTGAGCGTGGAGCCTGCTTGGAATTCACTCTCTCTTTCCTTCTGCCCCTCTCCCCCCACTCACACACACTCTCTAAAATTAAAAAAAATACATTTTTTTTAGAAGACAGAAAACTATGTACTCATTAATGAGTTTAAAATAAACACGTTTACTAAATCTCAAACAGATGCTCCAATCCCATTGACTTACGATAGCTATAGTCATGCGTTTTAAAAAACTTTTGGGGTGCCTGGGTGGCTCAGTCAGTTAAGCGTCTGACTCTTGATTTCAGCTCAGGTCGTGATCGCATGGTTTCGTGGGTTCGAGCCCGGCGTTGGGCTCTGGGCTGACAGTACGAAGTCTGCTTGAGATTCTCTCCCCCTCTGTCTCTGCCCCTTCCCCACTCCTGCAGTCTCTGTCTCTCTCAGAACAAATAAACTTAAAAGAAAATCTTTAAAAAAAAAAAAAAGAACTTTTGAGTACATACAATGAGCTCGATGTTAGCTCATTTCCTTTATTGGTTGGTAAACCTTCCCTTTTTCTTCCACCACCTATACCTTCCAAGGCAATCCATGTTAACAACTTCATTTTCACCAAGCTCAACCAACCTACCTCTTTCTTCATAGGCTTTTTCACTGTCGGGTTTTTACAAAAACTGGGGTTGGAGTCATACTCTGTACGCTTTCTGCATCTTGCTTTTCTCCTTTATTTATAACCCTGTGAAAACCTCTCCTGGCCCCACAGCATAGCTCTGATCCATTTGGTACCAACAGTCACCCAATATTTCCATGGCATGGCTCTCGTGTGACTTAACCATTCCTGTCCAGATTCCCTTTGGTTTCACGGTATTTGTTTCATATTCTGGGTATGGATGTGACTAAAATGTGGTTCCTTGATCTGGTGGAGGATATGCACAGGGTCCAGTGGCCGTGGCGGCAATGACGATAATGTATCTCTTCTGCCGCTATTCACCCACGTGTGCACACGTCTCATGCCAGCACTGAGAGGACCCTGTGGTCTTCCCATCTGGTTGGTGGGAGGCGTCAGCACAGACATCAGGAAGCTGGGCCTTGAAGGAGAACCAGATACACGAGGCCCAGATGGTGGGGACTAGAGGTAGGGACTGGGGAGGGGGGTATGACACAGAGGAAATCACATGGAGAAGTGTGAACGTCTCAGAGAATCAAGCAGTGGGGTGTGGCTGGAATCCGGGGTGGGCAGCAAAGAGGGAGGAGATGGTTGGTAGTCCGGGCTCATGACCGCTTGGAGGTAGTCGAAGACTTCCTGAGTCCCCAGACTTCTCAAAGCCCGTCTTGGCTAACAGCAAGTAGCCCAAGTGACTCAGCCCAAGTTGATCAAGTAACTCAGCGGCAAGCATCTCCCCCCCACCAAACCCTGCCCCAGTGGAATAATCCTCAGATTGGGGAGCTGGCCCAGAGCCCAAGATGACAAAAGGCATTTTCCAAGACATTATGCTTCTCCACAAGCTGGCTGCTGGGAGCAACGTGCTGCCTTGAAACCACCGGAAACTTCACTCTGCTCCTCGACTTTCCTCTTCTAATGTATTCAGGGAGACCCCACTGTTGTGGACCGAATTGTGTTCCCCCAAATTCGTGTGTTAAAGCCCTACCTCCTGGTATCTCAGAATGTGACTGTATCTGGAGGTAGGGTCTTTGAAGAGGCAATTCAGTTAAAATGAGGTCATTAGGGTTGAGTCCTAATCCAATGTGACTGGCATCTTTATAAACGAAGCGGAAATTTGGGCACAGACATGCACAGAGGGCAGACCTTGTGAAGACACATGGGGAAGGTGGTTGTCTACGACCCAAGCAGAGAGGACTCTAAAGCAGAGAGACTCTAAAGGCTCTAAAGAAACCAACACTGCTGACACCTTGATGTCAGACTTCCAGCCTCCAGAATTGTGAGAAAACAAATTTCTGTAGCTCAAGACACCCCTAGTCGACTGATCCACCAACAGCATGGCAGGCTGAGCGCTGCCCCAGCCACCATTGCAAAAGAAGCTCACAGTGCACTGGGGAGACACAGTCAAGTGTGGCCAGAACTCCTACAATGGTGAGCAAGGGAGCTGAGGGACGATGTGAGGGGCACTTTCTCCCGCTCGGTGTCAGGCCCGAGAAGGGGTCCAGCGTGGACAACACGTGCTGTGTCTTACGCCACCTCCCATCATGGTCCCTGTTCGAGGCCCTTGACTTATCTCTCCTACCCAATTACTAGGATTTTAATTTTATCTCCTCCTGATTGTATCCTACAACATGGCCATCCTAACACATGGCCCTCTTGTGTTCATAAAAGAGAAACTACTTACTGAGATTTTGACCCACTGCAGATAGCGTTCAAAGTATCCTACTATCGTGTTCCCATACTTCTGACTTTCCTGGAAAGAAATCGGAGGGTAGGAAAACCGTTAAAAGGATGCTATGAGGTCACGTAGTTATGGGCACACGCCCACTTACTGGCATACATATTTTTTTTTTAATATGAAATTTCTTGCCAAATTGGTTTCCATACAACACCTAGTGCTCCTCCCAACAGGTGCCCTCCTCAATACCCCTCACCCACCCTCCGCTCCCTCCCTCTCCCCATCAACCCTCCGTTTGTTCTCAGTTTTTAAGAGTCTCTTATGGTTTGGCTCCCTCCCTCTCTAGCTTTTTTTTTTTTCCTTCCCCTCCCCCATGGCCATACATATTTTTTAAAAAGAAAACTTACTTCAACAATAACCGAGGAAATACGGGTTGTGAGGAAGTCCTGAGCGGAATCCAAAGAGGAAAGGGTATTGGTCACTTTCATCTGGAAAACACAGCAATCGACAAGTGTCACGTGACGAAGGGATTTCACTAGTTTGCCTGTCGGTGCCCGTGAGGTCAGCTCAGCCCCATCCCACGACGACCTGCTAGTCAAGAAGACGACTGAGCCGGCCCAGCCCTCTGAGGGCAGGGGGACAAGAGATGTCATACTGAACACTCACTTTGTGCCGGACACTGGGCTGGGCCCTTGATCCAAATCGCCTCCCTGAGTAAGGAGGTCCCCCTTATCCACGGTTTCCGTTACTCAGGGTCCAGAAGCAAAGATCCTCGTTCTGATAGATGGTTAGAAATGCTGATAACAGCCTAACGCTCCCTCACATGCCTACCTCATCCCCCCCCCGGTCAGGCATTTTTACCACGTCACATCCTCGCAAGAAGGGTGAGTCAGAGATTTTGAGAGTGGGACCACATTCACATAACTTCTAGTACAGTACATTCTTATAATTGTTCTATTTTATTATTGATTATTGCTGTTAACCCCTTACTGTGCCTAATTTATAAATTCAGCTGTATCGTAGCTGTGCACGCACGGGTTCAGTACTGCCCGTGGCATCCGCTGAATGTATCCCCCATGGATAGCGCGGGGGGCGGGCTCTTGTACTCACAGGCCGTAGGAAGGAATTATCAGGCCCCCTTCACAGAGGAGGTGCTGACCCTGCTTGACGTCACCAGGTTGGGGGCATAAGAGCCGGGATGTGCACCTAGTTTCTTGACACAGGTGAGAACTCCGACATGGCAGCTTGGTGCAAATTAGAAAAGGTGCCCTTTCTGTTCTGCCCGGAGACCTCAGGGCACCCAGCTTGGCCAGTGGGTCAAAGATGCATTTCCACCCCAACTCGCCCCCACACTGACCCCTCATGAAGGGCAACGCGCAGCTCACGCTGTCACCATGAACGTCCAGATGCGTGGGATGGCAAGGGACCCGCACACAGTTACCGGTCTGTCCCAGGCTCCCTTGGCCCAGGACACACATGTGTGAAATGGCAACTGTGATGAGAGGAACAGTGACGGTCCCCAAGCCGAGCAAACCTCACAGAAGAGCCTTCAGGGGAACTCAGGGTCTCCCGTGCCAACAAAGAAGCAGGCCCAGTGCTGCCCGGGGAGTGTGCTAACTACTAGCGAAGGAGCTCACGGTTCACGGGGACACGTGTCACACAGTCACACGTGGCAAGAAGCCCTGTGACCAAGGTCTGCAAAAAGACCTCAGAGAAAAGCACAAGGAGGAACGAGGAACGTGGGATTTTCGATTGTGGGCTGACATCCCCAACCTCTCATGGGCAGCCCAATCTGCTCAATAAAGAGAGGTTTCCTGAGTTGCCCGTTGGCACTGAGGGTACGAGACAAACACATCGTAGCCGTGGAGCTCGGTTTCTGTTGTGGGGGTGTCTGCAGTCTGAAGGACCCCCTGTGGTCGACTGTATTAACTGCTCCTGACTGCTGATACCTCTTGAGCTCTGGCTTCTCAGCCCAAGATGATGGGCCTGGCAGCCTCACTTGCTTTGGCTAATGGAACGTAGATGGAGCGGCCGGTTCTAAGAAGTTGCTTAAAGGGCAGCTAGTGTTTCTACCTCGAGGACATGAGGTGGCCCAGACAGGAGCTGCTCCCTCAGCCTGGGTCTCTGGGTGGGAAGGTGGGCGGACAAGCCCGCAGTCAACCCAACGGTGAGAATGAGTCTGTGGTCAAAGGCACTGGATTTTGTAGGCAGCATTAGCTCAGTGAGAGTGACCAGTGTACCTTCTGAGCTTACATTCTACACATCAACTCACGGCTTTCACCTGTGTATCTAAGTGTGCCAAGGTGAGAGGTACTTGCAGGAAGCAAATGGTAGGAAAACCCAGTTTGCATTTAAAGTGGGTGGATAACCAAGCTTTTTTAAAAAAAATTTTTTTAATCTTTATTTATTTTTGAGAGAGAGAGAGAGAGAGAGAGACAGAATCTGAAGCAATCAAGTTCCAGGCTCTGAGCCATCAGCACAGAACCCAATGCGGTGCTTGAACCCACGAACTGTGAGATCATGACCTGAGCCGAAGTCAGATGCTTAACCGACTGAGTTACCTGGGTGCCCCCCGCCCACTTTTTTTGGAAATGAAGTCCACTCACAACTGTGGGGCTTGAACTCATGACCCAGAGATCAAGAGTCATGAGTTCTACTGGCTGACCTAGCCAGGTGCCCCCAAAGGATTTTTTTTTTAACTTGAATACTTGTAAAACCATTACTTCTGAAAGGCTGTGTGTGTTTTTATAATAAGACCCCGTGGCAGAAAAGGAAAGTAAGTCCTTACCCCCAATCCGCTGCTTTTTTGTTGAAGTTCCTTGATGCTTTGGTATACAGAGCTCTGGTGAACAAGCACACATAATATTTTCCAACTTATTACATGAACATTGTGTCTCCCTCTCCCCCTCCCCCCGCAGCCAGCCATCAAATACGACTTTACTGTGCAATATAGATGCAAGTAACCATGTGAGCCACACAAACCTCTGGTGTAAGAAAAGTGGAAGAATAGCAGGATCTGTATTCTAGAACTTTGAAGGGCAGCACATCCCACACGAGGTGTCCAAGAGACCACTCGGAGTAGAGTTGGCTCAAAGTGGCAGGCGGTAATTACAAAAGTCTACCCTGACTTCCCAGAGTAGTTCCATCTGAATGGTTTAGGTCAGGAATTGGTAAAACAAAGGCCAGATAGTAAATATTTTAGGCTTTGTGGGCCACACCGTGTCCAAAGACTCAACTTTGCTCTTTTAGCGGAAAACGGCTGCAGTCATCCGTAAATAAGAGGGCATGGCTGCGTTCCAATAAAATTTTATTTACAAAAGCAAGCAACGGGCTGGATTATAGTTTTGGGGCCATAGTTTGCTAACCCTAGGTTTACATCATCGGTCACCTGTACACAGCAATTTGCCTATTTGTAGACAGATTGCCTCAGCTCTGCAAAGGCCCAGGAGGCTTGTGTCTACTTGAAGGAAAGCCGTTAAGGAGCATGGAAAAACCAGCTTAAAATGTTAACAAACTTGTGCTAGGCATAAACAAACAGAGCAGAGAATTATGATGAGTGCAGCACACATATTAAGAAAATTCAGTTTTCCTTCTGAATGCTCCAATGAGTTAGAAAGTCGGGAAGGAAGAGAGAGAGAGATTGAAGTGGTAAAAACTAGTTCTAGGAGGTTCCAAAGCTGAAGTCAAGTGGACTCGTGTGCTTCTCCAAACCTGAGCAAGCCGACTCTGTAACAGGTCTCCCACAGCAGCGTCACAATAATCCCTCCTGTTTACAGAGTCTCTCTGGGACATCAGGGCTTTCGTCTCCAGGAAGCAGGTTAACAGGAGGGCAGGAACCGTTCCCCCCATTTTCAGATGAGAAAATGGAAAATTCTAAGACTTTGGGGAGGTAGAAGCAGGGTCTGAAATCAGTTCCGCCTGAGTGCAGAGCCTGTGTTCTCTCTCTGCTACAAACTGCCTTTCCGGCATTTGGGAAAGAAGCCAGAAGGCAGCCCGAAGCAAAAGAAAGGGGAAGTCACAACAGAGGCTACGAGAGAGGAGACAGGGAACGCGGCCCATCGGATCAGTGAACGGAGCTAAATGAGGCAGGGGGAAAAGGACTTACCCTTGCCTTCCCATATTTCTTGGCAGGGTGTGGAGAAAAAGAATTTGAAAGTAAGTGCGAGGGAGTCCAGAACACAGACGTCATCACCCCAGCCAGGTGCCTGGCTTCGGGGGCCTATCGAGCCGCAGGGAACCAGAGCATAGTGTGTGGGGCAAGCACGGGGTTAACCTACCTGGTCACACCCAAGTGGAAAAGGCAAGGAGATAAAGCACAAAAGGAGTGGGTGGTAACATTGAAAATCTGTCTTGTTTAAAGCCCTGCTACTTTCATCTATTGATTTATTGATTTTTAAAAGTTATTTATTTATTTTGAGAGAGAGAGAGAGAGAGAGAGAGGAAGTGGGAAGAAGGGCAGACAGAGAAGAGAGAGAATCCCAAGCAGGCTCCGTGCTGCCAGCGCAGAGCCTGATGCCGGGCTTGAACCCACGAACCATGAGATCCTGACCTGAGCTGAAACTGAGTCGGACGTTCAACCGACCGAGCCACCCAGCCGCACCAACTATCATTAATTTTTAATTTCTTAGCCTGAGGCCAACTGGATTTGACCCCCGCGTGAGGTGCAGATGCTTCGTTAGGCTACATGAAAGCCAACTAATGACACGGGATTTGCTCGGGTCACAGGGAAATGCCAGAGGTTGTCGAGCGTTACCATTGACTGTTCCAAAGGGATGACTTCGCTACGGTGAATCGTCCTAATTGTCTGTGCATTGTTTTTCAGGGACTGTTTCAGACTTCCGTGGGGCTGCAAAGAGAAGAAAAGAAACAAAGGTCAACACCACCTTTCCAGACTTTGGAGCGCTCTCTGTAACCACAGGGGCTCGGGGCAAGGTAGCTGTGACTGGCGTGCAGCCCTCCTTGTATGCTGTGGGCGTGGGGCCCACCGGACGTGGGGCAGTGCCAGGACACCCTATTTCAAGGTCACAGGACTGTGAACTCTCAGTGGCCACCAAACCCATCAGCCTGTCCTGAGTGCCTGAGGCTGTGCTCTCTTTCTCACCTCTGCGTAATACAGCCACTAGAAAGCCACTTCACAGCAGCGATAGCCCTGTCTCGCAGATGAGAACAGCAAGGCTCAACTGAGCAATTTTTCATTTGACCCACACTTAAAAAGTGTTTAATATATTATCGCGTGACCTATTAATGGGCTCATTAATACATTAATGAGCAACTTTATTGCTTCCGTTTTACAGATGAGGAAACTAAGGCACGGAGGAGGAAACATCTTGTCCAAGTTCCCATAAATAGGAAGTGGCTGGGCCAGGATTTAAATCCCAGTCTTCCTCCTGAGCCCAGGTTCCTCATGGCCATGCTCTGCTGCTCCGTTCATGATAGCCATTTAGTCACTGGCCAGCAGGGGAAGTGAGGAAGGGAAGCTTACGGGGCTTGGGTGGCGTCTTTGCCTTCCGTTATCCACCTGTCACTGGCGATGCAAAGCACCAAATGGAAATCCCCCTCCCGTGTCCTCAGTTTCCATTCCCTACACTGCAAGAAAAATGGCACGCATGCGTGCACTTGCACACGTGTTTGGTGGCAGAGGGGTTGATGGGGTGAAAACAGAGCTGGTGCTAAACAGTGAGGGCACCCGCGCCGCCAGCAGAGGTCGGGAGCAGGCGCGGGCACCCTGACGCCACCCTGGAAACGTCCACGTGCTCACAGACTTCCGGGCCCCACGGCAATGGCTGCTGGTGGGAAGTCTTGACGTGCACACGAGACACATCTTTAACCAAAGCTTACTTGTGGTGTATGGGAGCGAAGAATAGTACTGACATTTGACACCTGTAGTGAATACAGCATTTAAAACGGGACTGTTCGAACTCACCAGATGGTTGGCTTTTACTTCTAGATCATCTGCAAAGGATAAAAGGTTCGCTTTGGTGGGGGCTTTACTCAGCTGCAAAAGAGGGGAAAAGAACTGTGTCATCAACGTGGGATTTTTAAGCCTTAACGGTATCTGATAGACAACATAGTGAACCATCGTCCATGGCCATAAAGGCTGGAAACTCTTACTCAGGCAACTCTGGCTACATTCTTATTGATACATATAAAACCAGATTATTTTTATCCAACCACATCCAGCCATAAGAAGAAATCAAGTGCTGATCCGTGCTATAATGGGGATGGATCTCAAAAACTTTAGGCTACGTGAAAGGGGGCCTTTTAAGGCCATCAGACACAAAAGGTCACATGCCTTAGGATTCCATTCAGATTCCATTCAAATGAAATATTCAGAATAGGTAAATAGATGGGTGGTTACCAGGGCTGGGGGGTGGGGGCCTGTGGAATGGGAAACGATTGTGTAATGGGAATGGGGCTTTCTTTTGAAGTGACGGAGATGTTTTGGAGCTGGATAGAAATGATAGCTGTGTAGCATTGTGATTATACTACATACTAATGAATTATTCACCTTAAAAGAGTTCATTTGTGTTATATAAATTTCACCTCAGCTTAAAAAAAAAACCGCCCAAGTTAAAAACAAACAAACAAAAGAAAAACAGAAAAACAAAACAAAACCAACCCACGGGTATCTGCTGTGATTTTCCCCAAAAGATCAAGCATGAACTCATGGTCTCACCTCAGCCAAGTAGATGTTATAATTTATGGCGTCTATTCCTGAAAAGCTGAAATCCATAAGGTTTTTTCTTCCTGCTTCATCCAGCAGAACGATATTGTCAATATTTACTTTCATATTTTGAAAGTCATTGCTTATGTTTCCAGCATGCTGCATGATAAAAAGAAAAGTTATAAATAAGTCCATTCTTCAAGATAGTCACACACTTAGAGCTTTAAAAGAGCAGTAAAGTGACAAGGGACAAAATACACAGACATGCCCCTGACTGACATTTCTTCCCGGTAACCTTCTCTTCCCTTCCACCCCTTCCCCGCTTCCCCGGCTCCTTCCTTATGCCCCACGCCACACACTATGTGAGGAGGTCGGAGGCAAAGCAAAATAGTATTCCATCTGCACCCTCAAAGTCCTCAAAGGGAGAGGCAGTGTCATAATAAAGCCACATGAACTGCATCAGGACACCAGGCGCAGGAGACAGTCCTCAAAGGTAGGGGACTGGAGAGGACACCAGAGAAGAGGTGGCTTCTGAATGAGCCTTGGCAAATACAGATGCTGAAAGGGGCCAGGCAGGCTGCATCCCGGGGGAAGGAGGCAGCACACACTGGACTTGGGTGGTGGGGGACACTTGAGATCATGGGGACACGGTTGATGACTTGGGGTTGTCCTAAGCGGCAGTCAGTAGTTTCAGGCAGCGTGTAGTGCCTGAGCGTCCCTAGTGCTCTGTCTCTGGTCCACAGAGAAAATGAAACATGGCATGATGTCAGATGAGTAGAGGGTATCTAGTTAGGACTAGATATTTTATTTATGTATACATGCAAGGAATATTTAAGAAGGATAATCAATACAATAGAAAATACAATGCAATACAAAATTTTGTATCCAGCTTTTTTTTCTTTTTATTATATATAGAGAGAGCACAAGTGGGGGAGAGGGGCAAAGAGAGGGAGAGGGAGAGAGAAAGAGAGAGAATATCTTAAATTTTTTTTTTAATGTTTATTTTTGAGAGAGAGAGAGAGAGAGAGAGAGAGAGAAAGAGTGCGAGCAGGGTAGGGGCAGAGAGAGGGAGACAGAATCCGAAGCAGGATCCAGGCTCTGAGCTGTCAGCACAGAGCCCGACACAGGGCTCGAATTCACGAGCTGTGAGATCATGACCTGAGCCGAAGTCAGATGCTCAGCTGACTGAGCCACCCAGGTGCCCCGAGAGACAGAGAATATCTTAAGCAGACATCATGCTTAGCACAGAGCCTGACTCCGGGCTCCATCCCATGACCCTGGGATCATGACCTGAGCCGATATCAAGAGCCAGATGCTCAACCACTGAGCCACCCAGGTGCCCCTGTATTCAGCTTTTAATGAACCTCTTCATATCTGAAAACTGCCAGGCCATCATGGTTTCATGGTGCTTCTGGAAGCCTTCTGTGATGCCTCAGTGGCAAGCTGTGGGGTTTGGGGAATCACCTCTTTCCTCGGTATCTCTTGGCATCTGCTTCCATTTGGAAGCCCAGAAGAAAGAAGTCTCCTTAAGTTCTTTCCTACAAGAAGGCCAGAAGGCCTCCAGATGTGGGGAGGTGGACAGTGCAGGCTGAAGGCACCCTAGGCCTGGGCAGCCGAAACTCTCTTGCTCTTTCTTCTGTCAAGTGTGCTGTGGAGTGGCCTCTCCTCAGAGTCTTAAGGCTCAAGACTAGAGTGTGGGCTTGGGCAAAGGAGAAGAGGAAATCATTCCACCCTGTCTGCTTCCATCATTGTGGCCATGCTGTCTTGCTGAGGGCCAGCAGACCTCAGCAGAGTCCACATGGAGTCCGGGGGCCACAGCCATGAGTCACGAGGGGCCACGACTGTGTGGACCAGAGTTCTCGGTGCCTCGTTCCCTCTTCAGGGACCCGGCAGAAGAGGCTGGCCAGTGTTGGAACGCCAATGTCCCCTGGGTGTGTCCCTCTAGGAGCAGCGACACACAGCAATATAAAATCTTCTTATGTAGTGTCCACAGCAAGACCCCTCTTGAACATTGTGTGGTCTACTAGAGAAACTCATACGTCCATAAAGACAACTGGTTGGGGGTGACGAAAATGTTTTGGAATTTGACAGATGTGAGGTTTGCACGACCTTGTGAGTGTACTAAATGTCACTTTCAAATGAATTTTGGGGAATCTGGGTGGCTCAGTTGGCTAAGTGTCGGACTCTTGGGTTTGGCTCAGGTCATGATCTCATGGTTCGTGGCTCGAGCCCCACGTCAGGCTCTGCACTGACAGTGTGGAGCCTGCTTGGAATTCGCTCTCTCCTCTCCCTCTGCCCCCACCTCCCATTCGCACTGTATCTCTCTCTCTCAAAATAAATAAACATTAAAAAAAAAAGAAAATGGTGAATTTTATCTTATATGAATTTTATCTCCATAAAAAAAAATGAAAGGGGCCTCCAGGTGGCTCAGTAAGTTGACCATTCGACTTCAGCTCAGGTCATGATCTCAGGGTCCGTGGGTGTGAGCCCCGTGCATCAGGCTCTGTGCTGACAGCTCAGAGCCTGGAGCTTCCTTCGGATTCTGTGTCTCCCCTTCTCTCTGCCCCTCCCCCACTCATGCTCTGTCTTTGTCTCTCTCCTTCTTTCAAAAACAAACATTAAAAAAAACTTTAAAAAAGTATTTCTGAAGAAAATGAAAGATAACTGGATTTACTAAAGAAATATGTCAATTTCATGATTGGGTCCAAGTCCTTACCTCTTGAATATTGAGATGTTCACTGATATTATAGCTATTCTCTAGCTTAAGTGTGGCATAAATGCCTTTATTTTCTTTGCAATCACTGCGGGAATAAACAGAGAAATCATGATCTAGAAAGGTAGCTGTGGCTGCCTCTGTCCACTGCTAAGGATGGAGAGAAAGGTTCACGGTTTATCTTTGATTTCAATCTGTGAGCAGAGAAGGAGCTTCTAAGCGCCGACGTGGGAGGAGGTCACCAGTGGATCCCCCCGGAGCCTCCCATTCCTGACTTCGTTCCCTACTTCGCTAAATGTCCCATCTTTGGAACAGATACAATAAAACTGGTAAATCAGCCTTCTGTCTGTCTCCTTCGTGCCTTTGGAAAAAGCCATGAGTGATAACAAGTTCACAGATTGGGAAGACATCAGTTCTCATAAAAAACAAACAGCAAAGAGCAACACCTGCTAGAAAGAGGTGTGTTACAAAGCATATTCATGGGGTTTAGGATAAGTTTCAATCAAACCCCTGCCAGACCATCTGCCTCCATATTTTCACGGTTGAGCGTCACTCTCTTAACATATGGTTGGATGTATATTCTAATGGCAGGATGGAGACAGGGAAGGGGGCCACAAATACCCAGATGGTGAGGACACCTAGCTTGACCTCACCTCTCTGTGCTCCTCTAACATGTGCAAAATGCCTCCTCGACTGAACTAAGAAGGGCGGCCTTATCCGATGCATATCCCTGTTGCTGACACAGCCACTTCCTGGGAGTGCCTCTTTCATGTTCAGCAGCCAGAGCCCTCTAGCCGAGGGATGCCTGGGAGACGCAACTTTCCCACATCCCTAGGAGATGTGATACTCCTCTCCAGGGAACCCCGAGTAGGCTGGTGGTGTTGGAACAGAAAGCTTAATACACGAACCAGCAGAGGTAAGACTCTGTAGGAGCCAGAGTCACAAAGAGCTGGCAGGCCAGGCCAAGAAGCTTGGCTTTGTCCTTTCAGCCCAGGGATGGTTCAATGGTGCGTAGAATCCCCGATCGCTTGATAATGTCCGCCTGCATGTTGCAGAGAAGGATTCTGAGACTCTCCGGGCTATGGACAAGACCACAGCTGACTACCGATGTCTACCACGAGGGTCAGGTGCAATGGGTGGGCACGTGAGCTACTCATTTGCTATCTCTGCTAGAGGAGCTGGGGAGCCTTTGAACCTTATTGAACAGAGAGGATGTGAAACTGCCCAAGATCACCAAGGCCTGCTCCCTGGTGGCAGAGTCAAGACTGGAGCCCAGGCAGCCTGACCGCAGAGCCTGGCCCTTCAGCTGCTTCACGATCAGCATGTCTGAGATTTGGACCCATTGCTGTTCTTGTTATACATGGTATTCACTTGGGGCAGGGTGATTTCTGTACAGGAGTTTTCAGAGGGTCTCATCAATGCATCTTAGGGTCACCTTAAGCAGTGAGGTCTAGTGCCTACTGGACAAAGGGACTTTGAGACATCACCACACCGAAGTCTAGCAGGTTTTCGGGGGAAGGATTCTCTTTCTGGTCTTATTTCTACTCTCTTTGCCAAGACTAAAGAACAGCTTAATTCTGAAGCTGGAAAGTCTTATCGAGTCTTATCAAAGACACTTTGAAAGTAAAATTCTCATTCTGGAACAGCAACATTTCGGTAGCAAAAAATGCATAATGCATAATGTATACCTGTAAACTTGTTCAAAAGTGAGATTAATATCTGGTTTGTTAAATACCATGCCAGAGAGATAGTGTTTCCAATTCTCATTTAGTAAATACGGCGTGTCCAAAACCTAGAACAAGTTAAAAAAAGACTCTTATTTTTTTAAAAAAGATACTTTTACACTAATATACATGCATATAATAAAATATTCTGTTAAACATATTTCAGGGATTTTTCAGATCATGGTTTTCCTCATTGATTTCCAACTTAAAACCAGAAAATAAGACTATGATTGGAAAAAACTGACTGACCACTGGGTAACATCAATAAGAATGACTCAAATTGCTTTTTTTTTTTTTTTTTTTTTTTTTGGAGAGCACTTCTCTTAGTAAGACAAACTCATAAGAAATTGTCAAAGAATAGACAACTTGATTCAAAATAGCTAATAGAAAGCCATAAAGCAGCTGGCCCACCTTTTCACTACTACTTCTCTGTAGATAAAATGAATTAAAACTTTCATACTCTCTCATTTCATATCATATATTTAAGATGGCTAACATATGTAATGTAATATGTTATATATAATAAGATGGGCTCATTAGTGCATGATCACGTACGTGCTTGAGGAACGTAAAGGGTGTCAAAATATCCCTTATTTTTAAAGAAGTTCTTTTCAGCAATTTAATATGGCATGGAAGATAATAAAGTCTGGCTTGATGTATCACTATAATTTTTCATTAAGAGGCCAAATGGACAAAATTTGACAAATTGACACTCTCAACTTAATTTTCTTCAACCAGCTGAATAAATAGAACACCATGACAACTTGTTACCTTAGTATCCACTCACCAGATTTCATAACAGATTTGAGGCAAAAAAATATATATGCAATAAAACAAGAAAACAGAAATATATCTTAAAAATTATTTTTAAATGTTTCTTTTTGAGAGACAGCGGGAGCAGGGGAGGGGCAGAGAGGGAGAGAGGAAGACACAGAATCCAAAGCAGGCTCCAGGCTCTGAGCTGTCAGCACAGAGCCTGATGCAGGGCTTGAACTCATGACCCATGAGCTGAAGTCGGATGCTAAACCGACTGAGCCACCCAGGCGCCCCAAAGAGAAATATATCTTAAAAAACAGCATCTAGAGAAAAGCACTGAAAAGCCAGAGTGACAAGACCCAAACAAGGGCCAAAATTTCCTCATTAATTAGTGAAGCTGAACAGAGAACAGGTCCCTAGAGTCCATAAGACTTGGTTTCAGAGGGAGAAAGTGAAGCCTGAATTCATTTCCCAACAGCCTCGTCAGACGTCTACCAGGGGCAACACTAGGCCACAAGGTGTGGAATTTTTTGGTGTCTTTCACTACAAACTTAGGGCCTCAAAACCATCTGTGTGGGCAACTGTCATTTGAGAAACTCTTTAAAATGTCAGAAACCTCCTGGGGTACCCCAGCTTGGGAATTTTCTCCTCCAGCTTATTACAAACCACATTGATGAAGAGGCCTTAACTCCTGGTGCTGATTTCACCTGACAGTTGACAAATAATACCACCATGGGGGTGCCTGGGTGGCTCAACTTCGGCTCAGGTCATGATCTGGCCATTCCTGAGTTCGAGCCCCGCGTCGGGCTCTGTGCTGACAGCTCAGAGCCTGGAGCCTGTTTCAGATTCTGTGTCTCCCTCTCTCTGCTCCTCCCCCACTCACGCTCTGTCTGTCTCTCTCTCAAAAATAAATAAACATTAAAAAACATTTAAAAAAGAAAGAAAATACCACCATATATATATATTTTTTGCTCTGACAAAGTGAAGGGATCTTAACTTACTGAATGAAAACCAAACTGCTCATCTTTTTTTGCACCCACAAGATATGGGGAAATCAAAGTTTCTAGTCAAGCCTTTCCATAACAGACCTTGAAAGCATACGTACCTGGAATAACTTCCTGTTTTGGTAAGGCTCACAGAGCAGTTTTTCCACGTTTGCACCAACGACAAAAGTGAGAACCACGATGGTCATCAATATCCAACAAATCAGGAAGCTGACTCCAGCCCCACTGGAAAAAAAGGAAAAACAGACATAAAATTAAGAGTTCTACGGTAGATTATTCAATATTTGGGGATGTCTGGCGCTCAGTCGGTAGAGCATGTGACTCTTGATCTCAGGATCGTGAGTTCGAGCTCCACGTTGGGTGTAGAGATTACTTAAAAAAAAAAAACCAAAACTACACTTCCCATATTACCTACCAGTACTTACTAATTCTATGTATGCAACGTAGGAAATGGACCTAGAGTGTTCGCTTTGTACAGGTTAAGTGAGCCGATTGGCTCAGGAGTGGAGACAGCAGTAAGCACTGTTGACTCTTCGGTCCCAGGCATATAGTGAGGGAGTCCTTCGACTTACGTCTCTGGTCTCCCTGCAGCCCAGTACTTTGGTGCAGACACAGCCTCCGGGGTCGCTTGAGTGAACCTAGCCTTCCACAGGGCACACAGTGAGTGGGGAGGTTCTGAGGCAGGAGAGGTACCACTGGGAGTCCGAAGGGGGCCAGCCTGGTTCGGGGAAGGAGGGCCGTGAGTGGCACGGCTACAGCTCGAGAGGCAGGCCGGGGTGCACGAGAGGGGGTCTGGCTGGTCCAGTAAGGGGAGGCTGCTGAGGGCCTTGACGCACAGGAGGAACACAGCCCAGTTTCTCTCTGAGGAAGAACACTCTAGGCAGAGCCCGAGGATGGGATGGAAAGATGCCCACGTGGACGGGGCTACGGCTGATGAGGCTGTCATCCTGGGGTGGTGGCCCGACGTGGC
The DNA here is from genome assembly GCF_046562875.1 of Panthera onca. Taxonomy (NCBI): domain Eukaryota; kingdom Metazoa; phylum Chordata; class Mammalia; order Carnivora; family Felidae; genus Panthera; species Panthera onca. The sequence continues at coordinate 12,100,765 of NC_138342.1, forward strand.
CGGAGGCAGTGGTGAGAAGTCAGCAGACGGAAAAGACACGGGATGTGCTGAGGATGCTGCACGGGAGGAGGAGGCAAGGAGGGGCCGAGGGTGAAGCCAGAGCTTGTCAGCAGGGAAAGGAGACACTGGGTGCTGAGGAAGGGAAGAGAAGGCGGGATCTGGTCCTGCTGCCGGGAGACGTGGCGGTGGGGACGCTGCGGGCAGCCAGCTGCGTCTGGAGCACACGTAGCTGGGCTGTGGGCCTTCATGAGGCAATCGGCTGCTTAGAAGTGACCACTGGTCCCGGGAGCTGAGACTGGAGAGAGAAGCAGCCCGGGGCCGGGCCTGGGGACTTCGCCATTTGAGGAGCAGGTGGCAGAAGGGCAGCCAGAGGATGAGACCGCTAGGAAGACTCATAAAGTAGGAAGGAAACCAGTAGCGCTGCTGATGGGGAAATAAAGGCGTGTCTGCAGGAAGAGGGGGCGGGAAGCCGTCCCAAACAGGGCACATTCCAGGGGATCTGAAGCCAGTCCAATGGCTGGAGGCAAAGAGGCTGCTGCTGACCTGAGGGAAGGGGCGTGGCCTTGCCCAGGACGCGGAGGTGAGGAAACAGGCAGCAAGCATCATTACTTTTGATGTCTGTGAAGGGAAGGAGTGGTGTTGGGAGAGGTTTTCGGTTTTCATGGTGAAAGAGAGGAGAGAAGAGAACACGGTTAAGCGTTGAGAAGCAAGTCTGGGAGAGGAGAAGAGATTGAGGACACAGGAGAGGGAAGGGCTCATCCATGACACCCTTGGGCTGTGCGCAGGGATTGAGATTGGGAAAGGAAGGTGGGATGGGCCCAGAAGAGAGGGATTGCTCTGCACTTGACCCTGCACACGTGTGAATGCAGGTGCACTGGAGTTTTGGTGATGGGAAGTTGTATGATGGCTTTTATTTCCTTTGTGAAGAAGGAGGTAGAGTCAGCTGCTAAGTGAAGGAGGAATAAGGAGAATGGATGTATCAGTGTGGAAAAAGCCATTGCTGAGCAGAGGAAGGAGGGAAGGAGGGAGGGAGGAAGGAAGGAAGGAAGGAAGGAAGGAAGGAAGGAAGGAAGGAAGAAAGGGAAGGAAGGAAGGAAGAAACTTTTAGGGCTGTGAAGGATCCATGTGAGGTGGGGAATCATAATTTTGTAGGGATACCAATGTGCCCACTGCATGACTTCTCTCTAGAGTGCTCAGTTACTCTGGTGTAGACACAGACAGAGCAAACTCTTGAATCAGTCTAGGTGGAGTAGCCAGATCATCACTGATGATTGCACCATCACTGGTGCAAACAGGAAGGACCCTCCGAAGTGTGTACTAGGCTGATGTACTTAGTAACAGTGGCATCCCTTCCTAAGGGCATGATTCTGCCCAGTGGACACCATTAAGGAACAATTTCGAATATTTGCCTGGTTTGGCTGAAATAAATAACAAGATGTGCCCACTGGAGGGGCGTCTGTCACCCTGAACTTCTCTGACCTAAAAGGCTTTTGAGCGTGAAGAAGGGGAACACGTGGGAAGCATATGTTAGTCACCATGGTTTGAACCGTGTGCATGAGCATGTGTGTATATTAGAGTTATAAAAAAAATTGGAAACCTTTGATAGAGCATTTCAAAACAACACTGCTAATCTTAAAGAGCTTATATCCAGCCTTTATTTCTTGAATATGCCTATATCTAGACAAGGAACGCAGCACTGCCAGAGGCCTGTTTTTGTAAGGTCACTCAGATAAGAATGGCCAAAGTGTGTTGAAAGTGTTGCAAAGAAGGAAAAGGAGAAGAAGTAAAATAAGAACAAGAAAAACAACGTGCGACAAAGACCATATGTGGCCGGCCGAAGTGAACGTATCTATTATCCGGACCTTTACAGAAACATGTGCTGACTCTCGCCCGATCTACACAGCTGTGAGGAACATAGGCGATAGTCTTGTGAGCCCTTGTTGAACATCTTAGGGACTTTGGTCAACAATCCAGGGTAGCCAACCTAGTTACATTTCACTGGCCACAGGAATGTCCCACTCCTTGGTGGCTGATGTTTGTGTCATTTCCAATGTCTCACTATTATAACTAAAGCTGCAAAAACATTTCTCTGCTTGTGATACTTTGTCCATAGTTGGGTCCTACTTCCTTAAAACTGATCCCCTAAAATGGAATGACTTGGCCAAGGAGATTACTGTCTCTTTATGGCCCCTGCTACAGCATGACAAAATGCTTTCTGAAATATTTGTAACCACTGAACGGCCACTGGTCATGTAAGGGCACCCATTTTGTGACCCCATGGCTATACTGGGTATTAATCTTTCTTCAAAGCTCTGGGTAATTGGAGCATAGTTTTCAAGAACTAAAACTAGAAGTTTCAGAGTGGGCTTCAGTACAAGACTGTTTTCTTGCTGCCTTGTTTAGGTGTCCTTACCTCCAGGGAAACCTTCTATGTCCCCCTGAGACAGATGTACATTCCTCGCTGTATCCTCTTTGGCCCCCAAAATGCTCCCTGGACCCTCAGAAGACACAGGATCAGAGCAGAGCCAGGGCTCTCTGTCTTTCCTCCCCCTAGACCTTCTGGTAGGATCCCCTGGGAGATAAGGATTCTTGCTTGGTTTCTGAACAGACCACACTCTTCAACGTTAACGTCAACGGATGGTGTTACTGTTTTTAAGAGCAGGTGGTGTTGTGGTTGCAGCTGAACAAAATATACTTTCTTGTTTCTACAAGTAAATAAATGATTTTTAAGAAATTAAAGTCTTCTAATGAGTTGTATCATGCTTTCCCCTTTACAACTCTCGAGTTGTTTACCAGATGTCTCAAGAGATGGAAGCTCCTGCCAAGCAAGATTTCCATGTTGAGCCATGGGTGGCAACAGTACAGACCCCACAGCCACCAGTTTGTTTCCTATCAGGTGATAAATCCCCTTGTTCCCAAGCCACATGCTTGCATGTGACTTTGTCTCTTCGGAGATTCCTTCCTCTGCAGAGGTGAAAATTATATCCAAACTGAAGTAATTTTAGCCTCCATCAAATTGCTCATGACTCCCCTGTTTCCGTTTTCTTTGAAACTGGACAGCACATATTTTGGTTTTGTCCCTTAAAAATGTTCAAATAAAATGTTATGAAAAGTGCACATTTTCAGAACAATTTAAGCCCTCCCATCAAGCAGTTAAAAAGATGTGATCTATAGAACCACAATCAAAACACTGACAAAACAGCCAAGTCCCAGGATTAGTAAATCCTGAACATTTAACTCATTTTCTATCTGTAGCTGCATACATTTAAACCAAAAGGAGGGGCAATATACTCTTCCTTGCTGCATGAATTAATTTCTTAAGCGTAGCCATGTGAGCAAATAGGCTTTTCCGTGCACGGAGTTCTGTTCAACTTTGTCTAAATCTGGCAGACTCCTGTGTTGTTAGTTTTAAAGTTATTTGTAAAACTCTTGTGCCTTGATTTATGTGCCTTTCTTGGCTTGTTGTGCTATCCTGGAGCTGAAAGGTTTCAGGGCAAAGCTTTACAATCAGAGCTCATAAGTCTGATTCATTACTGTGGTGACCCAATGTTTGAAAAGGCACGTTAGTGCACGACAGTGGCTTGCGGCTTCTCCCAGCCTGGTACTAGTGACATAAGCAATGACAGCCATGGCTGAGGTGTTGATTCTCCATGGCTCCAAGGACTTGTTCCAAATCTTTACCTTGCTCTCCAAACCCATCACACTCCCTGCTGCCGATTCTTGATGTACTTATTGGAAAAGGAAATATCGGTTTGGAACCCACACGGCTTCCTCTCTGGGGAGCATTCAAAGCTTTAACCTCTGCCTCCGGGTTTATGTTTCTGGCTCCAAGTGCAGTCACACCCAGTTGGTGCCCTCTGCGCTCGTCACACCCTAGTAAAGATTTTTTACGTTTATTTGTTGTTGTTGTTTTTTTTAAAGTTTATTTATTTATTTTTTGTTAAAGGGTCAATTCTTTAAACAAATTTTTTTTACTCTTTATTTTTGAGAGAGAGAGAGAAAGACAGAGTGTGAGCGGGGGGAGGAGGGGAAAGAGAGAGAGGGAGACACAGAATCCGAAGCAGGCTCCAGGCTCTGAGCTGTCAGCACAGAGCCTAACGTAGGGCTCAAACTCATGAACCATGAGATCATGACCTGAGCTGAAGTCTAAATCTGGCAGACTCCCGTGTTGTCAGTTTTAAAGTTATTTGTAAAACTCTTGTGCCTTGATTTATGTGCCTTTCTTGGCTTGTTGTGCTATCCTCAACCAACAGAGCCACCAACTGGCGACCCTTGAAGTTTATTTATTTATTTTGAGAAAGAAAGAGACAGTGCGAGTGGGGGATGGACAGAGAGAAAGAAAAATCCCAAGCAGGCTCTGCACGCGGGGCTTGAACTCATGAACTGTGAGTTCATGACTTGGCCGGGAAACAAGAGTTGGACGCTTAACTGACTACGCCACCCAGGTGCCTTGACAATCTCTTTTCTAAGTCAAGTTTCCAGAGTTTCAAAGCAAACAAGCTGAAGAAACTGGTGACCACAGAGAACAGTGTCTGACACCAGGCCAATCCTCGGCAAGTTTCTGGTGAATAAATGGATGGATGGATGGATGGATGGATAATAATCCATAATGTGCAGCCCAGAGGCCACCAGATTCGTGTCATCAGTCTGCTCTTCTCCCCTCATTTCCACCCCCCACGTGGCAAGGAAGAGCAAACACTCACACCATGAGGAAGATGCCTCCGGTGTTTGAGACGCAGCCTCGTCTGGTCGGGGTGGCATTCCGGTCATAGCCACACGTGCCACACAGCAAGCCCAGGTAATAAAAAATCACGACGAGTGTCAGCAAACAGCAGACAACCAGGCCACCCAGCCACCTGGTGAAGCAAGCACAGTGTTATCATACATAAAAGAGGTGGCCTCACAATAACGCAAAAGCTATCGGACTGGGGCTGGAGCGATTGAGTGATACTTGGCAATCAAATACCTGATTGGCCCGCAGATTCCTCAGAGGGTGACGTTGTAGTGAAAAGATCACTTCCCACCCCTAGTCCTCCACCCCAGCCAGCAGGAAACCTTAATTTTTATCTTGGTTTTGAAGAGATCTAGCTCGCTCACTGGTCAGGAGAGACTATGGCTTCCTTCCCTTGCTTCATTTCTGCGGGGGTCCTAAGCAGGGCCCTTGCTCCATTCTCCAAAGCCACTGATAACAATACCCGTTTAAGACTTGGAAGTTCTGTCAAGTTTCCTGCTGCTGCGAGCGCTTATTGCGACGTTGATGACAACAGGCGGACAGGTCATGATCTGACAACAGATACAGAAATACCCAGCTCTTTTCCCGGGTCTTCCTCTAAAATGCTCTGTGGTTTCGGGAATATTTGGGAGGGGACCTTGCGTTCTTTGCTGAACCAGAAACTCTACATGGGGAATGTGCTGCATATCTTAGAATTTATGAGCATCCTAAATCAAGTGCCTGCAGAACGCAAATCTCAATTTCGTAATGGTCCTGCGAGACATTTTAGGATAATGGAGCCTCAATTAGGTCTTACTGGCATTCCCGGAAGGTACAACAACCTTTTCCAGCAGCCGAGGAGCGTTCAAGGGTAGAAATGCTGCCCAACCATTAAAACACTAAAAAATAAAGCGTTTACTTCTGCGACAAAAGCTGCCTCTGAAGCTTTTCATTAAATTAAGAGCAATCTCATTAATTGTAATGGCCACCTGCACCCTTTCTGTGGCATTTTATTCCAGATACTGGGGATGCCAAATTAAACAAGCCATGGAACCTGGCCTCAGAAATCTTTTACAGTGAATGCATGCTTCATCTGCTTAGTTAGATTTCCTTTAAAAGTAACCTTCTAGTCTCAGGGCAATGGGAGTGGACGTGTAGATAGTAGTTGTATCATTCTTTCCATTTGTGAAATTCTAACCTCTTAAGAGATTGTGAATTCATTGAGAAACGGTCTGTCTTTTTTTTTTTTTTTTAAGTTCATTTATTTATTTTTGAGAGAATCAGAGACAGCGTGAGTGGGGGAGGGGCAGAGAGAGAGGGAGAGAGAGAGAATCCCAAGTAGGCTCCGTGCTGCCAGCACAGAGTTGACGTGGGGCTTGAACTCATGAAACCATGAGATCATGAGATCATGAAACCATGAGATCAGCCGAGCTGAAACCAAGAGTTGGGACCCTTAACTGACTGAGCCACCCGGGCGCCCCAGAGAAAGGGTCTTCTTATGTTTGCCCTGATACCTGCTGGAGGGTCCCAGCCACACCGTAGGAAAATGGCTTACTAATTACAGGGCAATATAGACAGAGTATAGTCAGATGGGGATTGAAAACCCACCTCTGCCACACTGTTGTTGGCCTTTTGTAGGTCATTCTACTCCCCCGAGCCTCAATTTCCTTGTCTATGAAACAAGATTACAAATAGAACACAACCCTGGAGTCTTTTTCTTCTCTTTTCTTTTCTTTTCTTTTCTTTCTTCTTTTTTTTTTTTTTTTTTTGGTATTAAATGAGAAGTCACACGTATAGCACTTGGAGGGCACATTGTAACTGTTCCTGAAATGCTAGCAGTTATTATTTTATTTATTACTATTATTTTATTATTTACCTTGAGTTCTTGCATAATAAATAACCAAGCAGGACTGGAACTCTCTGGAATCTCCACGAGTTTGGACAGTAAGAACGATTCCCAAAGTGGTAGGGCGTGGGGCTGAGTGTTTCAGAGAGGACAGCACATCTTATATCTCGCATGGTCGTCGAATAACTCAAGTCTGCAAGCCTATTGTTCCCTGAGATGTCCACTGTCATCTCCAGGGCCCAGACCCCATCACTAACATTGTCTAGTGGGGCAATCAACAGCTGGGATCTAGAGCTGCTTACCTGAGGTCTCCAGCAAGCTCCTTATTTCAAGGATGTTTTTCTGTAAGAACCAACCTCTGTGTGTTTATTTTATAAGCCAACGAAAAGAAGAATATTATCCAAATGCCCTCCTTAATTACTTTAAGGCTTTAAAATTCTTTTCCATGTGTTAGATAATGATAACTAAGATTATAGAAGCCATTAATGACATAAAAATTGCAAAGTATTGACCACTTGGCTCAAGAACTTACAGTCTCCAATTAAAAAAACATACATAATACTCCATGATTTTGCATGCCATCCTTGTGCAGGGATGTTAATCTTCCCTGTATAGTTCCAATTTTAGTATATGTGCTGCCAGAGTGAGCACTCCAACTTTTTAAATAAACATAAACTAGGATTAACACATATCCGGTTACGGCTTCTTTGTACAATTTTCTCCCACAAGATGATCCTGCTTCTCATGTCAGATTTCTACCCTGTTCTAGAGCAAGGCTCACTCTCTAGTTTGCTAGCTCAAGGGGGGCACTCACCTGTACGAATCATACTCTTCCAACGTGGGTAAATTGCGGTGGATGTAAGTTTCAGTGTCATTAATGTAACCCATGAAATTCGACAGCTGATCCTGAATAGGAATCTGTTCGCCTATACTTTCAAGATCTGTACCAATGGAATTCAAGGTACTTTTGACATCTGAAAACAAAGATACCCAGGTTATGCATTTTCAAGCCCAGGGGAAACAGGCACTTTGTTTTGGAGCCAAAATGAAAAGCTTCAACCACTTTTAGTTTTCCCCATGTTATGTATGTGGTTAAAACATGAAAAGGTTCTACAACAAGCACGAATGTAGCCAAGACCATCAGAAAGCAATTACTCAACAAAACAGCAAGCTATGAGCGCTGACTTTAATGATATGGTGCTGAATTCAAGCCAGAGTTTTCTTCTGTTACTTACTTCACTAAAAAATAAAATGAATCTGATGATTAAAACTTATGGTGTGCCTACCATGGGCCACGCACTTTGATATAAATGTTAACTAATTTATTACACTGAAATAGATATTCTTATTCCCATTTTACCAACAGTGACCCTGAGGCCCATAGAGGTTAAATTACTTGCCCATAGGTCTTTTTTTTTCCAGAAAGCACTAGAAATGAAATTTAACCTTGGGTTCGTCTAACTCCAAAACTTCTGTTCAGTGATTTTGGAAAAAATAATTTAATAAGAAATAGCATTCAGGAATGCAGTAATTCGCCAGGACCAATTTTTTGAACAAGTGACCCCAGGGGATATTTTTCTTAAAATTTTATTTGACTCATACAAATTGAGACTTGTTAAAGTACATCTGTGTATCTCATATGCAGAGAGCAATTTATTCCCAGTGGTCAAAGAGTTTCTATTAATATCTACCCTAACCTTTCAGAGAGAAGGTAAGTTCCAATTTTTGGAAAGTGTTTGTCCCTTGTGACAGGTCCTGGGATCAAAGATACTCAGGACACGGGTGTCACTTCATTTAATGCTCACCTAGGTCTGAAGCTGGTGTTATCTCAACGTGTGATTTTCAACATGGATGTACTAAGAACATGCTAATCAGTTAAATATCCACCGGTCCTGGAAGGGAGATAAACCTCTTTGCAGCAGCAAAGACAAGGTTAGCTGTTCTCACAGTGTGATCCCAGGGCTCCTGGTGAACTTTGGGTACCGGGTAGCATGACCCATGATGGAGTTCCATAAAAGGGTGGGAATCTTTTTCAAAGTGTGCTGTTCACACAGATACGTTGAGACAGAGCTACTAGGAGGAGGCCATTATCCACAGTGGCTCAATTCTCCAAATGGATTGTGCACCCAAAGGCCTCAAGATCCTCAACAAGGTGACTCGGTGGGTCTCGTACTTAACTCTGGGATTTCTGGGAGTTTGTAGAGATGTGGTCTGCAGATTCCTCCTCTGAACACTTCCCGAAACTCAGAATGGGGTTCCTTCTGCTTCTCAGGCTGTCCTGCCCTCCCACACAACATGGCTCCCTGGCTTTGCCAGCTTGGGTGACTCTGTATGTGGCTGGCGTCCTCTCTCACTGAATGCTTCCCTCGGACCTCAGTTTTGATGTTGCTTCCTCCAGGAAGCCTTCTGCTACCCTCTCCCACCTTGGATCTCTTGCACGTATCCCATCATGTTACCAGAGTGTGATAACTGGCATCTGTATACATGCCCTGCTGAGCGGTAGGCAGGGCTCACGCTTTATTCGTCTCCCATTCCCAGAGCCCAGCAGAGCCTGGCACACAGTAGGCACTCAAAACAGGTGTGCAGGGTGGGACCGGATGATCAAAACGTGGGAGCTAAGGGTTTTTATTCATTTTGGAAGGGTACGAATCTAAGCAATTAATATTCAGGCTGATGGAGTGATATTCTCCCAGACCCGGGAAAACTCTGGCTTGTGTTTAGGCAATGACACCATGTGTGATGGGCCTCGCTCACACATACTGCACACCTTGCTTTGCCAGACTTACAAGGGAGGGCTGCATGTATTGGCAGAAGAGGTCCAGAAAGGGGAACAGAAAAAGTAAACACAGAAATTAGTAAGCAGGTGGCTATTAGATGTACAGCATGTGTTAGCCTTCAGACGCTAGCACAGGAAAGCGTGAACTTTGTCTTTAGTATCAGTATTTTCAAGTAGAATCTTAGATTAAACAAAAAGGAACCCACAAAACATCTAAAGCATTATGTAATAGGATAAAATACTTTTTACCCAAAGTCTTAATGGGTTGAAAGAACACTATTGGGGGGGAAAATCAAGTACTTCTAGCACAACATCTTAAAATCACTTGGTCAACAGATAAAAGGAAGCACAGAGAAGATGATTTAAAAGAAGAAGATCTTCCATAGCTTCAGAGATTTCTTCTTTAAGCAAAGAACCCACGTTTCTTGCCATTACTGCCCCCAAAACTACTTATACTGCACTGTTTCTCTGTACCTTCACCCCAAATACCATGACCTGAATACAACATACTTCAATCATTTAAGACTAGCAGAATTCTCTCAATATCAGTTGTCTTTCCAAAATCGTAAACAACCTTATAAGCCTAAAACACATTTATAGCAGCATCAGAAGGCAGATGTACATCTTCCTAAAAAGACAAAATCAATCCTTAAACATAGTAATTCTGGAAAAAAAATTTGATTTTATGTTCTTTTAGAACATATAATACTCTACAGTTTTTCCCTAGCGAAACCAGTCAAAATGTGACTTTCCAAACAATAGCTGTCTTTAGCGCTGACAGTTCACGATGAGGGCTCATCATTACAGTGTGGTCCTCAACCTTGCAGCCTCTGGCCAGCAGGACCATGTTAATCAGCGTTCAATAGGGTTACTATTTCTTAAGATCAAAATTGTGGTGTGAAAGTGGCACAATTAAAAAGCTCTGATTCTCATTTACTTTTCAAGATCAGTGAGAGGACTTTTTTAAGAGAGAAAAATAATACAGTTCTTAACAATACATTTTTTTGTCCTGATCATCCGTTTCTTAACAGAGAGAAAAAAAAAAAGGACTTCAAACTCTGACTCACCTGATATGATGTCTGTGGTTTGATTTTTCACCATCTCAGGAATATCATTAAAGGATTTATAGCCCTAAAAAATAATTCAAAGTAGATTGATGGACATAGTGAATGGGAGGGCAGTTAACGAGTACCCATTTTCTAGCTTAGTTTGGAGTAGAGAAGCAAACTAAAAATGAAACAGTCATCTTAAGGAGGAAATGATCACTATATGGTCATTAAAAGACTACAAAAAAGTTCCCCTTTAAAGAAGATTTTCTTTAAACTGTATCCACTGAAGTTCCCATGAAAAGTTTGTTACTTAAAAAAATTTTTTGGGGGGTGCCTGGGTGGCTCAGTCGGTAGAGCGTCCGACTTCAGCTCAGGTCATGATCTCACAGTCTGTGAGTTCAAGCCCCGTGTGGGGCTCTGTGTTGACAGCTCAGAGCCTGGAGCCTGCTTTGGATTCTGTGTCTCCCTCTCTCTCTCTGCCCCTCCCCTGCTCATGCTCTGTCTCTCTCTATCTCAAAAATAAATAAAAACATTAAAAAAAATTAAAAAAAAATTTTTAACGTTTATTTATTTTTGAGAGAGAGAGAAAGACAGAGACAGAGCATGGGCAGGGGAGGGGCAGAGAGAGAGGGAGACACAGAATCTGAAGCAGGCTCCAGGCTCTAAGCTGTCAGCATAGAGACCGATGTGGGGCTCGAACTCACATGTGAGATCATGACCTGAGCTGAAGTCGGACGCCCAACTGACTGAGCCAGCCAGGTGCCCCAAAAGTTTTTTACTTTTAAGCTTTTAACTTATCTATATTAGCGTTTCTCAATGGGGGGAAATTTTGTCCTCCAGGGGACATATGGCAATGTCTGGAGACATTCTGGTTATCACAACTGTGGCACTGTGTGAGCAAGGTCCCCTACCACGCACAGGACAGCCCCATAACAGAGAATTATCCAGCCCCAAGTGTTAATAGTGCTGAGGTTAAGAAACACCTGATCTGTACAGTGTACCATGTGCAGATATAACGTGAATTTCCAGAACTGGAATCGTAATTTCCAATGCAATTACGAACCAAAACTAGAGATCTCGTCTTACAGAAAACAATAATGCCCCAAAACACAGCTTATAGAGAATATAAATTATAGTGAGGCTCCAGTGAAAACAAAAACAGCAATGCCAAGCTCTGTCATTTTGGGGCTAAATCTGTGACGGGAAGAGGTCATTACTTCCCTCCAAGCAGCTCAACTAAATATACAGCTTTTCCTCTGGAAGAGGTTTAATTTGTGTTTCTTTACTGTCTGCTGGTGTATTTAGCCAACTGCTAGGGAATACGGTATCGATTACAACTTGTCATGGACTGAATGTCTGTGTCCACCTCCTCCGACAGTCAGCATCGTATGTTGAAATCCTAACCCCCTCCCACGTAAGTAATGGTATTAGGAGGTGGGGCTTTGGGGAGGTGATTCATTCATGTGGATGAAGCCCCGTGGATGGGATTAGTGCCTTTATAAAAGGGACCTCAGACAGCTGTCTTCACCACATGAAGATGCAATGAGAAAACAGCCGTCTGCAACCTGGGAGGGTCTCTCACCAGAACTCGATCATGCCGGCCCCCTGATCTTGGACATCTAGCTGCCAGAACTGTGAGAAATAAATTTCTCTTGTTTAGAAGCCAACCAGCCTATGATATTCTCTTACAGCAGTCCAGCGTAAGTTACAGACTTTATAAGATTTATGGTGCCAGCAAGTTTCCAGTTTAATCTAGAAGCACGAATGCCGTAAGAAGAACATCTACCACTTCTGTTTCCTCAACGGTGACTAAGTTCACAGCCTGTTTGGATTACTGTCCACCTGACCTTCTACATTTATCTGCAGTTGGACTTGTGGAGGCCCCCCACTGTAAGAGGTTTTATGGCCAGAGAGGGCCTTACAGATCTCCTGGTTCAATTCCCTCATTTAACAAATGAGGGGACACCAGGACAAATGACCAAGAGTTTTTAATGACTTGTTTAAGGGGACACTTAACTTTGTCAGTAGATGAGTATTTAACAGATGCCTGATGATCTTTTTATATCCCCTGCTAAAAGACATAGAGGCAAGAATAAAACTGTTCTCTCCCTTTCCTGCAGGCCCCAGCACTCTTGTTGAATCATAATCTACAATCTATTGTGCGCTCAATATATAGGTTGAATAAATAGCAATAATTGGTAGGCTACCAGGGAAATGATGATGCCCTAGACCAAAGTGGTCCCTGCCATTTTCAGGGTTTACACTCCAGTGGGACAATAGAAACATTAAAGCAATAATCACAGTCAGGAGGATGTTAACAGAGAATATCTGCTGTACTGTAGGAATGTATTAAAAAGGGTTTGACTTGGTCAAGATGCGCAGGAAAGGTCTCATTAAGAAAGTGATACCGAGGGGTGCCTGGGTGGCTCAGTTGGTTAAGTGTCCGTCCGACTTGGACTCAGGTCACGATCTCATGGTTCAGGAACTGGAGCCCCGGGTTGGGCTCTGTGTGGACAGTTCAGAGCCTGGAGCCTGCTTTGGATTCTGTGTCTCCCTCTTTCTCTACCCCTCCCCCACTCGCACTCTCTCTCTTTCTCAAAAATAAATAAACATTAAAAACATAATAAAAGAAAGAAGGAGATACTAAATGCTTTAAGTAGTTAGTATTTAGCAGCATAAGTAGTTCGGTGAAGGAGAGGGAGAAAGGAGAGAATGGTGGGCATAGCTCACAGCATGTGCAACTGTGCAGAAGGGGGAGGAGACAAAAGCAAGGGGAGTGACTCCCGGCACAGTGGGAGGGACCTTGCCTCAGAGTCAGTATGGGGTTCAGCACCACCCCTAGCAAATTCTGAATCCCAGGAAGGCGAGATCAGGTTTTGCTTTCTACCTCCAGCATGGTGCTGTGCACACAACAGATGCTTAATCCCAATTTCTCGAAGTGAAATGAGCAAAATTATCTGGAAGATAACAGTTATGTCCTTGGCAAACCCCTTTCCAAATTTTCACTGCTTTTTTGCGGTTACGTATTTTCTTATGTACTTGTCTACTCTTTAAAGTGATGTAAAATAAACTACAGTCTAAACTACTGTATTTTTTTTCCCCAAAAATACGTACCTGTTGAACCAGGCTGGACAAATTTGTTTGAAGAATATCATTAATCTTATCAATTGGCTTATCCAAAGATGGGAGCTGAAATTTGTAAAACAAAACATAAGGCAAAGTGGTTACTCCCAACATTATTTGTCATAAAAAGGGAGTCATCTTATATCCAAAGTCTCTATAGTCTCTTAAGAGATTTAAGTCTCTTAAGTCCCAAAATCTCTATATTTAACTTGCTTTTGAACAATAGAATATTTATTGGGGGGGGGATACATTTAGCTCAGGGTGGCCTCTACAAGCATCAAGTTTTAGATGTTTGGTAGGTTTCTGTTGCAGTTAGCTCAAAATGCAGGAAAGAAATTTAACACAGAGCGAATGTGGATGATCTCACAATTTCAGGTACCGAATACTGTTGAACAAAGTCGTAAATAATACAGGCAATAGTTATACTGGTGAGTGGTCTGGAATGAAGTTTCCATTATAGCATCATACCTGGGTTTAAAGTGTTCTGTCTCTTGCCAACCCTGAGACAAACATCATGGACCTTCTGACACGATGTACCAAGAAGGACACAATATCACTCTTGTGATACCCCCGGGAAACATGCATAACTCAAATCTAATCACGGGGGAACACCAGATAAACTTAAATCATGGGTCCTTCCATAAAACAAATGGCCTGTGGTCTTCAAAAATGTCAAAGTTAAAAAGGAAGAAGATAGGCTGGGGACGGTCCAAGATTGAAGGGCCTAAACAGACATGACAAGTAAAGACCAGGTGTGACTCTGGACCGGTGTCTAGACTGGAGAAAGAAAAACAGCTGTCAGTTTTTTAAAAACATCCAGAAAATTTGAATATAAACTATGGACTAGTCAGGAGTCTTGGGTCAGCATTACGTGTCCTAATTTTGATAACTGTCCAAAAGGTTGTGTACGTTTAGGAAATGCACAGAAATAGTTAGGGGTAAAAGGACATATTGTCCACAACTTATCGCCAGATGATTGAGAAAAACACAACATGCATCATACTTTATATGTATACATGATAATGAGTAGACGGGAGATACACAAATGGAGAAACAAAGAAAATATAAGGAAGCAAATGAAGCAAAATGGTGGCAATTGGCAAGTCAGAGTAAAGGGTGAAGGAGTTCCTCTTACCATCCTTGCAAATTTTCTGCATGTTTAAAAAGACAACAGAATAAAAAGTTACCTCCCTCCCCAAAAGACTTGAGTTCAAACAATTTCAATGCAAGTGAAAATCCCAGTCTCTGAAAAGCTATTCAATGGTGACCACAGTGATGGTGGTAGATATGTAGACACAGAGGCAGAAGATGAAGAGTCCGTAGTATTGGCCCATGAAATAGGAAGGTGAGAAGAGTAGATTTTATATATTAAAATATTATTTTAGAAAAAATGTGGCATGTATATACTGCTATCTCGATAAATTAAAAATCATGAGTAGATGTGATTATTTATCTGTATCTTGGGACTTTATATTTTCAAGATGCTCCAAATTCTTTTTTTCCCCCTAATTTTCTCTTTGGAATAGGAGAATTACTTCTATTTAGATATAAATGGTTAATGTAGTAGGCATGCCCTTTGAAAATATATTTTAATTTTTAGAAGTCTACAAAAACACACGCTTCTTTCTTTTTCTTTCTTTCTTTCTTTCTTTCTTTCTTTCTTTCTTTCTTTCTTTTAATGCTTATTTATTTTTGAGAGAGAAAGAGAGAAAGAGAGAGAGAGAGAGACAGAGCAGGAGCAGGAGAGGGGCAGAGAGAGAGGGAGACACAGAATCCAAAGCAGGCTCTAGGCTCTGAGCTGCAAGCACAGAGCCTGATGTGGGGCACGAACCCACAAGCTGCGAGATCATGACCTGAGTCGAAGTCGGATGCCTAACCGACTGAGCCACCCAGGTGCCCCTCTTTTTTCCTTTTAAAGCTGAATTCATTCTGGTAGCTTCCATCAAATCTATTGCAGAGAACACTTGAAAGGGGTTTCCCATTATCCTTTCTCTCCTGCTGCAGCCATGCCCATGTGGCGATCAGATAACCAGGACAGGCTGACAGACACCCAGGCCACTGTCCACTGGACAGGTGTACCCACACTGAGTCCTGCACGGTTGTCCCAAAGACACTGCTCCGTAGCAGAGTCCCCTCACCTGATCCATGTTGGTATTGTCATCCAGCTGGCTTAGAGACGTTCTGATGTTGTTGCAAGTGGTAGCCACTGGAGGTGCAGAGCACATGGGGTCATTGAGTGATTGTTCCAGGTCCCTTTTAACGTCACTGAGGCTGGTGTTCAGTTGTGCGCTTGACTTTTTCAGCTCCTTTAAGGTATTGTTCACATTCAATAGGGCTTCTTTGGTCTCTTTGATTGCTGTAGGAACACACCTTGCTTTAGAACAGAGGCACCCACCAGGCTGCCAATGGCAAAATTCCTTCTCATCTACCAGGTACCCTAAAGGAACTTGAGGTGAACTTCTAGATGACACTGGAAGGCAACCAGAGGAGCCTACGAGGGGAATATAGGCAACCAGAGGAGCCTAAGAGGGGAATATAGGGGAATATAGGGACATGCTTGGCTTCCTCAGCCAGCAACTCCAACCAGCTCAGCTTTCCCGCCTGCACGCTTTTCAGACAAAAAGAGAGAGCAAGAACCAACTCAGGGACACAACAGGGCATGTAGGTGTAGCATTAAGTGGCCTGCACAGGAGCAGTAACGGCAGGAAAAGGGGCTGTAGCCCCAACAAGCTGGCATCTTCAGCCCCGAGCAGTTTTGACGCACATAAACACTGATCACGCCCGGACCTAGCTTTGCTAGGAATACTCAAATAGCTGGAACCAAACACAGAGCAACAGTTCAAGAACGTGGTTTTGGATTCAGGCGGGTGTAGGTGCAGATCCCAGCTTTGCTATTTTCTGGTCACCGGAAACTGAATCCTGAATGTTCTTTAGCAATCTCCTCATCTGAAAATGGTGAAACCACCACCACAGTCATCATGAAAGGTGGGGGTCGGATCGATCAGAAGGAGCTCCTCCATGGCAGTGAGTCCATCGGTACTATGTGGGCAGCCTCACAGCCTAGGACACGTGCTTGCATTAGGAAATCCTTGATAACTGTTTGCTATCCTGGTTTTTCTGAGCTGCGGAGCTCTGTATTCATGGCCATGCAAAAGAGTATGGCAAAACACACTTCACATCACACAACACATACCTCACATTTTAATGTAGTTTACCTCTCCTAGTCCTTTCCATTTAGAGGCAAGGTAAATTTTTAAGGCAAGAAATAAACAATAACCTAAAATGATGGATAATAAAATAAATTGATGGTCCAGAATACGTGTGTCCATTGAAATGAGGTCTATAGGCATTCTGGGTTATGGGCACTATTCTGTCAGATCCGAGAAAGACTCAGAGGTAATAAATACACATTTTTCCCCAAAGGCTTCGAAGCATTTTATGTCTATAAAATATCTACTGGATCTGGGAGTCATTCCAGACCTAGTAAGATCACGTATATTATGCATCTGAAGTCACTGGAAAGATATTTCAGATTCTCAATTTTGGTTAATTAGCATTTTACCAGCTCATAGCACATTTCCTTTGTAGGTCCTGATCTGAAGCTCAAATAAGATTTACACAAATCAATATGCATGTTTCTGCTCTCTGCAAAGCCACTAAACACGGAAAGCTGCAAAGAATTTTAAGCAAAAAAATTGTCAAGGCATCGCGTCTCAGCCTTTTGGCTAAGATCCAGTGTAGTATCTGTTCTTAGCAGTTTCGTATCAGATATGTCCTCTGTCCGAGGGTAATAGATTAAATGGAGTTTTAGAGCAGGGAGATTGAAGAAGGGTTTCCTCTGTCTACTCCACACATTGACCTGGTCCTGCATTACCTCCAGGAGAGTGACCCCTCAAGGACAAAAATATATTGTCAAAGCAGTTTATTAAGCATACTTTTAAAAGCTCTGACAACACCAGAAGCTGAACTGTGATTTACTCAGGTTGTCTTAAAGACAAATAAAACTTTAACCCTATTGCAGGAAGCACTGAAGAGAAAAATAAAATCTGCTTTAATTGCCTTTAATCCAGAGAGAATTCTAATTCAAACATTGAAGATTGGGCAAATGATGGGCCACAAAGTAAAGGTACATGCCAAGCACATTACATCATTTGTATATTTTTGCACAGAATTTACCATCACATAATTTTGGAGCTGGAGGAGATCTTGGAAGACCAATTTTCCAAATGCCTGGCATCATCCCGTGGCCACAGCACACTCAAACTCCAGATTCCTAACTCCTCTCCCAAAGTTACTCTGTGCTGTCTTTCCATGGACGGCACAGAAACACCCTACATCTTAACACTCTCAAATGTACCCAAATACCATCTAGTGCAGACCAGGCAACACAGGCTTTATAGGCAGACCCGCATCTGAATCCCAGTCCACCATTTCCCAGGTACCTGGTCTTGGACAAGTTACATCATCTCTGAGCCTTACTGTCTTGAGTTGGTACAATGGAGGTGACTATACCCATTGCACAGAGCTCTTGGGAGCACTAAGAGGGTTTAGGAAAAGTACCTGCTATGTGGCAGGCCCTTAACACTCAAAAGCTTTCTAAATACTACTTTATAGCCAATCATTTCTACAAAAACTTGCTGTGGACTTTGGTGGTTGGCATCTCGGAAACCATGTCACCTGTCTCCCGTGCTGCAGCAGACTTGTGTTTCAATCACATGGGTCCCACCTCTGGCTTAAGGAGGGGGCCTGACTACCTCTAGCCAAACCACTTCCCCTGTGTAGCACTGGTCCACAGATGGCCGTAGAAACCCAGATGGCCCAACTGGAGGGAAATCTGGTTGAGGAGGAGTAGTGATGAGGCTGGTGTCAGCCCTCTTGCAACTACAGGGGGAGTTTGCATTAGAGTGATATAGGCGTTATAGAGAACAGCTGGGTGGAGAGAATCTCACCACTAGATCAAGCCTTACCTGAAGCCAGATATCAGTTACATGAGCAAATAATCCACTTACTTCAAAGCCAGATAGAGACAGATGTTCTATATGTGTCAGGGAAATGGCACATAGTTACTCAAGAGATATTAAAATAAGACAAGACAGATGACTGGAGACATCTGACTGTCAATGTCACAGAGCCAGCCCACATCATCTTCAATCCATTGGTGAAGACACACAAGGCTATGATGAGGGGACATGGCGGATCATCAGCAAGAGCAATGCCAGAGATGTGGGCAGTGGAAGGTTGGCATTTTTCAGGAGTGATGGTCCTCCCAGTGAGGGAATGAGGAGCCAACAGACCCTTACCTCCTTCCGTAGTCTGACCCTGGTGGTGATGTAATATCTCCTACTAACCACAGGACAGGGCAAGAGCATGAAGGCTCCTTGACAGTGCTGAACCCCCGAATCCACCAACCTTGGAACTGCCATACCTGCAATATCTTGTCCTGTGTGATAGGCTTCCTGTTGTTTACGCCACTCCAACGATCTTTGGCATTGATAGCACATCAATGGCACCTCCCAAAGATCTCTAAGTGTAAGAACTGTCTGCAAAGTTCCCAAAGCAAATGAAAACAACCGTACCCTGATTTGAATAGATAGATATATCCATAAAGCACATCGAGGGCAACTAAAAAAAATCAAATGATTACAGACATTAAAAGTAAAAGATCAGGAAGCTCATGAAGTCGAAAGGAGTTGCCTCGCAACTGAGGCAGGACTACGGAAGAATATAATCCATTTTCTACTCTATAACCAGTGAAGTTACAGGATTCCAAACTTGGAAAATGAAGGTAAGGGCTTCAGGCCTTTCTTTATACGTTCCAGAAATGAGAACCTACTCCAGGCCAGACACTCTGCTGGGCTGTCCCCAGACACAAGTTAGGGGAATAGAGACATGAGCAATATCAACACGTCTTGCCCTTAAGGAGCCCGTTGCCTATCAAAGGTGGGGGGTGGGCAGGTAGGGGGCGGTGCTGTAAATACCACAAATGAGCTGTACGTTTAGGGTCACAAGGTGAGGAGCAGAAATTAGGAGGTTGTCATGCTCTGGGACGGGAAAAGGAGACATGAGGTGAAGCGTGCAGAGAACAGAACACTTAGCTGTGGTTTGGTATGTAGTAAGAAGATGTTGGGAAGGTCCTGTGGCACTTCACACAGAGAAAGCACACGCAGTAAAAGGGTCTGGGAGGGAATGATGCCTTTGGAGACCCACAGAAGAATAATACTGAGGTTCATGGCTTGGAATGGAAGGTTTGGGGGCTGGAGGCTTGAGACAAAAAATGATTGGAATGATAGGCAGGGGCCAGGTTTGGAAGGAAGGCAGGAAGGGAGGGAAGGAGGGAGGGAGGAAGGAAGGGGCTACATGTAAAACTCTAAGAAAGGAAGGCAGGAGGCATGGATGCTTGCAGTCACATCCCTTCTCTGGGCCTCAGTTTCCTTGCATTGGTAGGACATGGTTGGTGATGCGGAGAACAGGTGTTGGGCGGGGGGGAGGGGAGCATCTAAGGCATCAACAGCAGAGGTCACACCTTCAGTTGCAGGTAGACCTTTTGCAGGGCCAAGGAGAGAGCAAGGAAAGACTGATCAGTTGGTTAAAAGTAATCTTACCAACTCCTGGCCTGTTCTGCACATCACCCTGTTTCCATACATCACCTGAGTCTTTGAACTCTTAAGTGGGGGGTGTCAGGGAGGAACGCCAAAACGAGCGGGCATAATTTTCTCACTTCTACACTGTTCCTTCCTTTGTGGGCTGTCTTCTCAGGAATACTGGCTCATGACAGCCACATTCATGGTGGCTGAATGACGAATGTGGCAAGTAGGTGACATTGTCCTCTCTATGAAATACTAAGCACAGACATCTCCTCAACATTTGGAAGCATCTAGGAGAGCTTTGACTCACTGCAATTGAATATGTAGTTTCTTCAAATCCGCACATCTGCTCACTTATATCACTGTCTGTGGTGTCTTAGAAAGTGTGCAGATTCTTCTTTCCCAAAGGTGGTTTTTTCCAGGGAAAAGGAAAGAGTAACCAATAGACCCCACCCCCACCCCAGACCTAAAATTCTCTAGGCTGCTCATCTTCTATAGCAAGAGCCCACAAGCTTTTTCTGTAAAGGCGCAGAGAATAAATTGTTAGGCTTTGTGGTCCACGGGGTCCTGCCAATGTTCAACTCTGCTGTCAGCCACAGTGTGAAAGCCACCTTAGATGCCACCTCACCAGAGGAGCGGGGCTGCCTTTCTAGAACTGTATTTACGAAAAGACGTGGCAGGCTCCTATCGGATTCTGCTGTTGTTATTTCAAAGGACTTTGAGATAATGAGTACAACTTCTCAGGCACAAGCTTTTTAAGCAAACAAACCAACAAGCCACACCATTGCCACGGCGTGTGTCTGGACTTGGCCTGTGGGCATGTCTGCATCCAGGAAAAATGAGAAAAGGGGAGCGGGATCCTGGGAAGCCAGAGACCTCCAGGGGGAATATTCTCTCACCCATTTCCGTCACGGTGCTTACCTTCTGCCATGGCTTTGATGTCATCAAGCGCGGGGATCACTTTAGGTCTCAGCTGTTCGTGAATTCCGCCTCCTAGCAATGATTTAACATCTAAATCCCAAGAAGCAGAAGGGGCTATGAGGGTAGGATCCACGAATTTCTGCCCCCCCACCCCTTACCTGCATTCTCCTCCCCCTGTGGGATTTCCTTTCCTAGAAAGTCATCCATCTGTGGTCTCGCCTGCCCCGAAGGCCCCTTTTTTTCGTCCTCCACCCCACCTACGTGCTGATTCTTGCCGAGATTTTCTTCACGCTATTCAAAGTTCCCACACCCGCAGTTCCCATACCTGCGGACTCGGCATTTAAACGCGCAGGTGTCCCCGGCTCTCCGGAAGTTCAGACTATGCATGTTTAGCCTTTACGAAAGATCTACGTTAGTACCAGTTTTCACTAAGGTAAAGGATTTTTGCTTTGATGAAAACATCGCTCATCGCTGGTTTTGCAGCGAAACGAGCCCAGAGACAGCAAGAGTGGCGCCCCCCAGCGCCTTCCGCGGGAACCACACCCAGCATCTCAGGCGCAAGCACCAGAGCTCGGAGCCGTGTCTGTGAGCATCTGGGCTGTATCTCCATCAGTCGTATGCATCCGTTAGCAAGATGTGTCCCATGGTATCAGGAAAGCCTAAGAGAGGTGATTTTGGGGGTCTGGGAACGCTCAAAACATTTCCCGTATAAATTAACGGTAATCGTTTCTTTGCTTTATGCCATTTTTGGTTTATAAAAGTATTCACAGGAATGCTCAGCATTCGGTTAGCGGTTAGCGCGGGCGGGGGCGGGATCTGTCCTGGGAACACAATGTTGATGAAGTTGAGCTGCAACCGTTATCTCTAATCTTTCCAGCAAGGCCCGGGGTTCCCAACATCGGCACTATCAATGTCTTGAGCTGGATAATTGGTTGTGGGGGCTGTCCTATGTGTCGTAGGGTGTCCGGATGCATCCCTGGCCGCTACCAACAGGTGCCAGTAGCTCTGTCCCCACCCTCACTGTAGGGACAACCAGAATGTCTCCAGATGTTGCCACATGTCGCCTGGAGGGCAAACCAGCTCCTGGTTGAGAACCACTGAGCCAGGCTGTGTGTGAACTCCTCGCGGACCCGCAGGGACCAGCACTGCCCGCCCCTCGATTTCTGAAGCCCACTGGTTTCTCTGGGGAGCCCACTGCTGTCTGTAACAAGGGACCTGACAGAGACCCATCTCCTCTGTCACAAGGGGAATGAAGAACAAACACTTCTGACTAAAGAAAGCAAAAGCATTTTTACAATAAAAGCTGGGCTTTACTCATCAGGTAACAAGCTGCAAATTGTCACTGTTGGGAATTGTTCTGTTTTGCTCCAACTTTCATGAAGAAATTGTAGACATCGCATACTTTATCCCTTAGCCCATGTTTTATGGGAGATGGTCCTCGCATCTTCTAGCCAAAACAAACAAACAAACAAACAAATGAATTCGAGGCAATTTTAAGTCTTACTCACTATCCAGATCTGAGAATGCCTTTTCCTTAGTGGTGGTGTACTGGCTCAGGATATAGCTGATTTCCTAAAAAAATAAAATAAAATAAAGTAAAATTGCTTTATTCTAAAGTTCAAAGCCACAGTAAAAAGAGATTTAACATACAAAAACTACCCTGAATCCAAACATGAAAAAAAATAAAGCAGGTTCTTAAAGATGCTTATATGTTCTGATACCCAGACTTCCTAATAACACTCCAAAACTTCTTGGCTCAGGAAGCATGATTTATACTTTCTCCTGATTCTGAGAGTCTGGGCGGGGCCGGCTCCCCTGGGGACAAATGGGCCCCTCTCCTGACATGGCCTCTCATCTTCCAAGTGGCCAGTCTGGGTGTTTTCACATGATGGTCCTGGCAGCAAGGGAATGAGAGCGAACACTGCAAGGTCTCTGGGAGCTTGAGGCCAGGGTCACGTGCACTGCGTTCTTCTTGCCACGGCAAGTCACAGGCACAGACCAGATTCAAGGGGTTGGAAACAGATCCACCTCTCTCTCTTTTTTTTTTTATGTTTATTTATTTTTGAGAGAGACAGAGTGTAGGGCAGGGGAGGGGCAGGGAGAGAGGGAGACACAGAATCCGAAGCAGGCTCCAGGCTCCGAGCTGTCAGCACAGAGCCCGACGTGGGGCTCGAACTCACGAAGCATGAGATCATGACCTGAGCCGAAGTCGGCCGCTTAACTGACTGAGCCACTCAGGTGCCCCTAGTTCCAACCACATTTTAAAAAACTGATACAATATTTAATGTGTTAGTATTGTTTTGGTAGCCTAAACTTAGAAGAGTGCATTTCTGTGTGAAAAAGCCCATGGATCCTAGTGGGCTCTGATTAGTGAATTCAACAGGAGGGCATCCTTCTGCACATTCTGGTACCCATCAGCCCAGCATCAATTATTTAAGCTGCTTTCTGCTCAGATGTCTTTAAAAACAGTATTTTGTACAGGCAAGACATTAACATGCTTCTGCAATACAGAAAAAAATGTGCCCTCCAGCCATCCTGTTCCCCTTCTCCCCAAAACAACTTCTGAGTGTGCGTGTATGTGTGTGTTCATGCGTGTGTGTGTGCATGTGTGTGCATATGCATGCGTGTGTGTGTGTGCATGCATGTGTCTCAGTGTCCCCTTCCCGAGGAATTCTACACAACTATACAGATATTAGCAAATGGGTATTTATAAAGCAGAACATTTTCATGACAAGAGTAACTGCACACAAATGGCAGGTATTCCCAAAGGGAAAGGACAATAGCACCCAGATTTTTCTTTTTAAAAAAATCACTGGGGCGCCTGGGTGGCTCAGTCGGTTAAGCAGCCGACTTTGGCTCAGGTCATGATCTCGCGGTCCGTGAGTTGGAGCCCCGTGTCGGGCTCTGTGCTGACAGTTCAGAGCCTGGAGCCTGTTTCAGATTCTGTGTCTCGCTCTCTCTGATCCTCCCCCGTTCATGCTCTGTCTCTCTCTGTCTCAAAAATAAACGTTTAAAAAAAAATAAAAAATAAAAAAAATCACGAGACCCTTAAGATAGTTAAGCAGTTTTATAGTAAGTATTATAGTCTTATGTTATACCTTAAAATAATTAATTTTTTTTAAAGTTTATTTATTTATTTTGGGAGAGACAGAGACAGTGTGAGTGGGAGAGGGGCAGAGAGAGAGGGAGAGAGAGAATCCCAAGCAGCCTCTGCACTGTCTGCACAGAGCCCAACATGGGGCTCGAACCCACAAAACCACGAGATCACGATCTGAGCCAAAACCAAGAATCAGATGCTTAACCGGCTGAGCCACCCAGGAGCTCCTGTTGTACCTTAAAATAAAGTAAAATAAATAAAATAACAAAATAACGACACCAGTTCTGCAATTACGCTTTTATACTCTTTTGAAAATCACTTGCTGGGCCTTTATTTCCTCATCTGTAAGATGAGGATAGCACCTGTCTATGCTGATTTACTGGGTCTCTAGACATCCAAAGGGGGTCCCAGATACATACAGGGGCTCTGAGAGGCCCAAACACAAAGCATCACGGATGTACAAGTGTGGTTTTTACCGCTGGAGCTCCGTTCAGGAGAGTTCTCAAGTCTCTGAAGTTGCTGTCTGCCAGTTTCCGAGTCTTTTCGATCTGGGCCCTCAGGTGGTGGTTTGCCACAAAACCATAGATGATACCAATGCTGCAGGAAATGAAGAAGAGAACAGAAGAGCATTCAGTGTGTGACCCGTGGTCACCTGGCCAGGCACAGAGCAGCTCTGTAGATGGGAGGGGAGCAGGGCTTCTGAGCAGAGGCCCCATGACGGCAGGACCCTCCTCCCCACCAGGCCCTCTTCCCCTGCCACAGCCTTCCTGCCAAGATCCCATAATCCAACATGTGGGCCACAAAACAGGACTCGGTCCTCTTGGAGGAGGCACATACCCGTTTAAGATATGCTGTTCTGTTGAATAGGAAATCTTATAAATGGAACAATGTTCCCAAGAAATTGTGGAGGAAACAGAAGGAACAAAGGTTATAAGACAGAGCGCGTCAGAGTCCCATTCCTGCACACATGTGAATATGGCGGTACATCCTCCTGCACAGTGCACGCATAAACGCACCTCCCATGCATACCTCTGCTCCCTCCAAAGGCAGGGATCTCTCTAATTGTCTCTATTAGTTTTATTTTACAGGTTAAAAAGAAACATGAGTTACTTTAGTATTAAAATGCCACATGAGAAGCTGTAAACAAAGCATACATACTGTATCGTTCTATTTTATATAATGTACCACCTCGAGAAAATGATGGTGCTAAAACTCAGTGGTTCTGTTTGGGGAGGGGTGGCTAATGACATCATCTGCACGTTCATGACATGGAAGTTGATGCCTACGTACTTATGATATGGATGCTCCAGTCTATGTAAAATAGACTTAAATAAAAGAGTTTAAAAAACACTATGAAAGGCATTGCTCATGGAAAGCTACTGTACATGAAAATTAAAAGCAGAGTTTTCAATTCATCTAAGATGTCTGCATTTGATCACTTTAAGTGTTCTTTTTTTTTTTAGCGTTTATTTTTGAGACAGAGAGAGACAGAGCATGAATGGGGGAGGGTCAGAGAGAGGGAGACACAGAATTGAAACAGGCTCCAGGCTGTCAGCACAGAGGGGCCCGATGCGGGGCTTGAACTCATGGACTGTGAGATCGTGACCTGAGCCGAAGTCGGCGCTCAACCGACTGAGCCACCCAGGCGCCCCACTTTAAGCGTTCTTAATGCTAACTAGTTACTAACAATCTCCTGACTTAAGTTAATTTGACCAGCTGGTTTTTGTGTCGGAGCCTTCCAACGTTAAAATGTTACATTGAAAATTGGGAATTACTAAGGCTCTTCTGTATTTCACCACTAGATGGCAGCAAGGAATTACACAAACTCCTAACAGAACAGTAATCAACCTACAGAAATGTACAACAAATCTTTTGTTTGTAACTATCCGGTGGAAGATGTGGATGTTTCCAGAACAAAGTTTTGTAAGTAACAGACAAACACTGTGGCCAAGTGTCTGTTTTTTTGCACCCAGAGTCCCATGTTCTCAGGCAACTTCTCCATCTTGGGAAATGGGGATAATCATTCACCCTATATATAGTCACGATTCATTCCAAACAGCATTGGTTCATTGCTGGTCTCACATAAAACGTATTTGCCCTGAGCAGTATTACACAGGTACATTACGTTTGCCAAATGAAGCCAAAAAAAGTCTGTAAGAATACAGTGTTGAAAAGTATTTCTTATGGTTAACAAGTTGCCATGGAACGTGTACTGGAGTAGGAACATGAGACTCGGGTTCTAGTCCTTCTACTGCCAGTAACTTACACTGTGGGAGCTTGGGAAAGTCACTTTCCTTCTCTGAGTTTCAGCCAGTACTGCAAAACTGAAAATTAAACTGGATAAGTACTTCTCTTGTTGCAAAGGAGAAGGGTAATGGATGTCCACAAGTTCTCCAGGACTTTTTTTTTTTTAATGTTTATTTATTTTTGAGACAGAGAGAGACAGAGCATGAACGGGGGAGGGTCAGAGAGAGAGGGAGACACAGAATCTGAAGCAGGCTCCAGGCTCTGAGCTGTCAGCACAGAGCCTGACGCGGGGCTCGGACCGTGAGATCATGACCTGAGCCGAAGTCGGACGCTTAACCGACTGAGCCACCCAGGCACCCCTCCAGGACTTTTTTCTAAGGTTTGGGTTCATGCGGATGGTAATTAAAAAAAAAGCATATTAACAATAATCTGTGCCACTTGGAACGATCACCTTACAATCTTTGCCAGTCTTAAGTCCACCTTTGTACTCATGAGGCAGACAATATAGCATAAAAGTAATAGTTATCAAATGATGCACCCATGCCAAATGAGGCCAAATGACCCAAAACAAGGACTTTGGAGTAGTGTGAACAGAAAAATAAAGGAAAGAGTTGGGTTGTAGCAACGCACCTGGATCTTTATTTACCAGGTCCAGTTTCAAACATTCCATCCCATGACGAGTCAGTGCTAACACCTGAGTATACCTGCCCACCCCAGCATTTCACGCTGGGGCCCCTTGCTCTCTCTCTCTCTCCCCTGCGTGTCCACATGGTCACCCATCATGCTCCAGACCGATTTTGTCATGTAAGAAGGTAGAATGAACTTGAGAAACACACAGGTCCAAGTCCACTTGGCTTTCACCGAACCCCCTAGACGGAAGAAGAACCTCCTGGCCCCGAACTCCCAGAGCGCTCTCCCTGAAATTCTCGTGGGCCATTGCTCACTTCATACTCTATTTTGTCTTTACTTCTACCTGTATTTAATTTCCCTAGAAAGAGGTGGGAACTGCTTCTTTGTCAACTTTAGGTGAACGATGGGTCTCTAGTCCACGGGGCGGGGGGGGGGGGGGGGTGCTCAGTGAAAGTGGGTTTAAAGACTGGGCTTTATTTCACTTGATCCATTTAGAAGATTAGCCTTATGTTTGGAGAGTCTTGGTCATAAACTGTGTTCCTTTACTGGATAGATGCCTTTACTCAAAAGATCATCAATCAGTAAAATGAAATGCAATACAACTCTGCAAAACAATACTGAATTTCAATGCAACATATTTAAAAAGACCCACATTTCTGCCAATCAGTTACGAATCCAATTAAAATGAAAGCATTGATCTTTTTTTGAAAAAACCAAACTGTCCTACACAGAATTCCGGAATAAAATTCAGCAGCTTTCAGAGCTGATTTTCAGACCCATAACACATTGTAAATCTTATATGAAGGATGGCAAATTCAAATGCCTACACAGAAACCACAAAGGGCAAAACCTACGATATGAACCGCTAGGAGCTAGGAGGTGGCAGGTGGGGGTGGGGGCAGATGCTCTGCACTGCCAGACTTTCCACTCATTCCAAAAATCCGGAAAGCTGTATTCTTACGTAAAATTTCCCCCTTTAAAATATTACCAACTAAAGGATGCCTGGGTGGCTCAGTCGGTTAAGCGTCCCACTCTTGGTTTGGGTTCAAGTCATGATCTCACGGTTCGTGAGTTCGAGACCTGAGTGGGGTTCTGCACTCACAGCTCAGAGCCTGCCTTGGCTGCTCTCTCCCTCCCTCTCTCTGCCCCTCCCCCACTTGCACTGTCTCTGTGTCTCTCAAAATAAATAAAAAGACTTTATTAAAAAGATAAAATTTTACCTACTAAGTAAAGGGAAAAAAACCCTAAATACTAAGCAGACCAACTGACAGTCTCCATTTAGAATCTCTAATTTAAAACTCTTATTTAAACACAAATAATAGAGAATAAAGAAGTTATGCTTTTTGTTGCCCTTGATTTAGAAAGTCCTATTATACAATATGTTTTGTTTTCTTTTTTTTGTCTAGTGTTCTGTTTTGAGAGAGAGCACGTGTGTGCGAGTGGGGGAGGGGCAGAGAGAGACTCATAAGCAGGCTCCGTGCTCAGTTCGGAGCTCGGTGTGGGGTTTGAACCCACGATCCTGGGATCATGACCTGAGCTGAAATCTAGAGTCGAACACGCGCTGACTGAGCCATCCAGGTGCTCCCTCAATATATTTTTTAAGCAGAAAAAAAATCACATGAATGTGTGAGCCAACTATTAGAATAGGAGAACACTGAGGGAACTGTCTCACACAAAAAGGGGAATCTGGCATTTGACATAAAAAATATTAAGAACATATGCTTTTATGCGGTACAACAAGATCTCTTGAACTTTTTAGCCAAATGTAGGAATTTTAATTTTTATGGTATATTAATATTACATCTTCTATATTTTTAATGGACAGACCAATCTTCTCGCATATACACTTAAAAGTGAACTTAAAAGTTTTAAAAACTGAGGCTAACCCTTTAAAATTTGTAGCAATTTTTTTTTACCAATTTCCACTGACTTGATGAAATTAGCCAATAATTGCCAAATAAATGCTCTCAGTCTATAACTGATCTCTTGTTTTTTTTAAAGATAGTTTTTTAATTTTAATTTTAAATAACTCTTTCATTCACATCTTGAAAATCTCATGATTTTCAGGCATGCTCATTTTCTTTTCTAGAACCTTGTGGCCTCCATGCCAGGAATTGACCATCACAATCCTAATTAAAAAAATGAATTTTGAAAACAGCCATCTTCCTGAAAGAGACTGGAATTCAATTTTCACCATGGCAACTGGAAAAGCTGGTTTGCTGTAGTCAGAAACTTAGAAATATACTGGAAAAATAAATATGGCTATTTGTTCCTCTTTTGTTACTGTCCATAACCTTTTGGAATTCTAAAAAATGCAGCGATGACAAAGTGTAAAAGAAAGAAGGGAGAGGAAACTTGGCTTTTTCTGGAGTAACACACATCTGCTTCAACAGTCTACAGTGAGAGATGGAAATTCAATTCTGCTGATGGTCAAAAAGACTTACATAAACATATGTCAACGTCTATGAATTCTAACATTCCACAGCTGCCTCTGGAAAAGCTCAGAAAGAGAACATGACCACATATATTCCATATGTACTAGGGGACCTTCCTCCCTAACACCTATGCCTTTCTCAATTAAAAAAAAGATTTAATTTGTTTTAAATAAAAAAAAAAGGATGGATGAAAAATAAGAGGACTGAAGATGCATTTAAAAACCAACGTCGGTATTAATTGTGATGTAGTGGAATGCCACGAAATGAAATTGAGCCTGATAAAAGGCAAGTAGACTGCTCTCGGCTTACAAAAAAATCATATCCAAAAAATAAAAAAAATTTAAAAAATTAAAAAAATCGTATCCAAAGATTATTTATCAATAGGACCCAATCTCTGCTGAGGTCAGTGTAAGCCGGAAGCAAATATCTCTTTTTTCTTCTTTCTGCCTCCTAGCTTTATTGACATTCTTTCCCCTATTATTTTTATCTCCTATGATTTCGTGGACATACTCTTACTCTCCTTTCTATCGAATTGTAACAGAAATCTTCACTTTCCCTTGGTCTTTAACCTCTTTGGCTAGTTCTGATTACTTTGCAAAGAATATACAGCTAGTATTTGACTCATGATGTTGAAAATACTTGCGAACAAATAGAGGTTTCAAAAGACATCATGATAGCGATTCTAAGTTTTACACTTCCAGCCAAGAAGTTTAAACTTCTAGTGTGACTTTAAAGTAAACTAAGTAATCTCAAATGGTACTCCCTTTTGGAGCTGTCTATAATTCAGATATAAATTCAATGTATTATGTAAAATTTGTTTTAAATTTGTCACTTGGCCTCAAATAGGTGATCAATTTTGTTTTTTTTTTTTTTTAATTTTTTTTTAACGTTTATTTATTTTTGAGACAGAGAGAGAAAGAGCATGAACGGGGGAGGGTCAGAGAGAGAGACACACAGAATCCGAAACAGGCTCCAGGCTCTGAGCTGTCAGCACAGAGCCCGACGCGGGGCTCGAACTCACGGACCGCGAGATCATGACCTGAGCCAAAGTCGGACGCTTAACCGACCGAGCCACCCAGGCGCCCCTCAATTTTGTTTTAATTACATTGAAATTTGAAGTTATGGGTTTTAACTTAGTAAGTTTTACTTGAGTGGGGAAAAATATCTAAACTGAATGTATACAAGGCTGTAGAATCACAGCATGTATTTTTTAAAATAATTTTTTAAACTAAAATATCCCTGGGGAGAAAAGAAACACTTATCTAAATTTGTTTGATGGATCTGAGTTCTGAAGAAAAAAAAACTGTCACCTTCATTTCACATTATAAATGAAAGTCAAGTTTATTTCCAACTTTGTAGCTTTATTGTTAATTATATTTTGGTATTTTAAACATAATATAAATAATTCAAACAGTTCCGGGGGAAGTATGACATATGTGACACATAATTATACGTAATGTAAATAAAAGCCCAATTTAAAAGTAGAAACCCAGGGAAGGAAAAATAAGACAAAAACAGAGAGGGAGGCACACCATAAGAGACTCTTAAATACAGAGAACAGACTGACGGCTGCTGGAGGGCAGGTGGGCGGGGGATGAGCTACATGGGTGATGGGCACTGAGGAGGGCGCTTGTCAACATGAGCACTGGGTGTTATATGGAAGTGATGAATCACTAAATTCTACTCCTGTAACCATTAATATGCTATATGTTAACTGACTTGGATTTAAATTTAAAAAATAAAAATAAAAATAGAAACCCAATATAGAATATGTGCTTCATTCAAAAAAACCTGGGAAGTCCATTATTGCATATGTAAACATTTATCTGGGTAAATAGGTCAACTACATGCAACAAAGACTTTTCCTGAAATTATATCACATGTATTTATATCAAGTGAAAACTATTAACTATTAAGTAATCATGTGAACAAGAAGCCCTAAAGGCGAGTATTTTTACATGACACTTTGTCATGTGGGCCTCATTTTGGATGCTCAGGGTATGCCTCTACAGAGGGAGAAGCATGGCTGTCCAAGTCTCTGGATGAACGAAAGATGGAAGTTTTAGGCTTAAAAGAAATGCACAATGATCTCTGCTGGGTCTGACGTCTCTTTGGACTGTAACTAACACTTTCCTGGTAGCTGGGAGGAGGTAACCACTTCCATAGCTGTAAGGTCCGTGCATTCCTGAAAAGACTTCAAACACAAAGCAGAGAGACAGGGACATCTGAAATCACCGTTGACCTGATCTCAAGCTGCTCTTCAGAATTCAATGTGCAGAAACAAATTATTTACAGAGAGAGGTAGAGAGACAGACAGAGAGACAGAGAAAACAAAAATAACTCCCTGGTGGTCAAACAAGGGTGCATGAAATTAGCAATGCATTCACTTGGGTCCTGTTTGCACATAGACCGTTAAGGTCTATTATTTAACTATTTGCAGCAAAAGTGTGTCTTTTTTCCAAAAAAAAAAAAAAAATGATTGCCCTGGAGTCAGTGGAATGCACTGCCTTTTAAGCTTTTTCTGAAGATTTTGTTTGGTTGTTCAAGTTTAATTTTTGGTGCGATGAAGTCGGTAGGTAATACCTGAGGCATGGTAGGTAATTCAAAAGAGACAAAAAAAAAAATCTATATGCCGTGAGAAGTGATTTCCTTCCTACCCTCCACAACCACCAAAGTTCCTTCCCAGGGGCAACCACTGCGTCAGGGTCTTGGCAAGCCTACTACAGATGCTCTGTGTAAATATAACCAAGTGTTTGTGTCTCTCTCCTTTTTGTTTTTGTCATAGGGACCATGTGGATATATACGTGGTCTGCCAGTTGCTTCTGTGAATTCATCTCTCTTGGGGACTGGTTCATATCAGCACTTCGGGATCAGTCCAGTCCCTTCCAATACTGCCTTCCTTTTTTTTTTTTTTTTAAGTTTATTTATTTATTTTGAAAGAGAAAGCGTGAGTGGGGGAGGGGCAGGGAGAGAGAAAGAGAGAGCGAGAGAGAATCCCAAGCAGGCCCTGCACTGTCAGCATGGAGCCTGACGCAGGACTCGAACCCACGAACCACGAGACCATGACCTGAGCTGAAGTCCAACGCTTAACCAACTGAACCACCCAGGCATCCCTAGGTATACCGCCTTCCAATGAATGATCACCCCAAAGCGTAGGTCTTACCAGGATCCCACTAATAGCCACAATTGAAGAACTTTTCTTCTTGGATTTCCATCTAAAACTTCAGCTGGTAGGCCAGCTTAAATTGTTCTGTTTAATCCTGTTTTCTGCTTAAATTCCCGAACATCAGTTATTTAGTGAAACCAGAAAAATCTTACAGCTACCGAGCAAACACGGTGTTTGGAGGAGACAGCGAGGAGGAGGCTGACTGCCAGTCCTCACGGTCTCTGTGCCTCCTTGGGGCCTAGCACTATTCACGTCATAAGCACTTTACTTCTGTCGCTAAATGTCATGACATTCATTGGCTGAATGAATGAGGAAATGTGGAATCATGACCAAATATCGCAACCAGGGGACCCCTAACGTGAAGCACATTCCTCAGCCGAGGATTCTGATTTGGACTCAGCAAAATGCTACTGTCTTAAGAGCAGTGTACTCCTGATCTGTCAGGCAGTTGGAAAGCTGATGGAGCAGAAGGGACCGTAGAAGAAACACATCCTAAATTATGAAGTGTGTTCCAGGCCTCCGCAGAGGGTAGCAGCTTAACTGCAAATTCAGGAAAAGTGGGTTTATTATTAGAAAGTTAATTCTGTTCTACAGTGTTCTCACATTCCCCGATTCAGGGACTGTACCCATCCTTCAGGATCCCTTTGGATGCACAAATCATCAAGCAAATTCTCTGCCTTCTGCAGGCCGCCTGTCTCCAAACAGCTATTTAAGGAAGGAGCTGCTGGGACGCCTGGGTGACTCAGTCGGCTGGGCATCCGACTTCGGCTCAGCTCATGATCTCACGGTTCATGAGTTCGAGCACCACGGTGGACTCTGTGCTGACAGCTCAGAGCCTGGAGCCTGCTTCAGATTCCGTGTCTCCCTCTCTGTCTGCCCCTCCCCTGCTCGTGCTCTCTCTGTCTCAAAAATTAATAAACATTAAATTTTTTTTAAAAAAGGAAGGAGCTATTGTTCTGCGGGGTAAATGCTTTCTACAGGCCAAGATTTATCAGCTCGTCTTCGACACAAACAAGCACCGAAGGGTTGGCTTGGCACCCTGATGACAACCCTAACTTCTGGTTATGGTAACATTGTTTTGAACCCCCCGGACAAGCATTTTTGTCTTCTTCTGTTTTATGGCTGTATTGTGGTGGTTGTTGTTTTGTATTAAAGGCATGGGCTGAACAGTTCAAAACACAATCAGCTGTCCCCCAAGATTCTACTCGCCTTATAAATATAGAAATCACCAAGAGGGAGACCGCAAAGCACTTCCTCAGGAAGGGCCCATTCTTCTTCTGACGCTGGTGCATCTCTCCACCGCACTTGTTACAGCAACGACACAGACCGAAGCAGAACCCTACCAGGGGCATCAGAATGACAAAGAGCAGTCCCAGGACAGCACAGATGATGACCCCGATTTCATAGTAGATAATCTGCAAGTCAAACAAAAGAAACAGCATGTCCTCTAACACAAAATAACGAGTAGAACATTCCACAGTGTACCTGTTTCGTTTTTTTTAACCTACTTGCCACTGTGAGTTGAATCTTAATATGTGTGTGTGTGTGTGTGTGTGTGTGTGTGTGTGTGTGTGTGCTTCCATCTTGATGCTCCTTCTTGAAACAGAAGTAACAGAGTGGTGCCTGGGTGGCTCAGTCGGTTAAGCAGTTAAGCATCTAACTTCGGCTCAGGTCATGATCTCACCATTTGTGAGTTCGAGCCCCATGTCGGGCTCTGTGCAGACAGCTCAGAGACTGGAACCCGCTTCAGATTCTGTGTCTCCCTCTCTCTCTCTCTACCCCTTCCCTGCTCATGTTCTGTCTCTCTCTCTTCTCTCAGAAATAAACATTAAATTATTTTATTAAAAAAAGAAGTAACAGAGATTGGAGTTATCAGAATGTGTAAACAAGTCATTACTATCTTCTTTCAACTCACAGTAAAATGTCCAAATGCAGGGTCAAGTTGCAAATGACTTACTTTAAACCCCAAAGATATTTTGTTTGTGTTTAAATGGTGTAACAAATTTTGGCAGAAATACTTGCATTATGAATAATCTACAGGACAGGATGCTTTTCACCAGAAAGACAGGGCCAGTAGAAGTTATCAAGAATTCAAAGCAGTTCAGATCGGATCAATTAATGACAAATCCACAGTTACAAAAGAATCTGGAATATATCTAAATTTAGGAAAAAAGCTCAGACTTTCTGAGTCAGATATGTTAATCACTGGCCACTCACTTTGTTTCCCTATCCGTATGCTGGGAGTAATAATACACATCTTGTAAGGTCATTGTGAACATTACAGATAGTGTCTGATCAGTGATAACGTGTCAGGGGAAGTATGTGGCCCAGAGCAGACACTTAATAAATGGTCTTTTCATGCTGTGTGGGTGAGGCTGGGCTTGTCGGCCCGTGTCTCAGACAGTTCCCTACGTTCCTAGGAACTAGCACGGCTTCTGGATACAATCATGTGACCTAAATATATTTTTATAATCACTGCTGGCTTTATTCTGGGATAAAAAAAAATTAATGCCACTGGATGACAAAACTAGAGCTTACTGCAACTCAGGTTTCCATAAAGCAAGACATTTTTTAAAGAATGACAATTACAGGCTGGCTGTTTACAACTAATGGACCGGCTCGCAAACAACAGATTCTGAAGCCAAGCTGAGCGAAGTAAAAGAAGACACGAGTGTTGTTCCTCGAAACGAATGTGAGGTCTTAACACTGAACTGAGAGTCAGAAGACCTGCTTTAAATTACACGGGGTGGGGGCGGGGGAGGGCTTCTGGTTCCCTAAACCGGAATTAGCATTAAGGTCATAAGCATATTGTGAGGGTCAGATAATTAAACGATTGAATGTGAAAACAGCCAGCCCAGTGCCCCAGCACACAGCAAATATTCAATCAATAGTAATTAAGTCTGTGGACAAACGCCTAAGAGGACCGAGGTGCACACGACACCTGAATATTATGTACTTTGAGATTAAGGATAAAATGCTAAAAAAAAAAAAAGTGGTTGACTTTTGCTTCATTCATCAAATCCATGCTCCCGCTTAAACCAAGCCCTATTCCATGGCCACAGAGAGTCATTGCCTACTGGTGCTTGTAACCTGCCCCTGAGGACCCGCATCATCGGCCAATTGAGATACTCCAAACTCTTATTTCTCTATTTCCCTATCATTTCCCAGAAAATGATCTAAATTATTTACTATTTTGAAAATTTTTTTTGACATTTATTTATTTTTGAGAGAGAGAGAGAGAGAGAGAGACAGAGCATCAGTGGGGGAGGGGCAGAGAGAGATGGGGAGACACAGAATCTGAAGCGGGCTCCAGGCTCCGAGCTGTCAGCACAGAGCCCGACGCGGGGCTCGGACCCACGAGCGGTGAGATCATGACCTGAGCCGAAGTTGGACGCTTCACTGACTGAGCCACCCAGGTGTCCCAATTATTTACTATTTTAAAAGGGATTTAAAATCCTGTCTGAGTCCAGAAGACACTGAACTCAAATGCAGGAGAGAAGGTGTTTTCAAAATGTTCTAAATGCACTATGTTTACCTCCAAGTACAATTTTCACACTTGATACACAACCTTTCCAACGTTACTGACTCAATATTATGTCAAACAGTATCAGGATCAAGGTATATGTCATCTCAAGAGTTCACTTCTGGGTGAAGTCTGGCCAAGGTCTGGCAAAGACCTAACTGAGTTTCTGATACGCCAGGATCTCCAGAACGCTTTGTGGATTACGAGGAGAAGATCAAGATGGAAAGTTGCTGAGGTGGGTCGCTATTCTTTGGTGAACTACTAAAACTGGAAGAGAAGATTGATGACGATTCCATAAACAAAAATGAAAGGAGCCATTTAAAACACCATCACAACGGAGACGACAGCGGAAGGACAGGAAGTTCTGGCAGAAGCATCTCATTCCCCTTGGCTTTAGACAGAGTCACGAGAAACAGCAAACAAGGACTTTACCTTCAGGGTCAAGACTACATTTTCTGGCTGTGGAAGTCAAGGCAGTGGAGGAGTTGAGGAGAGTAAGGCAGAGGCAGCATGCATCAAGAAAACAGAAAAAGTTACATGAGCGATTAACCACAACTGAGAACATTAACATTCCATATAGCGCAAATCAAGTGAGAGGTTGGTCCACATAAGCCAGGAACATAAAACTTGAGTGTTTATTAGAGAAACAAATGGCATTTACATTTGGAACGTATATTTGGATTTCCTGAAAGGTTCTTATCAGGATGCTAATCAGGTGTGGACAGAATGGGGGATATTAGAGGGAAAGTGACACAGGCTTGACACACGAACCGTGTGGTCTTTACACAATACAGGATCAGCCGCTGAACCCCAGCCGAAGGCAACAGTTTCCAAAGTGTCCTTTCTAAACTGAGAATTGGATGAGGTCATTCTCTTGCTTACCTGCATTTCCTGGATTCCCATCATGTTTAATTCCAACCTCTTAATGTGGTCCTGTTACTTAATCCTGGCCCCATGCCTTGTTCTTCTTGGCCATTCTAGTCCTAAGAAGAAGCCTCATGCTCCCCCTTCCTGCCTCGAGCTCCCTGGCAATGCCTCCTTGCCCAGAACGTTATTCCCTTCACTCCTCTGCTCATGGGACTCAAGTCTGCCTGGATGTTGCTTCCTCCTGGAAATCTGTCTTGATAACCAGGTCTGGGTTTGCTTTCATCCCTCCTTCATGCTGCCTTGGAGCCCACACTTGCCGGTTGTCAGCATCTGCTCCCACAGGAGCCCTGCCTGAGCGGCGTTGTTTGCTCCTGGAGAGCAGGAACCATGAGGTCACGCCCACCGTTCTCTGGCAAGCACCCACCCGGGGACCCGGCATGCAACAGGTGCCCAGTCGGAAGCAGGTAAACTGGTGAACCGAGGGAGTTCCCTCAACGGTGGTCCAGTGATGGGGATGGACCACCCTGCAGGAAGACAGAAAAAGTAAGGTGTAGCGAGTTTCCCTTGAGGTGAAATTTGTTCAGTTTATCCTTTTGGTGGGGAGAGGGGGGTGGTATGTGCGTGAGAGGGGACAAAGTTAATACGGTGTTGTTGTTATGATGGGTGTTAAATGTCCTTGGGTGGCAAAATAAACGTTAGGCTCTGTGTCGTTCCCTGGGTTACTTTCTTGCAACTGTGTGCTCTGGGAAATCCAAAAGTTTGGAAACTATCGCTTTAGATGGCAGATTTTCAGAGGTGGGAGAACAATGTTTGTGATATTAGTACCTGTTAAATGAGGCATCCAAAGTGTTGGGGTGGGCAGTTCAGGTACACATGCCCCCAGGGTCACATGGGGCATCTTGAATGACCCCGGACTCCCTTCCTGGGCATGGGCCCCACAGTCTCCCCAACTTACCACCATAAATGTGTGAAAAACACTGACTTCAGGCTCCTCCCCTAGAGTGGGTATCAGGAGATTTGGGTAAAACCAGGAGCCTGTCTTTAAACCAACCCTGGTGTCATGGCCTGATCAGGTGGGTTTGGGACACCTGCTCTCGGCTCCAAGGGCAGATGGTGCTGGGCTGGGGCCAGAGCAGAAGCCCCTGTAAGCTACAACAATCAGCTGATTCTTTGGTACTTAATATTCCCACCCAGGAGTCAGTCTGGTCTGATGTATTTGATGGGGTACCAACAACCGCCCCCCCCACCCCGGTGGAGCTGGGTGAATCTTCATCTTTTTCCTGTTCGTGCCGGCTGTCACACAGTATGAGGTTACTACCGTGCGGTGCCGCAGTTTGAATCCGGCTATGCCGCTTTGCGTCAGTGACCCCCCACTCCACTTAATTACCCATCATTGTCTCCCGGGGACCTTTTGAAAAATATCAATAACCAGCCAGCCCTGACCCATTACATCAGAATCCCTGGGGGACGGGCTTAGGCCTTGTTGCCAATGCTACTCTGAGCCTTGGTTACCTTACTGATGGAATCTGGATCAGCAGAGGCTCTATTTTATGCAGTTTTTCAGAGACAACAAGAGAAAACGGTGAGAAGCAACATGCTCAGTGCCTTATCCTGTTCTAAACGCTTTAATGTATGCGAGGTGAGTTAATACATGTGAAGTGCTCAGACCCGGGTGAACCAGGGTCATGCTCAATCAATCGTCATCACCATCAGGAAGATGATGTTTAACAAGAAGATGTAACGATCAACACACGGTAGCATTATTCCCATCCCTCAGCTCCAGCAAGCCCCAGACATGATCCTGGGCACAGACTGCCGTGCACTGCTTGCTCTCTAAATGCTTCTGAGATCTCTGGAAGGTGCTTCTCTTGCCGGGAAAGGGGAGTGTGCTCTTCCAGGAAGCATGCCTAGCTCTCCTGGAGGGCAGGAAACAGGGAACTCATTCACTTACCTTTCGCGGACATGCAGGGAGGGTTCCAAACACCACAATCCCATCTGGAATAATGACCTGACGTCTCCTAAGTGCCAAATCGATATCCAGTGACTGTCAGCACTGGTGAGGTCAAGAAAAGCAGCAGGGATGAGGCCCAGGCCCAGCACCTGCCCCCAGAGGAAGCTTCAAAAAGGGAAAGGTAGAGGCGCCTGGGTGGCTCAGTCAGGTAAGCATCCCACTTTGGCTCAGGCCATGATCTCACAACTCATGAGTTCGAGCCCCGCGTCGGGCTCTGTGCTGACAGCTCAGAGCCTGGAGCCTGCTTCGGATTCTGTGTCTCCCTCTCTCTCTGCCTCTCTCTGCCCTTCCCCTGCTCACACTCTGTCTCTGTCTCTCTCAAAAATAAATAAACATTAAAAAGTTAAAAAAAAAATAGGGGCGCGTGGGTGGGTGGCTCAGTCGGTTAAGTGTCCGACTTTAGCTCAGGTCATGATCCCACGGTTCATGAGTTCGAGCCCCGTGTCAGGCTCTGTGCTGACAGCTCAGAGCCTGGAGCCTGCTTCGGATTCTGTGTCTTCTCCTCTCTCTGCCCCTCCCCAACTTGTGCTCTATTTCTCTCAAAAAAAATAAATAAATGTAAAAAAAAAAATTAAAAGAAAGGGAAAGGTAATGAATGGAAGGTGAGGAATTTCATCCGAGGAATGAAATGAAGGATGAAGATACAAACCAGCCAACCAAGAGGCAGCCAACCAAGAGGCAGGAGTGGGGATGGACTGTGGCCACAAGGAAACAAATCCAGGAGGTCATTGCAAAGAAGCCGTCCATTCCGACGGACCGGGATGTGCAGAATCAAAAGACGGAGGTGACGGGCGTTGCTGGGACAACTGTCCCCTGGAAAGGTTTCTAGAGGTGCAGGTGGCACTCAGGGGTTGCTGGTGGGAAGCGATGGGAAGCCATCCACCTACACTCCACACTACGCATCCTTTGAAGACAGGAATTGTGTCCTTCTTTTCCTTGGGGGGGGTCACCACCCGACAAGCTAGGCTGAGGGGCTCTCTCTGCAGAAACTCCACGTGAGCTTGGTGGAGGGGGAGGTCATGCTGTTTTCCCTGGGTTTCCGTCAGCCGGCGCTCAGAGAACCCGGGAAGGGGTTCGCCCGCTCTCTGATCCCCGAGGGAATGACACCCAGGGGCTTGGCGCGGCTCAGGTTGTATCTGGAGCACGGCGCTTGGCACACGCTGAGTGGACAGATGAGTTGCCCGTGTCATCTCTACCTTAACACCTCGAGTGAAGACAGACCACTCCTGTAAAGTCTAAACGGGTTAATACTCGTAAATCATGACCGAGGGTACCTGCCTCACTGTGCGTGCTGTAGGGACGCTAGAAACCGGCGGTGATTAGAGCCGTTCCTCGGATTTCCGCGGCTTCGTCTGCCCGGTCCTCCCTTTCCCTCATTTCCCTTCCCAGGGTTAATTACCCACTGTAACATTTTATGGTTTAATAAATAAAAGGCACGGCACTGAGGCTGTGACGGTCTTTTCACACAGCTCAGAATACTCAACGTGAGCTGCTTCCAACAAATTAGTCACTTTAGGACTCCACTACAGTGGCCCGGGTTGAGCTGAATTTTTGTTGGCCGCGCATGTGTTGGTTTGGAGTCAGACCGGTCCCGGGAAGGATCCCACCTTCACCACTTAGTCACTGGGTGACCTTGGGCAAGTTCCCCAGCCTCTCCGAGGGCAGGATTTTCTTGAGCGTGCAGCGCAGAAATACTTCTGCCTCGGACAGGTGTCATTGTGGGGGTTGGAAACGATGTCAAGTTCGGGCGCCTGGGTGGCTCAGTCGGTTAAGCGTCCGACTTCGGCTCAGGTCATGATCTCGCGGTCCGTGGGTTCGAGCCCTGCGTCGGGCTCTGTGCTGACAGCTCAGAGCCTGGAGCCTGTTTCAGATTCTGTGTCTCCCTCTTTCTCTGACCCTCCCCTGTTCGTGCTCTCTCTCTCTGTCTCAAAAATAAATAAACGTTAAAAAAAAATTAAAAAAAAAAAAAAAAGAAACGATGTCAGCTCATAAGCCAGTGTTGGCCCAAGGTGGACAAGAAACGGTGGCTGTTGTCATTACAGAGAGGACGATGACCCGGTGTAAGCTTCAGAAGCAGTGGAGAAGCTTTGTGCTTTGAGCCTCATGCTCATAAAGAAAGGCTGTAGCTCTCGTTTGCGCTACATGCCTTGAGGTCTCAGTTCGTTTGTTTGTTTAATATTTAAAAAATTGTTTTTAGAGACAGCACAGGCGGGGGAGAGGGGCAGAGGGATATAAAGAGAGAATCTCAAGCAGGCTCCGCGCTCAGCGTGGAAGCTGATGTGGGGCTCGATCCCACAACCCTGGGATCATGACCTGAGCCGGAATCAAGAGTCAGACGCTCAATGGGCTGAGTCACCCAGGTGCCCTAATGAAGTCTCAGTTTAAATGCATCCCAGGTGCAAAACCACTCTCCCTCCTCGGGGCGTTCTCGTTCACGGCCCTCTATCAGAACTTCCGCGTGATGTGTGTCCCCCTCCACCTCCACCAGTCCAGCTGTGGACTGCATCAGTCTGCTGGAGCTGCCTTCACAAAGTGCCGCGGACCAGAGTGTTTGAACAACAGAAAGGTGTTTCCTCACAGGTCTAGGGCCTGGGAGTCTGAGACCAAGGCGTGGGAAGGTTTGGTTTCTTCTGAGGCCTCCTTGGCTTGCAGATGGCCGTCTCCTCCCTGTGTCCCCACACGGTCTTTTCTTTGTGTGTGTCTGTGTCCTAATCTCCTCTTCTTATAAGGATACCGGTCAGAGTGGCTTAGGACTCACTAATCACCCCATTTTAAGTTAATTACCCTTGTAGTGACACTATGTCTCATCCGATCCCTCTCCGAGGTGCTGGGATTACGACTTCAACGGATGAATTTGGGGCACAGTTCAGCCCATAACATCCATGCGTATTTCTTATCCCACAACCTCCCTGCCACCAGCTGAGAGTTGGCGGAGTAATGGCCACACTTTCACAAGTTTGTCCCCTGCGACACACTGCTCCTAGCCAGCACTCTGTAAAATGAATACATGAAAGAGAGAAGTACATAAAAAAATGTCAAGGAGGAGAAGGGGCCAAGGATCTTAAAATATTACCTTTAACTTTCAGCTGAAGTATAAAGAGGAGGCAGTTCTGTGAAAAGGAGTCCTATTTCCCTCCCAAAGTCGGGCCCAGCGGTTGGAGCAAAAGGTCAGCTGAATGCTTCTGAACCTCCTTCTGAAGAGAGTTCACTAAAAGAACACCCAGCTGGAAAGTCACTGACCCCGCGGCCCAGGCTCCTCTGCCATCTGAGAACTCACCAGAAGAGGAAATGCTCGACTCAGGACAAAAGCTGAAAAGACTCCCCAGGGCCCCTTGCCTGGACAGACCTTACCTGTGAGTGCAGTAATTAGAAAGCCAGTGGGCACTGGTCAGTGTAGAAGACGCTGCTGGGGCTCCCACATCTCTCAGGCCTCAGTGATCTCCATGTACCTCCTCAAGCTTCTAGCTACTGGCATCTTTCACTCTGTGCTTGACAGCCTTTTCCGGTACCACGGCAGGTCAGAAGTGCTTAGGGCTTAACACAATCCCCTGCCCCCACACCGCCCCTAACCTGTGCCCCTTCAGTCTTGGTGTCTGGAAACCTCAGCTCCCTCACACTTCCCAGGGACTAATTTGGACACTGGGGTTTTACACCATTGCCCCGGCAATTCTACAGGATGAAGCTTCAGCCGTCCCCTGTGGCCGGTGGCTTAATGCCACACCCTTTCCAGGCTGCCCTCTCTCCCTCATGTTACCTCTCCACTTCCCGGCCAGTGTCCCCTGCACATCCCAAACCAATGACGTGACCGCGAGGCCTTGACTCAGGGTCTGCTTCAGAGGACTCCAACCCAACACAGCCGGCATACGTCA
Organism: Panthera onca; assembly: GCF_046562875.1. Classification (NCBI taxonomy): domain Eukaryota; kingdom Metazoa; phylum Chordata; class Mammalia; order Carnivora; family Felidae; genus Panthera; species Panthera onca. The sequence continues at coordinate 12,143,620 of NC_138342.1, forward strand.
GATTACGAGCAATCAGAGAGCCCCCCTCCTGAGGTGTCTGGCTTCTCCAGTGTCTCTGCCTAACCAAATCCCTCTTTCTTGGACAACAGTGGAAAACGTGACCCGATCCCACGTGAAGGGGGAATTCAGGTCATGCATGAGGACTCAGTGCACTTGTCCCCCATGCCAATGGTGTTGGTCCATTTGCAAAGGCACCTGAGGTGGAGAGGAAATCAGGCACCAGGGAGATCCCCAATTTCACAGGAGCTCCAAATCTAATACCAAGCCAGCCATAAAGGACTGGCCCAACTAAGAATCTCGCCACGGGTAGTTGCTGAGGTGCCCAGAGTCACCTCAAGGTCTCAGGACCCCATCCTTCGAGGCCTGGACCAGGGGAAGCGTAACCCCCACCCATTCTTTGGCAGAACTAGCTGGCATTCGGGCCAGGCTGCTAATGGCACGCCATTTTTCGATATCAATATACAAGCAACGGTCATTTTGTTCTGCCCAGGGATGCAGGCAGACATCGGCAACCACGTTTGGGAGACATAGGAAGCCACGGGCATTTCATAACAAAAATGTTTTTCCACGGTACTAGGGAAGGCTGTGAGCGCTAGAGAGAAACTAATTTGTGTAAATGGTCTTTAGATAAGGCTTTCCTCTTTGGTATCTGTATTTGTTTTCTCTTGGGTATCACTTTATTGCAAACTGAGAATATGAGGCACTGTCACCACAGCATCTGAGGTGACCATTCACTGGGCGAGAGATCACTGCCCTCCCCATACATTGCCCCCACCACACTGGGACACTGTCATTCACGTTTGCTGTGCTGGCCATTCAAGGATGTCCCCCGTGTGTCTGCTTATATTGTTCTCTTGATAACCACTTTCAGGAGAGGACAAAGTACTTAATCCTTCAGGACTAAGAGCCTGACAGATTCAACTATTTTTTTTTTTTTAATTATCCTAACATTCAGTACAACAAGCATCTGTTTATTTCACTGGCAACCTGCACTCATCGCAAACCAAAAGCAAAGGACACTCTTGTGTTTGGGTAATCCATCACAGATGCAAACAGAATGAATGCGCAACACCTTGGTATTCAGCAGAGACACGCAAGGCCCTTTAATACTTTCTGAAAATACCATCTGCTCATATTAGCGAGCGTTCAGGGTCCCAGGCTGCCTTTCCTTCCTCTCCACTCTTTCACACCTTGTCCTGGTGGCTCCCGTGGTCCCCGAAGCCTCGGATGCCAGCAAAGCCACCTCCCCACCTGCTCCAGCCCTGCTTCTTCTTCTTCTTTTTTTACAACAAGCCCCCCAATCACCTTTTATGCAAGAACTTCTGGTCAGAATTACGTTTTTTCACCTACGTTCCTCTTCCTGTTACTTATAAATCTACTTATTTCCTTCTTCTCCTTCTACTTTAAACAATCAGGTATGGTCTCTGCCATCTGGCTCTTTGCCTCCTGAGATCAAGGGCGATTTTCCTTATCCTTAGCCCAGGCAAGTGCACACACAGAGCTCTCAATACACCTGTTCCAATGTGAAGCTGCTTTTTACCAAACTGTATTTTATTTTTTTATTTTTTAAAAAATTTTTAAATGTTTTTATTTATTTTTGAGAGAGAGACAGAATGAGTGGGAGAGGGGCAGAGAGAGACAGGGAGACACAGAAGCTGAAGCAGGCTCCAGGCTCTGAGCTGTCAGCACAGAGCCCGATGCGGGGCTCGAACTCATGAGCATGAAATCATGACCTGAGCTAAAGTCGGAAGCTCAACCGACTGAGCCACCCAGGCACCCCTACCAAACTGTATTTTGAAACAAAGTACACATCCCTGTTTCTAGAAATGTTCAAACAATTCTACTTAGTCTGGGAGTTCTCTCCCCCTTAGCTAAGAAAAACCTACCCCATTACTTCCCTTAAGGAAATTTCAGTTTTTAAATACAGAAATACATACAGCTTAAAAGGTGAATGTTTTTTCAAACGCTACTTTTGGAATTTCTGCTTTAGAAATCAAAGGGGATTTATAAGATGTTTCAATATTCCATAAAAATTCTTAGTCAAAGAAAATTATAAAGTTCACAGGTGAACTGATTGCTTAAAGATTTACTTTCAAGTCAACCAAAATTTTGTTCATACTTATTTTTACTAACAAATGTATCAATAAAAATTACCTTCTCATAATCAGTTGAGAGGTCAAACTTCTTCTGTAGAATTTTTCTTAAAATATCTGGGGGAAAAGTCACAAAAGAATAGCAAGGTTACTTTTACAGTAAAAACACAACATGTATGTTTAGAAAATAAATTTTATATATGCTTACAAATTATTGTACCTCTATGTAGTATTCTTATCATTTTATTTCTATTTCTTAAGGTAGGTAAATAATTAAGTTATGAGGCTCTAAACAGAAGCAAAGAATGGAGGGTAAATATTTTTGACTTACTATTTAGCAGTGGTGGAATTAGACAGTTGCCATTTTTGAGTTTTCGGTTTCTCACAAGACACCTTGATATTTACCAGCATATAGGTCCTTAATAATTACTGATAAAATGTTATACCGAAATTGCTCACTCTTAATTTTTTGAAACCACAAACACAAATGCAACTTATTCTTTAGTAATTCTACATTTACATAATATTTTACAAATAAAAAGAACCTTACAATTAATCCAAGCAGTGCATGAAAACCTGAAATAATACGCAAAATGGTATTTTTCCCGCCATGTTCATTTTGGGCATTTCCAAATTCTCATATAGGTTAGGATTCACCTCTTATCCTGACTCACCAATCTAGCAATGATATGCCATGACTGATGCCCAGACAGAGAGAATAACTTGTCTAAAATCTGGGATGTGTGAGGAGGCCAGACCAAGGCCCAGGTGGGTCGTCATTTTTCTGCCCCAGGGTCCTTCCCACGCTGCACATTGTAATTCACCCTGGGAATGAGCTTCTGGAATGCTGTGGCTGTATCCTGTATACATCACTTCTAAAGTGTACTACAAGAGGCACAAAGGAAAACTTGTTGTGAATGCTTATTTAAAGCAAGAAGTATAGATTTACATGCCGGCCACCTCCCCGCAGGACTTTTTGGAAAACAACTTCTGACCTGCACAGACTAAATGCAACGACCTGCAAACTAAATAAAACAGATCTTTAAAAGGTGTGCTGTAGGAGCAGGGATCAAACTGGTAGGTTTGGGATGCTTACCCTATCCCTAGGGTACTGGGAGTCCTAGTTATTCATTCTTCCAAGGGAGACCCAAGGACGGGAGAAACCTGAGTCTGCTCAACCCCGCAGATCTCCTCCAGCCTTGAGCTAGTCACTTTGCTTTGGTTTGTTGTACAGATTAGGCTTCTGTTCTAGATTTCATTGGATGAAAATGTCCACCGATGATTTTTTTTAATTGGGAATCATCCATTTATTTCAATATATTTAATGACACAGGTGACGTTCCTGTGTGGCATTTTGGGATCTTGATCTGGTTAAGAGTTGGGATGGAGTCCAAGCTCCGCTACTTTCCACGGTGTCTCCTCCTGGGTGAAGAAGAATTACCTGCCACAAGCATCCTCATCTGCCAATGGGTTGATATTAGTCTCCACCCTCAAAGGACCACTTCAGGTTAAGTGAGATCATGCAGACGAAGGAAAACGGTACAGGGCCTGGCACACAGCGGGCCCTTCACTGTTCTGTGAAAGGGTTTTAGGAAATGTCTGCTTCAGAGCAGTACGCAAGGAAAGTATGGCATGGAAGGTGTTCTTGTGGCCACGGAGTATGCATTCACTTGGCTCATCTTTATAAAACCCAAATGAGAACTTTGAGTCTCTTCCGGGGAGCCGCCCCCTCCTTCCTCTCAGGTCACACTGACCAGGTAAGCGGTGGGCATCCCCCACTGGCCTCAGTGGGCACATCTCTGAATGTGGTCCGCGGACCCCTTGGAATCGTCACGATATGTTCAGGGTGCCCACGAGGAGGAAGCAGAAGATGTGATCCGCCTTTCCACGGTGTTGATATTTGTACTCAGGGTGCAAAAACAACGGTGGCAAAGACTGTTGTAATTTAGCAGGAACCACATAGCATCCATTCTATTCTTCGCTGCCATCAACTCATGGAAAATAGAAGCTCAAGTCACGAGAATGATCTCGAGGATTATTACAATCATAGCGTCCGACTTCAGCTCAGGTCATGATGTCACAGTTTGTGGGTTCGAGCCCCGCCTTGGGCTCTCTGCTGTCAGTGTAGAGCCCGCTTCACATTCTCTGTCCCCGACTCTCTCTTCCCCTCCCCAGCTCACTCGCTTGCACTCTCTCTCTCAAAACTAAACATTTTTTTAAAAAGAGAATAATCTTGATGGAGCATTAAAAACTCGTAATTGTATTAAACTTCAATCTGTGAGCAGCCATCTTTCTATTATTCTGTGCGAGGAAATGGTAGTGTGAGTAAGGTGCTTTTGCTGCACACCCGTTTCCAGCTGACTCCAGAAAGAGCACTGGGTGCTGGTCTTGAGTTGGGAGCTAAACTCACCACATTTCTCACGGAGCGCGATTTTCACGCAGAAGAAAAGACAGAGAGACAAACCATGGTTATTCAGACTTGAGGATTTTGGAGACACTTTCCTTAAAATGGAGGGAGTGGAGCCCACAGCTTCGAGAGGGCGACTCACAGGACTTGTTGCCAATGATAAAATTAGAGCATTTAAGCAAAAATTAGAATTTTGCAAAATCTGCTTCCATGGGGTTGACAGACGTGGGATTTTACCGCATCGTTCTCACCACACTTGAACACATGAAGCAGGTGCGTCTCTAACAGACTATGTGGAGGCCAGTGTATATGGGACACATGGATCACACGTTGGCCGCGGCCCCAATGAGACAGTGCCAGTCTTCCAGTGCCAAACAGATGCTCCCAGCATTTGCCGGAAGATCCCCAGCCCCTCCCAAGTACCCGGGGATCCCGGTGGTCCCGGGTGCTGAAGAAGGGTCCCCGCTACACCAAATGACACTCCTTACTGACAACTGACCCCTGCCATTTGTCTGCCAGCTGGCCCCATCTCTCTGCCAAACTGATCTTTGCCGTGAGGACCAAGCACCCATCTGAGATTTGGGGGCAGGAATGTTCTCCCTCCCCCTGGTTTAGAGCAGCGCTGCCTAATAGAAATATATTACAAGCCATACAAGTAATTTCAAATTTCCTAGTAGCCACATTTAAAAAGTCAAAAGAAATGGGTGATTAGTTTATTTGACATTAATTTTAATAATATGCTGCCCTTAATCCAGATATATGCAATACACTGTCATTTCTGTATGCCATCAATATAAAAATATTAATGAGCTGTTTTACAGTCACTAAGTATTCAGGTCTGGTATAGATGCGCTCAGTACATCTTAGTTCAGACTAGCTATAATTCAGGTGCTCAGGGGCCACACGTGGCCATGGCCTCTATACTGGACAGCATGGGGTTAGAGGCTGTAGGTCATCGACCTTGGAGGCCTCAGTCCTTTTCCTCATCCTCCCTCCCTCCCTGTGACAGTGTACCCTGTCACAAGAACACAAAATGAGCATCCACCACATCCATTTGTCCTCTGCCTTCCCTGTGGATCTCTAAGTGGCTCTCAATCCAGGTAAATGAACATCAGCACAAGGCCTGTAGGATGCAGCCCAGCATCTTCATTTGTGAGGTCTTGGCATTAACTCTGCTGTTCATGCCTCATGCGGGAACTCATGAGCACCCCCCCCCCCCCAACTGACACACACTAGGAAACTCCATCTCAGTTCTAACACGTTCGTCGCTGTTGAGAACTTTTAATCGATTATGGTCCATCTCAGAAAGTGTGTGGAAGACCCAGGGTCCCACTTCTGCTCCCCTCCCCCCCCCCCCCGCTGCCACCCCTGCCTGGGGGTCTGGCTGCACTACAATCCTTTGTCTTTGTCTCTGTCCTCCTGGCCAACTTCCAATGGAACCAATCTCTACCTCTGATCTCCTACATTCCCAGAAAGTTCCAGGGATCCAGCACCATTTGTGGTACTGATGCTGCAGAAACATAACATTATCCAAAAGAAAGTGTTGCCTCCTTTTTGTAGATCAGACGGGATCCCTGAGGTCTGTGACTAGTTCCTCGTATTGCCTGGTGAGCGAGGTAGCCAGTAGCATTTGGATCACTAGTGTTATCCTGACCTCTGTGAGACCTCGTGTGGACAACAATGGCCACCTTGTCCTTCCTAAACCGAGGGAGGGTCTGTTCCGACAGAGCCTGATAGGCACTTAGCATGGGCCAGACAACTCCCAGAGGCCAAGGAAAGATCCTCCCTGCCCTGAACTCAGGGAGTTATCTGGCCACCTTTCCCATGTGGCAATTCATTTTCCACTATAGAAATCCCATGCTCTTTTCACAACATAACAGTTGTCTCTTAAGATATAGCAGTGGGAGGGAAATATGGACTCCAGTGAACGAAGAAGCTCTTGTCATGGTAGATTGTTTCTCAGCATCTGGTCCCATAAAGGGGCTCTGTGGGTCTTTCCAGAATGATGGTGGCTATGAGCCTCTCTTCATTCAACTCTTAGATGGTACAATGCCCTCTTACCTGGAACTTTTAAATTTCGTGTGATGATGGAAATTAAGAAAGGTAGCAGCCAGGGCTAATTCTGACCTCTTGTGTCACACCATCAACTTAGAAAGTAAGTTGCTTGGGTTTGGTTGGTTGGTTGTGTGGTTTTTTGCTGTGTGTGTGTATGAATAATTTCTCTATGAATTTTTTTTGATGTCTGAAGCCATACAAGTAAGATAAAATAAGAAAAGTGCCTTGTGCAGGATCCATATATTAAAAAACCCATCTTCCTTATCTTAGTCGAAACACATCTTTGACTAAGTAAGATATTTCTGTTTCCTAACTGGGCTTCTTTTAATACACATGTAGGTTCTGGTCCAAGCTAGGCAAAATAAAATTCTACTCTTGGAACGTTCTCTTGTAAAATGGATAGACAATTTTTTTTAATGTCTATTTTTGAGAGAGAAAGAGAGACAGAGTGCTAGTGGGGAAGGTGCAAAGAGAGGGAGACAGAATCCAAAGCAGACTCCAGGCTCTGAGCTGTCAGCACAGAGCTGGACACGGGGCTCGAACTCACGGACCGCAAGATCATGACCTGAACCAAAGTCAGATGCTTAACCAACTGAGCCACCCAGGCACCCTTGGATAGACAACATAAAACAAACAAACAAACAAAAAACCCCCAAACCTGCTGTTGCCAGTTGATTCGTCGGATTTGTGACGAACTTACGTGCTCTCACAAAGATCTCGTTGCTATCTATTTAATGAGACTTACCTGGCTAGGTCTCTAATTAAAAAGATACGCTACCTGATAGCTTCTAAAGTGTGTTCCTGCCATTTACTGGGAACAGAATCTCTCAAAGGTGCTAAATTATATTTAAAAGTTTTTTTAAAGAGATTTTTATATCTGGTATAAATAAACATTTAGTATGTGGCAAGCCATTCTTAATCTATGTAAAACAATATTATTTGTAATGCAGTTCTTGAGAAAATATTTTTTGGAATGTTATTTTGTTCATAGCTGGTAATTTTTCTGCCAAAGTATTCTAATCTTGGCTTGTTTTATTTTAAAGCCTTTTAAAAAAGTTTAGTAAAGTTTTATGTGCAGGTCATTTTAATTAGTCTTTTGCTCCTTTCTACCTGATGTTTTCTAGTCTCTTTAACTAGAATTTTTTAAATGAAACCAAAAATTAAGTGATAAACTTAGAAGCACTATGGTGTTAAACATCAAAATTGAGAGATTAAAACATACAGAACAGGTTTTTCTTTGCGGACAAATCTTAGAAAATGACTCTTTTTTTTCCTTTTCTTTTTTAAATTTTTAAAAAGAATGTTTATTTATTTTTGAGAGAGACAGAGCACAAGTGGGGGAGGGGTAGAGGGAGACAGAGACACAGAATCCAAAGCAGGCTCCAGGCTCTGAACTGTCACCACAGAGCCCCGTGCGGGACTCAAACTCATGAGCTGTGAGATCATGACCTGAGCCAAAGTTGGACACTCAACTGACTGAGCCACCCAGATGCCCCTGACTCATTTTTTTCTAAATGTCAAGTTAGATGTATTTGTACTCAGAACTCTTATTAATGAAAATTAAACCCACGCCCGCGAGCGCGCGCGCACACACACACACACACACACACACACACAAAGTAAGTTCTCTTTCAGGCACTTGAAGTGTTTTCTTGGAAATGTGATTAACTAAGGGCATAAACAGTGTGAAATATTCCCTTGTGGAGACACCACAGTGTCCCTCTTTGACCTCCAGTGGCATTGTCTGAGACTCCAGTCGTGTGTGGGGCTCTCTATTAAGAGTGACTTAATCTAGTATTTTGTGCATGAAATCAACACTGTCAAATTGAAAGAGATTGTTCAAGTTTTTACTAAAAGTAGCATAAAATGATATTCAAGTTCAACTTAGAAACCTACAAAAGTTAAGTTTGTGAATGTAAAACTTTCATGATTAAGTGTTAATTAAAACTTTAGTCATTTCTTTCCAGGCACGAAAGACTTTCTGCAGGCTCTTAAATTTTTTTTTAAGTTTATTTATTTATTTTTGAGAAAGAGAGAGAAAGAGAGAGAGAGAGAGAGGATAAGAGGGGGAGAGAAAAAGAGAGAACCCCAAGCAGTCTCTGTGCTGACAGTGCAGAGCCCGAGAGAAAGAGAGAGAGAGAGAGAGAGAGAGAGAGAGGATAAGAGGGGGAGAGAAAAAGAGAGAACCCCAAGCAGTCTCTGTGCTGACAGTGCAGAGCCCGACGTGGGGCTAGATCCCATTAACTGCGAGATCAGGACCTGAGCTGAAATCTAGAGTGGGACGCTTAACTGACTGACCACTCAGGCGCCCCTCTGTAAGCTCTTAAACATCAATTTGACAACTTGCCCCCCGCCCCAACTCTAGACTAAATTCCTGAGGGGACAAGGGGCAGGTAGGCACCAAGTGGAATGCCTGACAAGTGCAGATAAAACACAACCCTGGACAGTTCAAAAGTATTAACTTCGCAGATGTGCTGGTATTACGCAGGGTGTGGAAGAGACAGAGGCATTCTGCCCTATGAGAAATGTTCAGTATGGTGTTTGTATATGATCCACTAACATGGAAACATTAGCGTCTCCTACTTCCATTCTGTACCTTTTCATGCTCTGCCTTTTCCTGTCCTTCAGCTTGTGGTACAGAATATGAATGCCCAGAAGAACCCATGTGTCACCTCATTTTCCTTGGCCCACTGCTTGACTACATTCCCCAGCCCCCAAGCACTTAGATGGGACATATGACTTGAGTCCTGGCCAATGGAACATGGGCAGGTGTGCGGGCACAACGCTTCCAGACCCAGCCTCCAAAACCTCCCACAAGAGGTTTGCATGCACACCCTCTTTACCTGTCTCCCAGCCAAATACGAAGGACCTAGTGGAGAATCCTGAAGCCCATGGTGATAGAAGGCCCATTAGATGGAGGGAGCCAGAGTCCTAGGACCTCTCCACTCCATCGCTTCTATATCAGACCATTAGACAGCATTTTTCATCAAAATTTGGGCTTGTTTGTTATAACAAATGGTGTCACGTTCCCTAACTGAAAAAAGCCTTAGCCAATGAAGACTCCCAACATTTTTGTGCTGCAGGCATCCTCTACCTGTTCCCTGTCTTGCCAGCTTTGACGAAACAAAGGTTAACTCGTTTTTCTCAGGAGCAGGTACACATACACATAACACAGCAGACTGAGGTTTGGTGAAGCCATTATGTTGGCACTAATGGAGACATAGATTTCAAAAGACATCTTCATTAAAAGGTTGAGCTTTCTGTGTTTATAAAAGAGAATGCGTGGCAAGGCATTCAAACCCAGAAATATCACTATAAAACGTGGTACAAGGTAGCTCAGATACAGCATCTTTCTAACTGCTTCTCATCTGTGGGTCTATAAAAGCTCTGGAAAACATCCACAGCCCTGCCTTAAATCTCCATACGCCCTTCAACAGCTTCACTACCAACTGAATTTTCCTAATCTACAAAACACATGTTCAAAACACGCTGATTCAGGCGTGTGTCTACGGCCAAAATATTTAAGGAAAATGCTCTCAGGTTACAGTGTGATCCTGGGAAGTTTGCATCGAAAAGGAGTTACGACTAAGTTGGCTTAAGATCTTGGGACCATCTCCAAGAGTCATGGGCACAACATGGCTGCTTAGATGGGTTGAGACCACCAGCTCCCAGGGCCAGGCTGCTCTTTCTGGAGCAGAAGGCAGATTGTCATCAAGATGACAAGTTAGTTGGTGAAACTGTGAACATTTATGTGGTTCCTACGCGGCCCTTGCACTTTCTCCAGAGCTCCCACATGAAGGGGTCTTTAGACTACAGACAGGAAACTCACTGTGGTTGAATCTTGTCCTCCCTCACTGGGCTCAACTTGCTGGGTTTTGTTTTTGTGTTTTAGAACTTCCATTCAGAGTTCCAATGAATGAACATTTATTTCTTCTCGTGTCAGGGAAATATTTCAATGTGAACAAATCGGAAATCTTCTGGTTATTTGGATTATTTGGTTCAGTTCACCTTTTATCAAGAAAAATGTTTAAGGAGACAACTCATTGCATGAAATATGTTTAAAACTACATTAAGCCAGCACAGTAAGTATGATCAGTTCTGATATCCGATAGGTTAGTCGAAAGAGACAAAGCAGGATAATCATGCCTTAGATGTTTTAACTTAAGGCACATGAATACCCATTTGTTGCCCATCATTGGATGTGAAGCCAAGGTCCATTTTTGAGTATGAGTCCACTGGCCAGAATGGAGGTGAGTTACGGTAAAAGAAAGCTCCTCTCTTATTTCAAGGTAGACTCATGCCAACCACTCCATCTCCAAACGTACCCTTAGGGTACATGAGGAGGAGTCATTGTTTCACAAAATTACACCACCTATACATAGTGTGGGTCCTCCAGAGAAAGCACTTGGTGATCACAGACTCTGCCTCAAGATATGGGAGTCAGGGGGGGAACCTGGCTGATTCGATTCTTCAGTGACTGAAATGGGGAGTGGAGGGGTAGGCTTTACCCCAGCTACACATTCCCTGCCCCCCAGTCCCCAGACATTGAAAATGATTGCCTATGTCAGTCGGGGTTCGCCAAAGAAACAGCATCAATGAGCAAGGAGATAGAGATAGAGAGAGAGGAGGATATTTATTTATTTATTTATTTAATCTTTTGGTGAACGTTTATTCACTTTTTGAGAGAGACAGAGTGTGAGCAGGGCAGGGGGCAGAGAGAGAGGGAGACACAGAATCGGAAGCAGGCTTCAGGCTCTGAGCTGTCAGCACAGAGCCCGACGCGGGGCTCAAACTCACGAACTGTGAGATCGTGACCTGAGCCGAAGTCGGACGCTTAACCGGCTGAGCCACCCAGGCGCCCCGAGGGTTTTTTAAAGAGATTATGGGGGTCAGACAGTTTGAAATCTTTAGAGCAGGTTGAGAACTCAGACAGGGGTTCATGTTACAGTCTCAAAGCAGAATTTCTTCCTCTTGGGGAAATCTTAGTTTTTGCTCTTAAGACCTTTCAGCTGATTGGAGGAGCCCCCCCCATCCCCCCACATTATGAAGGGTAATCTCCTTCACTTAAAATCAACTTATTGTAGGTGTCAATCACATCGATAAAATACTTTTATGGCAACACCTCGATTAGGGTTTCATTCAATCGCTGGGTGCCAGAGCGCGGCCAAGAGGGCCCAGAAGACCCCAGCCCTGCCCCAGCCAGCTGTGTTAGCCATAGAAGGGTCCCGCCCCAGAGCTGTATCGGAACCGAGCATATCTGAGCAGCCCTCTTACAGAGCAGGGGGACTCACTGTCACTAACGGCAACTACTGACAAGCTGTGCCAAAGGACCGCAATCGGGGGCCCAGTGAGTGCAAGGGCAGGCGATCACATGTAGTCTCAGAGGACAACTGATCCTGAATGATTTTCCTTAACCAGCCCCCACACTGACTTAAGTTGGTGTGCGCTAAACTACGAGGCAGGCAAATAAATGCCATTTGAAAAGATGTCCCTCAAAAGGAGCAGAACGAAATCTGTCTGGCACTTGCATGGTTAATTGCTTCCCTGAAGAGTGTACCTAGCAAGGCCCATCTTCCTGAAGCCCTGGTCGCTTTTATGTGTTTGCTGTCCTCTGACACTGAGATGAACACCCTCTGCCCAGAGCTTGGCTCACGTCTTCCTGTGGCTGATGTGAGCGAGGCTGAGCCTAAAGAAGTGATCTGGGGACCTAAACAATGCAAGTGCCTCTGGTCCGGGCGTTCATCAGATTCCCCGAATGAAGCACACTTCCTTCTGGAATGGCTGCCAAGAGCCTGTCTGAATTTAGTGCTCCAGGGATATGCATTTGAAGAATCACTTCGTGCAGCAACCGTCCTGTGCTTTTCAATCGCACGGAGCACTTCATTATATGGTTCCAGTCCTCCGGCAACAAGACGAGACTCTGGTTTGCTTTTTAATACAGGGATTGATGCTTCAGAAATTTGGGAGCCAAGCCGCGGGGTCAATTGGAACTTATCAAATGTACTCCCCCTGCCTCCGAGTACATAAAGTTTTCCGGAAGGTGAGTCCCCTTTTCCTTTGTTTAAAATACAGTGTGAACACCCTTGCTTTGCTATTTCCTTCATTACAGCTGTCAACACAAGACTCTGTGTGGTTCTCCTTTAATTGACTGGAGTGGCTTCTTGCAGAAGCAATGAGGCACGTTGGCTTGCAGTAGAATTTGATGGCACTGACTCAGGCTCCAAGAAAAGAGCTTGGGAAAAGTGCTGCCCGGGAAGCTATTCTTAGGAAAACATCTGGGACCATTCTGGCCCCTGCAGCTTTCTCCTTGCTATGTGCTCACACTGATTGTGCACTGGGGTTTCGTCTTAACCCTTAGCATGTGGCCCGGCCTGCCCTTAAATCACCTTGAATTCCTTTAGAGGAGGTGGGAGCTCCGGTCGCACAGGCGGAGGGAAACTTCTGGGGTCTCCTGGGGCCCAGGGCCCTCGATAAAGCTGCATGTGGGTCCCCGGCCTCAGTGCTGGGAGGGGTCTCTGTTCCTGGGATGGACTAGGGGCTGTGTTGCCACCACCCGTGAATCCAGGGAGGGGAGCAGGGAACACGGTCAAAATCTCTGTCGATTCCTGAAGTTTTTTGGTTCGTTTCCTTCCCTGAGACATTCCTGGAAAGCGTAATTCCATTCGCCGCCTTTGTCTCTGCTGTTTGTTGGGGAAAGTTTGCCTCGAGAATCTTGGAAAGGAACACAACGTGCATGAAATCCTTTGTTCTGCACCGGGGCCCTCATAATCTCACATACACGCCCGTGAGAACGTGGGTCCGCTAAACCCCACTTTGTCCTGCCTTGTGACAGAAGGCTCAGCTGTTGGCAATGGGGTCTTCCCGACTGGGGACAGAGAGGGACTAGGGGCAGAGCAGAGGGGGACTTCTGTTTTCTCCAAGGTTTTTTGAGCTCCCGGGAATTTCTGAAAGAATATTTAGCAATTTTTTAAACAAGGTACTCTTACTTACAGGCTCTTCCACCCCCTTCTCCCTCAAAAATGACATTAAAAAACACAATTGTTAGGGTGCCTGGGTGGTTCAGTCGGTGGAGTGCCCAACTCTTGATTTCAGCTCAGGTCATGATGTCATGGTTCATGGGATGGAGCCCCACCCACGTCGGGCTCTGCGCTGACAGCGTGGAAACTGCTTGGGATTCTGTCTCTCCTCTTTCTCTGCTTCTCCCTCCCTCTCTCAAAAATAAATACATAAACTTAAAAAAAAACCCATAATTCTTAACACTATCAAGTTAGACATGCTACTTCCTGTAAATGTAAGTCAGATTTTACCGTTATCTTGTGTAGCCTGGGGCCACTTTTACAGCATTTCAAACACATACGGTTTGTCACCAAAAAACTGGAAAAGAAATGAGGCTGAAATCCGCAAAATTGTCCATGCTTCCCAATAGTCTTTGGAAAAGTAATAATGAGAGATTCAAGATCTAGAGAAGCCTAATTTTGTCCCGGTAAGTGTTTGGTTCAGGCAGCATACACTCTTCTAGTGTTTTGTTAATAATGTACCAGAACCAACTTTTTTTTGTGGTTGTGTGTCCACCCCCTCTGCTTGTGCAGTGAAGCTGTAGGTTCTCCAAGACGCTCTTGTCTTTGTCCCCAGAGCGCTTTCTGCTAGTTGTCCTTGATGCAATTGCATCACTTAACTGAATATTATGTAAACAGATAAAGAATGACTATAAAGAGCAAACGTTGCTGTTTATATAAATTCTAAGTTGAATGTTTTTAAAAGCTCAGTAAAGAAGAGGGGTCTTAGAAAGAAAAGATCTGTTGCATTCAACGTAGGGGACACAACTGAAAAAGCTCAGCGTGAAAACCAGCAAAAATCTAGGGGAAAAAAATCAGCACTGAGTCTACACCGTAAATTCTTGTTACTTGAATAAAATCCAGATGGGAAATCATAAAAGTCGTGTTGACAGGGAAATTCCAGTCGGGAGACTCACACTCACCTGATATTAAGGATGTAGGAATCTGCAAAGCAGTGTCCCTCCCACCAGCAAGAAGAACTAGCTAGATGAAAGACGATGTTATGGCTTTAAAAATAATTTTTTTAATGTTTACTTATTTTTGAGAGAGAGAGAGAGAGCGCAGGGGAGGGGCAGAGAGAGAGGGAGACACAGAATCCAAAGCAGGCTCCAGGCTCTGAGCTGTCAGCACAGAGCCTGACATGGGGCTCGAATCCATGAACCGTGAGATCATGACCTGAGCCGAAGTCGGATGTTTAACAGACTGAGTCACCCAGGAACCCCTGTTATGGCTTTTCATGGGCCCCCCAGACAGCTGAGCCTGCAAAGCAGTCAATTCCACACAGAGCACCAAGCCCCTCTGAGGAGAGACAAGGGATACACAACCTGTTTCCCTTTTGGCGGTCTGGTGAAAAGAAATCACTGAAAATGCTGACAAGCTCTTAAGGCTGAGTGTGGCTGGCATGTCCACTGTGGGCCCAGAAGGCTCGGAAATAATGAGGAATTTGCATTTGCTTGCGAGCCCCCACTGAGTGCTCATGAGAGCGACTGGGGCAGGGCAAGTGATGGGAGAAAGTCTCCCTGGTGGCATAGGTATACAGGAAGTGGAGGGCTGCAGCTGAGGACAGGCACGGAGCCCGCATATTTCCCTAGGCCTTTCTCTCCAACAAAGCAAAAGATTTAGAGCCACTGAGTGAGAGGCCGGGAACTCTCTCAGTCCTACGGCCAAGGCAAAACTCCATTGTTCCTAGGATGGGGGTAAAAGTAAAACTCATCTGCTTGTGGGGAAGAGGCTGGAAACCCTCCCACCTATAGGATACAGGTAAAGGCTTATTGCTGCTGGGGGACAGGGCAGAAGCAAAGCCCCTCTGTGCCTGGGGACGAAACCACTCTGAGGCACACTACTTTTGGGACCAGGGCAAAAACATGCTCCTCCCCAGACCAGTACAGATTCCAAGTAGGAGTTTGGCTGTCATGGGAGAAGGTACAGGCACAAAGAGAAAGCCCCACTCCCCAGGCTCAGTGGCACATGGCCTGCCTATGCCTGAAGCTGGACCAGTTCAACAGAGACCCGCCATGAGCCTGGCACCAAGTGACAGGCACCTCCACCATGGGAGAAAAAGCAGGGCTCTCTGTGCCACAGGTAAGCAGTGACCGTTGAAAGCTGAGGGTGAAGCAAGAACACTGAGTGACACCCTCCAGCACACCAGGCCCCACACCACACACAAGGTGAGGAATTTAAAGCCTGTGGCCCATTGGAGGTGATGGCAGTAACAAACTGACCCAGGCCAGCTCAACTCCTAACCAGAAGGACTCAGTCCCCCACACAACAGCCTGATGGGATGGAAATCATGTCCACATCCATGGGTAAAGACAATCACCCCACTTTCTACCAGTCTACACAGGATGTCCGGCATTCAGTGAAAAATTACAAGACACACACACACACAAGAAAGAAAAATGACCCACTGTCAAGAGAGATTCGGACCCAGAGATCATTCAGATGGTAGAGAACTTTCTGACAGGAAGTTAAACATAGGTTGTTGGGGGGAATTTACATTTATACCTCAGGGTAAAATAAAATGTTTCATGAAAGTGTGTAAAATGTTTAGGATTCCCAATATTTACCAACTTTAACCAACTAACTACCAGTCATATTGTTGAACAAGAGGGTTCTACTCTCCCTAAATTAGTCTTGATTTTTTTTTTTACCATAAATCAGCCCTAGTGGCAATTCTATAGGAATTATGATAACCTGTCCTGCTCTATCCAAGTCTCTAACCTATGGATTGTATTCCCCTACTCTATCTTCTAAGTTTCTCAGCATGCCTTAGAAGAAAGAGAGGGGGATGAGAGGAGAATATTAGCTGTCACCATGAATTACCCACTGAGCTAAGTGCTCTGGGCCATGTGGCAGAGCAGGAAGTGCGGGGACTTGGCATCAGCCGGAGCTGGCTTCAAGGTCTGCCTCCAGCACTTAGAAGCTCTGAGGCTGGCTTGAACGTGGACCAAATTACAAAAACTCTCTGGGTCTCAACTTCTGCACCTGTAAAATGGACAGACGGCAACTACTTGTGACCTTATCAAAAAGATCATGAACGACTCAAGGTGGCCGTCTCACCTTCCAGCAAATGTAGGAGGGGATGGGACATCATTCCTATTCCCAAATGGGGAAGCCGGACCTTAGGAAGGCTGAGTGGGTTGCATTACATCACTCAGTGGGGCAGGAATTCAAACTCAGGATCACTTTCCACTACACAACTCTGGGCAGCTTCAGAGTCCAGGGCTGGCCTTGCTGCCCATGGGCACGTAGACTGACTCAGGCCACTGGCTTCTGTTCTCTATGCTCCCATGTTCTCATCTGTGAAATGGGGAATCATACTTACCTTGCTCGACTATCCTAAGCAAGGTAAGTGGTATGTGTAAAGCACTTGGAAATGGTACCTGACGCAAAATAAATGCCCCCAAATAGTGGTGGTGATGGCGGTGATGGTGGCCGTGGTAGGGGAGGAAGCAGTAGGTCTAGGGGTAGTTTATGAAAAGATAGACCTCTGGGCTTTTCTTGTCTTTTCTTTCTTTTTTTTTTAATGTAAGTTTTTTTTTTTTACCTATTTTGAGAGTGACAGAGACGGTACAAGTGGGGGAAGGGCAGAGAGAGGAGGGGAAAGAGAATCCCAAACAGGCTCCACACTGGGCAAGTTCCTTACCTGCCTCGGGCCCTCAGTTTTCTCATATTGACATGGTCGCACTATACTCACAAAGAGACTTAACAGGAATGAACATGTCCCAGACCCTGTTCTGGGTGCTAAGGATACAGAGATGAAAAGATGCAATCCACCCTGTTAATGGGCTCACAGTCTGTTGGGAAGATATGGAAGTGAATCAGATGAAATGGGGGTGCTAAGATGTGGTCCTAGGAGGTTCAAAGTCAGTAGGCTAGGTGCGGGGGAGGGGCCTGTGGGGACTAAACGAAGGTTTACCCGAGCAGACGATATTTGAACTGTGGCTTAAAAGAGAAGCAGACATGTATTAAGTGGAAGGAAGGAACTTCAGGGAGAAAGGACACAGTGAGGACCCAACCTCTGACCCTGGCTTAGTGAGCCCTGTACATGAACACTTCCAGTTCCTCCTCACGGCAGGCGTGAGGCCAGAGTCCTGGGATTAGCGGGAACCTGGTGGCCCCCAAAGACAACTCTCCAAACCCCAAGACAAGCACAACACATACTTAGTTGCTTCAAATCCTTGTTACATAACTTCCTCTTTTTTATCTTTTTAAATGTTTATTCATTTATTTAGAGAGAGAGAGAGCACTCAAGCAAGGAAGGGGCAGAGAGAGAGGGAGAGAGAGAATCCCAAGCAGGCTCCACACTGTCAGAGCAGAGCCTGAGGCAAGGCTCATGAGATCATGAACTGAGTCGAAGTCCAGAGTCAGACGCTTAACCAACTGAGCCACGCAGGTGCCCCCAGGAGAATGGCTTTTTCTTCTGGAGTATTGAGCGGTGTGGCAAAATATTAGCAACTGATGAATCTAGGCAAGGGCTCTACAGGTGCTTGTTTGTAGGATTCTTATAACAGTTCCAAAGGTTTGAAATTATTCAAAATAAAAATCTGGAAGGAGAAACATCCCTAGATCTCTTCCCATCATTCTCTATAATCACTTTCCCTTTACTAAACTGTTTCCAATAGTCGGTGAGCCAGTTAACCTATTTTCCTATTTACTAGGCTCAGAGGTTTTGATGGTTTCAGAGAGTAGCAATGTTTTATTTCTTGTCGGGATTCTGACTCAAGGGAAGAAAGGAATCAGTAACAAGCTAGTTGGAAGAATGTGGATATTCAACTTAACGAGAATTAATAATAAAAAATTTAAAATTCTTATTAATTTTTGTCGGTTGGTAATCATGTTGTGGATAGTAAGAAATGCCTATATTTTTTTAGAAATGCACATTGAGATGAGAAGTGAAATGATATTATGTCCACGTTTGCTTTAAATGTTCCAGCAAAGAAAAAATGGGAAGAAAAAAGGATTCGATAAAGCAAACATGACAAAATCAGATAATTTTTCATCTGGGCAATTGGTCGGGTGATTCATTGTATCATTCTTTCCAGTCTGGGGTAGGTTTGAAATTTTTCATTATAAACAATGTACAGGAAATCTTACTCCTCTCGCTCTCCGGTATCCCAGCCCTTCATCACACACCTAACCCACTTTCAGTGAAGCTTTTAGTGACTAATTACTCCTTTGGGCTCTATCTCTCTTCTCTCCATTCCATTCCACACAGTGCTGCCAGATGAATCAGTCTATAACCTCCTTTATGTGGCCTCCATTAATTACCTTTAGAGCTATCCATTATGTCACCCTATCCTTCCAATTAAAATCAAAGTAAGCACAGTCTTTGGAGACAAGGTGGTCAAACATAGTTCTTGGTTTGCCCAGACAGTCCTGGTTCACACTTATGGCCCTGACTAATCATTACCAGTGTTCCCTTTTTATTCTTCAAATACCCTGGTTTAAATGATAAACTGAATGTCACCCAAATCGAGTGATCCTAAGTTCAAATTCAAGATCTGATACTTAATGCTGCACGATCCACTTAATGTTCTTGACCCTCAATTTTCTCATTGTTGAAAACTAATACACAAAAAGCCCTGAACAGGATGCCCAGCACATATCAAGCAATCAATAGGCAGTTGGTATCATTATATCTCCCTCCAAACAAGATGCCCTTAACCCAGCCAGACTTCTTCCTTGGTGCCCAAACCGAAACGAGCCTTCCTCACGACCCCTTGAGTCTTCTTGATGCTATTTCTCCACCTATAAAAACCCTCATTTAAGGTCAAAATTTGAGGTTCTCAGCCGACTTTCCTCATCACTAAATACCTACAACTCATCACTCACTTGTAACCTTTAATGATCCACCAGCTTATGTGTTCCCTGGACTATTTATTCTCTGTAAATATATTTGTCTCCTCAATTACAAACCATTCTTTCCTTAAAGCAGGAAAGTCCTCTCTCCCACATAGATCCTGTGACCCCTAACCTGGTGCTATGCACCTGTGGCAAGAGCTCAGTAAAACTTATATGCCCTAAACGAGACACCTAAATGAGACCCAAGAAGCTGACATCCTTCTAGGAAGAATATTTTCCTTGAAAAAAGAATCTACAGATACAGTCATGGTAGTATCCATAAGAAGTTGAGCATCTGACTCTTGATTTTGGCTCAGGTCATGATTCCAGGGTCGTGGAAATGAGCCCCGTGTGGGTCTCCATGCTGAGTGTGGAGCCTGCTTAAGATATTCTCTCTCTTTCCTTTTGCCCCTTCCCCTGCTAGCGCTCCCGCTCTAAAATGAAAACTAAAAAAAAAAAAAAATTTAAAGAAGTTCCTTTTTGATTAAGTCCCAAAGGGGGTGGGGATGGAAAATCAAAGACTTGCTACAAACTAAAACACAATTCCAAACCCCCATTATTGTTGAACTTTAAAAACCCCAGTCCTTCCAATGGTGCATAAAACATCAGACAAAATATGATTTCCCTGCAGCTCTAAGTGCTTAATTCAGTCTAGTTTTGAAATGTGCAACCTATTTTTTAAGTCTCATTTATCTTAATAAAAGAATTATTAAACCCTCAAGCACAGTCAGGTTGGTAATCTGCATACGCAAGAGACCAATGGGTAAATGGTTTGAAACCAGATGATCTAAATATCTATTTTTCATCTTTTTTTTAAAGTTTATTTATTTATTTTGAGAGAGAGAGAGAGAGAAAGCACGAGCAGGGGAAGGGCAGAGAGAGAGAGAGAGAGAGAGAGAGAAAGAGAGAGGGAGAGAGAGAGAGAATCCCAAGCAGGCTCCATGCCATCAGCACAGAGACGGATGTGGGGCTCGAACTCACTAACCACGAGACCATGACCTGAGCCGAAACCAAGAGTCGGACGCTTAACTGACTGAGCCACCCAGGCACCCCTTTCTGTTTTTCTTCTAGGTCATAACTTCATGCTTCCATCCTATATGGGGTAAAATGTGACTTTAGCTATATAAAAACAATAACAACAAAAAAATCTTTGCCTAGGAAAAAAAAAAGTCTGAAAACATTAGACCAAAATGTAAACAGAGGCTATCTTTGGATGGGAGAATGAATACTTGTTTTATTTCTGTTTCTGTGTACTCTGTATGAATGTATTCTACCTGCAAGATGGAAATAAATACAGGTGTGTCTGTTGCATTAGCAATGAATGACATCGCAAATAATTATGCAATTCGCTTACTTAAGTCAATTGAAGCACAGTCATTCAATGAAAGCTCCGGCTGTGCTCCAAGAACCAGGAATCTGTTTTGAACAACAAAGACAGCACTTCCTCCCCCTCCCGGCGTGCTGAGAACCGTCCCAGGCAACAACATCCCCTGTCCCCTTTCCTGCTTGCTGATCCTACCAGCTCTCATTGGCTGTACCGGCTTAAACAAGCAAGCTTCCTATGTCCGGTCCTCAGTGTTCTTATCCATACAATGGAAGTAATAGGTTGGATGATGATTTCTGATCAGATGATGTTCCCCACATGACAAATTCTCTAAATCCAAATGGTTTAATGGAATTACCAGTAGACAGATTGGGCAAAGGGTTTCTGATGTCATGGAATCAATACAAAAAGGACGAACTCTGCATTTCACAGAAAAACTCCCCCAAAAGGAAACAAACACATAGGAACACCATCCATCTCACTAGTAGTCAGAAATAAATATTAAAGTACTAACATGCTATACCCATTGCAATTAATTCATTCTTAAAAATGCCCAACACGTTACGGGTGGTGGCATAAACCATCACAGGACCTTCTGGTAATTCTTTCTAAAACTGAAAATGATCAGATCTTTCCACTAATAATCATTCTTCTTGGGGCAAAGAATTCTAAATGCCTGGATAACCCTGAGTGAAAAACTTGAAATAAAAGTAGGGAGGGTGGAATTAGTTTCTATGTGATTCCATCCGTTTTCTCCATGGACTCTGAGGTCACTGGCTGGTGGAGGAGGGTGTAGGGTAGAAACTGGAGAAGAGGAGAGAAAGTAGGTAAGTGGGAAATGGGAACGTGCTCTTGAACATACATTTAAAGTGAGCCCAGCAGGCACAGCGAGCGGCTCTAACAGCAGCCTGAGAAAATGGTGCATCCAGGTTTGGAACTGTGTAGGAAGAGAATCAAGGTGGCAGGTGGGGGGAAGGGGGCGTCTACGACGCAGGGCACTGGGTGCTCACAGAGTGAAGGTGAGGAGCTCTCAGAGTGAAACTGGGGGTGTAGAGTCAGAGAAGAATAATTGAGGAGGAGGCTTGCCGTGTTGTGTCGGGGGACCACCACTGAGGAGGAACCATGGGCAGAGATCGCGAAGATACAAAGGAACTGGCCTCCCAGAAACAGGATGTAGAGCACGCAGGTGGGAGGTACAGCAGGTGCAAGGGCACTGGTGTCACAAAGTAACTTGTCTGTAGGAACCGTCTAGGCCAGTGTGACTGCGACACAGCGAACGGGTGGGCTATGCGAGAGCGAATCCACTGACGCACGCAACCAAGATTTACATCCTACGCGCTGTCCCAGGCTCTGGGGATACAGTGTTGAAGAGGTGAACAAAATAACATCCCCTCTGTGAAGATGCTTAGAGGCTAATAAGCAAGATAAACCAGGATTTACTATAATACCAAGATCCGTGTTACAAAGAAAAATGAAGCAAGATAAGGGAGTGGGGAGCTGGCCAGGGACAATCTCTTCAAGGGGATGAAACTGAGCAAAGCCCTGAGTGATGTGAATAACAAGCCATGCAGAAGAGTGGTCGGGAGGCCACTGCAATGGTCCCAGTGATGCGCAGCCTCAGCTAGGGGAGCACCGTGCTGACACAGAGAAGTGGACAGATTCGACACATATGTTCACAGTAGAACATCTGGCTTTACCAGCGAACAGACCGGTCTTCAAGAAGACCGGTCTGTCCCTGTTATTGTAATGGGATACTTAAGAGGCACTCATTTCTGAAGTCAGCTATTGACTTGACTTTCACAGTAGATACTCATTTCTACTTAGCTTTACTCCTACTGCATGAGTTATACCTGGACTGACTCTTTAGAGAAATGTCATTCCTTGCAACATAGGCACCCAGGGCATCCAGTCATTTTGGAGCCCAGTAGACGTGGCGGCATTAAACACAGCATGTCACAATAATTCCTTTCCGAGCAGCCTGCTGTCCAAATCTCATTAGGCTGAGTTTCTGGGTCAGCCAATTTCCAAGAGGATATTACAACATACAACCCCCTCTTCCCCAGGATATACGAGGCTATTTAATTCCAAATCAGGTTTGAAGGGAGCCTTCCTCTCAATTAATAAACCTGTGCCATTGAATCAGCGACCCCATCAAATTAAAATATTTTAAAATTAAAATTCAAGAACTCACTGGTTCCTGCCTGATGTAAAACTGCTAAAGAAATGCCAGACAAACATAAACAGTTCTGTCACCACCTTTCGGCTCCCAGTGTGGACTACAAAGCTTCCTCCCCACAGAATGAATACACAGACAGAAACCTTGTCTCTCAAGCTGCAATCTGGAAGCTAACCACTACTCTCCCTGCAAAGCTCTAGAGACTTCTTTCACCTAAGCTGCTGCCCTGGGGGTCTTCTCCAACCTTCCTCTAGTTTTAAATGAGGTAGTTCTTATTTTTCTTAATCCCACTCAATAAAAATTTGGCCTTTAGGGTTTCTTATTTGGCCTACAAAACAGCATGAATAAGAAGAAAGAGGAACCAGGCCAGGGACAGAAGCCTAAACTCCTTAGCTCCCTGTGGACAGAGACGTTCTGACCAGTGGTTCCGTCCCCCACGTGCTTTTGGCATTCGTGGAAAAGGATGATGTGAGGCAAAGGGCACACGGGAGGCTCTTGTACCAGTGGCCAGAGGCAGAGCCACTGTTCTAGAATGCCCAGAAGCCACCTGCAATCACCTAGACCAGTTGTTAGGGAAAAACTCAAGCCTAGAAAGCAGGTTTCTCCCCCACGCGCTCTCACCAAAAGGAAACGCTGAGACACCATCAACAGCTGCCTTAACAACATCCTGACGGTAGCTGGTAACCAAAGAAATGCCAGAAAGTTCCAGAAAGCAAAGAGCAGAGATGTGTGAGAGGAGCACTCACCACCAGCCATCAGGGGGCACAGCTCACAGCTCAGAACAGAGCCCAGGCAGCGGCAGAAGGTACCATTGGAGCATTTAAAAATAAACGGACCAGAACAACTCACACTTAGCCTGTGTCCTTTATTCCTTTTCAAAAAGGTAAAATGTACTCAACTGACATGAGTCCAATGGGATAAAAGAGGAACTCAGAAGATAATTATTAGAAATTAAAAATGAACATCTATATTTCAAATCACAGGATATAGCTGAAACTATCTTTAATAGATTTGAATGTATCTGTTAGGAAATGAGAATAAAAATGAAATAACGAAATGTTTAAGTCAAAAAGGTAAAGAAGAAGAGTACCTGAGTGGCTCAGTCCATTAAGCATCTGACTTTAGGTCAGGTCATGATCTCATGGTTTGTAGGTTCCAGCCCCACGTCGGGCTCTGTGCGGACAGCTCAGAGCCTAGAGCCTGCTTCAGATTCTGTGTCTCCCTCTCTCTCTGCCCCTCCCCAGCTTGTGCTCTGTCTCTCTCTGTCTCTCAAAAATGAATAAACATTAAAAAAATTTTTTTAAGTTAAATTAGAAAATTAGGTAGACTTCCAAATGCAGAAGGGAAGAATTACTAAAAATAGATTGAACAAAATAAACATAATTGTTTATTTTAATGTTTATGTATTTATTTTGAGGGGGGAGGGGCAGAGAGAGAGGGAGAGAGAGAATCCCAAGCAGGCTCCATGCCACCAATGCAGAGCCTGACACCGGGCTTGAACTCCTGGACCGTGAGTTGAGCTGGAACCAAGGGTCGGACACTTAGCTAACCAAACCACCCAGGTGACCCCCGCATTTTTCATCTAAAAAACATGCAGGGAGCGGGCTAAGGCCAGTCCTTAGTTTTGAAGTTTATTCCCGTTGCGGCAGGGAAGACTGATGTGGAAAACAAGCTGTGCGGTGTCTAAAAAGGCACCTGGAAATGTTCTCACATCCAGGAGTGATAACTGGACCGGACCTTCATATCAAAAGTTAAAGTCATCCTACTTCTTATCCTTTCTAGACTTCTTGCAAGTAGAGCGTACAGAACATTTTCCATGAGGTGCAATGTTTGATCCCACTAAAAAGTATCATGCAATAGCTTCGCCTAAGAGCAAGATAAGAAGAGTAAGAGGGGTGCCTGGGTGGCTCAGTCGGTTAAGCGTCCGACTTCAGCTCAGGTCACGATCTCACGGTCTGTGAGTTCGAGCCCCGCCCCGGGCTCTCGGTTGATGGCTCAGAGCCTGGAGCCTGCTTCCGATTCTGTGTCTCCCTCTCTCTCTGCCCCTCCCCCATTCATGCTCTGTCTCTCTCTGTCTCAAAAATAAATAAACGTTAAAAAAAAATTTAAAGAAGAGTAAGATCCTGAAGCCCGACAGATCTGAGTCCACACCTCTGCTCTGCCCACTCCCAAGCTGTGTGATCCTGGCTAAGTGAGTTCCTCTCTTGGAGCCTCTATTTGCACATATGTAATACAGAGGTGATGTCCACCTTATAAGACACTAGACAACATCAGTAAGATTTTTTTTTTTTTTGCATTACCAGTGTAGGTTTCAACTGGACCAACCTTTTTGGGGTGCAATTAGGCAACATCTATTATAAGCGAAAATTCATAATATCATGTTGACTTGGCATTTCCATTTCTAGAAGTATATCCTCCATAGATACTTGCACATTTATGAGGTAATTAAAGTGACACATAACAGTGTTTGTGGTAGCCAAATGGTGGAAATGAGCTAATAAGCATCGGTCTATTTTTACAGCAATAAAAAAAAGGATGAAGAATTAGATCTTCATATACTAATATAAAATAATGACCAAGATGTATGTTTAAGAAGAAAGCGTTGGGGCTCCTGGGTGGCTCAGTCAGTTAAGTGTCCAACTCTTTTTTTTTTTTTTTTTTAACGTTTATTTATTTTTGAGACAGAGAGAGACAGAGCATGAATGGGGGAGGGGCAGAGAGAGAGGGAGACACAGAATCGGAAGCAGGCTCCAGGCTCTGAGCCATCAGCCCAGAGCCCGACGCGGGGCTTGAACCCGCGGACCGCGAGATCGTGACCTGAGCCGAAGTCGGATGCTTAACCGACTGAGCCACCCAGGCGCCCCAGTGTCCAACTCTTGACTCAGGTCGTGTTCTGATGGTTTGTGGGACTGAGCCCCGTGGCAGGCTCTGCACCAAGAATGGGGAGCCTACTTGGGATCCCTGTTCTTCCTCTCTCTTTGTCCCTCCCCTGCTCTCTCTCTTTCTCTCTCTCAAAATAAATAAATGAATAAACCTAAAAAAAGCGAGGTGCCTAATGATATGTTATCATTTGTGAAGAAAAGACACAAATGTCCTTTTTGGCTTGTATAGGTAGAAAATAAATCTGAAAAGACACAGTCACACAAATAGGCACATAAGACTGAGACCAGCGATTGCCTGTAAAGAAGCTAACTGGGTGGCTGACAATCAAAAAGTGGACAGAAGCCTCACGTTGTGTATCTTTTTGTACTTTGACGTTTTGAGCCATGTAAATATGTTACCTATTCAAAAAATTAAGTATTTTTAAAATTCAGTGAGATACTGGGACAAATCAAAGTGGAAAACACCAGTAATTGAACTGAAAAATAAGCAAAGGCAGGGGCGCCTGGCTGGCTCAGTCGGTTGAGCGTCCGACTTCGGCTCAGGCCATGATCTCGCGGTTTGTGAGTTCGAGCCCTGCGTCGGGCTCTGTGCTTGCAGCTCGGAGCCTGGAGCCTGCTTCGGATTCTGTGTCTCCCTCTCTCTCTGCCTCTCCCCTGCTTGCTCTCTGTCTCTGTCTATCAAAAATAAATAAATGTAAAAAAAAAAGAAAGAAAAAGAAGCAAAAGCAAAAACAGGAAGTTCTTTGAAAAATGGAATAAAAATGTATAAAAGGCTATGACTCACCAGTGATTAGAGAGACACAAATTGAATCATGTTTTTTTCCTATAACGTGTCACACTTGTTATGATAAAACGTTTAATAACCACAGTTGGAAAATGTGTGGGTAACCAAGCACTTTCTGGTCCTAATACTGGGAGTGCAAATGGGTATGCAAATTAGAGAACAATTTGGTAATATCAGTCAAAATTTTAAATACACATACCATTTGCCACAGTAACTCCTCATCTAGAGGTTCCTCCTGTTGGATTTACTTGCTCAGGAACATAAAGCGAAACATTCAAAAGTGGTCTTTGTAGCAGTGTTTGGAGTAGCAAAAAGACCCGATAACCCAAGCATCCACCAAGAACAGTGAAATGCACCGTCTAATCAGTAGAGCACTGCAGGAGTTACAAGGATGAGGAAGAGACTAAAAACTATCACCAGAGGACAGAATAAACACAACGTGGCTTACTCATTCAATGGGACGTCCGCACAGCTCAAATGAATGCATTAGAATCGATGGGTTTCAACGTGAAGAGAAACCCAAAACTTAACAGTGGATAAAAACAAAAACAAAAACAGAAGCGCCTGGGTGGCTTAGTCGGTTAAGTGTCCGACTTCAACTCAGATCATGAACTCGTGGTTTGTGAGTTCAAGCCCTGCGTCGGGCTCTGTGCTGACAGCTCGGAGCCTGCAGCCTGCTTCCGATTCTGTGTCTCCCTCTCTCTCTATTCCTCCCTTACTCACACTCTGTCTCTCTCTCTCTCTCTTTCTCTCTCAAAAATAAATAAAGATTAAAAAAAAATTAAAACAAAAACAAACAAAAAACACCCCCGCCCCCCCCCCCAAAAAAAGCAGACACAAAACAAGACACACACAAAACAAAACTCTCTGGGTATGTGGAGTGAGTAACATAAAACCATGCATTGAGAGGAAACGAGTTTCCATGGAGAAGCAAAGGAGGGAAGGCAGGAGGGGAATGGGATCAGCGACGGTATGTAAAGGGGATTCCGATTGTGTCAATTACGTTTTCTTTCTTTTATTCAAAACAATCTGACTACTTATTCAATCTGGGAGCATAAGAAAACTACCAATGTTTCATTATTTTTTTTTCTGTACTTTCCTGCATTTTGTGAAGTTAAAGAGAAATGAAATGGATGTCTAGAATAATCTATCAGCTATGTTAAGTTGAAAAAGCAAGGGGCTAAGAAAATGTTGAATAATTCCTTTAAGAAACTGTGTGTGTGTGTGTGTGTAAAACATTTTTTGGATGTTTATTTCCAGAGTGCAGAACACAGCCTGGTACTTGATAAGCACTCATAAAATACACACTGACTGACTGACTGAATGAATGAATGAATGAATGAACAGCTGCATACAAAACTTGTTAACAATCCTTACCTTTGAATATTATTTGCTTTTTATGTGTACATATTGCCTTTACATTTAAAAATAAATTTAGCTTTAAATTATTTTAACAAATACTGGGCCTGACAGTAATGAATATAATTGGCCCCATGTAGTGATTTAGATTTAATTCAATATTTATTCCTTCTCAGTTCAAGTATCTCCAGGACTCCTTGTCACCTTTAGTCTGAATCACATATGATGTTCCTCAACCTCAAGGCCTTCACAGATATTTAATTGCTGTTAAGTTTGAAAATCCTGTTGGCTAAAACATTATAAACTTGAGTTTTCCCAAACAAGCAAAAAAGCAGTAACCTTGGAAATAAAGTATTAAGTCTCCGAAATATATATAGCTATCATACAGCCCATGCACCTTGAATTCTACAGGAAAAATGGAGTCACCCACTGCAACTCAAGTGTATAAAGTGAAGCATTAGGATTCTGGAAAGCAGAGCTGCATTAACAGCTGATAACGCAAAAACAAAAGAAAAAGTTTCATGGGGCACCTGGGTGGCTCAGTCGGTTGAGCGTCCAACTTCCGCTCTGGTCATGATCTCTCAGTCTGTGAGTTCGAGCCCCGCATCGGGCCCTGTGCTGACAGCTCAGAGCCTGGAGCCTGCTTCGGATTCTGTGTCTCCCTCTCTCTCTGCCCCTCCCCCACTCATGCTCTGTCTCTCTCACTCTCAAAAATGAATAAATGTTAAAAAAAAAAAAAAAAAGAAGAAGAAGAAGAAGAAGAAGAAGAAAGTTGCAAACCTGACAGTAAGGGAAGTTATAGAAGAAAATTTCAAAGGAGAGCAACACACTCTAGAAAGACACATGGCCCTGAGGGTTTTACTGTATAATAATAGCTCAGCGGTATCATCATGACACCAGTATTTCAAGAAACTACACATAGCAAATACTCACCTTTGTCAAGTAAATAAACTTGGTAGGGAAGGAAAAGTATAATCTTTTTTTAAATTCAGAAATCCCAGAACAAAAGCAAGATATGATGAAGGATCTCTGATGTGCCAGGCACTGCCGACATCAATAAGTTTATCATCTAGGACTGCAAACGATCACAAGGCAGTGTTAAACACGTAGCACAGTGAGAAAGTGATACAGAGATAGTACAGACAAAATAATGAGGTCAGAGGTTCCAGATTTCCAGAATACAAATCATGTGGGGAAGGTTTTTAAAGAAACAACAGGACTTTGCTTGGAGGCATGTGGAGGGTGGGAGGGGAGAGAATGAGGTGTCTGATCTTGAAGGGGCTTGGGGCCTCCCATCAGGCAGGAACACCAGTGAACAAAAAGCAGATAGAGAGGAATTATCTCTGAAAATCCCTTAAATCTCTGGCCTCAACCATCCATGCCAGTTTTTCTTTTAAGCGCTGATGGAGGCAGTAAGGCCTTCAGGTGAAAACTACGTGATGTGGTTGTAGATTGGTGGAGAGACACAAACATTTCGACCTTTTGTTCCTTTGCAGAACATATTGTTGAATCTTCATGAATTAAAGTGACTCAGATGTATGTATAAGTGCACAGTAGAGATTTGCGGAGCTAACTTCTCCTTTCCAGCTGACCAGATTACCTCACCATCAGTTCCTTTCCACAAAAACATGGCTGTTCGCTGTCCTTCACCATGAAGTGACCACCTCTGCTGGATACACTGCCCGCCCCCCCCCCCAACAGTTCACTCATCGACTTCCCGGGTGGATACGTTGGCTAGGCCTGTTGCAACAAAATACCACAAATGGAGTGGCTTAAACCACGGGAATGTTTTGTTTCACAGTTCTGGGGGCTGGAAGTCTAAGATCAAAGAGCGGACAAGAGTATGCTCCTTCTGAAGGCTCTAGGGAAGGGTCTGTTCTCCATCTCTCCTAGATTCTGGTGGTCTCTTGGCTTGTGGCAGCATCCCTCTGGTCCTCACATGACACCCTCCCTCTGTCTATATCTGTGTCCAAGTTTCCCCTCCTCAGGACACTAGTCATATAACTTTAGAGGCTCATCTTAACTACTGGCATCTGCAGGAACCTTATCTCCAAATGCGGTCACATTCTGAGGTACCAGGGGTTAGGACTTCAACATATCACTTTGGGGCAGGGGGAACAATTCAACCCGTAACACCCAATTTGCTCCCAAGCTTCTTTCTACCTCTTTATACGTGTAATAAGTTCAACGTGTAATTAAATATTATACAAACTGAGAAAATATGCACATAAAAAGAATTGAGCATAGAAAACTAAATGTTCTATAAAGACTTAATAAACACCATTCAATTGGATGACATTATGTGTGAGTAAACTTTAAAAGTCTGGGAAGAAAAAACAAACTAAAAATACACAACTATGAACTCTAAGTGTTTTCTCTGAATTCAAAGAAATCAAAGCAAAGAAACCAAAAATTATGGAGGATACATTTTGGCTGCTATTTATATCAGAAACACTAATCAGGAAACTTCAAACAATTAACTCATGGTAAAAAAAATTTTTTTCAGTCTTGGCTCTACATCAAAAGGTTGGGGAATAAATGTTTCCAGTTCCTTGTTTAAAAAACCTTTCTAGTTTGGGCAACACCCAAACAGGAACAGGTATGGAAAGATGTCCATGAAATATATTAAGTGAAAAGGTGCAGTTACAGAATATGCAAGGTATTCCATTTTGTTTCTTACGAGTTTTGATAGTTAATAGTATCAAAACTTTTGATACTTGAGAGCATGTTTGCAAATACTACTGAAAGGGCTGGACCCATTATGAATGAATGAATGAATGAATGAATGAAACCAGATGGTGATCATCAGTGCTGTTAACATCATAAAAAGAAAGACAATCAGACAGATAGTATCCATATCCACACAATATCATCTATAAATGGCTTTTGTGCCCCAAATGAACTTGTATCTGATCTTTATGAATACTGGTTTACAGGAAATGAAGAGGACAGAGAAACATGTTAAGAACACCAATGAAAATGGAACCAGTCAAGTTCAACCTGTAAGAAATACTAAAGGAAAAGTAACTAGGTTCTTCAGCAAACAAACTGCAAGGAAGAAAAAGACATAGAGGAGTATCCTACAAATTCAAAAGAGACAGAAGAAGGGGCGCCTGGGTGGCTTAGTCGGTTAACTGGCTGACTCTTGATTTCAGCTCTGATCATGATCTCACCATTTGTGAGTTCGAGCCCTGCATCGGGCTCTGCGTTCACAGTGCGGAGCCCGCTTTGTATCCTCTGTCTCTGTCTCTCTCTCTCTGCCCCTCCCCAACTTGCTCTCTCTCAAAAATAATTAATTAATTAAGAAAAGAAGATTTGACTGTTAGATCACCTTGGAAAACTGTTTGTTCATGTGATAAAATAGTATACAAAAGCAAGAATAATATTTACAACTACATGTAACAATCTGGGTGAATCTTACAAATAAAATGTTGAGCTGAAGAAACCAAAAACCAAAGTGGCCATACTGTGTTGCATCAGGCATAACTAATCTATGCTACTGACAGGCAGAAGAGGGGTTACACTTGGGATGAGTTGGGGGACAATGAGCAGGAAACAAGACAGGGTTCTTCTGGGACCTTGTTCTTTTCCTTGATCTGGGTGCTAATTACACCGATGTATGCAGTCTGTGAAAAGTCATCAAGATGTAGATTTAGGGGCACTTTTCTGTATGCATATTATGCTTCAACACAAAAAATGTTTTCAGTAATTTTTAAATTAAAAGAAAGATTTTGATTTGCTAGATAGGGGGTGGGACCTAGGAATTGGCGTTTCTAATAAGCTCCCAGGCGATATGGAGGCTCTTGTTCCAAGTGCCATGCCTCGGGTAGCACTAAGCTAGGCCACTAGTGTCCAAGTGTAGCTGAGAATTTCCAAGAACAGGCTCAGTGGACAATGCATCCTCCCCGTGGCCTCCTTCCTGTAGCTTAGGTCGGGGGGACAGGTTTACTGAGCGATGCTCACCCTTCACTGTCAGCAGATCCCCAGGTAGATGTGTTGGCATCTCCCCAGGCTGATGGCCTGGCCATCTCTCAGGCAAACAGGGCTCTAGCCTCATATCCAGGCCACATCCTGTGAGCCCCGTCTCAACCTGCATCACTCAGGCCTCTGCTTATACACTTGGGACATTATCCTTTGCTTCTTGAACCCTTCCACACCCTTACGGCTCAGTTCAAATGCCACTTCTTCCATGAAGCCTTCCGTTGGCCCCATCGTGACTAAGTCTTCCTCTGGACAGCCAAGAGCCCACTATTGACACTTGACACTGATCGAGGACAAGCATGCCCTGCATAACAACAGATGGTGGTCTCCTCACTCAATGTTAGTCTTTTGAGAACAGAGAAACCCAGTCTACACCATCTCTGCCAAACAGCACCAGGCGTGGCCTCCAGTAGGAGCTCACTACCTATCTGCAGGATTAGAACGTGAGCACTTGAAATCAAACAGTCAGGTTTGAATCTGGTTCCATTTTTCAGAAATATGACCTTGGCCACATTACTTGATATTGCTGAGACTTTGCGGAGGACTAAAGAAGTCTGTCATGGGTGTGTGTGCGTTGAAAGGTAGCCTTCGAAAAAGACATGTCCAACTCTCGACCCCAGGAATCTGTGAAAGCGACCTTATTTGGAAAAAGGGTCTTTGCCGACCTAATTAAGTTCAGGATCTTGAGATGATATCATCCTAGATATAGGGTGATCCCTAAAGCCAATGACAGGTGTCCTTATAAGAGAAGGGAAGAGGGAGCCAGTGACACAGAAGGGGGCCATGTGAAGACAGGCAGAGATTAGAACACCTAGAGCCACCAGAAGCCGAAAGAAGCAAGGATTCTCCCCTGGAGCCTTCAGAGACAGCGTGGTCCTGCTGATACCTTGACTTTGGACTTCTGGCCCTCAGAAGTATGAGAGAATAAATTTCTGTTGTTTTAAGCCACCAAGTTTGTGATAATCTGTTATGGCAGCTTTAGGAAACCAATACAGTTGGGGGTCAAATAAATACTTGTTCTTTTGTCCATGTGACCACCCCAAATCTGACATTAACTTAAAAGCTTTTAATGAATATGAATTTTATACACTCCTATCTTATTCGACACACACCTAGCACTTACTGTGTATGAGACACTGTCCTAATTGCTTCACAAACATGATTTATTTAGGAATTATGTTGCCCCCAAAAGTACCTTGATTATTCTCTCCCTTTTACAGAGGGAAGACTAAGGAACAGAGTTTCAGTAACTGGCCCAACGTTACAGAGCTAGTAAACAATGGAGCCAGGATTAAAACCCAGGCAGTGGCTCCAGGATGGGACTTCTTCACCACGGCTCAAGTGTAGGGCTCCTTTCCGAATCTAGATCCCCATCAAGCAGAGGATACATGGCAGGCCGGCTGGGCCTCTCGTCTCTGCTGCTAACGTCCGTCCTGCTCTGCGGTTCTGACCCAGCACTGACTTCCCAGCACAGGCCGCACTTTACGGCTGCTTCTCCAAGTGCAAATTTTAGGACTTCTCTCCCGCTCAATGCCTGTGGACAAGTGGTATTTAATACCGCACCAGCTTCATCCAGCAGCTGCTGGGGTGGCCTATCTTTATTTACATTCATACTTAAGCTCTCATTTCCTGCATGTACTTGAAGGCTTCCTAAAAGGACATCATTGCTAGAGACCAGAAGTGTAGCAAGATTTTCTTCTTGTGTCTTTTGTGGGACTGGCACACATTTCCCCGAAGAGCAGAGCCTGCCTCTTCTGTTTACACACAGAAAGTCAGGAGCACGTTCCAGCAGCACTTTGTAGACAAGGTTACAGGAATACAGTCAACCAGACTAGATTTTTAGGTTAGCGCAAAAGCTGTTCTATGAAGCAGAAGACGTGTAGAATGGATTAGAGTCGTGCCCATCATAGTCTATGGACGTGTCGCCTCCCACCCAAACCCTGCCCCACAGGTCACTGGGGACATGTAAATGCAATCTGTACAGCAGAGCTCCTCTGCAGAGGCGACATGGTGCAGCACGGTGAGGTGGCAGGCAGGGGGAGGAGGACAAGTCATGAGCCCTGGGTCAAATCCTGGGTTAACCACTTAGCTATCAATGTGTGTAACCTTGGAACAGTCCCTGAGTCTCCTGAGTTGCTGTTCAGCAAATACAGGCAGTGACTATGAGCCTGGACAATAAAGCCAGCCTACCTGGATTCCAATCTTACTCTGCCACTGACTAGTTGTGTGATGCCGGACAAGTGAGTTATTCTCTGGACCTCAGCTCCCTTTTCTGTAAAATGAGAAGAGTACCTAGCTCACAGAGTTACTGAGTTGTTCAAATCCCAGAAAGTGGGCACATCATAGCTGTTTGCTCTTATAAACGTTAGGATGGAAAGCGATGACAGTTGTAGACTGCCCAATGTATTGAATGACGCCAGGAAGGAAGGATCACTAGATATTAGTTCTTTCCCTCAATGACCTTTTTTTATGGCCAGGCCCGTTGCCAATACAAGTCATGTGATCTAAAGAAGACAATGCCAGCTTTGTCTGAATTAAGTAAGAACACACAGGTGTTGGATATAATACAACATCCTGATTCCCAATGGACATTGGCCAAGACACAACTATTGGGCCGTCCACCCAGCCATCCTCTTTCCCGGGAAGCACCACCCTACCTGTGATGCCACGGGTAAATTGACGGCTCACAGCACAGGACCATGAGCTGTGATGCTGGCTGGCCACTGTTATTCAGTGGGTCCACGGTTGGTCACTGGCCCAGGCAGGACTGGAATTGGGGCTGGGGACTTAAAGAGAAGAACTCCCAACCATTCTCCAGGAAGTTGGCCTGAAATCTATGATGCTGGCATCCTGGTTCTCTGCCACGAGTAGGGCAAGAGTGGAAGAACCCAGAGGGAGGGGGATGGGAAGGCGAAGTATGAAGTGGCTGTGTGCAGAGAAGAGTCAAGGTGGGAGGCAAGGAGGCCCCAGGTGAGACCTAGTCTTTGGTGGCTGGGTGCCACGAAGAAACCTGGAGTCCTGGTGATAAACTCTTTTTTGACTCCTTCAACTAACAGGTTTCTGTTACCTGGAATGGAGGGAACTCCCATTCACTAGAACAACCTGCCAGATCTCAGATGCTCTCTTCCCTCCTCCCGTGGCTCCTGCTCACCCAGCTCCAATCGGGCACGCACCAAATCCCAGGCTCAAATCAGATTAGCCCAGAATGCTGTTAGAAACAGGTCAACCGGCCTAAAGTCCCATTTGAAAATACACCAAAACAGAGCAGAGAATAATTTTAGAGACTTTCTATAAAAATAAAAGCAGAGAATGCTTTTTTTTTCCACTTGCTCCAATAGAATAGCTCTGATCTGGGTCATGATTTTTGCCAAATTCATCACAGACACATGAAACTGAAAAGGCACTAGTCAGCATCCACACCAGATGATCTTCTGCAGCACACGCTTTTAGTGTGTAAAAATTACCATTTTTTATAGTGACCCGCAGACACTTTTAAAGCACTTTGGTAAGGTAAAAGGGAAATAAATTACCCACAAGGTAGGCTGTGGAATATAGGAGAAATAACTACTCCTGGAGACAGGGGTTTCTCAATCTGCCAGAGGATGGTTGTGTACCTTGAATATATCATCTCCTTCTGACTTAAGCTTTCCAATCTCTAGCGATGGGTATAAAAGAAATAGAAGGAGAAATAGAAATAGAAATAGAAATAGAAATAGAAATAGAAATAGAATAGAATAGAATAGAATAGAATAGAATAGAATAGAATAGAATAGAATAGAATAGAATAGAAATAGGACCACCAGTTCCACCATCATCTACCTCTCAAAGTTGTTGGGAGAGTCAAATGAGCTAACACTTAGCAAAGTACGCCTTACAGCAGATACTGGGGACAGCAGGGAAGAACAAAGAAACAAAAACAGATGTGAGTGTTTTTGTGGAGGAGTAAAGACCACTCAGTAGACAAGCACTGCACCCAAGCCCTGCCTTCTAGACCCCATTCTGCTACTGTGGGGCTTTACCAGGAGACACAGCCCACTAAGCTTCAAAAGTAATGGAACTAATTCTTACAAGGCAACTTCATGGAGAATATTCCTGATAGAGCAGCAGCAAGGACATTTTAATGATCCCTCCTGGAGACATCCTTTTCCCACGTCCCTTTTCGACATCAATCTTGGCATTAAATTTGGTCAATTCTTCCTCTCAAATAATATTAATAGCAGCTACACTGATTGAGGATTTGTATCTACGCCTTTCAGCCACAGTTTTAAACATAGGCTTTACACACGGCCTCACAGACAAAGCTATAAAGCAAGGTATGATTACAGTCATAATACATCTATGACAACAGAGGTTCTGAACATTAACTTGGCCAAGGTCATTCGGTAGGTAATAGGCAAGAGTATGTTTGAACCAAAGTCCTTTGAAATGAAATCCATGAAATGGATCCTGCCTCTGTTTTCCCCATTACCTTTGCCTTGTGCTAAGTTAGTCCATTATTACCTCCTTCTGGACCTCTACCTCCCTAATACGTCTCCTACCAGCCACTATCAGATTCTTTTCCCAAAACTCAATTCCCCTTCCACCCTGGCTCACAACCCCTAACAGGTATATAACAGAAAGCAGGGGCTCTCAATAAATGCTTGCCAAATGAGTGAAACCTTTGCTCATGCTGATTTAGGTTCCTTCTCTCTACAAAACTCCCCAGCCTGCCAGTCAGGATCCTCTAGCTCTGGCTCTCTGACCTTCGCAGACTTATTCCATGAATACCCACCTCATGGGTCCCCCTTGAACCACTATCTCCGCCACTCCCTGGGCATGCTATTCCCCATGGCTAGAACACCCTTCCCTCAACTCCCCCTGGTCATCCTGCCATTGACACCCTTTCTAAGTTGAATGAATGGACAAGTGACTCCTTCCAAATGTAAGCCATCGCTCTCTTCTTAGTGAGTTCAAACCCAAGACTCAGTATCCTTCTTGAAGCTTCAGACCAGGGCAGGTATTTATGAAGTACCCACACCAGGTTCTTGGGCATATTCTGTTGTGGCATATGGCAGTTACCTGTATTTCTGGTCTGCCCAGGAAGTTAAGTAGGCCTTTGTCTCAAGTCCCAGCTAAACAAGACCTTCCATCTTGTATTTATAAGGCTACAACCCAGGCTTTGCTTTAGAGAGTTGCAAATGCAAAATGTAGTATGCTGTTTTGCTCGGACACAGGAGGTAAAGTGGAAAACTTCCCAGTCCAATGGCATGAAAAAAGGGAGCCCAGGCTGGAAGGTCCTCCTTTCTCTCCCACTCCTGCACTGGACCCCGACTCTGAATCTAAATCACTCCATTCTTGGGCGCCTGGGTGGCTCAGTTGGTTAAGCGTCTGACTTCGACTCAGGTCACGATCTCACGGTTTGTGAGTTCGAACCCCACGTCAGGCTCTATGCTGACAGCTCAGAGTCTGGAGCCTGCTTCAAATTCTGTGTCTCCCTCTCTCTCTGCCCCTCCTCTGCTGGTGCTCTCTCTCTCAAAAATAAATATTAAAAAACATTTTTTTAAATAGATAAAAAATAAATCACTCTACTCTTCCAAATGAAAGAGTATACCTAGGGGATAATTTTTTCTGCAAGGATGTTATTTTATAGAAGACCTGTCCTGAAGTCATCTGTTTCGGTTAATGCCTCACATTAGTTAAGTTACTAAATAGGGTTCCTTTTCTCTCTCTATCTCTCTCTTTCTCCCACTGTTGTTGTTTTATATCTTCAATTATGAAGACACCTGCCTAAGATCTGGTGCTCATGCAATGCGCTGGCCCCGGCAGGAAAAAATGTGTCTCGTATTTGTCCTTTATGTGACAAAGCACCTAATGGACACTTTGAGACCATTATGAAATCTAGTAACTAGATGAAAAAATTTAAATAATGGGGTGGTGGGAAAAAACCAACACTCCATGATGTCACCTGTGAAATTCAATATAATATTCTTTAAGGAACCTAATGAGTTTTGTTTTGTTTTGTTTTGTTTTTTGAAAGGGGCACTGCTGGTCTGCTCTGATCTCCTGTTGAGACTTTTGGGAATTTCTTCTTCCAAAGTAATAAGTATTGATGAAGGTCAAGGGACAAGCAAGGCTAACACCCTCAGATTATAGCAAGATTTAAATTCTTCAGACGCCTCCTTCTAGACTAATAATGATGCTGGAGTTCAAAATCTTAGAATGCATTGGAAGCAAAATGCCATTTGACCTGATTGTTTGAATGAAGACTTTAAAAAATATGGCTTTCCCTTGTAAACTAAGTGCGAAGAAGCTGCCCTATGAAATCTAGAGGAAGCAAAATAAAGCAACATATGGAAAGAGATTATAGGATTAACTAATTACATGATATGCCTTAATAACACATGGATGCTTCACAATCTTTTTGAAGATGTCACTATAAATTCATATGAAATAACTGAATTCTATTCCTTTTGCATAAAAAGCAAAGAAGCTAAGACTAAAAACGCTAGTAGGTATTTGTTTATTCAGTAATACTTACACCAACGCTACAAATAAATGAAAAGGTATCTACTAAGAATAGTGAACTTGTATCCAATATTAATAAATAAACTGTTTATTTTCTACTTGTGTCTTTTGGATTTCCAGATTTAGTCTCTTAAGCAGGGACATAAATAGTAAGTAGTATTTGTTTAGGATTCTCTTCAATGACGATAGGGCCCAGAGTGATTTGTTTCATTGAATTAAAACTTAAACTAACAAAAAATTAAGAACTACACTTCGAACTGTTTCCATTGCTTAATCTAAGATAAATGAAAAAATTTTCTTTTTTTTATTTTAAAAAATTTTAGTGTTTGTATTTATCTTTGAGAGAGAGAGCGAGCATGAGCGGGGAAGGGGCAGAGAGAGAGGGAGACAGAATCCGAAGCAGGCTCCAGGCTCCGAGCTGTCAGCACAGAGCCCGATGCGGGGCTGGAACTTGTGAACTGAGAGATCATGACCTGACCTGAAGTTGGATGCTTAACCAACTGAGCCACCCAGGTGCCCCAATCCAAAACAATTCCAATATAAATGTGTCTTAATGAAAATCTACCAATGCCCATAATACAACCAAATGTTAAAGTCCACTAAATACATTCTCTTTCCCTCTCACCCTCTCTCCATCTTTCTGTCTCTGTCTCTCTCTTTCACACACACACACACACACACACACACACACACACACACACACAATTCTCTTATGAACAACAGCTAACCAGTTAAGGAAGATGATAATGATTACCACAAATTTTTAATTTGTATATTGTGGTAAAAATAGTGTTCAAATCTTCTTAGTTTAAAAAACAAGCCTAGAAGAGATCTAATATTAAGTCAATAAATATTTAGACTGCCAAACCCTAATAGCACATACTTCCCATAGACCATTTAAATCTTCATAATCTCATTCCTGAAAACACATACCCGCAGATTTCTGAGTACAGGCAGTAGGACAAACACAGCGGTCCTCACGAAGTGTGAGGCGCCATGCCATCAAGGCTCCAACAAGGAGCCATCCTTCCTTTCCTCACACGTAAGGTCTTGGAACTGAAGCAAACAGTTACTCAGGTAAACACACTGGGTCAGGCCTGTCTTTGTCCTAAGCAATGTGAAATTGCACTTTGTGGTGGGTGGAGGAGAGGCCAATTTGTAAGTGCAGGTCTAGCCACCAGAGGTAATTATTAACTTATTTGATGTCAAAGAATTTGCATTTTTACCCTCATTTTTACATGCAGTTTGCACTGGAGAGTAAGTCATTGCTCTAACCAGG
Source organism: Panthera onca (assembly GCF_046562875.1). Lineage (NCBI taxonomy): Eukaryota > Metazoa > Chordata > Mammalia > Carnivora > Felidae > Panthera > Panthera onca. The sequence continues at coordinate 12,183,363 of NC_138342.1, forward strand.
AAGGAAAAAAAAAAAAAAAAAGAGGGAGGGAAGAAAGATCAAGAATTGGAAAACCAACTTAGCAACATAGTTTGATTTCATTTCTTATAATCACATTCCTGACAGTCTATTTAAGCTGGTGCAAGTTTTCTTAACTTCTGTCTCAATACTTTCTGCTCCTGTGCAGTCCAATCACTTTGAATCTCATGCTTTAAAATGCTGAGTATATTACATACTTACTATATCGTTATTAACAAACAATATCGTGTGAGCACACGGCAGCGTGTTTGGGGACAAGTCCTCTCTGTTCTATGCAACGGGCACTCACCTTCGGGGAAATCATTGGGCTGCACCACGCGGAGGAAGATGTGCACGATTTGAAAGAGACCGCCAATGGGCCCAGCTTTGTAGGAGTCTTTGGTCTCATAGTTCGTGGCAGGCAATTCCAATTCCAAGACCTCCGTACCCTTTGTAGATGACCGTGATCCCAGGGAGAGGGTATTCCCGCAGAGCTCCAGCAGCAGCAGCAGCAGGAAGCCGAGGAGGAGGGCCATCGCTAGCAAGGTCCCCCACGCATGAGGTGGAGCTAGTGGCCTCCTGTCTCAGAGGTTCTGGAAGCCTTGGGTGAGACAGGAGCCTGCGTTCCTTTTCCTGTGAGGAGAGCCCGGGGTGTGAGGAGTCCTCCCTTTCCTGGCTGGGCTGGCATGCAGTGAACCGCGTCCAAGGACCTTCTGTGGGTGTGGGTCTGGCTCCGTGGCTCAAGGCACCATCCCTGGTGGGAGAGAAGGGCAGCAGTGACTTGGCACGCAGCCTGCCCGCCCCAGGACCTTCCCTGCAAAGCTTTAGAGCCAGCACTCTGCCTAATCCGCTGTGTGGGAGGCAAACACAGAGCCTGCTTAGCACTGCTGGGGCAAGAAAGCCAGAAGGTCCCTCCCCAGGGGCCAGACGCAGAACACAGACCTTTTATGGGTTCAAGAAACACCCTACGGTGTAGAGAAGGCTTAGAAACTGACACTTACCGGCCACTTACTATGTTCTGGACAACGTTCTACATGCTGTGCTGGCTGGACCCCATTTACAGATAAAGAAACAACCACAGAGAGGACTTCCCGGGGACTTGCCCAAGGTGATGGCTGTTTTAATGGTGGGGCCAAGGTTCAAAACCAGGACTTTGCCTTGAAAGCCCAAGCTCTGAGCAGGACACCAGGACACCCTTCCTAAAGAGCCCTGTGTCTCAGGGGTCCAGAGGCCTCCTGCCATAGACTGTTTTTCTCCAGGCTGCTGTTGCTGTCCGTACCTCTGAAGATTCATTTTCTCTGCCTTTTATTCTACTCATTTGCTCACTGACCTTATTTCAGGCATCCCCCTCTCCACCTCACCCTCAACCCAAACTAGAAGGCCTCAAGGGCAGGAACCAAACTCTCTAAGGCTGGATGACACTGGAATCTATCTTTCTAACACGTCCACTGGGTAATCGTGATGGAAACTTCTGCCGCCAAGTCACTACCTGGAAACTGGGGGTCCCAGTGATGAGAGACAGGGCACCCGCCCCAAGGGTCGGCGGGAGAAATGAACAGGAATTCTAGAAGCAGCTACCAAGCCAGTGTCTAGTGAGGGCACGAGACCTAGAAGGTCTCCAAAGTGGACCCTGTCCCTTTGTGTTTCTGTCCCCAACCGTGAACGCGGGACAGGGCACAGAGTCAGATGCAGTAAGTGCTGCAGGATGTAAATCAAAATGATGGTGTGGCTGGTGCCACTGCGAGGAGCTGGGAGCACCAGAACAGAACCTACCCGGAGACCTGGGATGCTGTGCTCGTGCTCTCTGAACTGGGGTCAGGAACGCCCTGATCGCGTACCATTTTGTACATTAGATACACACTCAGTAACTTTCAGAGTAAGGGCAGGGTGCTCCTGAAACACCGTGAGAGGGTGGAAGGGGGGTCCAGACAGTGGCGTGTTGCACAAGGGGCCGGAGGCCCCACTGCCTGCATTCCCCCAAGTCAAAGAAAGCTCCAAACAAAGGTGGGATTTCAGGAACTGAGTGTTCCTGAAAGATGTTAATTCGAATTTAATCCCCTGGATGTTGCCTCATCTTCTAAGCCCCGTCCCACTCCAATTACTTCTGCACAGAGCTCCCAACAGAATGACCCCGAACACTCTCTATCTAATCTCAGGCTGCTCAGCCCCTCTGGCTCCCGGCACCAACCGGGTTAACCCCGTATGGGCTTCCGCGTCCGCGCTCCATCGCACCCACGGGTACACCAGGACCCTGGTGACTTTGCACTGGCCCTTCCAGGCCTGGCTGCTGCAGGCGCCCCGTCCTCGGTGCTGCAGGCTCTAGCCTTTCACTGGTCCTGACTGGAAGCCACCCGCGTGTACGCTCAAACACGGGCCTGCTCTGCGCCACCTTCCCGTCGTCTCCAGAGAGGACAGATGAGAAAGACACGAAGCAAGCTGGCCTCTGCAGGTCACTCTGGACGGGTCTCCGGGGCCACCCCGCGCGGGAGAGAGAGGGGAGAGGAGACGGTGTGTGTTATTCAGGCTGGCCGCCGTCCTTTAGACCAGCGGGCAGGCATGCACACACACTGACACACACACACACACACACACACACACACACACACACACATTACACAAAACATCCACATAACACACACTAACACATGGATACATCACACACTGATACACTACACATTCACACACCACACATACGCCTACCACACACACTAACACGCTCCATACATGCCCGAAACTTACATACCCACAGCACACACACTCACCACACGCCCATCTTATCTTGTTTGCTGCTAAGGGAGGGGCAGGGAGCACAGCAGCTGGAAGGATTAGAGGCTCAGCGGGTAAGAAAAGCTGACTTCCTGGTGAGGCCACCACCGGGCCTCAGCCAGGGAAGGAGAGAGACGGCAGGAGGCCCGAGGGAGAGCTTGGAAGAAACAGTCTCAACCTTCCTCCTGAAAAAGCGGGGGAAGGCAAATCACACATGAGAGGCGGCCCCACTCATTGCTGTGAGGCTGGAAGCACCAATCAAGCCAGCCAGGACCGCGGCTACCGTCCAGATTTCTTCACTCCTTGCTCCAAAGTGTGGTGCCATCCCCCCTAAGTGTGGGCTGAATGTGAGGAAAATACTAAACTCTCACGACTTAGGAAACCCCAGATAATTAGTAAAAGTCAAGGCGAAAGGCATCTCGGCGGGGTCCTCACCTGTTAAGCTCAGGGGGCAGCCAGGGCATCTCAGGGCAGCTCCTGGAACTGCCCGAACACACGGAGGCCAGCTCTCCCGGCCCCAGAGCAGCATCCCCACAAAATGGGGTATTTATATAAAATGCTAATTATTGGGCACAGTGTCAGCAGCCATATCCAGGGCCTTGTGGTGGCATCTGTGGCCACACATCAAGTGCATTAATCTGCACTTCTAACACTCTTCCCGGTGACTGATTCTCAGCACAACCGAAGTTTGAGAACCAGCACTGTTCCCGCGCGCTTCCTCACCTAACTCGTGCCAGTTGGCAATGACGCCTTCCCCAAATGCCCTTCTTCTATTGCATTGAGCTGATCCATCCCAGCTGCTGTGTGGGGCCCCTGATTTACTCGTCTCTGTACCTCGGAGTCGGGCACACAGTAGGCACTCAGTAAGGATTGCTGAAATCCAGTGGTGAGGGGTAGAGGGAGAACTGACATGACGTGGTCATTTTTACCTATTTCAAAATTGTATCAAGTGTTTATCGGTGGTCCCAAAGCCTCTGGAAGGGAGGTGTCGGGGTGTTTGTCGCTATTCCCACAATATATGCAGCAGATTGTCTCCTTGCTGGATTTACCCATCGCACAGCAACTGGTCAACCATCCTGGGGCAGTGCCTTCTGCTGGGACCCTCAACTTTGCAAGCCTTGGAAACTGTTCCCTCGGGGGCTACCTCCTCACACGGGCACTGGACCAATCAAGAAGTCGAATTCACCATTTTTCCGATTTATGGGGTGCAGATTCCTGGTGTCCATTGCAAATACACCGAGTTCAAACTGGAAAGGGGGCCCAAGAATGCGAGGTTTGAGCAAATATTTCGCGTGATTGTGAGCTTGGAGCCCAGAGGATGGCACTTCCACAAAGACTGTTTGAAAAACAAATATGGTGACCATCCACCTTCATTTCTTCTTCTTTTGATGGAGTTTCCTTCAAAAGGAGCTTTGTAGTAGGAACTGGTCATCTGGGATTTGGGGGAGGGATGAGCTGCTCAACTTCAGAGTCCACCTTTGTGAGTCCTATGGGCAACACCCCTGGGTTTCATGGTGAGGTCAGTTGAGGTGCCCAAATTGTGCCCTGGGGGGGTGCCTCAGACTCACCAAGCAGATGCTTACTCCTGGGCTTGTGCCTGGAGCGCACACTCACGCAGGGGCAGTTTCTAATTCATTCTAGCCACGACGGCACAGTGTCAGCAGCCATATCCAGGGCCTTGTGGTGGCATCCGTGGCCACACAGCAATCAGGGGTCCTCTTGTATGTCCCGCATGAGCTCCTGAGCCCGGCTAGCCAGCCTCCTTGTCACTTCTCTAAGCTACCCAGTCCTCAGTCCCATTTCTGCTAAAATTACCGAGAGTGGGCTTCCGTCACTTGCAACAAAGCATCCTGCCCCTTAACATATCTGAGATAGCTCTTGGTCCCCTGCAAAACCTTCATATTTGAAATGGTACCAATAAAATAATATTTGGTTTAAAGCCTTATTATTTTGATACACTTGTCCTTCGATACACTTGCTTGCTTCACGGTGCTGGGAATGCACAGAAATAGTCCACGGCAGAAATCATAAAGAAGTTCATTTAAAAAAAATTATGGGGCATATCAATAAAACAAAACTAAACTAAAGGTCATTGCTGAAGTGACAACAGGCCTCACGTGAGACAGGGCAGGAGTCTCTAGTCCCCCTCACTAACCTTGCCATGAGAAGTTGCTTACCTTCTCAGTGCTTTCCTTTGCTCATCTGTAAAGTGGGGTTTTGAATGGTGTTGGAGGGTGAGACCCCGAATGGGTACAGCTCCCCGGCACACAGCTGCTAGTCAATAAAGGGTCCCTACTGCCATTGCCAGGATCAATTCCACAAACCCCACCGCGGCCCTGGGCTCACCCTGATTTGACAGGACAGCTCCGAGGATACTTTCAAAAGAGTGAGAAAGTCTTTGAGCCACAAAAACGGCTCCATTTCGCAAGGTTCAACCTGACATGTAAAAGCAGATGCTTGAGTCTCCAGTGGGGCGTTCAAGGACCCCAATCATTCACCTGCGTGTCTTCACAAAGGTCAGCCGCAGCCCACAGGCGGCCTGGAAAGCCTCTCGGGATCCGGGAGCCCGGGAGGGAGAAGGGTCAGCGAGCCGCCTGGGGCTAAGGCTCAACCTGTTGCCGCAGGAAGCCTGGGGCGCCGGCTCCCCCCGGTCTTGCTCTCCAACCCACCGCCAGGCCGGGCCCCCTCCTGCCCTCTCTTCCTCCGCCGCAGGAGGCTCTCCCGGGCTGCGGGACACAAAAGAATGGGCTGCAGGGCTGGCGCGGGAAGCGAGGAGACTCAAGGAATCCGCCGCCGCTTGGGGGAGGGGGTTGCCGGAGTAACTTGGCTGCCGGAGCGCGTCCGCGCGGGTTCCCCGCCGCCGCCCCGGGGAGGCTGCATCGGGGTCGCCTGGGAGGAAGGGGACCGGGGCGGTGTGCCACCCCATCGGATCCCCTCCCTCTCGGCGCGGGCTTTCGGGGAAACTGACCTCGGGCCCCGCCTCTCCCGCACCTCGAAGCTCCTTCCTCTGTCCACGCTTCCCTTTGTTGTCCCAGCCGGCGCCGTACTGGCGAGGTGCGCCCGGAGCACGCAGCACCCAGTGCTCCACGCGGCAAACGCCGTAGGTGCCCGAGCTGTGCACCCAAGGGGGCAGGGGGCTGCGTCAAGCCAGGGGTGCGTGCGCTCTCCCATGGGCGCGGGGAGACGGCCTCTCATTGCTCCCCCAGGGTCCCCCTCTTGCTGCGGCCCTTTGCACCGCGTACTCCATTTGGAAAAGCCAGAGGGAGGTGACCCCTTTCCATCCCCAGCAGGGAAGGCTCCGTGCCCCGCGACCTCCTGGCCGCCCCCAACACTCCACTCGCCGCAGAACAGTTCCCCAACTCCCTGACGAGCCTCCCCTCGGTCCTCCGCACTCTCTGAGAGCGAGCCCCCGGCCTCGGGGGTCCCGGTCCCGCTGGCGTGTGCCCTGGAACCTGGCGCGCCGCAGCCGCCGGCTCCCTTCCAGGGGATGGAAAGAAGACCCACCACACAGCCACCCGGCAAAGTTTGCGCGCGTCCGCCCTCTGCTCGGAACTCCCGCTGGCCCCGGCGCCACCTCGCCCACTTTGCAGCCCCCTGGCTTCCCGGCCGCTCTCGGGGGTGGGGGGGCTCCTACTACCTGCCGCCGGGCCAGCGGGAAGAGGAGGGCGCACAGCGAGCCTCTCCGGTCCCGATTTCCTGCCTCCAGCCTTCTGGCCGGGGGTGCGCTCGGGCCCCTACCGTCTCCGCAGACGCCTCCCGGGCTCCGGGATGAGGACGCCGCTACTCACCGTGCGCCGGGTCCTGCTCCCGTTTCGGCCCCAGCGCCGCCCGCCCTCCCCCCTGCGGCGGGGCTCGCCCGACTCCGGCTCATGAATGATTTATGAGCCGCTCGGGGGACCACCGGGACGGCTTCCGGAGTGGCCGCCCGGCCGCCCCGCGCGCCGGTCAGTCCCCGGGACGCGGCGCGCCGGGAAAGGCGCCGGCCCTGGAGGCGCGCGAGCGAGGCCCGCGGGGTCCGCGGGGACCTGTTGCGGCCTCCCCCTGCTCCCGGGCGGGCACTCGCGGATGGAGCCTCGGGAATGGCAGTGCTATCTTGAGCGTACTCACCCCCCCCAGCGGGAGAGCTGAGCTGGCGGCCCGGTTCCCGGTCCGGGACCGGCTCGGGATTTTAAAGGTAGCTAACTAAGCCTGGGGTTCTGGACGCGCCCCGGACTGGGTCGGCAGGGCTGCTTCGCCGCGACGCCCCGAGGCACCCACCGGCCCAGGACTGCGTGCATTTCCTGAGGCGGGAGTCCTGCTCGGCCGCGCACGCCCCTCGCACAGTACCCACGCCCCCTTCACCTGGGCCGAGCCTCCGGGTGGAATGCAGCCACCCGGCGGAAAACTCCTCCTCTCTCTGGCCCCAGCTCGGTGGACCTCTGTTGACCCCGCCCCCAGCTTTAGATCTTCGATTGCCGACCCCCAACAGACCTCTTTTCTGATTTACCCAAACAAAACCCAACCCAAATCGTTTGGTGCGTTCGTCTGTACGGATCACAAAGCCTGGAAAACCCGCCTAAAGCTGTCCTTGCTCTCGTGTACGCATCTAGGCATCTGCTGTAGCACGAAGCAGGATGTAATTGCTCTTTTCAGATGCGGGGCGGAGAGTCCCCTGACATCCCCTCGTCCCCGAGCTGCAGCGGGTGGAAACCGGCCCTCGGCACTCCCTCCCGCCCCTAACTGCTCTCACCAACGGGCACCTCACGCCTCACTCACCACTTCCTGTCTCGAATTGAGATACCCTTGTAGGAAAGGTAAGATTTAGGGAAGACTAGCACCATCGGGATGCTACCGGATAGTTCCCGGTAGGCGTTTAATGTTTGCGATGCGGATGGAGGGAAGAATGCACAGGAACATTCCCAACGTAGCTCGCCCTTACCCCAGGATCTAGCATAAAACCGCTGCTGGAAGGAGCATTGTTTGTTTGATTTAAAGTTTAAACTGATCTTGAACGTGCATATTTCTAGGACGACAAGTGTTAGTTCAGGACATTTCTGAAAATGACACTACAGGCATAGCCCCGTTTAGGTGGTAGTTTAAGTCTTCTGATCAGGCCTGAGGTTTCGCTCCTACTGGTCAGAGGCCTCTGCCTCAACACCTCCAGAGGCCTCCCAACACCTCTGCTCAAAGGTGGCCCTCGCAGGGCTGGGCCCAGAGGGGAGTCCTCCCTTCCTGCCAGCAGCCAGCTCTGACTTGCCTAAAACCTTGACCCTGTCCCTTTTTATCACTGTGACTTTGGCTGCTTATTCTCCCCAAGCCTCAGTTTCCTTGTCTGCAAAATAAAGACAATTATGCCACACAGGGCTCATGTTTATTCCTACCAATAATAGTAAAAATAACAATGATGACAGTAATAGAAGTGAGCGCTAACACTCACTCTGAATGAATGAATGAATGAATGTTCCCTCTGAACAAGGCACTAGGCCAGGTGCTTCAAGTGCATTATTTTGTATAATCTCAGTGACAAAGACAGCCTCTTATCTCCATCTTAAAGATAAGGCTAAACACAGGTTCAGTAATTTGCCCGAGGTCACAGAGGTACTAAACGAAGCGCTGAATTTAAACCCAGATCTGGCTTCCAGAGCCCATCATTGCCCTAACCCCAGGATATCAGAAGATAACATAAAACCCTCTGACCGGTGCTCCCCTGATTGACAATGTGGCATGGCATTCTAGCACCTCATTGAAATGGTTGGCCATCTGTCTTCCTGTAGGCACTGAATGCTTCAACTGTTTGTATCCATTTTCCTACACTCTCCCCCCACCCCCCAGCACCTACTCTATGTGGACCATTGTAGGGGTTCAATAATTAAATGAATATGTAATAAACATAGAACACAATATTAAGATCTGTTCTGAGCAGCCTTAGGCAGATAGTAATGCAGGACTTAATGATTTGTTCTGTTCAATTCAGCTTGGAGTCCTAATGCTAGTCTTCTAATCTCGAATTAGAAATTCTAGCACAACTGAATTTCTCTGGCTGGAAGAGGTAATATTATTCGCATTTTTCCACCCAGTCGTTAGGTGCAAAAATTAGGCCTTCCTTTCTGAAATCGCCCCTCATTTTTCCTGCCCAAATGAAATCAAAACATGAGGCATCGTGGCAGCTGGAGAGAGCCCGGAGATTCATTCAGGTTCTGTCACTCACTGCCAATGTGGTCCCTGGGAAGTCATGTAACCGCCCTGGGCTTCACATTCCTCATCTATCCAATAGCTTTGCTCAGTGACTATATAAGGCTAGAGGCTGGCATGTGGGACCCCGGAGATCGGAGATCGGGGACATTTTCATCAGCACAGAAAGGTCTAACGGATGGCATTGGTTTAAATAGTGAACCGTAATAAAGCAAAAATGACAACAGGATGGGATAAGAAACTTAAGTTTCCATGGAAATGATCAGGGTTCTGTGGCATTAGAAATGAAGTGTTGACATTAATTACTGTGAGAGTATACAACGCTTGGCCATTCAACAATCCTCAATCTTTGACAAGCCGTTCCTTATAAAAGACTTTGGATAGCCTTCTCTGAATCACCAAGACTGAAATAAAATAGGTTAGTGAGTATATTATTCTAATTAATATGACATTTCCTACTATAAATAACTATGTCCCTCCCCAATAATGTGTTTGTATGACCAACAAACGTGACAGCTTATGACCCTTTAGGAAAACAAGTTTGTGTCATTTCAACATCTGCTGCCCTGTCTTAAGACTGAAATTTGTGTAAGAGACGGCTAAGGAGAGAGGGAGAAGTTGAGCGGGGGCAGGAGGTGGGAGTTGTGGGGAGAGAGAAAGAGAGAAACTGATTGTTCCAAATAGAAATGCCACTCGCTTTCAAAGGAATGGCTTCATGCAAGCCAGAGTTCTCCCGTAAACGTTTTACCTCATACTTTCCTGTTCGTTCATCTTGCCTTTTCTCCCCTTGCCTCTGGGCTTAGAAACCAAAAACAGCATTGCTGATGTTTAATAACCCAAAGCCAAAAAAACATTCTTCTTGAACCTCAAGAACCTTCAGGTAAGATTTGTAACTCATTCATCAAGCCCATTGTGTACGAATTCAAAGGAAGAAAACTTCACCCCAGTTTGGACAAAGAGGAGGAAAGACAGAGCGAGGGCCAGACCAGGGCCAAGACCAGTGTCTCAGTGCTTGGATTCTGAACTGGGAATTTGGAAAACCCCATCCCACTCACTGGGGGCCAGCATGGGGTGGTTTTATATTTTATGTGCTGAATCTGTCTTCCAGTAACAGTTTCAAATAAATGCTTCATCTCCAGGGCTGGCTTTCATCTGTGCCGACATCATTTTTAATGCACACTAACTCAGACAGGGCTTCATAATTTGCCTTTCGTCACCATATGGGAAAAAACGAGCGGCACAGGGCAGAGAATTACAAAGCGTTAGGATACTTGATCTCATTTTCTCAAGGAGGGCGAGGTGCCTTCGTCTCAATGCTTGGACTGAGATTGAGGAAGGGGGTAGGCAAGAAAGTTCCACAACTTCTGGTTCTATAGTTGTCAGTTTTTATCATATCCCCTAAAAGGCTCACCCAGGGACATGTAATTCATACAACAGTAAAACTGACCTCTACGCTAAGAAGTGTTTTACCCCTCTGGGAATAATTGCTACTATTACTTCCTTCTAAGAATTGGCACTTCTCCGCCCATCATATGAAAGCTTTCCTTAAGGCATTTGTTAGTCACTCATTCAGTAATTTTTATGCAGCACCTACCATATAGGTCAGGAGCTAGAGATTCCACTTCCTTTGATCCAGAACATTCTTGGGGGAAAAAAAATAATAAAACTTTTATCGAATGCTATCTCTCCTCTTATTTACCCCTTGTATATTTCCCTCATTGTGAGACTTTTATTCATTTATTTTTAAATGTTTATTTATTTTTGACAGAAGGAGAGAGACAGAGCGTGAGCGGGGGAGGGGCAGAGAGAGAGGGAGACACAGAATCCGAAGTAGGCTCCAGGCTCTGAGCTGTCAGCACAGAGCCCGAGTTGGGGCTCGAACTCACAGACCGCGAGATCATGACCTGAGCCGAAGTCGGACACCCAAGTGACTGAGCCACCCAGGCACCCCACTTTTTTTTAAATTCATTGTGAGGCTTTTAAAACATCATTCTCCTTGGCTTCATACTTTATCTGCCACTTGAGCTGTAATCAGGTATTTATTTTAAGCACAATAAACTGTCTGCTCATTAAAACACTCATTTTTGCCAGAGTAACTAAAATGTTATAGTCCCACCCACCTTAATGCCTTGAAGGCATGAAGCCAAGTGAAATAAGTCAGAGAAGAGAAAAAACAAATACTGTATGATCTCACTTATATATGGAATCTAATAAAACCAATTCATAGAAATGGAGATCAGATTTGTGGTGGCCAGGGGCAGAGAGGTTGGGGAGTGGGGGAAAGGGGGAAGATGGTCAAAAGGCACCACCTTTCGTTTATGAGATAAATTAGTTCTGGGGATGTAATGTACAGCATGGCGACTATACTTAACAATACTGTTTTGTATATTTGAAAGTTGCCAAGTGACTACATCTTAAAAGTTCTCATCACAAGGAAAAAGAATTTTCTCAGTAAAACTGGAAAACAAAATAAAGTAAAAACTATGAAATACAATATAAAATATTATAGCTCTGGGGCACCTGCATGGCTCAGTTGATTAAGCATCCAACTCTTGATTTCAGCTCAGGTCATGATCTCATGGTTCATGAGTTTGCGTCCTGCTTGGGAACCTCTCCCTCCCTCCCTCGCTCTCTCTATCTCCCTCTCTCTGTCCGCATTCCCGATTGCCTATATAAATGTCTGCCTGTGCATGCATTCTCTCTCTCTCTCTACATATAAATAAATAAACTTAAAAAAAATTATAGTTCCATCCAGCTACTTACTCCATGGAGTGAAGAAGGATAGCTATTTTTTGTGATGTAGTGTAGTGGAGAACTTATGGGATGTGGTGTTTGAACACATACGGGAATGAGTCCTTGCTCTGCTCTTTCATTCATTCACTCATTCATCCATTCATTCTTTTGCTCATACATCGCTTATCCATGCATTCAATGGATATTGACTGAGCCCCTTCTGGGGGCCAGACTGAGCAAGATATGGCAGAGAATAAAACAAAGGGGTAAGCCCTTGCCCTCCCAGAGCTCACTCCCTTATAGAGAACATGAAACATGGAAGCCACCAAATCAATAAGCATGTTCACTGCATACCCTTGAATAAGTTACTTAACCTCTGTGAACTTCAGTGTCCTTACGTACAAAATAGAGGGGTTTGCAAAGATTAAGTGAGCTGACATATGTAACATCCTTGGCACAGAGTAGGCAATAAATGGTAGTTATTATATCTGTTCTTTTTTGAGAGAGAGAGAGAGAGAGAGAGAGAGGGAGAGAGAGAGCGAGAGAGAATGCTTGAACAGGAGAGAGGGACAGAGGGAGAAAGAAAGAGAGAATCTTAAGCAGGCCCTATGCTCAGCACGGAGCCTGGAACAGGACTCGATCCCACCAGCTGCGAGATCATGACCTGACTGAGCCACCCAGGCGCCCTTCTATCCGCTCTTTCTATTTCTTTGTCAGACTCTCTCTCTCGCCCCTACCCCCCTTTTCATTTCCAATTTCATAGCTTAGGAGAGTGAGGCTGTGGGATACACAAGCTAAATGTTCACCCCACAGATACTCACCTATTTCACCCCAAGGATTGGCAAGGCTTCACACCAGAAAAAAATATGTTGAGGACATATTCCAATCTCTGCCCTGCAGAAGAAGTTGTCCAACACGTGGAAATGGGCAACGCAGATGACTGGCATTTTGTCGGTGTGGCAAGGGGCATGATCTAAGGGACGTTCAGGGAACTTGCGGCTTCTATAGAGGTGTATACCTTTATTTGTATTTCTATGGACTGGGTCATATTACAAATCTGTAAGCATCTAGTGACATGTTTTGCAACTACTGGAAAATATTCATTTCAGTGTTGCTGATTGCCTGTGTAAATGTCTGCTCTTCAACGTGTCCTCGGAACCAGTCATAACATCTTACTAGTCCCCTCAGTAATTACTGAGTTGAGTAAAATCTTTGATATGCATCCACTATACATTTACATGACAATCATGTTTTTAATTCCTCGAAAGTTACAATTTAGAAGCCCCAATGGAGCTTATGGTCTGTAGCAACTGGCAAATTTTAACGATAATTAATTCTGTAAATTAAAATTTGAATATATGCTGGAAAGGTGAAACTCTAAATCTTTTCATAGGTTCTAATATTGTAACAGCCTCTTCAGTGGGACAGAGATGCTGTAAGTGCCACACTAAAGTTCCTGCCAGCTTCTCTCCCAAAGCCTCCCTACAGCCAACTCATTTAGAGCAGCCTTTGACCCAACACTCCAAGAAATTGCTGGGGACAAAGGGAAAGATTTCAAAAAGATTTCAATAAACTCTGACGGTTGAGAACACAGAATAATTTGTTTTTTAATTAATAGGTTTAAGGAAGGGAGGGGGAGACAGAGAGAGAGAGAGAAAGAGAGAGAGAGAGGATCCCAAGAAGGCTCCATGCTGTCAGCGTAGAGCCTGAAGTGGGGCTTGATCCCATGAACTGTGAGATCATGACCTGAGTGAAATCAAGAGTTGGGCACTTAACTGACTGAGCCACCCAGGTGCCCCAATAGGTTTAAGGTTCTTAAAGATCAAGGAAAGTGGCTGGGAAGCAGTTTCAAATGTTTACAAATGAGGTTCTTTCGTCCATTCTCAGAACTCAAGTGCACACCTCACCCACGGAAGATCAGGGAATGTGGACAAAGGTCTGGAGTATGTGCAGGAACCGTGCTTGGAGATGGGATAATCCCTTCCAATGGGCAAAATCTGGGAGAGAATTCCAGAATAATTTTCATTATGGAAGGAGGAAAAATTACAAAGTGAGAAAATTGTTCTAGATGAGGGTTTTTTTTAACTTCGTTTCTCTCAACATTTTGAACTGGCTAATTCTTTGTCACGGTTGGTCCTGGGTGTGCAGGACGTTTGACGGGATGTCTGACTTCTGCCCACCAGGTAAAAGTAACACCCTTCTCCCAGCTGTGACACCCACAAGTATTCAGCACTTAGAGTTCGAGTTTTTTTTTAAGGCATAGGAAAAAGTATTGAGTTTGGACAGAATTTTATCAGGTACATTAAAGAGGGACTCCTGGTAGCAGATTTGGCAAATGCTAAGGATGTGGGACATAAACGGAAGCATATTCGGCACCCAGGTCACTTAACCACTCATATTATCTACCTGGCCCTGCAGAACCAGCTCCCGTGTTGACTTCACATCACCTCTACACCTGCCCTGGAGGAGTTGCAATGTGAGATATTTCAGGAAAGCAGTTGGCCTACTTGTATTCCTCCTGGAGACATTCAGAAATGTCCCACGCTGGGGGCTGGGTACTGGGTGCTTGTTCTGAGTATAACCTAGCTTGGAGAAACTCAACATTTTACTTATAACTTGGAGCAGAGAAGCATCCAAAAAAAGGGAATCGGACTGTAAATGATATTAGCCATGACTTAATGAGAAAGGGCCTGGCACATTACAGGGCTTCAATAAATCTTAGGGAAAAACATGAGGAACAGGTGAAACTATTACCCCATCATGAGAAGACAAATAAATATAGTAACTGCAAGACGGTGCTGAAAGGTAGAAAATGCATATCCAGTTTGTGTACTCGTTGTCACTTATTAACTAAGTACTATCTATCAAGCACTGAGCAAAGGACTTTCCATTCATTCCCTTATCTAATCAACTTCTCCTAAGGGGGTATTATTACCCCTATCTTCCCAGGAATCAAGACACACCAACCAAGACTGCGTTTTATTGGTTTCATAATAAGAGTAACAGTTACCATTTATCAAAGTAACGATTACTCTCAATATCTCATTTAATATTTATGATAATCATAGGAAGCAGGTATTGTCCGAGCAAATTAAACAAAAGTCTATTGAACACGATGCGCCAGCATGGTGCTAGGTAGCGGGGACATGAGAGCAGACAGTCCCTGCCCTCATCAAGTGTATAGTATAGGAGAGAAAACAGACATGAACAAATACTTACAGGTGGGATGATTCATTTCAAATTCCCACCTTCCCTCTCCCAGTTGGAAGCTCTTACCACAAAAATACAGATGGCAGCTTTCAGACCTAGGGCCAAAATAAAGACATTTTCTCAGTGAGCTTTAAATAAACATCTAACCTGTGCCAGCCAAGGGACAGGTTGGAATGTAGGGACACAGAGGTGACTTCAACCCCATCCCAATGAGAAACAATTTGCTTGGACCCGGCTGCCCAAATACTGTAGTTACATAATTAAACTCCATCACATGGCAAATAACAGTGGTGATAGAAAGATAATGTAAAAAGAAGGTGTAAGAGGAACAACAACAAAATCCTGGAATCTGTTGGAATACAACAAAACAATGATGATAAGCCTGGGGAAGCAGGGCCTTGGAAAAACCTGAGCTGGGGTTAGGGGATTTGAGAGCTTCACTGGGACAAAAGACAGAATTACAGACGTGCGGAAAGAAATATCTGCATGGGGGTCATTCTGCAAAACATTTCAGAAGCCACTTAACGCTGTCTAAAAGTGCTAAGATGCATAAGACCAAAAAGAGGGTTTACTGCTTTTCGAGGCATCTCATTTGAAGAAGTGGGAGCTGGAGGCAACCAGAAAAGTAAAATTAAGCTTGAATCCTAAGGAAAAGTCCCCCGGTAAGGAGACCTAGTGATTCAGGGAACACTAATGAACTTTGGAAGCGTGCACTGAAGTAGAATTTAAGTCAGTAAAATTTCTGAAGCTCAGTAATAGGTATCAGGGGTTCTGTTTCATGCCAGTTTGAAATTTTCCACTATAATAAGGTAAAAAAAAAAAAAAGTCAATGGCTGGAATATTGGGCAATGGGAAGGGGCCCTGGGGCCCGTCCATGAACTTCAGTGAGAATGAGATGGCTGCCGGGGCTGAGTTGAATGTGGGGTGAAAGTGCAGCCAGCAGGCTAGGAGAGAGATCTGTCTCATCTTGGCTACTTTTGACACATTAGTTCTTATGGAGGGAATATGGCAAATGCCTGGGAAGTTTAATAAATAAGGGGCAGTGATGGATGCAAATTGCTCACCCTTGGTTATGAACCAGGGAGTGACATGGATTCTGGAATAGTGGACCGTGGAATAGACCAGGCTGGGTTTGAGTCTGGCTCTGGCACGCTAAGTCCATGTGTTGCCTCGGACGGATCACCTGACTCCTGTGAGCCTTGGTTTACCGCACCTGAAAAGTGGAGTTAACACAGGTAGTACCACTGGGGTTTGAGAGCATTAAAGGAGATCTGCACATCGGAGAGTTCCGAGGAGAGCTGGTCCTTTCCTCCTGACCACTCCACCCCCGATTGTATCTAGGGCAGAACAATGATCCTTCTTTACTCTACTTTGCTTTTTCCCATCCCATGGGTCTGTGGCTGGTTGGATTAACTGGATAAAGTGATATCAAAAAGACACGGGAGCTACAGATCATAGGATGGCTCTGATGCCCCACTCCTGATCCCCACTGCAAGAAGGCAGCTGCTCACTAAAACCGTACTAGAAGGTGTAAGAGGGCCACGCATCCCCACAGCTTTTCACCACCGTGGAAAAGAATCCAAATGTGTCCTACTGGCCCTCACCTATGTGTGAAGTAGAACCAGAACACAAATCTGAAAGTAAAACCAATTTAGTATTTTTCCCTTTGCCAGAGTTTTCTATCTTAATTAATGGCTCTACGCAATCTCTCGGGAGAAATTCAACCTTAGCCGTATTTAGTATTTGCCATCTGTAGAGTTGTCCAACACTCAATTTCTTTTCTAGCCGAAACAGACATCCCTCCGTGGGGGTAGTCGTGGGCTACAGTCCAACATCTCCCACCACAAAAGCCAAAAGATTTTCCTCCCATTGACCTGTCATGCACCCAAGGCATTGTCTTATCCAGGCCTGGTCAGTTGGCTACTCTTGCCTGTGACTTTGACTCTTGGATGTGTGAGATGGCAAATAGGGCCAATCAGACCAACAGAGGGTAGCAGTGATGGTGGTGCGGGTGGGTAGCAGGTGCCAACAGCCACATCCTAACCAGGCCGTCCCCACTGTCCTTGGTTCTGATTCTGCTCTCCAGCCTCCTGACAAGGCCAGGAATCACCCAATACATTGCCAGTACATTCCTTCTCTGGCTAAGATTGGCCAGGATTGCTTCCTGCTGATGTCTGATGGATGAATACACCACCTCCACTATCTGCTTCGCCTTCACCTTACTTTCTAACCCACGTCCTTCTCTCCAGTCTCACGGTGGCAGTTGCTAACTCAGCCACTGTGCATGTATGTTGGCAGTCATTCCCTCTGAGCAAATTGTTTAGGCCAGGACTCAGGGGAGGTGAATGTCTCCTAAGGTGCAGGATCAGATCCCATCTTTTCTTAACATACTGATTTTTTTCATCATGGAGTTGGGGCATAGATACTGGAGTTCTAGAAAATATTACATTAAAATATTATTTATCCTAATTAATGAGCTCTGGGGGCACCTCCTTATATTTTGTGCCCACCTTCACATGGCTCTATGCAATACTGGTCAAGACCAGAGTTCACCCATACATTTCCCTTCATTCACTAAAAAAATTCTTTAGGGTTCTGCTCTGCACCCCATTATACTAGGCTGTACACATGCAGAGATGATTAACATAAAGTCCAGCCCTCAAAAATGTCACCATCTTGTGGGGGAAACAAATACAGGGCACTCTGAATTCTAGGTGGCCTGACAGAGGGAGAGGATGAGGTAAATATGGGCATAAAGATAGCAATGAATACTGAGTTCAGCCCTGAGTGGGTCAGGAAAAGTTTCTGACCATGGGCTCTGGTGCTTAAGCTAATCCTTTGGAATGAGATGTTCATCAGGTGGAGAACAAGGAAGACATTCTGAGCAGAAGAATAACCTACCCAGGTGTGTTCAGACTCAGCCAATGATATCGTGAGGCTGGATTGTAATGTGCCTGGAACATAGTGTTGGAGAAAATGAATAAGGAGAGAGAAATCTAGAGCAGGAGAATGGAAGGGGTCGTCAGATTGCCATACCAAGGGATTTGGACCATGTGAAGGCAACGGGGGGGAGCCATGTGAGGTTGTAAAGTAGAGGGGTAATGGTGTTATGTTAGTTTCAGGAAGGTAAGCCCGGAAGGAGGACTGGGGAGGAGAAAACTGTGCGGCGTGCAGACAGATGAGCCTGTCAGGAGACTGCCTGGGTTGGGGGGTGCTCAGGGACTGGTTCGTGAGAGCCTCGGTGTCCTATTAAGGAATCCAGCCTTTTCCTATAAGTTGAAGGCTCTGGCCTTTGGAAGAATCCATTAGATCTAACATCTTGTGCTGCCTTTCTCCTTCCAAGTGCTGATTAAAAAAAAAAAGTGCAATTATTATGTGTAACAAATGTCTGCAGGCCTCAACATCTTGGGTCTACACAATAAACTTTCATTTACACTTAGGTCACAGTTAGAAACTCCATGCCCTGCCCCACTTCCTCCCCTCCCCAAGCAGGAAATTAGATGCAGGGAAGAGGCTCCAGGACACCTCCGCCATCATCCTCCAGGGCTCCAGCTTTCTGCTTCTCAAGGTGAAGCCTGAGACAGCCAGTGCGGAGCCCAACCCAGGAAGGTGGGCTTGGAAGGCCAATGTCCTTCAGATGCCGCATCAAGGCCTGCTGTCCCTTCCTCTGTTACACATCCCCGAAGTTATAGGTTTCCATGACCTGTAAGCTCTGTAAGCTTTGTTCACTCAACTATCCCATGAGCCTAAAACTGTGCCTGGCAGAGAGTAGGAGCTCAATAAATATGCTTCTATTGAAAGTGTTTAGTATAAGCACCCTAACCTGGCTTCAGATGTGCTTTGCTACATGCTGGCTGAGTCCCTTTAGACTAATCATTTCACCTCTCCAACCTAAGCGTCCTCATTGGAAATGGGCCTGCCAGTGCTTAGACATTCCTCCAGGTATTTTAAAAATAAAGGTATTTTTAAAAATAAAAATATTGTAAACTAATACATACACAAAGAAAATTCAATATAGAGAGTGCTTGGCACCTAACAGGTGCTAAATTCCTTTCCTTCTTCCTTCTCTTTCCTTTCCCCTTCCACCCTTTCTCCTACAAATATTTATTGAGTGCCTTCTATATGTGCCAGGCATTGCCCCAAAGACATGGCAGGAACCACAACAGAAAAGGGTCAAAGGTTACTGTCTAGCTTCTGAGATACACAGAAAAATCTGTACACAAATCAACCAAGTGGACCATTTCAGACGGTGTTAAGAACTACGGAGAAAGTCATACTGAATGAAGTAATTGACCACGGAGGTGAGGGGGCAGTATTTCTGAAGCCATGTCCAGATTTTAATTTGGGTAGAAATTTCTTTTGCCCTGGGCTTACGGACCAAAGCTACATGCTAACTGGGGTCAAGAGCTGGGAGTTCTGGACCTGATGGTCCGTCGGACTTAGAGAAGTACCTAGTGCTGGGGGCCCTCTGTTTCCTCATCCAGGTGCAGAGTCTCTGAGGTTCTTCCCACAGTCAAACACTTCGTGATTCATTGTTCTTCCCAAGTCCAGCACTGTGTCTGAGCCAGTTTGTGATTTGTAGGGAGCTTGATATTTTAATTTAGGAAACGACTGTTAAATTAGTTAATAGACACGCTGTCTTGCTGCTTGGCAGCTTCCTCGGTCCATCCTGAGTTTTATTTTATTTTATTTTTTTAAAGGAATCTTTAAAAAAATGTTTACTTATGGGGCACCTGGGTGGCTCAGTCAGTTGAGCGTCCGACTTCAGCTCAGGTCATGGTCTCACAGTTTGTGAGTTTGAGCCCCATGTCGGGATCTGTGCTGACAGCTCAGAGCCTGGCGCCTGCTTCGGATTCTGTATCTCTCTCTCTCTCTCTCTCTCCCTCCCCTGCTCATGCTCTGCCTCTCTCTGTCTCTCAAAAATAAATAAATGTTAAAAAATTTACAAAAATGTTTACTTATTTATTGATTGATTTTGAGAGAGAGAGAAAGAGAGAGAGAGAGAGAGAGAGAGAGAGCGTGGGCTGGGGGAGAGGGAGAGAGAGAATCCCAAGCAGGCCCTTTGCTGTCAGTGCAGAACCCGATGTGGGGCTCGAATTCACGAACAAGAGATCATGACCTGAGCCAAAACTAAGTCAGACACTTAACCAACAAGGACACCCAGGCATCCCCCAATCCTGAGTTTTAAACTTAAGCCAGGAATCCCATGGTGACCCTCAGTGTGACTGTGGATACCATTAAGAGGCATATAAGAGCTTATTCTGAGCTTCCTATATACATGTCTGTTTGAACCAGCTTGTATTCTGGTCCAGGTTTCTGGACACCCCTCAGAGCACCCTACACTAGAGGTGACTTTGATCGTGGTGTTTCAAAGACGTTTTGAGTAAACGTGCGCTCTGGGAGCCACTGCTCTGTGACACGGGCTCCAAAAACCCTTTGATATGACGAGCCTGTTCCCTGCAGGATCAGTTCTAGGTGAAAACGGGAAGTAGGCATGGGAGGAAAACTGTGGGCTTTGACCGAACAGACTACGTGTACGGCCTTTGGTGTGGTTTTGGCATGTCTTCAATCCCTCAGAATTCGTTTGACTGTGGACAAAATGGGAATAACGATGCTTATTTCACAGTTACTACGAGGGTTTTATGAAAGGACGCAGTGACGCCCATAGATACTTCCTGTGGGCCTCCTCTTGGTGTCTGCACCTCTGTGGTGTTCTTGGGGTACTCTGCCACTCCTCTGCTTTCTCCACCCTCCACCCCAGCTTTGCAAGCTCTGCCTCTCCCTCTTTCTCCTTCTGTTCAGCATGAGCACCCAAGGCATTCAGACACCTGGGGAGCACCTCTGTCTCCCTGGGGAGACCCTCGGCAAAAGGGCTACAGCCATGAACCTGAGTTAATTTCCCCCAAATTGCTCAGGTTCAGACTTTCTCCCTGTGATCTCATCGGGTGCTCATGACACCCCATCGTGTGTCCCCGGCTCCCCTGCAAGGTCTGGCCATGGTTGGGGCCCAGCACGTGGTGGTTGGCATCCCTCCCTTCCTGCCCTCCAGGGAGACTAGGTGGGCTAAGAATTGCCAGCCTCTCCCTGTCACTTCCTGGGGCCCGTGAGGGTTGCTTACAAGCTTTAAGGTATCCAGAGACTTGGGGGCACCTCTCTTCTTGATGTGACCCTCTGAACCCTCTGTGAAAGGGGCCCCAGGCTAGCACTGCGTATCTTTCTCCTGAAGACAATTGGGGGAAATGTTCCTTTTGTTTCTACCTCTCAATCCCCTCTCTGGAGATGCAAGCCTGAGGCCACAGGATATTGGGCAGGACGGAACAAAGAAGAAGACCACAGAGCTGGCAGTCCAATCCTTGTCTGGGACTACCGCTCCGCCCACCTTGTCTCCCGTGGCTCCCCATCCCAAGTCTGAGTTACCTCCTGGGGAGGCCTTGACCCTCCAGCCACTGCCTCCCAGGGACATTCCCACCACCTCACTGGCCAGCCCGCACTCATCCTGTCCCAGCACTGCAAATGCCCCCAACCGCAGCAGCCACCCGCACAAGAGGACACTGAGACTCCCAGAGACTGCTCATTCGGCTTTTTCCATCAGAAGGGTTCAGTGCTGACATTGTGGAGGCCAACTGCTGGGTATTTACCGCCCACGTCTGCTGGACACCCTGTGGAACCCCCTCGGTGCTACAGTTTCCTGGTCTGTAAGTCGTAGCTAAGACTAGCACCTTATATGGCGTCAGATTGTGAGGTTTTGGTGACAAAGAACTTGCACAGGGCTGACATATAGTATTACTCGGCAAATATTTACTGCGAATCTGCCGTGTGTTAGCTGGTATCTTCTCCAAGGTCACAGTGCTGATCACCGGAGGGGTGAGTGATTAAATCTCGGGGCTCTCAGACTCAGAACCACCGCTTTGCCTGGGACACATGTGCCTCCATCTTTTCAGGCCAGAGAAAGAAAGGAAGACTTGAAACACATCAAGCACGCCCTCCCTCTTCTCAAGGTCAGTGCTGAGCTTGGGCTCAGCTACTCTTGTTTCCCAGATGTAGTTTAAGGAATCCCTGGGCCTCTGACTTCAGAGTCAAGTGGAAGCTGTGGAGGCCCCCATTGCCGCAGAACCATTCCTGTTAATAAGGACAACCCGGGACATGGTTCTCCCCCGTGGGCCTCCTGGCTTCGGGCACCCTAGTTGCTCAGGATAGAGTAAATAAGGCCACAGGACTCCCAGAAAACACCTGGCCCCTGGTCCTCAAACTCTGGCCCATCCATCACTGAGAGCTGGGCCTGGAGTTTCCCCATTGTAACCCAAATAAACTTGGAACTTCCTGCCTCTTTAGGCCTGCCTGAACACGCCCTGGCGTTCTAGGCACAATACCCACTTATACATCTGCCTCCAAAATGCCCTGTGTGGTGATTGTCTCCTGAGGGATGCTGGAACATTGCCCAGCAAGGGTCTGCCCGCAGACCTTCCTTGTAGTGCCCTGCCCTCCTCGTCCTGCAAAGCGTCGCTCGGATCTCCCCCCCAGCTCTGCTTTCCATGGACTCCCAGCTCACGTGGCCCTGGTGCTGGCACAGAAGCAGCAGGAGTCAGGAGGCGAGAGCTAGAGAATTACTAGAAGGTGACTACAGAGAGTCTGGGTTCCTCGGCTGAGGAATCCTATAGGGGACAGCAGAATATAGGGAAAGACCACACTGGGCCCCTTCATCATGGAATGAGGGGACAGCTTGGGGATGGAAAGGTGTATTCGTCTGGGGCCCGCTGGCTCTGTGACCTGGCACAAGGGATTTGCCCTCTCAGAGCCTCGGTTCTGCTCCGCAAAACAGCATGACAGGGATGTGCGTCTTACAAAGTTAGCACTCGATAAAAGTCTATTTATGCCTTCGTTACCAAAAGCCTTGTCTCTAAGGACTTCCGGTCTGAGAGTGTGGCTTTCTGCCTATGATACATGGAGCCCTAGACTTTGCCTGGACGTCCCCCAGACTCCCAAGGCCTGTTTCAAGGACAGCAAATGCCCAGATGTCAGTTACACATATTAGGTTACTGAATACAATTCCCACTTAAGAAAAAGCATTCTATTCTCTCAGCCTCAATTCAACATTTAAAAAAGGTGGGCCTAAGAAAAGCCCTGGCCTTGATGAGTATTCAAGCAGTATGCAAATAATGAGGATGCAGCCCAGACTGCTCTTCCTCCATCAATTTCCACTTCCCCTCCTTCTTCCACCCGGAGATCTCGAACTAAGCAGCATACATGGCCTCCTTGAGGAAAGATATGTTTCGCAGCCCTCCTTGGAGCTGGCATGTCCATATGACTAATTCTGATCGAACGGAATTATGCAGTAGTGGTGTGTGAAATCTTGGGAAAGGGTCCTCAGAGGCTGTGTTACTCAGGATTTTCCAGAGAAACAGAATGAATAGGATGTCTAAGAGGTATTAGCAGGAGCTGGCTCATGTGGTTTGGAGGCCATGAAGTCCCACAGTCCACCACGTGCAAGCTGTAGCCCCAGGAAAACCAGTGGTGAACTCGGGCTGAGTCCGAAGGCCTGAGAACAAGGAGGACCAATGACACAAATCCCAGTCCAGGAGATTCTCCCAGGGCAGGAGAAGATGAAATGAAATGTCCCAGCTCAAGCAGGAAAAAAAAAAACCTTTTTGTTCTATTCAAGCCCTCAACAGATTGGCCAATGGCCCACCACATGGGGAAGGCAGCTTCCTTTACTGAGTCCACTGATTCAAAGACTAATCTCATCTGGAAACATTCTCACAGACACACCCAGAAACAGTTTAATCTGGGCACCTGCAGCCAGTCAGGTTGACACATAAGGTTAACCATCACAGAGGGAGAAGATGCCTCTTTCATTTCTTCCTTCTACCTGCTGGCCAGAATTTGCACTGATGGCTGGAATCCAGCAGCCATCTTGGACCATGACTTGACCTTGAAAATAGAAGCCATGCACGGCCCAGGAACAAGAGCGGAGCATCAGTCTAGCCCCGCACTGGCTTCCCTCTGCCACCGTGATCATGACTGACAAATAAATAAAGACCCTAAGAAGGCTTAGGTTACTGAGAAGCTAGCCAAACTTCCTCTTAACTAAGAAAATGCAAATATACCACACTCAGTGGAAGATGACGGGTCCTGTGGGGGCTTCTTTAATTGCCATTCATTTTCTGTCTAGTGTGTTTGGATTTACACTCTCCCCCCAGCCCCAGATTTCATTCAGGAAAGGCCCAGCTACAGGTGCCACACACTTGTTACAGAGAGCAAGAGTCTGGGCGGAAGGGGAACAAATTCCAAATCCAGAGCAGAACAAGCCACTTCCCCCACCCCCACTCATTTGTCCTTTCATGTAGCCAACGCTGACCGATGCTGTGCAGGCCCTATGCAGCATCTCCCCTAGTCTTCACTAATAACGCAATGATTTTGGCATCATGCCCATCTTCCAGATGAGGAGACCGAGGTTCTGAGAGGTAAGGAAATGGCAGAGTAAAATTCAGGCTGCCTCCCTTGATCATGCACTGATTATTTTTTTCGTCATCAGGCCTATATCTGTTTGACTAGTGGGAAGCCGTCTTAAGTATTCCATAGATATACTCCAACGAGGTAGAGAATGAAATAGTCTGGAAAGTACCCTGTTTCCAGGTCAGGATTGATAAGAGGGTGGGGTTGGTCAATTAGTGAGCCCCTATCTATCTTGTGCATCCTCTGTGCCGTGCGCTGTCCTTGTGGTTTGTCATCACTGATGTCTATGGGACACCTGTTGCCCTGAAGTGTGAACATCACAGTTTTCTGTGAAGAGCCCACGTTGCCCTGGCACAGTCTTGTGGTTCAGAAGGGAAAATACTGGCCAGGGGTGCAGAGCGCTGGGTCTGGTTCTATCTCTACCACCTACCCGCTGTGTATTTTCAGATGAGCTGGGCCGTTGAGAGCTTCCCCTTTGCTTGTGTTCCTTTTGAGTCATTCAGACTTGGCCAAAGCTCATCAAAGAAGTGCTATTTAAGGTTGTCCAGGAAATTACACTCTCAGTGGAAATTCAGGAACCTTCTGTTAGGCCCCCAAAATAATTCACATAAATAAATATCAGGCTTCAGTTGCAGCTTCTTTTTATAAAAGAGAGGAGATATTTGAGAAGGAACTGTTATTGGAGTTGAAATAGTCACTGTGATCGTGTTTTTATGTCCTCTTTGACCTTTCTTTTTTGGGGACTTCTCTGAGAAAGAGTCTCAGTGAAATGTGTTTCCAAGACTTACGTGGTGATAAGAATCACTTAGGGCTCTTGATTAAACTGACGAACACACAGAACCAGGATTCCAAGGCGATCTTGGAGTCGTGATTCTGTCGGCTGGTGTGAGACCAGGAATCCGTGTTTGTAAGAAGTGCCCAGTGCCTGGGAGCTTCTTGTGGTCAGATGAATCTGGGGAACACCAGAAGGGCATGAAGTCGGAAAGACACTCAATGTCTGATGCTCTCTTTGTAACGTTGGAAAATCGAGGGCCAGAAAAATGAAATGGCTCTTTCATGAGCCATCAGGAGCTGGCGCTAAAAAAGTCAAGACTTGAGTTCAAGTTCTGAAGCCACAGGAAGTTGGAGAGAAATTTGAACCCTGATCTTCCTGCTTTTTAGCTGTGTGATCTTGGGCAAGTTTTCTATTCAACTCTCAGAGTATTAATTAGCAAGTGTCCACACTAGGTGCCAGGTCGTGTGCCTGGCTTAAGTGCTGATGGGTGAACAAGAGAGAAGCTAGCCTGCACTTGGGTGTTCTGGAGCCCAGAGGGGAGACCAACAAAGAGTGGGGCTCTCAAAGGTGAGGACTGCAGCCAAAGTGGAGGGGACCCTGCCGAGGTACCCAGCCCACGTGGCTTGGTCTGTGGAGACAGGATCAGCTGTGGTTAAGGGTTCAGAGGATGAGCAGGACTTAGACAGGTGAGCAAGTGGGAGGAGGGCACTGCAGGTACCGGGAAAGATTTAAAAAAAGTCCAGGGAAATAACTGAACTCGGGCCTCTTGAGGAATCAAAGAGACAAGTCCAAAGATGATGGCCGTGAGGGAGCTGGGGAGGGAGGCTGAGGCAGACCATGTGGGATCTCATCTGCATACATGAGCTCTATTATAAAGGCAAAGGGAAGTCACTCAAAGATTCTAGACGGTCATGGTGCCATCAGATTTTTGAGACGTTCCTGAGCCTCTGAATCTTCATCTGGAAATGCGGGTCATAACTTGCCCCTTCTGCTCTCTCTCTTGCCCACTTATGGGCTAATTCCCCACAGTAGGGCCAGAGTGAAGCTTTCGCAGTGGAAGCCAGATCCCATCACTCCTCTGGTCAAGCGTCCCCGGGGGTCCCCATCCCAACCTGTGCTCAGAACCACATCCGAAGTGCCCAGTGGGACCTAGACCTATCGTCTATAATCCTCGACCACCTCCCCCAGTCTTCCCTCCTGCCCCAGGCATGCAGGGAGCACTTCCCCTCTGGGCTGTGCATGGACTGTGCTCTCTGCCTAGGGTCTCAGCCCC
This sequence comes from Panthera onca, assembly GCF_046562875.1. Lineage (NCBI taxonomy): Eukaryota > Metazoa > Chordata > Mammalia > Carnivora > Felidae > Panthera > Panthera onca. Next base: position 12,209,741 of record NC_138342.1, read on the forward strand.
AGACACCCACATGGTTCTGAGACCTTCGCTGATGACACCCCTTGCTGTCCCTTGAGGTAGCTCAGGTTTTCTTTGGGACACTTTCACCTGTCATCTCCTGTACTTGTGCACGCAATTCTATCTTGTGTCCCCCCCCACCCCCGTTAGAGGGCAAGCTCCACAGGGTGGGGGGCTTAGTGTCTTCTTGCTGCCTTCTCCCCAGGGTCTGACACAGAGCTACCAGCCCATGATATTTGTGAGTAAATGGCTGAGCAAGACTGATCTCGCGGGGTCACTGAGAAGCTCGAATAACAGAATTGCTGTATATGTAGTACTGGGAGCAACAAGGACTTAGCTAGTGGCAGCTTCCTTCTTTCTTTCTACCCCATTCCCTCTCCTTCCAGGCCCCCAGTTAGAAGTCCTTCCCAGGGCACCATTTACCCCTGGGCCCCCAGTTGCCCCTGGATCCTCTTTCTGCCTGCCAGCACTAGGCTCCATCCCCGACTGCCCTGCCCGTTCTGTGCTGCCCAACGCTGGCTTGGCTGTGTCCCTAGAGGAAATGGGATGTGCCACAGTTACCACACATGGAGGCTGACGGGGGGGTGGAGGCTGGCCGCTCAGAACTACTCATTGTCCTGGACCTGTGGGGTCAGAGCCTGGCTGAGGCCATCACACCTGGGCGGCATCAGATGCATGCCAGGGCGTGTTTTGCAGGCGCAGAAAACACAAAGCACTTCCTTAAGCCTTGACTGATGGCTTCTTTTCTTCTGCCCCTGACACAAATAGGCTGTGACCCCAGCAGTGTGGACATGGGATCATGAGGGGAAAGTCCCCTGCCCCACCCCAACGGCAAGGTTCACAGAGATGGCCATCTGTGGTGGGGAGGCCCAGGCAGTGTCCTGGGAAGGCTCTCCCCTCCTTTGCTTCCTACTCAGAACTCATGGGGGGTGTAAATAAATATACGGGGGCATGAGCTGTAAGCTGCCAGGGGCGGCCTTTAAAATCACCTATTTCAGGAGTGTTGCCTCTGAGGCTCCCAGCTGGCTAAGGGGTTTGGACATGGGTACCGAACTTTCATACGAGTTTCTGTCTAGTTTCTGTCGAGAGAGGCTTTGTTGCAATTTTAGCTTCTCAAAACCCACCTGTATAAACATCCGGCCTGGAGATGAGAAAGAACTCACCTACAGTCATAGTGTGAATGGCAAACTCAGTCTCCTGCCGCCCCCGGGACCTCCATTTCCCAGGTCACCAGTACTGTTGAGGAAGAAACAAGAGTCAGATAAGCAACAGCAAACGCAGAAACAATGAAAACCTAGCTTAAAAAAAAAAAAACAACAGAGCAGAGCAAAAGGAAATATACCAACATATGAGCCATGATTGTCTCAGGGAACAGTGTGACAAAAGTCTTTTTTCTTTTCTAGTCTTCTTAAAATTTTTCCAGATTTTCTATTAAAGAAAATCTTTTTTCTTTTTTTTTTTTTTAATCATTAAAAGAAGAAAGAGTTCTCTGAAGGAAAAAAATCACTGCAATGTATCAAAGTATCTCCATTCCATCCTTCTTTTATGATTTTTTGGGGTTCTTAAAATTTTTTTACTGTTCAAGTTTGTGGGTGATACATTTCGGAAATCCGCTCTTCTGGAAAAAAGCATGAAAGTTAAAAAATGCATTAGCTTTCACACTGGAAGTATTTAGTTTGAGAAGTTCATGGAAATGGTTTAAAGGACAATCGTCATGTTCTTATAAATTTCAATAAACGTCAGAGCGCGTTAGTTGGAAACATACCTTTTTTTATGGATAGCTTTTTTTTTCATTTAATCTCTTGTAAAGATTTATTTCTTCAGGGACTGAACTAAATTCAGTGAGCTAACTTTGCCCCCATGATACCACTTAGGGCCTCTCTCTTATTTTTCTATTCTTAGCTTCAATGGGGATTTTAAAAATATCAGTTTTAAACAGTGGCTTCAGCTGATGAACCCATGTGATAGCTACTGAACTCAGTAATTATAAGATTTCCTAGAATAAATTTAATTGCCAAATTCTCACAATCAGCTGTTACTGTTGCTATAAATACCCCTCTTGCCTTTTTAAGCCCTGAGTGAGCTACAGTGGCTGTTCTGGCCTCTGGAAAACTGTGAATTAGGCATCACCAATTTATGGGACCTCACTGTAAGCCAACTGCTTTGATTCATCTAGGGCAAGTGTCTGTGTAGTTCAGAGTCTCCTCACACAAAAAGAAGACAATTTCAAGTTATTTTCATCCTTGTGGAAAAAGGACACACTGTTTTTATTTACTTTTTGGCATGTTAGAATCAGGTGTACAAACCCATGCCTCTTTGTGTCTAGTTACATCATCATCTAGAATTCTATGTATTTATAAGGACTAAAATAATTTAACTGAATATAAACCATCTTGTCTTTTTTTTTCCCAAAAATTTTACATCTTTATTTGTGTTTGAGAGAGAGAGAGAGAGAGAGAGAGAGAGGGCATTAGCAGGGGAGAGCCAGAGAATCCGAAGCAGGCTCCTGGCTCTGAGTTGTCAGCACAGAGCCCAACATGGGGCTCAAACCCACCAACCACAAGGTCATGAACTGAGCTGAAGTTGGACGTTTAACTGACTGAGCCACCCAGGTGCCCCAAAGCCATTTTGTCTTTTAATAAATAAGTCTGACTTTAAACCCTGGTTCTATATCTTACTAGCTGTGTGACTCAGGGCAGCTCACACAACTTCCCTGACCCTCACTTATAAAACAGAGATAGCAAAATAGATTCAGTAAAACGGTTGTGCTTTGGAAATAAGGACTTTGGAAAATCAACTACGTGATGGCATTTATTAGCACAGCGCATAGCACACAGTGCATATTTAAATCTACTTTCTTTTCTCCAGCCAATTGTCAGAGGACAATCCCAACTTTTTTCCATTAGGCAAACATGAACTGAGCACTTACAGGGAAAGTATGAGAGATGCCAACACCCTGTTCCGCAGCTTTAAGGATCTCACTGTCTCATGAGGAGGACAGAGACCTATTTGTGTCCTAATTACTCCAGACCTGTGAAAACTGGTTTTTAGAAAACATTTCTTTAAAAAAATGTTTATTTATTTATTTTGAGAGAGAGAGAGAGAGAGAGAGAGAGCGAGCACACACACACGCGAGTGGGGGCGGGGCAGAGAGAGAGAGAATCCCAAGCAGTCTCCACGCCGTGACTGGGGGAGACTCTATCTCACGAACCATGAGATCATGATCTGAGCCAAAATCAAAGGGCCGGATGCCCAACCGACTGTACCCCCTCAGGCGCCCCTCTGTAAACATTTATCACCTTTGATCATTCACTCAGCAAGTATTTATCGAGTGTTGACTATGTGCCAGGCCCTGAGGCCCTTGGGAGTCACCGGTGAGCAAAAATACAGTTCTTGCCTCCATGGCAAGAGTACATTCTACCAGGGCAAACAGACGGTAATCAGATGAACAAATACACATCTTGTAGAGCATAATTTCAGGGAAGGAGTGCTGTGAAGTAAGAAGGTGTAGGGAGAGACAAGAGTTGCTGTTTTCCAAGGGGTGGTCAGGGGCGTCTCTCTGAGGTGATACGCGAGCTGAGACCTGAGTGAGTCCTTGCAGGCAAAAGGTTTTGGGGAGAAGTAGGGCATGTGCAAAGGCCCGGATATGGAGTTGCTTCATGTGCTAACGGAACAGTAAGGAGCCTGGGTGATTTCAACGCAGTGCTAGAAAACAGGGCCAGAGAGGTGTGAAGGCACAGATGAAGCTTTCTAACTCACCCTCATTCTGTTCTGACCCTCCGAGCTTGGTTCTCCCTGAATTTAAGGCCCTGCTTGGGCTTTCCAGGACAGGCTCTCCTGGCGCCTGCTGGCTCCCTCTGCCCTGACAGGAACCCCTGACCCACATGTGGCCACCGCACACAGGCCTGGATGCCAGTCTCGGGAAAGGAAGCCCACAGAGAAGGGCGCCTCCCCCACCAGTGTCCTCAGCAAATTCTCACCTTGATTCTGCAAGGTAGGTAGCAGGGGAGAGGTTCTCACCATGGGAGGGCCGTGTCAGTCTTGCCTCTGAGACTCCCCTTTCCCTCCGGGGTCCTCTGGTGTCATCACGCCCCTGATGTCCAAGGTCTTGCCTCTTTACGCCCTCTGACCCAACCCTGAACACAGAACTTTCCCTCAGTTTGCCCCAGCCCAGCTGCGATGGGGCTGGGTTGTTTAGCAAGACTTTATAGGGAGTCTTTGGAGCACCGAAGGGGCGTAAACAGAGTAACTGACAACTATCACCAACATGACTGCTTTCAGAACCCTCGAGGCCATCACATTGACCCCTGCCTGGCCCAGCCTCTTCCCGGGCAGCCGCTGCCATGCTTCAGCCCTTGGCACCCCTCCTTCCGACCCCCGGAGCCCACGTCCCCACAGAGGGGCCCACAGACAAGAAGGTGGCAGTTCCTCACCAGTTTAAGACCCGCCTTCCAAGCCACTTCCTGTCCCAGCATCCTTCTCTCCCCCACCCCCCAACCCCCGCCCCACTGACATCAGAATTGTCCACTCTCATCTGGGAGACCTGCCCCCCGCCCCCTGAGGCTTGAAGTACCGCTTATCCCCATCAGAGCACTGTCCCTTCAGTGTCATTCAAAGGTCTCTGATATTCCTGTGGGAGGGACTCCTCACAGCCCCACCCGCTGTACCTAGACTCCGTCCCCTGAGCTGCTTGGGGCAGGAATCCCCGCCTGGTCATCTCGACCCACCAGCCCAGCACAGAGGAGGCCGGGGAGCCTGGCAGGGGCTCAGCCCTCCCTGAGCAGAAGCTGGGTCTTTGGTGGTGGTCGTGGTGGGCTCGCTGGGGACGTCCTGAAGGAGTCTCGGGAGGGTGGGGAACATGGCTCCTTGCACCCATCATGCCTCGGGCTGAGGAGGTCTTACCCCGTTTACAGGATACGTACTAAAGCAAATGGTCCAGAGCTGTTGTCCAAATTCAAACGGGACGCAAAAGGAATGGGGCCCGGAGAGGCCGCCAGGGAAAAAAAGACTAAAAAAATGGCAAGCCTTGTAACACAGGTGCGTGTAGTGATATTGCATATATGTGACCTTGAGAGACTGGATTCAAGATCGTATTATACCCCAGACGTAGAGATTCATTTTCTTGATTCCCTGGGTGAAGAGACGTGAGCAAATGCCATTGCTGGGGAATGGGGGGGTGGGGGTGGTGAGGGGGGTTGTTGGAAGGCAGACCGCCCTTGCCTCCGGGCTCGGGGTTTTGACCACCACACTCGATGGCTTGGCAAGCAAAGAGGCCTGAAGGTCGAGGAAGAGAAGATAAGGTCTGGAAGGATTCACGGAACCAGGTTTCTGGGCCACTGTGACATTTTATGCTGAACTCATGACCCGTGTCCATCAAAGAGTATACTTGGAATTGTCTGGAATATGGTAGGAAACCACCCAGTAAGAGCTGCTTTGGTCAGGGCAGTGGGGGGATTCAGGTGCGCTGGGGTTTTCCCACACCCGGAACAAGCTGCACCCTCGTGCTGTAAGCAGAGATAGTTCTGTCTGTAATTATGATTACTCGCTGCCCTTCTGTGGTCGGGTAACAATGGTACCAGAGGTCTCCTGGGGTGCCCCGGGCAGGACTGTTCATTTCCTGTTTCTCTGAGGCAATCTGATTCCTGGCAGCCAGTGGGGAAGAAAGGCCCAGCAGCGTATTTCCTTATTCTAAACCCAGGAGCCTTATCTTGGGAAAGTAAATACGGTGGCTGCAGGAAACTTTTGAAAGTGAAATGTGTGGCTGTGGGCAGCTGTCCCCTGTCCCATGCTGTTGTCTTCATCTCGAGGCTCTGATTTAACTGAACTCCTCCAGGTATGGACAGGCTGGGATGGGGGAACACCCCGAGGAGGGAGGCACAGGCCGCTTTTAAGGAAACTAAGGTTCCAGGAAGCAGAGAAACAGCCCAAAGGCACCCAGCTAGTTAGTGTCCAGAGCAGAGATTCAAGCTTGTGTTGTCTCTCTATAGAATTCATCAGGAGATCATTACCGAGCGCTTGTTATTTGTACGAGGGAAGAAGGAAGAATGTAAACACAGCCAGCCCTTCTAGACTGTCTGGAATTGGCTCCTCTGAGCCCTTTCTCCTTAAGGGCCCCCTCACTAACTGGGTTTCCCAGCCGTTGCCAAAAGCAGGGATCACATTGGTCTGGCCACTGAGGCCCCCAAGACCACCAAGCAAGTCCAGTGCGACCGCCATCCTTTTGCAGAACTGTCTTCCGAGAGGCAGCTGAGCAGGGAGAAAACTCCAGGTTATAAGATTGCTTGGGGGCTACTAAATTCTACCACTGCATTTCTGTCTTGTTAATCCTGTGAAATCAACTTTCCAGTTTTGTGCTTCAGGGGGACCCAGGGAGTCGGATTCAAAGGAAGAGGGTGCTTATGGGCAAAAAGGATTTACCTTGAATAACTACATCAGAGGTAAAGAACAATGATTAAGTCCAGAGCAGGCCCCAGCACTCAGTTAGTCCCACCCCACCCCCCACCCCCGTCACCGCCAGGCCCTGGGGTGGGGGGGTGCTGCACCAGGACCAATGGGGGCTACATCGTGGGCATCGTGGGGCAGTTTTAACAAAGTGGGGAGGACAAGATTGTCATCTAGGAAAGACTCTCCAGACTCCAAGAGGCCTGTCAAATGCCTCCTGCCCCTCCAGGGGCAGCAGGGCCCATAACAGGGGCGCTGGCCTCTCCCCAAGAGGCCCCAAAAAGCTTCGGGAGGAGGAATTTTCAGCTGAAGCTCCTGCCTTGACGAGAAGAAGAGGGAGGGTCATTCCAGCAGATTCAGCTATTGGACAGGAACGGACTACAGGTATGATCCCACTCTCTCCCTTTTTTTTTTTTTAACTTGAGGTTAAATTCACATAACATAATATTAACCATTTTAAAGTGTACAATTCACGGCACTTAGCACATTCGCAGCGCTGTGCAGGTACACCTGTCTTTGGTTCCAGAACCTCTTCAGAACAAAGCTCATTTCCCCCATTACCCCCTCCCAGCCCCTGGCGACCAGCAGTCCGCACCTGTCTCTGCGGATCTACCTGTTCTGATATTTCATATGCATGGAATTGTACCACAACCTACAGGGCATTAGGCTGAGGGCGGTTGAACTGTGGTTTTCCTTTTGATAGATCCCAAGTTTTGTTGAGACTTTTGTGTGTGTGCAGAAGTGATGCTTTTCATGGTGCAAACCCTGGACGTTGTCAAGAGCCTCTCCTCCTCCCGTCTTTCACAATCGGGATGCTAGTATCTCAGAGAAAAGCCTTCTATGTTACCCCCTTGCAAATGTTGAGGAATATCTGGGCCGCTTGCCCGGTTGTGACCCTTGGGCTTAACCTCTTGGTCTCATGTCCTCACTTGTAAAATGCAGATGAGACAGTACCTCCTTCACGGGTTTATTGAGAGGAGGAACGAGTGAACACTACAGGTGGAGTGAAAGTGGGGTGAGCCACAGAATAAATGCTCAGTCAATGCCTACACTTCAGCTGTTATGTTTTTCCCAATGTAGGGACATGGGGAGTATCATATCTGCGGAAGGGAGAGCCAAAAGAACTTGCCAAAAGAAAGCAAATATGTATTTTTTTTTGAGTGCCTATGTTTGCTAAGTCATCATCACTGCTCCATTTCACGGAGGAGGAAACTGAGGCCCTGAGCGGTTAAGTGTGCCGGAGGTCACACAGCTAGTTAGGCTGAAGGCCTTGGGCGTTCCTCTATCTGGTCCCAGGGTCGCCTCCCGTGGATCAGAGGCCCCTAATCTGGGGTTTAGAATCACACGGTCAGGTCCCCTCACCTCTGTGCGGTTCCAAGCATCTAATTCCGCCTTCCTGGCTTCACAGGGCTGCTGTGGGCTTCCCGCCTGGCTTGTCGCCCTCGTCATCTGGCTGTGACCGGAGACACTCATGCAGTGCTTCCAAAAAGCAGAGCTGCGGAAGCAGGCTTTCCAGTCACTGGGTTTCTGCCGCTGGAGCCGGCCGGGTACCGCTCGGAGACCGTACAAGGCCCTCGGGTGATGCCTTGCCCGGAAACCCCGGCTGCTGCCTGCTTGGGGCCAGGCACCTGGCCTGCCTTTACTCGCGCCATCTCATCAAAGTCTCCCGACTCCCTGGAGAAGGGGAAGCCTTCGGAAGCAAGAGGGAAAGGAGCCTCAGGCCCGGTAAAGCAAAGAAGATGTCTCAGGTTTGGCTTCTTGTCCAGCAACAGCACCGGCTCGCCGTGGTAGGTATTGGATCCTGTTGCCAAAGCAAGCCGATGGGCCGTGGAGCTTTCCCTGAGATTCCACAGGAGGATGGCAAGGCTGCAGCCTTTTCCCAGGATGCTAATTAAAACTGCAAGTCGACCAATGCAGCAGCATAAATAATTCAACTTGGAGGAGCATGGGGACCAGGGTTCACACTGCTGCTCAAATCCCTCCAGAGCTCGCAGTCCTGGTTCACATGCCCCAGAGAGGACAGCGTGCACCGGTGGGAGCTGCCCTGCCTCGCGGGGAACCCTGGATGAGAGGCCTGCACGGTCGCCTTGGTCCTGGCAGCCCATGGAACCTGGGCGTGGCCACTGAGCCCCATCTGGGGGTGCTGCCTGGTCCGCCTATAGCTGCCAAAAGGGAGCTGAATCTGGAGGAACGATGTCCCTCCCCCTGATGGCGTTTCAAGCGCCCTCCAGTTTGGGGCTTGGCCTGGACTCATGTAGGCCTTCTGGTTTCTGATTCCCAGAGCGCCCACAGGTGAACTCTTCTGACACCAGCCTCCTGACATCACTACCTCTTCCGAGTAGAGTCCCAGGAACCTGGCTGGCACTGCCGGAGGGCCGCGGGCCCCACTCTCCACCTCAGTGGAACCCAGCTGGCAGCTGTCACATCACCCTGGGATCCTAGGAGGTCAGGGCAAGAAGTGCCAGAGGACCACCTTGGTCCTCTTCTGCATTTTCCACTGTCACCTTTTGGGGCCAGGCATTCCCTAAGTGACCAGCATGTCACCGTCCCCTGCACTCGTGAGGGGAACACTCTCGTGACCCTCACCTTCCAGAGAGACCAGCCGGGGTTCACGGAGGTTGTACGGGCTGCCCAAGAGCACACAGGGGTGGTGGTGAGGCCGGAGCCCACAGTCTTCATGAAGGTCCAAGTCTGCGTAGATCTGCTGGTCACGGGATGGCTTATGGAGCCACGCTCGGCAGTTGGGAGAAGAAACGAGAGGCTCGTGAGGAGGAGGAGGCAAGGATGTTTAGTTCCAAAGCCACGTCAGATGAAGAGAAGGGAGCACAGGAGACACCACAGCTGACAGCAGAATCTGTGGATAAACTGACGCCAGGGCTGAGTTTCTGGCATGAGTCTCTTAACTGTGGATGGCCGTGGGGGACTTGATTCGCGAGCTCAACACGCCCTCTCCTGCCTCTTCCTCACCCTGGACTAGACAGACTCCATCCTTGTGTCAGAGCATTCAGCAGTTCATGTGTTAGCTTGCTGTATTTTTTTCTTTTTTTTGAGAGAGAAGGGGAGGGGCGGAGAGAGAGAGAATCTGAAGCCGGTGCCACATTCAGCACAGAGCCCGACGCAGAGCTCCATCCCACGACCCTAGGATCACGACCTGCCTGGGCCAAAATCAAGAATTGGACGTTCAACCAACTGAGCCCCCCAGGCACCCCAGTTCCCTGTTTTTTCTGAACTAAGAACTGAACTGTGATGATGAGAGAGACCCATCAAAATAGTTTGACGTCACAGTGAACAAATACCACGACTCCGTCCTTCTCAGACAGGGACCTGATCCTCCTTGCTTTCTTCTGTTCACTATGCATTTTCCCCTGGTTTTCAAAGTGTGTATTCAAATCTCTTTTCAGATGTGTATCTTACCTTGTGTACCATTATTCCTCCTGTTTTCAAAATAGAGGCTCACAGCGCTTGTCAAACATGAGCCATTCGTTTATTCCCTTGGAAGTACCAGGCCCTTCCCTGTGTGTCCCCGAATTCAACACAACGAAAAGCTTTCTGGAAAGGTGCATGTGTGGAGAGGGCATAGGGTACGTAGAATTTGAGCCTTGCTCATGGGAAAAACAGAACCTATAAAACTGAGGGATAGTCGCTTGGCTCTCACTGCTGGATAAAGCCCTCACTTCTTCCGGCACACAGACTTTTTGTGAGATAACTAAAGTTTTATTTTAAAACCTTCTGTGTCCGTGATCTTTTTTCCACTCTGTGTGCAGAAAGAATCACCCACAAGTGAGTGAGCCAGCCTGCCTGCCCGGCACCCGCATCTCAGTTCACCCCTCTCTACACCTGTGGTCAAGTACACCGATATGAATTGTACTTGGTGCATTTTGTGGGGACATTTACATGCTATCGTCGTGTTCCTGAATTTAGAAATTACAGAAGACTCGGAACGTATCCGTTGGGAATGTCAAGCACCCACGAGATGATGAGGTGGCTAAATGTGTATGGAACACTGTTGGTGTAACGGGTGTGGTCTTGACACAGGGAAAGGCTTGGAATGTCCACACCAGATAGACATGAGGGGTGTGCGATGCCTCAGGTGGTCTCTGTCCACCTGACCTCTTTCCTGGGCCTTTCTGAGCTAATGCAAAACTCACCTGATACACCTTGACAAATCTCCATCATTCATGACCCATGGGTGAGGCCCCCCAAGACATGGAGAAACTTCCAGAACTTTGACTTTACCTTGACTGAGGCATCAGAGTGACCACAGTTGCTCCCGACTCCAGACTCTACTCCTATTATACGTGTGGCACACCTTCCTGGTTGTATTCCACGGCTGTCCACACACTTCCCTTGGTGACAAAGCTCTGACTGGGTCTGGTATTCACTGTTCCATGTGCCCAGGGGAGCCGGCCCCTCTGTGGCCACAGGTGATGAAGGTGACCAAGTCTAAGCCAGTTGTGGTCATTTCATTTCCCGTGACCATGATCATTTAGGCAGCGGCATGGGAGGGGATCCTAGCTTCTGGCGTGAAAGGAGGGGTCCTTTGGAGATTTGGGGGAAAGAGTTTCCTCCCTGATGAAAAGGAGGTGAGGAGAAATCGCCCTTCCTGTTCTTGGACGTGATTCTATAAAGATAAGCTATTGGAGGCCGAGGCCACATCTTGTGGCAGTGAGATAGTTGCCGGTGAACCTAGCAGTGGTATAGGAAGTACCCACACCCTTGACCTCTCAAAACTAAACAACCTGCTCGCAGCCACCTTTGTACTACTTGTTATATTAGATAACAAATCCTTTGTTGCCGAAGCCATTGATTTCCAAACTTCAGTGTGTGTAAGGATCACTCAAGGAGTTTGTTATAACACAGAAATTCTGACTCAATGGGGCTGGAGTGAGGCCCATGAATTTGCATTTCTAACGTCTAGTGATACTGATGCTGGTCCAGGAACCACACTTGAAGTAGCCACGGCTTAAACTAATTTAAATTGCACGCTTGACTTCTTGCAACCCAAACCATCCTGGCTGCTAAGTGCTTTTGGAGGGTACGTGACAATGGATACTTTTGCTTCCTACTTGCAAAGCTCTGATGCGATCCTAGTTCATTTGATCCTCACCACACGCCTAGGAGGCAGCTGCTTTTGCAGAAGCGGGAAACCGAAGCTTAGAAACTTAGGTTTTCCGGAGCCCTTTTATTTGCGAGTGACGGAAACCTGGTTCCAAAGGAGTTTAAGCACAAAGGGAAAGTTGTTGACTCCGGTATCTAGACAGAATAGGGGTGAACCTAGGAACAGCTGAATCTGGTGGCTCATATTGTGTTGTTGGTCTCTTTCATTTTATTCTTAACTGCTGGCCAGCTTCCTTCAGGTAGCAGAGAACCTGACCACCGGCTACCCAAGGCTCCCATCCCATGACACTGGATTGGGACTCCAGAGGAGAGGGTTACTTTTGCCCAATGCCTGCACATAACCTCCTGCACCCCCTAAGAATGGACACAGGGAGAATCACGGGGGAGAGACAGTCACATCTAGGCTGAAGACGATATGGCTCCCATCAGGTGGGAGGCGTGAGGGTTGTGGAAAGCAGTTGGATGTGTTTAGATTCAGATACCATTGTAAGATTTCCATATAAACATGTTTAAAAATCAGAAGAGACTGCTGATTTATCAGAATTCTTTCTGCAGGGTTTGATCCTGAAAATATGGTCCCTGTGATTATAGCTCTTATTTGACTCTGTAGCTTGTAAATACTGATTATTACCTCCCCCACTAGGTAATATGGACCCTGACAGCAAGAAACATTTAATTCGTTTATTTCCTCAGCAAAAATGTATTGGCCCTGCTGTGTGGCTCAGGGAATGTCACTGATAATGTTGAGTCTGTTCTAGTTAGGAGGTGGCATCTAGACAGTTTGACTCTAGGTGGGTCGGGTGTTCTGGGAGAGGCAGAAAGATCCACTTTATCACACTCTCCAGAAATGGGAAACTTGTTTAATCAAGTTAATTTTGTTAAACACACACACACACACACACACACACACACACACACACACACCAGTTAAGAATGGGTTTGACTACATATACCAATATAGGGCTTAAATAGATAGTTAGAAGGAAGGAAGGAGGGGAGAAAAGATGCTGAGAAGGCCACCAGCCATACCTATCATAATCTATATGTGTAATAAGATGCTCTGAGATTAGACCTAGTACTTTTGAAACTTCAATGCACAGAAGTGGGAACAAACCACTATTTTCGCCTAAAAGCTGAAGTCTTCCTATCGCCCTAGGGCAGACGTCATCTTTTGGCAAAGACTGCACATTGATTTTGCAAGGACCCTGTAATAAGTCTCCCGTCATCCAACAGAAAAGGTCAGAGTCTCTTCTGAACTGAAGGAATTCTGAGCAAGTTGTTGCAACCCACTGGTTGCAAAGTGACATGGGTAGATGACATGAAAGGCAGTGTTGTCTTTTTTTGGAAATCCACGTTTGATCCTTCCTTTGGCGTTGAAGATGAAAGATCCCTGGATCTAGCAGGGAGAAACGGCAAAGGCTGTCATCCCATTTCGGAGACCAAGCTGGTAAGAGGTAGGATCCCTCGAGGGATCCCTCAAGGTAGGACTTGGCCTCTGGATCTCTGGAGCCATAATATTTTGTATCTTGTTTAAGTGATTTCTTTTTTGTTTTGATTGCTTTTTGAGAATATTGCCTACAGGAATAATTTATTAACTATCTGAGCCCGGTCTCAGCGGAGGTCTGGGGATTAGGGAGGAAGTAGTCATGCTCGGGAAGGCAGCGATTATAAAATAGTAGGGATATCTCTAGGGAACGAGCTAGATTCGGAGAGGTTGTTGGAAGAGGAAGTGACAAGGGACATGTAGGGCAGGTTTTGAAACACGCTTGTCTCCCTCTGGGACCTCTGGGTGGGAACCTATTGAAGCCCTGTATCCTGCTAAATGGATTATTTGGGGCATCACCTTACCTTGGCTATTTAAGGGGAGATTTTCTCGTAGATTGAGCAATTTGGGAATACCTGGGGAAATACTAAAGGGTCACGAAGTTTGACTTTGTTCTCAGTGTTTGTTCACATATATGATTACATTTGGCCTTGCCCTTTGGGAGGCTAAAGAGCCAAGTATCTACCTCTTCGTCATATCTGGCGTCTCTGAGCTTATTTAAAGATGCATTTTATCCTTCTACACCAAGAAAAGGCTAAATTTGTGTGCATGCAATGAAAACGGAGGGGTGCTGGACAATCAGGTGTGATTTTATTCCCTCGAAAGCAAATAATATTGCTCCATTACCACATTCCTAGATCCAAACTTTGAGAACACATTTTTTTCAAAGGATGATGCAAAGCAGTAAGTACACCCCCAAATGAAATTGCAAGAAGGGCAATAACCTTAAGGGCACCTCTGCAAATATTAATGAAGCATCTTCTTTCTTTGGTCCTAATCCGTAAGCCTTTGATTTCTTATTCTTGTCATGTTGCACTTAGGTGGAACTTCTGGTACAATGTTAAACAGCAAAGGTGAGTGAGGACTTCTTTGTCTTGTCTCCAGTCTGAGGGGGAAACAGTTCAGTTTCTCATCATCAAATATGATGTTAGCTATAGGGTCTTTTCATATTCCCTTATTGTATTAAAGAGGTTCCCTTCTATTCCTAGATTTTTAAGAGTTTTCATTATTACATGATTGTATGGTTTTTTTTCTTAAGTCTGTTAAAATTACATTGATTGAGGGGCACCTGGGTGGCTCAGTCCATAAAGCGTCCGACTTCAGCTCAGGTCATGATCTCATGGCTTGTGAGTTCAAGCCCTGCGTTGGGCTCTGTGCTGACAGCTCAGAGTCTGGAGCCTGCTTCCAGTTCTGTGTCCCTCTCTCACTCTGCCCCTCCCCCACTCATGCTCTCTCTCTCTCTCTCTCTCTCTCTCTCTCTCTCTCTCTGTCAAGAATAAATAAAAAACATTTAAAAATTTTTAAAAAACTTCATTGATTTATGACTGTTGAATCAGGCTTGTATTCCTGATTCCTGAATCACACTTGGTTGTAATGTGTTATCCTTTTTATATATTTCTGGGTTCTATTTGTCAATATTTTGTTAAGAACTTTTGCATTCATATTCATGAGAGATAATTGGTCCACAGTTTTCATTTACTGTAATGTTTTTATCTGCTTTTGGTATTCGGGTAATTCTGCTCTCTAAAAATGAGAATGGAAGTTTTCTGAACAAAAATTTGTAGAGAATTGGTAATGTTTTTTTCTTAAATGTTTGATAGAACTCACCAGTGAAATTCCAGTGTTTTCTTTTTCTGTAAGAGCTTTAATTATCAGTTCGATTTCTTTAATATAAAGATATGAAGGTTACCATTTTCCTATGTGAGTTTTGATATCTGTTTCTTTCAAGGAATTGGTCTGTTTCATCTAAGTTATCAAATTTGTGAGGAAGTATCTTCTTTGAGTGCCTAAAGCTTTGGTTTGTGAAATTGCTTCTGTGAAGTTGCCTGAGCATCAGAAACCAAGCTCTCAACTCAAGTAGGTGAAAAGATGATAAATCTTTATTTTAATCGCTACTCTCAGAGTTTGGGAAAAGCCTGGTAATTAATTTGCTGGCAACGTCAGCCATACTTCTCCCAACGGAGTTGGCCTAACATATCTTCCTTTCTCAAGAGTGGAAAGTGAGCATTTATTTTGTATAACAAATGAGCGGGATAGTGACTTAGCAGCTGCACAGCAGCTGGGGGTGATGATACAGAGTTCCTACACTACCATTTCAAGCTTTAAAATTGACTACTAAGTTGTGGGGCATCTTGGTGGCTCAGTTGGTTAAGTGTCTGTCTTAGGCCTAAGCATGATCTCACTGTCCCCGAGTTCGAGCCCCACGTCTTTGTTGACTGCTAAGTTGTTTTACTAACAAAAATGTAACATTGCTTTTTTTTTAGTTTTCAAAAAAATTTTTTAATGTTTATTTATTTTTGAGAGAGAGACAGAGCATGAGCGGGGGAGGGGCAGAGAGAGAGGGAGACACAGAGTCCGAAGCAGGCTCCAGGCTCCGAGCTGTCAGCACAGAGCCCGATGTGGGGCTCAAACCCATGAACTGGGAGATCGTGACCTGGGCTGAAGTCGGACGCTTAACTGACTGAGCCACCCTGGTGCTCCTAAAATTAATGTATTTTGGATAAAATATCAGATTTATTTTTTATTGCCTGATTTTATTCTACTATGAGTGTAATATTCAGCTTTTGCTTTACCAAAGACTGATTTTTACCATTTGCCAATTAAGAATTTGGCCAAATACAGGGGTACCTGAGTGGCTCAGTCAGTTCAGTGTCTGACTTCAGCTCAGGTCCTGATCTTGTGAATTCGAGCCCCGTGTTGGCTTGCTGTTGTCAGCCTGTCAGCACAGAGCCTGCCTCAGATCCTCTGTCCCCTTCTCTCTGCCCCTCCCCCACTTGTGCTCTCCCGAAAATAAATAATAATAATAATAAAATCATTTGGTCAAATACCTAATCACTGTGCCTCAAACATGCACACACTTGAACATACACACACCCCTCATGATCTCAAGGTCTTTAACTCTCACCAGGCTGTACTTACGATCCCACTGAGGATAATCTCTATGGTTTTCAAGGAGTGCTTTTGTTTACATTTACATTCTGGGCCTTTCTTACCTTAAAGTGCATAATAACTGGGTCATAATGAACCTCAAATATTAGCTTCCAAATTATTTTCAGGTCCCCGGGACTCTACTCAGTAGCTTAAGTCTTGAATCTGACTTGTTTTGCCAAAATCCCACCCCTCTTTTTAATTCTCTTGCAAGCATCCTCCGGCACTTTCGGTGGCTGTGTAAACCCACCCCTCCCTTGGTTCATAGAAAGACAGGGAAATCACAACGGGAGCTCGCCTGCAATGTCTGTGACTCATCTCACATCTGTATCATTTAGGCCTTAGGATTAGCCTTCCTACATGTGACCAAACCATTAATTGACAGTGGTCTAAACAAGACAGATGTTTACCTCTTCCTTATGTAAATGGACTCTAGAGACGGACTATCCAGAGGCCAGAACAAGGCACAATAGAAGAAGCAAAAGGGTACACTCTCTTCCTTGTACTGAGCCTTCTTGGAAGTTCCACATAAGACTTTTGTTTGTGTTATGGCTGCAGAGATGCTTCTTGTCCACGAACACTAACCTCCTTAGAAACAGAACATCCCATTTTTAGCGGGGTTCATAATTGTGTGAAATAAAAGCTATCTCAGACATCTAGCCAATGGAAAGGAGACAGACTGTCATGTCTAACATTTAGAAAGTATCCTTAAGGACAGGAGCATGCCTTTCTTCCTCCCTCCTTCTCCTGCTGGCTAGAATGGAGAAATGTTTGCTAGAGCTCAGAAGGCATGTTGGACCATGGGGTGGAAGCTATATATTAAGGGTGTGAAGCAACAAGACAGAAGGAGTCTAGGTCCTTGACAATCCTGGAACAGCTCTACAAGATTTGGTTTGCATCCAAGCAGACTGTTTTCTTTTGAGAGAGACATAAACTCCGATTTTGTTATTTTGACCCTCGTAGCAGCTGAACAAGTATCACAGCGTACACAGATGGATAATGCATCTAAACTGGAAGATTGGGGGTTGGAACTGGAGAGCCACGCCCTATTTGGGGGCACTGAGCGCAGTCTCCAGGGAGCGTTCAGCAACTTTGCATAATTTTCCAGCCCAGCCTCCTATTCAGAGGTTCCGATACAACCCCCACCCCCATCCTATCTGAAATAATATAGGAACGATGTCACCGATGGACATGTGTTAGATGTGATAACAATGTGGAGGCAGGAAAGAACTTGAGACGAATTATGCTGGAAGGCTGATGGTGACATGGGCAGAGTCAGGAGGACAAGAAGGGGAGGTGGATGGTCCGAGCTGATGGCATCCACGTGGTGATGCCCAGCAGCCGGTAGAGCAGCCATCTCAGAAGCCTCCTCAGGGAGTTTTGCTTGAAGGCATGAGAGGAAGCTGGTGAATCTACAAAGGAGGGCAGCCCCAAGAGGGAACTCACCCTGGAACACATCTGGGGTTGAAGGGCAGAAAGGAAGTAGAGAGATTCAGTCAATGGAAGAGACGAAGAGGAAAGCAGCCTGAGGAAGGGCAAACGGGGCATTGTAAGATGTTCAAGGGCAGGAACAGGTCTGGGGGGAAGGAGAAATGGAGTGGAAGCACCAAGAAATCAGTCAAGTGGGGCTGGCAGCAGCAGAGCAGGGGGGTAGGTCTGGTATTCCGGCGAGGGTGTTGCTCAGGGGCTATTACAAGTGGGACAGATGGTGGTTTCACTAAGTCGAAGTCAAAATAAACAGTAAAAATAAATAAATAAATAAATAAATAAATAAATAATAAATAAAAGGCAGCTGTGAAAATAACTTTGATGGATTGGACCATTTGCTAGTAAAACAAAGGTTATAACCAGCCCTTACATTTGCATGATGCTTGGTGCCTTCCGGGCAGGACAGGCGACATAATTTGTAGGGCCTGACGCGAAATCAAAATGTGGGTCCCTGCTTAAAAATGACTAAGAATTTCAAGATGGTGACAGCGGAGCATTGGAACAGGTGTGAAGCGCTGTGTGACTGCACAGGTTGCACGCCCGGTGAAGCCCGCCTGCTTCCGAGCAGTTTCCTCCTCTAATTTCAGAGAGAATCTTCGAGATGCTCTACCCCATCCAAGTCATTTGGAGTGGATAGCTCTTTTTTTGCTGTTCAGCATTAGACCACCCCTCTTGTCTAGGGGATGGAGGGACTCCCCCACTGAACTGGTGCAGGTGGGAGGCATGGCCCCTCCACCACGAAAACCTTCTCCCAGCCCCCAGGACACCAGGGATCCAAGGACACACGTGATCCAAGCTAAGCTCATCAGATGCTTCCTCACGGGATTTCAATTTTTTTGCATCACTCTTAGGATGCAGGACTCCCAGAGATGCTTCTCTGTGGCAGTGGCAGAATCAAGAGGCCGGGGCAGAGGCGAGGATCCAGACAGAGCAGAGGTGAGTGTCCAGCGGGAACCAGGGGTAGTGTCCCAGCCCACGTTTCCCTGGGAGCTGCTCTTGGATGCCCTGCTACTGACCACTCCTTCCTGTTGCCCCTTTTCCAACATGTAAGTTCAGGAGAGTCCCCAAGGCCACCCTCAGGTTCAGCAACGCGGACATACTCACGTTGATGCTTTTCTACCGTGAAAGTTCATAGATTAAAATCATCACTAAGAAAAGGAGGCCAGTGGAGGGGCCAGGAGGGCTCCAGGAGCAAGCGTCCCCTTGTCATCTCCCACGGGAGTTATGGGCAGCCTTTACTTCTCCCACCAACCGCGTGTGACAATCCTATGCTCTGAGTATTGACGCCAAGGGCACTCACCCAAGTCTTGGTAGCCAGAGTTTCTATGAGTGCTCACCATGTCGACACAGCTGACTGCCCTGCCCACAAGACTGACTTTAGTATCCAGTCCCTCCGGAGGCTGAGCTGATACTGTGTGGCCCGAGGCCCCGGCAGAGTGCACAGTGTTAATGTGGACTATCTGGCACGGCTCGAGAGCCCCCCAGTAAATAAAGACCTTCTTATCGAGCAGAACATCCCAAGGGCTTAGTGGTTACCTCCCAGGAGCTAGAGGCAAAGGCTACACCCTTCTCCGGGCAAGGTTAGTTACTGCACACCACGCGGTCCCCAGCTTTCCCATCCATTTCTCCAGGTCCCCAAGCCCTTCTGGGAAGCCCTTCCAAAGCATCTAGCTGCCTGGATCTTCTAGATGCCTCCTGAGGTAAGCACAGCCGGTGCTGTGATCTCTGTTTCCCAGATGACTCAGCTGAGGCCCAGATGGACCCAAAGTCGCACAGATCGTTCTGAGGCGTCATGTCCGGTGACCTAGCCCCGTGTCCTTTTGGCTGCACCTAGAGGCCCAGGGGCAGGAATTATTCCACTGGGCAGCAGCTGTCCAAGAAGAATCAGTCATTGGAAAGGTCAGGAGATGGAGGTCATCTGAAATTCACCTCAAATATCTGAGGATGTGAATTTTTCTTTTTTCTTAACTTATTTTTATTTTTTTATTAATTTTTTTTAATTTACATCCAAATTAGTTAGCATATAGTGCAAAAATGATTTCAGGAATAGATTCCTTAATGCCCCTTACCCCTTTAGCCCATCCTGCCCACACCCCCTCCAATAACCCTCTATTTGTTTTCCATATTTATGAGTCTCTTATGCTTTGTCCCTCTCCCTGTCTTTATATTATTTTTGTTTCCCTTCCTTTATGTTCATCTGTTTGTATCTTAAAGTCCTCATATGAGCGAAGTCATATGATATTTGTCTTTCTCTGGCTGAATAATTTCACTTAGCATAATACCCTCCAGTTACATCCATGTAGTCGCAAATGGCAAGATTTCATCCTTTTTGATTGCTGAGTAATACTCCATTGTACATATATACCACATCTTCTTTACCCATTCATCCATCAATGGACATTTGGGCTCCTTCCATACTTTGGCTATTGTCGAAAGTGCTGCTATAAACATGGGGGTGCATGTGTCCCTTCAAAACAGCATACCTATATCCCTTGGATAAATACCTAGTAGTGCAATTGCTGGGTCGTAGGGTAGTTCTATTTTTAACTTTTTGAGGAACCTCCATACTGTTCTCCAGAGTGGTTGCACCAGCTTGCATTCCCAGAGGATGTGAATGTTTCAAAACCCATCTAAGCCTGCTGAAATTAACCAAGGCTTGGCCATCCACTGGTGTTCTCAGGAGAGTATAGAGGCAGTTTGTGGATAAATTTCTGTAGATATTTACAAGTTTACAAAAATACTCTCCCTTTTCTATGTTGGGGAAGCTGGCCAGTCTTCCTGGGAGACATGGCAATACCAGGGGGCATCCTACATCCACTGAATGGAAAACAAGCCTTTAGCAACTAGGTGACTTCCCTGGGCCACTCGTCCCCCACCCTGACCTAGAGGTGAAAGTCCTTTGTGAAGCACAAGATTTGTCTCCTAGCCAGGAGGGCAATTCACCCCCAGCCCTACCGCCAGCTGGTCCCATCTGCAGCGTGGAGCCCTGGGAGAGAGACGATCACTAAGGTAACCACAAAGCCCCAAGGGTGGGCAGATGCAGACACACAGCAGCTGCCACGGCTGGGCACACAGCCTGTGCCCTGCTCTGGAGGGACTCCCGCGGGCCTTCCGCCTGCTGAGGCCTCAGACCCGGGGCATGCAGGGTTGCCTGGAGAGAGCTGCTTGCATAGAGGCTTCCTGGTCTCTGCAACGCTCTGTTGGATCCGAGAAAACCCTGGCATCTCTGAGACCCATCTCTTCCCACTGGGGAGACCGAGGCCACAACTGGGAACTTACATTTAGCAGCAGAGCTGGGACTTAAAGTTGATGTTCCTGACGCCTAGTCCTCCTTTAGGCATGACTGTTGGAGGCAGTGGGCTCTCCAGGATCTCATAGAAAGGGGCTGGGTACCCCTACAGTGGATGGTGCATACATGCATTCGTTCAGTAGACACTGAATGTCTACTGTGTTCTTTTCCCAGAGCTACCATCACAAATTATCACAAACTTGGTGTCTTAGAGTAATGGAAATTTATTCTTGTGCAGTTCTGGAGGCAGGAAGTCCAAAATCAAGGTGCTCACAGAGCCGTGTTCCCTCTGAGGGGGATCCCTGGGAGACTCCTTCCCTGTCTCTTCCAGGTTCTGCTGCTTCCCAATGTTCTTGGCTTATAGTTGCATGTGTCTGAACCACGTCTGTCTTGATGTGGCCATCTCGTCTGTGTCTCCTCCCTTTCTCTTGTAAGACATGTGCCATGGTTTTAGGGCCCACTACTTTTTTAAATGTTCATTTATTTTGAGAGAGAGTGAGAGAGGGGAGAGGCAGAGGGAAAGAGAGAGAAAATCCCAAGCAGCCTCTGCACCGTCAGTGCAGAGCCTGATGCAAGGCTCGAACTCACCAACTGTGAGATCATGACCTGAGCCGAAGTCAAATGCTCAACCAATGGAGCCACCCAGGGGCCCCCTAGGGCCCACCTTAATCTGGGATCATCTCATTCCAAGTTCCTTAACTTACTTATATCTGCAAAAACCTTTTCTCCAAATAAGGCCACACACATAGTTTCTGGTGGGCATATCTTTTTGGAGGGTGGGGGGAGGGGGTGCACCATTCAACCCAGTATTCCTACCACGTGACACACTCTAACCCTGTCTAAACCTTGGATACAGCAGGAAGTGCGGCTTCACAAAGTTTGTATTCTGGTGGGGGAGAGGTAAACAAACAAACTACAATTTAATGTAATTTCTGATAGAACCACTCTGAAGCGTACTTGGGACGGGTAAAGGGGCAGAGATGATCCGGGGGGGGGGTGATCTCTTCAAAATAAAGTAGTTGGAGGAGTCTTCTTGGAGGATGCAATGCAATGAGAGGGATGGTGGTCGGCTCATGTCAATCCCACACACACAGACCCCCACCTATCCAAGCCCAGCAGCCTGGTAGGCAATATTATGGAAGCTCGGAGAAAGTAAAAATTTGGTAGCTTGTCTTTTATAGAGCATGCATAGGAATACAGCTTTTGGGGAGCCTTTGTGGCTGCAAATGTCTGCACAGCAATGAGAAATGAAACGGTAGTAGTGGCATGGAAGATGCTGGAATTTGGACATTTAAGACTGCCTGTTATTGAGTAGTGTGAATGAGGCACTATATCCATCTTCCAGCACGCTAGACAAGACTTCTGCTGTCTGGAGAGGTTTCCTGAACTTCTCCAATTGAAGGTAATGGGTTCTCACATGTCCTGTAAGGGGGTGGTAGTCACATTCCCCCTAGGAATGCCCATATCTGCAAAAACCTGTGACCCTGGCTCACCATGCTCCTCCTGGGTGAGCAATTCAGAGATTGATCAAAGGTTATCCTTTTTTTTTCTAATGTTTAAAATGTTTATTTATTTATTGAGAGAGAGAGAGAGAGAGAGAGAGAGAGAGACAGAGAGAGAGATAAAGGATAGAGGGAGAGAATACCAAGCAGGCTCTGCACTGTCAGCACAGAGCCCCACACGAGGCTTAAACTCACAAAGTGTGAGATCATGATGTGAGCTGAAACCAAGAGTCAGATGCTTAATTGACTGAGACACTCAGGCGCCCCTCACAGTCTGTCCCTTAAAGCAAATTCACAGATGTGGAGAATGTGTGTTTCTCCTTCTCTCCCAAAGGAAAAAGAAACAGGCGAGCTCCTCATCCCAAAAAGGGGCAGGGGACCGGAGGAGAAACCCTGGGAGAGGTGAAGGGTGCAAGTGGGCCAGTCTGGCATCGCTGGACTCAGCACTGAATGTCTCCTGAGCTGCTGGAGAGCAGGCCAGGGGCCACCACAAGACCAGAGCGCAGTGTGGTGACAAGTGGCACCCCTTCCCTGGATGCACAAGGAGCAGTGAGGGCAGCAAAGAGAGCGTCCTGCATTCCGAGAGGCTAGTGGGGCCAGAATCATGGGAGTCTTCTTGTGGCCAAGCAATTGCCAAGGAAGGACCCAGACCAGAGTCACCCTGGAGAAGACACTGCCCTGGGGGCTGCTTGCTGAGGCAGGGGACCTCCATGGTGAACTTCAGGGAATGTATCTCCCATGCCAGGGGGTCCTGGGGGTGCAGGGATGGGAGTGAGCAGGTGGGTATCTTTGAACCCACAAAAGCACTCCCCAAAAGACAGAGGACAAAGAGGGCTGTTATGTACGAGTTGACCTGTGTCCCTCCAATAGATATGATGAAGTCCACAACCCTCCAGTACCTGTGAACATGACCTAATTTGGGAATGAGGTTATGGCTAATGTAATTAGTTAAGATGTGGTCATACTGGAGTAGGGCAGACCCTTGATCCACTGTGTCCTTATAGGAAGAGGGAAATTTGGACACTCAGAGAGGAACAGGGCATTTGAAGACAGAGGCAGGGACTGGAGTGATATGGCCACAAGCCAAGGGAGGCTGGAGCCACCAGAAGCTGGAAGAGGCAAGGAAGGATCCTCCCCTAGAGATTTTAGGGGGAGCGTGGCTTTGCCCAAACCTTGATTTTGGATCTCTAGCCTGCAGAACTGTGAAAGAATAAAGCTCTGTTGATTTAAGCCAGATTGTTCTGTTGATTAAGCCAGATTGTGGTAATTAGTTATGGCAGCCCTAGGAAATTAACATAAGGACCAACCTTTGGGGAGCCACCCCAGCAGGTGTCAGTGGCCAGAGGAATATCCGACAGGAGTCCAGCAGGACTGGCTTGTCTTCACATCTTCTGTCCCCTTGACTACCCTTCTCCCCCTAATTCCAGAGAAGCCGAATAACAAGGCATAGTGGGGAGAAGAAAGGAAACAGATGAGCTGAAGGACACCCCCCTGCTCCATTTCCGCTGCTCTTCTGCCTGAGCTGGGGGGAGAGGCACTGCTTTGAATGAGATGTGAGATGAAAAAAAAAAAGGAAAAGAAATTTCTGGCTTAAGTTGCACTGGAATCTTTTTTGCTGCCTGAACATGACCAGAACAAGCCATAGGATCCACCTTAATGTGGGAAGCTGCCTCAAGGAGCCAGGACTAGGAAAGAACCCACAGGAAACACACAGGTAGAAATAGCTGATGGGCCCCAAGCCTCCACGGGTGCCGAAGTTGTCTCCAGCAGACTGCGAGAGGCAGCCAAAAGTTTTCTGGGATTCTCTGCCATTCCTTGGGCTTTTCCATAAATGGAAGGAACCCTCCTCAGTTCAGCTTCACAGAAGTCTCGGATTCCTCCACTCCGAGAGCTGAAACCTAACCTAGAGCCCGGGTCACTGCAGGGAAACGATCCAGACCTCAAGGGATGGCCAAACACTTGCTCAGGCAACAGCTTCACCTGGAGGCTGGCCAACGGACGTCATGTACTGGCCAGGGCGACACTCTGGGGCAGGGAAGTGCTTTCAGGGGGGAAAACCTGCGAGATGGTAGATAGTGACAGAAATGCCAGTGTAAACAAGCAAGTCTTCTGGCATGAGGGCTTGGGTGTTCGAGGCGGATGGCGTGGGGCTTTGTTCCTGGCCAGTTGTGCAGTCTGGGTAAGTGGCTTTACTGTCAGGATTAGCTGTAGGAAACAAAAACCGTCTAGTGGTTTCTAAGCAAAAAGAGACTTTGTACAGGGAATTGAGTGCTTACAAAATCGTCTGAAGGCTGTTGAGGAGTGAGGGCTTCTAGACTGGGTCTCCAGGAGCGTTTAAAGAGTAGCTGGGATTTGTTTTGATCAAGTATGGTGAGACATACGGGCATAGAAGGGACTGTCATGAAGGAAGAAGCGTGTTATCGTCACAGAGCCCTGCAGCACGCTATGCGGGGCCACAGAGGGAAGTGTCTGGGTCCATAGGGAGGTAGAGTGAGCAAGTGGAAGTGTGGACAAGAACCCTTCTCATAGTTTGCAGGGAAGAAATGTGCTACAGGACAAGCAGGCTTGGGATTGGCTAGGGTGCATAATTTCAGCGGACTCTGGGGCATGGGTGCTGACCCTTGTTGTCTGTACCTGGCCCTCTGGTGATTAAGTCAGGTAGATTGTGGCTGAGGTGAGACCTTATTGAGAAGGTGGTTGTGGCAGGGGCTCTGGATTGGTTGGTTTGCACAGGAAAGGCTTTTTTTTTTTTTTTACAAGTCAGCCATTTCATATCTCCAGGAATTAGCTATCCTGGGGAGGAATGGTCCTCCAGGGCCACGATGTCAAAGCATCAGGAACACAGAATGAAATGATTTAATTAATACAGGAGGGCTTTCTTTATTTCTGTAGAACTGACTGATTAGATGAGGAATGGCTTCTGTAACCTTCTGGAAGGCAAGGAAACAGAAGGCCGCAAGGAAACTACTGAGCCCAAGAGAGTGAAGAAACCAAGAGTTGGATGCTCAACCGACTGAGCCACCCAGGTGCCCCCCAAAAGACAGACTCTTAAATACTGAGAACAAATTGGTGGCTGACAGAGGCGAGGTGGGTGAGGCGGTGGGTGAAATAGGTGAGCAAATCAAGAGTACATTTGTCATCATGAGCACTGAGTAATGTATAGAATCATATTTACGCCTGAAAGTATAATAGTGCATGCTAATTATACCTGAATAAAAAAATAAAAGTAAAGGGAAGATACACGAATAGACAAAAATTAAGGCCTATATTTTAAAAACCACATAAGGGAGGGGCACCTGGGTGGCTCAGTCGGTTAAGCGTCTGACTTCGGCTCAGGTCATGATCTCCTGCTTTGTGAGTTCGAGCCCCACGTCGGGGTCTGTGCTGACAGCTCGGATCCTGGAGCCTGCTTCGGATTCTGTGTCTCCTTCTTTCTCTGCCCCTCCCCCACTTGTGCTCTGTCTCTCTCTATCAAAAATAAATAAATGTAAAAAAAATTTAAAAATCACATAAGGGAAAGAAATCAGAGTCTGATCCCATATACGTGATCACTCAGCAGTCTGACCCATATGCATGCAGTTTCTGTAAACAGAAACTTCTTATATAAATAGTTTCATGTTATAGGGTTTTAGCCTGTTTTTCTTCACTCAGCAACATGCAGTAAACATTTTTCTAGGTCAAAAAAGACTTTATTACATTTTATGATATCTGCATGTAAATCCGTTATGTAGATGAACTACAATTTATTTAAACACTCCACATTCTCAGACATCATCTTAATTTGTGTTAGTATAAATACACTGTGATAAACATCACATGTTCTTAGAGTAAATTTTTAAGTTTTTTTTAACGTTTTCATTTTATTTTTGAGAGCGAGAGAGACAGAGTACGAGTTGGGGGAGGGGCAGAGAGAGAGAGAGGGAGACACAGAATCCGAAGCAGGCTCCAGGTTCCGAGCTGTCAGCAGAGAGCCCGATGCGGGGCTCGAACCCACGGATGGTGAGATCATGACCTGAGCGGAAGTCGGATGCCCAACCCACTGAGCCACCCAGGCACCCCTAGAGTAAATTTTTAATGACAATAAAATAACGAATATTTGTTGAGTGGTTAGTAAGAGCCAGTGACTGAGTCCTTCACAAATGTCTGGATTCAGGAACTCTCAGAGAACCCCAGAAGGCAAGTCCTATAATTAGACTCATTTTACAGGTAAAGCAACTGGTGTTGGATATAGGAAACGACTTGCCTGGTAAACAGCTAGTAAATGATCGAGGCTGCCTAGGTTTATCTGATTCTCGTTAATAATTTCTGATGCCTAAACATACCAAATCAGTTCCCGTGTCTTTAATCCTTTCCATACCTTTTGTTAAAGAGCCCTCAAGAAAATTCATGCTAATCTATACTCCCCACTAAAAATGCAGGAAAGTGCTCACAACCCCCATCCACACCTTGTGTTACAGCCCTTTGTAGTATGTGCGTTAATCTGATAGGCCAACAAATGGGCTCTTGTTTCAATTTGTAATTGTTTAAAGTTTATTTATTTACTTATTTATTTTTTGGGGGGGGGTGGGGGACAGAGAGAGAGGGAGAGAGAGAGAATCCCAAGCAGGCTCCACACTCAGCACGGAGCCTGACGCCGGGTTCCATCTCCCGATGGCAAGATCACGACCTGAGCTGAAATCAAGAGTCAGACGCTTAACCGACCGAGCCACCCAGGCGCCCTTCGATTTGTCATTTGTAAGTTACTTGAGAGATTGTCTATTTTGATACTTATTGGCTGTATGTGTTTATTTTCTCAAGAATCGATTTTTCATGTGCCTTTGTTCTCTTTCAATGGGCCATTTATCTTCTTTGCATTGATTTGCTTAGCCATATCCCAGCTGTCATGTACTTTCCAAATGTTTTTCACACCGCATGCTTTTTTATTGACAATTCCATTGACAATTTCCATTATTTGTTCATTGAAATTCTAGGGTTGGACTTTGAAAGCAACCCCTTACTAACTCCTCTAGGCACGAGACGGGGGCAATAGCCCCACAGACCAGAAAGCCGACCCAGCCTCAGAGGCGCCTCCTGAAATGCTTTAAAATCCATCCCTGCTTTTACTTTCTCTGAGATCAAATCCAGAATAAATATCCATATTCTCTGCCCTCTGTCACAGAAGGTCGGAAAACATGTCAGATATAGAAGGCCAGTAACAAAAGTGCAATTTGGAACTCAAATTTGGTGTAGAGAAAATAAATACTCTCTCTGCCTCTACCCCGCTAGTTCTCTCTCTCTCTCTCTCTCTCTCTCTCTCTCTCTCAAAAATGAAATTTGGAGCAGAATACAGCACACATCACAGCAGAGTCCTCCTCATTTATTTGCTAGCTGGTTTTTTTTCATTAAGATATTTCACATACTATAAAATTCACCATTTAGAAGTCTCAATTTCAGTGGTTTTCATTATATTCCCAAGGCTGTACCACCCTCCCCACTTTCTCATTTCAGAAACTTCTCATGGCTCCAGAAACTCCATACCCATTAGTGGCCATTCCCCAAACCCCCCAGTCCAGCCCTGGCAACCACTAATCGACTGTCTGTATGGATTAACCCATGCTGGACATTTCCTAGAAATGGAATCCTACATTATGTGGTCTTTGGATTTTGCTTCTTTCACTTAGCCTAATGTTTTTCAGGTTCATCCACCTGTGCCTGGCACACGTCAGTACATCATTTCTTTTTTGTGGCTGAATAATATTCCATCCTATGCAATGCTGTCTATCCATTTAATATGGATGGACATTTGGTAGTTTCCAAATTTTGGCTGTTATGGAGAATGCTGCTATGAAAATCCATGTACAAGTTTTATTTTTTTAATTTTTTTTTTTTTTGAGAGAGAGAGACAAAGTGTGAGTGGGGGAGGGCCAGAGAGAGAGGGAACCACAGAATCTGGGGCAGGCTCCAGGCTCTGAGCTGTCAGCACAGAGCCTGACGTGGGGCTTGAACTCACAGACTATGAGATCATGACCTGAACCGAAGTCAGACGCTTTAAATGACTGAACCACCCAGGCACCCCCAAACAGATCTTTATGTCTCAGTGTCTTATCTGTTTATTTATTTTTGAGAGAGAGAGAGAGAGAGCTCATGAGAGGGGCAGATGAGCAGAGGGAGAGAGAGACAGAGAGACAGAGAGACAGAGAGAGAGGGAATTGTAAGCAGTCTCCACACGTGGAGCCTGACATGGGGCTCAGTCTCATGACCTGAGCTGAAATCAAGAGTTTGACACTCGAACCAACTGAGCCATGCAGGTGCCCCTATTATTATTATTATTTTTTTAATGTTCATTTATTTTTTTTGAGAGAGAGAGAGACAGAGCACGAGCGGGGGAGGGGGAGAGAGAGAGGGAGACACAGAATCCGAAGCAGGCTCCAGGCTCTGAGTTGTCAGCACAGAGCCCGACAAGGGGCTCGAACTCACGGACTATGAGATCATGACCTGAGCCAAAGTTGGAGGCTTCACTGACTAACCCACCCAGGTTTTCCCATGTACAAGTTTTTATGCAGACCCATGTTTTCATTTCTCTTGTGTAGACGGCCAGTAGAGTTGCTGCACCATTGGGTAACTCCGTGTTTCATGTTCTGGGCACCTGTTAGACTGTTTTCCCCAACACCTGCACTATTTTTCGTTCGCACCAGCAACGTGCGAGGGGTCCGATTTCCCCACATCTCTGCCAACACTTATTCCTAAGGTTTATTTATTTTTGTAACAGCCATCCTCGAGGGAGAGACTTCTCTACTGGATGAACTCGGAGTCAGTTTAAATAAAGACAATCCTTTTGAGTGGGTTTTCAAGGGAACCAGCAGTCAGGTCAAACAATGACACGCTTTTGGGAATGACATTTTGGGAGAATTCCAGCTCCCTTCTGCTCCATCCAATACGGGGAACGTGGACTTACTTTTCAAGGCTACTGTTGAGCTGGAGAGTGGAGGATGGGACTGGAGGAAGTTAAAAACCAGAAACCACATGTTTAGGCAAAATTTTTGGATTTTCAAACACCTTTTGACAGCTGCAACTGAAAACACTTGTAGATGAAAGCCAACTGTGGGCCCCAGTTAGAACCTTGGGCGTAGGCGGAGATGGGTTGGTGGAATAGAAACGTTTTCAATTGTTTCAAGGCAGTAGAAACATTTTGTTAGATAGAGTTGCCTTCAGTACTGGGGCGCCTGGGTGGCTCAGTCCATTAAGTGTCCGATTTAGGCTCAGGTCATGGATCTCGTGTTTTGTGAGTTCGAACCCTGCATGGGGCTCTGTGCTGACAGCTCAGAGCCTGGAGCCTGCTTTGGATTCTGTGTCTCCCTCTCTCTCTGCCCCTCCCCCTCTTGTGCTCTGTCTCTTCTGTCAAAAATAAATCAACATTAAAATTTTTTTTTAATATGGAATTTATTGTCAACTTGTTTTCCATACAACACCCAGTGCTCATTCCAACAGGTGCCCTTCTCAACACCCATCACCCACCCTCCCCTCCTTCCCACCCCCCCCCGCCATCAACCCTCAGTTTATTCTCAGTTTTTAAGAGTCTCTTATGGTTTGGCTTGCTCCCTCTCTCTTTTTTTTTCCTTCCTCTCCCCCATGGTCTTCTGTTAAGTTTCTCAGGATCCACATAAGAGTGAAAACATATGGTATCTGTCTTTCTCTGTATGACTTATTTCACTTAGCATAACACCCTCCAGTTCCATCTATGTTGCTACAAAGGGCCATATTTCATTCTTTCTCATTGCCACGTAGTATTCCATCATGTATATAAACCACAATGTCTTTATCCATTCATCAGTTGATGGACATTAGGCTCTTTCCATAATTTGGCTGTTGTTGGAAGTGCTGCTATAAACATTGGGGTACAAGTGCCCCTATGCATCAGTACTCCTGTATCCCTTGGGTAAATTCCTAGCAGTGGTACTGCTGGGTCATCGGGTAGATCTATCTTTAATTTTTTGAGGAACCTCCACAGTGTTTTCCAGAGCGGCTGCAACAGTTTGCATTCCCACCAACAATGCAAAAGAGGTCCTCTTTCTCCACATCTTCGCCAGCATCTATAGTCTCCTGATTTGCTCATTCTAGCCACTCTGACTGGCGTGAGGTGGTATCTGAGTGTGGTTTTGATTCGTATTTCCCTGATGAGGAGCGACGTTGAGCATCTTTTCGTGTGCCTGTTGGCCGTCTGGATGTCTTCTTTGGAGAAGTGTCTATTCATGTTTTCTGCCCATTTCTTCACTGGATTATTTGTTTTTCAGGAGCGGAGTTTGGTGAGTTCTTTATAGATTTTTGGACACTAGCCCTTTGTCCAATAGGTCATTTGCAAATATCTTTTCCCATTCCGTCGGTTGCCTTTTAGTGTTGTTGATTGTTTCCTTTGCAGTGCAGAAGCTTTTTATCTTCATGAGGTCCTGATAGTTCATTTTTGCTTTTAATTCCCTTGCCTTTGGAGATGTGTTGAGTAAGAAATTGCTTCGGCTGAGATCAGAGAGGTAAAAAGAAAATTATTTTAAAGAATTTCAATCAGTACCAAGGGTGATATGTGAAATATTTCACAAACCAAAGGCACGGGCACGCACTCATCAGAACAGACTCAGGCCTTAGCTGTGCCAGGTGCTGCTGCCCTTGAGTGGCTGGACTGCGGGGACGTGACAGGGGGTCCAGGAGGGGTCCCTCCAGGAGCAGCCCCCAGGGGAGATCTGCCTGCCACAGATTCTCAGATGAGACTCTTGTGCCTGGACGTCCTGCACCACCCTCACTTCCTACAGGGGAAGGGGGGACCCAGAGCTCTGGAGAAGAGTTTAAAACATCCTGCTAGAGGATAAAGAATTGCCACCAGCTCCTGGGTCTCCCTTGCTTTGATCTTTTGGGGATGTCCCTCTCACCCAATGGAGGGTGGGAAGGGAATTACTAGGGTGTCCCGGGGCGCGGGGGCTCGGCTCTGGCACAGGGGTGGGGGATCTCTGGGGACCCTCCCATTCCCCTCCGCAAGGGTGGCTACCCCTTCTCGGGAACCTGCAGACCTGCTGTCCCCACTACTCCTCTGGGAAGGTCGCGGGGTGCCCCAGGCAGGCTGCTGGGACAGAGGTGGGAACTGCCACCTGCCACCTTTGTTCCCGCATCCCCACCGCTTCCGTACCTCATGAGGGGGTGCTTCTGGGGAGGGGTGTCTCTGACATCACCACCTCTTCCAGCACTCCAGCCCCACCGGCAACTCCGCCCTCTTTGCATGGGAGACGCTTTCTCCCCCCACCCCCCCACCCCCCATTGTGTGGTCTATAGCCTGGTTTTGCTGGGTGCCCAGGTCTCCCGGGTGGGTCCCTCTGAACCAGGTTCAGTCTCCCTGCGGGACAGAGCTGGCCGAGTTCCACGCTTCTGCCCCGGAAGGAAACATGGTCAACGTGAGCATCGATCTTTCTTGAAAACAGCCACATCTCGCCTCCCTTAAGGAAGGCGTATCCGTCCACTCTGTGTGTTGGACCCCGAGCCTGGAGAAGCAAAAGCCTTGGCATTATTGAAGTTTTACTCAGGAACCTCTGACTCCTGCCTAAGCCCCGTTTATACTGGGAGTCTCCTCAGCTGGCGACAGGCTCCTTAACTGTCGTTCATGATCAGCACCAGGCCTGGCAGGATTGTTTTCTCTGCTGCCGTTTTTCATTCAGCCTCAAAGGACATGGTCTTCGGTGTCAGCCAAGGTGGTTTGACATTTCCACAGCTGCTGAGTGATCCTAGGGGCTCGCGGGGTCTCTGTGGACCACAGACTCCTCAGTTATAAACCTGAGATAAGTCTTTCCTCTTTGCTGTGAGGCTCCAGACGGTGTGGGGCAAGTGCTCCGCCCTCTTGCAGGCCAACGCCTGCAAGAGTAGGTCATCAACAGAAGCGGGTTTCATTCTCTGCCCCCTTGGCTCCCTGTGTTCAACCAACTGATGTCCCTGCCATCTGGAGGGGCCCCTAGGAGGGTACGATGCTCTGACCGTCCGCTGCTCTGCTGGCCCTGTCTGCGCCGTGGACAGGACCGTGATCCAACCGGCAAATATGGGCCCGGTGTGCAGAGACGCTACAGTTAGAGCCGAGTGGCACTGTGGGTCCCAGTGGGGTCTGGAGGCAGACTGCCCGGGTTCGAATCCTGCTTCTGCCTGCCCCTCACTGTGCTCCTTTGAACTTGCATCTCATCTGTAAGTCTGAGTCTCACCTGCTGGGACTAGGCTGCAACGGTAGCCAGTCAAAAAAATATGTGCAGCGTGAACGTCCCAGGGCTCTACTTTAGTAGATGTCCAGATGTGGTACAAAGCACCCACGAACCCAAACTGGCACTATAGGGCATAACCTCTCAGGGCTACCCTGAACATCCCACGAGATAATGGCATGTGGGCTCCTGGGGAATTGTAAATGGCTATTTAAAAATAAAAGCTTGTTGCCTTTTGGTCAAAACAGCAGAAGAGGGAAAATGGCCAACTCCAGGATGAAACCCAGGGCTTGGGAGTCTGCCTTGCGAGTCTGGACCGAGTTCGTGAGTGCACAGAGAGAAGATTCTAATTCCCAGTTGGGATACTGTTTCCACACGGAGATGCAGCCTCGGCTTTTTGAATCGGGTCAGCAGCTTGCTAGGGGGGATGATCCTGCTGCCTAATTAAATAGTTGGAAGTAAAAGGACATGTGCAAAGTGGAGGAAAGTCTACTTCACTATCGGGTCATCTATGTTAAAGTGACAGCTAATTAATGCCATTTTAATTAGGGACTGACAGGAATTTAATTTGTAGTGGCAGTAGGGTGCTCTCTGCAGTGTTGTAGAGGGACGCAGGTCAGAGCTGCAGGTCAGAGACCTAATTTGGGTGGATCTTGTCTCCATCACCAGCCACATCTGAGCACCCAGGTCAGGCTCTCCAACCTTTGCTGGTCTTCTTTTTCCTACGCTGAAAAATGAGTACAATTAAACCTATTTAACCAATTAAACCATTAAACCAGGTAATTGATGGGAACCCACCGCAGAAAGTATTAAGTCCATCCCGTTGCCACCATTTCTCTCGTCACCAGTCCAGGGGAGCCCAGCGTTACCAGAGAGGGGTGACGTTTGTCTCTGTGTTCCTTCATTCTTTGTTGACCACCATTTTCCAACAAGGACTTGAAGCGGCACATAGAAACAGGGAGTACACACAGCATCATTCCAACAAATGCCCGAGTGGGTTTCAGGAGGCTGTTTCTTACAGGTGAGACAGTGCAGAAAAAGTGATTATTTGGGAATCTTCTTCCCACTTGCTGTGCTGAAGGAATGAATGAATGAATGAATGGAAAACAATGAGCTGAGATTAGCTTTCAGTAAGATTCCTTTGTACAGGGATATAGACATATTTCATAAAGACTGTGGGTTTCGTTCCAGACCGCTGCAGTAAAGTGAGTATCACAATAAAGCAAGTCAAACTATTATTATTTTTTTGGTTTCCCAATGCATACGAAAGCTCTATTTGCACTATACTGTAGTTTATTAGGCGTGCAATTGCATTACGTCTAAAAAGTGTATATACCTTAATTCAAAAATATTTTATGGCTAAAAAATGCTAATATCCTCTGAGCTTTCAGTTAAGTCATAATCACATCACCGTATCAAATACAGTCATGACGAAAACGTTTGAAATAGTGCAAGGACTACCAAAATGTGACACAGAGACACAAAGCGAGCAAACGCTGTTGGAAGAATGGCGCTGATAGGCTTGCTCCAGGCAGAATTGCCACGAACCTGCAATTTGCAAAAAGACACAGTATCCGTGAAGCAAAGTGCAGTCGAGCGAGGTACGTCTGCTCATACTTTTGCAGTCCGTGATAACCAGTCGGATAACCTCTGCCTCCTAAGCGTAAGCCAGTCACAGAGGCATCATGGGAATGGCATCCCTTTTCTGTCTGCCATCATTGGCCATCACCTATATGATGAAGAAACTGACACTCCAAACGGACAGGAGCCAGGACTCTCATTAGGGTGAGTATCAGATCAAAGATCTGGTGAAGCCTTAGTCCAACAGAATGGGAAAGAATCATTGGTAAAAACAAAGATGCTTTATTTCTGAACACGAAGAAAACTGAGCAGAGCTCTTTCGGGGGGAAGGGAATTTGGTATCCAGTCTAGACAGCATGGGGATCACTTCGTACCCAGTTGCTGGGTCCTCGGCCCACCGGGGCAGCAACAGTGAGGGGCAGTGAGAGAGCGCTGAGCGCCACGTCCCAGAGGCCGGTGTGGTTCATCAGACGCTCTGGGCGCTGTGGCTCCCGGTGCTGCGGGTCCCATCGCGGGTGACACATGTTCTGGACGACACGGGGTTGTCCAAAGCCACTTAGGGAAACAGCCAGATGATGAGTTTAAAGAGGACTTCGGGGGAGCCTTTGTAATGACTGTACACTTGAAAAGACATTAAGAAAACGTATTTCACGTGAAAAAAATAACTCACCAAATGAGTTCCAACCTGAGTGCACCTGGAGAGCAGCCCTGAGCGGGGTCAGCCTGTTGTTAAAAGAAACGAGTCCTGGGAAGAAGGGCCGCCGGGCATCTGAGCATCCCTGCCCAGGGATAACCCTCTCTGTTATGGCCTGAATGTGTTCCTCTATCCCAAATTCATATGTCAAAATCCTACCCCCAAAGGTGGGGCCTTGGGGAGGTGATTAGGTCATGAGGGTAGAGCCCCATGAATGGGATTAGTGCCTGGCTTCGTCGGGGTTCTCCAGAAAAAGAGAACCAGTAGGAGATACATAGTTACCGGAAGAGGAGGCCTACTCTGGGCTTTGGCTCACCTGGTAATGGAGGGCAGGAAGCCCCACAGTCTGGTCTGCGAGCTGGACAACCTGGGGAGCCGAGGGTATCATTCGGTCTGAGGCTGAGGCCGGAGGACTGAAGAAGTTGCTGGTTTTAAGTCCCCGAGGCTGAGGGCCCAAAAGAACCACGAGCTCTGGGCTCTGAGGGTGAGAGAAAACGGACACCGAAGCTCAAGGACAGAGAATTCACAGAGAATTCTCCCTTCCTTCACTGTTTTGTCCCAGTTGGGTCCTGCGTGGATTAGGTGATGCCCATCCACATCTGTCCTCGGCCCACTGAATCAAACACTGATGGCTTCCAGAAAGGCCCTCACAGACACGCCAGAAATAATGTTTTCCCAGCTACCTGGGTCCCGGAGCCCAGCCAGGCTGACGAGTGAAATGGACCATCACAGTTCCCTTATCAGCAGGCAGCAGAGAACTTGCTTTCTCTCCCTCTGCGCTCCACCATGCCAGGACACGAGAAGCCGGCCATCTGCAAACCAGGAAGAGGGTGCTCACCAGTTATCGGGCCTGCCTTGCTTGCTTGCAGCCTCCTGAACTCCAGTCTGTGGTGTTGATTATGGCGCCCGCACTAAGTCACTCCCTCAAGAGGCTCTCCTGGAGCCTGGCAGCCAAGGTCCTCTGTGGCAGGCAGGGCTCAACCAACTTTCCCAGCGAGCCTCCTTCCACACATCCCAGAGCTCAGCTGGCGTGGTGCCGGGCACACGCACGCTTTCCCTGCTCCGACCTCCTCTCTCTCACCGGGGCTCTCCCAGTCTTCACCTGCCTACACCCGGCCCACCTTTTAAGGTCTGAGGGTGACTGTTACATGTCTGCTTGATGTCTACCTCCCTCTTATCCTTTGCTAATAAGACCCTGACTTTGTTCAGGGCCAATATGTTCAGGCAGCTGAAGCTGTTGGGTCTAAGCCAGTGTTTTTCAAACTATGGGACACAATCTATGGCAAGATTATGGATTCAATTTAATATGTAATGACTAGCGTTTAAAAAATATAAATAGAACTACCCTACGACCCAGCAATTGCACTACTAGGCATTTATCCAAGGGATACAGGTGTGCTATTTTGAAGGGGCACATGCACCCCCATGTTTATAGCAGCACTTTCAACAATAGCGAAAGTATGGAAAGAGCCCTAATGTCCATCAACTAGTGAATGGATAAAGAAAATGTGGTGTATATATATATATATATATATATATATATATATATATACAATGGAATACGATTCAGTGATCAAAAAGAATGAAATCTTGCCCTTTGCAGCAATGGAAGTAGGGTGTATTCTGCTAAATGAAATAAGTCAGTCAGAGAAAGACAGATATCATACTATTTCACTCATATGTGGAATTTAAGAAACACAACAGATGAACACAGAGGAAGGGAAGGAAAAATAAGATAAAAACAGAGAGGGAGGCAAACCATAAGAGACTTTTAAATATGGAGAACTGAGGGTTGCTAGAGGGGAGGCAGGTGGGGGGTGGGCTAAATGGGGGATGGGCGTTAAGGAGGGTGCTTGCTGGGATGAGCACTGGGTGTCATATCTAAGTGGGGAATCACTAAATTCTACTCTTGAAACTATTACTACATTGTATGTTAACTAACTTGAATTTAAATAAGTTAAAAAATAGATATAGAGAGACAATATTTGAAAAAATCAGAGTAAAGGTAGGCATTGTTTGGTAAAAGTTTACTTTTCAGGTATATATGTGTGTGTCCACTGGGTTTTGACGTAAAATATATTATGGGTCTCCTTCCTATTTGGGTCTTCCTACTATGGGTCTCTATCCAAAAGGTTGAAAAACGCGGGTCTAGGGCGATCAATAGGTTCTCAGGTCCCCATTTCTTTGTCCTATTTCCAGCTACCACTGAGAAGAAATATTAAAGATACAAATACGCACGTCACTAAAATGAAAAATATTTCATAAATATATTAAAAATATCTAATCAGACTCATAAAACTAGGTCCCCTTTTTAAGCCACTTGTCAAATTGGCCAGGGTGAGGACAGTCACCCGGCCCAGGGCTGGTGAGAGCATTCATACACTCTGTGCCTCTGGAAGGTGATTTTGGAGCAACACATCAAAGGTGGTTTGGAGCCTTTGCCCAATTCCAGCTCTAGGAATGTATCCCAAAGAAATAACCAGACAAATGTACAACAAGAAGGAATTGATCAGATCAACTGTCATATGGCCGTACGTGGAATTCTATGCACGCATTGAAAGTATTGCACGCTGTTGACACGGAAAAATTCCCACCACGTGTAAAGGAAATGAAGCGTGCCAAAAATCAGCACATAGAATGTCACTGACACATATTTACGTGTACAAACCCGTACCTGTGTGTATAGTCGCAGGAACAGTTGGAAAGAATATGCATCAAATTAAATGCTGAAATTCCTCCTTTCACCCCCACCTTTTTCTTAGCGGCTTTCTGATTTTCCAACAATGAACACGTATTACTTGAGGATCAAAACTAATAAAAGCTTCAAATGTGTGGCATTCGCCACTGTCCCAGCCAGGAAGGATATGCTCTCCCAATGCTCCCTCCTTAGTCTGGGGCCTGCAGTGCTAGGCATGTTATGACCATGTGTTGAGTGACCTTGTGCCCTGTGTTGGGTGGGGAGTCCTCCTGTCTGGACCAGGCACTACATCCAAGCAGCTGGAAACTCAGGGCCCTGGTTTCCTGGTCGGCACATGGACATCTCGATCTCTGTTGTACCCACCTTGCAGGGGTGAATAAGAAGCCAAGGAGAGACTGTTTGAAAAGTGTCAGGCGTCACATAAATCCGCGTTGTTATGCCTCGTCATGATTCAGCAGGGAGAAAAAAGGTGATTCGCCAACAAACAGAACCAGAACAGTCCGTTCAGAATCCAAATTCTAAAAATAACACTCAGCCGTGCCAATCTGTGGAGCATTAGAATCATATGAGAGTCTGGGAAAGGTGAACCAAAGGAGGTCAGAGGGGGTGGAAAGTTCGTTAACTACGCATGCTTTTGTTAGAGAACTCCTGGATGCAAGGAAAAAAGATCGTGTGTGTGTTGGGCTCCGTGCCTTGGTGACAAGCTGACATTCTGCCGTCACAGGGGCCGGGCTTTAAATCTCGGTCCCGTTCCTCTCCAGCTGGGTGACTTGAGAAAAGAGCCTCGTAGCCTCGGTTTCCACATCTGCAGAATGGGAGACTTACTATAGGTATTTCCCATCCCAGCTAGATGACAACCTATCAGGGGTGCAGGAGAAACCCATTATACTCACAAGGGAAAGTCATGTTCTTTCCTGCTGTGTTTTGCAATTAAAGATGGACAGAATCTGAAAGTGCATGGCTTTATTTCACTTGCCAACGGCTTCTTCCCTGCCTGGGTCCAAGGCGGGAGGGCTGAGCCCAGTTCCCTGCTACTCAGCATGGGCCCTCGCTGCTTCCTTCCACTATCTTCAGGAAACGTGGTTTCTGTCGCGGGCCAGGGAGCAGCCCGGCCTGCCCCGGGGAATTATTTCTACAGAGCAGCACCTCTGGAGGCTGCTCGTCACCACGCCCATCCAACGAGAAAGTCAGACAAAAGCGGATTTTGTGTCCGCGTGGAAGAAACGAGGGATCAGGTCTAGGTGGAGCCCTCTGTTCTGTGACTGCATTGCCAGTGGAGGTTTAGAGGTTCCTGCAGAGGCACCAATGGTTTGCCTTTCCCGGGTGCAGACGGGGCCAGGTCAGTCTGGGGGACTCCGGGCCCGGCCCTGGTGTGATTCCAGGCCGGCCTGAGCCCAGTGAACTCCCTTCAAAACAGTCCTGTCACCGGTCTCCCTGATTCCGCTTGTTAGCTGCTCTGCGACCCAGTCTCCACAAGGTCAGAGAAAAGCAACATCCTAACTCCTTCCCTGGCCCTCGGACCAGGAATACCCTAACTCCTGTCCCTGGGCTTGGACGGCATGGACCCCACCCCCCCGTGGCCTCCGACTCTGCCCAACTTCCTTCTGCTGGTAGAATACACGCTGCTTGCTCTGATGCCAGCAGCCTTGAACTTGTGGCTGTCTGCCTCCATGACATTCCTTCTCGCTCAGGCTGCAGCTGACACAGAGGTCTTCCCGGACTGTCCAATTTCAAGAAAGCAAACCCACCTTTTCTTTTATTAAAAACATTTTTTTTAATGTTTATTTAGTTTTGAGAGAGAAAGGGAGACAGAGAACAAGCGGGGGAGGGGCAGAGAGAGAGGGAGACACAGAATCGGAAGCAGGCTCCGGGCTCTGAGCTGTCAGCACAGGACCCGACACCAGGCTCGAACTCACGAACCGTGAGATCATGACCTGAGCCGAAGCTTAACCGACTGAGCCACCCAGACGCCCCAAGAATCTGCATTTCTAACATGTCCCCAGGTGATGGATGCTGCAGGTTGGGGACCACACCTTGAGGGCCAATAATCTAGGCTACGAGGACTTGGGCGATGACAGTGAACAGCTTCGATTCGCACAGTGCTGCATCATTTACAAACCGAGTGTCAGATGCCCTCTCATTCCTCCCAACGACCCTGAGAAGTGCGTGTTATCAAGCCCGATCGACAGCTAAGCAGGTGTGCAGTGTCACAGAACAACCCTCTGACTCCAACCCCACGCGGTCGGTTGGCTCTCCCTGAACTTCCTGGAGGGGCAAACACCCTAGGCACCCAACATCCCAAAGGTCGCCACAGCCTACATCCCGTAGGTCCTGTTCCTCTGGCAGGAAGGACCGTGGTGGCCCCCTTAAGGGTCTCTTGGTTTCTGCTTCTCTCTTCCCTCACAAGCAGCAGAGAGCCCAGAGGTAGAGGGCACAGGCTTCTCCGGGAAGGGGTTTGGCTTTCTGCTCTGATATGTGCTACGCATGTGACCTTGGACAGGTTACCTCTTTACGGTTTACAAGTAGCTTTTTGTTCCCCATTTATCCTCTCATCTGAGAATTCCCACGATCCAGTGTAAGATCCCAAGTAAGCCCCGTTGCCTGCAGGATCAAGTCCAAGACTCTTTGTAAGGCATTCAAAGTTCTCCAGATCGAGCCCCTGCCTCCTTCTCCAACTGCCCCCTGGAGCGAAGCTGTTCCTTCTCGTATTCTGAGCGCGACAGTTGGCGCTCGACAGGCACTCAGACATGCACCCAGTGAGTGGACGCAGCCTGTGCTGTCATGGTGTGCTTTCCTCCTTCGTCCGTGTCTGGCTTGCCCTTCCTTTCCTATCCATCTAATTCCTTCTCTCTTTTTAAGATAGTCTCAGTGCACATTCTCCACGAAGAGTCCCATGTTTATTCATCCAATGTTTATTGGCCACCTGCACGTGCTGGGAACCATACAAGATAGACGCTAGGGCCCCAGCGGGACCCCATCTGAATGAGAAGCTCTGCGGCAGCCAGTCCCCATGTTTATGGTACCAGTTGACTCATGGGACTGTAACTGCCAAGTCAGTTCAACCATCTGTCTGCCCACTAGACCTTCGATGAGCTCAGTGACCAGTGCTTATCCACTTCTGTGCTTTCCACAGTGACTGTGCAATTAATACGTTAAATCAAGCCCTACGAGATATTTATGCATTTTTCTTCTATCTCACTTTATCTGGTTAATAACCTTGACATTACAGCAATTTCCCAGTGTTTACATTCTTACATAGACACATCTAAGACGAAATGAGAATATGCTTAACGGCAGTTTCAAAAACGATTGTAGGCAAGCCACCCTTCAAGAGCTTAGACATTCTAGAATTCCCGATCTAATCTTTTTTAAGAGGTGCCTCATGCAGTCCAGGACCCCCCTTCCCCCACCACCCTTACCTTCCCACTGCCAAAAAGAGAGTTGCAGGCTGACAGTGAAATATGTTGTGTGGATGCCTACCCCCCTTTTTTTTTTCATTAAATATCGAACAACTTCAAATACAACCTTACTACACGACGTCAAAACATGAGTTTTAGTGACTTGTGCGTATGTGTTAATCATCTTTTCTTACTGAAATTTAGGACAGCAAGGCCCACTGCTGAATATCAGGTGTTCCCTATACGCAGACTTTTCAGATCACGAAAACTCCCTTCGAATGCCAATTTCTTTAACCCCTTCCGCCTCAACTGTAGACGTTTCTACCGGATCAGATTCGACATAAGCGAAACCGTCCCAGATGTCTCCGGCACTCATGAATGCCACACACATCATGCTGAAGCAGAACACAGGGATATTTTGAGCAATCACTTGCACGGAACCATTTGCCTCAAACTGGCCCCAGATGATCGTATTTTTGCCGCTCTCTTGATATATTCACTCCTTTGCCTCCACTTCTCCGTGCTGTTAGACTATACTCATCATCTACTCTTCCTGTACACGATTTCCTGAGAGATAAGGGACAACGCATATCCGTTCGGTAGAGTATATGAGCAAACAGGACTTCGCAATTGATGAGCAAATTTAAAGTTGAGTTCGAGATGGCCAAGGGTGCTGGGAGAGCCACCTCTGAATGAGGGGGACGTAGTCATCTTTATCTTTTCCCTACAAACAACAGAGTACATACGAGAATCCAGAGTGTTTTCGAAGTGTGTGTTTTCGAGGTCTTAGACCTCACTCCATTTGTGTAAAGATCTCTAAATAGACCCTTCCAGATTTCTTAGTGTGTTAATTTGGGCTGTGACATTGACCTTCTGGATTCAGTGGCTTAGGAACAAAGGCATTTATTTCTCTCTCATGTACGGTCTAAGCTGAGTGTTCCTAGTGGACAGGCGGCTCTACTCCACAGAGGCATTCAGGGGCCCGGAATCCGTCTCTCCCGTGGCTCTGTCGTCGTGTGGGCACCGTGTTGACCTGCTTGGTTGGGGCAAAGTCACACCTTCTCTGGGTTCCAGTCGGTGGGAAGGGAAGAGAAGGTGGAGGGGAGTCCATAATGGCACATATCCCTTGACTTACATCCCTTGGTGAGAACGCCACTAGGCCCCAAGTAACAGCAAGAAGGACTTGGGATTGTAGTCCCCAACTGCCGCCAGCTACGTGCCCAGCTGTAACTCTGTGTCCATGGAGAACAGATTCTGATGGACAATTGGCAGTCTTCAGTATTAAAAAAAAAAAAAAAAAAAAAGAAGTATTTTCTTGTTTTATAGAAGTACTGTGAAACCGCTACATAATTCTCTTACTTTACACGAATACAATAGGAAAACAAGTCAGACTGCTATGAAGTGTTAAACAACTAGATTTGTTTTAGACCTGAGATAAACCTGAAAGATCCTCTCCCTGGTCACTAGACAGTGTGTCTCCAGCAGACGTTATCCCGCTGACGCGTTTGCTCTCACCCTTTCCCAGAAGAGCAAGAGCTTTGCTCAGGGCTGATCCCAGCATCTAGAACAGTCCCTGATACATAGAAGGTGTGGATAAATCTCTGTTGAAAGAATAGATAAATGAACCTGAAACATATCAAAATGTTGCCATTTTAAATTATTTTGTGAATCTATAGCCTCCTCTGCTGAGTTACCAGGGGTGCCAGAAACATTTTGGAGGATCTAATGAGAAGACATTTCTTCCAAGTACATGGATAATGGGTATGAGGTCTAAATGCTAGCCAAAGGACAGAGGTGCAAGGCACAAAGAAAATTTGGACAAGCTCCTGAATGTCCCTTGGTTGTTCCACTTCTGTTCTAAAGGTAAAGCTCATT
Source organism: Panthera onca (assembly GCF_046562875.1). NCBI lineage: Eukaryota > Metazoa > Chordata > Mammalia > Carnivora > Felidae > Panthera > Panthera onca. Next base: position 12,252,492 of record NC_138342.1, read on the forward strand.
AGAGTGACCTATGTTGTGTCTTAATTTAAAAAAAAAAAAAAAAAGTACTGTCTTGAACTTTCCTCCCAGATGTGAAAAACACATTGTGTGACATTCAAAACACCTGCAAAATGCAAGTATCTCCATCGGCTGAGAGATATTAAACAATCTATGATCAAGTACCAGCCTTTTTTTTTTTTTTTCAGCATAAAAATCAAACATTTTGCCACCATTAAGACCAAAAGAAGAATTCAAATTAGACAGTCCTGTCACTTGTCAATTAGAAGTAAATTCTTATTACAGAGTGGGAAATTTATGCCAGCAAATATAGCAACAAACCTTATTAAAATAAATTCAGTGACCTTTTTAAAAAAGATTACAAAATTGAATTTATTGAGTTTCACACAAGATGCACTTATAAAATTAGTATTGAATGCCATTTTAGCAGAAGAAATGAACATCATTCCCAACTCCCAATATATCCTGCAAAGGAAATGAAATCTTCCGAAAATGACAGCACAATAATAACAGGCTAATTCAAGCTGAGTGGAAGGATATACCCAAGTCATATTCTTGCACGGATCAGGGCTACATTTGGCAAAGTTCCCCCCCAAACTATTCCATTCACATGGACACTGTTCCTTTTGGTGGTGAAGAGGGGATAGAAAAAAAGTATAATTCTAAAATGGGGCTTCACTGAAACATAATACAAAAGTCTTTTCATTTTTAACTTAAAATACTTCCTGGTTTCACCGAAGTATTTCAGTAGGACTTTCTTTTCTACCCTATGTGAACATTAACCTTCAGATTTCCTTAGCTGATGCAAGACATTAAAATCCACTTCCATATTTCTCATGAAGAAGCCAAACGTTAAAGCTTGCTTTATATTTCACCCAGCAAATAGAGAAATCCCCTAAAATTACTTTCTGCAGGTCACATGCCTGAAATATCAGCACAACAGCTGAACTTCAAAATGAAAACGTCAAAGGAAATGACAGTGAACAGTAGAACATGTGGACATTTTGAAATGAGACGCTGTAAAATTTTTATAAAAATGCAGAAAGGTTCCTCGAGCTAAAACTGGTGGGGAATAACTTGTCCTCTGCTGTAGGCCACAAACCGGCAGCTAAACAGAAATGGAATCTTGATCTCAAACAAAACCAAGAAGCACCTTTGGCTGCTGTTCCCAGCGTCCAGACACAAAGGTCTCCCCACACAGACAGCGGCCCACAGGCCCCGAGCCCATGGGCACCCCCAGCTCGGGCACCCCCACGGACACTCCAGTCAGAAAGACTGACGCGTTTTTTAAGCCCAAGAAAGATGCTGCCCAAACCGCTTAGAATGTTTACTTTAAAACTGTCACTTTAAAAACTCAGTTCAAGTGGACACCTTAAAAACCTTTGGGTTTTATACAATGACAGTCCTGCAGCCCACTCGACATCCGATCCTTTTAACTGTAACAATTTGTGAAGCAATTAGTTTTAAAGCGAAACCGGTTAACTATACACGAAAGTTAACACTGCTCTGCTTTTTCAGTATAAAAAGTGCCTTTTCGTAAGGGTATTTCTATTCTCTCCATTGCAATTGAACAACACACAGCTCACATTTTGCTTTAAAGAGTAAACTGAAAAATCATGAAACGTTTTCTCTGTGATGCATAACTTTCATTAATGAATATTTTGTAAATAAACAAACTGGCTTAGGGTTTCTTCCTATAAAATGCTACTATTCACCATGAATTATTTTAGGTAGCCTTTTATTCTGATTAATTCAGATACATCTTCAAGGATTATTCTGGTGGTAAGAACATTTATCTTGACTTAAGTTTTAATCTTTTTTTTTTTTTTTTTTAATGCTTTGGCAGATGAAGTCAAGTCTGAAACCTGTTTGTGAAAACAGTATGAGCTGGAAAGGTAATGTCATGGTAGAAGCTTCACAGTTTTCCAGGTGTATCCTTGTATGGAAGAGGCCTCGAGGGAGAATTCGAGGTTCTGGAAGCGCGGACGGATACGGCAAAGTGATTGGGAGGTGGCCCCCGTGAGGCCCAGAAGTGACTGCCCTCTGCCAAGCCGGGGGCTCCTCCTCACCCGTCAGGTTCCAGAGTCCAGGCTGGAGGTCGCTGCTGTTCTGTGACCTGACCTTCAGCCAGACCACGTCACCGGAAGAAAGATATTAAGATTCGCTTTCCATTAATAATTTAAGTTTTTAAATAAATATTTAAGTGCCAGTTTTCGCATCTGTCCATCCCAGTAGCAGAGCGTCTCCCGCCCCAGGACTTGGCCACAGAGCTCAGTCGATTCGGTTTCCACAGATTGTGAACCTGTCTACCTCCAGCAAATCTTTCTTTGACGATCTGTGCTTTAATTCCGAGCTTTCCTGCGTTATGTCTTTCTCATCACCATCTGGAGTCGTCAGAAACTGATCAGAACTGCTTGTGACAAGTAAGGGTATGACGTTTTCTTTCGGATGAACAGGCTGGCTGGTGACTGAAGCAGACAAGTTTTCTTCTGTGGAAAAACAGATGCCGTTGGTTAGAAAAGGATTTCCCCTCAATTTATAATAAATACAAGCATACCAACAGAGCGGCAATGAGAAAAGGTGGCCCCGTTCATCTTCTAGGTAGAGCGAGTGACAACCGAATAGCACGTGGCATGTCAGCGGCCGTGGTTCATTACGAAACTCAGCGGCTATGCCATTTCTGTTTGCTCAATAAAATTCTACAGAAGGGCTATTATGTGGATCCTGAGAAACTCAACAGAAGACTAGCGGGGAGGAGAAGAGGGGGAAAAAAAGTTACAGAGAGGGAAGGAGGCAAACCCTAAGAGACTCTTAAATACTGGGAATAAACTGAGGGTTGATGGAGGGGTGGGGGGAGGGAAAGTGGGTGAGGGGCACTGAGGAGGGCACCTGTTGGGAGGAGCACTGGGTGTTGTATGGAAATCAATTTGACAATAAGTTCCCTATTAAAAAAAAATTCCACAGAGGGACATTATGTGGATAGCATCACACAAATAATACCACCACCTGACTTTGGTATCAGAGCTCCTCTCTGACAAACTCCCTCCTGCATAACCAGGTCCTAATATGATTGTTGCCTCAACAGTTACCACTGGCTCCTACGCTCAAGACGTCAAGGAGAAGCAGACTCTAACACATCCTACCTCTCCTGGGTACCGGCACCAGCCCTTTTTTTTGTCCCCCCTGCCCAGGACAAAGATCAAACATTTTGCCACCATTAAGACCCAAAGAAGAATTCAAATTAGTCCTGTCACTTGTCAATTAGAAGTCAATTCTTATTACAGAGTGGGCAATTTGCGGAATGAGGCGCTGTAAAATTTCGCTCGACTCAGCAGTCCACCTGCGGGAAGTCCAAAACAGGGAGAAACAGACCGACAAGACCCAAATGTGTACTCTGGGTCACGGGAGTCCTGGAACCCGGCTTGCGGGACGGCTCGGTCAGGGCCTGCAGCCACCGATCTCTGCGTCACACATTCAGTCCTTAGGAGAGCAGCTTCATCAAGGTAAGAATGACAGCACGTGAGCTGAACATACTTAAGATGAATAATCTGATGGGTGTGGACACACGCATACACCTGTAGAAACCACTGCCACGATCGACCGTGAACGCGGAGTCTATTTTCTTGCCCTCCCTCCCTGCCGCCCCCACCCCCACTGCTGTCCTTTGCTTCTTTAAGAACATGACGAACACGACGCTTGTTTCGAGAGCTGCCCCTCTTTTCATCCTTGAATTGAACCTGAGCCACCTGACTTACAACACCTTCCTCAACAGTGTCTGTCTGGCCTGTGGTCTCCTGACCTCCAAAAACACCCTACATGGACACTCACACTCTCGTCCCAAATGCACTTCTTAGTACGTGGCTCTGGAGCCAATGGCCTCGAACTGAGGTGTGCACTTAAAGGTTTCACCTCCTGCGTCCCCCATCAGACTGGAGTCCCGACTGCATGACCGACACTCATCTGTCAATGTGCGGAAGGTGCCTAGCAGGCACTGACCCGGTCGAAACACACGCAATCCCGTGTTACTAAGAGTATTTACATGCTCTCTGTTATGACGAACATTATTTTCCGGTTGTTGGACAAGACTTCACTTTCCTCCTGGCTCCCTAGAAAGCACGCATGAGCACGGCACTCCGTTCAGCCTGGACTTGGCCCCTTCCCACAGCAAACGTCGCACCCGGAACACTGAGCTGCTAGTTCCTGGCTGCTTTTCAGGCCTCTAGACTCGGCTCAGGCCGGTAGGTTTCTGAAGTGCCCTCTCCACCCATCTTCGCCTGGGCCCACTTCTCATCCTTCGAAACTCAGCCCAGGCTTCACCACCTCCAGGAAGGGACCCCGTCCTGTCCCTTCCACACCTGTCTCCGACCCGCTCACGTGTCTGGATTATCCACTCTTACCATCTCCTCTGTCTGTGAGGCCCTGCGGCACGATTTATTTACCTGTGTATCTCCAGGATCCCATATCACCCGCACACAGTGGCTCCGTATATTTAAAGGTAAGTCAATGAACGCAAAGTCCTATGAACAGGTACCACGAGAACCGGGAACTGCCATCTAATGACAAATCTGACGGCAGGGCCCCGCTTCTTCCTCCAAACATTCCAGGCCAGCAGCCCTGCAATCCTCCACTTCTCTCCCACACTGTAAAACTCATCAGCAAATCCTGTGCTCTTCCAGACCTTTCCAGAATCTGGCCAGCTTTCCTGGCTCACACCACTCACCCCGGCTCTGAGCCAAGCAGTCTCCCTGCTGACCTCCGCCTCTGGGCTCACTCTTCCCGAGTCTACTTTCCACAAAGCTCACAGCTGGATCACGTCCCTCCTCTGCTCCAAACCCTGGAACGGCCCCTTCCCCACAGTAAAAGCCACGCTCTTCACAACAGGCAGCAGGGTGGCCTCTTTGATGCCTTCTCCAGTCCCTCACTCATGGCAGGGGTCCACTCCAGCCACCTGGCCTTTGCTGTCCCTCCACACGCCCGGCAGGTTCCTGCCCGGGGCCCTCACACGGCACTGAGCCCGGGAAGGCTCTGTCTCCTTGGCTGGGGGAGCTCCTGACTCCCGCTCACACTCCCCTTGGTGGACCCGCTGGAGTTTTCTCTGTAGCACTACCGCCCCTTGGCTCTCTCTGTCTCCCGGTCAGAACCAGTTCTGTCTTCCCCACCAATGTATCCCCTGAGCCTGTCATGTACCAGGTGCTCAAAAATCATCTACCGAATGATGAACACATGGAAAAACAGAGCACGGCATGGGGGTGTATCCGCGACGAGATCTAAAATAGAAGCATTGAAGACAACTCAGCAAAGTGAAATCAAATCTTGAAAGCAATGTCAAACATCAACTGAATAGGGATTTCTTCACTAGGGAGAATTCAGACCATTAACTCTGTAGAAAACGATTCACACAGTGATGAAAGGAACAGAACGTACCTTGAGAGGGTTTACATTTGTTCTGTGACTTATGGGGTGGTTTGCCTGATGTGCTGGCCGGAGGAGGATTGAACAACTTTTCTTCCATTTTGGCCTCCTTCACATACTGACATGACTTCCCCAACAGCACGATGCTATTAAGGACTTTCAGGGAGATCAACCTAGAACCAGAAAGAAAGAAACAACCACAGCTGGAATTCATCTCAATGACCACAAACGCCATATCCCGCCACAGCTGCCGAGGAGGTGTGGGGCCTGGGTAGGAGCGTGGCCTGGGGGTCGGAGGCTCGCATCTGGGGTGGACGAGGTTCCCGTGAAAGCCCGAATTCCTGAGGCTGTTTTCCCATAAGGGAAAACACTTGGTGAATTCCTTAGTCCTCAGTACAAGAGAAAAACTGTACCACTTACAAGTTTTACCTGGTCCCGAGTTATTTAGCATTTACTCTCTTATGCAAAACCAGTACGTGTAGTAAATACAGATGAACCAAAAAGAACTTAGAATCCCATGCCCCAGGGCTACTCACTGGGACATTTGGTATATTATGTCCTGGTAGCGTTTGCTATGACTTTATACTAATTTGTACCTTCCCACTGTTCAGAAATTGGGGCTATTTTACAAGGCAGAAGCGGATGGAGTTGGAGGCTGAGCTGATTCTGGGCATCAAGCGCTTGAGTTCAAACCTGATGCGCTGCTTAGAACCCGTGTGGACCTGAGTGAGTTTCTTACCCAGTAGTAAGAGATGATTCTAGTTAAGTGCTCAGAACAGTACTTGGCACACCGAAATGTCAACCAATGTTATTTCATTAGATGCTGGTGTTGTTTTACATAACAATATTCTTAGTATTATTATGAATATTTTCCCTACCAGTTAATGTTCCTCAGTGACATTATTTTAATGGCCTTAAAATATCACTGTTTAGGTTATCGTGTAACAAAGCCCCCAAAAGCCCTTAACTTTTGGATATTTGGATTATTTCCAATATTTTGTTTCTATTTAAAAGTTTCTAATTAGGAAAACTTAGGTGAAATCTGTATTTCCTTAAGATAAATTCCTAGATAGCTATAATTATTGAAGCGGAATTTCTGGGCCAAAAAATGTACATGGCATTTTCAGGTACTTGATACAAATCTGACAAAAAAAATCTGAAAACCTGCTCTTCGCGCTGATATGTGCTCACGTGACGTTCTTCAAATGACAAAGAAGCACAGATGTCACTGCCAGCGAGTGAAGAGGCAGCTGCTGTCTCTTATGGCTGAGGGGAGGTCGTGGCAATGACAGGAAGTGGCGAGTCAGTGGGGGTGATGCCAAGAAGGGGCCTGGCAGAGGGTCAGAGCAAGGGGCAGACAGGTTTCCTTCACCGTCCGCAGCCTCTCCAGTCCAGGAGCTAAGAATGCCACCACGAGGGAGGGCCTCACACAGATCCTTGGCCCCGAGGACTTACACGTGCGGAACACTCCCCAGCTCAGCCCCAGGCCCAACTTTGTCAGGAACTCCTTACTCCTACCTTCCATCGCTTCCCTGACACTGCCTTGGGGAAGTCTAACCGGATTCCAAACTTACTAAAGCCAAGCCAGAATTCTTGATTCCGATCCAACCCTCCAAAAAAACAAAGGAAAACAAAACAAAATCACACCCCCGTGTATCTCTTACAGGCTCCCTCGTCACGGTAATTCTACTACCCTGACTGCTGGGCCCCAAACTCTGGAATCACATCGGATTCCTTTTATTCCCTTACACCTCACGTCCCATCACCGCTCAGCAAGTCCTGTCTGGCTCCACCGTCAAAACAAACACACGCCAGCGGACAAATCGTTACCACTCCGCCGCGACCACCTCAGTGGCAGCAGCCACGGTCACCTTGGGCCTAAGGTCTGCCTCTCCTGCCACGCACACTCCAGCCCATTCCCCACGTGGCAGCCGGATCTGGCACGCTCTTCTGCTTGGCAGCCTTCGGGGTCCCTCCCTCCCTCAGCTGGAAGCCCGGTGGGGCTGCCGGGTCCGCCGCTCAGTGCCCTGTCGGGACCGCCACACTCCCGGCCGCTGCTGTCAGACTTGTCCCGCGTCCCCTCCGTGAGTCTGCCATCCTCCCGGGCATCTGCACGGCTCTCTCCCTCACTCCGGCTCTCTCTCCCTCTGTCCGGTCTCCACTGAAAAACACCAGCTCACCAGGGAGGCCCCCGCCTGCTCACAGGCAGCCGTGTCCCTCATTCCGCATCTCCTCACGCTGCTCTTTCGTACTTCCTGATGCCGACCACCAACTGTCGTCTTACGGTGGTTTGCTTTTCTGGGTGCTGTCTATTTTTCCACTAGAGTTTCAGTGCCATGAAGGCAGGGCGCCGGTCCCACCCCAGGACCAGTACCTGGCGCCTAGAGGGCTCTGACTGAGGCGTGCTGCCCAGATGAGGAGGGCAGAGGCTGCGAGCCTTCCCTCTGCAGCTTGGCCATAGCAAGCCTGGAGGGAAAGAGGCTGAAACTGAGGGGGTGGGGGTGGGGACACAGCACTGTGTGCCAGGAGGGTCAACTGAATTCTGACTGGTCTGTGCTCAAGGGAGAGTCCTGGGCTTGGTGGAGTTAAGGAATAAAGAAGGCTTCACGGACAAGGTGGTTTGGGGAAGATTTTGGAGGAGGAGAGGGTCATCCGGGCACTACCCTGATCCAAGGCGAATCAGGACACATCAGTCGAGGGGAAAGATCAGTGAGCAGGTATGCCTCTCTGGGCTATCGGGGGGAACAGTGACAAGACGGGGGAGAAACATGGGGGAAGGTCGTCACTTTTCAGTCATGTGGATTGAAGCGCGTCCACTTTGGTGAATTACGCACACACAACAGTCACTAAACGAAGGCTTTTAGGTGTAGTGTACACATGCTTCACTTCCTGGGTTGTGTCACAAGAAAAATACAAGAATATTCTGTTAAACAAACATGGGAGCAATGACAGCAACACCACTCGAGGAACGAGGCACAATGCCAAGAACTCTGGAGGGCTGCGTGAGCATCTGGACCAGAGGAGGAGCTCAGGGTTTTAATGTCAAAAAACTGAGAGAGGGGTGTGGTCCCCTGAGCTTCAGACTCTGGGAGTCAGTCCCTGCAGTATGAAGAAGGGGCAGGACCTGAGGGGAAATCCAGACCCCGGACCCCTTGCCTCAACGCAGTTTCTTACGTGCCTCGTGTCAAAGCAAAGCCACGAATCAAGGTGCTGACGATATGGCTTGGGACGATGCGGGGACAGAGGCCTGACAACCACGCGGAGGCGTCCGCCTCCTAGAACCTGAGCAAAGCCACGGTGCGGGGAGCCCCAGGGATTAACAGAGTTAAAGATGTTTTAACACAGGAGAATGTCTGACTGTGATGGCAGATTTTATCGTAAGAGGAAATACGTGTACAATTGAAATCCTAAGCAGAAAGAGCTTTAACAGACTCCTTTCGCTAAAGATTAAAATAAAATCTAAAGTGCTGTTCATACTAGCACCAAATAGCAGCGCATTTAACTGAGTCTCACTCAGCAAGTCACAGACACACCTGGAGGCAGGTGCTGCTAAGGGGACCCCGGGACAGTGAGAATGGCTACAGTGTGAGGTGGTTGATACTACTGTCCATTACATCCTGTATTTGTACTTTATAACCAAAAAACATGTTCCAGAACAGTTAATCTTACCCAAAATAGAAGAGTATGACGCAGGCATACGACAGGATTCCTTGCACTTTAATGGAGCTTGTGACGACTCTGATGAGCTAGTGAGAAACAAACCGAAACCACACACACACACACACACACACACACACACACAAAACACACAATCACAGAGTTATTAGTTAATATTTAAAGACCTGTTCACGCTGATTTTAACACTTAGGTGCACCCCTGTGGCCCCTGTCTGAACCCAAGTATGTCGTTCCAGCTTTGACAATTCCTATACAATCTGGCTGCCTGTGACAACTCCTGCGGCTGATTTGGGTCTGTTCAGGCAAACCTAAGGTGCCACGTTCAGCTGCTGGTGAGTGTCAAGTCGGGCACTACGTCCAGGTTCATGAGTGACACATTTAGTTGTACCTCACAGAGATGCAAATCAGGTGATCTTTAAATGAAAAGTCACTCTGGGAAATACAAATGGGTTCATCCTACTGCATGTATCCCCCCGACCAGAGCTAGAACCACTTGGTGGGCATTTCTCTTGTTCTTGCTTTGTCTTTCATGGACTCTTTTTAGGAACCCAAAGGGACCCACAGGGAGGAGAGAGAAAAGGGAGCCTTAGGAGTTTTGTACTGTTACCAAAAAAAAACTGAATAGTATTACAAAATTAATTATAAAGGATGGACATTTTCTGTCTCTTTTGGATAGTTATGGTTAAACACATGTTTTCTTCCTTATCTCAGAGAAATACGGGCTAAATGGCACTGTCCTTGGAAATGTGTAGAATAAATCTGGTGGGATCTGTCACCAAAAAATATTTACACATTCCAGGTCAGGCTTCATAATGTACCCACATATCAGGGTCTAGGGGGACTGCTACGTGGAAATGGAAAAGTCAGGGAAAATAAACTGATATCCGCAATGTGAAGTTATCATCAAGCCTACTAGAGCGTCTTAAACAAGTATCCTAAGACACAGTTTAAACACTATTTACAAATGCTTTCAGTAAAAGAACAGCTGGGTGCAGACAGAAGGGACTGTAGTATGCCCAGTGAAGGTCCCTTAGGAGAAAACGGATATGGAAGTCTCCATCTCTCACACAGGCTGTGACGGGGAGACAACCCCTGGACACACACTTGGGATGGAAGTTAAGATGGCTCTAGGATTTGACTCATGAATACGGAAGGCAAGCCATCTGCCCCATTCAAGGCTTAAGTAATTTCATTTTTATTTAATATATTCTTAGGTAATTTTAAGATACATAGGTCTAAAGTTTAGTTTCCATAAGACCTTAATATGATATTACTTTGTCTATTTGGGGTCTTTTGTGGTTCCATACAAATTTTAGGATTGCTTGTTCTAGCTTCGAGAAGAATGCTGGTGCAATTGTGATTGGGATTGCATTGAATGTGTAGATAGCTTTGGGCAGTATTGACATTTGAACAATATTTATTCTTCCAGTCCATGAGCATGGAATGTTTTTCTGTTTCTTCATATCTTTTTCAATTTCCTTCGTAAGCTTTCTATAGTTTCAGCATACAGATCTTTTACATGTTTGGTTAGGTTTATTCCTAGGTATTTTATGATTCTTGGTGCAATTGTGAATGGGATCAGTTTCTTTGCCTTTCTGTTGCTTCATTATTAGTGTATAAGAATGCAACTGATTTCTGTACATTGATTTTGTATCCTGCGACTTTGCTGAATTCACATAACAGTTCTAGCAGACTTTTGGTGTGGAGTATCGGGTTTTCCATGTATGTCATCTGCAAAAAGTGAAAGCTTGACTTCATCTTTGCCAATTTTGATGCCTTTGATTTCCTTTTGTTGTCTGATTTCTGATGCTAGAACTTCCAACACTATGTTAAACAACAGTGGTGAGAGTGGACATCCCTGTCATGTTCCTGATCTCAGGCGGAAAGCTCTCAGTTTTTCCCCATTGTGATATTATCACAATCCCAGACTTTAGCCTCTACTACAAAGCTGTAATCATCAAGACAGCATGGTATTGGCACAAAACAGACACATAGACCAATGGAATAGAATAGAGACTCCAGAACTGGACCCACAAAAGTATGGCCAACTAATCTTTGACAAAGCAGGAAAGAATATCCAATGGAAAAAAGACAGGCTCTTTAACAAATGGTGCTGGGAGAACTGGACAGCAACATGCAGAAGGATGAAACTAGACCACTTTCTTACACCATTCACAAAAAAAACCCCTCAAAATGGAAAAAGGACCTGAATGTGAAACAGGAAACCATCAAAACCCTAGAGGAGAAAGCAGGAAAAAACCTCTCTGACCTCAGCCTCAGCAATTTCTTACTTGACACATCCCAAAGGCAAGGGAATTAAAAGCAAAAGTGAACTATTGGGACCTCATGAAGATAAAAAGCTTCTGCACAGCAAAGGGAACAATCAACAACACTAAAAGGCCACCAACGGAATGGGAAAAGATATTTGCAAATGACATATCGGACAAAGGGCTAGTATCCAAAATCTATAAAGAGCTCACCAAACTCCACACCCGAAAAACAAATAACCCAGTGAAGAAATGGGCAGAAAACATGAATAGACACTTCTCTAAAGAAGACATCCAGATGGCCAACAGGCACATGAAAAGATGCTCAACGTCGCTCCTCATCAGGGAAATACAAATCAAAACCACACTCAGATACCACCTCACGCCAGTCAGAGTGGCCAAAATGAACAAATCAGGAGACTATAGATGCTGGCGGGGATGCGGAGAAACGGGAACCCTCTTGCACTGTTGGTGGGAATGCAGACTGGTGCAGCCGCTCTGGAAAACACTGTGGAAGTTCCTCAAAAAATTAAGGATAGATCTACCCGATGACCCAGCAGTAGCACTGCTAGGAATTTACCCAAGGGATACAGGAGTGCTAATGCATAGCGGCACTTGTACCCCAATGTTTATAGCAGCACTTTCAACAATAGCCAAATTAGGGAAAGAGCCTCAATGTCCATCAGCTGATGAATGGATAAAGAAATTGTGGTTCATATACACAATGGAATACTACGTGGCAATGAGAAAGAATGAACTATGGCCTTTTGTAGCAACGTGGATGGAACTGGAGGGTGTTATGCTAAGTGAAATAAGTCATACAGAGAAAGATACCATATGTTTTCACTCTTATGTGGATCCTGAGAAACTTAACAGAAACCCATGGGGGAGGGGAAGGGAAAAAAAAAGGGAGGGAGGCAAACCATAAGAGACTCTTAAAAACTGAGAACAAGCTGAGGGTTGATGGGGTGTGGGAGGGAGGGGAGGGTGGGTGATGGGCATGGAGGAGGGCACCTGTTGGGATGAGCACTGGGTGTTGTGTGGAAACCAATTTGACAATAAATTTCATATTAAAAAAAAATATGCATGAAGCCACACAGTGCCTAAATGAGACTTCAAAAGCAGTTACTATAAAGAAATTTACTTGCAAAAAAAAAAAAAGACGTTAATAAATAATTTCTTTTACTTCTCCTGGACACAAATGCATTTTAGGACATAAGGTAGCATTTAGAGAGAAATTTTGTCACTCGTGGGCCTCAGTTAAAGAATGTGTGGGATTGCTGAGGCCCTGGAATATTCCTCAAGGCTCCTAGCTATCTGCCAAAGCTACTGGCTCACTCTGGAGCTCTGTGAGAAAAGCGCTGGAGGAGAAAACCCTCTGGATTCCTGCATAACAGCATAACCCCGTCTGAAAATACCCCCCCCCCCCCAAGCATTTCGTTGATCAATTATTAGTTAAACTTAAATCTTTTGGTATAACAACCATAAAAACTCATTTAAGGAATAAAATAAAGGCTGGAGAAAAATTTAAAAATACTAAATTAAAAAAATCTATATTAATTATGAATAGAGTTTTCTGGCAAATAAGTTACTAGATAGTCAATTATTATTTGCAAAGAAGGGCCACATTTAAATCCAATCACTTAACCAATCCTTAAAAGAAACAAAAAAATCAGGCAACCTAGGTTTATCCTTGTACTACATGTATCATGATTCCAGTTGTAGGAAATAAATGTAGAAAAATTTAGTGTTTTATCAATCTCTTATACTTTAAAGAATTTTACTCTTTAAAATATCCTGTTTTTCCAAAATTCTAGGAGTTTCTCTTCCCAAACAAAATAAAGCTATATTATTATATAATAAACAAGTTACTAACAGAATTGAAAACATTTAGGATGTGGCTATCTGGAGAGTTACAATGAAATATACATAACATTAAATTTATCAGTCTCCCTTCCTCTAAAAAAAGGTCAGGCAAACTGGTCTAAAATAGTTGGTATCACTTACAATTGCTTTTTACATCTCTTAGCTGACTTCCATGACACTTTGCATCTACAGGAGAATTCTAGATGTCCTTTGGCAAAAAGATGGTTGCATTTGTTTTGATGTGAGACTAGGTAGCCAACAAGGAATATAATCAAATACAGGTGCAGCCAGCAAATCTTCTTAATTAATATTATTACAGCCCGATGTGGCTAGTAACTTTCTACAAGGCTGTTCTGAGCAATTCATTAAATTATTCAAGGTTGGTGACATTATCTTGGATTGATCTAATACATTTCAGTGCTATTACTTAAAAAAAAAAAGAAAAATTATATATATATATGATATTTTCTGGGTATAACAGTAAAATTTTCATTGTAATAACTTTGGAAAAATTTTAAAAAGTAATGACTATAATGGATAAAGACTACTTCTTCATTTGAGCATACCATAATTTATTTAACCTATTTCATTTCTTTCCAAAATTTTACTACTATAAATGCCACTGCAATGCATAATCTTGCCTATAAACCATCATGTGCCTTTTATAACTACTTTCTTAGGATAGATTCCTAGAACTGGAATTGCTGCATCAAAGCATTATACTGTTAAACTGCCTTTTAGAAATGTTGGATCGACTTCTTATACTTCCGCTAATACATGCTACAGTGGCCATGCCAATGCCTACCACTAGGCATCTCCATTCAAAACGAAAAATCTTTGCCAAATGAGTAAGTAAAAATGAGTACTCCCATTGCTAGCAAAGCCATTACATAAAATGGTTTGTTAAAATTATCTACTGGACAGTTCAAAATCCAAAAACATAATGCCACAACTTAAAATTTCCTTCCCATTTTATATCATGTCCTTCCTTCTGAAATAAACTTAATGATAATCCACTTATTAGTATTCTGTAATGGTGGCTCTCTCATCATAAAAAAAGGGAAAAAAGTATGAACTTACTAAAACAGCTAGTGGGAGAGGAATGAACCCCATCCTCCGTGCCACAGAGTCACTGTAATCAGTATACGCCTGGACAGAGAAAACAGAGAAGGATTATGGCATTTAAAAAGTTCGCTTCCACTCATCAACAGCAAATGTTCTCAACAGGCAAGACTATGCACAAAAACAGAAGCCGGCACCTATTATTGAGTAATTGAGTAAAATACTCTCAACATTATCTAAACGTTCATAAGAAGTTTTAAATCCAAAGTTGTATAACTATTACAATACTACAGAAATCTTACCCTGCTTAATATTAAGGACTATTATTATTTTACTAAACACAGTGTAGAGAACAGAGATTAAGAGGAAGTTGAAATTTATGGACCTTTCCCTTAACCAATATTCCATGCTAAATTAAACCACTGTTAATTTCAGACTATGTCTCTGTTATAATGCTCACATTTTTCTGTCGGCTGCTAACAAGGTCAAAAGCAAGGCTGGCTCTATATTCACTGTAGACCTAAAGACAAATAAAAGTGATATATTAAGTAATATAGTGCAAATATACAATGTGCACAGATTCAGACTTTGTAGATGAAAATGTTTAATAATTAGCCGGGAAAAAGGTGTTGATCACCAAGCAGACATCTGGGTAGTGTTTCTCTATCTTCCTAGAGTAAGGGTAAAATAGTCCTAATTCCCCCATCTGTTATGTTTACGAGCCTTTCAAAGATTTCCCTTCAAAGAGCAATAGTCAATGATTATGACACTGAGAGTTTAGAATTGGGGGAAGAGGGGCTATTTTAAGTAGTATTATATATATATATATATATATATATATATATATATATATATATATATATAAAATTTGACATTTTAAATGAAAAGTTTAAAAAATTATTGACTGTCTATATATATATATATATATATATATATATACACACACACACATACATAGACTATATATAACGATAATGATGCCTTCTTCAAAGAATGGATGCTCTGCAAGATATAAAACTGAGAGAACATAGAAGTTATGAAGGGACTGTAAACTGTCATTTCACTAAAAACTGCACTGAATCAAGTTTATTAATTTTGACCTCAGATGCTGAGAAGATGATTCCATTCTGTACTGAGGAAGCCAAGAGAGTAAACAGTGAAATGACTCGATCACTGCTTTACAAAAGAATACAAAATCTTATTTAAATATATATCAAATCATCACACAGTAGCAGTTGCAACCACATTAGATTTCTGAAATAGTACCTTCTGAGACAGTACTATAACAAGACAAAGTATAAACCAAATAAAATGTAGGAAACTGATGAAATTAATGTTTATTTTGGGCCTGAGGCAGGAATGGGGAAGATGCTAGGAACTCCCATGGTTTTGTACCCTGAGCCTACGGCACACGCCTATTTCTGGAAACTCCACAGAACAGCTGGCTGAAACACAAAACAAATCTCTCGAATGCTTTCACCAAAAAGTATAAGGCTCTTGTTTTCTAGAACTTTTCAGAAATCCATAATCACAGAAAAAAAATCCATTTTTAAATATAAAATACTTAAAAAAAAAACCTAGCCAGAGGGAACAGTTTTGATAGTCTAATGCTTAAATAGAAACAATGGGATTTGTATAAGTTTAAGTAAACAAATTATGATGCTATTAACAGTTTATAATGATTCTGAGTCAGTGACACTCTACTCTGACCTGAACTATTGGCCGAACTATAGTCCCACCCAAAAGTATGGAACAGGACTGTTCAACATTGAAATAGTATACTTTCTGTACTATAATTTTTAGAAATTGAAAATTATAATTCTAAATTTAAAGTAGTAGTACTCTTATCTTTATAAACGCAGTAAACCTGGACTCGTCATTTTACAACTTCATAATATTAAGCAGCAGCAGTCAACATTAAACACTGAATTGCTTATTAAAATACATACATCTGCAGTAATGTCATTGAACTTGGTGATAAAGGCATGTTTTACAATATCCACAGCAGTTTCTGATGCAATCACCATACAGACATCTGGAAACAACACCCAGAGGTGATCTAGAAAGTGCAGGGAAAAAGAGACAGTTGAATGTCTTCATAGGAACGGGGTATCATGTACCATAATAGTATCACACAGGCAGCTACAGAAATCTGCAATCTCCACATGGCTCAACTATAATGCTGCCAATAAATGATAACCGAGGCAAAACTAGCATTCAATTAATTATCAAAAAACCTCTATTTTATCAAGTTAAAGGATAATACACTCAATAGATAACCTATTTTGTATTTTCTCTGTGCCAAGCCCTTGAGGGGCAGGTCACAGAGGTGAGTGGAGCCCCTGAATTCCTTCACATAGCTAACACGCTGGTAGGGACGACTAATTGAGCAGGCTTGTTATAAAACCCTTTAATTCTATAGCTGCCTAGTATGCTAGTAAATAGCTAGTTGGGACATGTGCTGGAGTCAATGGAACGATCTTCCTCTCTTTGCTCCCTAAGATGCAAAGATTTTGATCATTTATTTCAGTATCCCACAGATGCAATCTGTCAAGTTTGTGCACCTTTACCATTATTTGTTAAGATGTCAATTCAGTACCAAGCACCTGATAAAAAAAATGCAAACAAATAACCTCCTAAGACCCTGAAGAAGGATGTGAGAGTGTGACAGAGCAAGAAAAAGGTTAGAAATGTCAACAAGGTCCTAGGCCGTTTGGGATCTGGGCACTGGAGGGCAGGGTGGAGAGAATACAGGCCATCCGAGCTGACGGTTTTAGTGGGTCTGGCATTGCGTTGAGGTTTTGGGAATCAGGAAACTTTTTTCCACGTCAAATTCTGCCACTAACTAGCTACATGACTTTTGGCAAGTTTCTTCATGACCTAAGTTTCAGTTTCCTAATCTACAAAATAAAAAGCATCTGTATTTCACCACTATGAGAATAAAGATGGACAGCGCAAAGTGCCTGGCACACAAAACAGCTAGCATTACTCTTATGTTATTCATGATCTTGCAGGCTTACAGGAAGCTTCCGTAAATGGCATTTTTTAAGAAAAGAAATTAAAAAAAGAAACTAAAGAGAGAGTGAAGGAATGATGACTCACCAACATTAAGTGCTCCTTTCATCACACTGCCATAGCAGTAATAAAGAAGACCCAAGCAATTTGCTGAAAGTCCCAGGACAAATGAGAATATGACTTCAAACCTCCAGCTGTCAGCAGGCTTAGGACTACTGTCCTTTGGCACAACAGCTTGCCTCAAGACTTCTGATCCCATGTGGGCTCTGCTGAGACCAGCCACACATGCCCTCTACACAGCCTCATGCAGACACCATATTAGCTGCCGTAGCTGTAAACCAAGAACGCAGCTACACAGAGAAAATCCCAGTGTGTGGAGCACGGCTTTGCTGCCACAACTCAGGCAGACTTTGGATCTATTCAGACAGGAACGCAAGCCACTATAAGATATATTTCATCTTATGCTTTCCACAAGAAAATTACTTCTGGAAATGTATTTCCAAGATCATATATCTCACTTAACATCTGTTTCTGGTTTCTCACAGGTACCCAAAGACTAGACTAGCAATGAATCAAAATAAATTAACAAGAAGTTATTAAAAGCCTGGAAAGTGTATCGCATTGAAGGTAATGAATAAAATGCAAAAAATAAGCTTGTTCCTTAAGAACAAGATTGTACAAAAATGTCAGAAACAAAAAAACCAAAAAAACTCTTAATTACTTGAGACACCTGAGCACATGATCCTTTCCCCACCAAGCTCACTTCAGCATTACCAGACTGTGTTTAACTACCTATTTTCACTATTAGCCTGAGAGTCCTACACATATCTCAGTACTGTCTATGCGGGCCACAGTGCCCAGCCTTATGTAAATGTCTGCTTTATGAATGGATGATGAAAATCCATAGAATCTTATTTTATTTTAGAGAGACAGAGGGTGCATGTTAGTGGGGGGAAAGGAGCAGAGGGAGAGAGTGAGGGAGAATTTTTTAAATTTACATCCAGGATAGTTAGCATATAGTGCAACAACGATTTCAGGAATAGATTCCTTAATGCCCGTTACCCATTTAGCCCATCGCCCCCTCCCACGATGCCTCTAGTAATGCTCTATTTGTTCTCCATATTTAAGAGTCTGTTATGTTTTGTCCCCCTCCCTGTTTTTTATATTATTTTTGCTTCCCTTCCCTTATGTTCATCTGTTTTGTATCCTAAAGTCCTCGTATGAGTGAAGTCATATATTTGTCTTTCTCTAACTTCACTTAGCATAATACCCTCCAGTTCCATCCACGTAGTTGCAAATGGCAAGATTTCATTCTTTTTGATTGCTAATACTTCATTGTATATGTATACCACATCTTCTTTATCCATTCATCCATCGATGGACATTTGAGCTCTTTCCATACTTTGGCTATTGTTGATAGTGCTGCTATAAACATGGGGGTGCATGTGTCCCTTCGAAACAGCACACCTGTACCCCTTGGATGAATTACCTAGTAGTGCAATTGCTGGGTCGTAGGGTAGTTCTATTTTTCATTTTTTGAGGGACCTCCACACAGTTTTCCAGAGTGGCTGCAACAGTTTGCATTCCCACCAACAAGGGAAAAGAGATCCTCTTTCTCCACATCCTCGCCAACATCTGTTGTTGCCTGAGTTGTAAATGTTAGCCATTCTGACAGGTGTGAGGTGGTATCTCACTGTGGTTTTGATTTGTTTTTCCCTGATGATGAGTGATGTGGAGCATTTTTTCATGTGTCGGTTGGCCATCTGGATGTCTTCTTTGGAGAAGTGTCTATTCATGTCTTTTACCCATTTCTTCACTGGATTATTTGTTCTTTGGATGTTGAGTTTGATAAGTTCTTTAAAGAGTTTGGATACTAGCCCTTTATCTGATATGTCGTTTGCAAATATCTTCTCCCACTTCGTCGGTTGCCTTTTATTTTTCCTGATTATTTCCTTCGCTGTGCAGAAGCTTTTTATTTTGAGGAGGTCCCAATAGTTCATTTTTGCTTTTGTTTCCCTTGCCTCTGGAGATGTGTTGAGGAAGAAATTGCTGCGGCCAAGATCAAAGAGGTTTTTGCCTGCTTTCTCCTCAAGGATCTTGATGGCTTCCTGTCTTACATTGAGGTCTTTCATCCATTTTGAGTTTATTTTTGGGTATGGTGTAAGAAAGTGGTCCAGGTTCATTCTTCTGCATGTCGCTGTCCAGTTTTCCCAGAACCACTTGCTGAAGACACTGTCTTTATTCCATTGGATATTCTTTCCTGCTTTGTCAAAGACTAGTTGGCCATATGTTTGTGGGTCCATTTCTGGTTCTCTATTCTGTTCCATTGATCTGAGTGTCTGTTCTTGTGCCAGTACCATACTGTCTTGATGATTACAACTTTGTAGTACAGCTTGAAGTCCGGGTTGTGATGCCTCCTGCTCTGGTTTTCTTTTCCAAGCTTGCTTTGGCTATTTGGGGTCTTTTCTGGTTCCATACAAATTTTAGGATTGTTTGTTCTAGTTCTGTGAAGAATGCTGGTGTTATTTTGATAGGGATTGCATTGAATATGTAGATTGCTTTGGGTGGTATTGACATTTGAACAATATTTGTTCTTTCCTATCCAGGAGCATGGAATATTTTTCCTGTGTGTGTGTGTGCGTGTGTGAATGTGTGACTTATTTCTTTCATAAGCTTTCTATAATTTCAGAAGATTTTTCACCTCTTTGGTTAGATTTACTCCTAGGTATTTTATAGTTTTTGGTGCAATTGTAAATGGGATCAATTCCTTGATTTCTCTTTCTGTTGCTTCATTATTGGTATATAGGAATGCAACTGACTTCTGTGCATTGATTTTATATCCTGCAACTTTGCTGAATTCATGGATCAGTTCTAGCTGGTTTTTGGTGGAATCTTTTGGGTTTTCCATATAGAGTATCATGTCATCTGCGAAGAGTGAAAGTTTGACCTCCTCCTGGCCGATTTGAATGCCTTTTATTTCTTTGTGTTGTCTGATCGCTGAGGCTAAGACTTCCAATACTATGTTGAATAACAGTGGCAAGAGTGGACATCCCTGTCTTGTTCCTGACCTTAGTGGGAAAGCTCACAGTTTTTCCCCATTGAGGATGATTTTAGCATTAGGTCGTTCATATATGGCTTTTATGATCTCGAGGTATGATTCTTCTATCCCTACTTTCTTGAGGGTATTTATCAAGAAAGGATGCTGTGTTTTGTCAAATGCTTTCTCTGCATCTATTGAGAGTATCATGTGGTTCTTGTCCTTTGTTTTATTGATGTGATGAATCATGTTAATTGTTTTGTGGATATTGAACCAGCCCTGCATCCCAGGTATAAATCCCACTTGCTCGTGGTGAATAATTTTTTAATGTATTGTTGGATCCGGCTGGCTAATATCTTGTTGAGGATTTTTGCATCCATGTTCATCCCGGAAATTGGTCTGTAATTCTCCTTTTTAGTGTGGTCTCTGTCTGGTTTTGAAATCAAGGTAATGCTGGCTTCATAGTAAGAGTTTGGATGTTTTCCTTCCATTTCTATTTTTTGGAACAGTTTCAAGAGAATAGGTGCTAACTCTTGCTAAAATGTTTGGTAGAATTCCCCTGGAAAACCATGTGGCCCTGGACTCTTGTCTTTTGGGAGATTTTTGATTACTGATTTGATTTCTTTACTGGTTGTGGGTCTGTTCAAATTTTCTATTTCTTCCTGTTTCAGTTTTGATAGTGTATATGTTTCTACGAATTTGTCCATTTCTTCCAGATTGCCCATTTTATTGGCATATAATTGTTCATAATATTCTATTATTGTTTGTATTTCTGCTTTGTTGGTTGTGATCCCTCCTCTTTCATTCTTGATTTTATTTATTTGGGTCCTTTCCTTTCTCTTTTTGATCGAACTGTCTAGGGGTTTATCAATTTTGTTAACTCTTTCCAAGAACCAGATTCTGGTTTCCTTGATCTGTTCTACTGTTTGTTTGGTTTCGATAGCACTGATTTCTGCTCTAATCTTTATTATTTCCTGTCGTCTGCTGGTTTCAGGTTTTAATTGCTGTTCCTTTTCCAGTTCTTTAAGGTGTAAGGTAAGGTTGTGTATCTGAGATCTTTCTTCCTTCTTTAGGAAGGCCTGGATTGCATATACTTCCCTCTTATGACCTCTTATGCTGTGTCTCCGAGGTTTTGGGCTGTGGTGTTATCATTTTCATTGGCGTCCATGTACTTTTCAATTTCCTCTTTCACTTCTTGGTTAGCCCATTCATTCTTCAGTAGGATGTTTTTTAGTCTACAAATATTTGTTATCTTTCCAAATTTTTTCTTGCGGTTGATTTCGAGTTTCATAGCATTGTGGTCTAAAACTATGCACGGTATGATCTTGATCTTTTTGTACTTGTTGAAGGCTGATTTGTGCCCCAGGATGCGACCTATTCTGGAGAATGTTCCAAGTGCACTGGAGAAGAATGTGAATTCTGCTGCTTTAGGATGAAATGTTCTCAATATATCTTGTTAAGTCCATCTGGTCCAGTGTGTCATTCAAAGCCATTGATTCCTTGTTGATTTTCTTTTCAGATGATCTGTCCATTACTGTGAGTGGGGTGTTGAAGTCCCCTACTATTATGGTATTACTATCGATGAGTTTCTTTATGTTTGTGATTACTTGATTTATATATTTGGGTGCTCTCACATTTGAAGCATAAATGCTTACAATTGTTAGGTCTTCTTGGTGGATAGACCTCTTAGTGATGATATAATGCCCTTCATCTCTTGATACAGTCTTTATTTTAAAGCCTGGATTGTCTCATATAACTATGGCTACTCCAGCTTTCTTTTGTTGACCATTAGCATGATGGCTCTCCATCCCCTTATTTTCAATCTGAAGGTGTATTTAGGTCTAAAGTGGGTCTCTTGTAAACAGCATATTGATGGATCTTGTTTTCTTATCCATTCTGTTACCCTATGTCTTTTGATTGGAGCATTTAGTCTACTGACGTTTAGAGTGAGTACTGAAAGATATGAATTTACTGCCATAATGTTGCCTGTAGAACGGAGTTTCTGGTAGAGTTCATTGGTCCTTTCTAGTCTTTGTTGCTTTTGGTCTTTTTTCTTTCTTTCTCTCTTTTTTTCGTCTCTTCTCCTCTCAGAGAGTCCCCCTTAAAATTTCTAGTAGGGCGGTTCAGTGGTCACAAACTCCTTTAATTTTTGTTTGTCTGGGAAACTTTTTATCTCTCCTTCTATTTTGAAAGACAGCCTTGCTGGATAAAGAATTCTTGGCTGATTTTTCTGATTCAGCACATTGAATATATTCCGCCACTCCTTTCTGGTCTGCCAAGTTTCTGTGGATAGGTCTGCTGCAAACCTGATCTGTCTTCCCTTGCATTATAAGGACTTTTTTTCCCTTGCTGCTTTCATGAGTCTCTCCCTGCCTGAGTATTCTGTGAATTTGACTATGGTATGCCTTATTGATGGTCAGTTTTTGTTGAATCTAATGGGAGTCCTCTGTGCTTCCTGAGTTTTGATGTCTGTGTCTTTCCCCAGGTTAGGAAAGTTTTCCGCTATGATTTGCTCACATAACCGTTCTGCCCCTATTGCTCTCTCTTCCTCTTCTGGGACCCCTATGATTTTGATGTTGTTCCTTTTTAATGAGTCACTGATTTCTCTAATTCTTAAATTGTGCTCTTTTGCCTTAGTCTCCCTCTTTTTTTCTGCTTCATTTTTGTCCATAAATTTGTCCTCTATATTGCTGAGTCTCTGCTCTGCTTCATCCATCCTTGCCGCCACGGAATCCACTCAAGATTGCCGCTCATTACAACATTTTTTATTTCATCCTGACTAGGTTTTACTTCTTTTATCTCCTCAGAAAGGGATTCTTATCTATTTTCAACCCCAGCTAGTATTCTTATTATCGTGATTCTAAATTCTGGTTCAGACATCTTGCTTATATCTGTGTTGATTAAGTCCCTGGTGGTCGTTTCTTCCTGCTATTTCTTTCAGGGTGAATTCCTTCATTTTGTCATTTTGGAGAAAGAAAAGGAATTAAGAAGGTAAAAAAAATTAAAATAAAAAAATTAAAAACAACACACACAAAAAATCAAATAAATGATGCTAGATCCTAGGTGTGTTTTGGTCTGGTTGTTGAAAAGAGCTTGATAGATTAAAGAAAAAAGGCAACAAAAAAAAAAAAAAAAAGAAAGAAAAAAGGAAAACGTTTGAAAATTTGAAAAATGCATACAGTGAAACAGAATAAAATGAAATGATGGAAGTAAAATAGAATTTGAAAAATTTATAAATAATAAAAAATATAGAAAAAATTAAAGAAAAATATTTTAAAAACTTGAAAATAAATTTTTTCTCTGTATTCAAGAAGCAACAAAAAAGAAAAAAAGTAAATTGAATACTAGTGAACAGACTGCAATACGACTGAAATTACAACATTTTCCCCTAGAAGTCAAACTCTGAAGCACTTTATAGTTCATAAACTAAGCAGGTGGAGAGACTAATGGTGTTCCTGAAGAGCAAGGGTGGCTCAGTTGGGTGGGGCTTAGTGTAACGGCGCTGTAGATGGCGCTGCTTAGCCTACTGAGGTGGATGTCGTGGCACTTGTAGGTGTGTATGCGCATGTGCAGATGGGGTGAAAATGGCGTCACCCAGCTACCCAGTCTCTAGTATTGAAAGTCTGTTCTCCCTGATCAGCAATCGCCCACCACTCCTTTGTCTCTGGCTTCTATCCACTCCCCGCTGAGAGTGAGAATTTTAGGCAGGCTCGACACCCAGTGCAGAGCCTGACATGAGGCTCCATCCACAACCCTGGGATCATGACCTGAGCCGAAATCAAGAGTCGGATGCTCAACCGACCGAGATACGCAGGTACCCCCAAAATTCATAGAATGTTCACAACTTCCTGTTAACCCTGATTTAAGGTGTGTAAGTAACCAAATTTACTGCCTTACATTATATTTCTTCAATTTATCCTTATTCAAAATGCCGATTAATAGGCAGTGAACGAGTAAGAGACAAATGTTAATAAAGAACAAAAGTTTTTCTGGTGAACCCTGTAAATGGAAAAGAGCTATGTTTAGATAACGCCAGCACGTTAAATAAATAAACAAAGAGGCTGCAGTGCCCAGCAGGGTCCGCCCAGCAGGGTCTGCTCACCACCGAGTCCACCGCCCTAGAGACGCCGTGAGATTCACAGGGAATGCCGGCCGAAGACTGCTTCCCATGACGCGGCATCCTGGCACACCTCAGAGAACATACTCAATCCCTCCTATTGAACCAGGTATTTTCAATACCCGAGGAGTTGAACGGCTGATGTTTTTGAAGCTCTCTGCAATATTCATCTTATTTCACGTAAAAGAATGATTTTTGGTTCAAGAGTAAAATTCGAAGGCACTATATTTGTTGAGTTACATACCTGGATTCCAAGAAAACTGCTCCATGTTTCTTAGACACACAATTAGCAAAAGCACATAATTCGTGAATCGTTCCTTAATATCTGAAAAAAATTAACATAAATACTGCACTGCATACAAATAATAGTAATATAGTGCATGTATAATTTTCTTTTAGTTGGAACATGATCAAAGTATTATTATGTACAAATGTCTGCAAAATAAATACACTATTTTATATATAGGATGATGCTACATTGGTAAGGCATTTACATCTTTCACTGACTTAATTCTAGTATGGAAATTCCAGTTTTGTATATGGTTGAACAGATCAGTGGTTTTTTTTCTTTTTAATACCTGAGGAAGGTTTCACAGAATGGCTCAACTACCGTTTGTTTATCTGCTTTCTTGCTGATGGACATTTGGGTTGTTTCCAGTCTCTGGCTGCTATGAATAAAGCCGCCATATTTCTGGTACAAGTCTTTTGTGAAAATGTGTTCTCACTGCTGAGTTGCACGACAGGCAAATACTTCAACGTGTCAGAAACTGCCAGAAGTTTTTGCAGAGCAATTGTAACGTCTTCTACTCACACTACCAAATCCTGAGAATGCCCATCACTCCACGTCCTGCCGACATTTGGCACTGTCACACCACAGGAGCAGCCACTCTGGGGTGTGTGCAGTGGCATCTCCTTAGGGCTTTTTCAACTCCATTTTTTACCACAGTGAAAATGTCAACGTGGTGAGAGATAAATCATATGTTCATATTTTGACGAGACAGTCTCGACTTGTGAACTCTCTTCCAGGGTCTCAGGAATACCCCTCTAGGGTTCCCTGGGCTATACTTTCATATCCAAGCCACTATGCTCCTTTGATTTTCATAACTATGAAAGATAATTCCAGGGATAGATGTTGTGCCTTCAGGCTTCTCAAGGTAGTAAGGAGGCAGTAAGGCATAACTGAAAAAGCTGAGAACAGAGAGACAATCTGAGGGCTACGTCGTAACTCTGCTCTTAGCGTCCGTGTGGGTGACCTTGGGGAAGTCAAATTACTTTCTGTGTTAGTTTCCACATCTATAAAAGGGAATATCATCTGTTACAAAGAAATTTCTGGATGAAGAGGAAACTCTGCAAGTATGGTAAGGTGCTATGCCATTCTTTACCCTTTATCATGTGAAATATCTTGAGATTACAATAACCTAGAGAATAGAAAATTCGGTGCAGATGTTGAGGGAGTAAGAGAAAGCAGAGCTTAAGTATAGGAAACCGTAACCTGGAGGCAATGTGACACCCCAGTTTCAGAATGAATTGCGAAACAATACTGCATACAGCTGCCTGTAGAAGCCAAGAGTACGTACCGCTATTAGACATTTGAAAAAGATTGTTCTTTTCAAACTTCTTGAAAACACTTCCTTTAATTTCAACAAACTGCAATAGTAAACAAAAACATGACTTTTATCATGATAATAGATGAAAAAATGGACATGCTACATATAAAACTTCCTGGAGAGTAGATAACGTGAAAAAAAATCACTTTGTCCCACCCAGAATATTACCACTAAAGTGCCGTATGACCTCAAAAATGTAAAATGAAACCCCATACTTACATTATTAGACATCATGATGGTGAGCAGTGACTTGTTGTGTGAGTTAAAAGCCACGTTGAGAGTGGTTGCTTGAACCATGATGAGAATTGCATGCAAAACTAGTGGGCAGTGACATCAAGGAAAAAGCCCGTTTTCATATCGTATCAATAGATACAACTATACAGTTTTGAAAGTGAACAATGTGGGAGGGGGGCATGGTTATGCTTTCTAAATCCAGTCTTGCATTCATGCTTTGTTTTCTTATTAGCTATAGGTGATACGAATTTGACAGGTAAGACGTACGGGACCCATGTGAAACGAAAGCAGAAATGAGCCTCTGCGCATCCATTCACTTGGACCGTTGAGTCCTGGAAGATGGTTGTCTGGTTCTTTCTGGATTTCTAGTATTTGGCACAAGGCCTGGCAAACAGGCCTTGAGAACAGTTTGTTAAATATATGGAATAAATTATGATAAATACTGAGAAAAGAGACTTAGCTAATTTGCCTTCTAAACAGAAAAGCACACAAAGTAAAAGTCTGGAAGCAACTCACCTCTGTAGTTCTGCAGGGGATGGGGACTGTAAGATAATAAGAAATGTCTAATAATGAAGTTTCTTTACATGTCATTTTTGAAAACATCCACAAGTTGCAGGCATGATATCTGTATGACACTTGGACTAGTTCGTTTACATGAAAAGAGTAGCTGTTTTACTTCCTATACTTGGAACAAACTTTTATGCTTACAGAAATCTTCCCACTTAGTCCCTACATTTTCCAAGTGTTAATCCAATCCTTTCAAGTCTCACTCTTTCAGAGACAGTACAACTCCCGCGAAGGAGCCCTGACCCCACGTGGAACTGAAGTGCAGCTACTCACGAGTGTGTACAAATGTACGTATGGGTAAACACGCACGCGCACACAAAGTTTATCTAGTAAAGCCTTTGCTCCTCAAAAGAAAAGCTTTAAGATGGGGTGTGGGGAACAGAGGAGATAAAACCTCCAAAATTCCTCTCAACCAATTTCAAATTCTACCTCTAGATGAGCCGTATACATTTTAAGCCCTAGGATTTAACAAAGAATTCACAGGCTTAAAGATAACTTCCACACAATTCCAGTGTGGGTATGAAAGTTATACAGATCACATAAAGTATGTATAAATATAAACACTTCATTCTCAAGTTCTTCCATATAATCAGTTACACTGAGACGAGAGCTGCTTTTTCCCAGTTATAGGGAGCAAGCATACACAAGTCTCTTTAATTTATAATCACTACTACAGCCAATTTACCAAAAGAAAGTAGACGTTTCACACTAATCTTCAGGATACACACTCCTCCCCCTTTAAATCTGAGAAGCAGCTAACCAAATAAAATGATGTACAATATGCACTGACTTGAAATTCCCAGTAAGTTTAAAGGATACAGACATAGAGAACGGCCATGAAAAAGTGAGGAATCACTCCGATATGGGCTCTTTTTCTTTCTTTAGGCTCTGTTGCTGTCCAGTAGAGAGCATCTAATATATCTTGTCCAAATGATGAAAACAGACGATCTGCTACCTGAGGAGAAAAATTATTGGCAAGGTGTTTCCTTTCCTTTTTTTTTTTTTTCCCTGCAACGTGTTTCTTAATATTCCACCGAAGTATGTTACCACAACTCAGATGCAACTCAATCCCAACTGAGTTGGGATTTTTAAATACCGCTGGAAGGCAAGCTATAAAAGAACAGAGATCTTTGTTTACTTATGCAGGGGTGTTTCTTTATTCTCTCACATACAGTGAGTGCTCAAATTCTTGTACACTTAGACTCATTATCTATATTTATAACAAGGAGTGTCTTACATGGGGGCAAAGATAAAAGGGAGAGGCACATGAAAATCATGGGTCCTCCAGTTTTAATTCTCTAAGTTCGGATTCAGGGTCTGAACTTAAATCCTTTAGGCCAAATATATAATTTGACAAATATAATATTTGTAAGCAATGGTAGCTGTAATTTGTTTTGGATTAATTACATAGTTTATAATATGCAGATTTACTTCCTAGAAACATTTTCAGGGACTGATCTCCATGAATATAGTATGATAAATAACCGGAAGCACGCTGAAATTAAAAACAAAAGAAACAAAAAAAGGAGGGCATAGGTCATTCAGGCTTCAGCTATCATGTGCATCCACACCCAGATCATCAGCCTTGGGCTCCCACAGTCTCTAACCCATCACTCTGTTCTTTTTCACCATGGTATTTATCATTTCCTAATATCTTCTTGTTTATGGTCTTTTTTCCACCTGCAGAATATAAGCTCCATGAGAACAGGCTTTGCTCACCTCTGGATTTTTAGAGTCTAAAGGCAGTGCCTGGCATGCAGAAATTGTTGATTAAATATTTGCTAAAGGAAGACATAAGAGCTATCCACCGTTCGGGGAGTCTCAACTGTGGCACCGTGCTAAGCCCTACGTACTGCCTCACTGAACGTTCCTAATTCCGCTAGCACCCGCGGTTCACTGGTGAGACAGTAAGAGTTACAGACACTTGGCAACCTGCAGCCAAGTTCAGGACAGCAAGGCAGTAAGTGAAGAAGCAGGGTTCGGTCAGAGACGGTTTATCTCTAGATGAGAGTCTGGACTCCTGTCCACTGTGCTGAAGCCACATCGTCAACCGTAGTCTGCAAAGCGAGTATGTGTTTCAGCCGTTCCGATCAGCAATTTACGGACCCTTTTCCTTAAGGCCCATTCGCGAATAATAGTACTGAGGCCACCCCGTAGAGGGCTTCGTATACTAGGGGGCGCATTGCGTTTGGGGGTAGGTAGAAGCCCTCGGCACCTACAATCCCCTATGAGGGAAGGCAGGGAAGGGAACTAGTAGGCTACTGGCAGGAAGAGCCACTCACGCGGCAGAAGGAAGGAGATGAGCCCGCGCTTTTCTGTAGGTGAGAGGGAGGGGAGAGTGGGGCGGCTACTCTGCCTCAAAAACCCACTCCCACCATCTGCATCCTGCTTGGTGGGGCCGAAACGAGAGCACAGGCAACGAGCCTAGAATCAGGAAGCTGGGTGTGGTTTTAAGTCATGTTGGTCAACGAACTGAGGAGTAACCAGGACCGGCCAGAGTTCCATGGCTTCCATGACGATACGGAGAACCCTCCTCCACCACAGCAATGCAGTCTCAGAGCAGACAGGCCGGCAGTGCCCACACCACTCCACTGCCCCACTCAGTAGGGAAAGTCCTTTCTTGGCTCATTTAAAAGGTAAGGAGACTTTACTTGTGTCCCTGAAAAGTAGTATAGGAAAATGCATTTGAACCTCAAAAGTTTTACTGTATCACCTAGGGTAGCTTACTTACTATTTTAAGAATTTATTAAAGCAAAGCCTTTTTTTTTGTTTTTGCTTTGTGTAGCTGCTTATTTTTGTACGAAAGCAGATTTTCATATGTTGACTGCTTTAAAGTGAAATATATTGTATTAAAAATATTAAGTACTTGGAGGAATTGGGAGACTTCTGTTTGCTTGCTCTATGAAAAACTTCCAAAGCACTTTAAAATGTACATCTATTATAGCAAACACATATAATCCTATCATTTTTCCATAATTTTTAAAGGTCCAGTGAAAAGTATACGTGGGTTTCCAATGAATTTGCAAACAAATTTCCCTAACAACTGACAACCTATATTCTCACGGGGGTTCTGACTAAACTCCAGGCAGCAGGCACCCTTCTCTCCCACCTGAGGACAATACACGCCCTGGGGACCCAGGACCAGCAGTGGGCACCATCTCGCCAGGATGAGATTCTCCAGCCTCAGACCAGAACCACTTAATCAGAATCTGTATTTTTAACAAGGTCTCTAAGTGACTCCATAAACATCAAGGCCAACAACAGTCCTAATACTAGAGTCGGCGGGCAAGTATTCCATATCAGAAGGCCCCAAGTCTGTGCATCAGCCAAGCGTGTCACGGTCTGGGAAGCTAGACCAACCGTGCGAGTGCCCTAACTCACCTCGAGCATATTGTAGATGATGTACAGCTTGATGACTGACTGCCCCCTTATCAGGTGATACATCATGGAGTAGTCAACGTAGTGCATCATGAAATAGCAGATTACCAAAATGACACCCTTCAGGATGTCACACACCTGAGCAGGCTGAAGCAAACGTCTGTCCCTGAAATGCAGAAGAAGTAATAAAAACATGAGTTTTATTTTATGTGTTCTCGAAATAATCTTTACCGAACATGCACTGGCATACAAAAATAAAAATGAGAATTACGTTGGTATTTTAAGAACTAACGAATTCTACTGACTATTCAGCAGTGTGAAGTTTTCTGTCGAGTACAAAATATAAAGATGTGAAACCAGAATTACTATTAGAAGTGGGCCCTCTTAACAAGCAAACGCAGAGGGCGGGCATCTGCTGATAAAGGACTTTGAAGCAATGGATTTCCATGATTTCGACACAAGACTTTCACCTCAAAGCCCTGCGGCCCGCTGGCTCAGCCCCTGCGGTACAACGGTAGCCCTTGGCACTTTTTATTTATAGCATAGAAGGTTTCTCCTTGTCTCTTCACAAGGAGTTCATACTTCCATGATGGCGTCCTGGTCCACTGTGCGGATGTGCCGTAATTTACCGGACACCACTGGCAAATGTCCAGTCTTCTGCAACCACAAACCGTGACGCCATGTACATGTCACGTCTCATATATTAACGTATATCTGCAGGATAAACTCCTAAAATTGGACTTGAAGGGCATGTTCCCTGGACAGAAGCAGCAGAACTGCCCTCTCTGATGGCTGTACCAATTTTCATATCCACTAGTGGCTTATGAGGAAGCCTGTAGCCCAAGCGCATCGATCCAGGGATAGATCAACTTCCGGATCTCTGCCAATCCCACTGCTGAAAAATGGCATCTAGCGTAGTGGCCACTGATTTTTCCCAATGGAAAAGTGCATTTCTTTATATATTTAAGTTATTTACATTTCTGTGAATTCTCCGCTCGTATCTTTTTCTTACTCGCTTGACCCAAGTTGCAAATTGTTTTACTAATTAATATGGGCAGAATCATTGTTTACTTCAGATGGGGTTCAAGGCAATCCACCCCCAAGTATGCCAATGTGGCATATTATTTTGAATTAAAGTGACTGAGGAAACAGCTGATACAAGGACACTCTGACCTCTTCTGTCCCCTTGAATACAGGAGATAAATTCCCCCATGAATGGCACCCTCCCTGCACCTGGAGTGACATAGAAGGCATCCTGATCACCAGACATAAGAAATCCAGTGCTGAGAAGGCTGTATAAGCAACCCTTGTCACTTCTTCATTAACTTGCTACCCCAAGCCCGAACACCTGGATCTTGTTAATTCTTCACAAATTTACTCTTTCTTTGTCTTAAAGGCATAAAAGCTTCCTGCTTGGTCACTTCTTTGAGTCTCAAATATTTTTATAAGCTCCTGTACATATGAAATCAAATTTTTCTCCTGTTAGTCTGTTTTATGGCAGGTTAATTATTGGATCAGCCAAAGAGTCTAGAAAAGAAAAAAGAAAAAGTTTCCTCCCCTACACTTCTGAGATCACAGCATAAAGAGCTAAACCTAAATTGTGCATGGAATCATCTCACTAAATCACAAGGGAAAACACACACACACGCACACACACGCACATGCACACGCACACACACACACACAGAAAAGAGGAAATTTAAGATTTCTTTCAGTGGCTATGAAATTCCCGTGACAGGAACGGAAGCGGCTCTGTGTCCGCAGGCAAATTCCTCACGACAGGAAATGCTCCCCCTCCCGTTCGCACAGCTGTTCTGCCCAGTGTCATCAACAAAAGCCCTGAGTACTTTCTTCAGGAGTTACAGAATCTCTTCATTTCCGCCCCAGTGACAACATTCTAGCACCAGCCTAAGGGGTCGGCTCCTTTTCCAGCTGGCCCTCGACCTTCTAAGGTCTCCGTATATTCGGTGTTGTCTGCTGACCTATTCTGAGGCTCTTTCCCAACCACTGTCCCCACTCGGATCAGGGGCTCTTTTCTTTCACAGTCTTGCAGAGATCAGCAAGGAATCTGCAAGCCTTCCCAACTGTTACCCGAAACGCTGTTTTACACAAACAGCAAAACATCATTTTACAAACGAGGTTTGCGGTATCAGCTCCACGAGCAGTTGATACAGGACCTCATTCTTATTTCCTATAATGCACACCACACGTGTTTTCAGCCAGATATGAATTCGATCTGTTCATAGAACACGGGATACTGCAAAAGTCCTGAAAAGAGGCAAATTCTATGAGAACTAGGTCTACAAAGGTTTCCAAGTAGATGGGAAGACACCGAACTGAAGCAGGGAGTCTAACTGGGGAGACAGGTCAGAATGTGTCTGTGTCAGACCGTAGGTCTTGAGACCAGTGCTACCAACTGACACGCCAAGGGAAATTATTCTTAGCAGCTGAAGTTTGGGGCAAAATTGCTTCAAGGACAAAGCTGATGAAGATCTATCATTATTTCCCTCTCCCCCTGACTCTTTTCTCCAGTGCCGTTCCTCTCTCCCACATGGAGTCTGGCTGTTTCTCACCGCGGCCCATCTCCTAAGCACCCAGCTCAGAACACAGATCTCTGTCAAGGCCTATTCGATTATCAAGGCAATTCCCTGCCCCTACTTCCACAAGATTAAAAACAGAAGAGGCATTACATTTGTTGAGAGGTGGAACTAAACATATTTTTAATTCAAGCAATGAGAAGAGGAGAGTTTGAACAGGTGGCCTATGTGTGACTGCCTCCCCTGCGACAGCCAGGGGACAAACCGGCAATGGTACGGAGTTCACTTCCCAACGCTTCCCCAGAAGCGCAGGTGCAGCTCTGCATACGCTGACTATCACAAATCGCCAAGAGCCGTGGGTCTCTGTATTTAGAAACTATAGGTCATGTTTTATGAATTAAAGAAAATGATAGATACCAAAAGTAGGGCAGTATTAATTAATTTGCATTAATTACCAAGGTGATTTTGATTACTAATTAAACGAAGAAAACTATACTTAGAGCTTTCGGTAATAGATTGACATCTACTTAGTTAAGTGATCTCAGCCAAAGTAATTTTATTTAAGAGACAAAGGGCTTTTACACACACACACACACACACACACACACACACACACCCAATTATGTGTCTTCATAAACATTTACAACAAAGGACCAATGTGTTGCTATATCTATGAAGGGATACTATCACTAATTACAAGTCATTGTCGGGAATCAGAGCTACCAAACGTGGGAAAAATATATCCCAAAATAACACAATATGACACATTTTGAACAAAGATGATAACAACTCACAATTAAGCATAAACAACTTTAATTTAGCTTTATCTTGCCTAGGATTAAACCAGGTTGTAAAAACGACAGAAAAGTTGTAGAAACACCTTATATGACAGTTCCGTTACTATGCGGCAGGCACTGTTCTAGGCACTTGGAATATACTCATTCCCGTGTTCACAATAATCCTATGGGCAACGTACTATCACCATCTCAGTCTTACAAATGAGGCAAAGCACAGTCGAGAATGTGCCCACAGCTGGACAGTTACTAGTCAAGCAATGGAGGAGCAGGGATTTGAACCTTGGCAGTCTGGCTCCAGAAGGCGTGTTCTTTACTACCATGGTAGTCTCTATTACCATTCCAGACTTTTCTTTAAAAGAACTTATAAATCAACAAAATGGTACCCTTTCTCTTTCAGCATAATAATTTAATTCCATATTACTTATCACTGTACTGACATCTCATTTGGAAAAATTTTGTGCTAAACAGCAAATATAGCCATCATTTTTGTTATTTCTAAAAAGAGAAAAAAAACAGGACCATATTTTCCCGGACCCACTGCTTTCTGTGTGCTCTCTGCTCTGGTGAAAACATCCACTGCTAATATCATAAGTGGTTGCTCCAGAGAGAACTTTGATTTTCAAAATGAAGGAGTATCATTTAAATAAAGAATAAAAGTAACAGACCTCCTAAGAAACAGACTCTTATTTTCAGATAAATATCCCTGTTAGTAAAAAAGGAAAGTTGCAAAAATTAAAATTATTTCTAAGGTGGCATCTTAAAAGGTATCTTTATCTATCACAGCATCTCCGAGTAAGCAAAGACCTAACCTCAAAATAAGTTCACAGTATTAAAAGAACTTGAACCAGTCCCAATATAGGTTTCCTTCTCCATCAAGATATTTTTAGACGACTATCTGGTAAGCATTTCCAACTCCAAAAGCAGCTTATCCATAGCCTTGCCAATCAACTTGGAATGGGCTTTCAAACAATACTTTCAGGTTCATGTTCTCCCTTATAAATGTCTGTGAAGTGGTAGTTACTGGCAATTCATTTGGCAAATGCTAAAAATCCTACACGGACACATAAATAAGTGGAGGAAGCTGCTGGACAAAGTGAAAAACCCACTAAAGTCTAGGCTTGGTTGTGAGTTACTGCAAGACGGGTAACATTAAACAAGATACTCAACAGAACTTAAAATATTTTTAAAATTTTCATGTCAAGCCACTCATACAGAAACCACATTTTCTCATTTCTAAATTTCACCTTTTACTCATTCAGACGCTTCCCCTGGACATGCACAATTGTCTATGGAAGCACTGCCGTTGTTTCAAAGGGCTCAGAGATTCAGGGGAACCCAACAAGGTAGTGGACAAAGATGCTCTAGGCAGGCTTCTTCCTTCCGCTCCATGGCAGAAGGGAACGTGCTGAGACTAAAGTAAAAACTGGTAGCATACAGAAAGATCAAGAAAAAAGAAAAGGTAACACAAATGAGCGAGAAAAATGGGATAATCCCTGCCTGGTTGATTTTCAAATTGGTGTAGAAAGGTGTCGAGCTATCAGCACGAGATATTTCATTATAAAATACATAGACTGAATCTTTCTTTCTTTCTCTCTGAACGCTTTAACTGTTTGTAGTATAACTAAAAGAATGCAAAATTTTTAAAAAATGTAAAATGTTATATGGTTCCCATTTTTAAAAAAGAAGTCCCTTTATAATTTAGAAGTAAATTCAAACACAGTATTGCGATTAAGATATTTTCCTTGGGGCGCCTGGGTGGCTCAGTTGGTTAAGCCTCCGACTTTGGTTCAGGTCATGATCTCGCAGTTCGTGGGTTCAAGCCTCACTTCGGGCTCTGTGCTGACAGCTCAGAGCCTGGAGCCTGCTTCGGATTCTGTGTTTCCCTCTCTCTCTCTCTCTGCCCCTCCCCTGCTCACGTTCCGTGTCTCTCTCTCAAAAATAAATAAATATTAAAAAATTTTCTTGTATTTAAAAAAGATATTTTCCTTAATTAGGAAATCTTAAGTTCTGTTGACATACAGTAGGAAAATAATGACTAAATGCTGAAATTGAATGATTATAAGTCTTTCCTTGGGTTTCAAATACTTTCAAACTCCCCTAGGAGAAAACCCAACTCGTTTAATAGAGCTATGCTCACTATCTGGAATAACGCAAAATAAAAACTGTTTGGATGGCAGTGGCTAAGCAGCTCGGCTGACTCTGCTGTGGCATCGAGGAGAAAGTATTGCTGTCAAGTCTGAACAAGTGTAATTAAAGATCATTTTACTGGTGATTTTTCTATGTTGGCTGAGATCATGGTCAAAGCCTGCAAAAACGTGGACAGAGCTTTAGGACCAACAAAGGACAGGGAACCATGTTTTCTTCAGGTGGCCATCTTCAAACGTTTACGTCTGCCTATGCCGTTTTTGTCGTTTCCGTTATAATTAATATTCGTTTGCACTGATGTCAATTTGGCCAAGAGTAGAGAAGGAAAAATCAGGGTTTACTCACCACAAGGAGTCCCTGTGACACCACATTCCATTCTATAAAGGAAGTGAAAGTGCTCCTCCCTTGGGTCTGATTTACGAGAGAGAAAGAGAGAGAGAAGGTTGTCATGTCGCTACACTACTCAGAGTGCCATGGTGAGGAGACGGGACAACAAACCCGATTTAAGAGGAC
This sequence comes from Panthera onca, assembly GCF_046562875.1. Taxonomy (NCBI): domain Eukaryota; kingdom Metazoa; phylum Chordata; class Mammalia; order Carnivora; family Felidae; genus Panthera; species Panthera onca. The sequence goes on from NC_138342.1 coordinate 12,288,720, forward strand.
TCTCTAATTAAACAAGTACACTGCTCTCGACACATCAGCCACGCAGATCAACCCTGATAAGAGGAAATCACAAACATACTTGTTTCCCCAGACAGAGCTACCAAGAGCTCTCCCTCCATGTGCTGTAGGGGGTAGATTAACCATTCAGGGCAAAATTGAGGCTCAGGCCTAAGAAGAGAAAAGTCCTGTGTGTGTGTGTGTGTGTGTGTGTGTGTGTGCAGTGAATTTGGGGTGAATTATCTTGAAGGAGGTAAGGCTTATAGAGGAAACCCAACAGCTGAAGAAACCCTCAAGCATTTGATATTCGTAATTCTTCTGAGAGACGAATGCCTTCCTAGGGGATAAACTCTCCGAGGAAAAAGACACTATTGCCTCTTAAAAACAAAAAGGTCCATGAAACCTCAAGTAAGAGTTCTGTCTAAAACCGAGGTGAGGCCGGGAAATTTGCTTGCACATATTTTATTAGCTCTGATAATACAAGAAAAACACTCTGGCATTTATCACCTAAGCCTACTCTATACTTACTGCCGTCTAAAATGGTTCAGCAAAGTTTTCAAAAATACCAATCAGTTCTTGGCACCAGAGAGCATGGTTTTTCTCTATCATCTCCCTCAACTTTAGCTCAAGTGTTATGGAGAATTCTAAAACACAAAATGAAGTCACAAGTTTGAGAAGGAAAGAGCATTCACAAAAATGTCAGGTAAATTAAAAACACTTCCACAATTGGTTATTCTATATTTACTCTAGAAGTAAATTTGGAAAAATGACGTCTGATACCTCTTTCGCACAATATAGAGCAGTCCACTTTTCTAAAAAATGAAATACTTCCATTCTTCCAAGAAACACAGATAGTTCACATAATCAGTCAAAAGGGAAGAAACCTAGGAATCTGCTTTTAAATAATCTGGATGTCTGGGGCACCTGGGTGGCTCAGTCGGTTAACCGTCTGCCTCTGGCTCAGGTCACGATCTCATGCACGATTCAGGAGTTTGAGCCCCGTGTCGGGCTCTGTGCTGACAGCTCAGAGCCTGGAGCCTGCTTGGGATTCTGTGTCTCCCTCTCTCTCTGCCCCTCCCCAGCTCGTGCTCTTTCTCTCTCGCTCAAAAATAAATAAACATTAAAAAAATTTTTAAAAATAATCTAGATGTCTTTCTTTTATTTTAGTCTCCAACAAAACATTTGGGGGCAAAAAATTTTCAAGACTGTTAATTCATTAGCAAAAAGTTGTCAAGTAAGTATTCCTGAGATCACTATACTTTTTATGGAAGCAGTGCCTCCTTTGTAGGCAACACAAACACACCCACCACGTCAAGATAACTACCCTGCCAACTTCTCAAAATGAACAACGTTTAAACAGGGTCAAACGCTGGCAAAATGCCAGCCAGTGGGGCCATCGCAATGAAGGCTGGGTTTTCTTGAGGGCGTGGAGAATGGCCTTGGCCCTCAGCCGGAGTGAAGGGCAGAGTCCTCGTGTACTGAGATGTCAGTAGAGGCAAAAAGCAAACCCAAACCAAAAACCATGGGAGGTTTACAGAATATTTAGGACTCGGTTCAAAGAATAAATTTCTAAAGCAGAAAATCCGGGAGGCTGTCAGCTTTCAAAAGCATCTCACAAACGCTGCCGGAGATAAGCTCTGCAAGCGGAGGAGGCAAACACACTGATCTCCAATATGGAAAGAAGGCAACAACGTTACACAACTACTGACGTGATCTGGAAACAGTACTGGAGACCACAAAGTCACTGTGTTCATGTCAGCATCCTGATTACCCTGACAAATATCCTTCTCTCCGCTTTGTGGGGGAAGAATTCAACAGAACTAAGAGACTAGGAAGACAGCAACTTTCTTAGAGAAAAGAGACTGACATATAGGAATATAAGAATAAGGGAACAGAAAAAAAACCCCACAATCGAATTCTTTATTGGTCTTTTGAATTTCCTTTTATCCCTTTGAAAAATAAAGTCAGACTGAAGGAAAGAGCACTTTTTGCTTGCTGAAAAAGTTGGAACATAACACAGCTACTGGTGAAGACAAATCAACCTTTAATGGAAGTAGAGAATGTTGGAAGAAAAGGTATGAGAAGGCAGAATTTGGCTATTTCTAAATCGTAATTCTGTAAAAACAAATGTGTTTTTCTATTCTTCAAAAATTAAAGAGGTCTTAGGCATAATATTAACAATAGCTTTGTTAATATACTTTTCTTATCCTAGTTCAAGTTTTAAACACTTCAACTTTGGTGCTTTTAAAAATAATGCCCCAAAAGACACTGTTTTCTAAATTGTTCCAAGAAAATATAAATTGGAATGCACGCTAATGGAAGTACAAACTACTCAATTTGGATATGGCATACTTAAGGTACTAAGACAAAGTAAGGCAGTATTTTCATATTCTGTGTAATCTGGCCTACATTCACACAGAACACTGAAAGTTGCTGAAGTTCTATTACACAATTTTAACTGCATTTCACATTAGATACATATATATGTATACATGTATATAATATTTATTAGAGAGAGCATAAAATGTAATTTTTTAGTTGGTCCACATTGCAGAAATGGCAAGGGTTTGCGCTGGGAAACTTAACGGAGTCCTGCATGTAGGGTAACGCGCTGCCCTCTAGTGTCATTTTAGCTCTAAAACCTTGAAAACAGAACACTTTTTATTTGATTTTGAAATGTTACTCAAATTAATTTACACTGAAAGTATGTTAAAGTAATATACAAAAGCAATCATCTCTACTTTATGTGCTAAGAAAAATCTTCAAATATCTTGTAAAGGTCGGCTCCAGGGACCATCAGCCACTCACAACAAAGCCAACGGGAGGAGAGGAACGAAAATGTGCCGGCTCTCTGCAACACCTCTTTTAGTTTTCAGAACACACACTGAAAGACTACTCTCATGCTATTTTGGTGTCCTGCTTCCCCCAAGTGACAAGAAACACTAGAAATGACACAGTTCGAGATGCCCGCACAATAACAAGATGGGTCTTCAAACAGAACCTAAAAAAGGCCTTCGGGAAAACACTGACCAATCTCCACTGCCACTCATTCTGTGAGCCTCCACTGTGTGCTAACATACCCGAGGAAGGACCCACTCTAGAAGGAAGAGAGTTTTTAAGTTGTATTTCCCTCTACTGTTTTATCTCATCACATGCCAACGGCCACACGGAACACACTATGTCTTTGAAAGCCATTCACTTAAAGATGGCTGGAACACGAACTTCCCTCACATTGCTGATCAGAGAAAAACTAAAAGGCTAATTCAGCTCACAGTGTAGACGTGAACATCTCTACACGGCATTAGTTATTTTATGTCAGGTAGCTTCACCTGGCTCTATCTGAATTTCTATGTGTCCATCCTGGCTATGCAGTCCATATGAAGACTTATATTCAGTAATGTTTCATTAGATACTTTTTTCTGGTCTTCTGAAAACTAAAATAACCATAATTTTACTGAGCCCCCAATAGTGATAAAAGGAAAAAAGCTATATGAGATTAGGCTTTGCTGATGTTAAAATACCATGCTATAAATGTCTTCAAAAAGGTTTGCTAATAAGAACGAAGCATTAAAAGTTCTCCCAAAGGTGTAAAGAATGAACCTGAATTCTGAAAGCTGATGATCAAATTTCTAAAAAGAATCTTCCATTTGTAACACAATTCTCTCGTTCTGGTAGGTAGGGTTACAGAATGTCAAGCATCACATATAACAGTGATGCGATCTTAATTTTTATCATTGTTTTACTCCATGTAATGTGGCAAAGAATTTTTACTCTTTCCACAACATGGTCATCATGACCAATAAATTCTTCCCATTTGTACTGGAATGATTTCTTCCTTATTGAAACTGACTAAGGTTCATTTCTAAACGGACTACATGTGTTATTCAGTGCTTACTAAGTATGAAGTATATGCCCATTTACTACTTTAAAAGAGAATCTTCCATGACTTTAGACATTAAAAAAAAAAAAAATCAACACGTAATTCTGTATATCGACCATTAATTTTGTACCTCAGCTTCCACGGTTAAGTTGCTGATAATTTTATTAATCATATTTTTATATATCATGGAATCACTACCTAATTTATAGTTAAATGAAGTTTATTATTATTGTCCATTTCAGTGTCTTAAAACATTTTCAGAATGAAATGTGTTTAGAAAAGGGATCCATGTGAGAAACGTCACTTGGGCAACTCTACTAAGAACCGTAAAATGATGTCATAGAGAATGACTCCATAGAGTGGAGACATGTTGGTGTATCTGTACAAAAAGAGAAACCTGTAAAACCCAAACTTCTAACCTCAATAAAGCATTAAGATCCATGTAAGCTTAACGTTTTCATCTGACTGTTCCTAGTTTTGGTAAAGAAGAAAGGAAGGAAACTAGTATTTGTTCTGATCTACTATGAACCAGGCATCGTGCTGGGTATTCTCTGTATGCCTCCCAATCTTTGTGGTAAAAGATGCTGGGCTCTCAACATCCCCTTTCTACCGTGATGTGGAAACAGGCTTAGAGAACAGAGAAGTTAGTTCCCCACATCTCACCAATTAATCAACGTTGGGCTGGGCTGCGCTTTCCCACTAGGACAATGCTCTCCGAGAGTTCCCCCCTCTCACAAATTGGAGGGAGAATCAACAGGAGTCAGTAACTAAGGCTCCACAGCCACTAAGACAGTGATCCTTAAACGAGAGGATGAGGAACCCCTGAAGTAAGAGCTCCTGAGGAGATCCTGGTAACTGCCAGCCCAGAACCCAGTTCTCACCCTACAAATGATGCCCAGGAGGTCAAGGGACTTCAAGAACCCAAAGGTACTGGGCAAGGTGGCAACAGTGGCCACAAGGTCCTTGGCTCTCAGCCCTCAGGCCTTCCCACTCTCCTACGTAGCCGTCTGCATTATTATTACTGCACGAGCCGAAGCAAACGTCTAGTTCAAAACCATTTGGAAAAAAAGCGTGCACAAAAAAAGTACAAATATTATATAAACACATTATATAATATTCATTAATAAGACAAACAGAATTAGTTAATGCATTAAGGGCCCAAGTATAAATGAAAACTGTATGAATTATCCCTATTCTGCAAAATCTATCCAAGTGATTATTTACTTTAACAACTACAAGTAGTAAAATACCACTTTTATAAGTAGCAAAAATAATTTAAACATTTAAAATAGCTCACAATCTTAAACTTACCTTAAGCCATAGCAAGGCAGAGTGAAGAGCCTGAATAGTGCCAGGAAAACTCTTAAAGGAAGCAGGGTGAACACATACAGAAATGCATCCAGGCACAGAAAGATTCCAAAAACCATGAGCTGGATTTTAAAAGGAGAGAAGAAAACAAAACAAAACAAAAAAAACAAAAAACAAAAACAAAACATAAATATTCTCTAAACAACTGTAGATGAAAATTTCAAATGAGGACTTTCTAAACTTGGTCAGAGATTCGGTACTCATAACTCAGCTACGCGAATAACAAGTTAATCATTGTACATGTGCCACATTTAATGATGAATCCCTTTTCAAAGTGCAGGTTTGTAGTTCTCCCCACAGAACCTTTGGTGTACCACCTGGAGAAGTCAATTACTCAAAAGACAATCTGCTCCGACCATGACTATGAAACACCTGATGTGCACCTCCTCACACTTTAAAGATACTGTTGAAAAGCTTTCAGATAAAGTCTTTAACTTTACTCTTTCTGATTTTGCTGTCTCCTGTTTATCAGAGTGCTTCGTGGATAGGGAAAGACTAGGACATATACTGGGCTCAAACACTGTCTTTTTTTTTTTTTTATGTTTATTTTTGAGGGAGATTGAGTGCAAGTGGGAGCAGGGCAGAGAGAGGGTGGGGACACAGGATCCGAGGTGGGCTCCATGCTGACAGCTCAAACTCACGGACTGTGAGATTATGACCTGAGCCGAAGTAGGACACTTCACCAACTGAGCCACCCAGGTGCCCCTAAAATACTGTCCTTACGTCACAAATGTGTAAAGGGATTACTAATTCTAACACAATTTCACATGCACTCAAACTTGTTGTACTTAGAAGGCATTATATTTTTAAGTTTTTTTAATTTATTTTGAGAGAGAGGGACTAACAGCACAAGAGGGGGAGGGGCACAGAGGTGGGGAGACAAAATCCCAAGCAGGCACCTCGATGCCAGCATAGAGCCCCACATGGGGCTCGATCCCATGAACTGTAAGATCATGCCCTGAGCCTAGATCAAGAGTCAGATGCTTAACTGACTGAGCCACCACGTGTCCCAGAAGGCACTATTCTTTTTTTTTTTTTTTTTTAACATTTATTTATTTTGAGAGACAGAGATAGAGCACGAGTGGGGGGAGGGGCAGAGAGAGAGAGGGAGACACAGAACCCGAAGCAGACTCCAGGCTCCGAGCTGTCAGCACGGAGCCCGACACAGGGCTCGAATTCACGAACCACAAGATCACGACCTGAGCCGAAGTCGGACACAACTGACTGACTGAACCACCCAGGCGCCCTAGAAGGCATTATTCTTAACTGGAGGAGTAGCTGCTAACCTTTGCACCTCTTCCTCTTTCTTGTTCTCTTGCCACATCCTTCCTATTTTTTAGTAATGTTATGCATTTGTCCTGTTAAATGCATGACATATTTTGTAGGAAGGTGGAGTTTTTTGATGGCTTGGAGAAGTAGCCACACCTAGGAGACCAAACTCTGCTCTTGTAGGAGCGGTGACTTTCTGGGTCTGACACACAAGCACGGTGAGATCCCAATGTCCTCACACGTTAACACTCCATGAAACCTGAGGTAATGAACTATCCTATGTAAATACATTAAGTAGTTTAAAATTCACAATGTTATGGGCAGAACTGTGTCCTCCCCAAATGCCTATGTTGAACCCCTAACGCCCAGGACCTCAGAGGGTGACCATGTTTGGAGGCAGGTTCTTTATATTTAAAGAGGTAATTCAGTTAACATAAAGTCATTACAGTGAGTCCTGATCCAGTATGACTGGTGTCCTTATTAGATGCGGAAATGTGGACACAGACACAGACAGAGGAAAGATGATACAAATATACAGGGAGAAGACATCATCTTGTAAGCCAAGGACAGAGGCCTCAGAAGAAATGCACCCTGCGGACACACACCCTGATCTCGACTTCTAGCCTCTAGAATTGTGGGGAAATAAAATTCCTGTTGTTTAAGCTCCCCCCCCCCCCCGCCCCACCCCGGTCTGTGGTGCTCTCGTAAAGAAGCCCTAGCAAACCTTTAAAAGAAGAAAGGACACATTAATGTTTTGCAAAATGTCTCAAAAGAATATATACATATACGGACGAGGTTTCTTAATCAGAATACAGACACCCTAACAGCTGTTCTGTTTTTTTTTAAAACAACGTAGGCTCACTACGAACACCAAGGGGAGGACCGAGTCATGTGCTGCGAACCACGTTCCAGGGTTCCCTCCGTGGCAGCTGGTCAGTCAGGTGTCCTGTCTGCCAGCACAGACCTGCATCTGCTTCCTTGTTTCGCGTGCAAAGGAGTGTTGTAAGAGACTGAGCATGGTCCACGTAAAGCTCGTGGCCCTTATTTACTGCTCTCTCGTCGCCAAGAAGCCTTCCTCTGTTTCCTGGTGGACCGTTGTTGGTTGCCCTCCAAAGGCAGAAACTACTAGAAGCCTGCATATCCCAGAAGGTAATTTCGGTGTGCATGCCAACTCAGGAGACGGCACACTGGGCAGGAGACTAAGTGGTCGTCTTTCTCGTGACCTTACACTGGGGAGGAGCACGTTACTCATTCATCCAACACCCCCTAAGCTGTGAATATGGGCCACCTAATGAGCTCAGCCCGCCAGGCGTGACACCAGGATACGATTTCTGCCCTCACTACACTTATTCAATTTTAGCACGCAGACACCCACAGAGACTGCTGCTACAACAGAACCAAGTTTACTAGGAACAGGGGAGCCCTGGAGAGAGAATGGCGGAACCAACTTGGGGAGATGTAGGAAACACTCCAGGGGAGACCCTTAAAGATGTGTGAGAAGATGAGGGCTACTGCCACACGGAGAGGATACACTGGGCAGAAGTCAGGGAGGGGAGGGGAGGGAAAGAAGTTTCCACAGGGAGGAAGCAGAGCAAGGGCACAGAGGAGGTAAGAAATTATGAAGACTGTAACTTTCTCTTAAAGAATAAAAGTGCAGTCACCTAGGGGCGCCTGGGTGGCTCAGTCGGCTGAGTGACCGACTTCAGCTCAGGTCTTGATCTCACAGTCTGTGAGTTCGGGCCCCACCTCGGGCTCTGTGCTGCCAGCTCAGGGCCTGGAGCCTGCTTCGGATTCTGTGTCTCCCTCTCTCTCTGCCCCTCCCCCACATGCGCTCTGTCTCTCTCCCTCAGCGTCTCAAAAATAAAGAAAACTAATAAAAAAAAATTAAAAAATAAAAAAGGTGCAGCCACCTATCTCTGGCTTAGAGGAATTAGTATTCGTAATCGTTCACGGTGAACAAGAGTAACAGATGTCTACTGGCCTTTCTCTTTGGACTTTATTTTGTTTTGTTTGTTTATATATTTTAATGTTTATTTATTTTTGAGAGAGAGAGCACGAGCAGAAGAGGGGCAGACAGAGAGGGAACACAGAATGTGAAGCAGGGTCCAGGCTCTGAGCTGTCAGCACAGAGCCTGACGTGGGGCTTGAACCCAGGAACTGCGAGATCGTGACCTGAGCTGAAGTCGGACCTTTAACCGGCTGAGCCACCCAGGTGCCCCTCTCTTTGCATTTTAAACCAGCCCAGCAAACCAAGCGGGCAAGCAATAATCTCACACAGTATGCTAACCGTGGACTGTCCAGAGCTGCCGACATAAACAGACTGCAACAGAAAAATGGAAGGAGGGCAAGTGGCTGCAGTCTAAGGAAATTTCAGCTGGGTGGGGAGAAAGCACTCATGTGGTGAGAACACACAATGCACAAGAAAAGCAACACAAATGCCTTTCAGGGTTTGGAAATGTGGGAGAGGGGACTCAACTACTGTCCCTGCTGTTTGGAGGTTGCACTTTCTCAGAGAGCAAAGGTTCTTTTAAATTCCTTACGAGAAAACTTCCTAATAAACAGGATGTGATCCTAAAACCATTCATCCTCGAAGGAGGTAAAGCCAGCATGCGAGGCGCAGCGTGAGCCTGGAGCCCCGCGGGACACTCACCGCGTGGGTATTTCTCAGCTAATTCACGCGGCCACTCCGGAGTTTGGGGGGGCTGGACAGCAACGTCACCCGTGCTCACACCGGCCAGCCACAGTGGTAAGAGCCTGCTACTTCATCCTCCTGACAGCTCTTTGAGGTAGTTATTACCATCCCTACTGGACACTTGAGGAAACCCCAGTTCTGGAAGCTGAATGCTCGCCCACGGCTGCGGGTCAGAGTAAAGGAACTGGCGTTCAAGCCCGAGTCGTCCTGACCCAAGGCCCTACACGCTCGGTTCGAAGCAGTTTGAGCAGAGCCAAAAGAACTTCCGCCCTGTTTTCACTAGACCTACGGATTAACACGGTTTTCTCTGTGCTAACTTTTCTTCTGCTAATTTACCTAGTGTCATTAAAAAATGCAAATAAGACATTTAATGAATCGAACTTATAAAAGGCAAATAAATTTCACATATTGAGATTTATAGCTAACTTTGAAAACACGTTACTAAGAATTAAAAGCTGTGGGTGTGGTATATATTAGGAAGGGAATGATGTGTACTTTCACACCTTCAGTTACTTTGCATGGCATCTTGGTAAAATAGGCCCTTACGATTTCCTTTCTCTTTGGACCCAGAGTGATCAAGCAGTTTGAAGCAACGCCTAACGAAAATCCCTCCGAAATATCCAAGGTATGACTGTAATGGAATCGGTGTCATATACCACGCTCTGTTTCCCTTTTGAGAAACACAAAAGCCTCCTGCCCTCCTTTAAATGCCACTTGCAGACTCAAAACAAAACAAAACAAAACAAAACAAAAAAAACCCCACTAGGTTCTAACTGAAATTAAACAGCACAAGGCTTTCTGACTGTGCCTCTTTTTACAGCCTGGGTGCAAATCTGTCCCATCAGCTAGCAGTCATGCCTTGTGCACTGGACCCTCGCTGGGCTCACCCATTTCTCCATCGTCCTCACCCGCTGCAGCACCGCCATCCCAGGCTCAGCACGCTTTACCTTCTTGTGGATTTGGATCTCATTTCATACCCATCTCACCTTTACAGGCCAGCCCTTAGAATGAATACATCACCTCTTCACACTGACCACTACATAAATAACAAAGAGCAGAAAATGAAAATACGGCAAAGAACCAAAGCATGATGAAAATATTCCGAGAAGAAATCAGACACTGGAATTTTTTTGTTTTTTTTTTTTGTTTTTTTGGCTTTTGCTTTTCCATTCTGTGCATTTGCCCAGGGAAAGAAGACAAAACGCTATACACGGTCTTGTGTGAAACATTCTCAGGGCTAACATTCTTTGAGTTATTCCTCCTTTCCTCTTAATCAAACAAATATTGAACAGCTCTCATGTGGCAGAGACTGTGATAGCTGAATCAAATATATGACCACTATTTTAAGGTCGGTCTTAAAAAAAAAGTCAAGTCTTGGGGCGCCTGGGTGGCTCAGTCGGTTGGGCGTCCGACTACGGCTCAGGTCATGATCTCACGGTCCGTGGGTTTGAGCCCCGCGTCGGGCTCTGTGCTGACAACTCAGAGCCTGGAGCCTGCTTCCGATTCTGTGTCTCCCTCCCTCTCTGGCCCTCTCCCATTCATGCTCTGTCTCTCTCTGTCTCAAAAATAAATACACATTATAAAAAAAAAAAAGAAAAAAAAAAAAGTCAAGTCTTGTAAAGGAGCAAATTGCCCAAAGAAGAGCAATCAAACTCTGACCAGGATCCACCAATAGAAACACTGTTATGATTCACTACACACATATTCATATAACGCAAAAACCCAAAAGAAAAGTTTTGCCAAAGTAAGATTCACTTTTATTCCATAAGACACAGGTTGATATCTTCTACTTCCCTTTTATAACGCAGTACTGGTCTCCCTGAATTCCCAACCCGCTGAAGGATGGTAATGCACTCTCTGAAACACAGGTACCTACAGGGATAGGCTGGTTGGAACTCAGTTCCCTTCATGGACAGACACAGGGGCAGTGAAGACAGTTCAAAGTGGCTACAGGTAGTCTGGCAGAGAGTTTCAGGGTAAGCTGGGAAGCTCTTTGTACAAAAATGAATGAAAAGCACTGAGACAAATTGCAGATATTCACTTTGAAAAGATTTTTTTTAAAAGCTTACTTATTTGAGAGAGACAGACAGAGCAAGCAGGGGAAGGACAGAGAGAGAGAAGGAGAGAATCCCAAGCAGGCTCCGTGCTGTCAGCACGGAGCCTAACGTGGGGCTAGCACTCACAAACCGTGAGATCATGACCTGAGCTGAAACCAAGAGTCAGACACTGAACCGACTGAGCCACCCAGGTGCCCCAATTTGAAAATGTCTCTTAAAATTCATTCTCAAAGTAGAGACTTATTAAAATTTACATGGAAATAGATTTTGAAATAATCTGCTTGATTATTTCAACCTACTACTATTGCCCTTCGTCGTTTGGAAAATACTCACCTCAAAAGAAGTAAATAGAAGTGCCAACCTCCATGGAGAGTGGAGCACGGTTTCTTAACCTTTTTAGAATCTGTCCCCTTTTGACAAAAATCTCCTGCCTTCCTTTTTAAATTGCAAAGTAAATAAACTTCTATGGCTAAAACTAAAATAGCACATTCTGGAATACGCCTCTCTGAATGACACAAACCACCCTGTGGCAATTCGGAACACCATCTCCTCCACCACAACCACCGCTCGGCACCCGCAGGTGGAGGGTGGCTGGCCTGGAGTGTTAGCTGGAAAGGAGGAAAATGGGAAGCGGTGTTTCCCTTTTCTTCCCTGGTCTCACAATTTATAGAGCTCTGGGTCTCCTCCTGTAAGAGCGGAGACCGTATCTGGCTCAATTCTACACTGGGGATAGAAGGTCATTAGGAAGGACACGTTCCTCAGGGAATTCACGATCGAGTGAGCCGGACGCAGGCCAGGTAGTAAGTGCTGGTGAATGATGTGCTCTGGGAACACTGCAAAGAGATTAGGTCTGTGCAGGGTGGGCACGTGTGGGAGTGGCGCTGGGGAATGTACACCCAGGGGAGGGAGGAACAGAGTCAGCAAGGATCTCCCACAGGGGAGACACGATGGGCACTAGATTTTGGCGGGCACGGCAGGAAGGAACAGAATTTTGGAGAAAGAGAAGGGCACGCCCGGGTGCAGTGTGAGCAGGAGCCTGCATGGCCAGGATGTAATCAGTCTACAAGAGGGACAGAACTCATCTCCAGTAATCACTAAGGAACACATACCTTTATCCTACATTCCAGAAGTTCTCAACGAACCCACATGCAGGGATCCATTATGAGAAGAGTGGATTACCATTCTTATGAGAATGAGTTGTCAATTGAAAAAGTTTACAAATGACTGACTTTGAAAGCAATTACTGCTCCAAGGTCATCCCTATAATAACTTTTATTCACCTGAATTAAAAAATTCACACCCCCCCCCCCCCCCCCCCCCCCGGGAAGTCCGCACTCCAGGGGAAGGCCGACAATGGGATTACCACCGTGAACCTGGGACCTTCATGTGAAGCAGCATTACATATACATATGTAACCATGGAAAACAAAGTAATTTTGATGAAAGCCTTCATAATAATCAGAATCTACACCTGACATATATTTTAACACGAGGAATACATTTCTTAAGAGGTAAATGAACTGAAGGTTTTCATTTGTAAAAAGACCCCATACGTGGAAAGGTCTTGGATTTTCTTGCCTCTCTTTAAGTCATGTTGAATATTGTTACATTCTAAGCCCTCGACCCACATTAACTTGTTTACTCCTCGCAACAGCCCTTGAGGCAGGGACCATGACTTGGCATCTGCAAAAACAAACAAGGCTGCAACGCACAAGGGAGAGTCATGGTAAGGAACAGGTCTTAGCAGCTGCTGCCGGCTGGTGGTAACACCGTACCACTTCCTGGCTCCAATCTACTTTCTTAGGGAGGGATCGGCAGCGTTGCAGCAGGCTGAGAGAAGCCGAGGGGACAGGTAAGGAGAATAACAGTCTCAATGAGAGATCACAAGGCGTGATAAAACCCAATGGAAAGAGACAGGAAGGGAGAGATTTAAAATTGTTTCCAGAAATAAGTTACTGATTCGAAAAGATCAACAGAGCCCCGCGGTGCCAACTTCCCAAGTTGTCTTTTAACTACATCAGTGAACAGGGCAGAAGCGTGAAGTCTTTGGCTGGTTATCTAGAACTCTCGGATGCGTGCCCTATGCCCAATAGGTAGCAGGGCCTGAGAGGCCCTGGATGCCTGGTGCTCCCCCGCCTCCGAGCCCCACTTCTGGAGGGGCTGCTGGCTGTCCTCAAAGAGAGTCAAAAAAGGTAAGACTGTTGCAGGAGTGAGGGACTGCCGTCACCACCACCCCAATCAGGGGCAACAAGCCTCAGACTGAACCAGAGGGGCACCAGCCTAGGCTGCTGAGGTGCTGGATTCTGACAACTGTGGATCCCGCGGCTTTCCTGCTTCTTAGCAGTCTCGTGGTGGGGCGTCTGAGTCAGGTCGTGTCACAAACGAGAGCTGCATCACGAGAAGAACTTAGCGGGGTGATTCCCCAAACACACTTCCATGAAATTAGAAACTGAGCAGGATGTCCAAGAAATCGCTGCCATAAACATGGGTCTGGGTAAGTACTCTCTATTCGTTTCACCATGAAACCCCAGGACTGTTCTGTTGACATAAGGTGACACAAGTGGCTGTGACATTTTCTTAATGTTTCTGAACACTCACACTGAGAAACAACGAAAAGGTTTTATGTGATATTTTGAGTAAGTTCGTAGTTTTGAAAACAACGTGTTAAATTATTTTTTCTAAATGTTACACCCCTGGACCCTCCAAAAAGCAGAACTAAGTTCCTCCATTAGATTAGTAAAATTTCCTTTTCTGTGAATCTTTCCATTCGCTCCTGTTTCCTCTGTTCCTCATATGCAAACCCATTCAGAGTCACAGACTCTCGGGACACCCTAGTCCAACCCCCGATCTTTGACAAAGAAAGTCAAAGTCAAAGGAGGTTCAACACCTTGATCAGGCCACTCGGCTGTCACCTGCAGATCTGAGAAGAAAAGTTAACATTACTGAATTCTGACCCCAAATTATCCCGTGTGACACTACTCTTTCTCACTTTCAATCACAGCAATAGCCTATGTGGAAAAACAACAATATTCTGTACCCACAGCTGACAAATTTAAAGCCTAGAAGAATTTACTAGATTCTTAAGACAACTAAGTAGTTCCATTCAAGACCAAGCAGTTGAGTTCTATTTTTTTTTTTTAAAATGTTATTAAATAACTGTAACGTACAAAGGATGGTAACAATGAAATAAAGGACTGCCGAAAAGCATAGAATTACCAGACAAAGAATGGTCAAAAATACACTTTTATTTTAGTTCTACTTTTCATGACAGGCAAAGTCGCATAAACATACGTAGCCACAGGAGGAAGTAATTTTGGTAAAAGACTTTGTAATCATCACAACCTACACCTGAGGTGTATTCAACACAAGGACTACACTCCTTAAGAGAGAACACAAATAAATCAATCTATTTGGCTCTGAAGAAAGATGATGTACGTGGATCTTGGGCTCCTTTCGCTTCTCTCATTGCCAATCCACGTTGAACACCGCTCTCCGGTTTTCAGCCGCAGAGCTCTGGCCGGTGGCCAACCCAACCGCCATTCTCCATCCGCCTCTCCCTTGCTTGGAAGACCTGTCGCCCCCCTCTCCTTTCGGAGGGTAATACAGAGGCAACGCCTGAGGCTGCGGCTGCCATCTTTCTATTAAAAGGCAACAAGCACGAGGACCAGAAGCCAATTTGCCAACGATGGCAGAATGGAGACAGAGAAAGGACCCGGGCTGGCTTCATTAGTCGGCTGGAGCCATTGAGATCTCTTTCCTCCAGACTCCTCAAAAGTTTTTTTAAAATGTGTCCAAGCCTCTGTTAGGTGGTCTGCCACACATATAGGTAAAAGTATTCCTGGGAAACCCTCCCAAAGCTAGCTTCCACTGCTGAGTCTGACCACTCACAGTTTCCCGGGTCCGGCCTACCCTCCCACTGTCTGTCCTGTCCCTAATGACTTCCCACCTCTGGATCTTCCTACATACCCACCCATACCCCCCAGCCCTAAAACGCAGGTGCGAAATCCACCTCCTTTTCTCATCACCTTGCCATTACCTTCACAGGTCTGGGGTGGAGGGCTGTGCTTCTGCCGTCCGTGTGCCCCAACACAGCACTCAAAACACACTGAGAAAACCGATAAATCAGTGAACAAGTGACCTGTATCTCTTTAAATTAGCATTTAAATACTATTAAGGAATCTTAAAGAATACTTTCGTGAGCATTTCCTTATTAGTTCCTGCAGTTTGGGATTCACACAGATGAATCCTTGTCCCAGGGCTAATTTTGTATGTGGTACAGGATAAATTGTTCCCAGGGGGTCCAAGTGCAGCACAGACACCAGCAAGATCGTCATGTCAGGGCACACGAAGAAAATGGGACTTTATGAGAACATGTATCAAATGTGGCTGTGGGGGAGATTTAATGCTAATTCACTTAAAGTGCCTAGGACAGTACCTGGCGCCCAATTCTTATTTGATAACCACTATCTGCTTTATTATTTTAATTTTTTAACGTTTATTTATTTTTGAGACAGAGAGAGACAGAGCATGAACAGGGGAGGGGCAGAGAGAGAGAGGGAGACACAGAATCTGAAACAGGCTCCAGGCTCTGAGCTGTCAGCACAGAGCCCGACGCGGGGCTCGAACTCACGGACAGCGAGATCATGACCTGAGCCGAAGTCGGACGCCTAACCGACCGAGCCACCCAGGCGCCCCTATCTGCTTTATTATTAACACAGAAACAGCTGCCAGAGGTGGGATGTAAGTGGCCAAGTCAAGGGGGGCTATGGAGCAGTGAGCACTTACCCACTAGGAATTTTCTAAGAAACTGGTGATGCTGCCCTGATTTCACAAGCCTTCTGGTTAAAGCGGTGTGGTCCGACCTAACCATAAACTCTAGTCATGTGCCTGCTGAGGCCAGACTCTAGAGGGCCTGACAGAAAATGTCAGGGTGATGGGATGTGTTACCTCTTTTGGCCATCAGCTAAATCCCTCATGAAAAAGACATGCTTTACTCTAAGACAGCCTGGTTACAAAGACAGAGGGAAGGAAACAGTTCTCTCCCACAGGCTCCTTCTGCCTGTGGTCAGCAATCCAAGAAGGCAGAGAGTCAGAAAATCATGCCTTTGCTGGGTCAGAAAAGTCAAATTTAGCAGCAAATGAAGTAGGAAGATTAAAAGTATCATATAAGATCAGAGTGGGACATGGGGAAACCATGGACACCAGACATCTCCCGGTACCTATATATACCCTACTGTACAGGGGGCCCCAAGTAGACAGCTACCCCTACTATGAGGCAACATCCATTGGAATGCAACCTGAAGACAAGAAAACTTTCAAAATGTCTCTTGTTCTCCTAAGGCAGGGCATTCCCCAACTTGCTGAAGTGAGGGCTGTAAACCAGTTTAAAACACTTACATAGGGGATACCACACAATTAATATACAGATGAGAAAACGGAGGCAAATGGACAGAAGTAAATTGGCCTCACAGCTAATAAATGGTGGAGTCAAGATGCAAATCCAGGCAGGCTGGCTTTAGAGTTCGTGCCCTTGACCACTGCACTATCCTGCCTCTCAGTTCAGAACGCAGACCAAGTGTAGTTCAGTGTCCCCCACTGTAGAAAGAGAAAAACGCAGCCCCCACACAGACGTGCCTGTGGTAACAAAACCAGGACAAGAACCCAAGGGGTGTGTGGGCACAGGGGGAAGGAGTTTGTGGCAGAAAAAAAAAGAAACACTCCCCAAAGCCAACGAAACACTCTAAAATTTTATCCCCTTACATCAGAATGAGAAGTTCAAATGTGAAAAAAGTGCCAACCACTAGAAATACGATTTTACATATATAAGCGATTCACCTTTTCTGAATATCAAGTGTAACGGGTTTATCCACTGATAAGATTACACAAAAATTCTGGGATTTTTTTTTTTTATATTAAGTAAAAAGGTTCAGTAAGAGATATTGAGTTGACCTTTCTCTTGACTTGAAAGTATAAACATTAATTAAGTGTTTTATAGCATGTGCAACCCTTGTAGAAGCAAAATGCTCTTTAATTATCAAGTTTCTCATCCTGAAAAGGTTGGTGAAAATATCACAGCATTTACCAGAAAACAAGAAAAAAAAATGTATAAAGTGTTAACTATCAGAAGTGTTCTATATCAGGGAAAGGTATTACATATTAGGTAGCACATATCAGACAATGAATTTATTGACATGAATGTCTAGAAAGCCCCCCCCCAACTCTTGTAATAAAAGCCTGAAGTGAAACCCTACCTATAAAATAAAGGCCTCTGAGACACCAGAGGGAACTCGCACTGTTACGAGAGATATTTATGCCGATGATTAAACTGAAATCGAATTCTGCTTCCCTCTACATTTCACTTACTCTGAGATGTTAAGAAGAAACTTCTCTAAACCGAAAAACGCACATCCTTTTGTACATCTGAGGCAATAAAGCTTCTGAAGTGTTGTTCTAAGAGACTAAATCAAATTTTCCTAAATAGACCTCAAGCAAAAGTCTCTGTGATGGGAAACGGCTAGAAAATTTCTACAGTCGTGCATGAGCAGTGTTAATTCAACTTTCCAGACGTTACACATCCTACGTGCACACAAATAAAACCAAAGTTTCATGAGAAAACACCCTCCTATAGGCAACACACACTGATGCTTTTCTATCTTTTCTTTAGAAACAAGTCCTAATTGATTGCAACCTACCACGTGGGTTAGCCAACCCGTCAGTGGTCCCTTCATGCACCATGGTGTGAAAAACACTGGTTTATACTGAAGTCCTACCAAGACCTGCGGGCATTTGCCCCGGAAGACAATAGTCACAATAACAAACGTGAAATGCTTGCAAGTTTCTGCGAGAAATCTACTGAGAAACTGCTTGGCATTTCAACAGAGCTGGTAAAGGAGAGAGAAGGACGTGTGCATTGAACCTGCCTCTGATGAGCTAATAATCATGAGGGCTGTTACTGCTGCTCACCGTTTCTGCTACAAGAGGGGTAATAAAAGGGGTCAGACACACACTTCTTGCTTTGAAGCGACCCCCTGGGCGTGTCTACAGTTTGGCTGCGGATTGCAGGCAAATCTCTCCCCAGAGAAAAATGGGAATTCACAACCATTCAGACAGGTGGAAGAAGAACTTTCCCTCGAAGAGACCGGGTAGATAAACCTTGACCACGGCCGGCACTGTCCTGGACGAGGAAACAGGCACAGGCTGACCATCTCTCCAACTGCCTCTGCGGTGTCCTCACACTCCCCTGCCTTGGCTTATCGTTGGAAGGAAAAAGTGAGCTCAGAAAACAAAGACATAATAATAATGCCTACAATTATAATTATTATAAATATAATGGATATTTATATGTTTACATTTAATAATAATAATTACTAGTATTATTATTGGCAAGCAGAAGAAACATTACCCCCCATCCCTGGCCAAAATCTTAAACAAATTCCAATGTGCAAAATCAAGGTGCCATTGCCCTGGGGACGCAGTGGTGCGCAGCACGCCCCACCCTCCTCCGTCTCACCCACCGGGCCCTATGACTCCCTGGAAAAGCAGCCACACTATCATAACTGGGCATCAGGATCCCGACCACAGGCAACAACCGTCTCACTGTCTCGACTGCTCTCTCTCCGGTCTGCGCTCGCTCCCACCGCTCCCCGCCCGAACACAGAACTCCCTAACACGTCAGCCTGCCACACGCCACAAGAACCCAGGTGAAGCAACGCTTCTCAAGCTGTCACGCGACATCTGACTCCCTTCCCCCTACCACACTGATGGACTGTCAGAAATAAAAGACCATCAGCCAAGCCAGCAGGGTCCTCACTTCTCACCGTCGACCGCACCCCATTATAGAACACTCTGGTCAAGCTAACCAACAAAACTCTTCTGAAAGCCACTCCGCCAGAAAATATGATTCTAAGGAAGTGATCAGACCATTGGTAAGTTCTACGTTACGATGAAAGTATGAAACTGTATTCCAATATAGCTGAAGCTGAATTATTTCTTAATCCTTTCTTTCTAGCAAGAAATCTTGGAAGTGCCCAGACTTACCAACTGAAGCAACACAGAGGAAAAAGAGCGGCCTTCCTGTCACATCTGACTGGTCTTCAGGGACTCGAGACACAATCAAGGGAAGGCGGTGTGCACCCATTCAGTGCTGTTGTGGCTGTGCCCACCCCAGGATGTGAGGTTTTGTGTGGCAATGATGAAATGAATCGTCTTTTTCTTTGAGGAGACTGGCATATGTGTTTTTAGATATGAGGGCTTTCTGAGAAACCGAAACCTTTAAAAGGGCTGAAATTAAGTAATTTCCCATGCCCAATGGGAAAAATACTGCTCCTACTACAATAAAACTGATGGGAGCTAAGGAGTGGGTGGAAATGAATTCCCCAGAAGTGATCTGGATGGGACACAAGTGGAAATATGGTTAAGTTGAATATGTAGCAAAGTAAAGAAACACTGGATCTTACTTACACTAAAAATATAAGTTTTAAAGCCTCTTCCTACATGGGAATTCCTACTCCCCAATATATTTAATTACCTATGATCGCATTATTCCCAATATTTAAAAAACTCAATTCAAGGTATTCACGGTTTATTTTCATATAATTAACATGTTGACATAACTTTCAAAATGATGTCTAGTAAAAGAAAAAAAAATAGTACCTTTTCCAATTCTCTTGGTATTCGCATACAAGTGTATACTCTTTCTCTTCTTTCTGTATACTTGGCCTCATTATGTTCAAGGAAGTAACCTCTTGTTAGTTCAGCACTGAGGAACCTCAACAATGAAAGCTCTACAGGAAAAGAAAATGACACAAAATAAAAAGAACAGTATTTATCAAGAAACATATGCTCGCTGGGGTCACAGATAATACATATATCAAACAAAAAGAGAATAAAAAAAATCTATAATTCTGTGCCCAGAACTGAACAGCTACATACAAATGATCAGTAAAAATTGTTGACAATTGCTACTCTGTGTGGTACAAAGGGAAAACGCCACAGACATATATAAGGAATGATTACTGTTAATCAGAATAGTTAGAAAAGTGTCTGTAAGAGCCCAGTCCTGGGTCTTATAGGTGATATAGGACCTGGAATGATGGACAGAAGGGAGGTAAAATGAGTCGAGAGCAAGTATATATAAAATGAATACTATATACATATATATACGTGTGTATGTATGTATGCACACACATACACACATATGACTCTACATATGCTATAAGGGAGTCAAGTCACCTAAACAGGCATGGATCCAGTGCAAAAACCATCCCCGGGGGAACTACACTGATATCAGTGCACCTTCTTCCTTCTTCTTCAGCCCTGGAGATCCTGCAAAAGTATCTACATAACGCCGTTTCCCTAGGTGAAGGCTTACTAACAGGATAATAATCACAGCAAGTCATACAAAGTAGAACCTCAAGCAGATCGGAACGACTTCCCTTTCTTTGATTGGTCCACCTGCTCCCTCTGTTCCTCCAAAAGAGATTCACCCAGAGTCATCCCGTCTCACGTGAAAGTAAGGCCAAAGGAGGTGGAGTCTTTCCCCTTGGCTGTGCCTGGAGACTTTGAGATGAGAAGCTAAGGTTCCCACCCCTTCCAACATGTTCCGCTTCCCTGACAACCCATCACCTCAATGACTTTTCAGTACCCCAACTCACATCACCTTCCTATTCTTACTCACCAGGAGGCCAAGCCCTCTGCCGGAAGTCAGGATAACAAAGATTTCAAATTGTCCTCTTTGCTCTGAACTGGCCCTTGTGGTCCTTTTACCAGACACAGTATTGGTGCCTCCAAAAAACAACGGAGAGGGAATGTGCATTTCATTTATGAGTACTGACTTAAGGAACTGCATCTTTTGTGAGGGCTAGGATTGAAAGTCTGGAGGTATGGGGAAGAGTATACAGTCACAAAACAGCGCTGCAAGGCCCTGAGAAAACCCAGAAGCAGTGGGTCTTCCCAGTGAGCCTAAAACAACTTGCTTCCTCCAGGACTGAACGGATGGCTAGTTCTCAGCATCAGGTCAATGGCCTATTCACGTAAAGAAGTTATATTGCACACAAAGGTATACACATGTGTGCACACACTTCTGTAAATTCCAGATTCGTCATCTCTCTGGAGAGGTGGTGATACCATGAGAGGTATCTGGGGACTGAAACAGACGGAGAGAAAAGCAGACTTCCGCCCACTCCAGCCCCACGCAGGGCAGGCCAAGTCATCAAATGTGCTGCGAGCCTCACGCTTTCAGTACACGTACAATGAGCCACGGACACCGGAGGTGAACAGTACTGTTCACGCATTAACAGGTGTTCAGATCAGAAGGCCTTAGTATCACCAAATCCATGTAGAGCACAACTTTTGATTAGGGACTTTCCAATATGTTGTAGGCTGGGTACATCCAGAACAAGATCGGCTGTTTGAAGGGGAGAAAAAGAAAGCCTTCTGAAGCGCACACAAGAACAGTCAAACCAGTGAAGGACAAAATTTGTACTCTTACTCAGTTCAGTTTTCCAATGAGAGAGCAGAGGATGTTTTGATTAGCTGATACTTACCAATAAACATACCATAACTATCAATCTTTTTGTGTGAACACTGAGAAGCAGCAGGCCTCTCGGAAGGCAGGAGAGACTGAACTTAACATGACTTTCCTCCGACACCAGCGAGCCCCAGAGGTCACTGCCCCAGGATCCCTGTCCCCATTCCGCCTGCCACCCTCCACACAGGTTCTCCTCTCTATGATCGCCCGACTCTTCTGACCTGGGCATCTTTGGCAGCTCGTCCTCCTCCTGACCCATACAGGTCTGCCGTTCCGCGTTCCAGTCCCTGTGTCCTAACAAAGCACCGGCTACAGTAACAGTAATGCAAGGCTGTATTCCCTGACATGCCCTCGATCACCCTCTCTTCGCTCCTTTATTCCCTATATATACTCTCCTTGCACAGTCTAAGGTTAAAACCACCACCTGAGTCCTAAAGTCACCACATCTGATTCCCAGCTGCCTCCCGGTCAACTGCACCTGGAACCACTCTCCGCCCACCCCCACCACTTTAATCTGCAAACTCAGGATCTCCCAGCTCAGCTCAGCCCGCCCTCCCCTGCAGCCCCGACTCTAGTTCCCGCACCACCAGTGACACACTCGTATGTTACAAGCTGGGGGCCAGCCCTCCCCCTCTCCAGGTCCCACTGATTCCTCCCCTGGAACATTTATGAACTTTCCCCTCTCTCTGTGTCACCTTCCTCTGGTCCTCCTCTCCCCCTCCAGTTCCCGCACAAGCTTCCTGACTGGCGCCCTCCCTCCAGTCTTGGCTCCCTTGCATCCTAAACCCTGGCAGCCAGGCCCTGCGGGTCGAGTCCTACACCTCAGGAGTGGTGACACAGCTCCCTTAGGATGTGGCCCCCTGCTGTTTTCAGTTGTGCCTCACACCCACCTCCCCTGAATCTCTGGGCCCCTAGTTACTAGGTTGCTTCTCCTTTCTCGAAAACGGGAGGTGGGCTGGCGAAGATTCCCTTCCAGTGTCCCACAGGCAAGTGCACAGAGGCACAGACGCCCTCTCCGTGGGGACGGCTCCAGGTCCCTGAACACAAGGCAGCCTCTCCCCCCTGGGTTCGCACCCTTTCCTGCGCTTCCCGTGCCACACTGTGCACTTTCTTGCCCAGGTCCCTCCCTCACCTTGCATCCCCCGTGCCGGATGGGACACACACCAGAGGTGCTCAGCAGGCGTGGATCGGAGGAGGAGGGGGCAAAATCACGGAGAGGAACGTGGCAGAGAGAGGACAAAAACAGAATCAGAAACAGAAGTGGCAAAAGCAGAGAACACCAGATTCTCAAGAAAACAGCCCGTGACTGGAAAGAATTTTCTGAGGCTGGGAGGGTGAGCAGAGGAAGGGTGACAGGCCCCAGCACCCCACTGGACGCAGCAGAACCAAAGATAAGGAGCCTCTATGCCGTGTGCGTGTCTAAGCGACTGTCAAAGGTCACCCACCAGGTATCAGAACCTCTACCCCAAAGGACGGGGTGCCATGGCGGCGGGCACAGCCAGCATGTGCCCTGGGGTCTGGGGTCTGGCAAGGATCTCACATCATCCACAGCAGGGGCAGGGAGGGCAGCTGGGCAGCCTGCCGGCATGTCGGCCGTGGTAAGGAAATACGGAAACAGGTCATTACAGAATCTTACATTTAAAACAGCAAATTAAAAGATTGAGACAGCTGTACCCTGTTTACTGAGAAAATTATCCTCTGCAGTGGCGTCTTCCCTGATGACTGCAGATGACCGAGTTTTACCATAATAAGAGTTTTGTTCAGATCCATGAGAAAAGCAGGGATTGGCGATCAGAAGAAGTGGGTTCCGGCATCCTCTCTATCACATGTTAGTCCTGTGACCCTGCTCAAGTCATAGATGTAGTTTCACAGAAGAGAAAACTGAGGCCTGCAGCAGTTTTAGACCATCTGCTACCTGCGTCGTCCACACAGGACGGCCAAGGGGCCCAGTCAGGGTTTGCATGAAAGCACGTGACAGTGCGAAGCAGGACACGAGGTCTCGAGCTCCTTCTTACTGAAGGACCTGAGAGGTATTACTCAGTTCTGGTTTGGGGTTCCCTAGCGTTTACTGATGCTACTTCTGCAAGCTTGTTTTCATGGATAAAGGGCAATGCGGCAAATAGACATATTCAATGAACTATAGAACCTAATAACTAATTTTTTGTAAACAAGTCATATAATATAAACCCACAAGTGTCTTAACTATATTCTAAATATAAAACAGTGGTATGTCAGGATTCTACTTCTAGAAATGCAGGAATTTTAAACACTAATTTAAATTCCACAATGCACTTAAAAAAAATCACATGATAAAAACGTGTTTTTAGTGCACAGCTCTCAAAACTATGGAGCACAGTCTACTGTTACGTCCATTTTGCAGATGAAGAAACCAAGGGACAGAGAGGGTAAGGAGGTCTCCAAGATCACACAGGAAGCCAGAATTCAAAATCAAGCAGTCTATCCCCACAGCGTGGGCTTTGGGGCACTAGACTATTCTGCCTATCATTGTCTCAAGTGCGTATGTACTTTCTGGAAAACTGGGAGCCGTCCATTCTCTCCTTTTTCTGTCTGCACATACAGCACCCTGGGTTCACCTCTACGATGTTACACTGTTAACTGGTCGGCTCCCTAACCAGCTCACGAGCTGTTTGGAAGCAGGCACCGTGTACCCTGATCTTCCCGCTGTCTAGCCCCTAGTGAGTCCTGAATCTAAAGGAAGTGTCCGCTTACAATGACTGATGGCCTAGGGAATGGTTTTTAAAGATGCGTTAAAGCAATATTAACAAAGGAACCAAGCTTCATGGGGTGAAATATTCTGGAAGCTTTGTCTTACCTTCTCCCTCACTGCTCATAAATTGGCTCGGCTTAAGGGATTAGGATCCTCCCGCTCTGCCAAGAGGCAGTTTGCAAAGGTCTTGCACACGGTACTTCATAAAATTCTCACAACAAGCCTGAGAGCTACAGAGAGCAGATAATGTTCATGTTTTACAAATGAAGAAACAGAGGGTCGCGGAAGTTAAGAGACTTGTCCGAAGTCACTGAAAGGGTAAGAGGCAAATAGGGAATAGAATCTAGATCTCTGACCTCCAAGTCCAACGTGCTCTCTCCCTTACAGCACAATTAGCATCCACCTATCTGTCAATCACACAAGATAACCTCACCCTAACCTGGCTTCAGCTGGCCAGAAAGAGCCCTTTGATTCCTACCGAAGGAGAAGAGGCTTACGCTGGCCTGCAGCTGGGCAATTAAGTTAGGCTCCTGGTTTTGTGAGTCTGCTCCCGCCTTTCCGTAGCCATAGATATACTCAGCAGGATGCTCCCTAGTCTTCTGTTCCCAAGTATAGCTGCGTTTCACTGTTTTTCTTCTTGCTCTTTTAAATATTGTTCTCTAGCATTCTACAGATTTGCCTGAGCTTACTTGTCCCTTTCGAGTGGGCAGAGCTGCCTGGCTAATTCCTTAAGAAGCCTCTTGTTTCACCTGTGGGTGCCACCCCTCAAGAATTCTAAGTATACCTTAACTTTTTCCATACTGTGGTGGCATTTCATTCCTTCTTAGCCAACGTCGCTCTCGTTCGTTATGCCAAACATCTGTCTTTATAGTTTAAGAGCCAATTATTTTCCAAAATAAAATAATCCAAATGTTTATTTTCTGAACAGTGACTTAACTTTTTAGATGGCAACCAATTTTAGTTCATTTACCCAGTTCTCACCAAGAAGAAATTAATATACACAACCGCTTCTACATTGGAAAACTAAGTTTTGCCACTTGAAATATATGAATATTTCATATAAGGAGAATAATACCCATCATAAATGCAAATAAGTTCCTCCAGAGTATTTTTAATCAATATTCATCTTTCACGACAGAAATGTTCTGTGATCAGTATTTAATTTTTTTTTTATTACGTTTATTTACTTTTGAAAGGCAGAGACAGACAGAGTGTGAGTCAGGGAGGGGCAGAGAGAGAGGGAGACACAGAATGTGAAGCAAGCTCCAGGCTTTGAGCTGTCAGCACAGAGGTCGAGGTGGGGCTTGAACTCAGGAACTGCGAACCTCAAGATCATGACCTGAGCTTAACCGACTGAGACACCCAGGCGCCCCTGTGATCCAGTATTTAAAAAAAAAAAAAAAAAAAAAAAAAATTAATGTTTATTTTTGAGCGAGAGAGAAAGACAGAGCACGAGCTGGGGAGGGGCAGAGAGAGAGGGAGCCACAGAATCCCAAGCAGACTCCAGGCTCTGAACTGTCAGCACAGAGCCCAATGCAGGGCTCGAACTCACAGACCGTGAGATCATGACCTGAGCAGAAGCCAGACGCTTAATTGACTGAGCCACCCAGGCACCCGGATCTGGTATCTTAAATTGAGGAAAAGTATAGTATAAATTGCTCTCCTCATCCCTCAAAGATGACTATGTTTAATTATTTTCTGAGATAGCTTGTTTTAGAAATAAGAACCCAGGATACAAAAGTATTAATTAAAAGTAATGAGTAATCATAAATATATTTATATGTTAAGTAATATGTCCAAATATATCTTTCTTAAAATAGCACTGACCCCTAAAAAATTGGAAAGTAATATTGGTTAACTGTTAGGAAAATACTACAAAACATACAAATCTCCACAGTCTTAAATAATGTAAAACCGTAATAAACTTTACTAAGGTTATGTGAAAATATTATAGGTAATTTTATTACACAAATACAGAGTTACATCTTTGTACAAGGCCAACTAGAAATCAATACAACAGCAATTCTGTCTTCCTAAGTCAAATAGTAGTAAAAGTATCATTCAAGTTTTTAAGACCCTCATACTACTCATAAATAGTCTCGTTTAGGAACGTTAAGAATAGGTAGAATTCTCATAAATTTATACATTTATAGATGGAAAATAGGGACACAGAGAAAAAAGGTCACAAGGTTACAGGGTTAAGGACTAAAAATGTCATTAATCTGACAGTCAATACTACTGTCTTTCCAAAGACTTGTTTCATGCAAACATTCCTCAAACCCGGCCACAAATAAGCAGCCAGGGCTGCATTTTGGAGGGTAAACTAGGATGAAATTAAACAGTTTAAAAAGCGAGGATACTGAGCTGGTCAAAGACCAAAATGAGTAATTTTTCATTGCTTGTTTAGTTGACACGTACTAGTTAAGTAAAGCAAGTGAGAGTTTTAAAAGCAGAGGAGTAGCTTGCCAGAGTGAAGAAGCTAATTTTATCTTACCTATCTCAGGGTTGTGGTTACTCCAAGTTACTTCCCAGTTTTACGGTTATTAATACTTCCTTTTGTAAATGAGAAATTAATTGCCCAGAGCACAATATCAGAATAACCGCCTTTAATCATCCGTGGAAGATGAGGTCTGGTTAAATGAAAGGGTATTTATTTATTTTTTTAATGTTTCTTTATTTTGAGAGAGCGTGTGAGTGTGCACACACGAGAGTGGGGGAGGGGAGGGGCCGAGAGGGAGGGAGAGAATCCCAAGCAGGCCCCACGCTCAGCTGGGAGCCCAGTGTGGGACTCAGTATCACAACTGTGAGATCATGACCTGAGCCGGAATCAAGAGTCTGACACTTAACCCAGTAAGCCGCTCAGGCATCCCATGAAAAGATATTTTAATAAAAATAAATTATTTGTAATAATTTATACAAACAATAGGGCGTAAAAAATATGAACAGTTAAAACCTTTGTCCCACTCGAAGGCCTCTGCGGGAACTGTGAAAAGGAGTTCAGCTGGCCTTTCTGGGTTGAGGCTTTCTTCCTGCCTCTGCTCATTCCCTCATGGAGGGAAAGCAAGAGGTCTAAAATGGGCAAAAGAAAGAGAAACACAGCAAAACAGATGGATAACAAGTGTGAGCTCTAGAAGTGGAGAGTCACCATTTGAACAAAAGGACAAACATGGGCCCCACGGCACTGTTGAAATCAGACACGATACTATTCAACCATAACCTTGCTTGAAGCTCTTCTGTTTTCCAGACAACACCCATCCCTGTGCATATTCCAGCACCTGCACTATATAGGTACTGTTTCCTCACCAGTAGGTGAGGCTTATTTTACATCAAGTCTTCTACTGTTAAGTCTCCACGGGCACTAGAGCCAACTTAGGTGCTGCAGATACTAAACTATTTAGTAGTGGAGTCATGACACAGAGCCAAAGAATTAGGTAAACGGTCTAAGCAAGCACGGAGTCTACAAAGCAACTCAACAGCCGGAGCCAGCCAAGAACAGATTGCCTAATTCTTAGTCCAAAGTTGACTTGCTGGACCTAGATTCCTAAATGGGAACATGGCTGATACAGAAACTCTCCC
This sequence comes from Panthera onca, assembly GCF_046562875.1. NCBI lineage: Eukaryota > Metazoa > Chordata > Mammalia > Carnivora > Felidae > Panthera > Panthera onca. The sequence goes on from NC_138342.1 coordinate 12,316,814, forward strand.
GCCTAGAACTTCTACAGATGAGAGGCACCTGGGTGGCTCTGTCGGCGAAGCACCCGACTCTCGGTTTTGGCTCAGGTCATGATCTCGCGGTTCGTGGGATTGAACCCCGCATCGGGCTCTGTGCTGATAATGGGGAGCCTGCTTGGGATTCTCTCTCTCCTCTCTCTCAAAATAAATAAATAAACTTAAAAAAAAACAACAAACAAAACTTTTACGGATGAGTCAAGTGGGGAATGAGTACAAAACTACGGTAACATGTACTTATTATCTGAGCTTATATCAGAAAGGACAATAGAAGTTGGTAGTATTTTTAAGAGTAGGAACAAAAGACAAAAGAGATGAATCTGCAGCTCCACACTATACCCGGAGTCTAAGAACAGTGACCACATAAGGCAATAGGGGAACATACGATGCACGTTTGAGACAGAGACAGAGACAGAGAACAGGTATGGTGAGTGGCATATCCCTTGCACACTACATTACGGTAGAAGTTCTAGGACCAAACAAAAGTTTCAACCCACTGCCACGCCACGTATAAGTCAATGAAGGCATTCAGAAAATCAAGTGATTCCAAGAGTTTGAAATGAGGGGAAAAAAAAAAAAAAGAAAGCTTACACTTGATGTAGATACCTGTATGTGGTACAAATAGCTGCTCATACACAAACTAATATTCGTATATATTTTCTAAAGATATAAGTGAACCAAGACAGGTATAAAGCAAAAATATTAACCTCAAACACTAGGTTTGGAATTATTTTACTTGGACGGGGAGAGTGTGGATAAGCACCTCGTCTGTGTATTCATTCAGGAAATCCTAGGCTGTTAGGACAGGTCAACAAACATTGTAAGAGCTCTAAATTCCTTGGGAAAATAGTAAAAAGAATTTTGGGACTAACTGATGGTTGGGCCACCAGGACATTAAGATTGTGCCTTTCCAAAGGCAAAACAAAGATTGCCCTCCACTGGGGAGGAGGACGAGAGGATCAGAGGCAGAATCAGAATTAAAAAACAAAAACAAAAGCACAAAACAAAACAAAAAAGGATATGGTGACACACAGCAGCTATAGTTGCGGCCAGCACAGCATAACCTATAGAGATGTTGAATCGCTATGCCGTCCACCTGAAACGAATGCAACCTTGTGTGTCAACTACACTCAAGAACAATTTTTTTCCAAAGGATGAGGAACACCTTAAGGGCAAGCAGCAAGACATCGAAGACATGTGATTCAGGGAGAAACGCTTCCCACATGACACCAGGTGGTGCCGCTCAAAGGCCCTCTGGCCCAGACCAGCCCCTGGGGAACAGGTCTCTAAGTTCTAGAGGAGACACAGGGAAAGGTTACAGAGCAGCAGAAAAGGGCGATGCTAGAAAAGCCAGGTGAAGCAGAAGCCGCTTCGCAGCCTGGCTAAGAATGGCTGTAAGTGTGCTAATCTCCAGAGAGTGGCTCCAAACAAAGTGGCATCCGACTCAGAGGGTGGACACCAGCAGGGCAAGAGCTGTATGACTGGCAGAGAAGGGACAGACACCTGGGGGAAAAAATAAGGGGTCCACATGGTACAACGCTGGCTGGTGACCCCTGTTGAAATATTCCTGGGATTCTTACCGAAGTCTTGATCCCCACGGGTTTCCACCGTCTATCTCCCCTCACAACAAGACTGATGGAATTAGGGGGACAAGGAGGACTACCCCCACAGCTAAAGCCGGAAGTGTCTCTCAGATAGACTTTCTGCAACTATGGGTTAAAAGTCCAGCTTCCAACGTGTTAAGTAAGCCATGCTCAGAAACTCATGCCGATGAAGAATACGTGCGTCGGGTGTGAAGTCTCTGCAAGTTCATGGTACCAGGTATTCAGACCCGTCTTGGGAAGGGCTAAGGAAGGGATGCTAGGGGTTATTCCAAGAGCCTAATACATCTGTGCTCATCAAAAGGCTCCCGACAACCTCATTTTCCGTGTATGCAAACAATACCAAAAAAGGCTTTCATAATATCGGCTTGCCTGAAACTCCGAAATATTTCAAAGACATCGTAGTGAAACCTGGCCACACTCGCTGCCATTGGCACCAGAGTGTCTTTAAGGTTCAAGTCTAAGGCAGTAAACAGACAGCTGAGACTTAATACTTTGTCTTACTTAGAGCCTGCCAATTCAGAAAGCAAATACTCTTGAAAGCAAGTATTTAACTGACAACTAAACCAAACACAGTGGAGAATTTTTAAGTGGTTAATTAAAAAAGACTGAACAAGGCACAGTCTGTACTTCATTTTTCAAAGACACGGATCTCTTCAAAACCTAACCTACGTCTAGTTCAGAGAATTAACAAATCAAACAGGATCTCACCTGATCAGCCTTCTGATATTTGAGTATTCCTACATTTTCAATATCCAAATACAGTCAGTGATGCCGTAAGCCTGAAGACTGAACATTTATTTGCAGGAATTGCAGGAAATGATGGCTAATGCAGCCCCTACTGCCCATGAGAAGCAATTTGGGGGGAAGAAATTCAATGGAGTTATGATTCAGTTGCTGTTCAAAACTTAAAATTACAAAAATAATTAAATGTTGTGATCACTGTATTCAGTGAAACATATACCTCAAAATTTTCTTCTTTTAAGCCTAATATACAACTACGCTATGAATACAAACGCAATTTAAAATTAAAAAAAAGAATCCTACAGTTTACAAAATATTATAACAATATGCTTGAAATTGGTCGTTCAAAGTAGGATTTACAAAGTCATCTTTTCCTATAGAGTCATTTTTTTTTTTTTTTTTTTTTAAGAGGCTTAAGTTTCGATTTGGGAAAAGTTCACAGGTAACATTTTCAAGACAGCTAAATATTTCTGTTCTGGGGAAAAGTACTGAACTTCACGGTCATTGGTCACTACCACATTGCTAGCTGTGGCTGAGGAACACATATTTGGAGGGCAAGTTAACAGGTTTCTATGGCTCAAGTTCGCTTAAAATACACAACGAAAAAGTCACCTTGGCAGGAAAATGATGAAGAAATCAGCCTTGAGCTGCTCAGTTTTGAGCTCCCTGAGACGTGGGAGACGCTCTCCAACGAGAACTGGGCGTGAGGATACCCCGGGGGTCTTTCTGAAAGACCCTGCAAAAGCGGCCAAGGCCCCCGGGACGGAACTTCCCGGGCCGCAGCGCGGTCTCTCGGCCACACCTGGCCGGGCGTGTGCCACGGAGACCCCGGTGCCGCGCGCGCGGACCCCGCCCGACGAGCTGTCAGCGGCCACGGAGCCCCGGCAGCCGCGGCGGCTCGCGCGCCCACAGCCCGGGCGGCCCCGGAGGCGGCGGCGGCCGCGGGACAAGGACCCGGGGTCGCACGACGCCCCCACCCCCACCCCGCGCCGCCCTCGGAGCCCTAGCCGCGGCCTAGCGCCGCCCGCCCGGCCGCCTCACCTGCGCGGCTGCGGCGCCGCTCCCGCCGCCGGTCGCTCTCGTAGAAGCCCAGCGTCTCCGTGTGCTGAGGCGCCGGCGGGGGCCCGTGGCCGCCGCCGCCGCCTCCGGGCTGCTCCGCCTCGCCGCGGCCGTCCCGCTGCGGGCCGTCCGCGCCGCCACCGCCGCCTTCTCCCGGGGCGGCCGCATCGCCGACGCCCGCCATGTTCCGAGCACAACAAACTGTCCCCGCCGCTTCCCTCCAGCCTCCGGCCCGGCCTCCGCCTCCGGCCGGCCCCCTCCCGGCCTCGCCCCGCCCCTCGCCGGAGCCCGGGCCGCCGCCGCCGCCGCCGCCGCCGCCGCCATCCGCGGCTCGCCGGCCGGCGCGCGCCATTGGCGTCAGCGGCGCGTGGGAGGCCGCCGCCGCCGCCGTCGCCGCCGCCACCGCCGCCGCCATCTTCTTCCTGCCCTCGGCGTGGCGCGCGGTGGCTTCTCGCGCCGCGGTGGGCTCGGCCGTCCGGGACCCCGCGCCGGGCTCCATGCAGCCGGGCCGCGCGGCCGGGGACAGCGGCCGCCTCCGAGGCTCGGGTCGGGCGCCCGGCGGCAGCGGGCCGAGCGCGGCGGCGGACGGAGGGTCGGCGGAGGAGCCCCGGGGCGGCTGTCTCTGCGACCGCTGCCCGCCGTCTGCGAGGTGTGCGGCGGCCCGCCCGGGGCCCCTTTTGCAGGCTCGGTGACCGGAGTGCGCCGGCGCCGCCTGCCCGGTCTTGGCACCGCCTGCGCGGCCGCGGCAGCGAGGGCCCGGCTCCAGATCCCCGACCCCCGCGAGCCCTGGCTCCATACGTCCGCTATTTGGGCTCCATCTCCTCTGCATATTTATGATCTCCCGTCACATTGTCTGGCCTCTGGGTTTCCGTTGACAGTTTCCAAAACACTCGAGCAAGAAGGAGCTCGGGGTTGCTGGCCTACAGGTGGGGGCGCGGAGGGGAAGCCCGAGGAGCCGGGTGCCTTGTGCGTTTCAAGCGCCCGCGGGCGTACTGCACTGTTGGATGAGGGTTGGGGTACGGCTTTTGGCCGCCGCGGTGCCCTTGCTCCGTCACCTGGGCGTCCACTTTGCTTAAACGCACCGTCCTTTGCCGCTCTGGGGTGTGACTCCGCACCGACCGCGGCGTCAAGACCACCAGGCTCAGGAATGGTGCAAGTGAAGATGCTCCGTGAAGGGATCTAGGGAGGGCCTTTGCCACCTGCCTCCCACGTGGTTGCTGCGTGCTCCATTTAGGGTGACTGTGGCGAGTCCATTTGCCAACTTCAGAACTGACCTGTGTCTGTTGCCCTTTTGATTAGCACAAGGAAAACTGTGATTTTTCCCCTAACATTAACCTGTCTGGAATTTTCCCTAGATCTAAACTTGACAGCCAGCTATAAACAGGTATGAATAGAGCAAAATCGGGCTCATGTTGATTCATCAGAGAACCTTGAGGGTCCTGTTGTCACTAGCGAGGACCTGGTTCCAGACTCTGAGCAAATTTAACAATGTACGGTCTGGGGCAGCATGCCGAGAGCAGCCACCTGCCAGTCTGACAGCAGGGTAAGAGCCCAGATGAGGGAACAAGATGGACTAAAAAGGCTCCAGAGCTGGCACCTGACCCTGCTTGGCCTCGGAAAAGGAGGAACCGATGCCTTTGGAACATCCTTACCCTTTTTCATAGAACAGTTCGCAGGTACACAATTCTAAATATTGCTGTGACCATTTTCATGAAATTCTGTTGTGTTATACTTCGTCAAAGCTGAGCCTTAATCAAAAACAAACGGTCTGGTCAAAACTTCAGAGTCCTTTTGAAAATCAAAAGGTAATGAAATGTTATGCCCTCTAAGATTCCTTATAGCTTAAATTCTATCATTCTCTGATCTTTTATAGTGTAAGAGCATCCCTATTCCATTGTTTACTGATCGTCAAGAAGGAGGTAGACTTGTATTGCTTGTTTGTGTCAGCTCTCATTTATTGCCTCACCACAATTAGTGGCGTATTGCCCCTGCCTTTAACTCAACAGGAGCTGGAAGGGAAGGAATCTGAAATCCTGTTTTCTAAGGCAGCCAGTTGTAGGGATGGATTTCTCTCATGTTCTGTATCAGGCCGGAGGAGAAACACTGTTCCAAAGTCTGTGCCTATCATTTAAAATAGCAGAGAGGAAAGGAGCGCTGTGTCCAGACTAGGTATGAAGGTGTCACATGCTGAGGAGCAAAGTGAAGACGGGAAAACAGAGACTTGCAGCTTCTCATCAGCTGGGTCTTCCCTGGAGCTGGTTATTTTATTTAATGCTCTGTGAAACTGCCCAATTTCAAACCCATTATGAAGTCATACTAGAAAAACATTTTTAAACAGTATAAAACTTTCATTTCACACTATTCTTCCCTTGTATAGGTTTTGGTCATTAGACAATCAAATACCTTATTGCATACAAAAACTCGTTTTCTTTGGGTTAATTCAACTTACTGCAACTGATTCAGAATCCAGGAAAGGGTGTTTTCAAATACATATGCTAAGTCTTGGTAAGAAATAGTTACACAACATTGAAGCACCAGGTCTCTGAGGAAAATAATTAGGAGTTCAGAAACAACGTTTTTTATATCAGGTGTAAAAAGATACAGGCCTAGATTTATAATAGCACCATTAGGAAACAATAGGAATGTTTCAAAAACATGACAACTCTCACCATTAAAGAGACGTCAGATGGCATTCTGAGTTAAACTGTAAGAGAAAAACGATTTTGGGGTGCCTGGGTGGCTCAGCCGGTTGAGGGTCCGACTTCGGCTCAGGTCACGGTTTGTGAGTTCGAGCCCCGTGTCCGGCTCTGTGCTGAAAGCACGGAGCCTGGAACCTGCTTCGGATTCTGTGTCTCCCTCTCTCTCTGCCCCTCTCCTGCTCACAGTCTCTCTCTCTCTCTCTTTCTCTCTCTCTCTTACAAAATTAATTAAACATTAAAAAAAATTTTTAAAGAAAAACGATTTGGATGACAGTCAGCTACAGCAATTTAACTTAGTTCAACGAAGAGTGAGCTGGTGTGCTATTAATATGTCACTGTCCTAGCTGCTGATGTAAGAAATAACATTATTGATGGGAAATAGTTTTAATAGAGGAAAGTGAAGAGTAAGAACAAGAAGTTGGGAAGAATCTTATATGTAAACAGCAGAAAAGAGAAAAACTCAAGCTGAAAAACCTTTCTTAAGAAAGGGAATTCTATATTCAAAGTTACATTTTAATATACATGTGTAACAACTTTGATGATATAAATTTAATTAAGAGTTTGTAAAATTGTTGCATGTATTTTTAATTGTGTATTCTTGTACCTTCTAATTGTAATGTCTATCATGTGGCTATTGTATTTTGAAAATAGCAAAGCACAAAATATCATTTTTTAAAATAATGGAAATTTGGAAAGAAGTATACACAGTTTAAAAAAATAAATTGTATAACTTCATATTTTAGTAATTAAAGATTTAACAGTTGTGATTTTATGGCTAAACAAAATAAATTGAATGCATTGTGCATGAATCATGGATTCAAGCTCCTGAAAACTGTCATGAAGTCTATAAACTGGTTCTCTGTGCCTTTTCATTGGTAAATGGGCAAAACCTATTCTACAATAGGAGCTGAAAAAAATACTATTTCTACTTTTCTTTCTCTTTTACAGATAATTTTGAATGTTTCCTTTCATTTAAACTTATAGTAGGTTTTACTTTTCAACTACAAAGCATTTTATCTCAATGGCACTTTATATATGTGCCGCTAAAATATGTTTGAAATTCGTTCTGTATACTTTTCCTGAGTAACAAAAACATCAAATACTTTTTTTTTTTTTTAATGTTTATTTATTTTTGAGAGAGACAGAGCATGAGCAGGGGAGGGGCAGAGAGAAAGGTAGACACAGAATCCGAAGCAGGCTCCAGGCTCCGAGCTGTCAGCACAGAGCCCAACATGGGGCTTGAACTCACAGACTGTGAGATCATGACCTGAGCTGAAGTCGGACACTCAACTGACTGAGCCACCCAGGCACCCAAACTTCAAATACTTTAATGGCCTGTGAGGACTCTAAATCAAGAGAAGGCCTGGACGCTCTCTGACTCCAGTTAAAGAGTCTTTTGACCTAAGGTAACACATGTGACCACTCTATGCTTCATTTTCCTTTTCCCCCTATAACATATTGGACTAGATTACCCTCATGGCCTCTTCCAAAATTTGGGGATAAAATCCTTGCAAACCCTTTTTCAGATTCTTGGACTCGGGTTAAAAATAGCTCGCTATGCCTATATGATGAAGATGTGTAGAAAAGTATGAAATCCTTATTTATAGAATGACTTTGTAATTTGGTCTAAAGTCTGCATGCAGGGTATTAAAATGTGGTTACTTTATTGCCAAAGCATCAAAGACATGTAAGTCTTTAAAGTACCTCCTTTTTGGGGCGCCTGGGTGGCTCGGTCGGTTAAGCGTCCGACTTCGGCTCAGGTCACGATCTCACGGTTCGTGAGTTCGAGCCCCGCGTCGGGCTCTGTGCTGACAGCTCAGAACCTGGAGCCTGTTTCAGATTCTGTGTCTCCCTCTCTCTCTGACCCTCCCCCGTTCATGCTCTGTCTCTCTCTGTCTCAAAAATAAATAAACGTTAAAAAAAATTAAAATAAAATAAAATAAAATAAAGTACCTCCTTTCTGATCTATGGGTTAGTTTATCATCTCTTTATGAGAACTGATGGGCCCTTGGTGACCTTTCCAGGCCTCACCATAGGCCTCAGGGTTTATGCATTTTATTTTATTTTATTTTAATGTTTATTTCTGAGACAGAGAGAGACAGAACATGAATGGGGGAGGAGCAGGGAGAGAGGGAGACACAGAATCCGAAGCAGGCTCCAGGCTCTGTGCTGGGAGCACAGAGCCCGACGTGGGGCTCGAACCCACAGACCGCGAGATCATGACCTAAGCCGAAGCCAGTTGCTCAACCGACTGAGCCACCCAGGCGCCCCAGGGTTTATGCATTTTAAACAACTTTCCCATATTGTACCCAGGCATACCTAAGTCTGAGAACGCTGCTCTAAGGTGGCATTTAAGAGCAACTGAAATGGTATTTGAGACGATTACTGTTGTACAGTTACTTTTGGTAGTATAGCTTCAAGCACTGGACAGATCTGCAGTTTTAATTCTGTATTTCTTAGTCAAAAATTTACTTCAGTAATGCGTGGCTTTTTCTAAACCATAAATGCCACCTGTCGAATTTGTAAAATGTGTTGCTGAATTTAATTCGTCATTTTGTCTTCAAAGGGAAAAAAGTAAGAGTTGGTATTTTTTTAAAAATTGGGACAGCTTTGCAACTGATGTTCTAAAGAAATAAAATATAGTGCCGGGCCCAGAGCAAACCTTGCAGCAAACTAATGTGAGTTTATTGTATCTCCGAGTTTGAGTACTAATATTTTTTATCTTCGGTAGTCACTTTTGGACTGATACTCATTAAGTTTTATCCTGTCTGGGCTTTATTCCATGCATTTCTAAAGGATACCAGTGCAGTTTGTTTCTGGTAGATATAGCACAAATTGAATAGTGTACCTCTGATTCCAATGTACCTGTTACAAGTTAACCAGAATAGTCATAAGCCAAATCTTATTTCTCAAAGCATTTCTGTGGCACGAGAATATAGGACTGAAACCATTTGTTTCAGACCCTACTGAAAAGTGTATTTTGTTAAAAGGGATATGCCATTAAAAATGCTCTGTTCTGACAACCTAAAGTAGGTTATGTTTATGTAATCAAAGCATATGAACACAAATCCGTATTTAGTAGGCAATAGGGCATTTTGTTCATGATTAGATAAAAGGTTTAGATTTTAAATTTCTGGAAAATTGCACAGTACTAGTGAAAGGGACCACGGTGATGACTTAGCAAGCTTTCCATTCCAGATTTCTCTCTTTGAAGAAAAAGAACATTGTTCATTTTTCATTATACCCATAAAAAAAAAAGACATGCCATGTTAGAATGGTTTTAATCATTCAGTTAGCTAATTAACGAGCATCTGCAGAGTGAACTCAGACTTCCCAGTAAATTTTTTGATAACTGTCAAAATCCTTCTTTATAATTCCATCTAGCAAAGGCTTTAACTTCAGAATTCACCCAACACAGGGGATTTTAGCATTGAGTTCATGTTGGCTAGCCCTTTTGGATTTTGCCTTTCAGATTTTTTAAGGTCTTGTTTTCATTGTTCCCTGGTGGTGAGTTATTTATTGCTTCTTTTGGCCACTTATCAAATAGTCATTGGTAATCAGAGGATTTTACAAGATGTTTAGGATACATTTTTAATTCTCATGGATCAAGATAACAGAGTAATTTTTCTCTTTACTTCCATGCCCATTAAGTTCTTTTGGGCTGTGATCCCGCCCTTGTGATTTGCTCTCATTCTGCTCATTCATCACTGTTTCCATCTTAATTTTTTTTTTCTATTCCCTTATTTTTGTTTCTAAGATAGTGAAAAGTAAATGGACTTTCTGGGTTTTATAAACATCTATTTTGTCTCTTTGTACACAAACCTAAGTATTTATCCTTCTTTTTTGTCTTTGTTAGCAAAATGTATTACAAATGCATAGTAGATTTTCAGACTCTCAGAAAAGTCTCCTTTTAGGGTTTCTGTTTTCCAAATTTTAGAAATGTGTTTATCTGAGTTCAAGGCCTTGGATTTTCAATGTTCTAAGTTTATGTTTATGGGTAAAATCCTTCTGTTGTTTCTGACATTTTCTAATTAGGCATCAATTTCAAATAATGAACAACTTTTACCTCTTATAACTTAGTGAACAGTTATGTGGCTAATTTTTCAAAATAGCAATAAAAAGAAAACATGTATTGTGGCTTTAGCAACGATTATTTTCTTGGGACAGTTCTGTCTTCCTAATTATCTTTTGCCTAAGCTGACACTCACATTAATTCACATTCTCGTAAGCATATGCCCACTGATGACAGGTATATATGCTGCAGTTAAAAATCTGGCATGTATAATTCATACATAAATATTTGATTGCTAAGAAAACTGATCATTATTTGTCATCTCTTTATTTTCACTCTGATCTTTCATCCATATACTTAAGTATGTCATAATACCAATTGTATAAATAAAAATTCACTTCTGGTGCTGTGAACCATTTTGAAATAATCAATTTTAATGTTCATGATGCTGGAATTTATGATACGATGTGGTTAGATACCCTTTTTCTAAACAATATTGAGTTTCATGCCATTTGATTTTGTTTTTACAAGATTTGTATGCTCTTTCACAGTTTGTAGTTTATCCTAATGCAGACAATAAAATCAATCTCGTATTAAGTAATTAAAGGTACAAAAATAAACCGATGCCATTGACTTTGGGCAACTTAATGTTCACTCTAAATATTCTACTTTTGTTTACCTCTAACATTTTAATAATGTTTTACAGAGAAAGCCTGATTGGTATGATATGATCTTTTCACTGATGTTTTATAGACAGTGTTCTGTTTTATATATAGAGTATAAGTGGCTTCACCCAGCAAAGCAAATAAATTTCTTTGTATTAAAGGTATAGTTTTTAAAGTGACATATCAACAAGGATTTTTCTTCGGAGCCTAAAATTTTTTAAACCAAATTTTGAGATAGGCAGTGTCTGTTAATCCTTCAGGGGCCTATAGAAACACACAGGTGGATTCACCCATGCAAACATTTGTTTCTAGCTAACGGATGGTTTTCTCAAAATAATCTGGTGTGTGTGTATGTGTGTGTGTGTGTGTGTGTGTGTGTGTGTGTGTGTCTGCACCAAAGTAGGTAGAACTTTTGTTTGAGACTAGACCCTAGAATTTAGTCTCCACTAAATTCTCAACTAAAGACTCACAAAGGTCTTTCAATGGAAACAGCAGAGTAAACAGGAAAAAACTACTAACTTGGAGTCCAGAGCCCTGAGTTAGGATTCTGTGCTGCTGCTCACTAGCATGAAACCTGGGATGAGATTCAGGTCTCAGTCTTTTGATCCATATAGCAGAGGGTGGGTGAGATGGTGTCGAAGTTCCCTCTCAGGTCTAAGATGATAAGATTTTAGGTACCTCGTTATTTTAAGCTGAAGTTAAATGTTGATTTGGCATTAATTTGTAATATTTTCTTCTGATGAACTCAAGCACCCGTGCTAAATTGTAATGTTCACCCTAAATCGCTTAACCTTTAATCAACACACTTTATTATTGCTTATCCAACCAACATTTGTTGAATATTTTTTATGGGCCAGGGATGTGCAAAGCCCTAGAGTAGCAAAGATAAATGAGATGTGTTTCCTGCGCACAAGTAATGATGTTGTAGGGTAATAAGGACCACAGTAGACGATTGAAATGCCATGGTAGTCCAAAGAAGCGACCGAGTAATCCTGCCTTGCGGAGAGCCGGGAGAGCTTAGAAAGCAGTGGCAACAAATGGGTCTTGGAAGATGTGTTTGCCAAGTGGGAGATGGGGCCGAGGGAGGTAACAAAAGGGCCTTACAGACCAATGGAAGAGCATATACAGAGGGAAGAGGGAGGCCTAGTGTTTGAGTGGAACTTCTAGGTTGATTCCATTTCCAGGGCTAAATCCTGGGGAACAAATGGTGGGGGAGGCAGGGCACTGAATAGACAGAAGAACAGGCAAGGATGGTTGAAGGGGAATGAGGCGATAGGGGATTAGCAGGTTGATAACAGCACCTCTGGGCCTTCTTCCCCAGTTGAAGATTAACTCAAATCTTTTTGGAGCCTGAGATGTACTGAGATTTGCTTGTGCTACTCATAATTGTTGTCAGAATGTTAGCCCGAGCCTGGGGAGCATTTCCCATGCATTAAGTCTTATTCTCCAAGTCCCAACTCCAACATCTAGTTAAGAAATACCACAAACAACTTTTTTGTCCTGAAAAATTTATCTTTGTGTGATATTTGTAGAGCAAACATTTTTTAAAAATTTGTTTGGCTGGGGCACCTGGGCAGCTCATTCGATTAAGCGTCTGGCTCTTGGTTTCGGCTCAGGTCACAATCCCACGGTTGTGAGTTTGAGCCCCGTGTCAAGCTCCATGCTGGGCATGGAACCTGCTTAAGATTCTCTCTCTCTCTCCCTCTCTCTGCTCCTCTCCCCGCTTGCTATAAATAAGTAAATAAGTAAATAAATAAATAAATAAATAAATATTTGGCTATCGGGCAAAGGAAACTATTTTCTTTTTACAAAGAATTACAGATACATTATAATGATAAGGAATGTATTCTTCACATAGAGACTATCACATTTCACCTCAACATTCCAGATTAAGTCATTTCAGTGTATTGAAGGGATAAAATGGGATGAGGGCTTGGAAGCTACTTTTCATAGACTTTAAACTGTAGGTTGTTTGAATAATTATAAAGGTCACAAAGAATGCACTATTCATTAAATCTTATGTCTTGACTCTAATTCTTCTCCTCCCTTCCCCAACTATTACGGAGTAAGAACTGTATGTCAACTTGGAATCAGACTCTGTTTTGAGCCATTTAATTTAGACACTTATTATTTTAATGTAAGCGCTTTTACTTTGGCAGGCAGCATACAATTTTAATTAGCACTTGGAACACAGCAGAATAGGTTGATGAGGTATAAGACATGGAGAAATACGTTCATAATGGCCTGCCTGAGGACTCTGGCAGAGCCCAGAAGAGACACAGCATCCTGCTCGGTACTTCTGAGAAATCACCTCACTGGCACTTAGACTCTTACACATTCAATCACTTCAGTGTGTTTTGAAACGTTGAAATATTGGCATTAACAGCTTTGTCATCTACACTACACGCAGAGAGAATATTAATTTCTTAAGCTTATTCGATGCAGCAACTGATGTAGAAGAAAACTGAACTCATTTTCTACGTCTGCCGAGAAATCACTTCCCAGCTTTGCCAGTTAAGCTCTGACTCATCCTTTAAACCCTGGTTCTAATTCCCTCTCAGTCTTTCCTAGTCTCCTCTTCCCCACGGCCATTCTCTTTTTCTTTATATACATAAAAAGCCCATGTGTCTAAAATGGCATGGACACGCTGTGTTCCAGTGATTTTTTCAATGCATTATTCTCTCCTATTGACTCAATGCTGTGTGTGTAGGAACTGTGTCCCCATATCTCTATTTTGGTTGCATGCAATTAAAAAGCACCGCATTGTGGAATAAAAAGAACATGCACTCGATAGCTAAAGCCCTAGGTTAAATCTTGACTGCTTCTTTCTTGCTATAGGAACTTGGACAAGCTATTTAACTTCTTTGAGCTTCTTTAAATAAGGGGAGTAAGGCCTGCCATGCAGGATTGTCGTGAAGATTAAATAAGATCCATCCATCACTCTAGCAGATGCATAGAGAGATCCTATCAGACGTGAGCCACTGTACTTGGTACTAAGAATATAATGATGAATAAGGCATGATCCTGCCCCGAGAACTTTATAATTTAGTGGGAGAGACAGACACGAAAACAGATGATTGAAATTTAATTCTTAAAGGATGAATAGAAGTTCACTAGCACAAGGGTTCTAGGGGTTGTGGTGAAGGTAGCAAGATTGGGAGCGAAAGGGGAAACAGGCGTGTTGGGTTTGCGCCAGAGGGTGGTGCAATATAGTAGCGACTGAGGGGTTGAGGCTGGAGACATAAATACCATGAGGAGCCTTGCAAGCCAGGCACCTGGCAGAGAAACTGCAAAGAACGTCTACTCAGATTTGCCTTTCAGAAAGACCTCCTTCCTTGGCAGTGTGTGGTGTGGTTTGAGATGGTCAAGCAATTGACATGACCCCTTAACAGGCTGTTGCCTAGCCGTGAAGATGGCCTCCACTGCAGGAATTAAAGGGGGATAGGGAGGTGAGAGTATGTTGGGAGACATTCAGGAGCCAGAAGAGGCAGGATGTGGTCAGATGTGGTGGGAGACAGGTGGTAAGAAAGGGAGAGAAAACAAGAGAACTGATGGGGGGCGTATGGGGAAGGGAAAGCGACTCCAGTCTGGAAACTGGACTTTGAGTACCCATTTTGACTGCATCATTATGAGCTCCTATATATTTCTGACGCTGCTGGTTTTTTATTCTTGAGCATAAACATCTATGTTAGGATGATATCAACACTGATGAATTTTGTGGCAAAGATTTATTCCAGAGTGAATTCCATTAAGGCAATTTAATTCCTTGGTCCATTATATCATATTTAAACTGTTCCCATTTTTTTCCACTTTGATTTTTATTTTACCATGAGGATAAAATCTTACTTGTGTACATTTTACAAGGAAGTTTATTAATTTTTCACCTTCTTTTTCTTGCTCTTTGTGAAATTTGTACAGATTATAGCTTTTCCGTGATAGGTTTTCTTTTATTTCTAGTATTTTTACCATGTCAAATTTTACACATGCAAGCTTTTTTAAATTTAATTTATCTTTTAAATTTACATCCAAATTAGTTAGCATATAGTGCCACAATGATTTTAGGAGTAGATTCCTTAATGCCCCTTGCCCATTTAGCTCATCCCCGCCTCCCACAACCCCTCCAGTAACCCTCTGTTTGTTCTCCATTTTAAGAGTCTCTTACGTTTTGTCCCCCTCCCTGTTTTTATATTATTTTTGCTTCCTTCCCTCATGTTCATCTGTTTTGTATCTTAAAGTCCTCATACGAGTGAGGTCATATGATATTTGTCTTTCTCTGACTAATTTCGCTTAGCATAATATCCTCCAGTTCCATCCACATAGTTGCAAATGGCAAGATTTCATTCGTTTTGATTGCCGAGTAATACGCCATTGTATGTGTGTGTGTGTGTGTGTGTATCTATATCTATATCTATATCTATATATCTATATATATATATATATCTTCTTTATCCATTCATCCATCCATCGATGGACATTTGGGCTCTTTCCATACTTTGGCTATTGTTGATAGTGCTGCTATAAACATTGGGGTGCATGTGCCCCTTTGAAACAGCACACCTGTATCCCGTGGATAAGTCCCTAGTAGTGCAATTGCTGGGTCATAGGGTAGTTCTATTTTTAATTTTTTGAGGAACCTCCATACTGTTTTCCAGAGTGGCTGCACCAGCCTGCATTCCCACCAACAATGCAAAAGAGACCCTCTTTCTCCCCATCCTCACCAACACCTGTTGTTGCATGAGTTGTTAATGTTAGCCATTCTGACAGGTGTCAGGTGGTATCTCATTGTGGTTTTGATTTGTATTTCCCTGACGATGAGCGATGTTGAGCATCTTTTCATGTGTCGGTTGGCCATCTGGATGTCTTCTTTGGAGAAGTGTCTATCCATGTCTGTTTCCCATTTCTTCGCTGGATTCTTTGTTTTTTGGGTGTTGAGTTTGATAAGTTCTTTACAGAATTTTGGATACTAACCCTTTATCTGATATATCATATGCAAGTATCTTCTCCCATTCCATCGATTGCCTTTTAGTTTTGCTAATTGTTTCCTTCGCTGTGCAGAAGGTTTTTATTTTGAGGAGGTCCCAATAGTTCATTTTTGCTCTTGTTTCCCTTGCCTCTGGAGACGTGTTGAGTAAGAAGCTGCTGCAGCCAAGGTCAAAGAGGTTTTTGCCTGCTTTCTCCTCGAGGATTTTGATGGTTTCCTGTCTTACATTTAGGTCTTTCATCCATTTTGATTTTTTGTGTCTGGTGTAAGAAAGTGGTCCAGGTTCATTCTTCTGGATGTCGCTGTCCAGTTTTTCCAGCACCACTTGCTGAAGAGACTGTCTTTATTCCATTGGATATTCTTTCCTGCTTTGTCAGAGATTAGTTGGCCATACGTTTGTGGGTCCATTTATGGGTGCTCTATTCTGTTCCATTGATCTGAGTGTCTGTTCTTGTGCCAGTACCATACTGTCTTGATGATTACAGCTTTGTAGCACAGCTTGAAGTCTGGGATTGTGATGCCTCTTGCTTTGGTTTTCTTTTTCAAGACTGCTTTGGCTATTCGGGGTCTTTTCTGGTTCCATACAAATTTTAGGATTATTTGTTGTAGCTCTGTGAGGAATGCTGGTGTTATTTTGATAGGGATTGCATTGAATATGTAGATTGCTTTGGGTACTATCGACATTTTAACAATATTTGTTCTTCCTATCCAGGTGCATGGAATGTTTTTCCTTTTCTTTTTTACACATGTAAGCTTTTATAAAATATTTATAATTGTTCATTTGTGAGCAATAATAATTTTTACCATTTGCTGGGTTTGCTCTTCTCGGCTATAGTTTACTTTTTTTTTTTTTTTTTTTTTTTTTTTTTTTTTAGCAAGCCCAGTATTTTCCCGAAGTAAATTTTGCGGTTTTCAGATTTACCAACAGTGTGTGATTCTCAAGTAAGCTTTTTATCTATAACCAATTTTACTGTGTATCATTTTGGCCCTTGTCAGTTTCATTTTGGTGCTTAAGATCAAATTGACTCAAAATGACAGAATAGAAATGGCACGCTTCAGCCCATGGATAGCCAAGGGGAGGTGTCCAGGGCACAGGATATTTCTGGACAGCTAGGGGGAGTGTGGAGAGAAACCTGGGATCAAAAATAAATTTGAGAGTCATTTTCATCTGGGTGTTGAGGCCAAGGGAAGAGGTGATACCTCACAAGAGTGTGTGTAGACCATGAGAGAAGAGCACCCAGGAACATTAAGAGGAGCACCAACATTTGGGAAAGAAATGGCTAGAAGAGGAGAAAATGAGGGAGAGGCAGGAGGTAGGAAGAAGCCCGCAGGAGGCATTATCATGGAAGCCAGGTCAAGGAACGGAATGGTGGGTGACGATGGATGCTGCAGAGGTCATGTAGGACCCATACTGAAACGCATCCTTTGGATTTAGCAACAACATCATCACTGTGCTCAGTGAGAGACATCTCAGGAGTGGAGAAAGAAATACCCAGCTGGATATATTCGTCAGAGGAGTGAAAAGGAACTGAAGGACGGAGACCATCGTACAGCCATTGTTGGCTGTAAGAAGGTAAGTATGTTTATTTATTAACTAGTTTATTTATTTCCTTTTAGTAGGAGAGAGCCTTGAGCGTGGTTATGCACTGATTGTTGGAGGGAGAGGATGAATGTACATGAGAATTGGAATGGGATCCCCAAAAGAGTGCGATGGAACTGTCCTGCTGTCTGGGGGTGGGATCTGACATCAGTCTTGCTGCCTTAAAGCTCCATATCCAGTGAGGCATCAGCAGCCATGTGCCCCAGAAGACATAACCATCATAAACCAGCCCATCCAACTGGGCTCCTAGTTTGGTGTCTCCCAAATAATCCTGAATCCTGACTGGACTCGGAGCTCTACCCTGAACTATTACCATTTGCTCGGCACTCACACACCTCAGTCGAGGGGATCTTAAGTATTGTCCTTAAACCCACGATACTATCAACTGCCCTGACCCTTGAAAATTACTGCTTCGAAAATGCCCTGTCGCCACATTCTGCCCACGGCATCAGATAATGCTGCAATATCCTCGCTCGACAGTTGTGAGCTGGGCATTTTACCACATCTACTCAGATACACCACTCACAGGGCAGATAAAACAGAAAACAACACCACTTTGCCATGACCCCGCCCGTTCCCTGCTCCTTCCATTTGTCGTGGGACTATACAAGTTACGGCAAAACCTGGGTTGCCTCCCACATAATGGGGCAGTTGCCAAGGCACATGCCATCTGTCCATCTAGGAGCGCCCACCTAGCCATTCATCTGTCTCTTCACTTCATAATTGTTGGGCACTTAACAGCACCAGGCACGGTGGTAAGCCGTGGCGGTTAAACTATGAAGGGACGATGTCTCTGTGCTCTCAGAGCTCATGTCCTGGCAGGTGAGCAAATCTCTGTTGTAATATCGTGTGACAGACGGGCAAGGGAAAGAACCAGTTCGTCTAGGTAAGCAGCGACTGGGAGGTTGCCTTAACTTAATTTTATTTTTTTTTTAAATCTATAACAATTTTATGAGGTCAATTGAACATATGAAGTGTGGGCTTCTTATCCCAATGTAATTATTTCATGTGCCAGTTCACACAGTTCCAAAGGTTAACTTTATTTATGGAGGTGGATAGGTTCCAAGATGGTGATTCCCATAAAGAAAACCTGTCTCCATAGGTCATGACCAAGATCAGCTCCTGAACTTGCAGGACTCCAAAGAAAGGGCATTCTCTTTGAATATTTTTAGCTAGTATCCCCTTTCATCCTGTCCCTGTTCTCCTGTTATTGTCGATGTTAACCTTCGGGATGAAGTGCAGGACAATCCTGTTGGCTGTTCTGGAGCGAAGTGTGTTTATTTGACCTCTGTGGAATTTAGTTGTGGGCACATGAATAAAATAAAGGTGGACTGAGGGGTCAATCTGCATCTCTCCCTGACAAGTTCTCCAAGCTTCTGCCTTTGTGTGCTTTGCCGTTTCCTGACCCCAACTGACATGCCACTGCCTCCGGGTCCGAGCACTTGGCACCCTGCATGTGGATGGGACACTGAGGCAGGACAGCAAGCGGTTGGGGGAGCCCTGAGAAAGCCAGAGACACCCTGCTCGGTTTCTGTGCACCAAGCTGCTATTCCCCTGGGGGTCTAAGCATGTCTGATGAGGTGGAGAAAAAAATCAGAGGTCTTGGGGCACACATTTCATCCCCCAGATGGAGATGTGTAATGAACACTACAGTAAAATCATCTCTAAACCAATTTAATACGAACTTTACACTCACATTAGAACAGAGCGTTGGAGAAAGAAAAGGGGAGGAAACCCTCACTCCGTCCGGGGTTTTTCTGCACTTTCTCTCTGACACATGTCACAGTTCCTGGATCTTGCGGCCTACCAAACAATGGGTGGGGACCCATTTAATCTTTGTTTCCAGTCCCCAAAGTTCCCTGTGCACAATGCTTTATATCTAATGGGTCTCGCCGTGTTTCCCTGTCTTGCCTGGAGCACAGGACTCTGGCTAGGCTGCCCCTGGAGCCCTCTGCCCAGAGGCTTCTGGGCCTATAACCATTTCTTCTTTTTTTTTCTAATGTTTACTTTTGAAAGAGAGAGAGCATGAGTGGGGGAGGGGCAGAGAGAGAGGGGGACAGAGGATCCTCAGTGGGCTCTCTGCGCTGACAGTCTGATGTAGGGCTCCAACTCACAAACTGTGAGATTGCCACCTGAGCCAAAGTCAGATGCTTAACCGACTGAACCGCGGAGGTGCCCCATGTAACCATTTCTGGCACGAGTGTTTCCCTCCCTGCCTGGAATGATAGATCGTGTTCTCAGAACCCCAGATGTCATTTCCCCCTTCTTCCTCATGGGTTCCTAGGGTGGGGGGTGGGGCAGTGAACGTTAGTCAGGCAGGCCCTTATCTTCTACCCTCCACATCTGCTCCTCGAGGCAGTGAACCCACAGCTGCCTCCTGCTTCAGTCCAGCAGGGAGCTGGGAGAGAAGGAGGAACTCACCGGGAGAGGAAAGTCACCTATTAGTGTCATAAAACAGCACCCTGCCCCACAAGCACAACTGCTAATAGAGAGTCTTCTCTAAATATTTAGAAAAAAGTATTTTTAACTTAAAAAAAAGTAGCGGTGAGTGACAAAGATTTCAGGCAAGGCTGAGGGAGAGTTTGCAAACTGGTGGAGAGAAGGTTTGGCGAAGTGCTGTCTTGTCCCTGCTGTTCCTCCCTTCCTGTCCTCTTGTCCCTTCATCTTGGCCGTTCTCTTCCTGAGCCATACTGTCTTTCTCTGTCCATTCCCCATCGTCTTTCTGCCACAGTCCTTCACTCTCATCTGACACCGATCCTAGGAAAGCCATGCAGAGGCTTGACCAGGCACTCATGGGTTCCCCTACTTTGGGAATCTATTCAGGGGGCCGAACGCCACGGTTTGACTTCTCCATGGGAATCGCTTCTGTAAAATAGTCCTAATTTCTGCATGAAGTATTTTCATTGCTTTTTTTTTTTCTTTACATTTAATTTTGCCTTTTGAGTATTTGTAACATTTATGTAACTCCAAAGTCAAAATCATGTAGTTAGACACAGGGCACTCTAGTTTCCGTCCTTTATACCCTCCACCCTGTTTGCTGCAGCTGTCTACAGGGAATTAATTTTGCTACTGCTTTATTCTTCCAGCGTCTCTTTTTGTGAATGTAAGAATATATATATGAAAGGTGGCATATGACTTAGCAGTTTGGACCTTGCTTTTTGTGCATAACAATTTATCTTTCTATCCACAGATAGGTAGATAGGGAACTTCATTTTTCTTTAAGGCTCAATATACAGAGAATCGTGGGAACATATCATAGTTTATAAGTCCTCTATTGATGAACGTTTGGATTATTTCTAACCTGCTATGATAAATAATGGCACAATGCATAGTCTTCTGTATCTGTCACTAACTTTATTTTAATAAAAAAGAAAAATAGGAGGAGAGGTGGGAAGGTAGGAGGAGGTGAGAGGGAGACATGAAAAGAGAAGGAAAGAGATGCTTGAGTTTTTAAAAAGATAGTCCCCTGAATAAGAATATGTTTTTAAATGTTTGTTTTTGAGAGAGAGTGAAAGAGAGAGAGAGAGAAGAAGAGGGGCAGAGAGAGAGAGAGACAGAAGATCTGAAGGAGACTCTGCATGACAGCAGAAAGCCCGATGTGGGGCTCCAACTCACAAACCATGAGATCATGACCTGAGCCGAAGTCGGACGCTTAAGCAACTGAGCCACCCAGGAGCTCCAAGAATATTTTTGAAAGAAGTCCTGGATGTCCTTTAGGGAGTTAACTGACATTCCAAAGTGTTCCCTATTCCTTATGCTTTTGTGCCCCATGAGAGGACTCCAAGAAATACCCCTGTTGGTCTACAGCCATTGGCTTACTTAATGGGAGACCCTGATCTGTGTGGCCATTTAGGTTTGTCTTGGTAGGTAGGGTTGACTTGCCCACGTAAGCAGGGTAGAGTCTCAAGATACCAGGAAGCCTCCTCTCCAGCATATTCTCTTGATTGTTACTGATTCCTTTGACAGAGGTAAGCCTTTCACTCAGAGCCACCAGTAGGAGAGCACGTGCTGACCTCAGTGTGTAAATGGCATCTTAGGATTTTGGGGTGTCAATTCCAATGTGTGGGTTCCCCCCCACCGCATATCAAGCAAACTTCTGACGCCAGCTGGGTGTTCTACAAATCACCTCAATTCTGACGCTGTCTACCCAGAGATGGAATCAGATTCCATAGGTTAAGGACTCAGTCCCACAGGGCTGTCCCCACTTCAGATGCCAGTTGTAAGTCCAGGCTGTCACCTGTGCTTCTGGCTGACTGGCTATAAATCAGAGGTTCCCAAGACTTCCTCTTGGGTTTGACTAAATTGCTAGGGCGGTTCACAGAGCCTAGGAAAGCAGTTTATTCACTAATCTACCAATTTATGAAAAGGCTATTAAAGGTTTCAAATCAATAGCCAGATGAAGGGATACATAGGACAAAGTCATAAACAAAGGAGCATCTGTTCCTGTAGAGTTTGGGGCCTGGTACAGTGACACATGGAAGCCTTCTAGTTCCCCAATCTCAAAGCTCTCTGAACCCTGTCCCTTCGGGTTTTTATGGAGGCTTAGTTACATAGACATTGTTGATTAAACCATTGGCCATTCGCGACCGACTCAACCTTTAGCCCCTCTCCCCTCCCTGGAAGTCAGAGGATGGGACTGAAAGTTCCAACCCTCTAATTATATGGTCTGTTCCCCTCCCAGCCAGCTCCCATCCTTAGCTACTTTCCAAAGACACCTCTTTTACATATAAAAGGCACCTTTAATATTCCCAACCCTTAGGAAATTCCAAGGGTTTTGGGAACTCTGCCAGGAACCAGGATGAAGAACAAATACATTTTTTCTTATACAATCACAATATTGCACACCTCTAGTGGGCACTTCCTTTCGAAGACATTTTGACAGAGCAGAGGACAGAGCAAGTGTGATGATGTCCAGTCGTGGAAGACGGAGAGGGTATCTTCGGACAGAGGAAGGAGAGACTGGGAGTATATCACACATTTCCCAGGGGTTCACCGGAAAGTCTCCCACGCTTTTCAAATGTAGCGCGCCTCATGCAATGATAGTATTTTCACCCCCGAAGCTGTTGCACCTTCTCGTGTGAATTCCGATCCCCTTTCCTTGGTTCACTGAAAACTAGAAACGTCAGTTATTTGTATTTACTTGTTTGCCTCACCTGTATCCACCCTGCAGACATTCTTGTTCTGTCCCCAGCTCTTCCATCCTCTGTTGCCCTAGGACACTTTTTCCATGGGTCTTGCCTGGACAATTTCAGCCGAGTGGAGCAGAAAGGCCTTCGGACTCTGGAGTCAGACTCCCTGGGTTTAATTCATCGCTCTGTATTCACTAGCGTTAACCCCCTGGCAACTCACTTAACCCCCCTGTGCTTCACTTTCCCCCTGTTATTTGCGCACAACAGCATTTGTCACATTCAGTCATGGCGAGGATTAAGTGAAATCAAATGTGGAAAATGCTTGGAACAGTGCCTAGTGTGTCATAAATACCCAATAAGCTCTAGAGACATTTCAAAAGCCTCCTAACTGGTTTCACTACCTTCTCATTTCTCTTTCTCAATTTCTCTCTATCTCCAACATGCTAGGCAGATTGGCCTCTATAACATATATGAGCCAGGCACCACCCACAATTTCCAGGGAACAATTTCCGGGATGCTTTGGACCCTCGCAAGCTGGTTCTGCCCAGGGTCGTCTCCTGCCATGTCTCTGCAGGACTCTGTGCTCACCTGGTCCCAGCACCGCCATCTGCGTTCACATCTCTGTACCTTGTGGGCTCTCTTGCTGGGATTTCCCTCTTGCTCCTTTCCTCCTTGGTAATCCACCTCATCTTTCCAGGCACAGAGCAGATGTCATATACTCTGTAAAAATGCTTCTGACCTCTCCCTCCTCCTCTTCAAGTAATGTTGGTTGCTTCCTTGTCTATGGGCCCCGGGGCAATTTATACATCCCACCAACTTAACCCAGCTGCCCTCGAAATGTGCGTGTTCACCCCACACCACCGGTGCCCCATGAAGGAGGAAATCACCCCATCCTGTGTATCTCAGTTCTCACAGGATTTCCTCATGATCAGATCCCTGTACACCCGTTAAAGAAAGAGACAGGGGCACGTGATGACTCAGTCGGTTCAGCCTCTGACTCTCGATTTCCACTCAGTTCATGATTTCATGGTTCAAGGGATCCAGCCCCACGTTGGGCTCTGTGCTGACAGTGTGGAGCCTACTTGGGAATCCTCTCTCTCTCTCTCTCTCTCTCTCTCTCTGTCTCTGTCTCTCAAAAATAAATAAATAAACTTAAAAAAAAAAAAAGAGGGGCACCTGGGTGGCTCAGTCGGTTAAGCGTCCGACTTCAGCTCAGGTCAAGATCTCGCGGTCCGTGAGTCCGTGAGTTCGAGCCCCGCATCGGGCTCTGGGCTGATGGCTCGGAGCCTGGAGCCTGCCTCTGATTCTGTGTCTCCCTCTCTCTCTCTGCCCCTCCCCCGTTCATGCTCTGTCTCTCTCTGTCTCAAAAATGAATAAACGTTAAAAAAAAAAAAATTAAAAAAAAAAAAAAAAAGAAAAGAAAGAAAGAAAGAAAAGAGACAACAGGCCCCAAAAGGAGTTACTTAGGCTAAGCCCAACGTCAACAAACCAAGACTTCATACCTCCCCAATTTGCAGTTTCAGCTTCTCCCGGGAATGTGATGTTTACCCAGTCAACCTGGAATTACCCGATCAGCCCTAGTGAGGTGATCTGCATGATAGACCCCCGCCCTTCCCCCAAAAGAAGCCTGGCTGAAATAGTCCACTCTACTAAAACTTCCTTTTCTACCCCCATCTACCTGTAAAAGCTTTCCATTTTGTACACTTCCTCAGAGTTCCTTTTTACTTGCTAGAGGGGATGCTGCGTGATTTGTGAATTGTTGAATAAAGCCAATTCGATCTTCAAATTCACTCAGCATTTTGTTGTCGTTGTTGTTGTTATTTTTTTTAACATGCCTTCCCTCACAGCGTCACACATTCCACTTTGCAACACTTGCCACGGTCCCTAAACACATTGAGGGAAAGGTTCTTTACTTTGTGGATAAAAGTGGCTGGGGAAGAAAATGGGAGAAATGAGTTTGGAGAAAGGCAGATTTTCAGGGGTCTAATGATCTCATCCCTGTGTTTTGTCTTTACTTCAAGAGCTTTTAGAGCGGCGCCTGGGTGGCTCAGTCAGTTAAGCATCCGACTTTGGCGCAAGTCATGATCTCACTGTTTACGAGAGTTTGAACCCCACATTGGGCTCTGTGCTGACAGCTCAGAGCCTGGAGCCTACTTCAGATTCCATGTCTCCCTCTCTCCCTACCCCTGTCTTGCTCATGCTCTGTCTCTCTCTCTCTCTCAAAAATGAATACATGTTAAAAACAAATTTAAAAAAAAAGCTTTTAGAAACATTTAAAATAATGCACCTGTCAAACTCTGGGAGGGCCCTGCACCAACGATTTTCTGTCCCTTTCTTTGAGTGCTCATTTCCTTCCCCAGGAAGCAGTTAAGAGAGGACAGAATAAAAGCCCCTCAAACTACAAAAGAGATATGACATCATCCTATTGTCCTACACAGAGAAGAGGGGGGCATGCCCTGTGGTTGTCCACTCTGGTAGTCCTTGTTTTACCAACGTGGCACTGAATTCAAATCTAAACGTTGCTGTTCTATGTTGGATCATCATCCTCCTTCAGGAAAAAATCTACTGAACACAACTGTGTCAGGTCGGGTTGCCCAGAAGCAGAGCCTGAGACAGGAATTGCCATGAACGTGATGTAGGGAATGAATGGAGGTATTGAGTCCTCAGGAGAGAGGGATGAGAGAAGAAAGCCTGGCAGGGGTATGGCTTCATCAGGGACTAACTTGGGGCCGATTCCACAGGGACGCTCTGGAGCGTGAATTGCACCATACAGCCGGGCCCCACTTGAGGCAAGAGTTGTGGTTTTCTAAAACTTGTGTCTATGAGTCATTGTCCCCTTCTCTGAAGGGGGGATGGGAGAAACTTAATCTCCTGGATGAAGTATTTCCCTTTTGATTGAGCACCCATAACATCCATGACACCAACAATCTTAGAGCAGAGGAGCGGGGAAAGGGGTAAGTCAGAGGTTGCGCTGAGCACTAGAAGCAAGCTCCCTGGGGTACCTTGGGGAGAGTGACGCAGGGATGGGAAAAGTGTGTGCCTGTGGTGCCTGTATGTGTGTGTCTGTGTCAGGGGAAGATGGCCGCAGGGTTTCCTGAAGTATATGGTACTGGGGCCCAGACAATGTTATTAGGATATTTAAGGAAACGATGACCTCAGAAGACACAAGTAAAGCAGCAGACATTCCCTTTTGATAACCCAGGGACTATTTAAAAGGCCAGAGCTATTCTGTGTTTGTACCTTGATCTGGCAGCAATTGACTGAGGCTGCGTGTTATGCTTTCTGCCTCATTTGTCCACCTTACTTGGGATTTCCACC
Organism: Panthera onca; assembly: GCF_046562875.1. NCBI lineage: Eukaryota > Metazoa > Chordata > Mammalia > Carnivora > Felidae > Panthera > Panthera onca. The sequence continues at coordinate 12,342,646 of NC_138342.1, forward strand.
TGGTTTTGTAAAGGTTACTCCACATAAATAAGGCCATTCCAAAAGGGCAGTGGGGAGTTACTAGGAGTTACTACAGGAAGCTCTGACTTGAGCTCTGCCTGCCCTGAGAGCTAGACAAAAATGGGGTGAGTGTTGGCCTATAAAGTTCTTATTATTTGAAAAAGAAAAAAAAAGAACTATGATGTGAAGAAAGACACAAGGCTTTAATAACCCCTCCCAGTAATCTCAAGCCAAGTGGGCGGGACTCCTTGTGTAACGGGGAGCATTGTCCTTAGATGGCTCCAAACGTGACTCTTTGGTCCTCCTAGAGGTTCTAGAGCTGCCTAATGTCCTTAAGTAAGTTCCTTTTAAGAATGAATGGCCCTAGAAAGCTGGGGGACTTGAAGACAGACGTGTACCAACTTTGTAGTTTTATTTTGTTATTATTTTTTAATTTTTTAATTTTTTAATGTTTAGTTATTTTTGAGACAGAGAAAGACAGAGCATGAATGGGGGAGGGGCAGAGAGACAGGGAGACACAGAAGCGGAAGCAGGCTCCAGGCTCTGAGCCATCGGCCCAGAGCCCGACGCGGGGCTCGAACTCACGGACCGTGAGATCGTGACCTGAGCTGAAGTCGGACGCTTAACCGACTGAGACACCCAGGCGCCCCCCCCCAACTTTGTAGTTTTATATATTTAAGGGTTTTTCAAAGACCCTAGCTTGTTAGTTGACTGGATATCTGTGGGTCCTATAGATATTTTTACAGCCATCAGAAGGGCCAGCATTATGTTTCTAAGGTGTTCTTTATCTGGTCTTCAGTGGAAATTCTTATCTCTGCAGTCACCATTTTCTAGATGCCTGAGTAAGATCTTGCAAGAGGAGGGTTACACCTGGTGAAAGGGCCTACATGAGCCAAGTGGAGTCTTTAGATCTTAAGAACTAGATATTGTATTTTTATGTGTACACGTGTGGTTGAGGCCTATAGATTCAGAAGGTGTTTCAACAGCTCCTTAAAATAATCTCCCACAAGTCTGTAATTAGTAGCTTCTCTCCTTTTTTCTTTTAGAAGTCTGGTGCAGAAGAAATAACGGACAGTCACTTGTAGGGGTTCAGTCATTTGGGTTCTGGCTAAAGTCATAGAAGGCTCTAATGTTAGTTAGGAAATGATCTGTTAGGCCACCCAGAACACAGTAATAATATTATTTGAAAGTATTTCCAGAAAGATATTATTTCGAGCAGAGATCTATTTAACATACATATGCGTGTGCTTCTATCTATAGTGAGGTGAATTTTACACAAATCCGATTATATGCGTGTGATAGGGTGCCTGGTGTGGTAGAACTTTTTATTTAAGAGTAAATGTTGAAAGCCATACTGGAGCTGCATCCCTTCATACAAATATAAGAGTTGAGGCATGTCTTGACTTTGGAAAATGGTATACAATAAACTTTAAAAAAAAAATCTGCTGCAAAACCCTTCTTAGTTCATAGAGGTTTGGGAAGAGAACGGATGTATCTGCATAGGATCCTAAAAGCCCACTGGATGGGAAGAAAGGAAGTCAACAACCTATTCAACCGGGGTTAAAATTAGGTAAACCTGCCACAGTGGACTGTGGTCATCCTCACCTGGGTACAGTGACAAAAGAGGACACTAAGTTTTCCCAAAGGGGAATGCGTCACAGAGAAAGTGGGGTCTGGCAGTGATCTGAGTTCCACACAATAACCCCAAGTCAAAAGTAAAAGCTCAATCTGGCATACTGTGAAACTGAATTCAGAACATCCACAGGTGGAAACCAGGAAACCACTGATCTTGCGTGCTGTGACAATGAGCTGAAACATTCCATGTTGCTCTAAGGGCCACCGAAGAGTTTTAAGCAAGACAATGGCTTGGTTTTTGTATGAGAGAGCTCATTTCAGTGACCGATGTGGAGGACATATTTAAGAAAAGCAAGAATAGAGTTTGGGAGGCTGTTGACATGTTTCAGAGCAAAAGAACAGGGCCTGGGTGAACCAGTGATAAAAGGAAAAGATTCCAGCCGGAAGAGGTAGAGCTATCATGACTTGGTAATTGATTGGCTCAGGGGGACCAGTGCCTAATTTGTTTGCTATTTATGCTCTTTATTATTATTAGAAAAAGCGTGGATTGGAATACATGGCCAATTATTCCCTTCCTGATCATTTGTTTCAGTTGTCGGTCTCTAAAAAGAAAATGATGAAGATGGGGCTTTGATTAGCTACACTTACTTTCATAATGACTGTGGTTATCATTTCCAGTTTATTGAATGGAGTCATTGTTTTAATTTGCATAAGTGGCGTTTGGATATGCAAAAATCCAATTACGTTAAAAGCTAGGTATCAATTGATGTAGGAGAACAATTATCTAGATATGGTCGTGACATCAAAGGGAACAAATGTCTGACTCGAGAGTTTGCCAACATTTCCATTGAGTTAATGCTGGCTGCCAAAGATTGTTGGGAGGAAAACATAAAGAAAGTATAGATGATCTTAGCCAAGTAGTACCTCTGCAGATTAGAAGAATGAAGGGTATGCCTTTTTAAAAAAAATGTTTAAATTAGAAAACCAACAAACTTTTTGTTGGAAAACGACAACAATGATAATAACCTAAAATAATATAATGGTGTGTATATTGCAAAAATTCAAAAGCATCCTCTCCCACAGCTTCCTACTGGCCAGGACTTGGGTGGGTAACTATTGTTAATAGATAGGTGGCATCCTTCCTAGTAGAAAGTGTCCTTAAAGAGATTCTGGAGCCAAGAATATACAATGGAGAAAGAACAATCTCTGTAATAAATGGCGTTGGGAAAAGTGAACAAACACATGCAAAGGAATGAAACTAGACTACGGTCCTATACTACACACAAAAACTCAAAGTGGCTTAAAGACATGAATTAAGTCCTGAAACCGTAAAACTTAGAAGAACACACAGGTGGTAAGCTCCTTGCCATCAGTCTTGGTGACGATTTTTTGGCTCTGACTCCAAAAACAAAGGCAACAAAAGCAAAAATAAACATCCAACTAAAAAGCTTCTGCACAACGAAGGAGGTCATCAACAAAATGAAAAGGTAACCTACTGAATGGAAGAAAATATTTGCAAATATCATATATATGATAAGGGGTCAATATCAAAAATATATTTTTTTAAAAAAATCATACAATTCAATAGCAAAAACCAAACAATTCAATTGAAAAGTGGGAAGAGGATCTGAATGGACATTTTTTTCAAAGAAGGCATACAGATGACCAACAGGTACATGACAAGATGCTCAACATCACTCATCATCAGGGAAATGCAAATCAAAACCATGAGATGTCACCTCACGCATGCAAAATGACTATCAAGAAGAGAAGAGATCACAAGAGCTGTTGACAATGTGGAGACAGGGCAGCCTTGTGCATGGCTGTGGCTATGTAAATCTGTGCAGCCATGTACTTGTGGAAAATGGCATGGAGGTTTCTCAAAGAATTAAAAATAGAACTATGATATGTTCCAGCAGTTCCACTTGTGAGTATTTATCCAAAGAAAATGAAAACACTAATTTGAAAAGATTAACTCACTTCATGTTCATGTTAGCATTATTTACAATAGCCAAGATATGGAAACAACCTACATGTCTATCAGTGGATAAATGGATAAAAAATGGGGGGATATGCACGCACACATGCACACACACACACACACACACACACACGCTGGAATATATCCAACCATAAAAAAGAGTGAAATCTTGCCATTTGCAAAAACATGAACGGACCTTGAGGGCATTACACTGAGTGAAATGAGGAAGATAGAGAAAGACAAATACAGTATCATCTCATTTATAGGCAGAAATAAACAACACCAACAAAAACCCAAGCTCATAGATACAGAGAGCAGGGTGTGGTTGCTAGAGGCCAGAGTAGGGGGTGGGCAAAATGGGTCAAAAGGTATAGATTTCTAGTTCAGCATGGTGACTATAGTTAATAATACTGTTCATATTTGAAAATTGCTAAAAGAGTAGATCTTAAAAGTCTTCATTACAAGAAAAAAATATATTGGTAACTATATATAGTGATGAATGCTAACTAGACTTAAAATAGTTTTTAATCTGTATTGTTTTTGAGAGAGAGAGAGAGAGAGAGAGAGAGACAGAGCAGGAGCAGGAGGGGGACAGAGAGAGACAGAGAGAGAGAGAGAGAGAATCTGAAGCAGACACCAGGCTCGCAGTTGTCAGCACAGAGCCTGACATGGGGCTCGAACTCACGGACCGCGAGATCATGACCTGAGCCCAAGTCTGACGCTTAACCGACTCAACTACTCATGCTCCCCTTAACTAGACTTTTTGTACTCATTTCACAATATACACAAATATGGAACCATTGTGTTGTACACCTGACATTAATATAAGGTTATAGGTTAATTATACCTCAATTTAAAATTTTTTAAGTAAATAAAAATCAAAAATTTAAATTGAGCAAATAAAGGGAAAAAATCACACAGTCATTCCAATAGATTCAGAAAAATCAGTGGACAACATCCATCACCCGCTCAGAACAAACAAGCAAACAAAAAGGGAAGAGAAATTCTGTTGGTTTTACAGAATCTATGACAGCATGTCTTTCATCAAGGTAACCTTTGACCTATTTCCTTATCTGATAAAGTGTATTTGATGATTCAGGTCATGGCTTGCCGGATGGCCGAAAGCTAGAACTGCCTCTGGCAAGAGGTGCCGTCACATTGGGACAGTTGACAGTGAGAATAACAGAGACAGGACAGAGAGCCAGGAGAAAAGGGTCAAGTGAAGGTTGAGTACAAAAGACAGATGCCAGGCATAAAAATAGGACAAGCTTGGGAACAGAGGTTTGCAAGTCTGCCTTTTCTGCCTTCATTCTTGCTGGGATCCTAGTCACCCTAAACCCCTGCTGCCAAGTTTTACCCCCAGCCTTCTATGTATTCTCCCAAAGGTCACCAAGGGACCATTTGGTCACCTCATTTGATGACCTTCCCTCCAATTTCACCCTCCTTAACCTTGCTCAGCGTGTGACACTGCGAACCGCAGGGAACCTTCATGAACCTTCCCCCTTTCCTTGGCTACCATGACAATGTGTTCTTCCAGTTCTGAAACGTCCCTGACCTTTCTTGTCCTAACTTTCATCCTCATACCTCCTCCTCTTCCAGTCCTCAAACTGTGGGTTTTACCTACAACTTTTCTTCTCCTGCTTTTCCTTTTTCTTCATTTAAAAAAAAATATTTATTTTTGAGAGAGAGGGAGCATGAGCAGTGAGATGCAGAGAGCGAGAGAGGGGAACGGAGGATCCAAAGTGGGCTCTGCCCTGAGAGCAGAGAGTCCCATGTGGGCTTTGAGCTCAGGAACTGTGACATCATGACCTGAGCTGAGTTGGATGCTCAACCAACTGAGCCACCCAGACACCCCTCTTTCTCTGCATTTTCTATTTCATGACTATTGAATCTGCATTTAGGGCTTCAATGATAACCCCCATGAAGGAGACTCTGAGATTTTATAGATATCTATATCCATATCTGTGTCTATATCTATCTATATCCATATCTCTGTTTTACATAAATAGATATAAGAGTATGAATCTGGCCCTGACCTTCCCTGGAGTTCCCATCTTCTGTTTTCTGTTACCCTCTAGACACACACCATTAGCATTTCAAGCTTGGCATCTCCAAAACAGAACTTGTCCTCTTTTCATCCAACCAGCCCCCTTAACATGGCCTAAAGGGGTCTTCAAGACCTGTCCCTGCCTACCTTTCCAGTCTCATCTCCTGCCACTCTCCCACAAGCCCCCTCTTTTCTGGTCCTACCTACCTAAATGTTGTTGCACAGACGTGTTGTGCTCCCACGCATCTCTATGCTATTAACTATGCTCCGCCCACCTGAGATGCCCTTCTCCCCCAGTCTGATTTTTTCTCCCCAGACAACCCTTCTGCAACCCTCAAAACTTCTCTGAGGTGTCACCTTCTTTAGGAAAACCTGCTTGAATTCTTGGATCCAGTGCCCCACCACCAATCTCCCACAGTACCCCCTGGAAGCTGCTGCTATAGAACTCTTCCCACCACGGTGTATTTGGTTGTTTCCTTGCTTGTAAATGATGAGCCCTCTGAAGAGGAGAACTATGACTTTGGTATCCGCACCCATTAGGGCCCGAAAAAGCGTTTCACACATACTAAGTACTTAGTAAGTACTGGGTAAGCGTAAGAACCAGTTTCTCCCTCCTGGCTTTTGTATTTTTGATGACGGCAAAGCCCTCTCAAATGTATATCTCTAACCCTGACCCCTCCTCCTAACTCCAGAATTATATCTTTGCAACGTCTCTGGGTTTATCACAGACAAAGGCTCTAAGCAAAGCTCCTGTTTCCTTTGTCCATGATTCCCTATCTCAGTAGGGACACAGCTATTTATCAAACTGCTCAAGGCAAAAACCTTAGAAGCATTCTTAATTTTTTTTTTCTTCCACTCCAGATCAAATCCAATAAAGAATTTTATAAGCCTTGTCTTACCTACTGTAAACAGATTCTGGCTGTTTTTCATCTTCTCTAACAATATCACATTAGTCCAATGATCGTCAATCATCGGCATGTTCACACTTGCCCCTCTACAAATGACTCTCCACCATGGCCAGAGGTCCTTAGCCTGGCTTACAAAACCCTTTAGGATTTGACCTACCCCTCATTTGTCATTTATCACTCTATTATGATAGACTCATTTCCTACCACCCCCACCTTGTGGACTCTGCTTTGCCTGCACAGGCCTCCTGGGTGCTTCTTGAACATGCCAGACCATTGCCTGCTTTGAGGATTTCCCTTTACCGTTCTGACTGCCTCAAATACGCTTCTCTCAGAACTTTGTGTGGATCTCTGACTCCCTCCCGTCTGGTCTTTGCTCAGAAGTCACTTCCAGAAAAAGGACTTCTCTGATAGCATTATCTTAAAAAGCACCTGCCTGACCCTGAATTCACTTACTCTGATGTTCATCCCTTTCCTCCCAGGTATTTTAATTTTATGTTTCTTTACATATCTATGGATGATTTCTTTTCCCTAGTACATAAGCTCCCTGAGGATAAACAATTTGTCTATCAGGCTCTTTGTTATAGCCCAGCATCTGGAAGGATTCCTGGGATTGTAGTAGAAGCTCAATAAATATTTGACGATCAATTCACTTATCCTAGTTCTTGAGGGCTGTGGGTCATCTTTAATGCCCACTTGCCCTCCTTCCTGTTTATAGTCACCGAGTCCTTTCGAGTGTCCCTTGCTCTTATTCAATTAACAGTTATTGATAACTCAGGGTATGTCTATCCTTGAGTTACTTACTTTTCGCAGCTACCACATCACATGAGGTAATTAATGCAACAAGAACTGTAAACTCTAAAGCACGACGCAAGCCGTTTGCCTTCCCATCACACTGTGATGATACGAATTAGCGTTCCTTCCACTTCCAACCTGTACGGGAGCCTCTGACTGATCTTCCTGCTTCCAAATGCTCTCTAGATAATACATTCTGAACCCTGCTGCCCACTTAATCTTCTTAAAGCATTGCTATAATTATGTTCCTCTCTTACTCAAAAACTTTGACTGCTTTCCAATTCCTGACCAAATAAAATACAAACTCCTTGGCCTGTAACCAAGATCCTCTCCAACCTGGCTCCAGATGGCCTCTTCACTGTCTGCCTCCGGTCCCCATCAAAGCCTTGGTTTTCACGTCAGTCTAGACCACCTACTTTCCCTAAGCACCCTTGCCTGTGCCCCCCGTCTTCACTCATGCTCTGCCTCTGACAGGAACGCTGCCTGTACCCCTTCCCCTGAAAAATGCACACCTTGTGGCCCCAGAGCAAACGAACATCATGACGTCCTCCTTGGGTGTCTCCATTTCCAGGTGATCTTTCTCTACTCTCTGCATGTGCACAGCATTTAGCTCTTTCATTTGCCTATTGAAGGGCCCTTCTTATCCCTCATCCTACCTTTCCTTCACGAAAGGAAAAAGGAAGGAACGAAAGGAAAAGACACAAGGAACGCTGTGGTATCTCTCTCCTCTCTTACCGTCCTGATTTGGAAGGCAGGGGAGTCTGATGTCTGCTTGTGCAAGCATCTGTGATTGTGTGTCCCTGCCTTCAAAAGAGGCCACCTGTTTGCCTCTCAGGGCTCTGCTGGCCAATGACAGGCGTGCAGTTCTGGCCCCTGACTGCATATGGTAGGGTTCTGAAGACAGGCTCTCATCTTGCCTTGCCGAATTGGGTGGGGTGGGGGGGAGTTGGGGAGCCTACATTTGCTATAGGATAAGCAACATTCTCCAATAGTCTTTCTGAATGATAAGGCTTATGTTTGAGTCTCCATGCATATGACTCCATTTCTTAATTAGTTCTGAACTCTGAGGAGAAGGAGCAATTAATTACCACCCTTCTTTAAAATCAAACATCACCCAGATGACCCTTTCTATGAACTGCTCTGTAGTACAGATATTTATAATGTCTTATGCAGATTTGTAACCAGTATCACAAGCATAAGAAAAGAAGAGACAATAATATATATACTGTTATTCTTCCTAAATCTTTCTCGGACTTTCAGGCCAGTATTTATTTGCCTGGAGGTCATAATGAGCTAATAAATCCGATCCTAAGAAAAAACTAAAAATAAAGTATAAATGATGAGAAATGGGATGTTTTCTGTTGGAATTTTGGCTGATGACCAAACTAGTTACATTGTATGACAAATTCATTATAAAGAGCAACATTGGACACATTTGTGGGGGACTTTGAAATGAACAAACGGGTCCTCTGACTATCAATTCCATTAACCACCTTCAACTATGTAGGGAAAAGCTTGAGAAGATGCTTTAAATGGGATTCACGGATGTAAGAGCATAATGGCATTTCTCTGATCTTCCCAACTCTGGGGGAAGAGAGGAGGGCTTATTCCTGAAGCCAAGTTAGGATGGTCCTCAAAGCAAACCTAAAAAAGGGGACTCTCTGCCAGGAGGGAATATTGACACCTCACCCCCGAGACTGATGCCTTCTTATTGCCTAAAGAATTATGAACATGTGGGGGTGGCCAAAGCTGCCTGAGATGGCAGATGAAAATTAAGGGCAGCAAGGGCACTGACCAAGACTACTAGAATTTGGTAGAGCAAGCATGTCCAAGTGACCCCATTGAAGGCATTCAGACTTGAGTTGTCTTAACGCAGTCATACCAAGAGCAAGTGTGAAGTCAGTTGTGGGAGAAAAATTACATTAACACTCATGGAGTGCTTATCCAGGACTAGGGAGGGAACATGGATTATTTTATTCATCGTCACAATGCCCCTAACAGTGGTACTTTCATTTCTGTTTTACAGATGAGAAATGGAGGCATGAAGAAGTCGTGTGTTTGCTCAGGATCATGGGATTAGCATTGTTTGTAACTGGTGTTTAAAGAGACAAATCCTTGTACATATCACTTTGGTTTTAATACCATCTATCTATTGGCGATACCCAAATTTATTACTTCCAGCTCTAATCTCTCTCTCTCCCTGGAACTCAAGTCTTGTATATCCAACTCCTTACTTGATAGCCCCATCTGGTTCTTTAATAGGTGAAGGAAAGCTCATATGTACAAAGCAAAAATTCTTGATTGTAACCTGTTCCTATTCCACTCTTTCCTATCTCAGTTGCTTAGGCCAGATTGTCCTTATCCAATACACCCAGTTCATGCTGGCCTTGAACCCATCAACCTCTTTCCATTTCTACTGCTAAGGCACCATCACTTCCTTCTCTTTATTTTCCCCTCTTCAGTCCTCTCTGCAGTAGACATAAAATTCTTTTCATTCCCCTCCATTGGCCTTTCATTTCTCTGAGAATAAAAGGCAAACTCAGTACCATGAAGTCTTGCAAGGTCTGCCTTCTCCTTCCTGCCCCTCCCCATTTCTCACTGGACTGGAGCAGCATCAGCCTCCTTTCTGTTTCTCAAGAGCCCAAGCACCTGTACGACTCTTTTCTCTGCTCACAATGCTCTTTCCCACCATTTTGCACGGTGACATAATCTTCATCCTTTAGATAGCCCAAGGTCATCTTCTCATTGCTACTCCTAGTTTCTCCATCTCTCCCCCTCATTTATTTTATTTTTCATAGCCCTTCATACAATTGATAAGTATATTGCGTATTACTTTCGGAGTTGTTTTCTGAATGCATTCATTTCCACCTCCTTCCCCCAACTAGAACATATGCTGCCTGAGGAAGTGACCTTGCTTACCTTCTCATGCGTCACTGTATTCCCAGAATTGAGCACGTTGCCTAGTGTATAACGGGTGCTCAACAAACACTTGTTAGATAAATGAATGATTATTTCAGTAAATGCTTGTTGAAATGAAAGAATGAAGAGAGAACCAGGTGTCAGATGTCGTATACTGGATATGGTGACTTTTTAACCCAAGGGACTTAGAAAATATATTGTGGGAAGTACGATAATTGTCATGACTGAAGGCACACCCTCTTTTGGAGACATTGATGTTATTTAAAATGTTTTTAAGTTTATTTATTTTGAGAGAGAGAGAGAGGGCAGGGGGAGGGGGAGAGAGAGAGAGAGAGAGAGAGAGGGAGAGAGAGAATCTCAAGCACCAGAGATTAGAGAGAATCTCTGTGCTGCTAGCACAAAGCCCAGCACAGGGCTCAACCTCATGAACTGTGAGATCATGACCTAAGCCAAAATCAAGATTCAGACACTTAACCCACGGAGCCACCCAGGCATCCCTATCATCCGTACTTATTCCTGTATTAAAACAACGTTTTCTATTTTCTCATGTTCTAGGCACTAGATTCGTGGCTGGGGATCCAATGAAATAGGCATAGGTCCTGTCCCAGAGCTTGTGGTGAAGCATTCCCCTCTGGATAGGAATAGGGAAAAGTGGGGTGGGGGCAGGAATCAGAGAAAATCTCCAGCAACTCCTCTGCTCTGCGATAGCCCCAGGAAGTCAAAGCCACAGTTTTTTTCACCTTAAATACGACGTATAATAAAAACACAGAAAGAGTCACTATGGTAAAATGCCCATCCTTTGGAGATGAGAATTGCCAATGAGCAACAGGAGCACAGTTGCATCTAGAGATCAGTTAGCTGTTGGAATGCTAACCTTTCTGCTGTGAAATGTAGAAGTTGCCGATGCTAAAGCTGAAAGCGAGAGCTTAATCCACTTTTAAGCCATTTAGACATTGCGGTAGCCCTGTTACTCAATACTTCTGCCAACATCAACTTGTAAGGCAAGAACGGAGAATGCAGTGGGTGGGAAAACCTTGGTGAGTGCTCTTGCTCTGTTCCTAGCGGCTCTTTGGTGTTGAGGATGTTACTTAATTTTTTTGGTGCTAGTTGACTCATCTAGATATTGGGGATAAAAAAGAAAAGCCTATATCTCATGACATCGTTATAGATTAAATTAGCGAATCCATGTAGAGTGCCCAGCGTAGGGCCTGTCATCCAGCACAAAGAATGTTAGCTAATATTAATATGATTTTGAGGGGGGTGGGGGGATTATTATGGTACCACCTACATCACAAGGTTGTCATGAGGAGTAAAGGGTGTGTGTGTGTGTGTGTGTGTGTGAGAGAGAGAGAGAGAGAGAGAGAGAGAAGATTGATCGTGGTGCTTGGAATGACAGGAGCCAATATAGGTTAGTTAAAAACCTTTGTATGGGGAAAAAAAAAAATAAAAAGAATGTTCAAAACATTCCCTACCAGCCAGGTATGACACATCACATGTTTACAGATCAGTAGCGCATGGATACTGGCCAATCAGAAGACATCCCAGCGATGGCTCCAAAATGGGCTTCCGAGGACCTCCACTCTGCCAAGCATGATCTTTTGGCTTGGAAATTGTGGGAAGGTCTTGGCGCAGTCCCAAGCAGGGACTAGAGGAGAGGAAGAGATGATATGGGGCCGGGGTTGGGCGGGGGGGGGGGGGGGGGGTTGCATAGGGTAGTAGGTGTTTTCCAGCAAGGACAAGCAATTTTGTGATTTCAGAATCTGGGTTGACTGTGTTGGTGCCTATGATCGGAGGCAGCTCTGTCCCCCAAACTAAGCCCTCCATAAAGTAGATTCGAAAGGAGGGAGAATACAGCTTAGCTATGCTGTTCTCCATTTACTTCTCATCCTAACTCAGGGTTGTTTGCCTGAAAGTAAAACTCTGTCAGTGAACTGGGTCAAAGAGAAGACCCAGAGAGTTCTCCATCAGAAGGCTGCTAGTATTACATCATGAATCTCAACGAGGCGGTCTGTTTTTGGAACTACGTGGGTGAGTTGCCAATTGCACCAGCCTTAGCTGCTGCTGCTCTTGATAATACATCATTAGTCATCTTTATTCCAACAGAATCCTCATCATTCTCTCTAGATGTGCTGCTGAATTTCAAATCCACTTTGTAATAATATTTATAACTGATAGGTTAGAAACCCTGCATTATTTGAAGAAAAGCAGCTTATTCGAAGATCAGAGGGGAAGTCGGGGAATAAACAAGCTCGTGGTCATTAATTATTGTGTGTTTGTTTGTTTTTTTTACAAGTGCTACTAATGAATTGAGGCTTAGCCTACCTCTGTGTAACTCATATCAGATATGAGCATTCAGTAGCTGCTGTGGGCTTTGGCGTTTGAAAATTAGCAAAGAGAAATGGAGAAGGGATCACAAAAGTTTATATCCCTTTTCACGTGAAAGAATTTTGAAAAGCCCGTATAAGCTGATTGGCACAAATAACTTTCATAATGCACCTGCTGGGTAGCTGATGTGAAAACACTTTTCATAAAGTGTATTAGCCAGGACTCTCTGAACAAATAGAACCGACATGATGTGTCTGTCTCTGTCTCTATCATTTGTATGTCTCTAATCTTCATATTTAACTGCATGTCTATCTAATCATGTATCTATAGATATATTTTAAGGATTGGCTCATGTAATTACGGAGGCTTGGCAAGCCCCAAGTCTGATGGGGTGGGCCAGCAGTCCGAAGACCCAGTGAAGAGTTGCAATTAGAATCCAAGGGCATTCTTCTGACAGAATTCCTTCTTGCATGGGTGAAGTCAGTCCTTTTCTATGCAGGCCTTCAACGGCTTGGATGTGGCCCACCCACATTATGGAGAGCAAACTGCTTTACCCAGAGTCCGCTGATGTAAATGTTAAACTTTCCCCCCAAAACACCTCCCAGAAACGTCAAGAATAACGTTTGACCAAATATCTGGGCACTGTGGCCCAGCCAAGATGACACAAACTTAACCATCCCACAAGGTAACCTGAAGATGTACCAGTTCTCGTCGTGAGTTATCTTATTTCCAAGAGAAAGCTGACAAGATGGCAGAATGAGTGTTAGTTGAGGAGCGGCTGCAGGTTGAGATGCTAAACTAGAGAGGAGAAGAGTTAGAGGCACAGAGTAACACAAAGTAACAATTCCCGGTCCTCACCACCTGCAGATCTAAAATGTGTGTGTAAGATACACATCTTCCCAATGCTAGTATATCTGCATATGAAAGGTGGAGAGCAGAACCAAGACTCTCAGAGGAGACAGATCTTGCCTCCAGACCCACTGGAAACATCAGGAACTGATGACTTCGCCCCACAGCTGGCCCTGAGCCGACTTAGGACTGACTGCCATTCCATGGTGAGCTGGTTTCCAATCCCTCACCATGGCCCACTGCAAAGTTTTTTCTCTCCCCTCAAGCCCCAACCCCGCCCTGTCCCCTTGACCTCCTGCTCTGCAGGGACAATAGGCCAGTTCTGCAGCACCCCCTTCAAAACACCTCTCTTTTTAGCCCTTCTTCCTCCCTATTTCTGTGAATTGGTTTCCTGGATTTTTCCCAAGTTTCCCCGCTTCCACGCTTGGCCCTATGCTTTCCACCTTCTCCAGGTCCTTGTTCATCTGGTGAAAATAAATAGGAGATGTCCCCTGCACTTAACTATTTTATGGCAATTGGCTTTTAAGTCCCAGTGTCTGCTATGCTAAGCTTATGGCTGACAGCATTTTTATGTAAATCAGATGATTGGTATCAATGTATTTATGAAAGCTATATTGGTACGTTTGGACTAGTGCAGCCATGAGGGTGGCAGGAAGATAAACAGATGAACAAAACTGAGAACAAAAGATTAAAATGTGAAGCATTTGTAAGGTGGAGGGACTGAGGATTCTTTGCTATTTGTGTTGAATCCATATATGTCATATATATTTTATTTATTATATATTCATATTTATTATGTATATTATATTTACTTACATGTAAAAATATATTTATAATGATATATATTTATTTATAGATACAAAATATTCTTATGTCTCTGGTACATGTATGTGTATATATATATTATATATATATGCATATATAATATATTGTATAATATATAAAAAATAATATAAATATAATATTTCCATCAACTCTGTTCCCGGTATTCAATTGTTTCTGTATGGAAGAGTGGGTTTTCTTCCCCTGCTGAGCCCTCACCAGTACAGCATATTTGAAAGAGGCTTTTTGAAGGACGTTGGTTAGAGACTATGCCAATATCACCTTAAAAAAATTGATGTGTGTGTATAATTAATGCTGGAAGAGAATTTTACAATTTGTAAAGTACTAATACAAATTATATCGTGTAACCATCTCTCCCTATTTTCTCCCAGTGAGCCGCAGATTATAATACTGCATTTCAATGAAGACAGTGAACCTCAGAGAAGTTAAATAATTTGGCCCATGTCATGTATCTAGGAGACAGAGGAGTTGTAGTTTGAGCTCTAGTTTCTGGTACAATTTCTAACAACCCTTGTGGCCACTCGGGTGGCCACAGAGCATGGTATTTGAGAACAGACTGTGCGAATGCGGCCAAATTATTTACATTATCTGTGCCTGGTTTGCATACCTATAAAATAACAGAATTCACTCATCAGCAGATTTTGAGGACCAAAGGAGATAATGTGAATAAAGTACGAGAAAAATACTTGACAGAGGCACATAATAATTCCACAAGAAAAGTTAGCTATCACAGCCATAGCGATATATGTAATTAGATACTACACAGGATTTGCACTGAAAATTTCTTTGATGAAAGTTCATCGTGAGCTTTGTGTGGTCAGTGGAGTGGTAGCTGTCCATGAGCCGTGGCTTACCAGCCTTTAGTGAGATAAAGTTTAGAAACTTTAATATCAATCTAATATTGCTCGAACATCCAAGAACATAAGCAGTAAGCGCATTCTATTTTCACTGCATTATTTCGATTTACAAAAGCATCCGTCTGTGGTGGGTTGGGGGAAGAAAGTTCCTTTGCCGGAAGACAGTTTGAGAAGGACTGGAATAGGGAAACTCTCCATCTTGGTGAACCCGGGAGACTTAAGACACCAACGTCAAGAGGAAAGGGAGAAGTAGGAGCGAGGGGCCAAGAGTCCCATGGGGTGTGTTTTGAGAGGGACTCAGAGGGTTTTAGTAGCGATGGATGTCAGGAGATGCTTTAAATTAGCGGTCCCAGACGGAAACCCCCAAAACAACCGGATGGTACCGCAAATGAAACACGAGGCCTCAGTCTACAAATAGTCCTTTTTATTTTCATTAGAAATACATAAGAATCTTTTCCTTGTTTTCTTGTGGAACTATGTGGCCTTTCCACTCATCATTTTCTCTTTCTTATCATTTAATAGAAATGTTTGCATAGGAATAGTTCCATTTCCTTTAAACTCTATTCTGAAAAAGGAAGAGTGTATGTTTCACAATAAATGACAAACTGACTCTTCGCCAAGTGCAGTAAATCGGATTCTGAGATCTGCCTCATGTCACAGTGGCATGTTCCATTATAATCTCTGTACAATCTCTGGAACTGTGATTGAGGGAGGACATCACTCTTATGACTAGCTTGTGTCCTCTAGCACACTGACTTTCGGTAAGGGAGAGAAACCTGGGTGGGCCTGAACTAACTAGCTGAGTTCTTAAAGGGGACCGGGCTACTTCTGCAGAGAGATTGGAGGCCTGAATGGGATTTAGTGCGTGGTAAGTTCTCCCTTGCTGGCTTTGAAGAGGGAGGCGATCACATGGTGAGGGACGCAGGCAGCTGATAGGAATTGCTGAGAACCAGGAAGGAAATGGGGAGCTCAGGCCCACGACCGCAAAGAACCAAATTCTGCCACAACCATAGGCTTGGAAGAGGATTCTAAGTTCCAGATGGGGTTGTAGTCTGGCCAACACACTGATGTTGGCTTTGCAAGCCCCTGGGCAGAAAATGCAGGCCTGGATTTCTGATCCACGGACCGTGAGCTAACGCGTGGGTGTCGTTTTAAGCTTCTAAGTTTGTGGCGATTTGTTACATAACAATAGAAAGCAAATATAGCTGGGGCACCCGGGCGGCTCAGTCCGTCAAGCTTCCCACTTCAGCTCAGGCCACGAATCTTGCGGTTCACGAGTTCGAGCCCCACGCTGAGCTCTGTGCTGACAGCTCAGAGCTTGGAGCCTGCCTCAGACTCTGTGTCTCCCTGTCTCTCTCTCTGCCCTTCCTGCACCTGCACTCTGTCTCTCTCCGTCTCTCTCAAAAATAAATAAACATTAAAAAAATATAGCTAGGAAATAGATAATAGAGCCAGAGGAAATGAGAAAAACTTAAGGGCTCTTGCTTGGTCAAAAAGGAGCAGCCACTGTTTGATTCCAGCCTCTTGTTGCGTGTGAAAATATGGGGTCTTCTGTATGTTCCAGATAACCCAGGGATCTGGAGTTTTGTATGAAAGCGTGTGAATTCGAATATGGACTCTTCTTTTTTTTTAATTTTTTTTTTTTTAACGTTTATTTATTTTTGAGACAGAGAGAGACAGAGAGTGAACAGGGGAGGGGCAGAGAGAGAGGGAGACAGAGAATCCGAAACAGGCTCCAGGCTCTGAGCTGTCAGCACAGAGCCGGACGCGGGGCTCGAACTCACAGACCGCGAGATCATGACCTGAGCCGAAGTCGGACACTTAACCAACCGAGCCACCCAGGCGCCCCTATGGACTCTTCTTAAAACACACACACACACACACACACACACACACACACATACACACACACTTCAGGCCGAGCAAAACATGTTCATGCCCTGAATTTGTAGAATGACCTTTGGCCTTAAACTTCTCAGTTGGATTGGTATGTTTCCCTGAAATCTTGAGTTTCTTTTCTAGATCATTAATTGCCAAATAAAATTCAAGATCTGACTTTGAGAAAGGCTTTATTATAGCTAAGTCTTTAAATTTTTCTTTTAACGTTTTTATTTATTTTTGAGACAGAGAGAGAACATGAACAGGGGAGGGGCAGAGAGAGAGGGAGACACAGAATCGGAAGCAGGCTCCAGGCTCCGAGCCATCAGCCCAGAGCCTGACGCAGGGCTCGAACTCACAGACCGCGAGATCGTGACCTGGCTGAAGTCGGACGCCTAACCGACCGAGCCACCCAGGCGCCCCTATCTGCTTTATTATCAACACAGAAACAGCTGCCAGAGGTGGGATGTAAGTGGCCAAGTCAAGGGGGGCTACGGAGCAGTGAGCACTTACCCACTAGGAATTTTCTAAGAAATTGGTGACCCTGCCCTGATTTCACAAGGCTTCTGGTTAAAGCGGTGTGGTCCGACCTAACCATAAACTCTAGTCATGTGCCTGCTGAGGCCAGACTCTAGAACTCACGGACCGGGAGATCATGACCTGAGCTGAAGTCGGACGCTTAACCGACTGAGCCACTCAGGCACCCCAACTGATTCTTGGTATCTGTTGAAAGCTGTCTTGGCTAGGAGATCGGTTTTCATTTCCTTTAGTTTAAATGTAAATGAAGAAAAGATGTGTCAGAGAATCCAACCCTTCTACCCATATCATACTTCAGTCTCAAGAGTTTGTACTTAAACTAGAAAGTGTGAATGTGTGGAGTAAAATAACGCCTCTAATAGATCCACAGGACTCTAAAGTTAAGCTGAAAGTTACTCAAGTTCTTTTATATTCTTTCAGAGTCTTTGTGGGACTGACATTTGTTATGAAAGTAGCTTTTCGCTTCATGCCCTTGTAGTACCATTATTCGTTATTATATGCTGCCCCCTAGTGGAACAGCCACGGGGCTGTGCTGGTGATTTCAGATTTTGTGCTTTCTGCGCCTGAATTCTGGTTAAGTATTAGGATTCTCCTAAGTTTTATAAAGCTGGTATAGGAAAGATTTCCTACAAATAGAGGGTCTATATAACACATATCTTTCAGTCTTTTTTTAAAACAGATGAAGAGCTACTTTGTTAGATTTTTGGAGGACTAAAATAAAATTCGAAAGCATGTTGTATATTTTAAAATGTTTTATACTTACACAGAGCTTGCTTTGTCTTGAAAATTGCTATGTTTCATTTGACAGAGAGGTGGAAGTTCAGAAAAAAGGGGAATTTTCTGGGGGAAAAAAACGTCGTCACTGGTTTGAGCGTTTGGAGAAAAGTGTTCCTGCTCTGCCAAGCTCCACCTTAGAATTTCCTAATATCCATCCCCCTGCCATCATTTCCCTTCACTGCAACCTTCTTGTGTTCAGTTCTGAGGATTTGTTTGTTTAATTTCTCAGCATAATTATAAGTTAATTTCTCAGCATAATTCGGATTTGAAATTCCCCGTACGAAGAGCAGGTCACCTATTGCAATAAGCATTTTCCTCAACTAGAAATGACCTCAGACTTTTAAAAAATGTACCTCCCTCACTTTATAGCGTAAATATACACCCAAATGGGTGCCGTGGTTTCCCCTGGTCTCAGGCTTTCTTCCAGACTGAGCTGAGCTGAGGTTGAAGTGCCTTGATGGCCATCAAGCATCCTGGACACTAGGACGTGCTCCTTGTCCTTGATAAGGCTGAGCTGGGATGGGGAAGAGATGGAATGCTGACCCTGGTCAGAAGAAGGACCCTCAGCTCTTGCAGTGCTTGGAATGGTCTTTAGCCAATGAAGGTGTGTTTGTTAACAATGTCTTATCCACCCAGCCTGCGGGCCCTGCCCTCGTCTCCACCTGGGCATGCAGGGAAGAAGAGAAATGACTGCAATTATAGGGCATGCATCCACTGTCCCTCACCAGAGTGGGTGGCCTAAGCAGGGGGATGCCGAGCTCATGGGCTGGCAGCTGGCTTGAACGGGGGTGAGCCCAAACCACCCTCCTTGGCTCCTGTAACACTCTTCTATACAAGCTAAAATTTTTTTTAAAAAGTAGTCATAGCAATATCAATATGAGCCCAGTCATTAGTAATTAGGAATTATTAATATTGTCTTAAAATACATTAATAATTAATATTAGCTTTTTCACAGCAATAAAATCATTGTAAGAGATAAAGTCATCACCGAACAATAAATTAAGCAGTTCTCTGGGAAACTAAAATAGGTCTGAACTCGTCTGCATCTACCAGCTTTATTTTCAAAATATTTAAACCAACACTGAGAGAATTTCAGGGAGAAATGGGAATATTCTTACCAATCCTGGAGAGTCTAACATATCTTTTTAAGAATCTGATAAATAAGGCAGACAGCATCTTTAAAGAGTTTAGGAGGTTTGGACAATATAATAAAATAGGCATAATAAAACCACCCTGATCCCATTAATTAAAGAATAAACATGTATAAATCCACAAAAAGTCTTAGCAAACACCTGAAAACAAATACGCTATAGACTATGTTGTTCTACTAAAAGGCAATCAAACTAGCAATCAATACTATAGACAGTCCCCATAGTTTTAAAAATGAAAAAAAACCCACAGTAATCAATAATGTATATCGCAAGACCAAATTGTAATAAATATTATAAAATATTTAGAAAAACAGTACAAATAAGGGATAATGGGGTTTAGTGATTATAATACTTTACATTTATGGAGTTAATACATTTATTTGACAAAAAAAAGATTTAAAAATTACAAATAAAGCTAGAAAACAAGTGGCAGAATAAACCCAAAACAAGAGAAAGGGGTAATATTAAAGATAAGAACAGAAAATAATTAAATATGAAACAAAAAATTATAGACAACCAATAAACATTAATTAAAACAACTTCTTTGAAAACACTAACAGAATAAACTTCCAGCAATATTGATTGGCATTAATATCAGTGGTAAATGATAATTGCTGTTAAGAGGAAAAAGGAATCATGACTGCAGATACAGAAGGGATTACAAACAAATAAAGATACAAAGAGAGTATAGGAGAATATCATGAACAGCTTTATGCCAATAAAGTTCTTTAAGCTTGAGAAATGACTCAAGAGGACATAGAAAATCTGAAGAGTCCTATTAACATCAAAGAAATTGAATCAAGTTTCAAAAATAAACACACACACACACACACACACACACACACACACACACACACATGCTCCCTCACTCCCATGGATCAATTTTCAAGATTCAGTCTATCACATCATGAAGGAAGTTTTACTTATGCAGACTGTTCCAGTAATAGAGAAAGAAAGAAAGCTCTTAAATTCATTTTATGAGGCTGGTATCCCTTCAAAACCAAAACAAGGAGAAAAAGAGAAACTCTAAACTTCTATAAGAATATATACTTTAAAATTTTGAAATAAAATTTTCATACATGTAATTCAGCATGTATTTAGGAATTAAGGAAGGAGACAGTGTCAAAAACTGGGAAACAAAAATTGTTAATTTATACCAGCTTAAATTTAGCAACATTGCTGAAAACATGATCACTAAGACTATTTGTTTTACTTTTTTCTTTTCCTTCCTCTCTTCTTACATTAAAAAATTTTTTTTTAATGTTTATTTTTGATTTTTTTTGTTTAAAATTTTTTTTTTAACGTTTATTTATTTTTGAGACAGAGAGAGACAGAGTATGAACGGGGGAGGGGCAGAGAGAGAGGGAGACACAGAATCGGAAGCAGGCTCCAGGCTCTGAACCATCAGCCCAGAGCCCGACGCGGGGCTCAAACTCACAGACCATGAGATCGTGACCTGAGCTGAAGTCAGAGGTTCAACCAACTGAGCCACCCAGGCGCCCCTCTCCTCTTACATTGTTTAGGAAAATTTTTATTCATAAATTTTATTAATCCTGAATTTATCTCAATCCATTACTTGGTTACCACAGAGGATAAATCTCTCATTCATTCATTCATTCATTCATTTCACAAACATACCTTTTCTCCTAAGTGTCAGATAGCATGCCAGTTTCAAATAGCTTTCCCTACCCTCCCTACCTGTTAAAACCTATCCATGCTTTAAGGTTCTACTCAATCTCAAATTTTACCAGTTCTGAAGTAGATCAAAGGTGAATAAGATGCATTATTTTCCTTCCATGAACTTCCAAATTGTGGGAGGGAAGTCAAATTAAAAAAAAAAAAATTACAGTAAAAAGGGAAAGCAAAGAAATCCTATAAGAGAAACACAAACAATCCTTGAGGGCTGAGGGAATTTTTAGTTTTTACTCTATACATTTCTATACTGCTTTTATTTTTTTATATTGTTTAAAAAACCCAAAGCTAAAGCAGAAAGCAAACAAACAAACAAACAAACCCAAAACAACTAAACCAAACTGTACCATGGAGATTTGGTGAGTCAGATAAGAGGTAGATTTGGGGATGAAGAGGTGTAGGGAAAGGCTTGGCATTGGTCTTGTTTGAGATGGGCCTTTTTAAGTTGGGTACAGTGAAAATGGATGGAGAACCACCCTGGCCACATATTCTTGTTTACCTCTGGGCACAGCCATGTTTCTTTTCCACGGAGCTCACTGGACATTTAATTATGTTCTATTTGGTGTTGTTAGTTTTTAAACTACATTTTATCTCCTTGAAAAGATTAGAAAAAAATTAGGGGAAAAATGAAGGAGAAAAGGGATCATGACTGTCACTGTTTCAATTCAGAAGTAGATCGGGACTAGCAGGACTGAAAGAAGATGTCTTTCTATCTCTTAGAATCTCTCACTGAAGGCCTGGAAATTGTTTTTACAGAGAGGGACTGGTCCCGAACAAATATTTATTCAGCTCCTACTGGATGAGAGACACTGCCTTGGGTGCCGGAACTAATATGCTTAGTTAGAGACATTGCTCCTGTCTTAAAAGGAAAGGATAGTAGGTTGGCACTTTGCAACATCTAAATGTTCTCCTACTGCAGCCCCAAATTAAGCTCTGTCCCATCCTTACCCTATTTTCACGTCAATGTGTGGTTGGAGGTGGTGTTGGTGCTCATTCTGCTGAAGTGACCCTCTCTCAGTGAGTACTTTATGGAGATAAAGATAATTGCTCCCGACATCTGGCTCCCAACTTAGAACTCAGAATGGCAGTTACTTGGCACCTTTTACTAGCCTGGTGTTAGGTGCTTTCTATAGGAGAGCCCCAACCATAGCCCTGCTTCTGAGTGGCTCTGGCTTTCGCAGAGAGGTTTAACCATGACTCTATTCCCAAGCCTCTTCTCACTCAGTGAGCCATACTTGTCACTGATGGCAGCTATTGTCGGAGACAACTTTGCCTGAGGCTGTAGGGAACCAGGCGAGCGTTCTTCTAAGAGACTGGCCAGCGGAACTCAGAACCTTCCCAGGGACTGCAGCGCTGGTGAGCCAGCTGCTCACCACCAAGATGAGTTATCCTAGAAGATGATACCAACCGCTTGTGTCCTCTGCAGGGCTTGGTGACTAGACCACCACTTGGGATCAGAACATGACTGGGTGAGCTTCCGGTCGGCCACCACTGTTTCTCTGAACCAAACATGCATTGAAAGACGCCAGTGCCTTGACTACATCCTCCACTACCACACCTGACCCAAGACACCTGTGGGCACCGGGGACTCCTGAATGCAAAGCACTTGTGTGGTGGAGTCCAGGGGGGAGACCTGGGGACTCATTTCCTGCTGTTTTTGGCAGCTGGGAGGTCAAGTGTCTCACTCGGAGTACTGAGAGGGGCATTATCTTCAAATTGAGAGCTGGGTAGAGGATTAAATTTCCCAAGATGCCAGTGAGCTCTCAAATTTTAGACCCATGGATCTGACACTTGGGAAGTGTTCAAGTTAACACGCATCAAACTCTGGCTACCTCTGGAGAGCCTGATAAGTGTTTTGGACAGGGCTAGGAGTGAAGGACCAAGAGGTAGCAGCAGCAGAAGCAGGTACTGATTGGTGCCTTCTAGGAGCAGGGGAGGCAGGAGTATGTCCCAGGCCCGGGCTTCCTTGCTGGTCATCTGAGACCCCATAAGGGGCAGCGAGGACACTTAAGGTTCTGGATTAGTGACTTTGCTGTCAGACGAGCAAATGCCTGCAGTTTTACCAAAAGACTTGGGTTCCCTGAGCCAGTAGGGCCCATGGGAGCAAAGAGGCGTGTATCCTCCCTTTCACAATTTCGGTTTTTGGCAGGGCTTGGGCGACCTTGGGAGTAGTGGTCACATACCGCCTACCTGCTCTAATAGTAACTTTCTCCTGGTATTTAGTAACTGAATCCTCTTCCAACTGGAAAAAGTGCACTACAATCTATGTACAGCAGCTGTAAACAAAGTTCTAAAAAAGAAATTTTGGAACCGGCAAATAAAACCAAAAACCAAAAAAACCCCCCCAACTCCCCCCAAACTTGAATAATGGCAGTATCATGGGATATCAGTAGCCCCAGGGGAACTACTATGGAAGCGGCATAAATCCTTGTACACAGATGTCAAGTAAGTGTATTGAGTCATTATGCTTTAAATCTTATTTTGCCTGCCCACATAGGCTATTTTTCGGAAATCTTAATAATCACATTTTACATGCTTACAATGCTTGCCAGTATCAGGCTCTGCTCTAGGAAATCCGCATGTATAACTCATTCATTCTCCCAGCAATCCTTGGAGGAATGTATTCTTGCTCTCTCCATTTTCCTTGTAAGCAACTTGCCCAAGGCCACACAAGCTCTCAACTGGAGGAAGTGAGGTTGAAACCCACATGGTCTATGCTGAGAGCTTGGTTCTCAACCACTGCTTCCACTGCTTCTGATGGTATCATGTACTCACAGGATGTTTCCAAATGTCAAATGACCACAAGCAATCTCTAGAAACAGCACCAATTTACAAGATGATCATGACCTTCTTCTCATGCCCATCCACTGAATGCCATGTAGATCTAGCTTAAATTTCTCAGGAGAAGTGTATCAGTTATGGTTCCTTTTTGGAAATCCACAGAAACCAGTGCTGGTTAGGATCATCTAGAAGGGGAATTTGTTAGAAGGACGCTATGTGGATCAGGGAATGGGAGTGAAGCTAAAACACCTGGCCCAAAAATAGGATGAGAGGAGCCACAAACAGATGTCATGTTTGCTGTGGAGGCAGGGTCGGGGGAAGCTGCTGGACGGGCTCAAAATTTGGGCACTGCTGCTGGGATAATGGGCTCCATTTTGTAAGAGTCTTGGGGGAATGACTCTGATTATCCAAGCTCAGGTTCTGTGCCCTTCTGGTGGCTGTGCAGAATGGGGAGAGAAAAGTTTGATGAAGGAGGCTTTGGGTACTTCCCCCAGAGGTAAAATGTGTGGGACTCAGCAGTGGAAGGGAAGGACCTCATGAGCTGCCATAGCATGGCATGGTGGAGAGGTGAGCATGAATGGGGAGGAGCAGGGACTCAGAAGAAACTGATTTGAAAGTGATCATAACAGAACAAGTGGGTGGTGATGTAGGACTTATACTTGGGTAACAGAAAAGAGACTGGGGGAAAAAAAAGGTTTCAAGTGGATGGCTGATCAGCAGTTTCCTTTTTCTTTGTCCTCCCCTGTTCTTCAGATTGAGCATCACCTCTTGCCCCAGGTCTATTTGGGCAACTCTGAGAATGAAAGCTTGTCTATTTCCATTCAGATCTTCTGGTCCAAAGACCCTCCACGGCTGACCCCCCTCTCAAATGCTAAATCTCATCTCGGCATCATTTTGTTCCCAGTGTCTCAACCCAAAGTCATTTTACTTCTGAGAGAAGTAAAATGCCTACAGCAAGTATGGTTTATCTTTTTAATATACATGTAATTTCAGAAGCCAGACCATGCCCCTTGATTATAGGCAAAATCAAACCTAATATTAGTTTGGATTTATTTTACTGTTAATATTATTTACCTTCTCAAAACACACTAACCCCAATTAGCATTGTGAATTGTCTGCCCTGTAATGACCAGATATCCCATTCTATTACATTACTGAAATCATTTGCATAGTAATTATGGTTTCACTTTATGCATAATTGGAATTGTTTCCCTCCTGGTAATGTTGTGCAATGGTCTCTCATTAATCACATGGAAAACCTTGCCAGATGGCAGAATTAAGGAAGTACTCTCATACACTCCCAGCTAAAGTCATGGTCATTGTAGGTTGTAAACCAATGATTCAGTTTGCTTCATTGTCTTCCTTTTCATGTTTTTTTTTTGGAGGGGGGTGGTTAAACCACTCATGCAACAGAAAAACAGTTTAAACTGAAAATATGATACATCTAAGGAAATTTTACTTAAAAGTTTGAGTGTGAATTACCCATCTTGTTCCTCCCCTCTTCCAGATTTCTCCCTCCTCCAATATGACAGATGAAGCCTGAAAGCAAATATCATAGGCTATTAAGGCAATTGAGACATATTTATCCATTTGTGCGTGTGTGTGTGTGTGTGTGTGTGTGTGCATGTGATCTGTGTTAAGTAAGCTAAATGTAGTATAGGAAAACCCAAGCTTGAATAACAGAACAAAACTGGGGATGTGGCCTTCACTTCATAAAAGAATTCTTTTAAAAAATATCTTTGAAAAAAAATACCTTTGAATCCTAAGTGCCTTTGGTGCAATTAAAATATTATTTAATTGGTAACCTTTAATTTTTTTTTTAGAAATAGGAATTTAATAACACAATCTAAATTCATATATGTTCTTATACACGCCTATATGGCACACACTCTCCCCTATGCATATACCTCCCCTAAACATGATCTGAGGCAAGATGGCGTCATGGGAAGAACACAGGCGTGGAGCCAGGCAGGGCTGGTCCATCCATGGCCATGAGTGCATGTAAGGCATTCTGTCTGTCTGAGCACTAGTTTCCTCATCTGTGGAACAGCAAGAATAATGATCAATCTATCAGTGTTAGTTGGGATATGGTTTGACACTTGTAACGAAGACCTCAAAAAATTGTGTCTTAGGCAAGACAGAGGGTTGTCACGCCCCACACAAACAGCCTAAGTCAGAAGCTCACACTCTCTCTACCTTATTCCCTGTCTCTGGGTGGGGGCAGGAGGGTATTCTTGTTCACAAGATCCAAGATAGGCCACCACCACATCCACATTCCAGCCTGTAGGAAAGAGAAGGTAAGGGTGCACCCCCGGCTGTGAACAGCCTGCCTGGAAACTGCACGGACCACTTCTCTTCACAGCCATTGGAGAGAACTTGGTGAGGTAGTTACCTCCGGCTGCAAGGGGAGCTTAGCATCAGCAGCTTTCCTTTGTTGTCTCTCGTTTACTTTCTGCTCATTTGTTTTGTGCTGATTTAAAACTAGAGGCCCCCGGATGGCTCGGTCGGTTGGCATCGACTCTTGATGTCAGCTCAGGTCTTGATCTCAAGGCTGTGAGTCCGAGCCCTGCATTGGGCTCTACGCTGGGTGTGGAACCTCCTTAAAAATGATAAAAATTTTTAAAAAGCTAGAGAGGGTTCTACTACTAAGGAAGAAGGGGGAAATGGATGCTGGGGGATGCCTAACAGTCTGCCACCCCATGCTACATGATGGTTGGGAGAACTAAATGAGATAATGATACCTGGCACAGCCTACGTTCAAAATAAGTCCCTTTGCACACCTATATTCATCACAGCACTATTCTCAATAGCCAACAGGTGAGAGCAACCCAAATGTCCATCGGTGGGTGAATGGACAAACAGAATGTGATAGGTACATAAGAGGGACTCATTCAGCCTTAAGATGGAAGGACCTTCTGACACAGGCTGCAATGGGAAGGAATATTTAGGACAGAATGCCAAGCCAAGTAAGCCAGTCACAAAAAGACAACTAGAATATGATTCCGCTTGTGCGAGGCATGTCGAGGAGCCAAAGTCACAGAGGCAGAACATAGAATGGTGGGTTTTGGGTGCCGGGGGAAGGTGAATGGGGAGTCAGCTATTGCTTAATGGGGACAGAATTTTAATTTTGTGAGAGTCTGCAGGTGGATGATGGAGATGTTTGCACGACAGTGCGAAGGGCCTCAGAACCTCTGAGTTATACACGTAAAGATGGGTATGATGCCAAATTTTATGTTATGCGTTTTTGACCACAATTTAAAAGAAACAAATCCACAAGAGATAAATCCCGCTGGACACTGTGTCCCGCCCAGATCCCCTTGGGTCCATTTTACTGCGTCTGGGAGCCCCTCTCCCGATTTCAGAGCATTTTATTCCCAAACGCTATGCTTGGGACTCTTTTCTGAGCACTGCCCTTGGGCTCCTGGGGCCAGCCCGTGCTGAGTCCAGAGTGCATGCGGCTTGAACCTCCATGGAGCAGCGCTTAGATGATGACTGAAAGCCCAGATCCCAGATGTCCCAGCTGTCAGCTCTAACACCTAATCATCTGTCTCCATGATATTTCAGTTGGTACTTATAGTATATATATGGAACTTCTTAGTGGCCTTTAAACGTATCACTTGGTTTCTTTGAACCTCAGTTTTCTGCCTTAAAAAAGGAAGTAAAATACTACTTCCAACCTAGGGTCCCATAGGAAAGAGCTGTTGCCCAGGCATCCGGAGACCTTCCGCTCTAGGTTCGAGATGAGGCCTCTTCTCTCCTTCAGAATTCTCATCTTACGGAGGAATTCGATCTTGGGGGCAGTTGGGAAGAAACATGGCTCTCAAACACATCTGGATCCTCAAGGGGCTCCGCTGAGGAATAAGTTGGGGATGCTCCTTGGATTGGTGGCTCTGCCCTGGGTGTTGTGCTGCTGGGAGTAGCCATGCATGCAGGGCCTGTGAGGTCTGCAGTCCTTACGGCCCCTGGCCTTCTCCTCTGTGGCCTGGTCAGGGGCCACCGCTTTTTCTCAGCCCACTTGGCCTCGTCTCAGTTTTCATTTGCACCATAGAACTCTTGGGCCCCTGTCACGTCCATATGTAGCCTTTGGCCACGGGGGATCCATGGCAGGCAATTAGCTCTCAACCCAGCTCCCTGTTGTGTCTTCTTACCCCATTCTTTCCACGTGGAAACTGAGGACCTCTCTGTCTCAGCAGCATCAAATCTACCCCTGTGCTCCTCCTCGATATCTCGACTTTGATGACTACCAAACATTTCGGTCCTTAACATGGACACCTGATCTGCTCCCCCACCCCCCACCCAGAGCGTCTCTGTTCGCATCTTTTCCACCTCGGGCACTGTCAGCTCCACCTTCCAGTTGCCTATGACCAAGGACACTGGTACCATCTATGCCTCTCCTATTTTTCTCCCATGTCCAAGTCCAGTGGGACAGGAACTCATGCCAGCTCCATCTTGAAATGTTTCCCAAATTCAATGACTTCTCCCCACATTACTGTAACACTCTGTTGGAGCCACTGGCGTCTTTTGCCTTAATTACCATGGTAGTTGTCAACACTTAGGCCCCCTTAGAGTCCATTCCTCCCATAGCAGCCAGAGTCATATTTCAAAACCCCGACTAAAGACAGTTCTCTATAATTCACTTAGGAATCACATTTACTATTTGTCTCTCTCCACTGGAACGTAAGCCTCATGAGAGGAGGGAATGTGATTTTGTTCCCGATGTATTGGATCAGTGTCTCATGTGCCAAACGCACCCAGGGAATACTTTCTCAGCGGTGTTGCTGGGGCGTTCCGGGAGGTGATTGCTTTCCAGAGCCCCAAATGTAAGTGTGGCGTGCACCCTGTTCTTTTCTTATTCTCTCATTTCTTGGCTGCACCCTCTCCTCTCCCAGCCAGAGCCCAGGGAGGGAAAGTGAGGGCACATCTGTCTCTTTGGCTGCTGTTTACTGGACCAGAATGGGAAGGGGATATTCTATTCCTCTCTCTTCCTGTCTCTTGGGACATCCTTTCTCATGTCCAATCCAGACATGGCAGGTACGGATCCTTTAATCTTCCTACATCTTGTTCTCTTTCTTCTTAAGCTAGCCTCATGGCTAAATTTTAGTGATGAGCAGAATGAGTCACAAGCGTTCAGGCTTATGAAATTTGGGCTATTTACCTGGAATGGCATTGCTTTAAACTGGAAGAAATTTAGGGAACTTAACTTCATCCTACTTGGGTGAGGTTTTGTATCCATTTGGATGCAGAAGACCGGCATTAGACATAAAAAAATTTTTTTTTCCTGCACATCGGAGTCCACACCAATGCCTGTGACCTCCCTTCACAGCCAGACAAGGAATGTAAATAAGCAAAGCAGGCAAAATATAAAGCAAAAGGCACTGATGACAGTATTTGGAAACTGGAAGACTCATGCCCCATCCACACCCAAGGGAAGAACCATTGTTCAAATCCAAAAAAATGTCCCATGTGAAAGGCAGAAATCTGGATTATTATGTAGAATTCTCCAGTAATTTAAAATACTGTCTGGACAACCCAAGAAGTAACCTTTGGGTTTCCAAATTTCACCCACTGCTGTAAACATTTTTAGAGGAACTTTGAGACCAACTAATAACTCTTTATACAAAAGTCACAGACTGTGACTTTATTAATGAATTGTTGTAGAATCTCCTTGTCTTAGTCTTGTATCCCAGCATTTAGCACAGCGTCTGACCTAGAGCATGTGCTCAACAATATTTTCTTAATGAGTGACTAAATTAGTGAATATCTCAAGTACTCAAAAATCAAGACATTGCTTTTATTTGTTTTTTTTCCCATTATTATTTGTTTTTTTTTTTAGGGAGTTCGCAAAATAGCAGCATAGCAATATAACACCTAATATGTGTATGGTACTTTACTGTTTTCAACACTTCTGGATAATCTGTTTCAGTCAGAGGATGTGACTCTTGCAGGAAAAATTGTTTGCATCTTTTAAGCACAAAGGGAATAAGCATTAGGATGAAGAATTGGTTGCAATCTATAAAGTGGAGAGGTGCCAAGATCCCTGACCCTGAATGATGTCACTGAGTCTCCAAGTGTACTATTGCAGAGACCTTTGGCTGTCTGTGGGTTTCTGTGTATATTTCCTTCTTACTTAACACAGTTCTATTTAGTTCTATATTTCCTAATTATTTAAAGAGGTCCTCAGCTCCTTGACGCTAAACGCCTTCTAAGTGATGCAGCTATCATGTCTCAGAACTTTGTCAGGGGGACACTTTACCTCGGTGATTTACTGGAAGAAGCAGGGGATAGATGGTGAGCAGGTGAAAAGTTAGACCATCTCCTGGACACCGTTAGCAAAGAGTAAAAACGGTGTTAAGATCAATATATTCTGACTCCAGGTTCGAGTTCTTTCTACTGCCACAAGAATGGGCAAATGTTTGTTTCAAGTTCAAGAGGGTAAATATTTTAGGTGTTGCAGGCCTTAATATTTTGTGTCACAACTACTCAAGTCTGCTGTTGTAGTGACCGCAGCCACAATAATATGGAAATGAGTGTGTGGTAATCCCTACCTACGTTAAAAATGAAATAAGAATTCTGATTCTAAATCTCCCTGTTTTCTTTGGCCTATTATTCAATAATAATGTCGAAAATGATTTTTATATATTGGGAAACCATAACACTGGAAATTTAGAACCTTGGCTTCCTGTCCTGGATTTCTGGCAATCTGCCTGTGAGATGCTGGACAAGTCTTGTCACCTCTCAGGGCCTCATTTTCTTTACCTGCGAATTGAATGGATTGCAAGAGGAGATCTCAGATGCTCTTTGTGATTCCCAATACTGATTTATTTACATCTCTTCTTTGCTAGAGAGTAAGCTCATAGAGGGCAGACACCACATTTGTGTTGTTCACCATTTTTATCCCAACACTGATCAACAATGGAACATAGTAGGCTTCCAGCTCATTCTTGTAGGATGCATAAATGCACTTCAACTCTATCTGTTTAAGCTGCCATGTTTTCCTCTGTCACTTGTCTCTAAATTCCCTTCATTCTGTGATTTTCATGAGACAGCTATCAAATAATAATGGAGTGAGTTCTAGAACTGGTGTCAGGATTGACTCTTTCTACTTGTATCTTGAATAACTACTCTGAGCCTCAGTTTCCTTATCTCCAAATTGGTAAAACTATTCCCACCTCATGGAGTTGTCTTATTGAGTAAATTTCATAATAAATATGAAAATGTTTTGGTAAAAAGTTATACAAATATGAGTTATGGTTATAGTGGTCTTGACTATTGGAAAGTTCTTGGCATAAGCAGTAAGTTCTAGATTTAATTTAATTTTATATCTATTAATAATAAGCATCTTGAATTATTACTGAGAGATAATGATGACAACAGTCTTTCTTCCTTAAATAAAAAATGGTTCCTCCTTTGGGCAAAATGTGAGCACTGAAGACTATAAATAAATTATTTCTTTTTATTCTCCTAAAATATTAATGAGAATCACTAATATTATTTTTCATTCAGAACGATTGAAAGACAATGAAAAATTTTAGGCTGGGTTCTGGAAAATTAAAAAGAAAGAAAAATCATTTATGTTAGAACAAGTAGGAAATTGTAGAAATATGTAGAAAATTAAACATTATAAAAGACTGTATATTTTAGGGGCATCTGGGTGGCTCAGTCAGTTAAGCCTCCGACTGTTGGTTTCGGCTCAGGTCGTGAGCTCACAGTTCCTGAGTTTGAGCCCCATGTTGGGCTCTGCACTCTCAGTGCTTAGGATTTCTCTCTCCTTCTCTCTCTCGCCCTCCCTGGCTTACTCTCTCTCTCTCTCTCTCTCTCTCTCTCTCTCAAAAAGTAAATAAATAAAGATGAAAAATGTAAAAGACAGTATATATTAAAAGCCATTGGCAATAATTCAGTTTAAATAAATAAAGAACAGTGATGTTGGCGACAGGTCATACCACCCTTCATACTATGTCCTGCTAATGTGTCATACGTAAAAAAAATCTACCAAAAGTGTCTGAAGAGGGACTGGAATCTATTACTAACAAATTAAAAGACAGAGGACAATAATAGAGAAACTGAAAAATCTTTTATATAGGACGATGAACTTCAAAAAATGCAGAGACATTATCAAATTGGAAAATTCAAGTGTTTGAATACAGGTCTAAAAATTAAGCCTGTATCACAGAGATATGTGTTTAAACCAAAGTGGGGGAGAAAATGTCATGTGTCATTAAGATGACTTTTCCTATTTGTTGTCTTCATTATAAGGAAGATTGATATACAAGAATTTTATTTATATATAATCTCCAAAGGGAGGGGGCATCAAAATTGAATACATCCAAATTAACGAAATAGGTTTACCTCTGAGAAGTCCATAAAATAAATTTTCTTGTATTGAATGTCAACGTTTAGTGCTTTCCATTATCTGACTGGAGACTCATTTTGATTAAAGGTCGAAAATCCATCCAACAAATACTGATTTTTCCACGATTTGCTGGGAACAGCCTTAGATGTGAGGATACAACTGCAAATAAGATGGATGGAACTTACTTTCAAGAAGCATCTTGCTTTACTCACTCATTCCTTTGGCCAATTTGCATCGGGTACTTAGTTTTTGCCAGGGCCTGGAGTCAAAGGAAAAAATGTCAGAGCTGGTCCTAGTCCTCTTGGCACTTATAGATACATTAGTGGGAACAGTGACTGCCACCAACTGTCTTCACTGCTTGCCATGTGGCAGACACTAGGCTCAACAAATAACTTTTTAAAAAGTTTTTTTAATGTTTATTTTATTTTTGAGAGAGAGTGAGAGACAGAGCATAAGTGGGGGAGGTGCAGAGGGAGACACAGAATCCTAAGCAGGCTCCAGGCTCTGAGCTGTCAGCACAGAGCCTGACGTGGGGCTCGAACTTGTGATCCATGAGTTCATGACCTGAGCCAAAATCGAGAGTTGGATGCTTAACCGACTGAGGCGCCCAGGCGCCCCAACAAATAACTTTTTATACTGATTGCCACAACACTTTGATGTTAATATTATTTCATAGATGAGGAAACCAAGGCTCAGAAATGGTTAAACAACATGCCCAAGTTCAGATAGCTAGTAAGTTGCCACTGTGAGTGTTGAACTCACATCTCATTGACTTCAAACTCTATACCCGTATCCACTCTGCTGTCCCATTTCCTGCTGCTGGATCTGTTTCTGGGAAACAGCAAGAAGTGAGAACAATGGTGGCTGATGTATTTGTTGGCTAGGTACACTTCACTAAATCCACAGGGTAAGAAGAGAGAGAAAAGGCAAAGGATTGCTCTTTGGGGTCTAACATTTGTTGGACATCTATTAGCTTCAAAGCAATTTACATACAGGATCTCATTTAATTCTTTCAATAACCTTATGAATCAGGTAATCTCCTTTGACAGATATTATTTCACGTAGAGATGCTTTTTAAAAATCCTGAAGAACTGTTTAGGGCAGATGCAATGAATAAGAGTTTGTTTTCTTCATGCAGGTTTGGTGTTCACTCAGGAGTTCAATAATGGCAGGGTTGACATGTGGGCAATTCTTTTGCCTTTTCTTCATGGTTGCAAGATGGCTGCCACAGCTTCGGCCATTATGTCTGCATTCGAGGCAAAAGGAAGGGAAAGGGGTGGCATTAGTTTATTTGCACTTTAAAAAATTTTTTTAAAAGTGTTTATTTATTTATTTTTTGAGAGAGAGAGACAGAGTGTGAGTAGGGCTGGGGCAGGGAGAGAAGGAGACAGAATCCAAAGCAGGCTGCAGGCTCTGAGCTGTCAGCTCAGCCTGACGTGGGGCTTGAACTCATAAACCATGAGATCATGACCTGAGTTGAAGTCAGACGCTTAACCCATAGAACCACCCAGGTACCCCTATTTGCACTTTTTTTTTAAAAAAAAAACTGGAAGAGTAACACTCCCCAGAAGTCCCCTCTAACCTCAGAAGACTTCTATTTACATGCCAGAACATTGTCATGTGACTGTATCAAGCTGTAAGGGAAGTTAGGAAACTGAGTATTTAGGCTTGCAACCATTACAATGGAAGGTGAGAAAAGAGACAGGAGACGAAAATAAATATTGGACCGGCCAAACAAGGGGGTCTGCCAGAGTGTACCAGAGGTTAAGTAACTTGTGCAATGTCACATAGCCATTCACGCGCATCCCTGCTGGCTTCCAAAATGTGTGTTTTCACTAAATCACGGATCCTGGTCAGACTCTCCTAACAATCTATGGAAGTGCTTTATGAAGAAATTAATAGACCAGATTAACTCTGATAGCCGTTCCCTGGGTGTGGAATCTCAGTTACAGAGTTGTCCATGAAGGATCTATGAGAGGAAGTATGGGAACCCGTTTAGACAAAGGAAGTACCTAAGAAGGGAGCGTTCATCTCTCCGAGGCGTCTGCCTTCATGCAGATCTCCCTGGTCAGTAACCAGCTTACCAAGCCAAGATGAAGATTGCCAGAACAGGAGAGAGGAGGGGAAGCTTAGGGAGAAAATAACAGCTAACATTTACTGAACACTGAACAGCAGGTACTCATTATTGTCATATTGTCACTGTCATCATTCCATTTTTTTTAGATAGGGAAAAAGACACAGATTTCTGCAGCTGAAATTCTAACCCACCACCTTAGCCACTATGAATCGCTTCATGTTGTCCACATGGGATAATGCCGGAGGTTCTGAGAGACCTTACCTGTCACTGACAATACCTCCTCCGGCTTCTCAGTGATCCTGACCCTCCTTCAACTGCAGACAAACGCTGTTATATCTTAATAATAAGGGTTTATGTTGTCTTGTAATTTCCTGGTTTTATTTAATTCCCGAAGCAACCTTGGGAGTGGTTCTGGCAAAAGTGAACACCTGAGTGAAATTATGTCCTGGATCAGGAAATTATTTTCTGATCACACAGGAAATAAATACTGGAGGTAGAGCTGAAACTCAGGACATTTGACTGTAGGTCCAGTACTCAAGCAGACCAACCAATGAGTCTAAAGATTAAATGCAGATGCCCACGGGGAGAGATAATACAGGCATGGGTAGATTGGAGTAAAAGCGATCCATGACAAAACAG
Source organism: Panthera onca (assembly GCF_046562875.1). Lineage (NCBI taxonomy): Eukaryota > Metazoa > Chordata > Mammalia > Carnivora > Felidae > Panthera > Panthera onca. The sequence goes on from NC_138342.1 coordinate 12,377,624, forward strand.
GAGTGGGGGAAAGAGCAGACACCAAGCCCAAGAAAGAGAAGAGTACTGAGGTGGTGGAAGGAAGTGATGCTGGAGACGCCAGATAGGCTTTGCCAACTTCTAACTTTCGCTAGAAAAAGTATGGACAGATGCCTGGATCAGGGGTGGAATGTGTGCCCCACCACTTGCCCCTGACATCTGCAGGGCAGGTATATTACTTGACCATGCTGGGATCCCAGTGTCCCCATCCACACAGAGCTGCAATTAACCACTGCCATTCAGATGTTATCCTGTGAAATTACACCTGGCTGCCTTTCCTACTCTGAAGGATCAAAAAATGAAACTTGTGGCTTTCAGTCAAAAAAGGAAACTCAATGTGGTCAAGAAAAGAAGCTCCAGAGAAATCTTGATATATCCTTAGACTACGTAGGCCATTTTCTAGAGTAGCTAAGCCTTGGTTTCCTCTTCTAGAAAATGATGATAACAGCGCTCACTTCAGAGGGCTGTTGGAAGTGGTAAAACCATAATCCTACACAGCATTCGTTTGAATGCCTTTTTGCTCTTACTACTAGTTATAGTTACTGGGTGGCTACTATTTCCCAGCAATATCTTTAAGTATACATAGAAGAAGACAGACTCTATTCTCTAATTTGGTTCCCAACATACAGCCAAAGTCATTCACTCATTTATTTATTCACTCATCCTTTCCATTCATTCATTCATTCATTCATTTGAATTAGTGAGTAACCCCCATGTCACAGCCACCTTGTTGTGCATGGGAAATACAATGGTAAATAGATCGGTTGGAGCTCAGTGTCTTTCCCACAATCAGCTTCGGGGGTAATACAACTGTGTAACAGACTCCTGACTAAGGTTTTTCCTTGCCTTCTATTATTGGTGACTAGGACCCAAAGCTGAAAACAAAAAAGTGTGGAGTATGCAGCATTTTAAAGAGAGCTGCCAATCTTTGATTGGGATCTGATGACTCCAATTAGGGATTACATACAGGTGGGCAAAACAGGCTTTACCACTATTAGCCATGCTTCACCCCTTCACCCAAGTGCAGCACTATTGGCTGTGTTAGGAAGGAGAGGCATACTTCCCTCCTCCAAGAGCCCAACCAGGGGATGCTCCAAGAAAGCCGTGTGTAGGGATCAAAGGTATCTGCATGGAGGACGGCCATCTTGCTTCCCTACCAGTAGCTTGCTGAGGTGCAGCAGACCATGCAGGCCGCCTGGCACTGCAGACTGGAGTGGACGGTAGTAAGGAGTTCTTGGGACAGCATGACATGTCCCCTGAACGATGTTAATTATTTTTTGCTTCTATATTCCTGAGGGCAGGAGACTTGCGAGAGCCCACTGTGCTGGACAAGTACCTAGGAGGAAAAGAGTGAGAGGAACACCTACCCCATTTGCTCGAATGGTGATCCTGAGAAGAGGGCCCCATAGCCCTTTAGGCTCCCCGGGAGGGAAACAGAAGTCAGAGAGTAAGGTGGGAGCAGAGGGGCTCCTCAGGTAGTCAGTAAGAGAACCCTCACTCAGAGAGAGGGCTGAGCATCTCTCCCCACAGCAAATATTTCTCCTCCCTGCTTCCCACCAACCTCAGGAGAGCAAGACCAAAAAGAGGGAGAGGATGTTTGTGTTTCAGGGCTAAATACAATTCTCCTTCTGCTTTAAGGGCTCTGGGATCGAGGAGAAAGAGTAGATCATGCCCCAAACTCCTATCCTAATCCCTTATATCACCAAACTAGCCTGAGTTGCATGGTAGTTAAGGAGGTGTAGAGAGGAGATGAGATTTAAATAGTGTTTAAGTGTGAAATTTTAAACTGGTCTGGACTTTTAATAACTGAAGATGTCTAGAAATTTTTACTTTATTTTATTTTTTAAATTTACATCCAAATTAGTTAGCATATAGTGCAATAATGATTTCAGGAGTAGATTCCTTAATGCCCCTGACCCATTTAGCCCATCCTCCCTCCCACACCCTCTCTAGTAACCCTCTGTTTGTTCTCCATTTTAAGAATCTCTTATGTTTTGTCCCCCTCCCTGTTTTTATATTATTTTTGCTTCCCTTCCCTTATGTTCATCTGCTTTGTGTCTTAAAGTCCTCATATGAGTAAAGTCATACGATGTCTTTCTCTGACTAATTTTGCTTAGCATAATACCCTCTTGTTCCATCCACGTAGTTGCAAATGGCAAGATTTCATTCTTTTTGATTGCCGAGTAATACTCCATTGTACGTATATACCACATCTTCTTTATCCATTCATCCATCGATGGACATCTGGGCTCTTTCCATACTTTGGCTATTGTTGATAGTGCTGCTATAAACATTGGGGTGCATGTGCCCCTTCGAAACAGCACACTTGTATCCCTTGGATAAATGCCTAGTAGTGGAATTGCTGGGTCATAGGGTAGTTCTACTTATAATTTTTTGAGGAACCTCCATACTGTTTTCTAGAGTGGCTGTACCAGTTTGCACTCCCCCAGCAGTGCAAAAGAGATCCTCTTTCTCCGCATCCTCACCAACACCTGTTGTTGCATGAGTTGTTAATGTTAGCCATTCTGACAGGTGTGAGGTGGTATCTCATTGTGGTTTTGGTTTGTATTTCCCTGATGGTGAGTGATGTTGAGCATTTTATCATATGTCGGTTGGCCATCTGGATGTCTTCTTTGGAGAAGTGTCTATTCATGTCTTTTGCCCATTTCTTCACTGGATTATTTGTTTTATTGGGTGTTGAGTTTGATAAATTCTTTATAGATTTTGGATACTAACCCTTTATCTGATATGTCATTTGCAAATATCTTCTCCCATTCTGTCAGTTGCGTTTAGTTATGCTGAGTGTTTCCTTCGCTATGGAGAAGATTTTTATTTTGAGGAGGTCCCAATAGTTCGTTTTTGCTTTTGTTTCCCTTGCCTCCAGAGATGTGTTGAGTAAGAAGTTGCTGCAGCCAAGGTCAAAGAGGTTTTTGCCTCCTTTCTCCTCGAGGATTTTAATGGCTTCCTGTCTTACATTGAGGTCTTTCATCCATTTTGAGTTTATTTTTGTGTCTGGTGTAAGAAAGTGGTCCAGGTTCATTGTTCTGCATGTCGCTGTCCAGTTTTCCCAGCACCATTTGCCACAGATACTGTCTTTATTCCATTGGATATTCTTTCCTGCTTTGTCAAAGATTAGTTGGCCATACATTTGTGGGCCCATTTCTGGGTGCTCTATTCTGTTCCATTGATCCGAGTGTCTGTTTTTGTGACAGTACTATACTGTCTTGATGATTACAGCTTTGTAGTACAGCTTGAAGCCCGAGATTGTGATGCCTCCTGCTTTAGTTTTCTTTTTCAAGATTGCTTTGGTTATTTGGGGTCTTTTCTGGTTCCATACAAATTTTAGGATTATTTGTTCTAGTTCTGTGAAAAATGCTGGTGTTATTTTGTTAGGGATTGCATTGAATATGTAGATTGCTTTGGGTGGTATCGACATTTTAACAATATTTGTTCTTCCTATTCAGGAGCATGGAATATTTTTCCATTTTTTTGTGTCTTCTTCAATTTCTTTCATAAGCTTTCTATAGTTTTCAGGATATAGATTTTTCCCCTCTTTGGTTAGATTTATTCCTAGGTATTGGTATGGTTTTTGGTGTAATTGTAAATAGGATCAATTCCTTGATTTCTCTTTCTGTCGCTTCGTTGTTGGTGTATAGGAATGCAACCTATCTCTGTGCATTGATTTTATATACTGCAACTTTGCTGAATTCACGGATCAGTTCTAGCAGGTTTTTGGTGGAATCTTTTGGGTTTTCCATATAGAGTATCACGTCATCTGCGAAGAGTGAAAGTTTGACCTCCTCCTGGCCGATTTGAATGCCTTTTATTTCTTTGTGTTGTCTGATCGCAGAGGCTAAGACTTCCAATACTATGTTGAATAACAGTGGCAAGAGTGGACATCCCTGTCTTGTTCCTGACCTTAGTGGAAAAGCTCACAGTTTTTCCCCATTGAGGATGATTTTAGCATTAGGTCATTCATATATGGCTTTTATGATCTCGAGGTATGATTCTTCTATCCCTACTTTCTTGAGGGTATTTATCAAGAAAGGATGCTGTGTTTTGTCAAATGCTTTCTCTGCATCTATTGAGAGTATCATGTGGTTCTTGTCCTTTGTTTTATTGATGTGATGAATCATGTTAATTGTTTTGTGGATATTGAACCAGCCCTGCATCCCAGGTATAAATCCCACTTGCTCGTGGTGAATAATTTTTTAATGTATTGTTGGATCCGGCTGGCTAATATCTTGTTGAGGATTTTTGCATCCATGTTCATCCCGGAAATTGGTCTGTAGTTCTCCTTTTTAGTGTGGTCTCTGTCTGGTTTTGAAATCAAGGTAATGCTGGCTTCATAGAAAGAGTTGGGATGTTTTCCTTCCATTTCTATTTTTTGGAACTGTTTCAAGAGAATAGGTGTTAACTCTTCCTTAAATGTTTGGTAGAATCCCCCTGGAAAGCCATTTGGCCCTGGACTCTTGTTTTTTGGCAGATTTTTTATTACTAATTTGATTTCTTTACTGGTTGTGGGTCTGTTCAAATTTTCTATTTCTTTCTGTTTCAGTTTTGGTAGAGTATATGTTTCTAGGAATTTGTCCATTTCTTCCAGATTGCCCATTTTATTGGCATAAAATTGCTCATAATATTCTCTTGTTATTGTTTGTATTTCTGCTGTGTTGGTTGTGATCCCTCCTCTTTCATTCTTGATTTTATTTATTTGGGTCCTTTCCTTTTTCTTTTTGATCAAACTGGCTAGTGGTTTATCAATTGCGTTAATTCTTTCAAAGAACAAGCTTCTGGTTTCATTGATCTGTTCTACTTTTTTTTTTTTTTTTGGTTTCTATAGCATTAATTTCTGCTCTAATCTTTATTTTTCCTGTCTTCTGTTCTTTTTGGGTTTTATTTGCTGTTCTTTTTCCAGCTTTTTAAAGCCTAAGGTTAGGTTGTGTATCTGAGATCTTTCTTCCTTCTTTAGGAAGGCCTGGATTGCTATATACTTTCCTCTTATGACCGCCTTTGCTGCATCCCAAAGATTTTGGGTTGTGGTGTTATCATTTTCATTGGCTTCCATATACTTTTTAATTTCCTCTTTAACTTCTTGGTTAGCCCATTCATTCTTTAGTAGGATGTTCTTTAGTCTCCAAGTATTTGTTACCTTTCCAAATTTTTTCTTGTGGTTGATTTTGAGTTTCATAGCATTGTGGTCTGAAAATATGCACGCTATGATCTCGGTTTTTTGTACTTATTTAGGGCTGATTTGTGTCCCATATATGGTCTATTCTGGAGAACGTTCCATGTGCACTGGAGAAGAATGTATATTCCGTTGCTTTAGGATGAAATGTTCTGAATACATCTGTTATGTCCATTTGGTCCAGTGTAGCCTTCATAGCCATTGTTTCCTTGTTGATTTTTTGATTAGGTGATCTGTCCATTGCTGTGAGTGGGGTGTTGAAGTCCCCTACCATTATGGTATTACTATCAATGAGCTTCTTTGTTTGTGATTAGTTGATTTATGTATTTGGGTGCTCACACATTTGGAGCATAAATGTTTACAATTATTAGCTCTTCTTGGTTGATAGACCCCTTGATTATGATATAATGCCCTTCTGCATCTCTTGATACAGTCTTTATTTTAAAGTCTAGATTTTCTGATATAAGGAGGGAGATTAAGGCAAAAGAGAATGATTTAAGAATTAGAGAAATCAGTGACTCATTAAAAAGGAACAACATCAGAATCATATGGGGTCCCAGAAGAGGAAGAAAGAGAAATAGAGATAGAAGGCTTTCTTTTGTTGACTATTAGCATGATAGATGGTTCTCCATCCCCTTACTTTCAATCTGAAGGTGTCTTTAGGTCTAAAGTGGGTCTCTTGTAAGCAGCATATAGATGGATCTTGTTTTCTTATCCATTCTGTTACCCTATGTCTTGATTGGAACATTGAATCCATTGATGTTTAGAGTGAGTACTGAAAGGTATGAGTTTATTGCCATTATGTTTCTTGTAGAGTTGGAGTTTCTGGTGGTGTTCTCTGGTCCTTTCTAGTCTTTGTTGCTTTTGGTCTTTATTTATCTGTTGTTTTTTTTTTTTCACCTTTTCTCCCCTCAGAGATTCCCCCTTAAAATTTCTTGCAAGGCTGGTTTAGTGGTCACAAACTCCTTTATTTTTTGTTTGGGACGCTTTTTGTCTCTCCTATTTTGAGTGACAGCCTTGCTGGATCAAGAATTCTTGGTTGCATATTTTTCTGATTCAGCACATTGAATATATCCTGCCACTCCTTTCTGGCCTTCCAAGTTTCTGTGGATAGGTCTGCTGCAAACCTGATCTGTCTTCCCTTGTAGGATAAGGACTTTTTTCCCCTTAATGCTTTCATGAGTCTCTCCTTGCATGAGTATTTTGTGAATTTCCCTATGATATGACTTGTTGATGGTCGGTTTTGTTGAATATAATGGGAGTCCTCTGCTTCCTGAGTTTTGATGCCTGTGTCTTTCCCTAGGTTAGGAAAATTTTACACTATTATTTGTTCACTTAACTCTTCTACCCCTATTTCTCTTTCTTCCTCTTCTAGGACCCCTATGATTCTGATGTTGTTCCTTTTTAATGAATCACTGATTTCTCTAATTCTTAAATTGTTCTCTTTTGCCTTAATCTCCCTCCTTTATTCTGCTTCATTATTCTCCATAAGTTTGTCCTCTATTGCTGATTCTCTGTTCTGTCTCATCCATCCTTGCCACCATGGCCTCTATTCAAGATTGCAGCTCAGTTATAGCATTTTTATTTCATCCTGACTAGCTTTTACTTCTTTTATCTCCACAGAAAGGGATTCTAATCTATTTTTGACTCCGGCTAGTATTCTTATTATCATGACTCTAAATTCTGGTTCAGACATCTTGCTTGTCTGTGCGTTGGTTAAGTCCCTGGCTGTTGTTTCTTCCTGCTCTTTCTTTTGGGGTGAATTTCTTCATTTTGTCATTTTGAAGGGGGAAAATGAATTAATGAGGCAAAAAATTTAAAATAAAAAAATTAAAGTTAAAAAATATTAAAATTAAAAACCAACACACACACACACACACACACACACACACACACAAAATCGAATATATGATGCTAGCTCCTATGTGTGTTTTGGACTGGGTGTTAGAAGGGGCTTGATAGATTAGAGAAAAAAGGGGAAAGAAAAAAAAGAACTCATTTGAAAATTTGAGAAAATGAATACACTGTTGTAGACTAAAATGAAAGATGGAAGTAAAATAGAATTTAAAAAAATTACACAAAAGTAAAAACTATAGTTGAACAAAATTAAAGAAAAATATTTTTAGTAAAAATTGAAAATAAAAATGATTTTTTTCTCTTTCTGTATTTAAGAAAAAGAAAAGAAAAGAAAAAGAGAGAAAAGGAAAAAGAAAAAGAAAAACAATTGAATAGATGGACTGGTGAACAGACTGAAATATATCTGAAATTGCTTTGTTTTCCCCTAGAAGTCAAACTATGAAGTGCTTTATAGTCCATAAACTAAGCAGGCAGAGAGACTTGTGTTCCTGAAGAGCCAGGTTGGCCCAGTTGGGCGGGGCTCAGTGTAATGGCTCCGCTCTCCACTAGATGGCGCTGCTAGCCTATTGGGGTGGAGTGTTGTGGTGCTTGTAGGTGTGGATGCCCATGCGTGGGAGCGGTGAAAATGGCATCACCCAGCTACCCAGTCTCTAGTATCAGAACTCTGTTCTCCCTGATCAGCAATCGTGCACCCATCCTTTGTCTTCAGCTTCTGTCCACTCTCCGTTTTTGCCCAGTCCGTGACCAAGCCCCAGGCAGCACCTCCCTCCTGAGTTTTGTCTCAGATGCAGCTGTTTTTCCCGACCCCTTATTTCTGAGGGACTGCAGCCTTGACTGGCTCCACCCCTCTGCGGGAGGGTCTCACTGAGCAATGGCCGGGTGCCAGCTGCACCCAGGAAAGTTTGCAGGACCGTGTTGCTGTTGATGCCCAGAGACTGTGGCCAGGTGCCAGCCCACCCCAGAAAAAATTTGCAAGATAGTGTAGGAGCAGCTTTTCAAGGATTATGGAGAATCACAACACACATCTGGCACCAGGCTTCACCCCGAATGACCTTGTTCCAGCACCAGCGAATGTGGTTGTTCTCCTGGGCCCACTGGGGCCTTGCCTTTGGGGGACCCACACAGCCTCTACCAGTTGTCCTCCCAGCAGGGGAACCGGCTCTCCCCGTGTGGCCTGAAGAACCCCGGACTCCACTCTGCTCCTGGGGATTCGCCCTTCCCACCAGAGTGCCGCCAGGTATTGAGCTGCGGAGTTTCAGACTCTGTGCTCCCCATGTTTATCGTCTTAATGGAATTTAAATCCTCTCCTTTCTCCTTTCTCCCTTTTTAGTTCAGTCCCTGCAGCTGTTTCCACTCTTCCACTTTCTCTCCAGCTGCTTTTGGGGGGGTGCCTTTCCCATATTCTCCCCACACCCCCGTCCTCACTCTGCACACAAAAGCAGCCCCCTGCCCTCCGTGGCTTCTTTCTCCCCCAGTTCACCTCTCCATGCTGCGTACCTGCTGAATTCTGTGGTTCAGGTTGTGCAGATTGTGTTAATCCTCAGATCTGGTTTCTAGGTGTGCAGGATGGTTTAGTGTTGGTCTGGCTCAAGATGTCTAGAAATTTTAAACTGGTCTGGACTTTTAATAACTGAAGATGTCTAGACTGTTACAGAATCTGTCCAAATGGCCCTAAATATTTCAAAGGAAATTCTAAAGAGTTGAACTGAAGGCAATAATTGTAAAAATATAAATGTTTAGTTTTCTATTTCTGTGTCCCACTGAAAAGGTACTTCTGGTTAGAAGTGTATATTGAGTTATACATTGAATCGCTGCAGAACCAAGGATCACCTGTAGGTGGAGCCACACACCTTTCCCCAAGTCATATCAT